>NC_140588.1:1015146680-1016369091 GCF_964204655.1 Triturus cristatus
AGATAAATGGTAGAAGAGGTCATAAAAATCAGTTTGGGCAGGGAAAATGGGGTGGCCAGATGCTGCATCACACCCTAGAAAAGTTTGCTCCTTTGCATCAAATCATGTGCTGCATGTACCATGATGCAAAGGAGCCAACATTTTTGGATTGTGATGTAGTGTCTGGCCACACCCTTTTCCCTGGCTAAACTGATTTTCATGACCTCCTCTACTATTTATCTCACGTACCTAATGTTCCTTTTCGTAAAAATTGCATTCCGGCCCATTGATAACACTCCTTCCGGGCTGAGTCGGACATTCCGCCCCAGGTGCTGAGATTCCGGCCCGAGCCGGAGATTCCGGCCCAGGTGTGGAGATTCCAGCCCAAGTCAAAGATTCCAGCCTGGCCCGACTACAGATACGACTTGTAAATGACCTCTGTGAATACCAAAAGTTGTAAAGCTAGACTTCTGTCTCAGATTGCCTTTGTGAATTGGGCCCGCTGTATCTGTTGTCATTTGTTGTGAGACGTTTTTTCAGATGTGTTGTTTTTTGGTAATGTCTTCTTGCAGGAAGCAATATACACATATATGCCTTGAACAGCAATGATGTAACGAGTGGACTGCGATGCTACTTGTCCAACATTGGTCCACAGGAGCTGTATCCATGACAGACATTCAGGAAAACAGCTGCTTAAGTACATTCCTATCACTCAGATTTATTGTATATACATGAATCCAGGGTAGAGATCTGATGTGGCCATGGCCTTCATTGCCCATTACGGGTCACTACTGTGATATTGTGACCATCTTTACCATGATGATGTCCCGATGCAGTGTGATAACACCCCAAAGATATGAAAAGAAATGAGCCCTGGTTAATTGATGCTTCATGTACGTGAGATGATATTCGTAATAGACACTTCTAACCATCTCACGATTTGTTAGGCTTCTCTTTTGAAACGTGTCCATGTAAATGTGTGTTTTCTTGGCTATTAATTGTTCCTTTTCCCCAACCAAAGTCACATGCAGTAAAAGTTATTTGACTATTAAACACAATATTCAGTGTGGATTCAATGTCTGCGCTCAGCACGTTTCTCCCAGATGCCTCTGAGGCCATCTTTCAAGATACCAGGGAACCCCCAAAGGATCCTGTCATTCAAGCCACATGTATCCACTTTCATGTTAGCTTTGGCTTCCAGCCAGGGCCTGATCCAGCTGCTGACAGCTCACAGATGTGTGTGTGCGTGGCATGGGAAATTGCATTTTCTTTATATTCTTCTCTGTTTATTTTTTGCATGTTCATATGTACAATAAATGCTCTCCAAATGATACAGAGCAGCTGCACCGTTGGTGCCAACAGGTCACCAGGACGTGGGTGAGAGGAGGGCGCATGAGACATTGAGGGTAAATAAGACTATAGATGTACCCTCCATCTTATAGTCTGCAGCAATGATGCCAACTCTGAGGGCCCGTTTTGCAAAGGGCCTCCACACTGGAGGCGGAGGCCCTGTAGTCCTGGTGGGGGGCTTGCACTCGTGGTGGAGGGCTTGGACTCATGGTAGGGGGCTCGCACTCGTGCCGGGAGCTTGCACTCGTGGCGGGAGCTCACACTTGTAGTGGGGAGCTCGCACTTGTAGTGGGGAGCTCGCACTCGTGGTGGGGGGCTTGCACTCATGGAGGGGGCTCGCAGTCGTGGCGGAGGCTCACACTCATGGTGGGAGGCTCACACTCGTGGCGGAGGGCTCGCTCTTGTAGTGGGGAGCTCGCACTCGTGGTGGGGGGCTTGCACTCATGGTGGGGGACTCGCACTCATGGCGGGGTCTCACACTCATGGGGGGCTCACTGTTGTAGTGGGGAGCTCGCACTTGTGGTGGGGGCTCACACTCATGGTGGGGGGCTAACACTCATGGTGGGGGGCTCGCAGTCGTGGCGGGGGCTCGCACTCATGGTGGAGGGCTTGGACTCGTGGTAGGGAGCTCACACTCGTGGTGGGGGCTCGCACTCATGGGGGGAGCTCACACTTGTACTGGGGAGCTCGCACTCATGGTGGGGGGCTTGCACTCATGGTGGGGGGCTCGCAGTCATGGCGGGGGCTCGCACTCGTGGTGGAGGGCTTGGACTCGTGGTAGGGGGCTCGCACTCGTGCCGGGAGCTTGCACTCGTGGCGGGAGCTCACACTTGTAGTGGGGAGCTTGCACTTGTAGTGGGGAGCTCACACTCGTGGTGGTGGGCTTGCACTCATGGTGGGGGGCTCGCAGTCGTGGCGGGGGCTCGCACTCGTGGTGGGAGGCTCACACTCGTGGCGGAGGGCTCGTTCTTGTAGTGGGGAGCTCGCACTCGTGGTGGGGGGCTTGCACTCATTGTGAGGGACTCGCACTCATGGCGGGGTCTCACACTCATGGGGGGCTCACTGTTGTAGTGGAGAGCTCGCACTTGTAGTGGGGAGCTCGCACTCGTGGTGGGGGCTTGCACTCATGGTGGGGGGCTCACAGTCGTGGCGGGGGTTCACACTCGTGGTGGGAGGCTCACACTCGTGGTGGAGGGCTCGCTCTTGTAGTGGGGAGCTCGCACTCGTGGTGGGGGGCTTGCACTCATGGTGGGGTCTCACACTCATGGGGGGCTCACTGTTGTAGTGGGGAGCTCGCACTTGTAGTGGGGGCTCACACTCATGGTGGGGGGCTAACACTCATGGTGGGGGGCTGGCACTTGTAGTGAGAAGCTCGCACTCGTGGTGGGGGCCTTGAACTCATGGTGGGGGGCTCGCAGTCGTGGCGGGGGCTCGCACTCGTGGTGGGAGGCTCACACTCGTGGCGGAGGGCTCGCTCTTGTAGTGGGGAGCTCGCACTCGTGGTGGGGGCTTGCACTCATGGTGGGGGACTCGCACTCATGGCGGGGTCTCACACTCATGAGGGGCTCACTGTTGTAGTGGAGAGCTCGCACTTGTAGTGGGGAGCTCGCACTCGTGGTGGGGGGCTTACACTCATGGTGGGGGGCTCGCAGTCGTGGCGGGGGCTCGCACTCGTGGTGGAGGGCGTGGACTCGTGGTAGGGGGCTCACACTCTTGGCGGGGGCTCGCACTCGTGGGGGGAGCTCACACTTGTACTGGGGAGCTCGCACTTGTAGTGGGGAGCTCGCACTCGTGGTGGGGGGCTCGCACTCATGGTGGGGGGCTCGCAGTCGTGGCGGGGGCTCGCACTCGTGGTGGAGGGCTTGGACTCGTGGTAGGGGGCTCGCACTCGTGCCGGGAGCTTGCACTCGTGGCGGGAGCTCACACTTGTAGTGGGGAGCTTGCACTTGTAGTGGGGAGCTCGCTCTCGTGGTGGTAGGCTTGCACTCATGGTGGGGGGCTCGCAGTCGTGGCGGGGGCTCGCACTCGTGGTGGGAGGCTCACACTCGTGGCGGAGGGCTCGCTCTTGTAGTGGGGAGCTCGCACTCGTGGTGGGGGGCTTGCACTCATGGTGGGGGACTCGCACTCATTGCAGGGTCTCACACTCATGGGGCGCTCACTGTTGTAGTGGAGAGCTCGCACCTGTAGTGGGGAGCTCGCACTTGTGGTGGGGGGCTTGCACTCATGGTGGGGGGCTCGCAGTCGTGGCGGGGGCTCACATTCGTGGTGGGAGGCTCACACTCATGGCGGAGGGCTCGCTCTTGTAGTGGGGAGCTTGCACTCGTGGTGGGGGGCTTGCACTCATGGTGGGGGACTCGCACTCATGGCGGGGTCTCACACTCATGGGGGGCTCACTGTTGTAGTGGGGAGCTCGCACTTGTGGTGGGGGCTCACACTCATGGTGGGGGCTAACACTCATGGTGGGGGGCTGGCACTTGTAGTGAGGGGCTCACACTCATGGTGGCTAGCACTTATAGAGGGGGGCTGGCACTCATGGTGGGGGGCTAACACTCGTAGTGCGGGGCTCGCACTTGTGGCGGTACCTCCGCAATGAGAAACTGCAATGCGGAGGTCCCGCTACGAGTGCAGGCCCCGGCCTCCACTTCGGGGCGTCTGCCACGAGTGTGGCTGCCCTTTGTAAATCGGGCCCTGAGGGTTTTAGATACAAGGAGGTGCTTTACACTAAAAAAGTAATGCTTGAGGGTGAATTTAAATGATTCTGTTGGTGGACTCTGCTCTTAAATGACAGTGAAAACTTTGCACTGTTTGAAAAGTTTCCCAACTTAGCTTCTGGGAGAATATTTTCTCGCTAAAACCATTTTTTTGATTACATTCTCTTGTTCGAATTGGACTTCGTGATGATTTTTCTCTCGTACAAGTGCGCTATAAAGTTCTCTTGCTATTTGTTGTTTTTAAAATGTCACTAATTTTCTGACACTCACAAAGTCCATACTTTTTAAAGATTTTTTTCTCACAGATTTGGGTCAAATCTACTTTCGGAAGTTCATACGCCTCTACCTTTTGCCCATTATAGGGCACCAGGAGGGAAAGCAAATGAAACCGTTAGAAG
Source organism: Triturus cristatus (assembly GCF_964204655.1). Lineage (NCBI taxonomy): Eukaryota > Metazoa > Chordata > Amphibia > Caudata > Salamandridae > Triturus > Triturus cristatus. Next base: position 1,015,151,119 of record NC_140588.1, read on the forward strand.
GGGCTGGCAGTTGTGTGTGGGGAAGCAGTGTTGTGTTTGTGACAGAAACTGGTACAGTTAGATGTTGAGGGAATGCCTTGTGCAAAATAAGGGCTCGAGCTGAAGTCTGGGCCAAGGATTTATTCTAAAACTAGTGCAAGGAACTAGTGCAAGTCACCCCAAATAGGCTGTCCGTGAACTCACAATTATTTTTCATCAATAAATACATAGACATAAATACAAAACATCATTACATAAGAACGCACATAAAAGAAGAAGTTATACTGTGCCCAAAGGTGAAATGATCTGTAATTTCACTATTGCCATTTCTGGTGACTTCTGCCACATCACGTGTGAGGTCACGCGCACTCCATTATGGGGGTGATGGTGGCTTTTGACCTTAAATGGCAAATTTCAAAGGGTTTTAGGTTTTGTGGTGAAACTATGACATCACTTTAACTGTATTTTTTTCTCATGTGAATAATAGTGTTTCAACTACTTGAACCATGCTGTTATTTTAAATGTTCTTTTAATATACACACACATAGGTATAGGTGTGTGCACACACACACATATTTGTACATGTGTACACATATACGTTTGGAATTTTCATTCTGTGTACTTCCCATGTTTGTATTTGTGATTTGTTCATGATCTTTGTGACCATTTTGCTTAATTTGTGCTGTAAAAGGTGGTGTACAATAAAAGAGTTAGTATAAAAATCTGTACTTCTTTTGTATGTGCTACCTTGGGAGCCATCAACAGGGGACCACTAGTAACCTACTGGGTATCTGGCAGCTCTGACAGCAAATGCCGACACGAGTCTTCCTTCTGCCTTAGAACGAGGGCGGGACTATGGTTACCATCTCTGCTTCCTCCCTCCACAGTCCTTATAACCATGCCTTTTGTATGCTGGGGGTCTGGAGTAACCTTCTGGGTCTAAGGATCCTGGCATGCATCCCTTCAGCAAGACAAGTCTGGTGCCAAGCTTCATCGAAAGCCCCCAGGGGCATGAAGTTAGTATTCCAAGATCTGATGCCTTCAGGACCTCCCACGCTACAAGCTCTCACTGCCCACACATCTGCAATTGACACTACTATAGTGACTTCATTCCAACATTACCTGATACTCACAAAACCTATTCTGCACCATCATTCCAGTTCTTATCTTTTTCTCCCATAGTCTCCATGGATATTGTAGCAACACGTAAGACCACCACTCCATCCTGACCATCTTTGAACATTTTCAGCTGCAATTAATTAAACATGGCATTCTCGTCTCAAAAATGTTCATCTGCCTAAACATTCTAATTATTTTCTTCACGACTCTTGAATGTCTCATGCTTTACATGACAAGCTCTCCCCTTATAAAAATTGATACTTGTATAGCGCACTACTCACCCGCAAGGGTCTCAAGGCGCTTGTACGAATACCGCTGTGGAACCCATCCTGGCTTTCTCTGTGAGGTGTCCACTCCTGGGCACCCCCAAGGGGGAGGCCAGGCATACACAATCTACTTAAGCATCTCCAGTCTGGTTTCTGGGATGCCCACTCCAAATAGATGGCCTATTAGGTGTCCACCTTTATCACAAATGCACATTAGGACCACCTGTCCTTTATTCTCATTCACTAGTCCTCTCAGTGAAAATCCCTACCATCCCCAACATCATACATCAGCTGGGCAGCACCAAACGTCCTCTTTTTACCCAGCCTTGGTTCTCGGTTTCCTGGTGCCTCCTTATCTACCATCTTCTCTCCTCTACCTGTTGGTGTCCATCAAGTTTCACTCCCCAGTCCATCCTCTTATTCCCGTTTATTTTTTCCCAAGGTGACATAAGTTCCTCTTTCTGAATTTCCTATCCTCTTAGTAGTGATGTTACTCAAACATAGTTCTTATGACTCACTCTCATCAACTCCAATCGCACACTGATCTCTCCCAAAACTGATATAATCTTAGGTCCATGCCCTCACAGCGCCTTGCGCCCTATGCGACGCCCTCTCCTCTATGGCGGACACGCATGCTCTTTCAGTTAGAGATCCTGCCATCAGTGTACCCTCTAATTGTTTTTAACTTTTTGGTAACGGAATATTGATTTTTAAATGAGTACTCCAAACATATCCTAGCAGAAATATCTGAGCCCGAAATATTGACAAGGTAGACATTTGTTGATGAATATAGCTTTACTGTTCTGAGCTCAACAGATCGAAATCTTGCCGATATATAAACATCTTCACAGTCTGTAGATGTGTATTAAGGTTAATAAATCTAGACTTTCAAACATATACTTACATCCAAATATTTTTGGCTGTCGATCTTTTTGCTACAATATTCTTGTAGCACAAAACTTCTGAACTCAATCCTCTACAAACATTCTTTACTGTGTGCAATTAAGAGTATTGATGTTGGAACTGGAGCTGGTTTTCAAGTGACTGTGGAGAATGAGCAGTCATGGTGTCAGGTTGTTGTGGGATTGGTGTAGGCTGAAGAGGCCTATTAAAGATGGTGGTCAAAAAACCATCTGCAAAAGGGAAGCAAGTTTGTTGAATCCCAAAAGTTGTCAATCTCTTTTTTAAATACAAATACTGTTGTGCAGGTGATGAAAAGAGGTGCTAGCAGAGGTCATAGGCTATGAACACATGATAAACCTGAAACCGAAGACAAGCTGAAAACAGAACTAATAAGGGATGAATACATGAGACACCTTTTATTACAAGAAGCGTGTACATAAAGGATTGTTTTCTACAACTGCAACTGTGTACATGTTTTACAGTGACTAACAGCACGTCTACATGCATAACAGGGATCCTGGATTTCTTTGAACAGTCAGTGCATGCATAAAAGGGAGCCTGGCTTTCTCTGAACAGTCAGTGTATGCAGAAAAGGGGATCTGGGTTTGTTTGAACATTCAGTGCATGCATAAACAGGAGCCTGGCATTCTATGAACTGTCAGTACATGCATGCAAGGGAGCTTCGCTTTCCCTGAACAATCAGTGCATGCATAAAAAGGAGCCTGGCTTTATTTGAACAGTCGGTGCATGCATAAAAGGGAGCTTGGCTTTCCTTGAACAGTCAGTGAATGCATAAAAGAGAGCTTGGCTTTCTTTGAACGGTCAGTGCATGCATAAAAGGGAGCCTGGCTTTCCATCAACAGTCAGCGCATGCATAAAAGAGAGCTTGGTTTTCTTTGAACGGTCAGTGCATGCATAAAAGGGAGCCTGGCTTTATTAGAACAGTCAGTACATGCATGCAAGGGAGCTTCGCTTTCCCTGAACAATCAGTGCATGCATAAAAAGGAGCCTGGCTTTATTTGAACAGTCGGTGCATGCATAAAAGGGAGCTTGGCTTTCCTTGAACAGTCAGTGAATGCATAAAAGAGAGCCTGGCTTTGAATGCAGCGTCCGTCTTACTGCCAGTGTGGATGAGGAAATATGAATTTTTATGATCAATTGTGTCCCCTATCTAGACCCCAACGGCTCCATGTACATGCTACAAGTACATGTATGTTCCCTCCACTTCAAGCTATGAAGACGCAAATACAATTGTGTCCAACGTTAATATGTCCTCTTTCAGATCTGCCATGAATGGGTCAGATATTCCGTTCCTAAGTATGCCTTGCCACCGTCTTTATATGGTATACTTTTCACGTCTTTCACGTTTTCCAGCTCTGGCAAGGTAGGCCCTGAATTCTGCCATCGAGCTTTTCCTGCTTCTGCCTCTGAATGCTCCAGCCTGGACCTGCATCTGTATCAATGACCTTTGTCTTACTCCCTGCGCGGTTAACGGTGCCTAGCCCGGCCTGTTGCCTGCCAAAACTGTATTCAGCCTTCAAGTTATCTGCTCCACTCCTCGAGAAATGCATTCCTGTCTAGTAGCTTAGGTAAACATCCCTCCAGCTGCAGAGCAAAGGGCCCGGCCTTACTGTCTCCGTGCAAGTAATTCATGACTTTCGTTACCATGGTAGGCCCATGCCCCCTCGCATCTCATGTAGACACTTAGACGCTTGTGCACGCACTAGCAGTCAGTATAGAATAGGCTCTGTCCGAAAGACCTTTCCTTCCAGATAATATAGTTCCTTAAACACAAGATATTAGATACGATTTGGGATTAGGTTGTCCTGACATCCCAGACTTCTGTCTCCTCATGTAGGGCTAAATGTCAAGTTCCCTTCACCCTCTAGTTACACGTCAATCACACGTCATGCGGCTGCGCGCGCATCTTTGCTATGTATTTCTGCTGACTTTGCAGGATTCTCTTATGGATCCACCCACTTGTGTCATCATCATAATGACGTTTCTAGTATACGCCTTTATGCACGCCTATTGTTAACGCCTTTTCATTACGTATGTGTATTCTTATCTTTCTTCTCAGCTGTAACGCCTTCTGCATATGTCTTTACTGTAATGCATTTTACTATAAATATGATAACCTGTCAATAATGTATTGCTGATCCCTTCCTGAACCTTCGTGGTGACGGAACTCGATTGCCTGGTTCGAACCATCATTCCTCTGTAAGGAATAAATTCCCTTTTATAACCTCAAATACCACGGATTCTGCCTCTTATTTTTACTGAGTTATTCTTATTGAATTTTACCGTATAAATTAAGTCTAGGTAATTTAAATTTACCACATAATTGGCGCCCGAACAGGGACACCTCTCACACCCCACGCGCCGGAGGTGCGTTGCAGACCCGGTCTCCTGCCACAGCCGGACGGACAATTACGCGTACCCGCAGGATTTCCTGTATCTCCCTCAGGCCAATGGGGGCGACTGAGGCTGCGATCAACACCCAGACGAGGCGGTGAGGAGTGCGGAGAATCCCGACCAGAGCCTAGCTGAGAGAGCAAGATCCGAGGTATACAGAGGCCCACCAGATTCCGAAGTTCCGAAGTATCTAAGTCGAGTCCAGTCCAGTTGGTCTAGTCCAGTCCAGACTTCCGAGGCCTTCCGTTCCGTGCTTCCCGGTGAGTACCGTTGCTGGGGACGCATCTAGACGTGCGCATTAGTTTGTGCCGGTCAAGACGGGTTTGGGTACACAGACCTGGTCTGCACTGTTTTAGCAGTGTATCTGTACTGTTTAGCAGTACATACAGTATATTTAGTATTATGCAGTTAACTAGTTTTATTCTAATTAGTATTGTTCGTTTCTAAAAAGTTTGTGATATGTTTTAAATGTCGTGGTATGAGTGATTGTTCGATCTTCATTATTGTGTTTATTGTAATTATTGTGTTCAAGATCGAGTAAGAATTAAGTAGCAAGGTTCAAGATGCCGTTATTTTCAAAATTAAGACAGATAAAAACTAGAAAAGGGATACTCAAGGAAGCTGTTCCCATTCCACCTAGGGACACTCCAGGGTACTTTATGTACCATAAACATGGCCCAGATGCCGTATTATATCTTGATCTATGGGTGGACTACACCAAGGATTTAGCAGAGAGTCAAAGATGGCCCGCTGCTGGAACATGGGATGCAGATTGCATCATGAGAGTAGAAGAAGTATTATGGAAAAAGAAAGCCAGACAGTCACAGAAAGATGCCATTGAACTATGGCGTAAAGAATCGCATAGACGCACAGAGAAAGCGCTCAGAAAAGAAGAGAAAAGTAGGGAAGATTCAGAAAGAGCCCGAGAAAACATATTAATTGACGAAGGTATCCGAGTAAAAACCGAACAAGTAGACAGACAACGAAACACTCTTATGAATGGTATGTATCCTCTTCTGGCCGAGGGTTTGCCTAAGGCCACCCTGGAGGTACCAAAAGATCTGCCACCTCCATTACTCCCGATTAAAGTACATCCCAAGACCGCAAAGGACATTTTCCTTTCTTCCTATTTAGATGATGCAGCCCCCGAATATGCTAATGGTGCGCAGCCACGCACATCACCTGTTAACGACGCTCGACCCCAAGATCAGCTGCCCCCACCTCCGCAGCAACAAACTCCTCCTCACGTTCAGACCGTTCCACCTGTTTCTACAGTCCTTCCTGCATCCACACTCTCTACCCTACACCCAACAAATCCTTTTGGACTTGGCACCTCAGGAGGTGCGACAGGAGGTTTTTCCACGCCACCGCCAGCAACTAGATTGACTTATAGGGATTTAGCACACCAACGTACACCCCAAAGAGCTAATGACAATATAATAAATGAGCCTCTTACAGATTGTAGATATGATCCAGTGCCAGGTAAACACGACAGAATGTTGCTATCTTCAGTACTTTTACGACGAGTTGCAAACTATTTAATGACATTACCAGGAATGGTTGAACATCTAGACAAAATATATCGCTTTGTCCAAACAGGGCAAGGTCCTGAAAGTATTGGCGAGGCCATGGAATACCAGAAGGTGGACATGCAGAAATTATTGTTACGCTTTTTCATAAACTGCTTGATCAGAAACAGAGATAGGCCTGAGGTAGATCCGGAGGAAATGCAAGTACTTACCAGATGGGGTCAGAATATAGCAGACGGAAAACATGATAAACAGAAGTATATAGAAGTCATGTGCCGAAAGATCAGAAAAGAAGTAGAACGAATACATGAAAGAAGATTAGAAGCAGATAAAACTGAATCAGAGGAAGAGGAGGAGGAACAGTCAGAAATGAACACAGGACAATTAGAATTACCAGCTAGACAAACGATAGCTTATGTAGGAAAAGGAAGATCTTATAATAATACAATGCGTCCGATGCGTCCAGAATGTAACAGAATTTTTCAAACAGCTATCTCAAATCCAAGGACTCCTGAACACTTATTCCAGGCTACTGATAAATTACTTCGAGAACGAAGGGGGTACCATGTGCTCGATTCTATGGATGAACAAGAATTAGCCAGGTCAGCAGTACAATGGGCTGACAGCTCGGAAAAATACAGTAATGATGCGCTAGCACACACGTTTCTGAATCTCACCCCAGATGAGCAGCGTTTAGCTAGTATATACATGATACAACATCTCCTTATATTATATAAAGGCCAACACTCCGATCCTGGTCCCCTACCTGATATACTGATAGAACTACTCCTGAATAAATGGAGAGGTCTAGGTACCGATCTAATTAAAGTAATTCTAGAATACCGACATAGATATAGTGCCTTTTTGTGTCCAGAACATGATCCAGCTCCTTCCATGGAAAGAAAAACGTATTACATAGACAGACAGAATCCCTTACGCGAAGTACACCCAGTTAGAAATGATGATAATACGTTTAGACGCGTGTTTGTGTACACGCCCATAACTAAAATAGAACTATTGGAAATGAAAAAATTAGTGCCCAGCCATGACAAAGATCCAGCAGGTTTTCACCGTGAACTAAAGGACATGTTACTCATGGGTGATTATACCTATCCTGACATTATGAAAATATTGAAAGTATTATTGCCTGCCGGTATTTACGAGAAACTCAAAGAAAAAGAGTGGGAAGTGGGAGACCAAAAGATTGATTGGACCGCATTAGAAACAGAAGAAAATGCCCGAACTGCAGGCGTAGGGCTTGGGGACAAAACTAAAGCATTACCAGGATTATTAGTACAAGTATTGCCACGTTTATTAACTACGAAAAAGGAAGACTGGGGAGCAATCTCAGCTTGTAAACAGAAACCCGATGAAGACACTAGTGATTTTTATTCCCGATTTGAAAAATGTTTTGGTATTAATAGCGGCCTGAAAGCAAGTAGCGAGTCATATCCACATCTTTTTGTAACAAAATTAGTTGAGAATTCCCTGCCACAGGTTAAAAATAGAGTATTGAAAGTTGAGAGCACTTGGCAAGCTAACACTCCTTCACAAATGTTACAAATGTTACAGTATCACCAGAATAGAATTAGAGAAGAACAAGAACACGAACAAAGGCGTATGAAAGACACGAAAATGAAAATGCTCGTCGCTCAGTCAATTCCAGCTGACGGTCATAAAAAGGGTGCGACACAGTCCAGTAATTCAGCGGTTCCCATTAAAGGGACATGCAACTATTGTAAACAGCCAGGTCATTATATAAACGACTGTGCAGTTCTGAAACATAATATCTCTACGGGTAAAACAAAGGAGAGACCGCGTCCGCCTAGACAGGATCAGATCCAACAACAAGCACCTCAACATGTACAGCCTATGCCGGTTCCACAACAGACCGTAGTGGTACCACAGCCACAGCCTATTGCCGCAACACAAAACACGACACAACAAATGTACCAGTATGCACAAAATGACTATCCAGATTATCAGCGCTACACATGAAATAGCCTAGAGAGGGAAGTTGGCTTACCCCTTATTGAGGTTCCTGTAGATCAAGAAGGTCCTTATGTACAGAGTCAAGTGTTAGGGAAAGACAGAAAGTTTTTACTTGATACAGGGGCAAGCAGAACAACTATAAGTCACAACGAAGTCCCAGGGGCACCCCTCTCAGGCTCACAAAATATTTCCCTTGGTTTTTCAGGAAAGCCTACTATTAACGAAGTATCGCGACCGCTTGCATTTACAGTTGGTCCATTGACACGGACTACAGATCTATTGCTTACAAAATCATGCCCAGAAAACTTGTTAGGTATAAAAACATTGAAAGCTCTAGGAGCTATAATATGTTGTTCTCCGGACGGAGTACGACTATTTTTGCGTGACTTTAAAGGTCACTACGTGTCAAGAGACATGGATCACCGGTTACAGAATCTACCTGCACATTTATGGGCACAAGGCCCCACTGATGTAGGTTGTATGCACATTACACCATATCGAGTCACACTCAAAGCAGGAGTGGTATTACCACGAATGCGACAATACAAGTTACCTCCAGATGCTGTAGTGGCTTTACTGCAAATCATTGACGAGCTGATTGCACAAGGAGTGGTTGTGGAAACCGACTCCAATGTATGTAATTCTCCGATCATTCCGATTCTTAAACGAACTGATCCAAAAGCACCCCCTGTATATCGATTAGTTATTGATCTGCGCGAATTGAATAAATGCATTGTACCACAATATCCAGTGGTCCCAGATATCTCTTCATTACTGACAGCTATTGATTCAGAGGCAACGTTCTTTACTGTAATTGACCTCAAGAACGCCTTCTTTAGCGTCCCAATCGATCCGGAAAGCCAATATTTGTTCGGATTTAGTTTAAATGGACGAAGCTTTAAATTCGCACGCGCGCCTCAAGGATTTACAGAAAGTCCTAGCATCTACAGCCAAGCACTGAAAACACAACTTGACAGTATCCACATGCCAGTTAACACTGCACTGCTTCAGTATGTCGATGATCTGCTGATCACCGCCCGAAGCGAACCCGAATGTGGAAAAGCATCACTGACGGTTTTACATTTCCTGGCCGGCAAGGGGCACAAGGTGTCCCCTTCGAAGCTGCAATTCTGTGCCCAGCAAGTTGTGTACCTAGGGCACTTGCTGTCCAAGGGGGGGAGACAGCTCACACCTGACCGCGTCCAGTTAATTGTAAACATGCCACCACCCAAGACACAAAAGGAGGTACGGGCCTTCATAGGCCTCACTTCGTACTGTAGGCAGTGGATTCCCCAATATGCATTTCTAGCAAAACCACTCATTCAGTTGACAACCCAGGAGGCAGCGACATCGACTGTCCTCCCTTGGACTCCAGAACATACACAAGCTTTTGAAGACTTAAAGAAAGCTTTATGCCAAGCACCTGTTTTAGCGACACCATGTTACAGTAAGCCTTTTACACTCTTTGTTACAGAACGTGAAGGTACTGCTTTGTCAGTACTCACTCAGGAACAAGCAGGATCACACAAGCCATGTGCTTACTTTTCTAGCACATTAGATCCCGTAGCTCAGGCTCTTCCTGCGTGCCTGAAATCAGTCGCAGCGACAGCTCTAGCGATCAGACAAAGCGATTCCATAGTATTAGGACATCAATTGACAGTACAAGTACCACACGCAGTAGAGGTTCTCTTGAACCGGACACAAACACAACACTTGACTATAGCACGACTGACAGGTTACGAACTAACATTGTTTCAGCCACACATAGAAATCAGACGTTGTAGTACATTAAATCCTGCCACACTTTTGCCATTAAGTGGAACAGACCCATTGGCACATGATTGCATCGAAGTTATTACTATTACGACGAAACCCAGACAAGACTTGACAGATGTCCCATTACCAGACCCAGACCTGACATTTTATGTAGATGGTTCATGTATGAGAACAAGTACAGGAGAGTTAGTGGCCGCTTATGCAGTCACGACAGACACCGAAGTCATTGAAACAAATTGTATTGACACATTATCAGCTCAAGCAGCAGAGCTCATTGCTCTGACACAAGCCTGTATTCAAGCCAAAAATAGAAAAGTTAACATATACACAGATTCACGTTATGCATTCGGAGTTGTACACGACTTCGGAGTCCTTTGGCGAGAGAGAGGTTATTTGACTTCTCACGGTGCCAACATTCAACACGGTCCCCTCATTCAAGCTCTGTTAGATGCAATACATCTACCTACTTCAATATCTATCATGAAATGTAAGGCCCATACAAAAGTCACCGATATTATTTCCCAGGGTAACGACCTAGCAGACCGAACAGCTAAGCAAACAGCACAGAATAGGAATCACGCAACTGACTTGACAAAGACAATAGTTCCGACGCCGACACACTGCATGACAGTTAGGGATCCCGCCCTTGATGTAATTGACATACAGACACATGCTACACCAGAGGAAATAAAGAAATGGACTGAATTAGGAGGGATCCAAACAGATCAGGGATGGATGACGAAGGGAAAATGTATATGGTTTCTCCCCGACTCAATGGTTCAAGTTATCATTAACACAATACATAGTCCAGCACATCTAGGAGAAAAAGCTATGTTAGACAGTATTCAACACATTTGGTTCAACAAACACTTACGAGCTGCAGCCAAACAGAAAGTCCGAACTTGTATGATTTGTTGTCAGTTCAATCCAGGTAAAGGCGTACCTGTAGAGCAGGGTGGATTTCAACCTCCCGATCATCCTTTTGAAGTCCTCCAGATGGATTATATCCAGATGGAACGATGTCGAGGATTCAAATATGTCCTCGTAGTTGTATGCGCTCTATCCCGTTGGACAGAGGCATATCCCGTCTCAGATTACACCGCCCCGACTACTGCCAAACAGTTAGTTCGTGAATTCTTCCCACGGTATGGTTTGCCCCGTATCGTGTACTCAGATAATGGCCAGCCGTTCTCATCCGAGCTAATGAAACACATTTCACTCTTGTTAGGCTATCAATGGAAATTCCACTGTGTCTGACATCCCGAGGCAGCAGGTCTCGTGGAACGTCATAATCAGACCCTGAAAATTCGACTTTCAAAAATCTGTAGAGAGAAAGGTGTCGACTGGATAGTAGCCTTACCAGTTGCACTATTTTACATGAGAATGATAGCACATTCTCGCACAGGGCTATCCCCGTACGAGGTGGTCTTCGGTAGGCCACCAAATATGTGGGGGACGCCTATACCTCGTAAAATCACTGATGTTGATTGTAATATGCTGACAGATTACCTTGCTTCCTTGATGTCTGCACTACAATCTTGCCGTTCACAGGTAGCTGCAGCCTTTCCCGACAACACCGAGGTGAAGCCCCATGAATTGGTTCCTGGAGACTTGGTCTTCATAAGAAACTTCGACAGGAGGAGCCCGTTGGAGCCTCGCTGGCAAACGCCAAAGCTGGTACTTCTAACCACGAGGACAGCAGTGAAGGTCGAGGGTCGCAAGGGTTGGTTACACTCGAGCCATATCAAGAAATTTCATGGACTACCATCTGATTTGAACTCACAGCCCTGCCCCCTTCCACAGACTGATTCAAAACTCCCCCTGGTTGAAAAGACCGAATCTCAAAACTATAAACTGAAACTAAGGTCTAGTAAGTCAGACAATTCGATTGTTTAAGTCCTCTCCAAGGTGAATCGGTTGAATAAGTCTCTGACATGTATCCTCTAGACCGAACTAGAGAGAGAAATAGACAGAAACAGCTCAAGAAACATGCATACTGCAAATCACTTCATAGTCACTGTATAGTGACATTGTTGATTATGTTTTTTCTAAGTCTTTCTATTATTGCTGCAAGTATACTGTTGCACATGTACTATCCTATTTTCAAGCGTGCTCATTCTGCTTACAATGTTACTGCCGAACATTCTTTTAGTGAACTACCTCCACATGAGTTGTACTATAGATTCGCGCTGCGCAACAACACATTCATTAGTATGTTACATCATTCCCATCAGACCAGCAATGCTACAAATTGTTGGATATGTGGCCGACTCCCTCCCTATCAGAAATACAAAGGAGTTCTGCCTCTCTTTCCGTACCCGTTCACACACAATGGTTCCTGTGGAGCATGGTTTAGTTTGATTAACTCTTTAGATTCAAACACTGTAGTTTACCAGAGCAACTGGGTATGGGGAAACCTGAACTTAGTTTTGCTTAAAGCCTGTTATCCTAACAAGGAGGGACTTCCCAAAAGAACAGGAACTAACCTAGAAAATGAAGTATATGGATTAGGTAATTTTACACTTAACCTCATGATTCTGAATGTTGAATCTGAAGCTGCACTAGTCTTGCCTGCTATGTCAGTATTACCAGTCAAAGGTGAAATATGTGTAAGAGAGAATGGTTCAGTACACCTGGGTCATAGTAAATGTACTACTGTGATCGAATTCAGTGATAAAGGCAAGTCTACATTTAGAGCTTCCCGTCATTCCTACTTCATATGTGGTCATACCGCATATATACGTTTACCTCTAGATTGGGATGGTACCTGTTACATTGCATTCCTTCTGCCACCTGTTTTTCTAGCCCCTCCTGATTATCATAGAAGTACCAATCTAGTACACCATAGACCCCAGAGAGATATCCCGATTGTTGACTACACTGAAACAGCATGGGAACAATATACAGACTTCAATAAAGGTCTCTTTCCTTACATAGGTGTTGTCTCAAATAGTAAACTGATACGTAGATTAACGAGAACCCTTGAAGCAGTAGTGAATGAAACTACTTCTGCCCTAGGCAATTTAACAGAGGAGCAGTCTGCGATGCAGATTGTTGTTCTCCAAAATCGTCTTGTCCTTGACGTCATCCTAGCCGATAGGGGCGGAGCCTGTAGGGTCATCGGATCAAGTTGCTGTGTTTTCATTCCAGAAAACGCGCCATCCGTATATAAAGCCATAACTCGTCTTCACAAGATTGCAAACCAGATACATCAGAATCCAGGCACCTGGACATGGTCCAGTTGGTTCTGGAGCGTGTTGTCAGCCTGGGGATGGAAAGTCCTATCCTTCCTAGGTATTGGCCTTCTCATAGTATTCAGTTGTTGCCTGTGTCTACAATGTGGACCAGCGATTTGCGGCCTGTGTGCCACATCATGTATTCCACGTTCAAGTTTTCATTCAAAATCCCGGAAGAAGAAAGAAGAGCAAATGATGTTACATGAACAGATTGATGGATTCCTGAAGATCGATATTTCATGAAGGGTCCGTAGGGGACAAGGAGGGAATGAGGAAATATGAATTTTTATGATCAATTGTGTCCCCTATCTAGACCCCAACGGCTCCATGTACATGCTACAAGTACATGTATGTTCCCTCCACTTCAAGCTATGAAGACGCAAATACAATTGTGTCCAACGTTAATATGTCCTCTTTCAGATCTGCCATGAATGGGTCAGATATTCCGTTCCTAAGTATGCCTTGCCACCGTCTTTATATGGTATACTTTTCACGTCTTTCACGTTTTCCAGCTCTGGCAAGGTAGGCCCTGAATTCTGCCATCGAGCTTTTCCTGCTTCTGCCTCTGAATGCTCCAGCCTGGACCTGCATCTGTATCAATGACCTTTGTCTTACTCCCTGCGCGGTTAACGGTGCCTAGCCCGGCCTGTTGCCTGCCAAAACTGTATTCAGCCTTCAAGTTATCTGCTCCGCTCCTCGAGAAATGCATTCCTGTCTAGTAGCTTAGGTAAACATCCCTCCAGCTGCAGAGCAAAGGGCCCGGCCTTACTGTCTCCGTGCAAGTAATTCATGACTTTCGTTACCATGGTAGGCCCATGCCCCCTCGCATCTCATGTAGACACTTAGACGCTTGTGCACGCACTAGCAGTCAGTATAGAATAGGCTCTGTCCGAAAGACCTTTCCTTCCGGATAATATAGTTCCTTAAACACAAGATATTAGATACGATTTGGGATTAGGTTGTCCTGACATCCCAGACTTCTGTCTCCTCATGTAGGGCTAAATGTCAAGTTCCCTTCACCCTCTAGTTACACGTCAATCACACGTCATGCGGCTGCGCGCGCATCTTTGCTATGTATTTCTGCTGACTTTGCAGGATTCTCTTATGGATCCACCCACTTGTGTCATCATCATAATGACGTTTCTAGTATACGCCTTTATGCACGCCTATTGTAAACGCCTTTTCATTACGTATGTGTATTCTTATCATTCTTCTCAGCTGTAACGCCTTCTGCATATGTCTTTACTGTAATGCATTTTACTATAAATATGATAACCTGTCAATAATGTATTGCTGATCCCTTCCTGAACCTTCGTGGTGACGGAACTCGATTGCCTGGTTCGAACCATCATTCCTCTGTAAGGAATAAATTCCCTTTTATAACCTCAAATACCACAGATTCTGCCTCTTATTTTTACTGAGTTATTCTTATTGAATTTTACCGTATAAATTAAGTCTAGGTAATTTAAATTTACCACAAGTGCATGCATAAAAGGGAGCCTGGCTTTCCTTGAACAGTCAGTGCATGCATAAAAGAGAGCTTGGCTTTCTTTGAACGGTCAGTGCATGCATAAAAGGGAGCCTGGCTTTCCTTGAACAGTCAGTGCATGCATAAAAGAGAGCTTGACTTTCTTTGAACGGTCAGTGCATGCATACAAGAGAGCCTGGCTTTCCTTGAACGGTCAGTGCATGCATAAAAGGGAGCCTGGCTTTCCTTGAACAGTCAGTGCATGCATAAAATGGAGCTTGGCTTTCTTTGAACGGTCAGTGCACGCATAAAAGGGAGCCTGGCTTTCCTTGAACAGTCAGTGCATGCATAAAAGGGAGCTTGGCTATCTTTGAACAGTCAGTCAGTGCATGCATAAAAGGGGCCTGGCTTTCCTTGAACAGTCAGTGCATGCATAAAAGGGAGCTTGGCTATCTTTGAACAGTCAGTCAGTGCATGCATAAAAGGGGCCTGGCTTTCCTTGAACAGTCAGTGCATGCATAAAAGAGAGCCTGGCTTTCTCTGAACAGTCCATGCATGCTTAAAAGGGAGCCTGGCTTTCTCTGAACAGTCAGTGTATGCAGAAAAGGGGATCTGGGTTTGTTTGAACATTCAGTGCATGCATAAACAGGAGCCTGGCATTCTATGAACTGTCAGTACATGCATGCAAGGGAGCTTCGCTTTCCCTGAACAATCAGTGCATGCATAAAAAGGAGCCTGGCTTTATTTGAACAGTCGGTGCATGCATAAAAGGGAGCTTGGCTTTCCTTGAACAGTCAGTGAATGCATAAAAGAGAGCTTGGCTTTCTTTGAACGGTCAGTGCATGCATAAAAGGGAGCCTGGTTTTCCTTGAACAGTCAGCGCATGCATAAAAGAGAGCTTGGCTTTCTTTGAACGGGCAGTGTATGCATAAAAGGGAGCCTGGCTTTCCATGAACAGTCAGTGCATGCATAAAAGAGAGCTTGGCTTTCTTTGAACGGTCAGTGCATGCATAAAAGGGAGCCTGGCTTTCCTTGAACAGTCAGTGCATGCATAAAAGAGAGCTTGACTTTCTTTGAACAGTCAGTGCATGCATAAAAGGGAGCCTGGCTTTCCTTGAACAGTCAGTGCATGCATAAAAAAGAGCTTGGCTTTCTTTGAACGGTCAGTGCATGCATAAAAGGGAGCCTGGCTTTCCTTGAACAGTCAGTGCATGCATAAAATGGAGCTTGGCTTTCTTTGAACGGTCAGTGCATGCATAAAAGGGAGCCTGCCTTTCCTTGAACAGTCAGTGCATGCATAAAAGGGAGCTTGGCTATCTTTGAACAGTCAGTCAGTGCATGCATAAAAGGGGCCTGGCTTTCCTTGAACAGTCAGTGCATGCATAAAAGGGAGCTTGGCAATCTTTGAACAGTCAGTGCATGCATAAAAGGGGCCTGGCTTTATTTGAACAGTCAGTGCATGCATAAAAGGGAGCCTGGCTTTCTTTGAACAGTCAGTGCATGCATACAAGGGAGCTTGGCTTTCCTTGAACAGTCAGTGCATGCATAAAAGGGAGCTTGGCTTTCCTTGAACAGTCAGTGCATGCATAAAAGGGAGCCTGGCTTTCTTTGAACAGTCAGTGCATGCATAAAAAGGAGCCTGGCTTTATTTGAACAGTCAGTGCATGCATAAAAGGGAGCCTGGCTTTCTTTGAACAGTCAGTGCATGCATACAAGGAAGCCTGGCTTTCCTTGAACAGTCAGTGCATGCATAAAAGGGAGCCTGGCTTTCTTTGAACAGTCAGTGCATGCATACAAGGGAGCTTGGCTTTCCTTGAACAGTCAGTGCATGCATAAAAGGGAGCTTGGCTTTCCTTGAACAGTCAGTGCATGCATAAAAGGGAGCCTGGCTTTCTTTGAACAGTCAGTGCATGCATAAAAGGGAGCTTGGCTTTCTTTGAACAGTCAGTGCATGCATACAAGGGAGCTTGGCTTTCTTTGAACAGTCAGTGCATGCATACAAGGGAGCTTGGCTTTCCTTGAACAGTCAGTGCATGCATAAAAGGGAGCCTGGCTTTCTTTGAACAGTCAGTGCATGCATACAAGGGAGCCTGGCTTTCCTTGAACAGTCAGTGCATGCATAAAAGGGAGCTTGGCTTTCCTTGAACAGTCAGTGCATGCATAAAAGGGAGCCTGGCTTTCTTTGAACAGTCAGTGCATGCATACAAGGGAGCTTGGCTTTCTTTGAACAGTCAGTGCATGCATACAAGGGAGCTTGGCTTTCCTTGAACAGTCAGTGCATGCATAAAAGAGAGCTTGGCTTTCTTTGAACAGTTAGTGCATGCATAAAAGGGAGCCTGGCTTTCCTTGAACAGTCAGTGCATGCATAAAAGGGAGCCTGGCTTTCCTTGAACAGTCAGTGCATGCATAAAAGGGAGCCTGGCTTTCCTTGAACAGTCAGTGCATGCATAAAAGGGAGCTTGGCTTTCCTTGAACAGTCAGTGCATGCATAAAAGGGAGCCTGGCTTTCTTTGAACAGTCAGTGCATGCATACAAGGGAGCTTGGCTTTCTTTGAACAGTCAGTGCATGCATACAAGGGAGCCTGGCTTTCTTTGAACAGTCAGTGCATGCATAAAAGAGAGCTTGGCTTTCTTTGAACAGTCAGTGCATGCATAAAAGAGAGCTTGGCTTTCTTTGAACAGTCAGTGCATGCATAAATGGGAGCCTGGCTTTCTTTGAACGGTCAGTGCATGCATAAAAGGGAGCCTGGCTTTATTTGAACAGTCAGTGCATGCATAAAAGGGAGCCTGGCTTTCTCTGAACAACCAGTTCATTCTCCTTTACAACCAAACAGTAACGAAATCTTGCACCGCTGCTTTTCAGGCTTTCCCATCTGTGATCAATATGTGAAAAATAGTTTGGTGATGGAGACTTATATGTTAGTTACTGATGATGTGTCCTGTGCAAGGGCACACACTGCTTCTGTCTGCTTTCTGCATGTCCTCATGTACTTGTTTGTCCTGCAAAGTATGTTTGCACTTGCTTACCTGTGCGGTGGTGGGTCCTGGCTACACCTGTTCTGTATCTTTGTCGGGAAGATAGCTGGAGGAGCTTGTGAAGTCTTTTTCACTATAGAAAGTCCACAATAATTGTTAATACTTTTTTTGTCTGTGGAGGGGGAAAGAGGGATGCGGGGTCTCAAATTGTATAGATGTGAGCAAGACCTCTATCATTAGGGTGACTTTCCTCCAGTCCTGGTACTTCATGCAAATGAAAGCAGGTTGGGATTGTAGACCCACACTTCTAATTCAAGAACTGCAGCAGCAAGTGCCAGCATTGCGTTATGAAAGGGCAATTTGACAGGGAAGTGGGCATCTGCCTTGCATTGGGTCAGTGTTCTTTGCTTCTAGCAAAGACATTAACTGATGTTGGGGGTCCTTTGGCGCATGAAAGAGTGTGGACATGTGTCATACCCGACTCGGGTACAACCGTTGGGGTTGAGGTTGTTGTCCTCTGATGTCCTGAGGTACATCCATCTGCAGCTCTGCACACTGGGCCATGTACAACCCCTTCAGCACTTGACTTTCAGAGGTAGCAATAACGAGCAGTCACAGGAGTCTCGGGGGGGCCGGATATGGGGGTGCTCAAGCTCAGCAGTCAACAAACACATATTAGTACAATAGGTAATTGACCAACCCAGTGCTTGACCTTCAAGAAGCAATGTACTTTATTGTATATAATACTATACACAGGAACATGTTTGCAATGTAGTTTAATGCCCCGGCTCTAGATTAGGTCAATACCTCCTATGGCATTTGCACCCTCCTTATTGCTCACGTGATGCCGTCCCTGGGTCTGGTTCTACCATGATTAGACACGGGTGCAGATTACTCCAGTACTCTTGCCTTAGTGGAGAGTCTTTTATCCTGAGTTTATTGATCCTCGTCCAATAAGTCTCTTTCAGTCCATGAATACTGGCACCTCTGATTCTTGCTTCCTCACAAAAACCCAAGCCTTCGCACTCCTCAGCAGACACATATGAGTGATTTTCTCACTGAGGCAGGTTCTCTCTACAGCCCAACTGAGGCTGTTTGGGTTCAGATTAATGGAATCCCACACAGCTGCTCTCAAGCAGATGGCGTGGTCTTGCACAGGCCTTACTAGTTTGTTTGGGTCCAGGTAGGTGCAGCCTCACATGGCTGTGCTCAAGCAGATGGTGATGTCTTGCATTGGCCTCACTGGTGGATGGGAGACCACGGTGTAAGGCATGCCGAGGTCTTACAGCAGCTTTGGGTCACTCAGACACTGGGTGCAGATGCAGCTGTTTGGGCACATACCACGGTTTTGCAGTTCAGATGCAGTGGCTCAGGTCATTCCACAACTTCACAGATAGGGCGGTATGGCTCAAGTCACTTTGCAGATTCCCAGATGGAGCTCAGTGGCTCAGATCACAACGTAGCTTCATGATTCCTGCCAGAAATTGCAATGAGAGCACACAGAATGCTGTGCTCAGTTCTGCACCTCTCTTTTCCTGCACAGTCACTCCTCTTGCAGGGTTTGTAGACTCCCTCTCTTTCTCATAGGTGATGTTCCCTTACCTCTGGGAAACTGGCTGCCAGGCAGACACTAGCTCTGGCTGGACAGCAGTGTTCCAAATAATCTGCGAAGCAGTCCCTTTCTTGATCATAGAGCACTTGGAACTAAAACAATAAGTATATGCACTCAACAAGTGTATAAACTCAGAGCAAAGAGGAGATATGGATTCACTATCTGTGCTTTCAGACATGGTTTTGATGGCTCTCTTTTCAAGTGTCCTCTCCAGACTGCTCTCCAGACTCAGCCTTTATGTAGAGTGATCCACTCCATAGCTGAGTGGTCTCCAGCCTGGATTATCCACAACAGAGGCACAAAGAGGTGTGAGCTTTCTGCACCAGGCTGCCATCAGTCACCCTGGACAGTGACCACGGGAAAGAAAAAAGGCTAGCCTCATATAAAGAGCACCTTTCACCTTCAATAACAGATACCGCAGATGCATGCAGATGGGCCATCGGGAAGAGTAACTTGATGGTAGACCATGCAGGGAACATTCCCGTCCCAACAGCAGGGCATCTCCAGAAGCTGTGATTTATAAAGTGACAGCTATGCAGTTTTGCCAAGGACAGTGTATGTAAAAATACCTTTTTATGTTTTAAACTAACTATTATATTTGGAAGATAGGGGATCCACCCTATTTACTAGTGTAAAACATGTCAGAAGCATCACAATCTCTCCAGTATTTCTCAGAGAATAAAGGGAAAACATGACTTTAGTTGTTAACGGTCCAGTAACAGTTGTCCTCTCAGGCATTTCGCTGTCCCCCATTATACGCACTTCTCTCAAGCTCTAGGCTATTCACCAAGTTTGTAAGGCCCAGTCAGTCATCGGTATCTCAACTAGGCCTGGGCGGTAAATTCCGTTCTGCTCGTGGAATTTGCGGAATTTGGGTAATTTCGTGTTCCGCGGAGAACGCGGTATTACCAAAAATTCCACGATCCGTGGCTTTGCGGAATTTTATGCTTGTTCGCGCTTTCAAAATGCATGTTCGCGAGATGTTTCCCCCGAACACTCAAACAGTGTTTGCGAACAGGAAAAAAGCATCGCAAATGGGCAGAGCAAGCAGTTCCGCGTGTTCGCGGAACTCTGCTTGCTCGCAGAGATTTTTTACCATTTCGCGGAGCTTTGCGTAGCACGACTATGCAAAATTCCGCCCACCCCTAATCTCAACTCACCCACAAGGGTTAGTCCATGCACCTCTGTAACAGGACACCGTCATGAGATCGTAATTCCAACAAGGGGAAGGAAGAATCGCATGAATTAATCTCAGCCACAGACAATCTATCTTGACCACATATATGTAATGTAGGGAAGAATATAGGTGAAAGGTTATGATGTTTACCTACTACGCCTATATAAGGTACCTACATGGAATATAGCAGCTTGGCATGCTGTTTAACTTCAGCATGCTCCAGGAGATGTTCTTATCTACTCTTGGCACAGTAGCAATCTATCAAGCGCTGAACATGTCAATTTTCATAACCCCAAGTAGTTATTGATTGGTGTAGTAACAAACAGACTTGTATGTAGTAAGATTCTTCTGGTCTGCTAATATTAGTATGTTTATTTCATTCAGAAGGAAGACACTCGATAGGCTGCTTACCTTGTGCTTCAAGTCAAAACAGGGAACGTCTTCGACATACGTCTACAACATCCACTCCCACAACACTCCAGGCAGAAATCTGTCAATCAAAACCTATTTACCGATCCCAAACGGCCATAGGCCACTTTTAGCATAGATTTCAGTCTTTCTGCCTCCTTGCTGTGCAACACTGGAACTCACTCTCTCTTTCATTCACAATCACTCTAAAAATGTACCTCCCCCAACTACAGCGGTGGAGGATCTTGTGTGCCCACAACATGATCTCTAGCCACTCCATTCTATACCTTGACCTGCTGCTCCAAACGTTGAGCTAGCTAGGAATTGCAATGTACAGTATGTGGGATGGATAATGGCTGCAGGGCGGAAAGTCCCCCACACATCGTCAGATGCCAGCATGCTCATATTTGTAGCACTCTGATTGACATGGTATGCTTTTCTGTCCTGAAGGCATGTAACGAGTCCCCTGATAGGATTTTGGATATTGATCAAAACAGAGAGTTAGACTTTTTGGGCCTTAGAGGATTGATTACCTTAATTTATCATGAGTGACTGCATCCCAGTGGCCAGCCCATACTATGAGTAGCAGGTGGAAGTGGATGATTTAAAATTGTGGCAGCACTAGGGAGGGAGACTGCCTACTGGCTCTCCCTTTAGGAATCTGTGGATAATTGGATAGGATTTAGGGAACGGAGGGATGGAGAACACCAGGTTGGGCCCCCATGGATGTATGTACATCTGGACGTTATAGCTCATCTCAGGATTTTAGTGGTAGTCACACATCTGCTGTCTCCCACTCACTCCAGGCTACGCAAGGCTATTCCCCTTGCTTTTTGTCCCTGCTGCCGCATTGCACAGTCATTCATATGTATCTGGTGGTTTGAATTCCTAAGGTGTTCAATGAAGCAGGAAAAGCTCTGCTCTTTGTGTTCACCTTTGCAGAATAAAGTCCTTTCTAGAAGGACAGACTATCAGTTGAACGATGAGACACCTAAACAAAATATTGCCCATGGCAAGGATAAGATCTGCCTGCCTATCCCCCACATTCTGTGTCCTGATTTACCCAAAAAAGCGTGAGCAGAAACTGCTCCCAATTGGTCAGAAGGCAGAAAGGCTCCAATATACACAGGCAGTGAACATTGTGGAAAACCTGCCATAAAGATGGAGAACATTTGGAAGCTAGATGCCAGTGCACTGTGCAACACCCAGAGAAATTATGTGAATTTTTCCAAAACTTTGGTGACAACTTTTAAATTAAGTGGTCTTTTGGCTTGGGCATAACTGGCACTGTGAGTCAAATCATAGTTCACTTTTGATCGGTAGAATCTCTGTACATCTGTACAGAGAAAGGACTGAAACAAAGGCATGATATCTTGGCCACAACATCCAAAGTAGTAGAGAATACATTCCAAGAGTGAAGAAAAGATTTCCTGCAACTTGAAAGAAGAAGTAGCTAGACCGTTTGACACTAAGAGAACCTGCATTGATTCAGCTTAGACCTCCAGGCGCAGTGGTTACATCTGCAACTCGGATTAACTGGGATCTGCCAAGTGCAGCCAAGACTGGTGACTTACGACTGTGCCCACATCCCAACCCAACCCAAAATTGTGAAGGTTGGAGAATGAAACTCCCATCTGACCCCCAGAAGAAGGACAGAGTCTAAAAGATGTTGAGCAGACTTCTGAGTAAATATTGGGATTGCCCAAGGTCTTTCCCCTAGCTGGCATCACACAACAGCCCTCTGGGTTGTCCCCTGAATGCAGAGTCACTGCAGAAACTCGAGAGGTTTATGACATGATTTGCAGAAAACCACCACCAGCATTGAACCCACTGTGACAACAGTTCACAAGCAATTGAGTAGCTTAAACTAACCTGTCCTCCTGGCACTTCACTACAATTACAAAACCCCTTTGCTCCACCTACTATGTGCCCAAGTAGTCACATCCATCTCAGATTGTGCTCAATGAAAACCCTAGAATTCATAGGGTCTCCTGATGTACACCTGCCTGGCATTAGTTACCCTGTTTTACATTACTCAAACGACACAAGTTGTTTCCACCTCTGCTGCAGTGCTGATCAAAGCCACACCATTGATAGAAAGCTGCTCCAAGCTTGGGCAGGTGTACTTGAAGCATGCACAATCACCACCTGCACTCCTGAATATGACAGAAAACATACTGTGAACCAAGTAACAGTGAATGTCTGCACAGTCATAGCAAACCAGATGCTATGCCTGGCTGGTCCAACTTTTGTAAGACTATCACATACAAACCTGTGTACAGAGGCAAATGCACAACCGCAATAAGTGTTAATAAGTGCCCACAGGCACCCGCTTATAGGATTCGAATACTGAGTGCTGTATTTCTGCGTTACTGTACTTTGTCACTTAACAGAATAAGCGTCATATTTCCTTTATAATAACAATAGAACACTGCCTGGGCAATGTTAAGTTATTGTTTGATAAATATGCACTTATTGTTCAGCCTTCCCTACGCCACGAAAGTCAAAACTTAAAAACAAATATGCTCCTACAGGGGGGAAGTATAGGGTGGGGGGTGTAGTGAGAGCTCAACAAATTTGTACTTGCTTCAAATACGTTTATTCTATATAATGGGGGGGAGAGCAGAAAGCACGTCCTTCATGCAGGAAGTTTGCTACAACTGACACTCCTTGACTACAAGTTCTAAACAGAACATACCTGTGTCATCACGAGTGAACAATAGGTGTTCAATCCCTAACAACCTACCTAGCAATACCACACATCTTCCCCCTTTAATTATCGCATAAAACTGGTATTATATTCTTGAGAGCAACAGCCTCACATAAAAAGAAACTATCTACAACAGCTTAGGTAAGATGTTGCAAATAGCATGGAATACAATTTAAGATTATTAGGCAACTCTATATAGAACATGAAAAAGGATAACTATAGGAAATAGAGCTAAAGCCTTCAACCTACCACAAAACCCATAAATTTAGTAGGCCTCAAGATGATTCTTCCTGAACATGTAAAAGCTACCTTCTCAGAGGGAACACCAGAGGAATGCTCTCAGACATTCCCATTGTTAGAATGTATACCTACTTCTTCCATGGAAGGCAAATCTCTAGGTGCTTCGGACTGGGTTGGAGAACTAACTGTGGGTTCCTTTTGCTGTACACTAGCTTCATCATTGCAAGGCACCTCATTTACTTCCTCATCCCATAAGGACACTCCGGAAGAACTCAATCCATCAATCTTCCAAGATAAAATCTTATTACATTTAGTGAGCTTGCCAAAAGTCAAATGTTCCCCTCACTGAGCTGGCTGAACATGCAAACACCCTTCGCATGTCTAAAAGTTTAGGAAAATGACTACTACTCTTTTTTAAACTCTTATCCAATTTGACTCACACCCATTCACCCTTTTTAAGAGTGACATCCCTTACTTTATATTTTTATCATAAAATGGCTTGTACATCAGACAAGCGTTTTCCAAATTCTTTTAACCACTCGTGGGGACAACTTACTTTGGCCAACAATAAACATCCATGACACATTGTCTTTGGTAAGTGGATCACGTCCTCTCAAAATCCTGAAAGGACTACACCCTGTAACTGTGGGAGTTATGCGGTATGCCCACACCAATTTGTCCAGTTCCAATGCCCAATTCTTTCCCTTGTTGATTGCTGCTTGAATACAACCCATAATCACACTGTTGAACCTCTCAACAGCACCAATGCTGGTTAGGTGATAAACTGGAGTTTTCTTTTCCTTGATTCCATTCCTAGCCAGGAAACTGGTAAATCTTCCAGCCACCAATTACAGGCCATTATCACTCAACAATGATCTTGGAATTCGCTCCCTAAGAAAGATTCCCTTCAAAAATGCAACTATGCATGCTGCATCCACCTGGTCACAAACTTTACCTTCAGGCCACTTAGAATAAGTATTCAGAAGCACAATAATATATTTGGGAGTACCTAATTCATCCAGAACTATATCAATGGTTAACACTTCCCATGGATTAGCAGCAATTTCATTAAGGCCTAATGATGGTCTCAAAATATTCTGGGTATTATAAGCATTTGCACAATAGTCATAATTCCGGACAATCTTCTCCATACTTGCATCAATACCTTACCACCAATAGGAAGTTTTAACCTTCTTTTTAGATTTTACAATTCCCAAATGTCCTTCATGCATCAATTCCAGGACTCTGTGATGAAGAATTTGTGGGGGCACCACCTTGCCACCCCTGAACAGGAACCCAGACTCTGAAATGGATAATTTGTCCTTTAATTCCCAAAATTTCTAGATTCCTCAGAATCTTTGCTTTTTTCCAGCCAACCTTGTAAAATGTATCCAAAAAAGAGTATTTAAAGCCTTGTTATCCTCATACCCAATTTTCCATTTGCCCTCAGAAATAGCTACCAGTGCGCAATCCACACAGGCCACTTTGGAATGCTCCCACTCATTCACCTCCACAGTCTCATGTTGAACAGGCGACCTGCTAAGATAGTCTGCCACTTTATTCTTCCTACCTGGCAAATATTCTACTTGATACGCACAGTCCAACAACTGAAATGACATCCTGGATATATAGAGAGTAGACTTAGCAGAACCTTCAGTGGTTAGAAACTTAGATAATGGCTTGTGATCTATAAGCAAAGTGACTTCCATACCCACATAAATTGCCTACACTTGGTTATTGCCCACACACATTTCCCTTTCTCTCACCAAATATTCTTCCGGTGAAGTAAGTGAGCGAGATGTAAAGGAAGTAGTGCTTTTTACCCCTGTCCTGGAAATTTGCATTAAAACTGCACCTAAACCTTTACCCCTCACGTTTATTGTCAAAGTTGTGCGATCCTTGGCATTAAAGCCCTGTAAAAGTAAGGCTTCACAAATGACATTCTTTATACTTTCAAATTCAGTTTGCAACGTATCATTTTACACAAAACACTGCTTGGCTTTTAATTAACTGGCATATATTGTATGTTTTTTTCTGCAAACTGTGTTACAAATTTTGAATAGAATTCAACAAGACCAACAAAGGATCTTACCTCATCCTTACAAACTGGGGCAGATGCATCTCTGATATCTTCAACAATTTTACTTTTGGGAAAATACCTTTGTCTCGGATCTTGTGACCCAGTTATGTCATCGTTTGCAAAATTTACATTTATTTAGTTCTGCAGTCAACCCAAACTCCTTGAGTTTCTCCAACACCATATACAAATTCTGATCATGATACTCATGACCAGAATGTCATCTTGGAAATATACCAAAGAAGCAAAATCTTTTGGCAGTTTATGCATCAATCGCTGAAAGACCGCTGCAACTGAAGCTAGCCCAAACGTCATCCTAACAAAACGGAAACAACGCGTGGGCATAATAAACACGGTCAAATCTCTACTGTCTTCATGTAAAGTAATCTAATGATAGGCTGAGAATAAGTATTTCATGGAAGAACCACATGACACACTTAGGGCACTCCAGAAGATCAGATATCTTTAGCAACGAAAATACATCTACAATAATGTTCTGATTCAATTCTCTAAGATCAATCCATAACCTTAGCTTCCCATTCACCTTCCTTGCCACCACCAAGGGAGCCATCCACTCAGCACTCTCAATGGGCTCAATGATATCCTTCCGTTCCAGCATCTCCAGTTCTCTAGCTACTTCATCCCTTATTTTCAATGGAATACTCCTAACTTTATGACTAACAGGCTTCGCTCCATCTTTTAAAACAATCTTATGCACAAAGTTCTTTAGTTTACCAATTTCTCCGCAAAACAGCTCCTGGAAGTCACTTTTTATTCCGCTAACAAGTGCTAGTTCTGACACTTCCAATAACAGTACTTGATCCACACTGTTAGGATTCAAAACGATATTTAACGACTTTTGGTCAATCCATCCTAAAACAGAAGGCCCCACTTTAGACACATACAACTTAATCATTGTCGTTCTGCACTTAAATTAGAACTGCATTAAATGATAACTTAGTTTTGGAATTCCCTCACCTGTAAACGTGATAGGATGGATGTCAGTATCATCTAAGTGTTCTCCCACAATGCTCTTAAAATTGTCCTCCCACATCTTATTGATGATCGTATACGGAGAACCTGAAACCGCAGCTATCGCAATATTCACACCCCCAATAGACATCTGACACCTTGGTTTGTTTTTGGTGTCAACTCTAGGTTTAAAACAGGACAATCAACGCACAACACACCTTCATCACCATTCCCATTGTCATCATCTGATTGTTCAGAATCTATCACTTCAGTAACTAGTTTTATACTATGCATTTTCCTACTCTTCTTTTTGCATACCTTTTTGCATACCTTTGTATAATGCCCCATCACACTGCAATTATGGCAGCTAGATTTCAGTGCAGGACAATTCCTATCTCTTGCTAAGTGATCTTTATTTTTACACCTGTAATAACTCAAATTCTTTTCTTTGTGAGGTCCCTTAAACTTCTTCTTTTGTCTCATCCTTTTTTTTGCTTTTTTGCTACGCACACCGGATCATTAGAGATACTTGCACTAACTGTTGCTGCTTTCGTACATCTCTTAGAAAGCTCACTTTATTTTACTAAAGCAATTATGTCCCTAAGAGAGGATTCACCACAAACCCACAACCTGTCTTGTAAATTAGGATCATTAGTGTGCATGATAATGTGATCTCAAATGAAATCGTCATTCAAGGTGTCAAATTCACAAGAAATAGCCAACTTCTGAAGGGCTGACTCATAATCCTCCACAGGTTCAGATTTCCCTTGTTTCACCTGGAAAAAATGTAACCTATAGATTGCTGCACAAACTTGGTAGTACCCATCAAGATCATCTAATGATTTATAAAGACATCCCGCTTCCCACTTCTTCCAGTTTTTTTCCATTTGGTTAAAAACTCTTAGACCTTCTGGACCTAGGATGTGTAAAAGAATTTTCTTCTTCCTAGAAGATGACAATTCTTCCTACTCTATGGCCGAAATATAATTTAAAACATATTCTTTCCATTCATTCTGTTTCATCTGAGGTTTGCCTGGACATGGTAAAAAGGGTAAGGGTAAGGGTGGGGTAAGTGAAAAAGTTTAGGCACACTTTTGTTTCATAAATAGCTCCTGACTGTTTGAACTAACAATACTAATAACAGTCACTTCTTAGGCTCATTAAAATACAATCCACGCTACGTATTTTTCCAGAAACTGTTCTTTAACAGAACAACTAGATGGACAAGCTGGATGACCCAAAATCTTAAAGTACACTGAAGGTCCACAGAAAGCATATCCAATGCATTTTACCTTGAAAAGTATTCTTGAATTGTGGCACGATGTGCGTATCATCGTAACAAATAAGGGATAGATTGTAAACAACTGCCACCATAATGTTGAATTATGCCTCCAGAATGTTGAAACAACGATATACAACAGATGTGCGTATCACCGCAATTGCTACATGCCTTTACTTAATATACGCAATGTAGAATGTGCCTATCACTGAAAGTCCCTTACGATAAAACACATAAGGTGTTTGTATCACCGCAACAGATGCAATTAAAATTACACCCCATGGAGAGTGTATCACCGATATAACTTGAAAGATCACCTCAACAGATGCAAATTAAATGACACACCATAGTGAGAGTATCACCAAAACAACTTGAAGCACAACCCGCTTCAAATTGGCTTCCGAAGTAGCGTAGCGACACAGAAGGACCACGTGACGCAGCAGTGCTGTGCATTGACGTTACAGCATGAACGATGCTCTCTACACGTCACTGAATAGTGCTTCCCTTCATGCACTGAAACACATACACAGGATATTCACGTGCCTTCACCAGTGCAACACACATGCAGGATCTTCACGCGTCTTCTCTAGTTGTTATGACTGTGTTCTAAACATCACCACAGGAACATTGCAGGCCACACACCAGGCAACAGGGACACAGATTAATCATTCGCTGTCCACAATTTGCCCGCTCTCCCCCCGCCGTACTGTGTGAGCTCTGAAGACGACATAGGTGCACTGTAGGGAACTGCTCTGCATCCAAGAATGTGTAGGTAAGTCTCCTCAACTCGTCGCCAAATCTGTAGTGAGAACTCCACAAATTTGTATTTGCTTCAAATATGTTTATTCTGTATAATGGGGGAGAGCAGAAAGCATGTCCTTCACGCAGGAAGTTCGCAGCAACTGCCACTCCTTGCCTACAAGTTCTAAACAGAACATACATGTCATCACAAATAAATAGACGTTCATTCCCTAACAACCTACCTAGCAACACCACAAAGGAAAGTTATGGTGAAGGGGAATTGGTTGGACTGTTATGTTGTTTGTTTTGCATTCAGGGGCCTATTTATGGGGAAATTATGCAGTGCTGCTCCCTAGAGGGCATACACAGCTGTGGTGCGCCCAAGGTAGCACAACTGCAATGGCTAGTAGCTGTGGCCCTAAGAGCAGTATAGACTTCTGTTTGACTGCTGTTCCTAAAGCAGCTTGCAGTTCTTTTGCTGGTGAATGCTTCCTCAATGGCAGTAAACACTGCCACTCTGCTCCCTTACTACACTCAAGGTGTTGATTCAATGTGGGAAGCTATTCCTGCCTCAAGGGCATGTGGGCAATATTGCTGGTGTCTGCTACTTTCAAAGGCTAACACACACCACTATGACTGATTATTGCAGCCCCGTATAAAATCAGTAAAGTATGCCTACAGGTTCCTCTGTTTTCCAAAGATGTTATAGGTTGCAAGCTGATTTTATAGATATGATACGGAAGTACCCTGAAATTGAGAAATATTTGCTGAGGAACTCTCAAACATGATAGACTGTACAGATATTTTTTGCATTGAGGGATCCGTATTATGGTTATTTAGGCACCCAAAAGCAAATAGGGATATATCAAAATACTAAGGTCTAGTATAATATTACTGGCAAGAGCAGCCATTACTCTACCATGGAAGGTGCCTAAGCCACTGGCAATAGCATAAAGAAAGTGCTACCATCAAGACATTCATAGCTAAACAAAGGTGTTGGTGCTGCCATGAGTCAGCAGCCACCAGCTAGATGCAATAATAAGTCATAGCTGCATGAACTGCCATGGGAGCAGAAGTCAACGGCAAATACAGTCCTGCTCTGGTGGATCAAGTAGTAACCTGCCCTAGTGTGTGTGGCCCACAGCAGTGCGTCTCATCCTAGCCGTGTGGGTAATCCTTGGATTGGCAGCAAAAAACAACCATAGCAGTGTGTCTTATCCTAGCTGTGTGTGTACTCCCCCTA
The DNA here is from genome assembly GCF_964204655.1 of Triturus cristatus. Classification (NCBI taxonomy): domain Eukaryota; kingdom Metazoa; phylum Chordata; class Amphibia; order Caudata; family Salamandridae; genus Triturus; species Triturus cristatus. The sequence continues at coordinate 1,015,181,237 of NC_140588.1, forward strand.
GTGGCAGCAAAAACCAACCATGACAGTGTGTCTTATCCTAGCTGTGTATGTAACCCCCCCCCCCTTAGTAGCAGCAAAAATGCAACCACAGCACTGTGTCTTATCCTAGCTGTGTGTTACACTCCCCCCTTTTGTGGCAGCAGCAATAACCAACCATAACAGTGTGTCTTATCCTAGCTGTGTGTGTAACCCCCTCCACCCCAGTGGCAGCAAAAACCAACTATAGCAGTGTGTATTGTCTGGAGAACAGCTGTGATATGAACAAACAGCCATCATTGCTGCCCTTGGGACCACGACAAACTACCACAGTGGCGTGTGCTGGCTTGTGAGTAGCAACTACCAGCAATGACTATGCTTGTTGCACTGAGGTGGCATTCATCAGGAATAGCACTGCAAGCTGTCTTGGGGGCAGCAGTCAAGACAAACAGACAAAACATTTTGACTTTAAGGGGATTTCAAGGTCAAAGAGTCCTGGATTTTCTCCTTAAGGATGGTGTGGGTTAGATGGCTGGCTACGGGTATAACAAAGATACAACACAGTAGTGCTATCACCCTGAAAAAGAGGCAAGCCTTTTATTCCTGGTACGTTTAATTGCTTTGTCACAATGCTAGACCTATCTTATAGTATGCAGCATTATTTTCACACAGCAAGATGCGGTGTATGAAAATAGGATTTGCTTTCATGGTTACCCCAATTTTTTGCTGCTGTCAGTATGTTTTTTGACTAGTCTGACTGGGATCCTGCTAATCAGGACCCCAGTCACTGTGCTTCCTCCCTAAATTTAACTTGGTAAGTACTTCTGTACCTCCACAATTGGATACTGGTGTACCCCTGTAAGTCCCTAGTACATAATACTAAGGTACCCAGGACATAGGTACACCAGGGATCTAGCATGGACTGCAGCTTGTATTATGCCACCCATGAGAGACCACTTAAACTGTGGCTACGGGCCTGCCATTGCAGCCTGTGTAAGCTGGTGCTAGCACCACTTACAACAGATATAAGCTTTCTTATAGCTGAGGTCACTATATATAAAACCTAAGTCACCCCTAAGGCAGGCCTTTCAATCCTGAAGGCAAGGTGCTGGGCTACGAGTGTGAGGTTCCCCAGGCTTTGTAAGTGCGGTCAGCCATTTTGATGCATATAGTGGCCATGCATCATTACGCAATGGCTACATATATAGTGGCTGTGCTGAACCTGGGCATGTTTGATGTCAAACATTTTTTAATCATACCCCAACACTATTACCGGTGTTGCAGTTATGATTCCATGCACTGAGGGGCTCTTCTGGGAAGCCCCCAGTTATCCCAGTAACAGCCTTCAAGGGTCTGCCAGCAAGCTAGTGCTGCTGCTGACCGCAGACACGATTCTGCCCTGCTGCTGCTGAGCCAAGCTCGAGCAGGGGCAGGTTGTACAATAGGTTTCCTATCACAGGTCGGTGTGACCACCTCCCAGACAGGACTTAGTGTATTCGGCTGGAGGGAGAGGGTGCTTGCCTGTGCCACCAGACTGCTTTGAAAGGCACATTTGGTGCCGTCCTTGCATACTCCGGTTGAAACCAGCTCTGGCGTGAAACTGGACAAAGGACATGGAAGTATCCTCCCCTCTGTCCAGCCCCTCCTCTGGGAGGGACCCCTGAGTCATCCTAACCCTTTTTTTAGGGTATAAAAGGGCTTACCTGTTGGTGGATCCTCAGATTCATCATGGGACAAGACTCAAGCTTGAAACCACGTCGCTCTTCGACCGTCTGGACACTTACATTATGCTGGACTTCGCCTGGAATGGAAGACTCCTGCTGCTCCTGGTCTAGCTGTTCTGCAAGTCTTCTTCATTGTCTGTGTCTGTTCTTATTCCAGGATCTTCAACTGGCCTGTGGGCATCAAGGGCACCCAAAGTAATCTCACTTGGTGCGAAGGAGTCATTCCCCTGCTTCTGCAGGCACTGCAACAAAGCTGACCGGTCTACTGCTCGTGTCATCCCACGGACTTCGAAAGGCCTAGCAACACAGGTGGTAGTTCTGAAACTCCCTCAAGGCCTGAACTGTCCTCTCTGCAATTGCCAGTATCCCTCATCGGAACCGCTGGGACCAAACCCCAGTGCACCGCGTTGACTTGCCATTGCCAAGGCTTGTTGGCTCTGCACTCCAGAGATCTCTGGGCTACAAGAAGCTCCGGCCTCCAGCATCTCTTCCTGGCAAGTTCAGCATCCTCCACTATATCCACTGCACCATGCCCCTTCATCTTCGGCGAGCTGCTCAGGGTTCTCTTGCAACTCCTGTACCTTCGGCTTGTGGGACCTCTCGAGGGTCTTCTCTTTCTTCATTGGGCTCCTCTCCTTGCTCGGGGCCTGCTCTGACTCTCCTGCACTTGGTAAGTCCCCAGGACCTTGCTGGTCCCAACGTTGCTCCTTCACCATTTTCCACATCTGTTACTGCTGCCAAGGCTTGTTGGTGCTCCTGCTGGACACCGACTCCCTGGTTCTCGACTTCCGATGTGGGACAGCTCATGAGTAGCCCCTGGTCTTTCACAGAATCGTCTGTTCCTCACAGCTGCAGCAACAAGGTCACCATCATCACTCCTGCATCTTCTGTCATCGGTGGTCATTGCTCTTCCGTGCCTCCTGGCCACCTCCGAGTGGCATAAACTCTTTCCCCTTTGCTTGCAGGTTCTTCTGTACAAAAATTGGCATCTTTACTGAAGCCCTCTATTGTGGTCAACAGCAGTTTCCAATGTCACTTCGCACTTATGTGCCCGGCTTCCTTGGTGTAGGTATCCTGGTTCCTGGGGTATCCACAGGTAGGGTGAATTTCCAACCTTCTGTCTTCCACTGGGTTTCTTCGCGTTCCAATGGGAAGGGTCCTTCTTCTTCAAAACTACAACCACGACTGTCCCGTTTACTTCTATTGAGTACGCAGCGGTGTTTCCACACTGCACACAGCCGCTGTGGGGTTTCTAGGTACTTACCTTGGGTGGTTCCTTGTGTCCCCAGTTCTTCTGAGTCTCCTGGTCCAAGTCCTGACTTAGGTCGCAGTTTGCATTTCACTTTCTTAGTATATGGTTTGGTCTCCCCTTGTGACCACTGTGTATTGTGCTTACTTACCTCTTGCAATTGAAGTATTCTTGTGGATTTGTGTTGATATCACCAGGCAGGAGATATGCCAATGTGTTAGTGAGTGTTGTGTAATAAATAGACATATTTTTATAACTACACTGTTTGGTTCTTTTTCATTTAACCTACACTACATGATTAGATCTGGTAAAACAGGCTGCTTAACACTCCTTCTGGACTAAGCCTGAAGGCTGCTCTCCACAGCTACCACTTAGAGAGCTTTCTAAGGTTGTCTAAGACCACTAAAACCACCATAAGGGTCGCCTGGTTTAGTGCAAGGTGCTTCACTTAAATAAGTGTGCACCATGTACTAAGCCAGCCACTTATAGGGAACCAGTGTTATTAATATAAGAACAATCTGATAGTATCAGAAGGGGAGAGGGGGGTGGGGTCCAAGGGAAAAATATATATTTAACGACCCTAAGGTTTCAAATCCCTTATACCTTGTAATGAATAACAACAAAGAAACCTAGGGTCACAAACCATGAGTACTATCCCAATCAGTAAGAATATTCAAACAAATGTAATGAAGGAAAGCAAGTGAACATCATCATTTGTAATTCAAATCCCATCAGCCACCTGGAGTAGCAATCGTCATCATTTGGGATTCATTCAGTTTTTTTCAAACCCTTTAAAGAAAGAGCTGCATCTGAAATAAGCGGCCCTTTTCTTAAGAGCGTCGATGGAGTTGTTAACCGAATATTCAAATCCTATCGTAAAACCCCATGATGGAGCTCTCCTGTGTTTAGGTGGTAGTGTTATTATTCTGTTTTCACCAGCAAATGTAGCAAAACTGTGGATGCGTATGATATGGACTTTAGGTGCAGTGTCTAGTCAGAGTAAGGAGAGCAGAGAGCTCTGCAGCATATGTTATTTTTAAATGTGGTCCATTTGTGACAATTAAGAAAGCCACAAGTGAGTTCATATTGTTCTTGCGAATTTACAGCAGTGCTTTCTTTTTAGGTTGAGCCTGGGCAGTACATACGCTGCTCTGAGAGGCATGCTGTAATGTACACTTGAAGCCCCTCCTCTTTTTTTCATTTTCTCCTGTTCGTGCCTTTTAGAAATGCATGCTTCTGTTGGTCAGCATGTGAAATTACTCCCGCCTTTTGTTATTCTAGATCTTCTCTGTGGACTGCCCCTGACACATCTGGTTTTAAATTTTTTTACATTTACATTTACGTTCCTTCCTGGCACTATTTTTTTCGTTTGGGTCTGTCTCGGGCTTTTGTTCATGTACGTTCATGCATTCCCCTTCCTAATACATTTTTACTGCTTCCTGACTTTCCGTTCGTAGATCATGTGCACTTTCGACCTCCCCCAGGCACGTAAGCTTAGTGGGCTGGGCTGTGGATTGCTCCGACGCGGGATTCCAACAACAAGCATTAACAGTATGTTAGCAGGCAGTGATATCACTTCCTGAGTTTCTGCTCGTGTTGCTGTTTAAATTGTACAAAATGTGTTTGTTTATATACTTTTGAATGCCGCGCAGCTTTTATTTTAACAACACGGCTCCCACTTCAGGGACGCTGCACTTTACATTATTGTGTTCTTTCCTCACGGGCGCTGCACGGGAGGGTCATGGTTACTTCATGTACATTCCTCCTGTTACTGCGAAATTACATTTACAAAATGGCAGCTCCACCACCGCTGAATACACTGCTCTCTTAGCTGGCGCTGAATTATCCTGCATATCTTGCTTGTTGCTCACAGTACACTTTAAGGAGTACAATAAACTTCAATTCCTCATAACTCAGCATGCCGGAATGTCAAGGGTCCTTGAGTGGGGCAGGATGTGAAGGTAAGTGCACCTGGCAAAACCGCACAAGTCACAGACTCTCATGGCTGGCAGCTTTTAAAAGCCTCATCCGTCTACAGCCCTGCCGGTCAGGATTAGGTCTGGGTCCTGACACACTGCACTTGTTTTCAATCCTGTTATACATAACTTAAACTCTTACCCGTTTATGTAGCCACATTTTCCCCACACCCCCTTATCTCAACTTCATTCCCTTATCTGATTTCACCTTCCTTAATGCCCCATATACTTCCCTCTTGCCATACATTCTCCCTCAACCCCCTTCCGAAGCCAGATCTTTAAATAACTCTTCCGTTTTCCCTCATCTTGCTCTGCCTTGCTTTTGCATTAGTAAATCTTCATCCTGAACAAATCCATCCTAGTCAAAATGAGTTTCTCTGCAATTTGATCCAAACACCCTCGCCCCCACCTCCCCCAAATCCCCTCTGGCCAGACTGGCCAACCAGTTGCATACACTGTGAGCCATTTGTTTTGGTTCAGCTCCCCCCTCAACAACGTGTGGGCTACTACCCCCGTCCATTTTAAAGGTCGAGTTGATTATTAATGTTAATAGACCTGCAGGTCTAGTAAAATCTTTATGATTTTTTGAGCCCTGCACATTGTACTATTATAGGTCAGAACAAAATATAGAAAAAGAAATTAGCAGCGTTGATGGTTTATTTAGCCTGGCAAATACCCTCCACAAGCTCTGTGTTGCTCTCTCCCTCATTTTGCAAGCTCTCCTTTGTGTGCCTCATCTGCGCCAAACTATCTCCCCCGTCCCCCATGTTGCTATGTCATTCAAGTTCTTCTCTCCCATGTTGCTTTTCATCGTGTGCTTCTTTACCCCTTCCCTGTCCCCTTTCCCAATTATACCTCCACCCACTCCTCCATTTCCCCCACCTCTCCATCTTTCCCCAAAAATATTATAATCTTTTGTTACGGTGGTGGGGTGGCGGATGCCAGACAGCAAATTGCTGCTGCCCCTCCGCCTTCAAATAAAGCACTTTTCCACTACTTCTATTTGTTTTTTTTGTTTTTTACAAATACACAGGTTCTGTTTAAAACCTAATAGTTCATATTGAACTGTGTTGTATTTTGGTACTGTTGTGGGTATGCTAATGCATTTTAAAAGCTATCACTGTCACATCTTTAGCTGTGATAACTTATATTTTGGTGCACAGATCTGTATTTTAATGCACTTTAAAACCAATAGCTCAGACATCTTAAATAGTAAAATAATAGTGGCACAGTAAACCAGTCTGTTACAGTTGATGCTTGGACTTATGGTTTGCACAAACCTGTTCTGGTTTCATGCCTCTCATTTGGAATGTGTTTTTTGCTACCCTGGGAAAGGTATTCTGAAAGCCAAAGGTAGTTTATAACTGTGCCTCAGAGAGCTGTAATCTGAGCCTGGCACACCTCACCACATTCAGTTTCCCAGATCCCTTCCTTTTTGATGGATTGTAAAACACACAATAGCCATCACATACATCCACTTCACTCCAAAACACATAACTAAAAAACACCATAAAAAATATTAAAACACCAATAACTCTAACTCAAAAAAATGCGAGACCTATTACATTGCAAATGCTTGTTTTAAATGTATAAACTGACTGTCACATTCCACTCTTGCCTGTAGCAAGAGCACCTACCCAGGGGAAGGTGGTTCCTGTCAATGAATTTCGAAGTGTGCAATACCGCAATGTCAACAAGATGGTACCGGACACATTCAATATACCTTTTTCTATTCTCAAATGGCACTATTTCATCATGATGGTGACATACAGCACACATTCAATAAATATTTTTTTATGTACAAAAAAAAAAAAAATGAAAGCGGGATTTTCTTTTTGCAAATAAAAAAGCAATAAGCCCCCCTCTCCTTTCACCCATGGCGTGTGAGTCATTAAAATGTTTTTAGTTTCACTTACTGCCACATTTTGGATAGCAGTTAAAAACTGGGCATTTGTTGGCCCACTCTAAAATAGGGTAGGCCGAATATGTTAGCAGTGAAGACTGAATAGTCTCTGTTTCTGACACACTTACATTTAGCTTACTCTACATGAGCAGGCGGAACTTCAGTTTGGTGGGAGGGTACTCTGTCACAACAAAGTACCCTTTCTGACAAACTCTAAATCAGGCTCAAGGCTGCTAGCAGCAGCTGAGGGCTTTCAAAAATGGTTCTCCAACGCCACAGTCCATACCTCCCAGCCCGCCCATGAGGAATTCCCCTTTGAGATAAATGGTAGTTCCGAACCCAGCAAACAGAAGGAATGTGTACAGATAGGGACTGCGTTGTATGTTATGAGTTTAAACAGCAAGTACGAGGCATGAGGCTGTATGGGTGGGTGGAATTTTGACTCCATGGAATTCCACTGAGTTATATGAAAACTCTGCGAGATTCCCCAGATGTCTTCAAACAGCCACAGGAGGAATTAGGCACGATTTTTAGAACTGCAAGCTCGTCCCACGCTGAAAAATCAGCCAGAGGGTGCTGCTTCTCAAATTGATTTTGCTGCTGCTTGAGCAGTTTTTCTACTCAAGCCGCATCTTTCTGACCCCCCGCATTGGGGAAATCTCACCGGATACCCTCCTAGCGACTGAACATCGCGCTAGGGGTAGCCACTTCTGTCTCACACTCGCCAGCTTACCACTGCGCCTGATCAAAGAAACTCCGCCACGCAGCCGTAGGGGGGATTCGGCTGGAACTCTGTGTTACATGCGTAATGCAGAGTGGCCAAAACTCCACCAGATCAGCCGGTGGAGCAGAATATATCGCCCACCCCTAGCTGTACTGCAAGTCCGTTCACACTAAACAATAGATTAGGCAGAGGGTGAACCAAAGTCACCGGACGGAGCTGAACAGGGCTGTCAAAAGCCAACGGTGCAGATAGTTTTGCACACACCAGCAGACCACCGACATGCATTGCACCAGCACGACTGTGATTGTGCCTGAATGACATCCTGGAGATTCTATTACAAGACCGGAGGCTCCATTGTGACTTCTTTGCAGCAAACACAGTAAACAATATGCATAACATGGATGAAGAAAAAAAACACTATAGCACATGCAGTCTGAGGTCAGGGCTCTGGTATGCCAATGACGTCACAGTTGGGTCACCAATCATCAGCCAACCCGCAGTATAGCCTTCTCTGCATAGAAGCAATCAGCTTCTTCTGTGCTGCTCTTGCAGAGATAAGTATTGCATGCTCGGTTTTAATCTGAATTTGCCGCATGTGTGCTAAAAGTTACCACTCTTATGATCAAACCTGTTCATTTATTTATTGCCTATTTCTTTCAATCTTTTTGCCGACTTATGCTGATGTAGGATTGCTGACACACTAAAAGTTGTGTTTGCCTAAAGTGCATCTTTCTCTGCATGCGCCTGGACGTGGCCCACGTTTCCCTTTTGTTCATAGCAGGCACCAGTAGTTTACACAGGTGTCTCCCACTCAGGGGCAAAACGTTACTTTGTAGAGCACACCCTGACAAAAAGTTTCATTACCTTGAGCGAATATTTGTCTTCTTCACCACCGCCTAGATTAGAAACACTGTTTCCATTCACTGTTGCCACAAAACAAACTTTTTTACCATTTCATTCACTTCACTCTATTTGTTTATCTAAGTCAGTTTAATGCACCCTTCGCTCCTCTTTGACTGTTGCTAACCATACTAAGTTTTTAGGATTTAAAAGCATGGTATTTTTTGTTCATATCTTTGTAATTTAAGGATAAAAACATTTCTGAATATGAATATGTTATATTTAATACAACTGGACATTGCAAAGATGTCATACATTCCTGTTTCCTTGGCAACCTCTTTTTTGTTCGGAAAGCAGACAAGGGTTATCGACCAGTCAGAAATCTAAAGTACTTCAACAATTTTGTACTTTACAAATACTTCAAAATGGAGGGGATGGGGCGGCTCACCAATAGGAGCGCTGGAGTATTGGCCCCCTGGCCGCAAAACCCACCACAAAACAGGCACGTTACCTCACATTTGCCCGTACGAGCCTTTGTAAAGTTACTGCCCGCCGGGCCGCAACACTCTCTCCTGGTGTTGGGCAAGGCGTGGTCAATCATGTTGATTGGCATGATTAGGTGGCCATGCAACTTTAGTGAACTGAGCATGTCAGGCTGGGCAGGATGTTGCCTATGACCAGGCTGACATGCGCACTTCAGGCCTCAGCAATTTGTTGTGTGTCAGAGAGCCGAGAGAAGTACAAAGGCAGTCCCATGTCTCTGCTGGAGCGCTGTGTTCACCTGCTCCTGGACATCCTGGGGCTGCTTTCATGCAGTTTACGAATAGAACCAGCATGAGAGCAGTGTATTGATTGGCTGTAAGGGTGTGGATAGACCCGCGGTCCTCCGTGCATTAAGAAAGGGTGGCAGCGCATGGGCAGCAGCAAGATTGCCAGGAGGCGGCATGCTGCCTACCTTGCATAAAAGTAGGATTACCAACATTATCACTGAAATATGAATGTAGTTAATGCAAATAGCTCTGAAGAAGGGATGTTATATGTGTAGTCCAGTGGTTGCATTAAGTTCTTAAAGTAAGCCACAATAAATCGAAACAGACAAAGTATAGGGTTGTACGGAGGCACGTTGTTTTAAGGGTACAAGCTGTACTGTAATCACTGTAAAAATAACTATGCTCACATCATGAATTAGAAGAAGAGAAGATTGTGGTAATATTGGTGCTGGCTTACTGTTATAAATGCAGGTTTAGTATCAGTACCCACACAGTTTTTTTTTTCTTGTAACTTTTTTTATTAACAGTAGGAATCAGAGTTACAAGGCAAAAATACAATGCGGTCAGATGTCTTGGCTGAACATGATACACATATTGGTACAAAGCATGATCAGTTGGTTACAGGTGATTTGCACATTTACTATAGTGGTTCCTCTTGAGCTGGTAACAGTGGTGGGGTGCATATAGTCCCTCTATATTCATTCCACTCGTTCCAAATGCGGACCCACTTCTTAGGACATTCCCTGGCTACATAAACATATTTTTCCCGGAACATGCACCAGTCCATGTCTTTCTTCCAGGCACTCACCGCTGGAGCCTGCGACGCCCCCCATTTCTGGGCTATGTTACGTTTCGCTATCATCAGCCCCAATGTAACCCAGGTCATCCGTGTGTTGTTTAAGTCAGTGGGCTCCCATACATTCAGGAGGCATCTCTTAGCTTCCAGCGGGAGAGCCTGATGTAACATTTCCCCCATAACCTCATGTATTTTCTTCCAGTAACTCTGGACCAAGGGGCATTCCCATAGTATGTGTAGGAAGGTGCCTTCGTGTCCGCAGCCCCTTCTACACCCTCCATCTGGCGCTCTACCCATTCGTACCATCCCGGGTCCTGTGATATAGACCCGGTGTAAAATTTTGAGTTGTATTAGTCTCAATTTTGTTGCCATGGCCACTTCCCGCGGTGAAGACACGGCCGTCACCCAATCTTCCTCGTCTAGGATTATACCATCCCCTTCCCACTTCTCTCGCAATTTCATTAGGGGGTCTACGGAATGGTTAACTAACTTTTTATATGTAAGCGAGATGGCCTTTGTTGGAAGATAGCCATCCAGGAGTCTGTCCTCGAGGGGGGTGGCTTCAGGGGGGGTCTCCCCCTTTGGGAGGCAGGAGTATAAGGCGTGTCGGACTTGAAGGTATCTAAAGTGTTCTGTAGAGGCAAGCTTGAACTCTTGCTGCAGAGTGGGAAATGACTTGACCTCCCCCTTCACCCATAGGTCGCCCACTTTTGAGATGCCTATGAGGTCCCACTTGTCAAAATCTTTAGTGGACCAGAGGTGCCCGAGCTGTTCCGAGGCCCATATTGGCGTCGCCAGGGTTATCTTGTGGTCCCAGCCGGTGCTCCTGGTGGCTGCCCTCCAGACCTGTACTGATTGTTTGGTTGGTCCGGTTAACTGGCGTTCCCCGGCCTTCGAGTAAAGCGCTCGGGCATAGTTCCCGCCAGGCAGTAGCCACCGATCCATTGCGTATCCCGGATCACCCGCTTGTCTATAGGTGCCATGGTAAATGGCAGCCAAATGTGCTGCCCAATAATATTTTTTGAGGTCCGGGAGGGCGATCCCCCCGTCATACCAGGAGAGGTTCAGTTTGGGCAATGCTATACGCGGTTTCCCGTTCCATAGAAGGCGGTGTTGTAGGGTCTCAATCTCTTTGAAGTAGCTAGCAGGGACCAGGTCCAGCAAATTTTGCAGGACGTAGAGGAACCGGGGCAGGGACATCATCTTGAATAGGGAGGCTCTGCCCAGCAGCGAGAGCGGGAGTTTCATCCAGCGCTCGGAATCTTTTTTCAATCTCTGCAGAGGAGGTAACAGATTTCGGGCGAATCTGTCTGCAGAGTTAGTGGTTATGTAAATGCCGAGGTATTTAAAGCCCTGTGTGGTGATCTGTATCGGGCAGCCCCCAGGGAGGCCTGTAAGGGGTCTCCTAAGGACATACAACACAGATTTGAGCCAGTTTATGGTGTATCCCGAGTATCTACCAAAGATGGCAAAGATATCAAACACTGCTGTTAGCGAGGCCTTCGGGGAGACCAGAAACAGCAGAATGTCGTCCGCATATAGTGAAATGCGGTCCTCCCAGAAGTCAGCCCACCTAAGACCACGGATCATTGGATCCTTCCTTATCCATGATGCCAGAGGTTCCAGGGCCAAGGCGAACAGGAGAGGGAAAAGCGGACACCCCTGCCTCGTACCCCTACCCAGCTCAAACACTTCAGATTTTTCATTATTGCCCACTATCTGGGCTAGTGGTTTCGAGTAGAGTAGCCGCACCAGTCGGGTGAATTGGGGCCCGAAACACATTCCAGAACTGCAAATAGGTATTGCCATTCCAGCCTGTCAAATGCCATGGAGGCGTCCAGGTATACCAAGACCACCTCTTCCTGTATTGTGTGTGCCCTCCCTATCACGCCGTGTATTCTACGCAGGTTTAGCGCTGTGTTCCGCTGGGCCATAAAACCGGATTGATCCGGATGTACGAGGTTATTAATGACCTTGATTAGTCGATTTGCAAGTAATTTGGCAAGGATTTTTGGTTTGGCGTTCAGTAAGGAGATTGGTCTGTATGAGGCGCACTCTGTTTGGCTTTTACCCTCTTTGTGAATCATCACCAAGGTCGCAATTCTTTGATCCTGGGGTAGCTCCCCGATCTCCCGACTCTCCTTGAACATATTACATAAGTGGGGGGCGAGGGTATCCATCCCTAGTTTATAGAGTTCTATCGGTAGACCGTTGGGGCCCGATGCCTTCCCCGAGTTGAGTCCCCTAATCGCCAGTGCCACCTCGTCTGGCGTGAGGGCCCCCTCCAGGTACGCGAATTCCGACTCTGAAAGCTTGGGCAGCGTTATGTCCCTGAGAAGGTCGCTAGACTCCAGTGTCGTGTAGGGGTTCTGAAGAGCATAGACCTGCTGAAAGTGGTGGGAAAATGTGTTTGCGATGTCTTGGGGGTCTGTGACTACGTGCGCGTCTTTATCTAGTAATTCCGGTACTAATCTACTTGCCAGTTTCTGCTTGTCCAGTCACGCAATTAACTTCCCCGCCTTATCCCCTTGGTCGTTAATTCTGCCCAGCGTCTCCCTACCCATTTCCTTGGCCCTATCAGTCACGAGAGCCTTATAGTTGTCTTGTTTCTATACTAGATTATGTAGGGTTTCTGGGTGGGGTTGCCCAGCCATCTCCTTTTCTAGACGGAGGATATCGAGCTCTAATGCTTCCTTCTCCTTAACTTTTTCTTTTTTCACCACCGCTATTTATGAGAGGGCTTGGCCCCTGACCACTGTCTTAAATGCCTCCCATAATGTTTGGTGCGAGCTCACCGATCCCTCATTCTCCAAGAAGTAGTGTTCCATGGAGGCACGGACTGCTTTGTGTACCACTGGGTTGCGGAGATACCAGGGGTTGATGGGGGCTACCCTCCCAACTCTGTGCAGGCCCGCCATTATGTGCATCCACAACGGGGAATGATCAGATATACCTCTTGCCATATGTTTGACCTCTCTTACGTGTTGCAATTGTTCAGGGGGATTAATATGTAGTCTATTCTGGATTGGGTGTTGTGGGCACCCGAGTAGAAGATATTTTGAGAGGTGTCTGGGTGTAATGAACACCATGTATCCTGCAACCCCAAAGCCCCCAGAAAGTTTGGCAACCAACTGTTGGATGGGCGAAGTTGTCGTGGCGGGTTTCTATCGCGTGTCCCATCGACTACTGTATTCAGGTCCCACTATTAAGAGTCCCGCCGGGATTGTCATCAGGATGGAACCTAAGTCTTTGAAAGCTAAGTCTTGGAGGGCTGGCGGTACATAAACTGACATGAGGGTCAGCAGTCTCTCCTCCCATTGGCCCGAAATCCCCATGTATCTCCCCCCGGAATCCACCCACGTAGATTTGACTGTGAAGGGAAAGAAGTTCCTCAATAGTATTCCTGTCCCTCTCGATCCCGAGGTGAAGCCAGAGTGTGCTACCAGACTGTATCCCCATCTGTTGAGCGCTTTGCAAGAATTCCCCACCAGATGCGTCTCCTGTAGGAGTATCACATCAGGGGAATGTCTCTTAATATACTGTAGCACCGCTGTCCTCTTGACTTTGTCCCGCAGCCCATTGACATTCCAGCTCATCAACTTGAACCCTTTGTCCCATTGCATATTAATAGACATTCACGTATCACCTGTGTGTCTGCGTCGTCGGATTTTGATGCCTTGACGATTCCTAATAAACATAGAACAAAACTTGAGCCCCTCCCAACTTCCCCCCTCTGGGCTGGAGGTACTTGGTAATTAGGTTTTCCACAAAGAGGTCTATTGCTGGTCCCTCCACCCGTTCCGGAACGCCAATGATGCGCACGTTGTTGCGCCTACAACGGCCTTCGTAATCATCCAGCTTTCCTTCTGCGAATTTTCTGAATGCTTGGAGGTCACGTATCTCTATCTGGAGTTGGTTAGTGTCATCTACGAGGCTTGCAGTCTTAATTTCCAGTTGCTGGACTTTCTCCCTGTTGGTGGTCAGATCCGCCCTGATTAGCATGACTTCCGAGGAAAGCGCATCTATTCTTTGCTCCAATGATGAGCGGATACCTCCTATAGCGTAGCACATCTTTTAATGTATGTTCCGGGGTTTCTGCAGCCGGGGCTTCTCCCACTTTTGGTGGTTGATGCGTGGCCATCGCAGACCTGGGACAGGTGTATTTGTCCAATTTATTACTCTGGGTGGACTTCGGGCCCCTCGAACCCGAGATGGCGGCCAGCCGGTTCACTGCTCCCGGGCGCAGGAGGGGGTGTATTCCGTTTCCCCGGCGGCGATGGATCCGCCCGTACGGTTCTCTCAGGACTGTTTGTGGGGGATATGTAGCCTCCAACAACACCACTCCGCCAGGGGACCCAGCCGCCACCTACGCAGGAAGCCGCAGGAGATGTCTACCCCGTGGGGTGGGGGGCCCTCACATCAAGGCCCGGGTTTACGCCAGTTCCCCGCTGTCACGCTGCCCCCATGGACAGGCCACCAATTGCGCTTCCCCGCCTGCTGTGCGTCAACCGCCACCGGAGTTTGGGCACCCCACTGCAGCCAATCGCCCCCGGGTTCCCGGACTCAAGACCATCACCTCTACTCCCTTTAGTGTATGCACCGGTAGGGCTCACCTCGTCTCCGCAGCTGGGCCCCGGCGGATCCGCCTGACTCCTCTAGTCTCCCCCAAGGCCTCCGGATTTGCCGCTGCAGTGAGGACTGTGGGCCGGATGCCCCGACCACCACCAGGAGAGGGAGAAGACACCTCGGGCCCAATCCCGCCTCGGGAAGCGCCCCGGAGCTGCCGACGGCCGAGACCCGTCCCGTGAGACGTCCGCCCGGGGTAGCTGAACACCTCAGGTCCCGGCTTTCCTCGCGTTGCAGGCCGCCACTCTGCGTGCCCGTATCTCCAGTTCCTCCGATCCGATTCCGGTGAGGAAGGGCTTGTTCACCTACGCCGAGCCTCCGGCGGGTGATGCCGGCCTCGAGTTACGGATTCGTGGGGCGGATATATGCGGATATATGCGGGAGAGAGGGTGAGTGGAGGAGAGCTCCTACTAGGCGGCCATTTTACTTCGCCGCCAGGCCACGCCCCCCCCAGCATCCATACAGTTGACGCCTTTCTTATAGTCAAACAGCCTCACTCCAATAAATGGTTTTCGGAATGCAGCACTGCAATTGTCCCTTGTGACAAGCACAGCATGTCCACGCAGCCTCCGGCGGTCGGTAAACCGCCTTTAAAAATGATGCACAGCACCTAGTTAGAATGATTGTTTTTTAGGTCTCGCCTAGGCAGCGCGCATGCTTTGTCTCTCCGAGCCATTAAGTAATCTGCATGTTATGTTAAACTCCACCTATTGCCCGGTAATTTCTCCTGCCATTTGCCATTTGTTGGACGTTGGCATAGCTCCTGTTATCTTGCTTTTTAGTGGCTGTTGATACTGACTTCCGTTTAGTTCGGAAGCAGCAGCGCCTAACTACTGTTTTCTTCCTCTTTTCCTTTATTATGTGTGTTTGAGGGGAACTTTCTTTTACATACTTACTTCAATAGATAATGAGCACGGATCTCGTCATGAGCGCCGCGCTGTTTATCATATGTATTCAGCACGGCGCTCGTCAAGAGCACCACGCTGTTAATTGTTTCTTTGTTTTCTCCAGCCCCTACGCCAGGCTAAAAGAGCTCCTTGTTTGTTAATTTTATCCCCTGCGCCATGCCGTGCTTTCACTTTGATAAATGCGGCAGGCGCCTCTTATGCACACTGCATTTTTCACCCCAGGCTATGCTGTGCTTTCAGTTCACTTTCACTTTGATAAAGGCGGCACGCGCTTCTTATGCACACCGCATTTTTCACCCGCTTTCAGTTCACCCTGCCTGCCCACCTACATTTTTTTTTCTTTCTTGCTCTTTTTCATTCTGTCTCCTTTTATCGGTTTGTTTCATACCTCTCCGGCCATTTTTTTCTTCTCTTACTACCTCTCTATTTTTCTTCGTCTCTACACTTCTCCCTCTTTTGTTTTTTCTCCCTGCCTTTTTTTTCCCTTTTCCGTCGTTCCATCTTTTGTCTTCCTCTTTCTCCCCGCTCCCTGTCCTTCTCTGCCGAGCAGAAGACGGATCAGGGGATGTGCGCCGGTCCCTGGTGTCTCTCCTAACTGCCATTTCAGTTAAATTAGAACTGAGACCT
The DNA here is from genome assembly GCF_964204655.1 of Triturus cristatus. NCBI lineage: Eukaryota > Metazoa > Chordata > Amphibia > Caudata > Salamandridae > Triturus > Triturus cristatus. Next base: position 1,015,197,356 of record NC_140588.1, read on the forward strand.
CCAAATAAATCCATCCCTCGCCCCCTCCCTTTTAACCCCTCCAGGCAGCTCTGCATTTCGCGCAAGTGCTGACCTTAAAAAAGAGCTTGCCTTAAAAAACAGAAATCTGTCAGCAAGCAGGAACGGCGCCCCCTCGCCCCTTCCTGATTCACGGCTTCGCAGAAACGTGACTTGAACCTGGAGAAGGAACAGGGCTGGCGTTGACGCCCTAGTCGGGGGCAGGTACGCCATTTTGGGGCTCATAGGCACTTTGCTGTCACTTTATCTAAATTGGTTAATTCAGCTGCCTCTGAAATCGATGTTTAAGCTGCAGGTTTAAAGGTTCCAATCCCATTAAGGTATTGTGTTAATGTGCCCGCGAGAGAGATCCCTGTGCAATTTAAAGGGTAAAGGCACCAACCCTACTATGGTAGCACAGTTGGTTAAAGCACCTACAGCATATATCTATGTTTTATCTGCCAAACAGTGTTGTCTATCCCAACCGTGCTTTCTCATCCCTTCCAACGTCAATAAACAGTGGTATAACATCTCGAAAAGATGCACACACTGTTCAAGCGCTTATACACACAGAGTACAGCGCTCCATTGCTTCCCAGCTAGCTCCATACCTAGAGCGGTCACCAGTTAAAAACATTATAAGCAATCTTCCGAATTATTATGACTGGTTGTCTTATTTGCTGATATTATTTCTTATTTTTATTTCGAGGGTGCAATCTCCAAAACTTGCCATGCAAGCCTCAGGCGTATAGAGCCTGTAGCTCAATTGGTCTGTGTCGGGGCCAGAGAGATAGCATAAATGCAGCAGGTGCAGTGACACCGGGCCAAGATATTAGTGCAATTTAGGTGAGTTTGAGCTATTGACATTGCAAATAACAATGTCTTTTATTTTGTTTTCGTTTTTAAAACATAAATCAAAGGCATCGTCCTTTACAATGCCAAAAGCTTAAACTCGCATACATGTGAGATCTATTGCATTGCAAATGCTTGTCTTTTTGCAGATAGAAAATCCAGCATTTCATCCTAAAACAGGTCTGTGGTTTTTCCAGCTTGAACAATTAGGCGCACGAATAGGCCACCGGCATGTCTAAATATCTTTCAGGAGATCCAACCGTTGTCTGTAAACAATAAAGCCCAAGACTATGTAGCATGGAACAGAATACCAGGGATTTCGTCAGTGTGTTTACATGCTCTGTGATCACTAGTGCTAGCAAAATCTGCATGACAATTTTGTAAATGGTTCCTCTGAAGATCGAGAATCCCTAGCCGCCGCTTTTTTGTGTGATGAAATATTTAAAGCACTCAGTGAGCTTGCAGCTGGGAAGGCTGCAGGCCCAGGCCAAATTCCACACGAGTTTTCTAAAAATTTCTGCTCCGTTCTCGGGGAAGTTCTCTCAAACATGCTCTGTGGGGTACAAGCGGGGGACTCACCCCCTGAATCCTGGGCTGATCACGCTGATGAACACAGATGCTACAATATACTCAAAGGTCCTGGCAAAACACTTGAGCCCTGTCCTCAGTTAAGTTATCTCACCTAGACAACACGGATTCATACCTGGGAGGGGCACTACAGATCATGTTAGAAGAGTCATCACGCTCTTCGATGCAGCATCAGTCTCAGGAGACCCTATGGCACTTACTCTTTTGGATGCAGAGAAAGCATTTGATAGGGTCTCCTGGGACTTTCTGTGGGCAGTCCTCGAACAACTGGAGGTAGGTATGGGTTTTATAAAAGCTTTACGTGTATTATATGCCGCTCCCATAGCCAGACTGGTATTGGCTGATGGACAAACCGAGGAATTCAAGGTAAAAAGGGGGACAAGGCAGGGTTGCCCATGCTCTCCGCTATTATTTGCATGCTATATTGACCCCTTGATTCGCAGAATCGATGCTAACCCCAGGATAATGCTTATAAGTAGCTGTGGGATGGATACCAAGATCTTGGGCTATGCAGACGACTTAGCAGTTTTGACACCAATACCAGAATCAGCTCTGGCCGAAATCGCGAAAGAAACACTGGTTTTCGGGAAAATATCAGGGTACTCCCTTAATCAGCATAAAACCCAAATCGTAATTAATTAATATCTTAGGCTGAACGACCCTCGGGTTGTGCAATCGGCAATGTATTTAGGAGTGAATATCTCATCCAATACTGGGGAAATTGTCGAGCTGAATCTTGCCCCGGTCATCTATAAAGGATCACATGATTTTGCCCGGTTGAATAATCTTCATCTATCATTGATAGGTTGCTGCAATGTGGTGAAAATGATTTTTTTACCTAACGTTTTCTTTCTTTTTAGATCAATACCGTTGATATTTGAGACAGTACGCTTTAAAAAGTTGGATGGCTTGGTAAATAGATTTATATGGGCATATGGCAAGACAAGACGGGCCATGAAGTTCATGTCTCTTCCTCAGGAGAAAGCAGGATTATCAGTCCCAGACTTTAGACTAGATTACTTATTATTATTATTAGGGAGGTTTATAAAGCGCTTGGTTACGCTAGAAAGCGTGTCCCCGCGCTACAGCTGAAAGACTCAAAGCAATAGAGAGGAGTAGGCTCGACTATCTTGAAAAAAGGTGAGTTTTTAAGTTCTTCCGGAAGCTGGATTCCGAGGGGTCTAGGCGGAGATTAAGAGGCAGGGCGTTCCAGCGCTTCGCTGCCAAATGGCGAAAAGAGCGTCCACCCATGCGAGCCTTTCTGACCCTAGGGACCACAAGTAGACCTCCGTGAGAAGAGCGCAGAGCGCGAGAAGGTACATACTTGGTAACAAGGTTCAGGAGTGGTATAGGAGCTTTCCGAGCAAGAATGCGATGGCAGGTACAGAGGGCTTTAAATTCCATTCTGCTTCTCACTGGCAGCCAGTGGAGAGTGTGAAGGGCAGCTTTCGAATCCGATCTATTAGGAGTTTTAAGGATGAGGCGGGCTGCCGCGTTCTACAATACCTGGAGGCGGTTTATTGCCTTACAGGTGGCTCCTAAATACAATAGGTTGCCATAGTCTAGGCGCGATGTCACGAGGGCATGTACCAGCGTTCTCCGGGCGGACATAGGAAGGAGAGCAAGGACCTTGCGTAAGATTTTTAGAACGCTAAAGCAGACACCCGCCACTCGGTTTATTTGGGGTCCAAAGGACAGGTCAGCATCGAGCCATACGCCCAGGTTTTTAACTTCCTGACGGGGCATAGGTGCCTGCCCTAGGCCTGGGGGCCACCATGCCGACGACCAGGCGGAAGGACTCCCCCCGACCACGAGTACCTCGGTCTTGTTGCCATTTAGTTTCAGGCAATTAGTGGACATCCAGGTTGCAAGATCTTGCATGCAAGCTCTGAAACTGTCCATAGCAAGTCCGGGCACTGGTGAGAGGGAGATAACCAACTGCGTGTCATCGGCATATGACACGATTTTTAATCCATGACCCGCGGCAATTGAGGCCACTGGAGAGACATAAAGATTAAACAAAGTTGGGCTCAGGGATGATCCCTGGGGAACGCCCTGTCCCAGACCTATGTCTCTAGAGTAGTGATCACCCAGGCGGACTTGGAAGCTTCTCCCAGTCAGGAAGGATTGGATCCATTGAAGTGCAGCCTCAGATATTCCTCCGTTATTCAAACACTGTAGCAAGTTGGCATGAGCTACAGTGTCAAATGCTGCACTCAGGTCCAGTAGGATGAGGGCCATGGTGTGACCCTCATCCGCCCCCTGACGTAGGGATTCCACCGCCGTCAGTAATGCGGATTCTGTAGAGTGACGGGGACGAAAGCCGAATTGAGTATCGTGTAATAATGTGGCTTTTTCAACGAAATCCATCAGTTGTAGATTGACCGTTTTTTCGGCTACTTTGGCTAAATATGGTAGGAGTGAGATTGGCCGCAGGTTCTCAAGTTTCTCAAAACTAATGGTAGGTTTCTTCCTTAAAGGTAGGACCACCGCCTTTTTCCAGTCTTTAGGTACTGTCATGGTACTAAAAGACACGTCTAGCAGATGTCTGATGTAAGGTTCTAATACCACCAGACTATCCGCTAGACGTTTAGGTGTGGTAGGGTCCCGTGGAGAACCCGACCTCACAGATCTACAAATTTTTAGGAAATCTTCTGGGGGCGGGACGAAAAAGTGGGTCAGTCTGTGTCTATCTCCCCATTCCCTGGGGCTTTCGACAAATTCTGTCCCAGTTATAGGCTGCGTTGGGAACGCTGAATAGATTTTGGCTATTTTTTCTGAAAAGAAGTCTGCAATTTTATTGCATGATTCGGGGGAACAATCAACTGGGACATTGACTGATTTTCCGCTCGAAAGAGTTTTATAGAGTGAAAACAGCTCTTTCGTTGAATTACCAGCTTCACTGATTCTAGACGCATAGTATGCTGTTTTGGATTTTCTGATTTGGCCATGGTAGAGTCGTCTGTTAGTCAGGTAGGTGGCTCTAGATTCTTTGGAGAAAGTCCTGCGCCAATATCTTTCGGTTCTTTTCAGTGTGGTTTTCATGGCTCTTAATTCCACGTTGAACCATGGGGCAGTTTTTGAACACGGCCCCCGGATTTGGCTTTTTGAATAGGAGCTGTAAAGTCCAGTGCCTCAGAGATGCGATTGCAAAGATTAGTGTTAGCCGTGTCAGCGTCATCCCCCCCCGGGCTCCCCCCCTTAGTCAGTGCCTCGCAGAATTTAGGCTGGGAGAAAGTAGCCCAATTCCGCCTAAGATGATACAATAATGTTGGCTGCGGGGGTGTGCTTCCAGGAATACGAATGGTGAAAGGGACTAGATGGTGATCCGACCAGGGGATGGGAATAGGGGTTTTAGCTTCTATTTCCCCCCAGTTTACAAATATGGGATCCAGCAGGTGACCCAACTGATGTGTCGGACCGCTAACAATTTGATTCAATTGGAGGGCTCCTAAAGCCTGACTGAAATTCTTACTGGCGCGATCTAAGGGGTTATTGAGGTGTAAATTAAGGTCTCCGAGTACCAAGAATTTGTCATTGCGTAAAGCAGTCTCCATAATGCCTTCAACCAGACTTTCCTCAAACTTGGCTATAGGGCCTGGGGGTCTGTAGATTAGCATGCCCTTTATCGTATGGCTATTAGTCACTTTAATAGTGAAACTCCCTGCCTCACAATCCAGGGTGGGAGAGCTGTCGAACTGGCATTGCAAGCTTTCTCGAATTACAATTGCAATGCCCCCTCCTCTGCCTATGGGTCTGTCCTGTCTGTGTATTGTATATCCTACTGGAAGTGCCTCATTGCAATACATGTGCCTGTTAGTGGGGGGGAAACCCCTTCGATCCCTGGAACCAGGGGAGGGTGCCAGAAATTTATGTATTATTGGGGAGGAAGGGCACTAAAAATCTGTTTTTAAGGTTCACTGAACCTAGTTACTATAAGAAGGTAAAATTCAAGATGCTATTGGCAGCAGGTCAGGTGTGGAAGACGTTAAAAAGAAAGACAGGGATAGGTAGAATAAACTACTATACCCCTTGTTTAAAAACTCCGCATTATCAACAGTTTTTCATGATTATATAATGAAACGATGGAAAGATTTAGGGGTCGGTATAGTGGGGGACTTAGTCAATGTAGCTGGACTTAGGCCATTCACAGTTACAGGATAGATATGAGGTAGAGAGGAGGGATTCTTTTTAAATACCTGCAGGTTTGTAGTTATCTGGGGAAGAAAACAGAGGGTCCAAAATGGGCTAGCCAGGAACACCACGATTGATAATCTGAGGAATGAAGCTGGATGTACTATTAGCAGAATTTACAGGGAGTTGATCGCCATGCAGCCAGACGATCTAGAGAGACAGGCGGAAAAATGGGATCAAAGGCTCGGGATAAAAGGATCCGGTTTTCTTTATTCGTTAGATAAAGGACATAGTATACTCTGTTCATCAAAGTTACAGGCACAGCACTTCAAAACGATTTTAGACTTATAATATACACCTGATAAAATAGCCAAATGGGGCGGGTCTGTAGGTGTTAGTTGTCCACGATGTAAAACTGGTCGGGCGGATGTGGTACACATGTTTTCAACTTGTCCGCAGCTGGACGCTCTTAGAAAAAAGCATAGAACAGATTTTAGAGCTAACCCTGAAGTTCGATGTGATCTTAACTCCGGAAGTGATGTTACTGTGGGTCAGTAGCAAAGGATCTGATGGTGCACAACCATACTTTATTTTTTTGGCAATGGCAGTGGTTAAGACCTGTATTGCTACAGCCTGGCTAGACCCGGTGGCTCCATCTTTTTCACAATGGCTTTCACGGCTTCTCTCCACTTTCAACCCGAAGAAAGGAATTTATGAAAGAAAAGGTCGAAAGGCCAAAAAGCTGGGTAAAACAATATGGGCTCCAATTTATCGGTGGAAGGAGGAGGCTGGTGACCTCTGAAATAATAGCAAACTGAGATTCTGTATATAAAAATAATGTTGCTGTAGCAAGCAGGGGTGGTTTCTCTATCTTTTTTCTACTTCCTTTATTGTTTTTTTTTTATCCTTCAATGTAATAATCACCTATCAAAAAGAGTAATACTGTACTGGAAAAAAAAAATTGTCTTGTATACACGAGAAGGATGATAGCACAAAATGTATACATTTTTATTCCTTTGTTTAGTTTTCCACGGAATCTCTCGGAACAATTATTTGAATATGAATTTATTTATGTGCCACTATTAAAAAATAAAATATATTTTTTTTTAAAAAAGACAATTTTGTAAATGGCAACTTTGTGCTTGAGGCAATTTGAGTGAATCAAACAATGGTGATACAAAGAAATTTAAGGTAGACCGTGCTTAGTGTGTTTCATCGAGCACGAACATCTATCTATCTATCTATCTTAGCAATGTGCTCCAAGCTTGATGTAGAAAATGGTAACTGGACACAATATCGAAAAAAATATATAGAATGGACATAATATCGAGTACAAAATATAGAATGGACAAAATATCGAATGGACATAATATAGTGGTTAATAATATCGAAATGCGGGTAAGTAATATCGACTGTCAAAATATCAAAGTACATAATATAGGCATTAAAATATATCGAATTTTTAATAATATCGAATTTTTTAACGTTTTTTGTGTTAGTATGTGTTAAAAGTGTATATTAGTTTTTATAATGTATGTTTAATTTTTTTTAATGAATGATTTTTATGTTATTTAATTTTTTCGTAATTTAATTCCGTAGCGGGTTGTGAGTTTATTGGGGAATAGGGTGGGAAGTAATTTAATTATAGTAAATTTTTAGGAAATATTAATTATTTTTAATTTAATTTTACGTTTTAGTTCTGTAGCGGGTTGTGGGTTTATAGGGGATTAGGGTGGGAAGTAATTTAATTGTAATTAATTAATTATTGAAAATATGTTTGTGTATTGATAATTAATTTACTGCCAATGAATTATTAATTGGCATTTTTTGTATTACTTATTAATTGTTGGTATTGAAAATTAATTGTTTTTAATTACTTATTAATAGGTAACTAATTTTTTATAAAAAATATTTAATGGTATTTATAATTAATTAATTATTGAATATTTTGTAATTGGTAATTAATTAAAATTATTTTTTATTGGTATTGATAATTACTTTATTTTTATTAAAATATTAATTCATTACTTTCCCTACTGTTTCACTCACTGGAGTAGGAATAGTAATTTTTAGCCTACGCTATCCAACGCTTTCCCTACTGTTGCACTCACTGGAGTGGGAATAGTAATTTTTACCCTCCCGCTATCCAACGCTTTCCCTACTGTTGCACTCTCTGGAGTGGGAATAGTAATTTTTACCCCAACGCTATCCAATGCTTTCCCTACTGTTGCACTCTCTGGAGTGGGAATAGTAATTTATACCCCTACGTTATCCTACGCTTTCCCTACTGTTGCACTCTCTGGAGTGGGAATAGTAATTTTTACCCCTACGCTGTCCAACGCTTTCCCACGCTTTCCCTACTGTTGCACTTTCTGGAGTGGGAATAGTAATTTTTACCCCTACGCTATCCAACGCTTTCCCTACTGTTGCACTCTCGGGACTGGGAATAGTCATTTTTACCCTCCTGCTATCCAACGCTTTCTCTACTGTTGCACTCTCTGCAGTGGGAATAGTAATTTTTACCCCTACGCGATCCAACGCTTTCCCTACAGTTGCACTTACTGGAGTGGTAATAGTAAATGTTACACTCCTGCTATCCTACGCTAAACGTATTGAATATTTTTTATTAATATTACGTTAATATATATATATATATGTATTAAAAAATAAAAACGTATGTTTATGTTTTTTTTACTTACATTAATTATTTATTAATTTTAAAGTTATTTAAGTATTTTTAAGTATGTTTTAGTTAATTATATGTATTATTTCATTAATTTTACATTACTTTTAAGACATTTAAAAAATTTGATATTTTGACGAACTATATTTTTTCAACAATATTTTGGATTCGATATTTTTGTACTTATCTGTTTGTAGATAGGGTTCGATATTTTGGCATTCTATATTTTTTCCTCGATATTTTGGCATGTCGATATTTTGGCATTCTACATTCTGTCAGTGATCCTATTTTTTACTGTATGCTTTATATTATTAACTGTGAGGAAATAGCTATGGTTATGGCCGGATATTTATGCAAGTTTGTTCTTCGTCCTTGCCTGCTGCTAGGGGTGTCACGTGACTAATACACAGCCATCAATTTGTGGTTGGGCCTATGACATCGGGTTAACAATTGTGTGGTTTCTTTTTAATGAATAATAACTGCTGAGCTTTAAAAGTGCAGGCTCCACATAACTGTATCTTTGCATTTTGGGTAATGTTAGTGACATATATGTTTCAGTCCATCTTCTTTTTATGGCCTAGGTTAGGAAATGCTCTTTTAGGTGAAGCTAGTTTCAAATGAATTAGTGCTCTAGTTTCAAGTGGAGGTCCTCGAAGATGGCAGCGCTGCAAGGCCCTACCAATGGTACACAGAGGCGGCTGGTGACTTTTAAAAGTGAACTGAATCCACACACTTTCAAAAATTGCCTCTCATCAGTATATGATACAGATCCCATCAGAGGCTCATCTTCCCAAGCGCTTTTATAATATTCAAACAGTACACCCCATGATTTGAGTGTCCATAGTCTGCCTTGTGATATAAAAAAGGTGCAGTATTTCTACACATTGCATTCCCTATGTGCACGACTCAAGCATACGATGCAGGAGGCACCCTCTACTGGTCCAAGGTGTCAGGACCCAGAAATGGTTCATGCTGAGGGAGTTTTGAATCCGGGCCTGACTTGACCAACTCTAAGGAGGGAGCAGAAAATGTGTGAAGCTTTTGCCCCTGCCCTTGGCTTCATTTGTTTTTCACGTTTGCTCTGAAATGCACCAGTTTGTCCTCTATTTTTCAAACATTTCTCAGGGAAGACCCCTCTCTACCTACTCTTATGGTGGGTTTGCTCACATCTCTCGCCACGGCAATCTCTTGACCAGTTTGTACGCCCCACCACTTTCAAAAGTCACCAGCCGCCACTGGAAGGGGATAGAATGTTTGAGGTACTCATTATAAACTGGATATTGGTTGGAAAAGAAGATTTGAAAGATGCTCAGCTGACATCCCCAATTCATCAATCTCACAGACACATCCTACAGTTTCTGTGGAATGAGAAATTCTAGTTCAAAGAATTGGCTGTGGCCTCTCCAAAGCTCCTAAGAGTTATTGAATTACCGAGATTACACAGGGTCAGACTAGCCATAAAGCTGTCATTTTGGATTTGGCAACGACCCTTTACTAAGCGGGATGCTGCTGTTCGCGGAGAAACACTGTGACGTCACAAAGTCAGTTGCTGTATCTCTAATATCAGCTGTCTCTCTGGTTCACTTCTCATCGCCTCGCAACTTCGACCAATTTCTAGTGCCTCATTCTATATGGTTTGATCAGAGTTGACCCTCCTCGTCCTTTTTAATAAAGGTATTGCTCTCCTTCCAGTAGTTTTAAAAACCCTTCTCATCGTAGTAACTATGGTAACCGTAAGGTTAATCTGGAAAAGCTCCCTTCTCTTAGTATTTACTAATATCAATTGGTTTAGGGCTCGTAAGAGTACCTCCCTACCTTATATATTTTAAAAAATCAGATCAGGCAATTGATAGCCCTGAAGTCCCACATACTAAATTTAATGATGACCTAATAAAAAGGCTCATTTAGCAAGAGATGCGTTCTTGCGTACGCGAGACTTTAGACTGAGACAAGAGACCACTTGCGTCTGATGACGGAGGTTGATCATGGTTCCGCTTCAGGGGAAGACTCCGATTGCGGTAAAAAAGGGGACAAAAGAGTAAAAAAAAGACAGGGCACATTGAGAAGGCTTCTTCCTTGAGTGATACAGGAGGTCCAAGCACCTCAACATATATATGGGAAGTCTAAGCACCTCAAAGAGATCAGGAGGTCTAAGCACCTCAAAGGCATTGGGTGTTCTATTCGGCACAGATTTGAAAGGTGTGCAATGCGGCACATTTCACTCATGTGCTCAGAATGGCACACAGGATACTAACATGGGGAGAAGAACTTTAGAATGAGGGGCCTCTAGACAAATGTATCTTTGTTTAATCCAGAGCTCATTACTTTTCTCTTTAAACTTGGCAAGTATCCTAGAAAAGGTCTTGAGAGACTCCTTACAGCCTGCCAGTACCGCCTTCTTGATGTGATAGGTTCCTTCGTAGAATAATCGACATAGCGGAGGAGGCTTACTTCAGTGAGACCCCTGTAGATGTAAAACTACTCAGGGGCTGTAGCCAAAGGTCATTGGTCCTTCTTGGCAATGCCAATGCTGACCTCAATGCTGAAGGGTTGGATTAATGAAGATCAATCCAAAATTGGGTGACCTTGCAGAGAAGGAACCCTCAGAAGTGAATTGAATTGGGGATTTATAAACAGCATGGCTACCCAACATGGGTCTCCCAACGCTAGACAAGGCAGCAAGCAGAGCCACCGGAGGCTGCTAACAACAACCCCGAGTAGCAGTAAATCAGGCATGGGAGCTAAAAAGCAATGTTTTCAGGTTCTTGCGTAAGGTAAGCAAGGAGTGACAGTTCCTGAGATCAACCGGAAGAGAATACCAGAGTTTCTGGCCCAGGTGGGAAAAGAAGCACCCTTTCATGTGAGCAAGAGGAAACCTGGGCAATGTGAACAGTGAAATGCTAGATGATCTCAACTGTCGGGAAAGCACATAGGGTTTCACCAAGCCTAGGATGTAAGAAGGGGCCAAGCTGTATCTGGCCTGGAACATATAGCATAAGGCCTTAAATTCAATTCGATTGTCAACTCTAAGCCAATGTAGTTTATGAAGCAGTGGTGAAGCTGAGGTGTATCTAGGCAGCCGAAAAAGAAGACGAGCGGCCGCATTCTAGATGATCTGCAAGCGACGGATCGAGGATTTGTCTGTGCCAAGGTATAATACATTGCCGTAGTCCAATCTGGAAGTCACCAGGGCCTGCATCACCATTTTCTGGGCTGCTAGGAAATTAGCCTCAGGATCTTTTTGAGCCATTTGAGAACAGAGAAGCAGATGCCCGTGACCTTAGACACCTGAGGCTTAAGGGGAAGGTTGTTATCGATGATGAAGCCAAGGTTCTTAACCTTAGTCACCGGAGAGGGTACTGGCCCCAGAGCATCTGGCCAGTGATTGACTCCCCTAAGTTTGGGGTTGTTTCCTAGAACCAGGACCTCCATTTTGTTACCATTCAGCTTGAGTGAATTTCTATTCATTCAGAGGGAGATATTCCTCAGACCAAACTGGAGTAGGAAGGGATCTTGATACAGAGCAATAGATAGTGAGAAGATGATATGAGTGTCATCAGCATATGAAAAGATGGTGAGTCCAAACTTCTCAACCATGTCCCCCAAAGGGCGAACGTAAATATTGAAGAGCTTTAGGCTCAGAATAGATCCCTGAGGAGCTCCAGAGGTCCGCGCTACAGTCTTGGACCTTACGTTGGCCGAGGAGAGCTGAAAAGAGCAATCTTTTATAAAGGAGATCAACCACCTTAAGGCCAAGCCCTCAATGCCTGAAGCCTCAAGTCTGTCTATCAGGATGGAGTGCAACATTGTATCAAAAGCTGCACTTAGGTTGAGCAGGATGAGGGCAGCAGACCCGCGGAATTGATATGTTGCCTAAGGCATTCTTTGACCCCAAGTAGAGCAGATTCGGTACTGTGGCCAGCCCTAAAACAGGACTGTGACTGGTGGAGCACGTTGCAGGTCGCAACCAAAGAGGCGAGTTGGGTGTTAACATGCCTTTCCAAAATCTTAGAGAAGACAGAAAGAAGGTAGATTGGACGAAAGTTTGACCAACCGAGAGGGTCAAGATCACTCTTCTTAAGCAATGGGAGGACAAGAGCATGTTTCCAGTTCCGAAGAAAATGCCCTGCACTCAACTATGAGTTAAGGAGGTCTAGAATCACAGTCAGGGCAGCATCATCTAAAATTCTGAGTTTTGAGAGAGGAAGAAGATCAAGCGGGGAGCCGGACTTGATGGATCCCAGTAGCGATTGCAGTGTTGCCAGGTCCAGAGAGGACCATACCCTAATTTTAAAAGATTTTCCCGACTTGTTATCTGGGGGGTTACTGTCGTGGAGTCTATCCGATTGAATTGCAGGAAATGCTAGACTCCCTGACTTAGACTAGACTTGACTAGACCGTCAACGTCTAGTTGGCGGTGGATAGACAACTTTATTTTGGAAAAACTTAACTAGCTTGTCACACTAGTGTTGAGAGAGAGAAGGAGATGGCAGAAAGGTGGTAGCTGCCGAGAGTTCAATCATCACTTCAAGGAGTGTCTTCCGGCAGTGTTTGGAATTAGTGATCTTCTCTGTGAAGTGAGTTGCACAAGCAGATTTACAAGCGGCGTGGTATTTTTTCAATGCTGCCAAATATTCTGACCTAGCCTCAAGCGCATAATGTTTCCTCCAGTGTTTTCTAAGATTTTACATTGCTTCTTCTCGCATCTGAGAGAATCAGTGAACCAAGGGGCAGGAGGACGCATTCTACTTTGCAATTTAGATGAAAGTGGCATGATCGGATTGGTAGCCTCCGTAAGCCATTGGTGCACAGAGATCTGATCTGAGACAGGTTGAGAGATAATGGTAGGGGTTTTAATATGAAGCAATTAATTTAGCTCAGTCATATCAGTCTAGACCAATTCCTGGTTTTGGGTTGCAGAGCAGGCTGGGTGAAGGAAGCGAAAGGGAGCTTAATAGTAAAAGGCGCTGCAAAGTGGTCCATCCAGCAGAGTTGAATAGGTGGTGTGACGGATAAGGTTGAGAGGTTAGAAAAGATAGGGTCCAGAAGGTGCCCCGCAGTGTAGGTAGGTACCAAATTAAGAAGAGGGAGATTAAGGGTGCCCAAGTCACCTATAAATGCTGACACTAAATTATTATTGGTGTCCTCTAGATGAAGGTTGAGGTCACAAAGCAAAGTGAAAAATGTGCTACCCGCAAGATACGGGGGGCTAGAAAAAGCTGAGCACCAACTGCTGGGAGGTCCAGGTGGACGATAGATAAGTGCCCCTGAAAAGGTAAATTTAGGAGAGAGAAAATAGCAGGGCTTCGCAGTTAGGGATCTGGAAGTCCTTAATTTTACACTTGTAGATCTTTTTAAAGATAATGGCGATACCTTCGCCAGTTTTGTCAGGTCTATTTATCCTCAACAAAGCAGATAGTGGAAGTACCCTTAGAGTGCAAGGTTTTTGTAAGTACACTCTTCCTTGTGGAAAAAAAGGGCAAAAGGTGTAGACCGGTAATAAATCTAAGGGACCTGAACAGGTACCTTGTATACAGACATTTCAAGATGGAGAAAATCTATCTTTTGAGAGATATATTGTAAGATAAGGTCTAGCTGGTGAAGGTGGGCCTAAAAGATGCCTACTTCAACATCCCTAAAGCCAGGGAGTGCCAGTGTTATCTCCAGTTCACTCTTCAAGGCCGTCTCTTAGTTCCTAGCACTTCTCTTCTGCACCCTAGCGCTTTACCAAAGTGAATCCACAGCTTAGCTACAGAACGTTTAACTGCTACAGATCTTCAGTTTCGGCTGGACACGCTCTGGTGAATGGCAGAGGTGTTGGGAACACGTCCTGGTCTGTAGGGTTCTTAAGAGAATCAGTTTAAGGAGACCTCCTAGACCTAAGTAAGAGACCCTTTGGGATGTAAATTTAGCATTGGATAGTTGGATCTTAAGAGACTCTCTATTAAGCTAGCTTCCTTGCTCTGTTTAATATCCTGACATTTCAATCTCATTCTGTGAGGTGAGCTATGGCCACTCAATCTTTTTGGAAGGGTGGCAGACTAGTGGATATTCTGAGGGCTGCTGATTGGCCAAATTCTGCTACCTTTGGAAAGCACTACTGTAAATCGATTGACCACGTCTGATGTGGTTTTGCAGAACTACCAACAAGCATAATGATAGCCCCCGGTCTTGTAATGAAATAGCGGTTCTCAAAATTAAATGCCAAGAGAATCTGAATTTCATTAAAGACACGTAGGCTAACATTATTCCACCCTCACATCCCAATAGAGGATTTGGATACACAAGAAATGTAAAAAAAGAACAGCTGAAATTGTAACATTCTTTGAGGGAGTGTGTAAAGTTTAAAATAAAATAAAACAAGAAATAAAGAAACAACGCATACTATAATGGATGTTATGTTATGTTTTTTTTTTTTTTTTTTTAAAGAAACCTTTATTGGACTTCAAGGGGTTACAAACATGGGCCTACAACCCTTTGGGCCAACCGCTAAGTAGCATGAGACGTATCATTCACCGTTATACAGATTGGTCAATCCGGGGAGCCCGTCAGTCCATCATAGCACCCAATGAAGGCAGAAGCAACAGTTGAGTGACAATATTAGATACGGTTTCAGTTTTCAATTTAGAAATTAAGAAACATTACACACAAACAAGGCAATAGACATTGTGAATAGCAGGACGCGCTCCCCGGGGTAGGGAACCAATGATCAGCGGCAGAGAAGGGAGGGGGGCACAGGGAGCAGAGGAAAAAGCAAACTGTAACACACTTGTAACTTAACAGACGAGGAATGCTCGGCTAGGGGGACGAAGAGGCATCCAGTACAACAGCCAGGGGAGGGGCACAGATGTCTCCGCGATAAGCGTTCCATGGACTCCACACCCCAGTCCATTTCCGCGGCTTGCCTCTCGCTACATACACCGTCTTTTCTCTAAACATGCACCAATCCATATTTTCCTTCCACACCGAGACCGTGGGCGGCCTCTGGGAACCCCATACCTGAGCAATGTTACATTTGGCCACCATATTTCCCAAAGTCGCCCACCGCGTCTGAGCCACATTATAATCGTTTGGCTCCCACACATTCAGCAGGCATCTCCTAGCCTCTGGAAGCAGCGCAACGTGAGTGACTTCCTCCATCACCACATGCACCCGACACCAAAAGAGTGCCACCTCAGGGCATTCCCATAGAACGTGAAGGAAAGTACCCAGCGAACCACAGCCACGCTTACACATCCCATCCACGGAGAGACCCATGCGCATCAGGCGGGGACCAGTGACGTACACTCTATGGAGTATCTTTAGTTGTACGAACCGAAGGCGGGCCGGAATTGCCACCTCCCGCGGGGAGGCTATTGCCGAGACCCAGTCCTCATCATCTAATTCCAAACCGTCAGCCACCCAGATTTCCCTCAAGCAGGTCAACAGATCCGCCCGATCGTTGATAAGCTTTTTATAGATCAAGGAGATTGTGCTGTCAGGCACGTAGCCATCGAGCACCCTATCCTCCAGCGGGGAATTTTCCGGGATAGCGGTGGCATCAGAGAAAACCGAGCACAACGCATGACGGACCTGGGCATATCGGAAATACTCCCTATCGTTTAGCTCATATTCCGCTTTCAGCATTTCAAACGTTTTAAACTCCCCTTTCACCCAGAGGTCACTCACTTTACATATGCCAATCATATCCCATTTCTCAAACCCTTTGGTTTTCCACAAACAGCCCAGCCTTTCAGAAGCATACAGTGGAGTCGCTCGAGTCAGGCGGTCCTTCCAACCCATCGCAGCATTAGCAGCATGCCACACCCGTACCGCTATCTTTGTTGGACCGGTCAGCTGCACACCAGGAGACTTTGAATAGAGTGCTCTATTATAGTCGTCCCCCCCCAGGCAATAGCATTTTATCCATCTCGATGTTATGTTTTTTAAACAAAAATATTGCAGGTAATTTTAAGATAGAGCATTAACATTTCTCTTTAATTTACAGCATGAAGTTTAATCTTTCAGGACTTTAGAGCTGCCAGAGGTTTCCTTATCCTCATTCTCGTATGAAGTTTCTTTCTTCTGATGTTCTTCCATTGCCATTGGATTCATTTTCTTCGTTTGTACATGAAGGAAGAGTTGCGTTCACATTTCAGAGACAGTCTGTGATGTGCATGACTTTATTATATACCTTGAAAGTTCTGTTCTGGAATAGTTTTTTTTATGATGTATGAATTTTAAGTGGCTGCCTGGAGTGGCATTAAAGGAATAATGCCTAATGTTAGCCTCCGTGTCTTTAATGAAATTCACATTCTCTTGGTATTTAATTTGAAGAATCGCTATTCTTGCTTATGCCTTACCCCCATTCTCAATGATTCTCAGGACTCTGATACACATCGAGAGGGACGTAGCCTCCTTTGTTTTAGTAACACCCTTTTGGCTGTCCCAGGTGTGTTCCCTCAATTTCTAGAGCTCTCAGTAGATGTTCCTAGAATCCTCCCTCTCCTTCTCACAGATCTTCACGGTCTACCCACAACCTACTCCTCCAGGCCCATGTTTATCTCATGGTGTGGAAGAATTCAGATCAGCCTGGCATGTCCTGGGACTTTCACATGAAGTGTTGTCAATTATGAATGATTCCAAGGCTCCTTCTACTTAATCGGGTTGTAGATACGTCTGGGGGCCAGTGTTAGCAGGTGTGTGGAAGAGCTCATTGATCCTATATCTGCACCTCCTCTAGTAGTGATGAATTTGCTAAGATCCCTTTTTGTTTCAGGCAAAGCCCATACAACAGTTATCTTTTATAGACCAGCTATTTCTGCAGGCAGGGCACATCCTGTTTAAATGAGAACCAGTAGGGAAATAGTTGTTAGTCTGGAAAGCTTTCCGATCGATCCATCCTACAATTCCATCTACGCCAAAATACTCAGTTCTATGGGATGTGAAGGTGGAATTAGATTTAATTTTGTCCTGACCAAATATTGAATTATTAGCATTAAATGAGCTGTCAGCTGAGGTAACCATGATCTTGTGTTTGTTGCCATTTAGAAGGGTATGAGATGTTAGAGCCTTGGATGAGAATGACATTTCTTTCTCTCCACAGAGAACAAAATTCTATGTGACTTCACTGGACCTACTAAAACCATCTCATCATCATTGTATTCCGCTGTTCATGACTGTAAACAGTAGTGAGTTGTTTCACGTCTGCGTTGTTATGATGTACAAACTTCTGATTTGTTTCCTTCTCCATTACTGATTTCTTACAGGCCTTTCAAGCCTGTATCAGCACCCACTCTTGCTAAATGAGTCAAATGGATTACCCATGAAGCTTGCATTGATGTTTCTCTGTTTGGGGCCCACTCAGAGGGGATTATGGAATCCAAAGCATATAGTTCAGCTGGTTGCCTGGATGATATTAGTAAAGTAACAGATTGGCCAGGAGAACCTACCTTTACAACTGTTTTCCTTTTTTTAACACACAAAACAATCACGTGACTTTCAACATTACTGCACAGCTTTGTAACAGAATGGAAAATGTCTCCCACTAAAGTGAGATTTGGATTATATTACAGACACAGAGGTGAAGATTATCTCTCCCACCTCTTCCATGTGTTAAAATGTATCTTTTTTCTTCCAGTTTACCGTGAATACATGATCCAACATGAAGATGTTGTGCCCACTGGCATCCTGGGCCTGGTTTGCTGCTTTGTAACAACGAGATACTCTATTTTATTTAGATTTGAAACAATTTCACAAGAATTGATCTTTTCGACTGCAAAGAGGATTATTGCTGCTCTGTAGAGACTCTTATACTGTGCTCTTACTGCTGATGCCAATTATGAGTTGATTGGCATACTATGTATTTGTAACAGTGTTTTTTTCTTCATCCATGCTATCAGTATTGTTTACTTTCTTTGCTGCTAGAGTTTAACAGTAAAGAAGGCAAGTGTTCACCTCATTGTGTTTGACTGACTACAAACCTCATGTCACATTAGTAGGGGACTTCTTCCATCCCATGAGAAGGACATCAGAATGGAAGGTGGAGATTACAAATGAAGAAAGAAAATATTAGGGGAAAACAAACATAGTAAATATTAGGGGAAAACAAGGAATGGGTATAAACAAAGAACAAATGCGACATGGAAGAGAGAAAAAGAACATGAAGGCAAAAAGGGGAAAGAAAAAATAAAAGTTAGCTATCAATTGCACAGTGAAACATTCTATTGCATTTGGCAAGTAAATGCTCACAAACTAGAACTCGTATTTCTTAATTCTGTGTCTACTGTATTGATAGCCGCCTTCTGGTTTGTCAGCTAGTGTAGCTGTGCGGTTGTTGAGGACGGCAGCAACTCACAGCAAATGTATATTTTGCTTTTGAAAGTAAAGGGCTGCAGCACAGTGCTCGTTTTCACGCATTGTCAGACATCTTTGAATGGAGACATTTACCAACATTAGGCCTGTGAGAGGACTATGCTCTGCATCTCTAAAACAAATATTCAAATGAATTCATTTTTTTAATTGCAATTTGTATTTTTTTTTTTATATTTACTAATGCTGTTTTGAGAACGTGTTAAAAAGAGCAAAAAATCAAAGAATGTTTAAGTAAACTGTGGTTACTTAGTATTTAATGTAACTGCGTGTCAAAAATATGTACTATGACTTTTGCGTGAATAGTTGTCCAATATAGATAGTTCGTTCCAAGGTGGCACCAAGATCTTCACAGTCTTAGAAGGTCCCTATTGTCCTTTGACTGACGACAGGAGCTGATCACCTGCGACTAAAGGGTTTGGGTTACAGTTCAGATGTACTGTCAAAAGTATTTTTAATTACTGTTTTACTCTTTGTTTCTGTGTGTGTCTTCATGTCCTACTACCTGCTGTCAGCTCGTGCCTGGTGTGCTTGTGCTTTCCCCAAGTGTTCTGTGTAACATGCCAGGAGTTTTTCGAGGTGAGATCCTGTAACCATATATGGAAAAGAATGAGCAGGAAGTTGCATGAAGGGGTTTAATTCACATCACCTTCACTTCTCATTGTACCATGCTAGTGGCACTCTGACTGCAAGTCTCCAGGGCTCACCCACTCATCAGCTGAGCAAACATCTGGATCTACAGCTCCTCCACTCAGCACCGTGCTGTACAGCAGCAGTGCTGTCTCACTGTTCTGCTGTGCTGCACTCCTGCAGCTGCTGCTCAGCTCAGCCCTGCATTGTGCGGTGCTGCTTCTTGCCACCCCGACCTCGAGCTGCATCCGATCAAACAGCCACTCGTCGGGGGCCTCACTGTTACTCTTCCTAAAGCCCCAAGTGCTGCTCTCAGATATCGGGTCCGGCAGAGTCGGCAATCGCCCCCCAGGGAAGGCCTCCTGGGAAAGGTACGTGTGGTGGTCTTCTCTCCTCGTGCTGGCACATGCTCCAGCATCATTTGGGTTTAGGAGTGTTGGGTGGCGTGGATTCCATGAAGGACAATTGAATGTTGTCTGGCTGGAGGGAAGCCACGCAACCGACAGGTTTACAATAAACTTACTTCTTGTGGAACATCTTGTGTCTGCCGGCTTAACCACCACACTAAATCATTAATCCCTGGTTTTTAGGTATCGGCTGGCGTAGGCTGCGCAGACATGCGCAGTCTAGCTGGCGAGATTTAGTGTTAGCAGGGTATTTCCAGTAAGGGGCTTTAAGCCACGCCCCTCTGTTCCATTGGCTGGCGTCACCGTTTATGCTAAACGGTGGACAGCCATTGGAACAGAGGTGTCTATGACGTTTTTGATTTGCTTTTCGAGCCATCCCATTTGGACAGACTCGTTTGCTTTACTTTTGCCGTAAAAGCATTTGTTATCGTTTTGTTGCGATGTTGATGGCCGCCATTCCGTGGAAACTACCCCATTGATGCCGAGAAGAACGTTTCCTTCATGGTGAGGGGGGCAGAACCAAAGCCTTGCCGAAAGGGGCTAACTTACACGTGAATATTTACATCAACCGAGAAAACAGCCACTAAATTCAGACATTTACCATTTACGTATATGAAATTACACGACGACACATTTAAATTCCGTGGAAACTACCCCATTGATGCCGAGAAGAACGTTTCCTTCATGGTGAGGGGGGCGGAAGCAAAGCCTTGCCGAAAGGGGCTAACTTACACGTGAATATTTACATCAACCCAGAAAACAGCCACTAAATTCGAACATTTACCATTTACGTATATGAAATTACACGACGACACATTTTAATTGTATTTTAAAGTTACAAATCTAATCCCTACAAATAATTATTGAATAATAAAGCAACGTTTTACATAATTCGTTATTAGGGCATTACGGCTTTGTCAAAATTTGATTTTTAAATAGGTACCTATAGTTTCCCCGATTCATAATGGAGCTCTCATTCTGCACTGAGAACAAATGTAACTCTAAAATGGCCGTATAGTGTCTAATGTTTTATGAAAAGGCGTAGTAGCTTGTCCCTCCTTTAATTTTAGCTTCTACCGTGGGAGCGGGGTGACGTTACGTGCCGGCGTTTTGCGGGCGGCCATCTTTCTCCCCCTCTGTGTCTCGCTGTTTGTGTCTTTCGGGCGGCGGTTGTTGCTGCAGAGCCCGGGCCTTGTGCAGTGGAGTGGGGGACCGCTGTACAGTAAGACCAGCAGGGAAGGTGAGGCATGTTTAGGGGTACATTGTTGGGGAGACTGTTGTTAGATTAGGGGAAGAAATTGGCGAACAAGGAAGGAGGCCCTTGAACCCTCTGTGTCTTTTAATCAATGCCCATCTCTTTCGTGTCGCTTGTCATCTACTTCACGCTACCTATCCCAGCACTCACTATCCTTTCACTGTGGAGCGCCTGTTTATCTTTGCCTGTCACCCGTTTGCCGTCATTTCCTCTCACCTTCACGTCTTCGAAAGGTGCAGGTATGCGATTGTGAAGAAACCGGAAAGGTTCTTAAACGCTAATAGTCATCTTCTCGCTGCCGATTACCCCCACCCCCCCCCTTTGGTCACCGTTTCAATTAAGACATTATCTGCCAATATCTGAAAGTGATAAGCACGTGACTGAAAGGTGTCAGTGTGTGTGACTGTTGAGCATCTTTGGCAGGTGCTATCCTTTACGTTTTGGTTCAAATTAGAAGCTGCAGGCACGTTCAGTGATGATCAATGACGAAAATTTGACTCTCCTGCATATGTAAATACAGCTCCGTGGCATCCAGCTTCTGATAAAGCCAGAATAAAATGCTACGGTCTGGGGAACAGACTTAAAAAATATCCTAAAACAAATAATTGGTTCTCTCTCAACCTTGGATGATAACGCCTTATTTGGGAAAAGGGGGCACAACGGCCCCGTTGTGTCTACCTATAGCAGCCTATAACTTCTTCCCTACCCTGACTGAGTGCTTGATTGTGCGATGTCATAATAGACTAGAGACCAAGCCTTCACGGCCTATCAGAATGTTTGAGAATGTAATTTCACAATGGGATTCTCCTGTGACTTCACTATCCAGTCTGGGCACATTTGACGTCACAGTGAAACGCTCCAGTAAGAAGGTTTGATTTTGCGATGTCATAATAGCCAAGAATATCTAAAAGCCTTTCTGTCCTATTATGTTTGACTACGTGACGTCATACATGTATACTGTCTGAGTGTTTGTGATGCCACAGTGAAGCGCTCCTCTGCTTTCACTATCCTGACTGTATTCACGTAATGTCACACTGAACGCCAATCCTCCCCCTCCCCCGTCTTCCCTATCCTGAGTGAGTGCTTGATTTTGCGATGTCATAATAGACTAGAGACCAAGCCTTCACGGCCAATCACAATGCTTGATACTGTGACATCACAATAAATGGGCTGCCCTCCTGCCTTCACTGACCTAATACAGCGATTGATTGTGTAATGTCGGCAGCATCACTGTAGGTGTCATCAGTTGCAGAGAGTCCTTCTAGCTGCCTCATTCCCTGTGAGGTTCCTCTGACATGGAATCTGTAATAAATGTTTCAAATGTGCTCGTTTTCCTGTTGGTCGAATATATGTCGTTACTCCGCATTCCGTTGCAACGCATGCCTTTACCACGCATGCGTTACAACGGAATGTTTTTTCTACGCATTGCCTTTACCTCGATTTTTCCTTACCCCTCTTTTTCTTTTTTGGGGGGAGACCCCCCCAAACCCCTTTCTTCTTTTTGTTTGCCTTTTTCTTAGGTCTTCGCCGATACTAAAAAAGGACTGACGTTTTTTTTCTGATGAGGAAGACGTTGTTCCGTGATGACGTTGCTTGCGTGGTAAAGACGGTTGTTGAAGCAATACGCGTTGTGAAGACGTTTACCAGGTAAGTGTACCGTTGTAAACGTAACGCGTAGAAAATGCTTCGTGGTAAAGGCTGTTTCCCCTGTTGGTCCTAGAAAGAATTCTGTGTGTTGTGAAGCTTCTTTGTGGCACTGCACACTTTCACACTTTCAGAGTCACACCGGACCCTCTATCACACGCCTCTGCACAAGGTGATGGTCTCAAGTGCTAATGAAACAAGCATTTGCAATGCAATAGGTCTCGCCTTTGCGAGAGTTTGAGCTATTGGCATTGTAAATGACAATGCCTTTTATTTATGTGTTTTGAAAACCTGCAAGCGGTGTGTAAACACATACTTTGTACTTTTAGTCGTTGCTTACAAGGCTGGCAGTAACTGCGCCTCTTTTACTGCCAGCTATTAGTACAAACTGCATGTTTACGGACCGCTTACAGGTTTTCAAAACACATAAATAAAAGGCATTGTCATTTACAATGCCAATAGCTCAAACTCTCGCAAATGCTTGTTCCTTATTTTTCTGTTTTAATAGCAGCATTTTTGCAACATTGACATCCACAGTGAAAATTTACCAAGACAACATTTTACAGAGCATTGTATAATCTGTAGTGCACGTGGAATCACATCATACAATCATACGCATCTAGGTGCATGACCATTAACACAAACCAGGTAACCCCTCCCCCACCTAATCGTTCCTCAGCATAGTTTCCTTTTACCCCATGCACAAACATAAAACATCATTACATCCTCATAAGTGTGTTTGGAGGTTATTTCCTGTTCAAATTTTCCAAGCAACAGTGAATTATCTAAACTGACCTCGAGAGTCCCTTGAACAGCTCCCAACTGACCTCTGAGAGAAGAAAAAAGTGCAAATCAATGAATGGTTTTCAATCACAGCAGCCATGATACGGATGTGACCCCTTGAGACAGATTGAAAAGCAAGGGACCCCAGATTGCTTCAGAGTCAAGCTTGCTCCACCTTAAACTGTTCTTGAGTTTCTCCCGCATGCATGGCAGTGAGTAATAGGCGGAGAGTCCACTTTGTTCCAGCCTCCCTTCCCCCCCCCCCCCCCCTGTAGTTTTGGCAGCACCAGGGCAGTTACAGAGTATTACTTTATCTGCTCCAGTCTGACATAAAGTGGGCGTCCTCACCCCTAAAAATATTGTGGGTAAATCTAGTTGAAGGAGAGAACCTTAAATGGTCCTAAGTCGTTTTATAGCATCAGAGCAAAATGCCAAGACGTGTGGAGTCCAGCCATCTGAGTTTCAAATCTCCAATTGAATGGCAGCCCCTTAAGCACACCAGGCTAGCGAGAGGGTACACGTGTATACTGTCGCTGGTTAACAATACCAGTCTATTACCAATTTGTAAAGTGCCTCTCTTCCTAGAATACTGCATATATGTTACTTGTCTCATGAAGTTTTAAAAGGGGGTTAGGCCCCTGGTGTCTGTGTCCCTTCACCCTGGCTGTAGCACCCAGTGCCATAGCTGCGTGGAGTGGAATCTTTACTTTTTGTCTGAATCAAAATCCTTCTTACATTCTGTAAAGGTCTCAATTGTCCCACTATTAAATAAATCTGAGATCACAAGGCAGCCTCCACCATGCCAAGCTGGAAAAGGCACCAGATGGAGAGGAGGCGTGAATGATGATGCAGTGCAGGATATGTGGTCAAATATAGATGACGATGTAAGGTGTCCCAGACCTGCAGTGTTGTGGACGTTGGTGTGTAAAGGTAACCATTTGTTGGGTAATCAATGTTTGGTTTCCATGTGAGAGATCCACTATTGCTCTGTCTATATGTACCCATACTATGAGCGCTCTATTCCATGATAACTCTCAGTTGGACTGCTCAGTAATAGGTCTTCAGATCAGGTAGGGCCATTTCCTCTCTCTACATTTAGGCTGGCTCATCCTTTTATTAACAATTCTTAGGTGATCTACTTTTCAAATAAATTTCAGCAGTGCCGTTGCAAAGGCAGCATATAAAACTTTACGGAAGCACATTTGGTAAAGCCTTAAAAAATGTAGAAAACACTAGGTAGCACTGTCATTGTAAGAGCCTATCCTGCTTATCCATGAGATGGGGATCATCAGCCCTCCATTCCATTTCGCCTTTAACTTGGCAGGGATATGGAGTTCAGTTTTGTAGCGGTACCGGAGGTCAGAAATACTACTGGCTCTCAAGTATCTAATAGATTTTGAGGTTCATCGAAATTGAGCACAGATCTTAAGGGCATCAATGACCGTCTGTTACATTTCATATTTCAGATGTAGACATGTGTCCCTTAAATCCTGAGACTGACTCCTATTCCCTCAAGACCTCTCGTAGGCGAGGTGTTTGGAGTCAATAAGATGCCATTCACTAATAACACCACCTTGTGTGTTCCTGGCCAACCTGCAGACATGTATTACCCATGCCTCTTCTAATGTTCATGCCCAGTAGTTCTACAATAAGAGCAAACAGTAAAGGGGCTAGTGTACATCTCTGCCATGTTTCCCAGCTTAAAGTCCTACGGCGCGAATGCCCTCTGTTTAATGCTATGCTAGAAGTTGGGGGATAATGATGAAGACTTTTGTCTGCTCCCAAGATCCTTAAGACGGCCGGTATCACCTTTTTCTTTGCCTTTTCAATCAGGTGAAAGAATCCTGTACAAGCTATCATGTGATTCTTGACCAATCCCGACTGATCAGGATGGATCGCACCAGGGAGGATATACTCTACACGCATGGCAAAGAGTTTCATGAAAATCTTATGTTGGGCAATGTTATCAGTCTGACAGAGGTGCTAATTTTAGGATCCTTTCCCTGTGAGTGAGGGAGTTGTTGCTTTTTGCCATAGTGGGGGTGACGCAAAAAATCTTGTGAAAAGGAATAGAATAGCTGGGTAATGTGTGGAATCAAAGGATTTGCTAAACCCCTCCTGCAAACACATCATCAGGGTTATGTTCATCTTCAATGTCTTTCTGGTTGCCTTTACGTCCTCTTCCGTTATTGGGGTATCAAGAGATTCTTGTTCTGGGCACCCTTGCGTTTCCCCAGGACGCGTTACAGCAGTGTATTCAGGGTGTAAAAGTTGTAGAATGCCAACATCTTGGACTCTTCCTTCATCATACAGTTGTCAGAATCTCCCCCCAAATTCCTTGCCTTAGCTGCTCTCTTGTTTCTACCCAAACTTCCTCTCTAGATATGCACCCACCCTGTTTCCATGAACATAACATGTGTGTTTTATTTACAGGAGTGACAATTCTGTTCTGTTTGTGTCTAGGATTGTAAGTGATTCCTCCAATTAAAGTAAATGTGTGGGGGGGGGGTATGGGGGGGTTGTTCCGTACTTCGTTACAATACTGGAGGCTATCATTATGCATTAATCTTGAATGCTACTCCATTGCAGCACTTTAAAGAACATATCACATCATAAAACACTAACAATCCAGAACTAGAATCTACCATCACGTATAAATAGTCCCTTCACGGAATCCTCCTCCTCTTTTAAAGGCTGCTCCTCATTCAGATACGTAGCACATTATTGATTTGATTATATATTCTACTAGGGATTGTATATTCTGTTGTTAATAATTATATTTTATCTAAGGGTTGTATATTCTGTAGTTAAGGGTTTCCAATTTATGGAAACGTTCTAGTTAGGTGTTTGTTATCAGTCATCTGGTTTTACCCAATGCTTTTATGTCCTGGTTTCAAGATACTTTGAGTAAGGTGTAATTTAGTGCATAATTTATTGTGCTAACCTGGAACGTTACTGCTCCTCCCTTTTTACATCGAGCCTACAGCGCTGGCAGGTGATCTGTTGTCTGTACTTTGTGGGGTCTGACTCCTCCAGGGCCGGACTGAGAACCAAAACCGGCCCTGACAAAGTGCTAGGCCATCCCCAGCCGGGGGTTGGGGTGCGGCCTAGCTCTCTGCCAGGGCCAGTTTTCATCCGATTTTGTTACA
Source organism: Triturus cristatus (assembly GCF_964204655.1). Classification (NCBI taxonomy): domain Eukaryota; kingdom Metazoa; phylum Chordata; class Amphibia; order Caudata; family Salamandridae; genus Triturus; species Triturus cristatus. Next base: position 1,015,223,827 of record NC_140588.1, read on the forward strand.
CGCCGATTTTTGCAAAACGGTCCTGTAACTAAAACGGCCCCCAGGGGCCCAAAACAGGCCCCCACCCGTGCGGTGCACCAGGGGATTGCCCAGTGCCCGCTACGGCCAGTCCGGCCCTGGACTCCTCCCACGCTTTGGATTGGCTTTCGTGTGTGTCCTTTAAAAATCGTAGCCTGCAAATGGCTACGGGGGGGGGTGCATGTTCCACCTTTTCTCCCAAGTTCACCCCCAGGGACTATTGCTGTGGGAGTGAGCAGGGGCACGCACGCTACGTGCCTGCCTTTATCCTGCTGGTTTCCCAGCCTCAGACCGTTTGTACAAATCTTCTGAGAGTGCACGGCGGACTGCAGCACACTCCCTGCTCCAGCCAATAAACCTGGTGGGCTGGCAGGCTTGCAGTCCCTCATTTGTTTCCACTGCAACTGCGAGTAGAGGCACAGGCCAGACCCCTTTTATGACTTAAAAAGGATGTACAGACAGTGGGAGAGGATTGTTTTACGGGAGGCAGTCCTTTCTTTGGAAGTCATAAAAGGAGTTTAGCCTAACGCTCCCTAATCTTGTTGTTCTTAAAGTTAAATAAATGCAGCAAATCGGTTCCAAATAGGCTCTCCGGTGTATGTCGGGACAGCGTCAATAAACATTGATAGTAATCTTTATAACCGCGGTTGAGCAAGTTTGCCCTTGGTGTGACGCCAAATATCTTCATTTGATTTTCAGTTTCACAGTGACGTTCTTGAAAACAACACCAGTGACTCAGGCCGTGTCCAGAGGACTGCATGGGGCAAATAAGGCACCATTCAACGTTTGAACGGGGAACAAAACGAGCTCAGAAAGGGTAGAACAGGAAGGAGGGGAAGATGGGAAACAAAACTCCAGTTCCCTGTTCAGAGATCAATTTTGTTTCCTCATGCGCGCATCCTCCAAAATATAGTGACGTCACACCCAGAGCCAGGCTCTCCTAAATTACATAGGAGTGAAGGGCAGGGACACATATGTCTTGGTCGCGATTAGGACATATCATACAATATTTGCCCAACAGGCAAACGATTACACACGTTCTTGTATTATTATTATTATTATTATTGAATTTTGTACCGCGCACGGTTACCATGAGGCATCCCAGCGCTTATAGAAACCAAGAGCAGGCTACTAATAAAAAGCAGAGAAGCTACAGTTATTCTGGGAACAGATACGTTTTCAGATGTTTCCGGAATCTGGGAAGGTTTGGTTCGGACCGCAGCGAGAATGGGAGGGAGTTCCAGGCTAGCGCTGTATGGATAGAAAAACTCCTGCCCCCTGAGCGGGCTCTCCTGATTCTCTTAGTCTGAAGGAAATGTTTATTGTCAGAGCGTAAGGCTCTTGTAGACTTATAAGGGCGAATCATGTCCTTCAGAATAGCTGGTCCTTTCCCCTGTATGCTCTTGTGAGCGATGCACAGGGCCTTAAAGGTAACTCTCTCTTTGACAGGGAGCCAATGGAGTGCTTTTAAAGCAGGCCTGGCTGACTGCCTGGCCGGAACATTCCGCAGCAGCCTTGCTGCTGCGTTCTGCACTTGTTGCAGGATCTTAAACGTTGACTCTGGTGCTCCAAGAAAGAGCGCGTTACTGTAGTCCAGGCGTGAGATGATTAATCCTTGGACTAACAGCTTCCGGGAGAGTTCTGGTAACAGGGGGAGAACCTTACGGGCCGACCGGAGCATTCCATAACAAACGCCCGCGATCTTCTTGGCGTGTGTCCTAAAGGACAAGTCCGGCTCCAGCCAGACCCCCAGGCTCTTGATCTCTTTTTTTGGGTCAGGCGGGGTGCCCATGCAGTTGGGCCAGCTGCTTGGCGAGAGGGCAAAACTTGAATGACCCAAGATCATCAGCTCAGTTTTTGAGCCATTCAGTTTGAGCGATGACCTGGACATCCAATCAAACACATCTCTCAAGCAAGCATGGAGTGTCTCTGGCTGTTTCTCCAGCTGTGTAAGACTCACCACTAGCTGGGTGTCATCCGCATAGCTTATGGTCTTAAAGCCAAACGGAGACACCACACCCTCCAAGGGTGCCGTATACACGTTAAATAACGTGGGGCTAAGGGATGAGCCCTGTGGCACCCCGCAGTGGAGTGGGAGGGGAGGGGATTTTGCATTTCCTTCCCAAACCTCGAAGGTACGCCCCTCCAAAAAGGAGGCCAACCATTCCAGGGCCACTCCTGTGACACCCGACTCAGCTAGACGTTGTATCAGCACCCCATGGTTGACGGTATCGAAGGCCGCACTGAGGTCCAGGAGGATCACTGCCACTGATCCCCCTGCATCCAAAGTGTTTCTGGCCTCCTCTACCACTGCTAGCAGAGCCGTGTCCGTACCATGGCCTGGTCGAAATCCCGTCTGGGAGTCCCTCAACCGGCCATTCTCCTCAAGAAAGTTTGATAACCGATGGTTCGCCAGCCTCTCGGCAATCTTACTCACTCCTGGTAGTAAGGAGATGGGCCTGAAATTGGCCAAGTTCTGCGGGTCCAAGCCCGGCTTCTTCAGAAGCGCTTTGACAACCGCACTTTTCCAGTCAGGCGGCACTGTCCCCTGAGTGAACGAGAGATTGATCAGATTGGTCAGGGGCTCTCCTATCGTCAGGGCGGCCTGCTTAAGGTACCGCATCGGGACAGGGTCCCGAGGTGAGCCACTTTTCATGCTCCCGAGGACCTTCAGTACTTCACCTGTAGATACAGGGCCAAATGACGTCAGTCGATTTCCCGACATGCTGAAGTCCTCAGAAGGGGGCGATGTTCCCAAGACCGAGGGGAGAGAACTAATAATAATGTCGATTTTGTTTTTGAAGTAGGTGGCTAATTCCAGACATTTTTCCTGTGGTCTATCATAGACAGGAGTAGGCTCAGGTGGTTTAAGAAGCTCCTTCATCACTAAGAAAGCTTCCCTGGATGAGGACGCAGCATGGTTTACTCTCTCCCCATAGAAGGAGGCCTTAGCAGTACGTATAGCATATAATAGGGATTTCAGAGCAGAGGGATGTGGTCTTGTGGCTAGGCAGCTGACTGTTGAACAAGGAGAGTTAAGGTCAAATCCCAACGTTCCTACCAAGATGTTTGACCCTGGGCAACTCGTACTATCTCCCGCAACTTATTGTTTCTAAATTCTAAACCGAGAATGCCCAAAATCAGGTCAGGTTAATCAAAGTATAATGGAAGTGTACAAAAACTGGACATTTAGAGAACACTTACATGCCTATAATGTTACGTCCCTCACACGCCGGTAGGTATCATCGGGCAAGGCCCCGAAGAACGACATAGGCTCAAAACAAAGACAATACACAGCCTGTCCACTGAAATGAGTCTTTTCTCTTGCCAGCCTTAGAGCATAACTTCTCCGCCCTAAAACCCAACACATCCCTTAGTAACAAAACACGCTTCTTTAACACCCCGCCTTCTTTCAAAACCAATGTTTCTGAACAATTTCACTGCATAACCAGTGTTACTTTAACTTCTGTTTGATTTGCGATGTCAGTTTAGATTTGAAGTCACTGGTCATAAAGGGCAGCACATGGGTTACGATGGATGCTTACGTACCAAATAAACGCTGTGATTTTAAGTTGCACGGTTGATAGAGTTGGAGTAGGCAAATCAAGAGTAGGGTAACACGTCCATTCTTCGTGTTGTGAGGATGGCAACGTGATTTATTAGACTTTTCAACCAGTGCTTTCCTAACCATAGAAGCAGTAATTGAAAAATGCACAATAAAACACACATTTCTATAATTCTGCTTGTGCACAGTAAACTGTCAAGTCTTGACAGTTACAAGCATCCATATCAGTGCAAAACTATGCTTGAATCAGTTGGTCTTTTGAAGGCTCTAATGCGCATGTTGGATTCTGCAGGCATGGACACCGAAGTACGTGCAGCTCCTTGGTCTCTTTTTTCGATCAAAGGTAACCTGCTACACCTCTGCAGCACAGAACATCATTGACCAACATGCTGGTTCATATTAATTATGGCAGATCTTTAATTTTATTTTTTGAGAGGGGTTTTCACAAAATATCTGTTGTAATAGACTTTATTGTGTCAACAAGGCATTTTCTAAAATTGCTATGGGTAGTACTAGGAAATGTTTGAGCGTGCATGTCCGAAGTTTTACCTGATTTGACCATGTACCCACTCAATCTGCATGTCCCCACCCTAAGCAGTGCCTCTTCGCTGTTACTGTCTCTCCGAATATATTGTTTCCCCTCACGGTGTTCTGTACTCCCCCCCCCCCATGCATTTACCTTCTTATACTCCCAGGTCATTATTCTCCCCTATGTTTCCGTCGCCAGTGCATCTCCCGGTGCTCTGTCCTTACACATTATCACTCACTGCATAATGCACACGTTGGCTGTGCACTCCATCTCTCTGCCGTGCCACCAACATGCTCCTCACCTTTGCTCTTGACCGCAGCTCTCTGAATGCTCTCCTTGTATACTGCAAGTTTTAGCTTTAATATGTCCCTCCTTATACAGTACCAACATCTCTTGAGCATTCTAGGGTGACCAGATTCTCAAAAAAAAAAAACAGGGACAGGTCATAGACATAGAAGTAGGACTACGGTTTGCAGTAACCAGACATAAAAGTGGGACTATTTGACAGCTGTCATAGACATAGAAAAGGGACTACCATTACAGCTCCCTCCACAGACCGAGATGAAGCATTACAGACAACAAATCCGCAGTCTTTTATTGGCAACCCTCTCCTTCACACAGCAGCATTAGTACTTTTTATTACATTTACACTTTTAAGGACTATAGTGATGTAGCGCTTAAAAGGTTGAAAATCGTAGGGGTGCGTTATATTCACTGTTAGTCGGCACCCGCATATAATCAAATGTGTACTCAGGTATTTTGTGTGCAATGTATTAAGAATTGTATAACCTATGTCGATTTCAATAGAAGTGTTAGCTATGTACAAGCATATTGTGTACGTATTAGGGAAATGTATAGAGTTTAGCTTACATGAAAAGTAATGTGGTGTTAGAAATGTGTAACTTAGAATTCGTGTCTGTAGACTGTTTAGTTTGACCACACATGAAAGAAAGACGTAAATGTCAATACTGTGATTTAGACCTGCTTGTGTAACCGAAGTAGTGGCCAGAATTCGCATATATCGTTGAGGCGAAAGGCCTGGTATTTTCTTATGTTAGCCAAGGGCAATAGGCCAAAAGGGATTTATGCTAGTAGAGGTTTTAGGCTGTAGTAAATTGCAAGTTAAAAGATGCGAAGTATGTCTGCCTTGCATGATCTCACCCCAGGTGCAAGGACAGTTGCTCGTTAGTAGAGAAGCTCTTTGTTCATGAATTGACTTATGTAGTAAAAGCCAGACATGGGAGTGCATTGGAATGTGCCAATCGTAACTCCTAGTGCGGATGGCGTCTGGGACTCAAGGCCAAGCGATGGACGATGGAACTGGACAGCGCTCTGTGGAAAATTACTGAAAGCCGACCCCGCAGAAGAGGAGGTGCAAAGGGCGTGTTCTGAGATTTGGGGTTCTGTATTAGGGACAGCGCCCCGAGGGTGGAGGCAGATCAGAGCGGCCCAGAGCAGAGGAAGGCTAGGCGAAGAGATAGAGGGGGCAACTTAGACCAAGCTCTCTAAGTGAAGACTTCTTAGGAAGTTTCACTCTGACACCTTTTACTCGATTGGGGGTCTCAGGGATTGCTAAGTAGGGATGTCACCTAGTACAGAGTAGGGACAGAGATGGTATGGTCCAGTGTCCCTAATATCGACATTGGCTTGGTAGTTTTCTACCTCATGCTTTTAGAGATTGTGCTTTTAGTTATTTTTAGTCGTATGCGGATTCTTCGTAGAGTAGCATTTGTGTTAGTGCCTATGTACTTGTTGTGCCTCGTATTGAGGACTTTGTATCTTCAAATCTTTATGCTGATAATAAAAGCCAGAGAGCCAAGAGATTAAGTCTCGCGTCCTTGATTATGGCAAATTGTGGACAGTAATTTTGATAATTGTGTTTATTCCCTCCACGCTATTGGGCAAGTAAAAAGTTCCATCCGACCAGAGTGGGTTCTAGTAGATAATTGCGAGATACTAAAATGGGCCGGAGCAGTTGGTAGCAGAGGATGGTTACTTCCGATAGCGAGGGACGATTAGATTAGATAAGGATAAGTGATCCTCGAGGCCCAAAAGACGATAAGTGATGCTGAATCATCAGATGGCGAGCAGCAGACGGCAGCAGATGAGCATCGACGGCGAGTAGCAGTGCGGCCGAAAGCAGCAGTTCCAGGAGTGAGTATGAAAATGAGATGTTGTAGATTGCGGTGTTGATTTGTTGTGTGATGTCTTGCGGAGTTGATGTGTATGTCGTGTGATTGTGAGATCAGGCTGTGAGCGCGCGCAGCCCGGGAATTGTGGTGTAGAAGACACCTGAGATAGATTTTGTTGACCACTCAAAGGAGATCGTGAGGTACCATCGATCACCTGGACCGAGATCGGGGGAGCGAACGTGTGTGTGTATGGCAACTTAACGCTGGTCGTGGGTTGTTGTGTGCGGATCGGAGTGTTAGTAACCTATCAGTGGCGATCTGTCTGGCCGGACGGGGGCAGACGGGCGCCAATCGAGGTCAACAAGGTCGAGAGGCTGTGGACGGAAAGCCAGAGAAGTAACTTAATTGGTTATTTCAGTGTATGAATGGGACGAGAGCAGGCGTGAAACGTGTTTGGAGAAGGGAACTGCTGCGAACGGAGGAAAGTGACGTCAGAGGGTGTCGCGCTGTGATAGGCCGGTTGGTGTGAGTCGCGCTGTTATTGGAGGATTTAAGAACAAGAAGTAAATAGAGTGCGAGATCGAATTGCTCATCATGAAGTGTCTTAGGGTTTTGAGAGAATTGTGTAGAGGCGATAAACATGTGGTTGTGCGAGAGGGAGAAGAAGCCCCTCCCGAGGACACCCCAGCACATTACATGGCAAAGAATGTGGGGTTACATACTATAATTTGGATCGAGAATTGGCACAAGGTTACACAAGGTGAAGGGGAACTAGCTTTCCCGAGGTATGGCTCATTTAGACTAGCGGTGCTGTACCAACTGAAGACGGTGATGGGGTCCTTAAGACTCTTGCCAAGACCGGCGCAGTTCGAAGCATTGCATGCGTGGATTAGAGCAGTGCATGATAAGGAAAAGGGAAGAAGTCAGGAGAGGATGAGGAAGTCGATTAGGGCATTTCAGGATGCCAAGTGGGACGCTGCGGAGAAAAGATGGAGAGTGCAGACAATTGAGGAAGAGAAACTGTATCCCTTGCTGATAGACTCGACGGGGATGAGGCATGTGAAAGCACAGGAAGAGGAGAGTGACTCCGATGATGGGGTATTGCAAAGATTGTTAGACGAGAGACCACCTCCTTATAATCCGGACGAAGTGGATGATAGGTGGGGTGAGAGGGGAGAAGCTAGAAGGGTAACGATCCAACCCGAGACCCGAGTAGAAGGGTTGGTTTCGTTTGAAACAGCGAGCTCACAGGGTCAGTCTGAGGCTAGTGGGAGGATTGAAAGAGAGATGAGGTTACCGGATGCATTGAGGGTACCGGTCACCATTGGACCGATTGTGTCGATATACAGTCCGGAATCAGAGGAAAGAGAGAGGTCTGAACGAGTGGCAGAAAGAACGAGGAGAGAAAGCGGGGAAAGTGGGTTGGAAGGGGCAACGGCCCGACCTCCAAGCCCTGTACAATGGAGTACACCATTAGCAGCGGTGTCAGATACATCTAGGGGCGAAGAGGACGAGAGATCGGTGAGGCCGAGGACTCTGATGGAGTCGAGATTAGATTTAAGGTCATGGGTACCGTCGGAGAGGCACCTGAACCGGAATGTGGGCCAAGCGGAGAAAGCTCAGGATGACTTTAAGAGTTATTCTGCTCCCATAGAAACACCAGAAGAGAGGAGAGAGAAGGAACCAGAATGCGAATATGATGAGGGACGTGGAGCAAGTTGTCAGGTGTTGAAAGGAGCTTTGAAGGCAGGGATGATAGACATAGTAAGGCTCAAGGCAGAGGTAGATGAAATTATATATGGAAGTCTACCTCTTGAGAGAATAGTATCTTACAATCCGGATGAACTGTTTTTCGTGGCGAAAGATGTGACTCGGAAAGCACGAATGGCACACGAGAAATTGAGGGGATTGGCGAAGGAATATGATGTGGATTTATCCAAGACTAGGGTGTTGCAAGGAAGTCATAGGATGCATTATACTGAGCGAGAGCTGGAGGAGAAGAGGGTTGTTGGATTGAGGTCACATGCCAGAGAACTGGTCCTAGCCATGCGGCCATGGCTGACGCTGGATAAATGGGAAGAGAAATGGTCTAAGAAAAAGACCTCTAGGGGGGCGGAAGGAGGTACCCCGGGTGAAGGGTTGTTACTAGCAAAGACCTTTCCCCTGAGGGAAGTGGCGAATGGGGGATATGTGCATGTACCATGGAGCAGGGGGGATTTGGCATCATTTACGAATGATTTTCCCAGGCTCAGGGAGAAGCCTGCAGAGTGGTACAAGCAGGTTGAGCGTTTTGTTAAGATTTCGAAGGTGTTGTGGATAGACCTAAATACCTTATTCGATATTGTGGTTCCGGGAGATCTGTGGAACGCATGTAAGATTGCTGTTGATTGGCCGGACTATGAGCCTGAGAGGAATGTGATTACAAATGGTCCGTCGCCAGCGGTGATGAGGCTGTATGAGAAAGTAATTACCTGGTTGAAATCGAAGGTTTCACCCCAAGACATTGATTGGGTGAAAATAGACAGGACGGTGCAGGAACCAAAGGAGACAGTACATGAATTTTATGAGAGACTTTTGAAGGCTTTTAAGCAGTACAGTGGCCTAGATGAGCTGGAGACGAAAGATATGGGACAGTTTGTGTCTAAGTTCGTGCTGGGTTTGAAGCCCGAGGTTAGTCTCATGATACAGCAGCATTTAATTTGTTGGCAGAATAAGCCCGTAAATGAAATCTTGCGGTACGCCAGGTACTGCACGGATGAAATTGAGTCGAAACACAAGAAGATGAAGGATAACCTATTGCTCATTCAGATGCAAGCTGCCCAGGGACCGCCGAATGGGGGTCCAGTGGTGAGGAGACAGGGAAACTATCAGGCAGGGAATCAGAACGTGCAGGGTCAAGGAAGGCCGAGGCCCGTAGACCCTAGGACAGGCATAGATGTAGCAATACTGAAAAAGACGACAGCTTGTCACCAGTGTCATCAGGTGGGACACTGGAGGCGCGAGTGTCCCTTGAACCCCTATAATCAGCCACAGATGGAGGGAGGAATGGGTCAGGTCCCTGGGGCGGAACAGGTACAGACGGTGACTGTACCGAGAATGATGCAAGGGGGGACCGGCATCTCGCAAGTGCAGGTTCCCCAGCCACCCAGAATACAGAACATACAGCAGGGAGCTCGAACTTATTTACAGATGCCCATGTTTGAAGTAAGCGAGGAGAAAGATGTGGATTTGCTGGCCCAGTTGAGTTTAGGCCAGGACGATGATTGCATACTTAGGGCCATTCTAGAGGTGGATCAGAGAGGGCCCTTTGTGGAAGCAGAACTCGATGGACACCCTACTACCTTTTTGGTTGATACGGGGGCTACCAGGTCAACTATAAGATCGGCAGTAGTTCCGGGTGTAGCCCTTTCTGGAGAAAGCATACAAGTGGTTGGAGTAGCGAACAAAAGACTAGTTAGCCCCTTGACAGAACCGATTCCAGTCAGGATAGGAAACTTTAGGGATCGACATCAGTTCGTGGTGTGCGATTCTAGTCCTGTTTGTTTGTTGGGGAGAGACTTATTGTGCAAGCTCAATTGCACAATTTACTGTACCCCGAAAGGAGTAGAGGTGCAGACAAGAGATGAGGATGCGACCTTTAAGGTTGCAAATCAGCGGGTGTGCGTGGAAATGTACCCAGCTTTGACAGTGGAGGAGCTTTCACAGGATTTGAGGGAGTCAGTATCGGCTGACGTGTGGGACCTAAGTGGAGAGGAGATTGGCTTAGTCAGGGGAGTGGAACCAGTGAAGATACAGGTTAAGCCAAACGCGGAATTCCCGAGAACACCTCAGTATAAATTATCCCCTGAAACGATTGCAGGGATTAAACCTGTGATCGAGTCTATGATTAGGCAGGGAATACTGGTGGAGATTATGGGTAGTCCATGTAACTCGCCCATTATGGGACTGCAGAAACCAAGTGGGAAGTTCAGGATAGTGCAAGATCTGCGGAAAATAAACGACATAGTCGTTCCATGTTGTCCAGTGGTACCGAATCCATCTGTGATACTGTTTCAGATCTCATGTGAAGCTGGATGGTTCACGGTGATTGACCTATGTCAGGCGTTCTTTTCGATTCCTTTACATGAAGAGAGCAGATTTCTTTTTGCATTTAGGCTAGAAAATCGTATATTAACGTGGTGTCGTATCCCACAGGGGTATACGGAGAGCCCATCGATTTTTAATCAGCTCCTAAAGAAGAATCTTGAAAGTCTTGTGTTGCCGCGAAACTCTGTTTTGGTACAATACATTGACGACCTGCTTGTTGCGTCAGAAACAGAAGACGCTTGCAGGACTGATACAATTGCGTTGCTGAACTTCTTGGGAGAAAATGGTCACAAGGTGTCTCCAAGCAAGCTGCAATACTGTTTACCTGAGGTACAGTATTTGGGGCACAGAATTGAAAAGGGTAAAAGGAAGGTGTCTCCAGATCGCATTGATGCGATTCTGAGAATGCCAGTTCCCTCGACGCAGAGGGAAGTCAGAATGTTTTTGGGAATGGTGGGCTATTGCCGCCAGTGGATCCCAAACTTTTCCTTTGAAGCGAAGCCTTTACAGCGGCTGACGCGAAAGGATGTAAGTGATCCGGTACCATGGGACGACGACTGTTTGAAATCATTTCTGAGGCTGAGAGAAGCCTTATGTAGCGCTCCTGCGTTGGGAATGCCGGATTACAACAAGGCATTTGCATTGTTCTGCTGCGAAAGAGAAGGTTGCGCATTAGCAGTGTTAACCCAGAATCATGGAGGTGTCCATAGACCAGTTGCCTATTTCTCAGCTACTTTAGATCCAGTAGCTTCTGCGTTGCCCGGATGTCTCAGATCCGTTGCGGCAACAGGTGTCAGCATCGAGAGATGTGAGAGCATTGTGATGGGTCATCCTCTTACTGTACATGTGCCACATTCTGTTGAATTGTTGATGACTAGGACTAAAACACAGCACCTCACGAATAATAGGCTGACTCGTTATGAGCAAGTCATTCTTGCAGCCGATAATGTGGTATTGAAAAGGTGTGCTGTTTTAAATCCTGCTACATTGTTACCTGTTCCAAATATAGATGATAATGAAGATTGTGAGGACCATGATTGTCTCGACGTTACGGAACTATGCACCAAACCGAGACCTGACATTGTCGATGAACCACTCCCAGTTTCAGATGAGATTTTCTTTGTGGACGGTTCATGTTTAAGAGACAGTGTCGGTCGACTGAGAGCAGCGTTTGCTGTATGCACCATCACGGGTGTGGTTGAAGCCGCTTGTTTAGAAGGAATACACTCCGCGCAGGTGGCTGAGCTCATTGCCTTGACTCGTGCCTGTTTGGCAGCCGAGAAGATCCGTGTAACGATTTACACGGACAGCCAATATGGGTTTGGTGTGGTTCATGACTTCGGACAGCTATGGTCCCAGAGAGGGTTTATGACGTCGTCAGGTTCACCCATAAGAAATGGTGACCATGTACGAAAATTGCTTGAAGCATTGCAAGGCCATGATGAAATTGCTGTTAAATGTGCTGCACACACGAAGGGGAATGATTTTGTTTCGTTGGGTAACAACTATGCTGATGAAGTAGCTCGGTTTTGTGCAGAGCAGGGATGCAATTTCACGGAGACTCACATTGAAGAAACGGAGGAGGAATTGGTGTATGATCAAATGTTCGCAATGGCAGACTCATGGGAGGAACTGAAACAGCTTCAGGAAGGGGTTTCTGATCAGGAGCGGGACAGTTGGATACGAGCTGGATGTGAGAAAGGAGATGTGGATATATGGGTTTCGAATGATGGACGAGCAGTGTTGCCGGAAAGGTTGTTGAACCCCATGGCGAGGCTGATACATGGTGCTGTGCATCTTGGGAGAGACGCAATGATGAGAGTGTTTCGTCAGACTTGGTACAACCCAAAGTTTCGGGCAGTGGCCGAAACCGTGTGCCAGAGGTGTGTTACTTGTCAACAGATGAATGTAGGAAAGAGGACAGCTGTGACTTTGAGCCATATAGGGAGGTCAGGAGGACCTTTCAATAGGATGCAGCTGGATTTTGTTGAAATGCCGAAGTGTAATGGGTTGAGGTACATATTAGTCATAGTATGTGTCTTTTCCAGGTGGGTGGAGGCATACCCTACACGCAGATGTGACACACTCACGGTAGCAAAACTATTATTGAGAGAACTCATTCCAAGGTACGGGTTCCCGACGTCCTTTGAATCGGACAGAGGAACTCATTTCCATAGCGAAGTTATGAAGTTGCTTTGTGCTGCCCTGAATATAGATCAGAGGTTACATTGTAGCTATAGACCAGAAGCTTCAGGGATAGTGGAGCAGGTGAATGGAACCCTGAAGGCTCGGATGGCGAAAGTATGCTCGTCTACGTCTCTGAAATGGCCTGATGCATTACCCTTGGTCCTTATGAGCCTTCGAAGTGTGCCTGATAGAAGGACTGGGTTGTCACCCCATGAAATCCTCATGGGAAGAGCGATGCGTTTGCCTGCAATACCTGCTACTGCTCTGATAAATATCACTGATGATATGATCCTGGACTATTGTAAAGGCCTTGCTGACGTGGTCCGTTCTGTGTCTCAGCAGGTGCAGACAGCAACGGTTCCAGCTGCGAGTGACCTGTGCCACGACCTGTGTCCAGGCGACTGGGTCTTAGTCCGCAAGCACGTGAGGAAGAGTTGCTTGGATGCAAGGTGGCGCGGCCCGTTTCAAGTGATCCTCATTACGAACACAGCTGTCAAGTGTGGAGGTTTACCGAACTGGGTGCATGCTTCCCATACCCGCCGAGTCCCAGCACCCTTAGAAGGTACAGCCCCTCTCGAGAACGAAAATCCAGCTGAGCCGATAGAATCACCTGAGAGGGCCAGTCAAGCTGTAAGGGTTGCTGAAGCGGCTGATGGTGCACTGAATCGAGTTGGGGAAGGACGTGAAAGAAGTACTGACCCAGAAACAGGCGAAGGAGCAAGAGGTGCAGTGGGTAGTACGGAATCGAGTTCTGCAGAGGAGGAGGAGGTCAGTGCACAGGGTATCGAAGGGAAGACTGGAGGTGCCACCGAAGCAGAAAGGGTTTGGCCCGCAAGACAGGACCGGGTAAACCTGAGGTCGGTACCGGACACAGATCTTGCACCAGTTTCGGAGGAGCCAGAAGAAGAATCGGGAGACGAGGAGTATCCTCAAGGTGGTGTGAGAAGGTCCAAGAGAACTAGAGTGCCAAGTCGGAAGTACGCTTCACCAGAGTGGGCTTATCAAGTGACCGATGCCAGGGTTACCGAGCACGGGAAGATTGAGGTCGATGACATTGGTCAACAGTGTTCCGCTCCAGAGAGTGGAAGTGTTGTTGAAAGTTCCGGGATTGGAGATCGAAGGAATTCTGACGATTCATATTCCGAGTCCGCCTTTCCTGAGTGTCATTCGAGGTATGATCTTGGACAATTTGAAGTTCCCGATGTTCACTACTGTGCCCGACCCACAAGATCTGATCATTCTTAAGCTCGAAATATTGCAGGGAGTCCTGGAACTGTTGGGACCAGCGGTTATGTTGGACTGACTTGAGAGGGTTGCAAGCAGAGAAGAAGATAACCTAGACCCGAGCGGAAGAAGAACAAAATTAGGGATTTTTCCGTTATAGAACGAAGAAAAGTTAGGGAGGTTTGCCTAAGTTCACGAAAGAGACATTAATGAGAAAGAGACTTACCCTTTCAGAGACTGTATTGGACACTGAGTATATTCCGAAGATGGCAGATCCTGCAAACCCACATCGTAGGGCTAAATTGATAATAGGCACATTGATAGGGGTTGTGATAGTCACCATATTTGCAGTAGTGATAAGTTCGTACATGGTGGCTCACAGGCAAGAGGGGAAGGTTCAGGGAGCACCCACACCTATTACCCCTGGGCAGAGAGGTGTCAGTATCAGAGAACAGGGAACCTAGAAGTTGAGGGATGATCGCAGACTCCACATGGATTTGTCGAGGGGTGATTTTAAGCTTAACGCGTATGCAAAGTTGCTGTATGAGTATGTTGATGCGATGGATGTGAAGGATTGCTATGTGTGTATGCAGTTGCCTGCTTCAGTGGATGAAGGTATCAAGTATCATCTCCCATTGACACATGGGATTTCTTGTAGTTTATTGCTCAGTCTATTTTATGACAGGAGGCAGTTCGAGTATTTCTTTTCAAATTTTGACACAGTACTTCCTGAAGTTCCAGCAATAAAGCATTTGAACAAATACGATTATTATAAGAAAGAGGACAGACTCCTGAAGTATTTTAGACCGACTGTGAAGTTGGATACGGCGCATGCTCACAGGAATAACCTGACATGTGCTTTATCTGAGACGGAGAAAAAATTCATTGATCAAGTAGAAGACAGGTATAGAAAGTTGACCCAGACACGAGACACCGGAGATAGTCCAGTAGATTGGACAGAGGAGGAGAGGGCTCACAGATCCAAGGGAAGTTATGGACCAATAGCATTAGATGAAGTGCAGAGAGGGAATTTGTGCATTGGGCGGCCTCAGTCGGCCACGGAGAAGGTTGCAGTAGAACATAGCACCCGTTCTCAGACTTTCACTCTGGACGCTTCTGTTAAGGGTTTTATGCAAGGTCCAGTAGAAGTGATTCCGACAGTGTATTATGTATGTGGGAAGAATGCTTATGTCAGGCTACCCGCGAATTGGGATGGCATATGCTATTTGGCTATCATATTCCCGAAGATTTATCACACAGAGGACTTGGAGTTGTTAGAGACGAAGCAACATTCTAGAAGACGTAGGGCTGCAAACGCAGGTGCAGTGATTGGGGACATATACGGAGCAATGATACCTAGTATGGGTGTGGTGTTGAATGACGTGAAGATCAGGAGGTTGGCGACTGTAGTTGATGAGTTGTCTATGAACACGGCGAGGTCCTTGTTGTTGGTGGTTGGAGAGATGTTGTCGATATGAAATATGGTTATGCAGAATCGCCTTGCGTTAGACGTGTTATTAGCCAAAGAAGGCGGAGTCTGCAAATTATTGAAGGTTCAAGAATGCTGCACATATATTCCAGACAACACGAAGGAGATAGGGAAGTACATAGATAACATCACAACTATTCACAAGGAGATTATGGACTTGACAGAGGAGAATGTATGGGAAAAGATTGGACAAGGATTTGGAAAAGTGGGAACGTGGTTAGCGAATTTGGGAAGAGGATTTCTTGGATCAGTGTTGAAGCCAATTATCATTGCGGTTGTTTGTGTGATTTGTTTGTGGGGATGCGTGAAGGCATGGAAGTGGTATCAAGGAGGCAAGGTTGAGAGAGCTCTTAGGGCAAACGAGAAAAGGATGGCGAAGCTCCAGGAGCAGCAATATGAGAGTCTTAAAAGAATGGAGGGAATTCGACATGGCGGAGCCATGACTAGTACGGTTTAAATCAGTTCCGAAGAAGGGGATTGTAGTGGTGTGATGACAGATGTCATCAAAGGGGGGGAACTGATGTAGCGCTTAAAAGGTTGAAAATCGTAGGGGTGCGTTATATTCACTGTTAGTCGGCACCCGCATATAATCAAATGTGTACTCAGGTATTTTGTGTGCAATGTATTAAGAATTGTATAACCTATGTCGATTTCAATAGAAGTGTTAGCTATGTACAAGCATATTGTGTACGTATTAGGGAAATGTATAGAGTTTAGCTTACATGCCTAGAGGACATAAAGGGTTGGATGACCAACTCCTCCCTTAAATTAAATGGAGATAAGACGGAGCTCATGCTCCTAGGCCCACCTTCTCCAGTCCCATTCACCTCCCTGTGGCCTAATGCACTGGGTCCCCCCCCCACCCCAAAGGAAAGCGTGAAGAGCCTGGGAGTGTGGTTGGACAGCAAACTCTCCTTCTCCACCCAGGCCACAAAACTATCTGCCACATGCTTTGGCCTTCTAAGAACCTTGAGGAAGGTTCTTCCGCTGCTGCCACTAGAAGCCAAAAAGGTTGCGGTCCAAGGGCTAATCCAGTCTCGCCTTGACTCGAACAATGCCCTATACATGGGGGCACCTGAGTTTACACTTCGAAAACTGCAGGTTGTTCAAAACTGTGCAGCTCGTTCCTTGTTAGAAATTCCGCGCACTCAGTCTGCTAAACCTGCTCTAAAAATTCTCCACTGGCTGCCAGTGAGGCAGAGGATAGCCTTCAAAGCACTGTGCCTGGCGCACCGCACCTTCTGGAACACAAGCCCAGCGATCAACAGAAATCTTGTCACCCCCTATCATCCCAACAGGAACCTACGATCAAAGGAGGCCTTTCTTGCCGTCATTCCCAGAGTAAAGCGAGCCAGAGCAGGGGGAAGAATGTTCTCGCTGAATACCGCCAGGCTCTGGAACGACCTTCCCCTCTCACTCCGGTCCAACTCAAATCTTCTATCATTCCGCAAAAACTTAAAAACATGGCTGTTTGACAAACCCACTGTACCATAGCACCTCCTCCGTCATTTTCTGGTCAGCTTAGCGCTTGGACGCCCACGGGCAGCAATCGCGCTCTACAAATACCATTACAATTACAATTACAATTACATGAAAAGTAATGTGGTGTTAGAAATGTGTAACTTAGAATTCGTGTCTGTAGACTGTTTAGTTTGACCACACATGAAAGAAAGACGTAAATGTCAATACTGTGATTTAGACCTGCTTGTGTAACCGAAGTAGTGGCCAGAATTCGCATATATCGTTGAGGCGAAAGGCCTGGTATTTTCTTATGTTAGCCAAGGGCAATAGGCCAAAAGGGATTTATGCTAGTAGAGGTTTTAGGCTGTAGTAAATTGCAAGTTAAAAGATGCGAAGTACGTCTGCCTTGCATGATCTCACCCCAGGTGCAAGGACAGTTGCTCGTTAGTAGAGAAGCTCTTTGTTCATGAATTGACTTATGTAGTAAAAGCCAGACATGGGAGTGCATTGGAATGTGCCAATCGTAACTCCTAGTGCGGATGGCGTCTGGGACTCAAGGCCAAGCGATGGACGATGGAACTGGACAGCGCTCTGTGGAAAATTACTGAAAGCCGACCCCGCAGAAGAGGAGGTGCAAAGGGCGTGTTCTGAGATTTGGGGTTCTGTATTAGGGACAGCGCCCCGAGGGTGGAGGCAGATCAGAGCGGCCCAGAGCAGAGGAAGGCTAGGCGAAGAGATAGAGGGGGCAACTTAGACCAGGCTCTCTAAGTGAAGACTTCTTAGGAAGTTTCACTCTGACACCTTTTACTCGATTGGGGGTCTCAGGGATTGCTAAGTAGGGATGTCACCTAGTACAGAGTAGGGACAGAGATGGTATGGTCCAGTGTCCCTAATATCGACATTGGCTTGGTAGTTTTCTACCTCATGCTTTTAGAGATTGTGCTTTTAGTTATTTTTAGTCGTATGCGGATTCTTCGTAGAGTAGCATTTGTGTTAGTGCCTATGTACTTGTTGTGCCTTGTATTGAGGACTTTGTATCTTCAAATCTTTCTGCTGATAATAAAAGCCAGAGAGCCAAGAGATTAAGTCTCGCGTCCTTGATTATGGCAAATTGTGGACAGTAATTTTGATAATTGTGTTTATTTCCTCCACGCTATTGGGCAAGTAAAAAGTTCCATCCGACCAGAGTGGGTTCTAGTAGATAATTGCGAGATACTAAAATGGGCCGGAGCAATAGCATATATTTGCCAGAATTCAATAAAACATCACAGGCTAGCAAACGCCAGATTTACTAGCTTTATCAATGCTCGTTTCTATAGCTGCGCGTCAGCACCACATAAAGTACAACTCACCAATGTTGCTTAGTTGCTCATGACAGAAAAGCATGGGAGGTAAACTGCGGAATGCTAAATTGCCAAATGGCAGCCATGGACTAATGTACAAAAAAAACTTCTCTCCAGGTATTACTGCCTTAGGGTCTTAAGGGTGGCAAAGGCTGGCCGACCACACAGTCCTCCCACATTTGCGTAGTCACTGCTGGGATGTCATGTTACCTTACTGGGGTATGTATAGTGCACTCTAGCCATTGGTATCATCTCATAGTGCAATAGTGTGAAGACCTGAGCAAAAAGCTCGAGCAGCACTGCTCGCCTCTCCCACAGGCGTTAACCCTGCTCCTTTAAGTCCTTTCCAGCTAAACAGTTTGCCGTGATCTGAAAGGTCAGTCAAAAGGTCAAGTCGTAGCTTTGATATGGAGAACACAAAGCATGCATCAATTGGTTATGAATAAAACATGCAATGAGCAATGCATTAATCCTTGCACGGTATGCATAAGGCTACTGAAAAGTTTGTATGGCTATGAATACAAGCGACCGGATGAAGAAATATTGTTTTATCCAAAGTAGAAACTTTGGCTGGCACGCTGACGTAGGTGGCGCTGCGTGTAAAATGTCTCTCTTCAAAGGATTTCCCTTCTTGCTACAGCGCTCACCTCAGTGACGACACATGCTGTAAACAGTGCAAAGAGTATGCGCGCGCATGCTCAACCAGAACAATGAAAAACAGGGACATTTCTGTGTTTAACGGGGACACTGTTTGAAAACAGGGACATTTGAGTCACTTGGAGAAAAGTGTCGGGACACGGGACACTTCCCCAAAAACGGGGACCGTCCTGGGAAAACGGGGACGTCTGGTCACCCTAGAGCATTCCCACCCATTTCGTAGTGCACCCCACACACAAACACACGTTTGTGATGCAAGTGTACTGTAAACAGGAACACATTGCTGTCCAAAGTCTTCTTGCCCATCCTGACTTCATACCCTCAGCTACTGTCTAAAGGCCTCCTCGGGTGGAGCAGCCCCCGCACCCTCTTTCTTACTTGCTTGCTTTTTTGGTCGATCTACAATGATTGGTGCCCGGTACTCCCTTATTCCGCCTTGAAGGAATGAAAGGCTGCATCAAGCATTTGTTACAGCCCTTACTACACATTTCTCTTTTAACCTCTTCGGTGTTCAGGACGTCCCCCAGACGGGCAACGTCGCGGTGGGCGTGTGCAGAGGACGGCCAGCGGCCGTCCAGCGGCTGTCCAAATCCCGCCCACTTATTAAATCTCCCGCACAGCGGGAGAATTCGTGCAGTGCCTAAGGGGTTAACCGATCTCTAGAACTGGTAAATAAAACTTGTTCAGTGGTGTCCGCTTTCTATTCTACCTTGTTTTATATTGTGATTCCTCTCCCGAAGAGGTGTGCGTGGTGTGGTCAGACCAGTCTTTAAGGGAGGAGGAGGATTCAGAAGACTCCAGGGCGATTGACCTGCCCATCAGCCTGAGTCTGCTAGACTTTGTGTAGCCAACAATTTTCAGGTAATTTAAGGTTCCAGCCCTGCCAAGTGACATAGCATAACGCAGTGGTCTTCAAACTTCTTAATGCTGTGCCCTCCGTAAAAAAAATTTTTTAAAAAAAACTTTGGCCCCTCTCAATTTTTTTACAGTTATTCTGCTAAATTGGCAAAGTTTAAATATGTTTAAACACATTTAAACATTGCAGTTAAGTTCAGTTTCCCATTTTTACACATACTCGCAGCGAGGATATAAATGGCAAAAGTTGTTAGTGATGGCTCATTACAAGGTGGCTGACTGACGCTCATGTTTGTAACACTTAAAACAAAGCATGAGGCTTCTCTTGGCCAGAGACTGGCACCCCCCCTGAGATCACTTAAGGCCTCCTAGTTTGAAGACCTCTGGCATAACGGGTTAAAAAACGCATTCCAGTGCATGTTCCCGCATCACTGCACTGAGAGGCAAAGTCACACAAGTAGATACTCAGTGCCTGCTTTTACTCATGGTGTTGCGCCAACAGGAGCTCTCCGACTGCAGCAATACTCGGAGTGCAGGCAGTGCCTGTCAGCCCGGGAGTCAAGCAGTGGTGAGGTTGTTTAACCCCTTCAGTGCCCCGCCCTGTGCCGGGCGTTGCATTAGCGGGCGGGGTTCACGACGAGATAGTCTCGTCATGGGCACAGCGCAACCGCGCTCCATGACGAGACCATCTCGTCATGGGCACTGAAGGAGTTAAGATACAATAAAGTCTTGGGCTTCTTGTGATGACATGGTTGCATGTGATTAGCAAAACACACAAGTTGATGGACGGAATGTTGCACATTGGCAAAACATTCACCCCCCCAGTCACAGATCTGGGTTTAATCCATCGTTATTCTGCTCACCATGCCACCCCAGTTCAGACATGGCCATATGCAAATCAGTCTTGACCCTGTGCCTCATGGGAACAGTCCAGCCTGAACTGCCAAGCCATGTCTTCCCTGGACCAGAATCAAGCATCCTAGGACAGGTTTCGGGGTTTCACCCCTCTTCAGCCAGGATAGCTTGACTCCAGTGGCGTGGTGAGCACGGGACCCACGTCTGGGCATACCCTTTCCACATAGTGCAAACAGCAAAACACACAAGATGGACGGAATGTTGCACATTGGCAAAACATTCACCCCCAGTCACAGATCTGGGTTTAAGCCATTGTTATTTTGCTCACCACACCGCCCTAGTTCAGACATGGCCATATGCAAATCAGTCTTGACCCTGTGCCTCATGGGAGCAGTCCAGCCCGAACTGCCAAGCCATGTCTTCCCTGGACCGGAATCAAGCATCCTAGGACCGGTTTCTGGCTATCAGCCGTCATCAGCCAGGATAGCTTGACTCCAGTGGCGTAGTGAGCACGGGACCCACATAGGGCAAACAGCAAAACACACAAGATGATTAGCCCCATCATCACACTCTGCTGTGACTTGAATTGGCGGCCTAGAACTCAGAGCTCCTGTTGACCATTTTATTTTTTGGAGTTAAAGTCCATAAACAGAGTGCTGAAGTTTTGTACAGCAGATTAGTGAAAGATCACAAAGCTGCTTCTATGCACAATGATCATTGTGCTTTCAAGTAATTTTCCCTTTTCTAATCTAAAGAGGTATAATCAGGCATTTTTCCTGGGAACCCTATTATGATTTCCCTGAGCTCCCATCCCCGTCCTATGCATTGTGCCACTTTATGTAGCTTATAGTGTGGTCTCATAATAATTGTATTTTTCCCCATTTATAAATGTTACACGGTTTTCTAAGAAAATTATGCCCTTTTCAATTTTATGTTGGTAAAGTGATTTATTCTTGTAGAGAGCAGGTCGGTGCATCTTGCTTTGGGGAAAGCACCAGTCTTTACAGAAGTTTATAGTACAGTTTTCTTGAACCCCCCTCCCTCCAAGTCTTGAGTTGTCAAGACCTATTGGCTTTGTACCCAGGAAATTGTGCTGCATGGCTAAACACTTATAAGTCCAAAAGGCGAGACATAATGGCTATGTCAATGCTGGTTACTTTTTTGAATTTGTTATGGTCTGCACTTGTGCAGTGGTCAGTCTGTGATTGGCACCTGCACTGGACTCTTAGAATGTGTGACATCAGCATGGAATCTTGCCATTAGGTGAGATTGCAGCTGGTGCCTTGACGAGTGGTTGTGTGTGGCCCCACTGTTCTTGGATCCTGAAATAAACCTTCTCTACAGATCAGTGGCTGGCGTATTCATCTTTAATGTGCACCACAACAAATTTTTGGTGATGAATGAGCCTGTTTCATGGGGCCTTTCAACCAGCGTAGGCATTGTACTCAAATTTCCACCAGGAACCTCAACACTCTTTGTGCAGACTGTAGTGAAGTCCAATCCAACGGTGATCACCCTATAATATAAAGCACCCAAGAAGTGCAGAATGGTGGCCCTTGGAACACATTGGCAACTTTATATAGAAGTGGATTAGGAACCCACTTGAGAACGAGGTGAGGAATGTGTTAAGGGCAGAATGTCCAAGACCTTTTATCAATAAGGTCTGCTTCAACTAAAACTTGGATCCTGAGCTTATCACCTTTCTATTTAAGATTGGCAGAGACACCAGAAAGGGATGCACTCCCAGGACCATCTTTGTGGATGTGATAGGCCCATTCACAAGAATAATCGATATGCCTGAAGAGGCATACATTAAAGGGCTTCCATTGGACCTGACTATATGAGAGGTTGGAGTCAAAAAGCTCTGGTATTATTGGGCAACACAAACTCAGACCTTAATGCTGAAAGGCAAAATACATTTTTTATAAAAATAAACCCTAAACTAAGTGATCAAGCTGAGAAGGAAGCTAGTGAGAACCTGAAGGGACTCTTGTTTGGGGAAGACCTGGTCAAGATCCTTGGCAAATATGTTGCCCCCTTCACAGCCCTAGACAAGGCCCAAAATATCATGCACAGGGTGTTTAGTGGAGACGTTTTTGGAAGGGCCGGCAGAAGGGGACTTCTGCCAGCCAAGGGTTTCACAAGTCCAAATTCAACAGCTTCAGGAAAAGAGGTTACAGTAGATACCAAGTCAGTGTGAGCTCTTCCTTCTACCTACAGAGAGGCCGCCATCAGCGAGCAAGAGAAAACTAGCCCCGTGGTCAGGGGACAACTGGATACGGGGGGTGAGCACAATGGCTTCTTCCCTATGAAGAGTAGGTTGTCATCTAAAACAGTTTGCCAAAATCTGTGAGAGTATAACCCCAAATCACAGAAATGCCCATTCAGTACAACCACTAGAGGAATTGATTTTGAATTCGGACAGAGTGTGGTTGACCAAGAGATAAAAAGCTATGTTACAGAAGGGTGCAATTATGAAGGTGAGCAAAGGAAACACATTTTTTGTGAGTACTCTTTTTCTGATAGAGAAAAAGGACAAGGTTTGGAGACCAGTTATAAACTAGAGAGACTTGAACAGGTTTCTAGTTTACAGACACTTCACGATGGAAGGCATCCATCTCCTAAGGGAACTACTGGTTGGCAAAGTTGGACCTGAAATATGCTTACTTGACAATACCTATGGCAGAGAGCAACCAACGTTACCTACAGTTTATATGGCAGGATTGAATCTACCAAATGTGTTCCCTTCCATTTGACCTATCCTCAGCACATGATGCCGCACCAAGGTAATGAGGCCAGTGATGGCCTACTTGAGAGAGAGAGAGGTATTTGGATGATCATTTATTTAGAAAACATTTTAGTTAAGTTTCAGTGTCGGAATCAACTCCTGAGAGATTTGGATATGGTCAAGAATTTATTGTGAACAAGGAGAAGTCGTTTTTGACTCCAACACAAACTCTGGCATTATTAGGGTTTATGATAAACACAATCAATACAGTTTTATTATTATCAGTCAAGAAGATCATCAACATAAGGAAAGAGATTTGATATGTGCTCAAAAGAGAGTTACAAACTCCTAGGGACCTAGCAAGGCTCATAGGTCTTGTATCGTCTGCAATTCAGGCAGTTGTCCCTGGTCCATTATACTATTGTGCACTGCAAAGAGTGAAAGCAAGAACTCTTTGGGCAGGCTTATGGTACAGAGACAAGATAAATCTAGATTTGGCATCAAAGATGGAACTACATTGGGGAGAGGATGTGGCTTAGTGGGCTAGGGAGGTCGATCCCAAATCTGGGGAACTGGGTTCGAGTCTTGACAATGACGCTCAACATCCTATGATTCAGAGCCGATCACTTAATGCCTAACAAAATGTGTCCTTGTGTAACGTAACTGGTGCTCATGTAAAGCATTCTGATACCCGATACCTTCGGGTCAAGTTCACTCAATATAAAACGTCGTAAAAAAATATATATTGGTGGTTAGAGAACTTAGATGTTTGGAATGGACAAACAATCTTTGGTTGTACTCCGGATTTCATACAGGAGTCAGATGCGATAGACTCGCATCTGACACTAGAATGAAATGAGGTTAGGGTGCACGTCAGGGTTCACTGGAGACTAGTGGATTGTGGTCAAACACGGAGGGAGAACACCTCAAACTGTTTAGAGTGGACATTGGATCTCTATGCTCTCATGAATTTCAGGTATACTTTGCAAAGCAGAGCGGTATTGTTAAAGATAGACTATGTTTCTGCAGTGGCTTACATATATCGATTAGGGGGCACAAGGTCCCTTGGTCTGTCCGAATTGGTAAAAGAGCTTTGGTTGTTTTGTTTGGAGCACAAAATCAGCTAGAAGGCAAAATATTTGCCTGGTAAGGAAAATGTAACTGCAGCCTGGAATGTACGTTTTTTTTTAGGGATTACAGCGATTAGGAATTGAAACCGGAATGTTTCAAGAAAATAGACCGGTGATGGGGTCCTCTAGAGATACACCTTTTTGCGAGCAGGTTGACATTTCCGGTACAGAATAATTACAGTTGGATGCCAGATCCAGGTGCTTTAGCAGTGGATGCTTTTTCTACGGAGTTGGAAGGGAGAAAACATCTATGTGTTTTCTCCCTTCACTATGATTCAGAGTTCTGCAGAAAGTGAGGAGAGAGGAATGTTCTTCAAGTACTGGTAGCTCCCTTTTGGTTGTTGCAGGCATGGTTTGCAGTGCGATTGGAACTCCAATTTATCTTCCTGATATGGAGGGTCGTTTAAGTGACGCAGATGGAGAGGAACACCCTCTGGTCCAGACAGGGGCTTTGAACCTTCTTGTCTGGAAAGTATCACAAGATTTTCAGGCATGTCAGGACTCTTGGGAAAGGCATAGGAGTCTTGGGCACCAGGTACTTGGTATAGATAGAAAGGGATTTAGAAATGATGGGCATGTTGATGCCTGGAATGGAGTTTGGATCCCGAGGAGTCATCTGTAGTTGAGGAGGTTAACTTCCTGGTAGAACAATTTCAAAAAGGCCTTATGTTCTAGAACCACAAATTGCTACATGTCAGCAGTATCTGCTGGACACAGTCAGGATGATGGTAAAAGTGTGGGTAAGAGTGTTTTAATTTGTCCTTAAAAGTATCAGGCTGCGGAGACCTTCTAGAGTAAGGATTGAAATCTTGTGCGGTGTCAGTATGGTTTTATCCTTATTGACCCCGCCAAGTAGTAGGTACTTAGACTTGAAAAGATTGACCATGAAGATAGCACCTTTGTTATTCTTAGTTTCTTGTCGCAGAGTTTTTATAAGTGAAAGATTTGGGGGCAACAGAGTTTATGACCCTTTTGGGGTGACATTTAATATTACTAAAAGAACTAAAATAATGTTGGAAACTATATTTTATCCAACATTTGAGGCATGTAAAAAGCAGTGTGTCGTAGATTGTATGAAAGAGTGTGATTCTAGAGTGGAAGAGTATCGCCCTGATGAAGTGAACCAATTAATGATATTTTTTGTGAATCTTTTCAAGGCTGTCACTACAGCTACTGTTGCAAGATGGGTGAAAAGTACTACGCAACAAGCGGGTGTTAATTTACAAAAAAGTAAAGCTCATTCGATGAGAGGTGCAATAGCTAGCCAAACTTTTTGGAAAGGAGGGAGACTGGAAGTTATGAGAGTGGCTGACCGGTCAAATGCTTGTGTATTTTGCAAAGCATTATTGCAAACCAATTGAGTAAATGTGGATTTAGAGGGCTACCAACTTGCATAATGGTAGCCTCTGGTCTAGTAATTAAATAGTGATTCTCCAAATAAAATTACAAGAGAACTTGGATTTTATTAGATGCGGAGGCTAGCATTATCCTACCCGCCTCTCCCTAGTTTTAGGAGAGTAATATAGGTTAGTTTTAAGTTTAAAAAAAAAAATCAATATAGGAGATAGAAATAGAAGGCTAACTTTGATTACTTATTTTTTTGAGTGGCTATTTCCAACTTTTTCTTGTTTCAGAAAACAATAGTTCAGTAGAGGGAGGATGATTTTGCGTTTTCAGAAGAAGGGAATATGCTTGATGATATTGACGGAGCAGGCTTTCGCGAAAAGGAAACGTGCTCGAATTGAGTACCCCCATAATACGTACTAGCAATAAGTAGATATAGTAAAATTAACATGCACCCAACACAAACATGGGGAAGCTGCATTGCACATGTCTTAACTAACACGTAAATGGATAACAATGTAGTAACTTTGTGACTTAAAAGAAATTGCATGAATAGGATGCATGTGTTTCACTATTTTGCCCATTGCATCATGCTATAAAGTAATGATTAATGCCGCTTTTTTGCATTAAGCTTATGCTAGGTAACATTAATGGGAAGTAGTGAATGGTGGGTGGTAAACCGTGATGGTTTAAATATCACATAATTAATAAATGTTAATTTCTATTTACTTTAGTGTGTTGAAGGAAGATGCCATCTATTTAACTTGGCTATGGTGGGAGGGGTGAGCTGTTAGGAGTGAGTTTGTTCTGCCATGAGGAGAACAAGATGTGCTGTGCGCCGCGGATGACATGACGGAGTGAAGGCCAGTGTGTTAGTCGCCTGCCAACTACTGTACCCGAGCGTGGAACCGGAGATGTTTGCTCCGAATAATTTTAATTCATAATAAAAGAATGCAAATTTGTATCTGATGTGGTGAACATGTGAAAAAGCTGAGATTCAGACCATGTGAATTGTTATACACAATACATTTGTTGAATAAAAGGTGTGTCGAAGTAGCTTAGGCTGACAGGAGAGAAAAGGGGATATGCGTCGCTGTTCGTCGGTTTGCAGAGTGGCCTAGCTGTTCCTATCCTATCCTGTTCCTGTCCTTGTATCTTGCATTTCCCGATTACCTTTTGGGGAACCTCCATCTCCTGGGTCCAGGGGGTGGTTTTCCTACAGACCGATAGGTTTGTGTTTAGCCTATATCATTCTCAGAATCTCAGCATTAGTGTATTTATCTATGAATATTTTATCTCTCCACCTATCCACTCCGTCAACAAAATATTGATATGCATTATTTTAGATTAACCTATTGTCTCTTCATCTATCCCTCCGTTAGGTATGTTATTAGCTGACGTAATTATTTACTGAATCTTTTGTCTCTTACTCTATCCACTCCTTCATTGCATTATGTCATTGCATAATGAGTCTGTATAAAATGCATAATTACTCCTGTCATGAAATTCGATGTTTTTAATTGTGACCGGATGCAGATGAGCATATACCTTTAAGATTGAGATAAAAATGTAATTATTAACCTTACAGAGAGTCTGTAATTAATCTGACTAAATGGTTGGTAAATTAGTATTTATCATTGCCATCAACTCTTCAACTAATTGGTCCACTCAACAAATAGAAGGAAAGTTGATATCAGTATTAGTTATTTAACGGATGATCCAAAGGGATCTATAAAAAGAAATCATTGATGAATGAAACAAATTGACCCCAGCGCATCAGGGATACTGGGTGAATGTGTATGTGCCACTGTAGTGATGTTGTTGAGTATTGATCCCCGATTGATTATTGGTTTTTGCGCTGGATCAATATCTTGTACTGACAAGACAGATAGAAGGAGCATGGTTTCGCATTTTAAAGAGGAAGATGATTCTGTGAAGAGGCTATATATATATATATATATATATATGTGAAAAAAGATTCTAGTACTGGATTCTTAGTGTTTCATTGTGCAATGTGTTCTTTAAAGTGCTGCAATGTAGTACCATTAAAAGATTGATGGATATAGCAATTCAGATTCTCTGGGCATTTTACTTGGAGAGTCACTATTTTAAGTCTGCACTTTGCAGTTCTCACTCAAGTTAATTTTTGTGTTGCTGTCGAAGTCTTTGACAGTCGCCACAAGCCCAATACAGTTGCCTGGAAGGACCGCCTTAAAGGCATCCATAGGTTTGGCTATATTCACCTCTCCATTTTCATTGTTCTTAAAATAATCCTGAGTCTGTGTGCAGGGTTACCCCCTCAAAACTGGATCGCCCAGCAGTGAGGGGTAGAATATCCACCTCCCAAAATTCTTGGGCACCGACCTATCTCAAACAACACAGGGGCATGGTCCTATAAGCAAATTGGGCTAATATCTGAATGTGTTATGGCAGGTACTAAAGCATTATTTATTAGTGTGTAGTCCTTTCTCTAGTAAGTGCTAAAGAAACAAGTGTATTCTTGGGAATCCCTATGTTGTTTTGATCAAACATCATGAGAGTGTAAATCTTTCATTGAAACCTTCAGTTTTTAAGAAAAGTTCCTGTGTGCGTCACTGCCTTTCTGGCTTTTCCATATGCAGATACGCTTCTTCATTCACCCATTAAGCTTAGAGCTCCCACTGCAAATTACGCTACAGCAGTTGTGAGATGACAGAGGAATGCCTCCTGGCCAGTGTAAGAGGCATAGGTTACTATAATGGTGACTTTTTCCCCTCCAGGAAATTCTTGACCAACAATATCTTGCTCTCTTCATACTTTTTGGTGTCTATCATTACAAAGGGGAGGAACATGTGAAGAAATAATCCTAACCCACCGTGTCTCATATGATTTGACAGGTAGAAAGCGTGGGGGTACTGTTTACGTCTGAATCGTGTCAACTTTATTTTCTTAAAGCATTTTAAATGGATGCTAATGATGGGAAAGATGTTGTAGACACTTACTCTCAAGATGCTGATTCTGGTCCTAATAAAGATTTGAGAAGAGTGCCAAAGTGTAAGACCTGCACATCTTAAAGACTTCTTTCGATGTCTTCTTCCCTTGGTTATTTTGTTACATAAAGAGGGAGCGTAGTGTCACAGTTAAACTTTAATGGAAAAAATATGACTCATTCCAGTTTTACTCTGCTAGTTTTTTTTTTTTTTTTTTTTTTTTTTTTTTAAACCGTTTATTGCAATCTCAAGAATATACAAGTATGGGCCTACAACCTTCCGGCCGGCCGCTAGAATGACAGGAGCATATGACATACGTACAAAAACACTGGGCGTTGCAGAGAAGCAAAATCAGGAGGTATCAGCGTCGTGGGCCACATCACTCTGACCCCACAATACGGTTTCATTTTATACAAACAACACAAAAACCACACCCGCAAGGCAACCCGCAAACGAAAGTAACAGCACGTGCCCCCCGAATGGGGGACCCCAGCCATCCACAGGAGTCTAAAGAGGGGAAGGGGAACAGATCGAGGACTGGGGGAACTCCGTGCTCGGGGCTATGGAAAGGAGTCAACTAAGGGGACGGGGCAGGTGAGGCCGCAGGCAGCAGTGGTGGCGCGCAGATACCCCCGCGGTAGGCGTTCCAGGGGCCCCATACTTTCACCCATGCCCCAGGCTTACCCCTCGCCACATACACCACCTTTTCTCGGAACATGCACCAATCCATGTGTTCTTTCCAGGCCGACACCGCCGGGGGCCTCTGGGATCCCCACAGTTGAGCAATGTCACACTTAGCTATCATATATCCCAGAGTCACCCATCGCGTCTGCGGAACCGAGTAGTCAGTTGGTTCCCACACATTCAGCAGGCATCTCCTCGCTTCAGGCAGCAGCGCGACATGCGTAACCACTCGCAGGACCTCATGCACACCACGCCAGAATCGCTCCACCTTCGGGCATTCCCACAAAATATGCAAAAAAGTCGCCAAAGCACCACACCCACGCTTACACAACCCATCCTCAGCATAGCCCATACGCAGAAGCCTTGGCCCCGTCATGTAAACCCGATGGAGTATCTTAAGCTGGACGAAGCGAAGGCGAGCCGGTATGGCCACCTCCTTCGGAGAGGCCACCGCGGAAATCCAGTCTTCGTCGTCCAACTCCAGCCCGTCGGCAACCCAAGCCTCGCGGAGGCCAGTCAGCAAGCCCGAGCGATCATTAATCAATTTTTTGTAAATAAGGGAGATCGTGCTGTCCGGAACGTGGCCATCCAGCACTCTATCCTCCAGGGGGGAAGACTCCGGGATGGAGGCGACGTCTGGGAAGACTGAGCCCAGCGCGTGACGGACCTGCAAGTACCTAAAGTATTCACTGCCCTGCAGCTGAAACTCCGTCTGCAGCGTCTCGAATGTTTTAAATCCCCCCCTCGTCCAGAGGTCCCCCACTTTACTGATGCCGATCGTGTCCCACTTCTCGAAGCCCTTCGAGGTCCACAGGGAGCCCAATCTCTCAGACGCGTACAACGGTGATGCCCGGGTCAAACGGTCCTTCCACCCCATAGCTGCGTTAGCCGCGTGCCATACTCGTACCATGACACGCGTAGGTCCCGTCAGGCGGGATCCGGGCGCGCCAGAGTAGAGCGCTCGATTATAGTCGCCACCAGGCAGGAGCATCTTGTCCATTTCAAATGCCGGGTTTAAGGCGGGCCCGTAAAGGCCATGATTAATTGCAGCTAGCTGGGAGGCCCAGTAATACCGTTTAATATCCGGGAGGGCA
Source organism: Triturus cristatus (assembly GCF_964204655.1). Classification (NCBI taxonomy): domain Eukaryota; kingdom Metazoa; phylum Chordata; class Amphibia; order Caudata; family Salamandridae; genus Triturus; species Triturus cristatus. The sequence continues at coordinate 1,015,254,177 of NC_140588.1, forward strand.
ATCCCCCCGTCGTACCATGGGAGCGTCAACTTCGCCAGGGCAATACGCGGCCTCCCGTCCCAGAACAGGCGGCGCTGTAGACTCTCCACCTCACGGAAGTAGCGCGCCGGGACTAAATCCATAGTATTCTGGAGAGCGTACAGGAAGCGTGGCAGCGACATCATCTTAAACAATGCCGCCCGGCCGAGCGGCGAAAGCGGCAGGCGCCGCCAGCGCGCGACGTCCTCCTTCAAGCGCTGGAGGGGGGGAAGCAAATTCCGCTCGTAGCGGGCCTCCGGGTCCAGAGTAATGTAAACCCCCAGGTACCGAAACCCCTGTGAGGCAATCTGGATCGGACAGCCCCGCGGGAGGACGGGAGCCTCCCCGTAAAGCACATACACACATGATTTAGCCCAGTTGATGACAAGGCCTGAGTTGCGGCCGAATGAGCGCAAAACATCAACCAGGACAATCAGTGATTTACGCGGGGAGGCTAGGTACAAAAGGATATCGTCAGCGTATAGGGACACGCGGTCCTCATACTCGGGGGTCCAACGGAGACCACGGATGGAAGGGTGCCACCGCAGCCACTCCGCCAGGGGTTCCAAGGCCAGCGCGAACAGGAGCGGCGACAAGGGACAGCCCTGTCGCGTGCCCCGTCCCAGCTCGAATGGGACCGATACTCTTCCATTCACCACCACCTGCGCCAATGGGCCCGAATACAACAATTTGACCCAGCTGATGAACCCCGGGCCAAATCCAAACTTCGCCAGCATAGCCCAGATGTATGGCCACTGGAGCGTGTCAAACGCCATGGTGGCGTCTAAGGACGCCAATATGGCCGGCTCCCGCACAAACGGGACACGCGCGAGCACCCCGTGCAAGCGCCGCAGATTAAGGGCCGTGTTGCGATGGGGAATAAAGCCGGACTGGTCTTGGTGGACCAAATCGCCCACCACGCCGACCAGCCGGTTGGCTAGCACCTTGGCGAGGATTTTGGGCTCCGCATTCAAGAGCGAGATAGGCCGGTAGGATGTAACCCGGTCTCGAGGTCTCCCTTCCTTGTGGATCACCACGATTGTAGCCAGACGTTGGTCCGGCGGGAGGGAGCCCAGCGAGTGGGCCGCCAGGAACATCGCACGGAGGTGGGGTGCCAGTACATCCGGTCGCAGCTTATACAACTCGATAGGGATGCCGTTCGGGCCCATGGCCTTGCCGGATGCGACCGAGCGTATGGCGAGGGCAATTTCGTCGGAGGTAGGAGCGGCATCGAACGACACCCTGTCTTCCACCGAAAGGGAAGGCAGCGCGATATCCCTAAGCAGGGCATGGGAATCCTCCTCCGAGCAGGGAGAAACCGGGGAATACACCTCGCGGAAATAATCCGCGAAACAAGAGACAATGTCTTCTGGCTCGGTGACACGCACACCATCCATCCTCTCAATCAGCGGGACCACACGACTCGCTCTCTCCTTTTTATCCAACCATGCAAGCAGTTTACCAGCCTTATCACCCACATCATACAGTCGCCCCTGTTGCTCTCTATAGAGGCCCCTGGCCGCCTCCGTGACGAGGGCCCTGTAGGCCGCCTGCTTAAGTTGTAGGACATGTAGTGCAGCGTCCGTCACCCCACCCTCTAGATCACCCTCCAATTCAGCGATTTCGGCCTCCACCCGGGTCACCTCCTCCTGCTCGCGCCTCCGGGCATGGGAAATAAAGGAGAGGGCCTCCCCTCTAAGAACTGTTTTGAAGGCTTCCCACAGGGAGATAGCCGAAGGGACGGACCCCACATTCTCATCGAAATACCGCTGCAAGGATTTAATCAAATCAGCGCGAATAGTGGGGTCGCGCAGGTACCAGGCATTGATTGGAGCTACCCTGCCCTCCCCCCTCGGGAAGACATCAACGTGCAACAGGAGCGGGGAGTGATCTGAAATACCCCTCGCCAAATGGCGCACCTCTCCTACCCTCCCAACATAGGCCGCAGGGACAAGGACATAATCAAGCCGTGAGAGGCTACCATGGGCACCCGAGTGGAAAGTGTACTGCAGCTGCGTGGGATGTTTTAAGCGCCAGCAGTCCACCAATCCCAGTGTATCTAAGAAGCCGGACAGCCACGCCTGCGCCCGGGGGAGGTCCCTAGGGGGGTGACGATCCACGGTCCCAGAAACCACCGCATTGAAGTCCCCCCCAACCACCAGAAGCCCCCCCGGAAGGTCAAGGAGGAGGCGCCCTAAGTCTGCAAAAGTCGTAGACTGTAACCCCGGTGGGACGTACACTGATACAAAGACAACTACTTTACCCTCCATTCTCCCCACTAAGACAGTGTAGCGTCCCCTCTCATCATGGCGCACCTCGTCTATTTCCAACGGGAGCGAGTTCTTCACCATGATGCCCACCCCCCGTGAGCCCGACGTGAAGCCCGAGTGGGCCACCAAGCGATAGCCACGCCGATTCATGGCACAAAAGGAATTACCAATAAGGTGTGTCTCCTGCAGAAAGACCACATCTGGCGAAAGTCGTTTCAAATACTGCAGGACCACACCTCGCTTAATCCTATCCCCCAGTCCGTTAACGTTCCAGGACAATAAAGTCAGGTCCCTACCCCCCATCACATACAGAAGCCATCATTCGTCCCCCCGAGAGCACCTTAAAAACACCAATACAATAAAGGGTTTGCCTTGCGGTAAAAACGAACAACACCCCACCCCAACCCACCCATCCCAACAGAACTCCCCCCTCCCTGCACCCCTGCATGAGCCCAAACAGCCCCCCCAAAGTGCAGTGTGCCTGTCGCCCCATGAATGATTAAACTAACTAGTCCCCCAGAGGAGGAGGGAGAGCCCCCAAGAGACCCCGTACCACCTCCACAGGAGGGAGACTTAACGAACAGTCAAAAATGACGACAATATTGTCCAGAGCGAGGCCTACTATTAATCCCTCAGTCCTGATCCGGCGAGCCCTCCCCTCCAACCGCGCCCCCCCCACCCCCCCGGCCCCGATCCCCGGGCAAGGAGTCCAACCAGTCCCCGGCCGCCTCGGGACGATCAAAAAAGTGCGTGCGGCCATCCACCTCCACCCGCAACTTAGCTGGAAAAAGCATCGCATACTTGAGGTTCAAGTCCCGTAGACGACGTTTGACTCCGAGAAAGCTCAGTCTCTGCTTCTGGACCGCTGGGGTGAAATCAGGATAAAAGTTTACGTCCATATTGTCAAGTCTGACCGGTCCTTGTTGCCTAGAAGTCTGAAGGATAGCGTCTCTGTCCCGAAAGTTGAAAATCCGGGCAATGAGAGGCCTCGGAGGGGCTCCGGCCTTCGGTCTTCCTCCGGGAACCCTGTGGGCACGTTCCACCGCAAAGAATTTACTCAGCCCCCGGGGCTGGAGATGGGTGAGAATCAGGTCCTCCACAAACAGGTCCGCCGCCGCCTCCTCACGTCCCTCCGGCACCCCGACAATGCGGACATTGTTCCTCCGGGCCCGACCCTCGGAATCCTCCAGTCAACGATCCATCAGGGCGCTCGCCTGGCCAAGCCGGCGCACCTCCTTTTGGAGGGCCGCCACGTCCGCTGTAAGGCCCGAGGTGGTGTGGGCCAAAGAATCGACCCGGTCATTGGTCTTGGATAAATCAGCCCTCACCAGGCCAACATCCACGTGGACAGAGTCAATCTTTTGCGCCAGTGTGTCAAAGCGCTGGTCCACCGAGGCCTTCATCTCGGCGATAGCGCCCATGACATCTCGCAGGGTCAGATCCGCGGGCAGCGCAGGAGCATCAGTCGGGTCCTCAGGGGACCTACGCGGCACCTCGGGAGATCCCTTCTGGAGGGTGTAGCGGTCCATGCTGTTGGACTGATGGGCTGCGCCACGGCGGGTCGATTTCACCTTTGCCCGGTCGCCATCTTGCTTTGTGGACATGGTTTCAGTCCCCAAATCGTGCCAAGCACCTCGGAAAAGGCCGACAAACCAGTTCACGGGCTCCGGGGGGGGGCAACCACAGGTCCGCAGGACGGATCACAGCCGGCGGGCCAGCAGAGCACCCCAACGAGGCCACACCACCGCACACCGCCCCGCAACCCAACCTCGCCTACACAGCAAGGAGGGTGCAAAAGCGAAAGTGAAAGTGCGGGGTACGCGAGTCGCCCAGCCCTGCCCGCCGCTGTTGATCACTTTGTCTCCGGATCGCCCCGCAACTCCAATCCGGGGGGCCGGCGTGGAGAAGGCCGCAAACCTCAATCGGTGCTCCCACCGGTGTCCGAGGTCCAATTTGGAAGCGGAAAACGGGTGACACCTCAGCTCGGGCTCACCCACACAGTCCCCTCATCTAGGACAGGATATTTTCAGGATTTATGTAGGAGGTCACGGAGGTCCTCGGGAGCCTCGCACCTACGCGGCCATCTTGGTTGCGCGCTAGGCTCCTCCTCTCTACTCTGCTAGTTTTGATGGTCTGGCTTGAGAGCACAGCTGTTGTCAGACAGTTACGTTGGAAACACCAGGAGAGGGACTTTGGCTCCAACTACACATTGGGAGTCTGGTGTTTGATTGGGCACAATTGTTTCCTTCCACAAAAAAGTGCTTGCGTTCCACACATCTCTGATCACTTCATTTACCAAGCTTGCTGAGCTTCAACTTTGAGAGGCACACACATGCCATGGTAATGCTTTTAAAGTGTCTTAGATAAATAATTGAACGGGTAAAAAGCGCCGTCAAGGGATTTATTTGGAATACGCTGTTCTATTGCTTTTGATATTTATTTTTAACTGCAAGAATTATTGATAAACTCGCCAGAGATATTATTCAAATGTGTTTTATCTAAGAAATATTTTTGTTCCTTGTGAGGACATAAGAACCAATGAACCAATCGCAAAACAATAAATATTCAAAACACGGGTGTATATATAGAAAAAAGTTTTATCTTTTGAAATTTATCAAGGGTACTACACAGTTATACAATGTAACAAGAGGAAAATAAATACAATTGTATAATCCTTCAATGTCACTATTGTAAACACTTCTTCTCATTATACATTATTTTCCAGAAGAGAGTGTGAGTGTCGACGTTTCAGTCTCTATGCATTTGTCCATGAGTCCATCTTCAGGACTATCATAAATTTAACAGTTGACCCCTGAATGGTGTTTCCAAAGATTCAAAAATTATAGAATTCAAGTGCGCAATGTAATTAGTTTTGTTTATTTAATTATGTACTTCCCTCCGTTTGGCCGTATTCTGTGGTTTACTACCCCCACCCTACCCCACCCTGCCCCTCCCCCACCCCGCCGCTACTTCTGAAAGTCCTGCTTTTGTTACTCAGAGTCCTGTTGTCACTGCTGTAACTCCTGGGGGCCATGCCCAGCAGTATTGTTGCTGTCACTTTGTTTAGATCCATCTGCTGTCATTCACATGCACATTTGTCAATGAACCTTAGATCTCAAAGGCTGGGCCCTTTCTACCCCCAATAAAGAGAACTTCTTTACTTGTGGTGCGAAAGTGGATGTAGGGAGCGACATGCCCAGTATAGCCCATTTAAAGACAAAACCAAAAAACATGACTCTTCTCTTTTGTTCTCTCCCAGTATTGCCCCTTCTACGTCTATAATACCCCTCTATTACATATTCTTTTCTCTCACACTCTATCCACCTTCTACCTCTAGCCATTTTCTCCTTTCCTACATTTTCACTCTTCCTTATGCTCCCCCACCCCTCCTCCTTCCATGTCCTTCACTTAGGCTTACATGTCTATCTTTTCACACCCCTCTCTCAGACGTTCTCTTTTCTGCCGCACCCACGCTTCTTATCGTCCCATATTCACTCACATCCTCACTTCTCACTGAAATACTCCCCTTGCGAATGTTCCTTTACCTCGCAAACACCATTGCTACACTTCCTTCTCTTGCTCGTATCCTTCTGTTTATGTTTCTCACAAGCACTTTCACTTTTTTGCTCTCTCCATTACACAGATTCAGCCACTTCAGGATGGCTGTGCCTTTATGTTCCCTGTCAACTGACTGAATGGGAACGAACAATATTGAAAATTATACTGGCCAAAACAAAGCTGTGTTCAACAACATGGCAACATCGTCTTGGATACCCTGCTGATGAGGTCTGAAGAGAAACCTATGCAGGAGAAATATGAAAGTAAGGGAGACTTTTCAAATGGCTGGAGTTTGCGTGGATTTGATTTTCCACCTATTGGGAAGTAGTGGTGATTGATAACAGGAGCAGCTCAGCCACAGTCTAGGTAACTCTGTTCTAGACCGACACAGAGGTGCCCATCTCTTCAAAAAGGGTTTGAGTGCGCACACACCAGCTAGAATGCAATTTCGGGCACGGTGCTGCACCTGTTCAAAATGTTGAGGGCTGAGAGTGGTATGCGTAAATGAAAGTGGGAGCAAATGCGCATGTAAAGTCTTCGAGTTAAAGAGATTCTCATGCCTGGCAGCACATGATGTCACAACCTGTGATTGATCCTGTAGTCTAGAAAAGGAAGAGAAGATACTATCGCAGCCATTTTGAATTGGGGAGAAACATATTTACAGCAAAGGGGTTTTCCTGTGACCATTCCATATAGAAGTAATGGAAATGCAAATTTACATGGTGAAAACAAAGGTTTATCCAGTGCTTTCGTTCTCCTTCATGCTGTTGGTTCCTCACATCTATGCTGCACACAGCCGGCCTCTCTGTACAGCCAGTGTGCAGAGACTTGCACCCATTTTAACGTGCTTGTGCACCTCTGAACAGGCCATGTAAGACAATTAAGAGATGAAGTGGGTTAAGTGTCCTGTGCTGTGGTGAGAAGAAGCAAAATGTGCATGACACTCCAAAGAACGGATGACCAATAGGGCCTATCGCTATAAATATGTGCTTTTTTGTAATGATTTTTTGTTAGGTTATGTTAGTAAGTTTTGTATAGCGCTTAAATACCCGAAGGGTGCCTTGGCGCTGCCTTGCAAGGAGCCAGAATGAAGAGGGTCTAAAAATGAGGGATAAGACTAGTGACTGAAGAGCCAGGTCTTCAAGATCTTTCTAAATTGAAGGAGCTTTTTTGCTTCTTTAAGGTTAAGAGGCAGGGAGTTCGAGATCTTTGCAGTGCTGGTCACAAAGCCTTTTCCAACCCAAAGGGCTTTCTTGACAGTTGGGACTATCGCGTATTTAGCGTTGGAAGAACGAAGTGATCTGGAGGGCCTATACCATCTAAAATTCTGGATAAGAAATTCAGGTCCAGGTTTATGCAGTATCTTATAGGCAATGGATATGGTCTTAAATGTAATTCTTTTCTGTATGGACAGCTAGTGAGGTTTGCGTGTGTGGGAAGGCCAAAAATAAGGCGTGCTGCCGCATTATGCAACGTTTGATGTTTTGTCAGTAATCTCTGTTGCATGTTCAAATAAAGCCCGATGCAGTAATCCAATTTAGACAAGATTTGTGCTTTTACCACAAGTTTTTGAAGATGGGAGGGGATAAATGTAAATGGCATAATTTTCCTAATGAGCTTGAGGAGGCGAAACACCGCTGAAGTGATTTGGTTCACTTGGTATCCAAAAGTAAGTCGCCTGTCAAATATAACTCTGAGACTTCAAACTTTCTCCACTAGTGTAGGAAGGGGGCCTATGTCCCGTGGCCACCAATCTGGGGATCAAAAGATGCTGTTGTTACCAAACAGAACCTCAGTTTTGCCAGAGTCAAGTCTTCGGCAGTTGTCACTCATCCATGCGCTGAGGCTTTCCATATATGTGCAGAACTTTTTAGCTGTCAAGGAACCGCCTGACACTGGTACAATGTTTTGGGTGTCATCAGCATACGACACCACAGCAAACGCAAAAGCCCTGATCGATTTGATTAGAGGAGAGATGTAAAGGCTAAACAGTGTGGGACTCAGGGATGCAGCTTGTGTGACACCACAAGGGAGGATGAAGGATTTTGTCACAAAGCCGTATACGGTTACTTGTTGTTCTCTCTCTGAGCGGTAGGAGGTTAGAAGAGAGAGAGAGACGCATCTCTGATGACCAGGTCATGAAGGCGGCTTATAAGGATCCTATGGCTGACGGTGTCGAAAGCTGCCGAGAGGTCACCACGATCTACGATTGTTGTTAGACTTTCTGCTGCAATAATAAGGGTAGTTTTGGTGCTGTGATGTTTATGAAAACCAAAATGCTCTAGAACAAGTAAATTGTTTTTGTTGATGAAATCTAATAGCTGAAGATTTAGTGCTTTGTCAATGATTTTAGCTGGTAGGGGCAAGCATGGAATCGGGCGATAGCTATTGGGATCTGAGGAGGTAGGCGTGCTTTTATTTTTTTTTTATTTTTTTTTTTTAATCAACGGCAGAATGGAAGCCATTTTCCAGGTTTTGGGAAATATTCCAGTGTGGATTATTTCATTTAGAATCATCTGATGAATACTCGTTTAGAAGTGAGTGGGGAGAAGTTATTTTAAAAAAAATATGAGGCTGGCACGGAAGCGGTATACAAACCAGGCCTAACAAGATACACGTGTCCCCTAAAGAAAGGAAACATATCAGAAATGAAAATTCATGTTTATTGACAGATTTTTTACATTTTAAATACCTTAATGATAATTTGACAGCACTGCTGAGTAACCCTCGCACACTCTGTCAGCAGTTCTTTTGATGTAGAATTATACTCTATACCTTACATTGATCCATATGAATGTTGCATGAAATTATTCCACAATGATATAAAAAATTCTTTAAAAAATAGAAATGAACACTCGTACAGTCAGCATTTGTTTAATAAATAACATTTTACATTAATGTAAACTTAATTAACAATAATACATAGAGCATTGTTCCACATATGCTTTATCATGACCACGTAAACAACATTGGAAATGAAGAAACCTTCGTAAAGAATTCCCCCAGGATGTCATTGTGAATTGAAAAACGCTTTTCCCAGAGGACTCAGAGCCAGTACCATGGTAAGAGAAACCCAAACAGAATGGATGCTGAGAAATTTAAAATGAGATGAGATAAAGGGGTAAAAACTAAAATATCCCTGAGTAAAATCAACGCCTCCTGCTCCAAACCGAGCATTTGGGGCACCTCTGTGCCAGTGGTTCAGTGACTGCCACCCACTCGCCATAGTCCACAAACCAATGACATCCCGTGCCAATGCTCACCACCCACACCAAACTTAGTTTTGGCTTGGACCTTGCGTTTGCCATTTTAATTGGAGCAGGCGCTTGAACATTTTTGCAATGAAGTACAATAATGTTTTAATGAACATTTTTCAACTCTCCCTCATTTATAGTATGCATTCTTTGAAAGCCCACCGTCTGAATCAAAACATGTCGCCTTTCAGAACCATTAGCTGACTTGCTAAGGGAAACCCTGAGGCCTGGAGCATGCGGCTCCCTGAGTGGACGGGGATGGGAAACGTTTTTAAGTCGCTAACTGGATCTTTTTACAGATAAAGGCCGGAGTTCTAAAACGAGTTTTTACATATAGTTCGCACAAAGCACCTTATTGCAACGAACCTGTATATTTTGAAGATTCACGGACATCTCTCAGAAATATCTGGATATAATGCAAATGTTGGAATCAGACATCTCAAATATCTGGATGTAATGCAAATGCTGGAAGCACTGACATCTCAAATATCTGGATGTAATGCAAATGCTGGAAGCACTGACATCTCAAATATATGGATGTAATGTAAATGTCAGAAACCCGGACATCTCTCAGATATATCTGGATGTAATCTAAATGTTATAAACTCTCTGCTTCATAACACGACTTTTTTCATGAATGTGCTTTTGAATACATAACTCCTAAAAGCATAAAAAAACTCCCAAATTCGGAAGTGAATACGGCCAATCATTTTAGAGAAGCACTCGCCCTCGCCTCTTCATCACAGGTATTACAAGCCATTCCCCGTGAGTGGTATTTACTGCCATGGTCTCCTTCCTAGCCTGGTGCCCGTATCTAGCCCACAGACAGCTCTATTTTGAAGACACCACAGAGAAGGGCAGCACAGCATGAACGTGGCTGAGAAGTACAAATCATGGGGAGTTATGTCTTTCACTCTTGCCACAACACCTTCTCTGATTGGTGGTAGAAGCTTGCGTCAATCCCACACGTTCCACTTGCTCTTCGATGATTGAAGCCCATGGCTAGATGGGACTTGTCAGGTTCCAGTGTAAGAAGAGTGCGATGTCCATCATTCCTCTTGACGGGTTTCCATCAGCTTCACGAGGAACCAAAGCTTGACCAATCCTGTTCCGGGAAAGAATGCTGAGCAAATCCCTGTCCAAGATCTCCCCAGCAGGGGGTAAACCAGAATCTCTGGATCAGTTCTCCTTCATTTCAGAATAAACCGCACTAACAAGATCTTAATCCTTATGTTTCATTCAAAACACAGAAAACAAGCAGTCGCAAAGTCAATAGTTCTGGCTGTATTTTTTAAGTTCTCCTAAACATATTTTTTTTAAATCCTGATGGTGACAAAATATTCCCAAAAAAAAGATTTGTTTGTGTATAATGCATCGAATCAACAACAAAGTTAATTTGTTATGATTAAGGGTACCTTCAAAATAGAATATCGTCCCTCATGTATTGCAATGAAAGCACGCAAGCCCTCCATAGGAGGCAGAGTGATACACAAAAGAGTCAATAGAAAAAGGTGAAATTTAAATACGCCTCTAAGAAGAGACAAATCCCACTTTATGCATAGTTTGAAGAATTGTTGAAAGGATGAAAGACCGCTTCGGTGTCAAGTCCGCCCTTAAAAAGGTGTAGAGGGCAGCTTACGTATTTCAAATCGACTCTCTCTCGGTATCCTTTTAGGGTTGCCACCTCTGAAACAGGGTTGATGGAATACTCATCTCTCAAATAGCATCAGACCACCTGGTCTCCAGGACATGAAGTTGTGATATGGCATAGCTTATCCACACAAACGTTTCGTGCTAGCCAGACCACCACATCATTATATACGCCAACAGCCAGCGTTGGAAGATCTTACTGGAGCTGCCCACCAGGATTTGTCGTCAAAATGATTCCGTTGAGAAATATACAGTTGTACGCAGAGCACCCGGAGGAGGATTCCAAGCCCTTAGTACGTCACCTCAACAGAACAAGAGATGCTTCTTTAGAAGCGGGTGAGGTTTTTGATAATCCCATAATCGAGGAGTCGTTTGATAGTGTGTGTTTCGGAACTTATGTTGTGGTCTGAAACCTAGATGAACGAGAAAGAAAAACGGGTCATTTTTTTCTTTTACTTTTAACATAATTGGTAGTAAATTCAGTTATTGTGCAAAACCCCCAAAATGCGGCTTAAGAAAGGAGCGATATATTTTATACAAATTTAAACTTCCGAAAAACCACATACTTGACTATCAAAACTACTTTGAAATATGTATGATCTAGGGTCAGCTTAAAACCCCTCTTTCATGCTCCATAGACGATTAAAGATGCTGGGACTGTTGCCTTACTGCACAGAGGGCATCACTGGGAATAAAGACTGGCTCACACATCCTGCCTTACCCGCTACCAGAAAGGGGAAACTATGCTGCATAGTGAAATATATATAAATAAACGTATCAGAGAGGAAGCGATATGTACCAGACCTATAGATTTATCTGATACTCATGCACAGAAACCCTTTGGAATGCCACCCCTGTGAAAATGCAAGCAATGTGTGTAGCCAAAAAAAAGAGAGCCAAAAGGATAGAACTTTGGCTACAGTCAGGGGAGAATTACGGTCCCACTACACGCAATAGTAAACTTCATATCTATCATTACTTGTATTTGTAACAAAAGATATGGCAGCAGGACCATCCGAAATATAAAAACAGAGATGCAGGAATGCAAAAGCTGCAAAAGGTGTGGAAAACTGACAGATACTGATAACATTTCCTTGAGAGAGAAAAAAACAAACTAGAAGATTTCCAGTGGACAATCAATGATGAGGAAGTCAACCCTGTAATGACAACAGTTGTCCATCTAAAATGCTACTAGGAAAGTAACACTGGATTTTTAAGCTTCCACCCACGTAAACTGCCTCAATGATTAGGTCAACTGGACACATCATACAACCATAATGCTGCTACTATCCCAGCAGAATGAGGGGCCAAAATTTAAATTCTAGTAGCCTTTGTCACTGAGCAAGTGACAGCATCCAAAACATGTAACACACACGGATCTCTAGGGAGGAAAGTATGTTGTGCCACCCAGCACCAGTGGGGAAGGCAAGTGTTCTCGTATTCCTATGCGATTTACCAACTGATGAGGAATTACCCAACTTTCAAGTCCGCCCCATATCAAAATGCAGAAGAATGCTTTTTTTCTTCCATAAGACAACAATTGGATATAAAAAAACAAATGCAATACTACATGCAGATGGTATGTCACTTGAATTCCCACAGGAACACATCTCTTTCCTGAAGAAGTAGTAACACCCACTGAACAGCAATAAGTAAGCACCAAATAGCTTTACTGTAATATTTCAATTACTAGCACACATTAGACTCCCACCAAAAAATGGTAATAAATATGAGAACAATGGAAGAGTTTTTACGAACATGCATACATACTGGTTATGTGATACTTAGAGAAGAATCTAGACTATGAGAATGCTTTCACCAATGTAAACAGAAAAACCAAATGCCCCCAACATAATGTTAGTTTCACAAATAGGATAAACATAAGAACATGAGACAACTATAACTATTTTTCCAATTCTGATCAACACACTAACTGGAGACAACAGGATCCGTAGAGCAGTGATGTCATCATGCGTAGCCACGCCGTAACGCTCACGTGCTAAAAACGTACTGGCGAATACGCCGTTCTCTCTCCTTTTATTTAGACATTAGACACAAGATAGTCGATTGTGACACAGGACGACTGTATCCATTATCTGTGCCAACAAGTGGGGTGTGTGAGAGGTAGGTGAAGGTTAATGAAAGAAACCATAACACCATAAATGAAGCACTGTAATAGCTTCATACAGTTTAAATGTATTGAAGTAGGAATGCCAATGTTTTCAGTTGCACTGTCAATGCTTTCTTTCACAACACAGCGCACTGAATCAGATTAAATAGCCAAACTGTTATGTTGCAACAATGACTATAGCTTTGTTAATGTAGAGGAACATCTTATTGTGAAGAATGCTACAGACCTACTTAGGGTACAAACAGGGTAGAAACATTTTGACTTCCTATTGAAGACAAAGTAGGGTCCTAATAACATGCTTTAGGTCAATTATGCCTTTTTAGGTCGAACATTCGAGACCTCATGTATATACTTTAGTATATACTTCTATGTGTATGTACTTTGTGGGCTCTGTAGATCAGCCCTAGGACTTGTCTGCTTCCACTTAGGAGCTTTATTTTCTGTTCAACTACCTCTATTTAAGTGTCTTGATATTAAACGACCAGCAGAGGTGAGTAAATTATCAGAATTGCTTTCAGCTGAGGGACTTTCTTTTTTTAATTTTTCTGGCAACTGCCTCTCTTTAACTTTCATGATAGAAAACGACCAGCAGAGGTCAGTAAGATACCAGAATCACTTTAGCATTCTCTAGATTCCAGTCCATAGAAATTGTCTTCCACGAGCACCCGCAGACACTAATATTTTTTTTAAATCTTGTATTTTCAGTGATATGACCACCGAAGGCCCCGATTTCGTATTAAAAAAAAGAGCTTTGGACCCAACCATTTCACGCTGAAAGGCAATACTTCTCTCCATGTGTTCCCATACCTGGTATGTCACGCAGTTTAGTGCTTACTTTCCTTCCATGTTAAAGCACAGTAGATATTTCAGTACCCAGGCTAATGTGCTGCATAGCTAAATACATGTAAGGTCCCAAAGGTGAGACCGATTGCATTGCAAATGCTTGTTTTAACCTTGTGTTCAAGATATATTATCGAATAAAAGATTGTATTTTGTCTCTCATTATACAGTTTTAACAGTATTGACCCCCTAGCAGTGTGGTAAAAACACATACAATACTTGTTAGCTTCAATATACAATGCAAGCTTAACATGTACCACTGTCCAGAGCTAGGAGTGGACTCCGTGATGAAGAATGTCCGCGGACAGGGACACTATTAGGTTGTATGAGGCACAACTATAATGAATGATTTCTTTTTCATTTAATCCAATGGGAATTTCAGACATACGATTAAATGGGATGGTTTTTAACCAACATATAGGGGCCGATACCGATCCGGGTCGGAAAGCACTCCGACCGAGTCGGATCCGGGGTGTTTTCTGACCGAGCCGGACCCCTACAGTCCGACCGAATGAGTACGATGCGCACGTATGCTGTCGGACTCGGTTCGGTAGGACTCCCATAGAAGTCAATGGGAGCCAGTTGTACGACGTGTACATGCGCTCTCAATGACTGAATGGGTACGTCTCGAACAAGTGCGCCCCCTACAGTGGGTAAGCGGTGCCATCCACGTCGTACATGCCTGTGTTGGGGAGACCCATAGGTCTCCCCCTGTGTCCGAGTCGTAGGTCTGCAGGTGTCGGGGGTCTGACGCGGAACCCCGAAGTCCGACTCTGGGAGCTTTTGCGAGCCGGACACTCCGGCTCGCACAGGCTGTCCAACGCGTGCATCGTACTGGCTCGGTTGTAAATCGCATCCATTGCACGCCATGGTTAGCTTCCGACCGAGACATACGGAGCGGTTCGGACCCGGAAACGACTCGGTCGGTGAATCTCACGTAGCTCGCATCGTACTTGCTAGGTGAATAATGAACAAGTTACTTACCATTGGTAACGCTTGTTCTGGAACAGATGATCTAGCCGCAGATTTCTTACCTTAGAATTATCCCCAAGCGTCCGAATGGATCCAGAAATTCTTGAGCAGCACCCCGACATACTGGTAGGTGACAGAGTTTGGCTTAGTATCTTCGGTGGCATCCATGCCAGAAGTGACGTCCCACCGCCCAGTGCACTGACAGTTTCTTTTTGCTACTTTTCAAACCAGAAGCGCAGAGCCACGAGGAATGCTGATGCACTGGTGTGTGGTGGTAAAGGCTTCAGAAGGGTAATCGATCAATCAATCAATCACCCATCAGGGTATCCAGGCTCTGGACTGCGGGATTCAGTCGAAAAGCCAGGTCTTGAATTTCTTCCTGAAGTCCGTCAGCGATGGGGATGCTCAGAGGATTCTTATAACCCTAACGAGAAATCAGTTCACACAAGGGGAGGATGGGAAAGCGGGATTTAAGTAATCTGCAACTAGATCGAGTCTCTACCAGATAAACTAGTTACTTACTTTCTGTAACAGTGTATCTGACAGAGACTTCTAGCCATAGATTCCTTAACATAGAATAGATACCCAAGCAATACCTCCCCAGTGGTTGGTCTGCGAGCAGATTAGACCAAATAGTCCTGTAGGACCAAACGGGCAAAATGGCCATTACGATGGACCGGGCTGTCCTGAAAGTAATGTTTGCTGAACATGTGCAGTGATGCCCACATTGGTGGATGACAGATGTCCAGGACAGGGGCCCTCTGAGCCAGTGGTCACAGCCATAGCTCTCGTGGAATGAGCACGCAATCCCTCATGGGTTGCTTTTTGGCAATTGCCTAGCAGATTTTTATGCAGGGCACTATCCATCGTGAGATGGTTAGTTTCTGTACAACTTCGTCCTTGTTCGCCCCGACATACCCAACAAACAGTTGATCGTCCACCCCAAGCTCTTTGGTACAATCAATGCTCATTTTGGATCCAGGCATTGGAGTCTCTCCTCTTCTTTAGAAAGCTGAGGCAGAGTGAAGAAGGCAGGCACGGGGATAGCCTGCCTCCATGAAAAGCTGACACAACCTTTGAAGGGAAAGAGTTATGGGTCCTCAGAAACAGTTTGTCTGGATAGAACGTTGTGTGGAGAGAGTATACAGAAAGTGCATGCAGTTTGCTGAGCCTCATTCCGATGTTAAAGCCACCAGAAAAGCTGTTTTGATGGTGAGAAGGCAAATTGGGTGGTTGTGCAGGGGCTCAAAGGGTACGCACATGAAGAATGTTAAGGCCAGACTGAGATCCCATTGGGGTATGATGAGTGGTCTTGGAGGGAACAGATGCTGAAGTCCCTTACGAAAGCAAGTCACAACAGATGACTTAAAAAAGAAGGTCGGTCTGGTAACCGCAGGAAAGCCAAGATGGTCGACAATCAGCCCTTACAGTGCACTGAGCCATGTTGGGCCAAAGAAAGAACATACAATGAAACTTGGGAGAGAGATGCAGAAAGAGGGGCAATGTTCTTGGATGCATACCATGTCACAAATTCGCCCCAACGACGGGCATATACTGTCATAGTGGGAAGATGCCTGGCTGCCAGATTCACATCACAGGCTTCGTGAGGGAAGTCAAAAGCTTTCAACTGTTGTCGCTCAAACTCAACACATGAAGGCAGAGGGTGCGCAGCTTCAGGTGCAAGACCTTGCCCTGTTGCTGTGATAGAAGATCCTCCCGAAGCAGCAATCTGATCAAAGGACTGATGCTCAGAATTTGGGGATCCCAGACTCTCCGTGCCCAATCTGGAACCTCAAAAATGGCATCGGCCCAGTCGTTCCTGATCTTCTTAAATACTCCGGGCAGGAGTGGTATCAGCCGAAAGGTGTCTGGAGCTCCACTAGAAACAGAGATAAAAATAGCGTATCTGAGCAACATCCGCCTTCAAAACCGCAGCATGCAGTGCTGCTGACATTGGACATTCTCCGCAGTGGCGAGCAGATCTGACCAAGGCTCTCTCCAATCTTGGAAGAGAACTTGCACCACCTCTGGATGGAGACGCCATTTGTGATCCGGTAGACATCGACAGCTGAGTTTGCCCGCTCTGGCATTCAGAGAGCCCACCAGGTGTTGAACGTGACATTTCAGCCATGTCCAGAGAAGCAGAGTCTCGGGACAAAGGGTCGAAGGCCTCACCCTGCACTGTTTGTTGCAGTACCAGATGGTGGTGGTGTTGTCCGTAAACACTTGCACCTGCCTTCCGTTGATCGAAAGAAGAAAGGCTTTCAATGACAACCGGATAACCCAAAGCTCCAACAAGTTGATGTGGATCCTGGACTTCGCCGGAGATCCAAGTCCTTTAATCTTTGCCTCTCCCATGTGGCTGCCCCAGCCCAGGCGTGCCACATCTGTAACTACAGTTCGCTCTCGTTGGGTAAGGAAGAGAGGTCTGGCGCTGACCCAATTGCACCACTGCGGATCTTTTCAGTTCACACTGAGATCTGGACCAGGTCTAAGAGATTCCCCTGAACTTCAGGTCACATGGCAAAGCCCACACATCCCAATGGGCATGTGTCACTAGCAGCAGTGGCGGCTAGTGACATCTGAAAGTGGTGAAGCAAGCAGGTCTCGGGGTTCACTGGAGCTAACATATACATGCCATAGAGACAGTACAGCTAGCGCAGTACATCCCAACCTCCATAACCGAATAGCTTTGGTGGGAAAAATTATGACATTTAGAATGCTAACTGGTGCGGTTACAGACTATAAAAAATAGAAGTTGTCATAATAATAATAAAACTTTATACAATATGAATGTCGATTCCTGAACTGCTTGGTTTGGATACAGTGTCCGGCTCTGCAAGGTTGTCCTCATTCTCTGTGGCCCAATAACAGCCCCTTGTTTTTGCTGGGTCCCTAGTGGACACCATTGCCTAGCACGACCAGCGGCCGCAGCCTAGTCATTTAAACAAGTACGACAGGGACAGAGCAAAGCTGTCCCTAACCCTTCTTCCACCAGTGTGGAGGCACAGTGACGGAAACATAGTGGATCCAGCACCTGGGGCAACACCACAACCTTCTGCTCTGGGCCGGCAGCCCCCGCCCTGGCTGCTCGGCTCCTCTCCCTCCCCATCTCTGCTCACCTCCTGCCAATGGTAATCCGCTGCTGACCTATAGCGGTGAATCAATGTCAAAGCTGGGTACAGTGTCGCCTGCTGGTGTCAAGACGAGGCCTGGAAAAAGGCAGACTGCTAAGGCCCCCCCTCCCCCCGACTTGTCCGTGCAGCTCCTTATTATGTAGCAGCCAGTAAGAAAGCTGAGTGGATTAACACACACCTTTTGTTGAGATCCATGCACCGTCAACATATCACAGCTGTCATTTTTTCTATAACATGTTGCACTAATTCACCCACAATGCAGGTAGATGGTAGATGCAATTTCATTTGTTCATAACTTAGTTGTTCTGCAGTTGTTCACCCATACTTCATTTTCTCTGGTAGTTCAGTAATTACTCAAACAGTACTGATAGTCTCCAAGTAGATGCCATTCTTCAGAGATAAGTATTGCTTCCCTTCAGGGTGCCTCCATGCAATCACAGTTGGTTTGGTGTGCTGTAAGTATAGCCATGTTTGGCTGTGCCACCGGCAGATAGCCAAGTGTAATGTCAGTTAATACGCAATATAACCGCACATGGTAAAGGCACTACCATAATAGAACTTTGGTGGTAGGGGGAATAAAAGAGGAAATAGCCTAACAGTATGGGAATGTTGCAAGATTAAGTCAAGTGACAGGAGAAGTGTGGGATAGGTGAGCTGTGCGAGAAAGGAGGAGAAGAGGGACAGTAGGACCCTGGAGATCAATGAGTGACATGATCGGAAATATTACTTACCAACGTCAGTTTCCGCCATTAGTGTCTTAGGAGAAGGCCATTCAATGGAACTCTGAACGCATGCAGTACTTCTTCATTCTAATTTGAAGACAGGAAGAGAGCCTATGAACCTAACCAATCCTGGAGATGCGCTCATGAATTTTCCAGCATGAGAGTAGCTCCATGATTGGTCGGAGCAGGCTAAGGCAGAGCTCTTATTCAGACTATGAGCCTGTTTCTGCTGTCTGTCTGCTATTAGAGAGCTAGCACTTGCTATGGTCTGAGTGCGCATGTCTGGCTGGCCGGTGCAAGTCAGCTGACCAATCCGACATGTGTAATTTAGGCAACAGTGACCTGCCTGCAAGTAAAAATGGTAACGCCTCTGCCCTCATACTCAAAGAAGACGTGCACTCAAATGTTAATGATCGATAAAAAATTTTGTTTTCTGCAGCTGCTGCTCCCCACTAGCAGGTTGCATGAGGCCATGATATCCAACAGCCTCAGAGTCAGTCTCACTGAAATCCAGCACAGAGGCTGAAACATCATAATCATAGCCCAAATATCCTGCACTCGCAGTGTGGGAAGATAGTCCTGAAACTGCGCTGTGTCGAGAACAACTCTGCTGAAAGGGAGCATCTGCTATCATTGTAATAGTGAAAAACAAAGTAATGCTTAAAGCTGGAGTTAATCAGATGGAAGTATGTTATGCTCAGGATTGCAAGGCTGTTTATAGCATTTGTGTACCTACAAATGGCCTTTGATAATATTGACAGAACAATCCAGAAGGTGATTTATTTAAATTGAAGGTTCCACCATATCTATAAGAGCTAATATTTAAAATATATTCAGGAATATAGTACTAAAGTTGAACAGACATAGCAGATGCAGAGAATTGAGCCCAGGGAAACAATCTCAATCTCAACAGAAACAGTGCTGCAAACATTCACATAGTTTAGTTACTAATCCATGTATTAAGTGAGACACTTTTAATTACTCACTTAAACAGACAGCTACTAAATCCTCCATCCAGACAGTTATATATCCACTCAATCTTCAATACAGATTGGTATATATATATATAATACATATTTAAATTTCAAACTAAACCACATTCACTGGATGATGTCATCAGTGATGTCATCAGTGATGTCATTTGAGATGTCACTGACCATGGCATGAATGATGCAATATGTGACATCATCAGCAGGGCATTGCGGGCGCGCGAGTTATAGTTAGCGGAACTAACTATAACGGAGGAAGTTCTATGGTTTTGTACGAGTGAAATGGCCAGCTAACTATAACACCCCAGAAACCCATGGTTTTTTCTGTGAATTTCTAAGGTTTTTTAAATGCTAATTTCTAACTATAACGTCTCTGAAACCTATGTCTACTACTCACTCCCTACTCCTCACTCTACTACTTTACTCACTCCCTGCTACTCTCTACTACTCACTCTCTACTACTCTCTACTGCTCACTCTCCACTACTCACTCTCTACTGCTCACTCTCCACTACTCACTCTACTACTCGCTCTCTACTGCTCACTCTCCACTACACTCTACTACTCACTCTACTACTCACTTTCTACTACTCACTTTCTACTACTCACTTTCTACTACTCTACTACTTTCTCTTACTCTCTGTACTTCTCACTCTCTACTACTCACTCTGTACTTGCTCTCTACTATTTGCTCTCTACTACTTTCTAGTACTCACTCTCTACTACTCTATTACTCTCTACTACTCTCTCTCTGCTACTCACTCTCTGCTACTCACTCTCTGCTACTCACTCTCTGCTACTCACTCTCTAACTACTCACTCTATATTACTCTACTACTTTCTACTACTCACTCTACTACTCTCTACTACTCACTCAACTACTCACTCTCTAATACTCACTCTACTACTCTCTACTACTCACTCTGCTACTCTACTACTCACTCTCTTCTCTCTATTAATCACTCACTACTCTCTACCTCTCTCTACCTCTCTCTCTACTATGCTCTACATCTCTACCTATACCTCTCTACCTCTATCTCTCTACCTCTACACCTCTAACTCTCTACACGCACACATATGCACATATATATGCATATATATTTATATATATGTATATATATGTATATGCATACATAAACATATATATAATCTGCATATCTATATAAATACAAATATAAATGCATGCATACATATACATATATGCATACATATGCATGTTATGTACATGAAAGTTTGAAAAACACTAATACAAGCAAAGGTAAAAAGCCACCTAATTACAAACAGAATTGCTTTAACTCAAACGAGGGCAAGACCTATTGCATTTTCAATGCTTGTTTACTTTGGTTCCTTCAAGAAGGCATTCAGATGTGTCACACATTTGCCATAAATTCAGAATGTTAGCACTCTAGTTGCTCATTAGATCACCGTAGTAAAGCTACTGCTCACCAGGAAAGTCTGCTGCTGGTATTGAAAGTGCATGTTTCAGTCTGCATGTCAGACTTTTTTAATGAAATAGAAGAGGATTTGAGAAGTCACTCAAAATGTGCCCTAATTTTTCTTTCTGCAGCACTAATCATACTTTCTATGGCAAAATTAATTGTTTTAACAGTTACCCCTTTATTCCAATCAAGATGACTTCAGGTGTGCCATACGTTTGTCATAAGTAGGACTGTTAGTGCTCTAGTTATTCTTTGGAACACTCTGGGAGGCTGCAGTAGAACACAAAGGAATCAACTGACAGTCTCTGACCTGGTTGGATGTACATGTTTTACTCAGAATTTCAGACTTCATTCTCACATGACTGAGAAAGATAATGTGAATTTACAGAAAATATGCTCTCAGTTTGGCTTATAGATCACCTTCCAAACTTCTGTGGGAAAAGCATGAGAAACTAGTTCTCTCAAACATGATTCATGATATCCCAGCCGAATGCTTTTTCACATGGTAAAATCACCTTAGAACATACCACAATTCCTAAAATGAGTATGGTACATCAACAAATGATTTATAATGTAACTAAAGTCTTAAAACCTTCTATAAACTGCAATGCTTTTTAATGAGCTGCTATCACTTATATTGGTCCCAAGATGGCTGCCAACACTTCTTGGATGAAGTGCTGACAGCCAATCAGATCTCACGATGAGATGTGTAGTTAGGCTCCGCCCAGTTATACATGTTATTTTACTTTTGATTTTCTCAGGAACTACTGAACGGATTTACACAATTTAAGCAAAAGGCACGACTCTGAACCAAGGTCTACCTTTCTGCCAAATTTGGTGTAATTCCGTTCAGCAGTTCGGGCTGTAGCTGCGACTAAAGTTCCCTATGGAAAATTGCATGGGGAAAACATGTTTTGTGACCCCCCCCCCCTTTTTTCTCACCCCTGCTTGATATAGATATATATATATATTTAGAATAAGGTTAAATCAGATGATGTTTTTAAGTAAGCTATTTTGACACACAAACATGCAGATGACACTGTCCGTATTTCATGTACTGAGTTTTGTAAGTGTACTGAATTTCAAATTAATGATAACATATGCCAAGTTTTGATCAATGATAATCCATATTCTGTAATAAAAATAGATTAGGCTGCATCAAGATAAACTCGGTGGTTCTGCATTTCGATTACTTGGGAATAGGAGTCAATAAATATAAGAACTGACAGGCAGTGGTAGCCAAAATTGTACCCTGACAGCACTCTAATCTTTCCTACGTTAAAACATGTAACTCCTGATTTTTTAAATTAATGTCACTGCTCCCTACTTTGACTATTCATTCCCGCTCCCTTTACACCTTTGTAAAAAAAAAAAAAAGAAAAAAAAAAAAATCTGACAACTTCCCAGTCTATCAGTCAGGGCCAGACTGGGAAATCAAAAGCAACCCTGGCAAAAATATTTATGCCAGCCCTGCTCCCTTCCTTTGCCAATCTCTCTCTTTCCATCCATCCATTCTCCCTCTCTTCTCTAACTCTATTTTCTACTTCCCTTCATCTCTTTCTTGAAGCCTCCCAGTGCCTGCTGCACTTATGACGGGAGTCAAGGGAAGTGACAGAGGCCCCATTACCTGCCCTGGGCTGTCAATACCAGCCTGTTCGGGCTCCAGCCCCCTGGGAAAGTACCAGATAGAACATAAGGCCTGTCCGGCGCTCCCACCACAGCAGCATCAAATTAATGGCCCATGCAGCCCCCTGTCTCCCTTCTTGTCAGGCGAGGCAGGGCAAGGATAAAATCATAAAGAGCGGGCAATACTGCCTCAGGAGATAACATTTAAGCAGTCACACTGGAACAGAAAAGAGGGCCAGACACCAAAACAAAACTGGCCTCCATTAGTGTTTCAGATAACCATAAAAGCACCCACATTTATACATCCGGGCAGTTTTGAACTTGTGAAAACATGCTGTATGGAGTTTTGCAAGGTATGGGAGACTGCGTGCATCTGGGCTTCCTGCATGCAACATTTGTAGTAAAATCAGGGAAATCAAATGCAAGGCCCATCAGGCCAGAACAACACTCCACACACTGACCTATCAGACCAGCCCTTGAGTGACTGCCAGAATACTATACTCTGAATTTAGCAACTAGGTTGTATGGATTTCTCCTGTACTTGGAACCCTCACCCGTCTCCCCACAACATCTCCTCGCACGTCTTTGGGGCAGCTGAGAAATCGTCTCCTACAGGTGTACAGTAGTACCAAAAATAAACTCCCAGGACACAGTGTATTCATCTTTCTTTCTGGTCTCTCTCTATCCCATCTGATCATGGAGGGTGAGGGTGCACAGTCCATCCACCCGATGGAGCAGTAGCTCCAAGTAATCCTGTGCCACCTAAAGCAGACTGAGGTGCCCAGTGAGGGGCTTGAAAACATGCAGAATCTGGGCATATCTGAACCAACAGAGCCATGCTGAGTAGACCGAAGTCAGCTGCAGGAGCTTACCGCCATGGACTGTAGTGTGGCTTTCTCATAGTAGTGTATCGGCGTTCGGTTATTCGAGAGCTCCGGATAGCCAAACCCCGCTATGTGGACCACATCACAGAAATGCAGAGCAAATGTAATCGCCAGCAAGCCACTTGTTGGTTTCTGCAGGGGAAAAGTATGGAAGGAAGGAGAGAGAGAGAGAAAGAGCCATGAAGGTCACATCACTTACATTTCTACATTACATTTAACTTGGGACTTGTCGCCATCTAAACCCTGAAGAAGGCCGGTTTACTAAACTGCTGCCTGGCTAAACTGCCCAGAAACATAGGACACTTCTTAAAGAAATATAAACAACTTTAACCACATATTGTACCCATACTGTAAATATATTTACATCGTATTTTTTAATTAAGTATTTGTATGCTGGTATTTAGGTGAGTTTACACATTTCTATTTTTAGCGGATAAAGGGGGATTAGGGGAATTACACCGCAAAAAATGCATTAGACACCGGTTACAGTTTTCTACAATGATCAACCTAGACGCATGTCCCAAGTTCCATTCAGTTCTTTGAAAAACAATTTAAATCTTTAAGACAGTCCAAGTGGAAGCCCCTTAGCAAATAAAGTAGAATACAGATTTTTGTTAACTATATATTAAAAGACTTCTCTAAAACTAATTTCTTTTTTCCAGTAATCCCTACATATTTATCTCTCTGCCACCAATATTTCCACCGTGGAAGCAACTAACAATAGTGAAAGGGCACAAAACTCACAGGTTGTGCATTTCAGAGTAACTCCAGGACTCAGGCCCCATCAGACCTAAGAGAGGTCATTCTTAACTTCCCTTATACCTGACAATATGGCCTGTTATAGGAGTATATGTTTGCCAGGCACAGGTTCAAGAAATCAACACCATGCAATCAACCAGACACCTGCTCTTCCACCTCTCCAGAAAGGTCATGCAAAGAACTTACTATTTCTTCCTCACATCAAAGTGTGGACCTGAAACTGACGACACCGGAGATCTCTCAAGGGCGAGCTATAATGAACCTATACGAGCTGGGCAGAGTAATTATAAAGTGTAGGCACAAATTTCTAACCCATTTTGGAAAATATCTCCACAACCTACATAACCATAAGACAAAGCGGATGACTGAAGCAAAGAAACAATACACCTGGACCCGTCGTGTCCTTCAATCCAAAACTCTCCTCCTCCTAGGTTTCACCAGTCAAGTAGCTTTAAGTCGGTCTAATTCAGTCAACTGTTACATTAAGATCAAGTTCAAACACCATTTCCAAAACTTAGGCAAGCTTATATCTCAACATCCAGGTGAATAAGTCATAACTGAATTCAACCAAATCAGAAAACTAAAGCTGGTTCTTACACTTAAGATCCATCATAACATGTCAATGACTCTCCCTCTCCCTCTTGGAGGGGCCATAAACCAAGGAAGAGAGTGTCTTAAGCCTAATGAAAACACACTCTGTAATCATACACTGGATGTACATGACCTTTAAACAGCTGCACTGGCTGCAAACAGGGACAGTAGGCCCTATTATGATGAAAGTGCTGCCCTCAGGGCAGCCGTGAACTCACGCTGCCCTGAG
This sequence comes from Triturus cristatus, assembly GCF_964204655.1. Taxonomy (NCBI): domain Eukaryota; kingdom Metazoa; phylum Chordata; class Amphibia; order Caudata; family Salamandridae; genus Triturus; species Triturus cristatus. The sequence continues at coordinate 1,015,279,244 of NC_140588.1, forward strand.
GGCAGCGCATTTAGTGAAATAGAAAGTGACTCATTGAGAACTGCTCCGAGTTTCTCTGCACAGACGGCAACCTGCCTACACTTTGAAGACAGCACCTTGCTGTAGGAAGAGGTCCGGGGGGATCCATGGGGCCCCCTTTAGCCCCTCCAGAGATCTGCCCTCAGTGGGCATACTGAAAGTGCACTGCATTTTTGTGGTGTGTTGCCAGTGTGCCTCCCAAGGGAATGTGCCTGGCATGTCAGGCTGGACTGTTCCTACTGGAGCAGAGTCAAGACTAATTTGCATAAGGCTTGGTCCAAACTGAGGTAGCATGATGGGCAGATAAACTGGTGAGTGGCCCAAAGCAAATACCAGTGGCTGAGCTTAATTCAAGCATGCTATCCATCAATTTATTGGTTTTTCAGTTGTCACGCTAAGTGCGACGGATATGCCCAGACGTGGTTCCCGTGCTCATTGTGCAATTGGAGTCGAGCTATACCGTACTAAAAGACGCAATCAGTGGCAAACCGGTAATGTGTTGCTTGTATTCTGTTTCAGGGAGGACCTAACCTGGCATTTCATGCTGGACTGATCCTATTGAAACAGGGTCAAGACTGGTTTGCATATGGATGGGTCCAACCTGAGGTGGCATGGTGTGCAAAATAACCATGGACTGGGATGTGGCCCAAATAATTACCAGTGGCTTAGGATAATTCAAGCACTCCATCCATTACTTTCTATACTTTAGCCATACAAATGATGGAACACCCTCTGAAGATTGAGGTGGTGCTACATGTGCGCCAGAGCCATTAGTATTACAGAAGGGGCCACACAAGCATCTGTGGTCCCTTCTGTAATTTCTAAGTACCTGGGGTGCACAAAGCAGGTGAACACACTCATTGCGCCCCCCAGGAACTTATCAGTAACACTGCTCCAGGTGCTCTTCTGATGCAGCTACGTTTTCCAGTGTCATTATTCAATCCTCTTAATGGTGGACCTTCAAAAATAGGATAAATATAGAACAATTCGTGGCAGCATAATAATGCTAAAACACCACATAAGTACAAGGCATCATACATTCTTCTTGAATCTTGTAAACGCCCTCAGAAACCTTAATCTACTCATTGCAAACTATCCCTATCCTTCCTTTAAAAAACAGTTGGGAGCATGCATCATCTTTGACAAATTCCACCTATTCCCAACTTTCAACCCCACCACATCTCTTCCCACTTTCACAAAATTCCCATTGGAAGACTGCAGAAGCGCAGACCCCACCAATCACCAACTATGGAGCTGAAGCAAGCTGCAACGTCATTATCTTGCAGCAAGGCAAGTAACAAAGCCTTCATAGGAGATCCACATCTCCCAATGGAATTCCACTCAAGAATCTAGCAGCAAACTATCAATGCTGATCTCACGGGCATCAATGCACCCACTTCAACCAGTCGAAAAGTACTGGCATGATAAAAACATCATCATTCCGATCTGTTCAATGATAAATGACTGTAAATCAGTTTTATACCAACGTGCCAAAAGGAGGTGTAGGATGGCAGGATACCCTTTTATGTAAAAGCCTCCACTAGGTAATAGTGAAGCTCAGGCATACCTATGATTGGGCCCTGGGCTTTAAATCTGTAGCCAGGATATACATAGTGGAATGTGATAAGAACAGACTGCATCAAGTTACCATGTGGGAATAGCAACAGCCTGACTTTCTTAGAAGATGCCAACTTCCAATGAAGTGAGTTATAGGAGTATGGTCCCCTTTCTCCGATTGGATAAGCTCGACTGAGCTGTGACCATTAAACATTCCAGTTCTTTCATTCTCCGTATCTCAGACTGTTTATTTTATCTACATCACGGGAATTTTTATATATTGTGTATATAGTTTCCTTCTTCCTTACTGACTGAATATTTTATATAAAAATATACTGTTTGCGAACTGCTAATTAGACAATATCTTTCCAATGTGCAACCTATAAAAAGTGGGCACAAGACTTACTGGCACTAATATACTCTTAGTAGTCACAACTGTGCCAGGGAAATAAACTTTTGTTGGCAAAACAATGATGAATGGTGATTTATACCCAGTGCTGACTGCCTTCAACAGTAGTCCCATACCTGGAACTTTTATTTACCAATCTTCTTTTCTCAGTTTCTCCATAGGGTCACTAGGTTTATACAGAGGAGATAAAATACCTATTTATTTCATTTTGGTTCCCATATCACCAATGTTTGCAAACTTCTTTTGATGTTCGAAACAAAAACAATGGTTCTGTTATAACACATATGTGTTAATTTTTGTACAGCACCATGTCACTAAACACGATCAGTCACTAATTGTTTCACGGTCCATGTGTTTTACTGTTGGACAGCCCTGTATATATTGTCTTGATGTACACAAAGAGTAAAAAGGAATTCAGTTTCAGAACCTCTTTCATTGTTATGTGTGTGCTTAGTCCCTTTCATTGAATGATCAGTGAAATATTGATGACTTGTATTAAGTACTTTAGAAACCAAGTTTACGTGACTCCCAACAGAACCACTGTTTTTGTTTCACATATACACCCAGGTTCTGAGGGTTACTGGGTTACCCCATTATCTTTAATGGCTTTCTTTTGATGTTCAGCAACATTTTAATGTTTGCGACAGTGGCAACATTTATAAAAGTATATTGAATTATGAATGCATGAACTTATAAATGAAAGCAAATTCCAAATAACATTTCCTTACGCAAGATTTCCAGATGAATAATTTGGCATTTCTAAATTTAAAAGCTCTACCTTTCTTTCTGCACCATAGAGATTAGCTGTGCAACTTCGACACCCTCAGCAGGGTTGAGATGGTGAAGCTAGGCAGGGCTGAGATGATGAAACTATGCAGGGCTGAAATGATGAGACTATGCAGGGCTGAGATGATGAGACTATGCAGGGCTGAGATGAAGAATCTTTGCAAACAGAAGGGTGGTGAAAACAGAAGGGTGGTGAAAACAGAAGGGTGGTGAAAACAGAAGGGTGGTGAAAACAGAAGGGTGGTGAAAACAGAAGGGTGGTGAAAACAGAAGGGTGGTGAAAACAGAAGGGTGGTGAAAACAGAAGGGTGGTGAAAACCGAAGGGTGGTGAAAACCGAAGGGTGGTGAAAACCGAAGGGTGGTGAAAACCGAAGGGTGGTGAAAACCGAAGGGTGGTGAAAACAGAAGGGTGGTGAAAACAGAAGGGTGGTGAAAACAGAAGGGTGGTGAAAACAGAAGGGTGGTGAAAACAGAAGGGTGGTGAAAACCGAAGGGTGGTGAAAACAGAAGGGTGGTGAAAACAGAAGGGTGGTGAAAACAGAAGGGTGGTGAAAACAGAAGGGTGGTGAAAACAGAAGGGTGGTGAAAACAGAAGAGTGGTGAAAACAGAAGAGTGGTGAAAACAGAAGAGTGGTGAAAACAGAAGGGTGGTGAAAACAGAAGGGTGGTGAAAACAGAAGGGTGGTGAAAACAGAAGAGTGGTGAAAACAGAGGGAGGCTGAAAACAGAGGGGGGCTGAAAACAGAGGGGGGCTGAAAACAGAGGGGGGCTGAAAACAGAGGGGGGCTGAAAACAGAGGGGGGCTGAAAACAGAGGGGGGCTGAAAACAGAGGGGGGCTGAAAACAGAGGGGGGCTGAAAACAGGAGGGGGGCTGAAAACAGAAGGGTGCTGAAAACAGAAGGGTGCTGAAAACAGAGGGGGCTGAAAACAGAGGGGGCTGAAAACAGAGGGGGCTGAAAACAGAGGGGGCTGAAAACAGAGGGGGCTGAAAACAGAGGGGCTACCCAACTGGATCTCCAGGTAGCTATCAGCCTGTTGAGGAAGTGCAAATATAGCAGTCTGCCTCAGGAGAGGATGATAATGATGACAATGACGAGAAGGGGGAACCCTGGCAAAGGATGAGGCAAGAGAGGACCCAGTCCAGGGTCCTGAGGTACAAGGAGAGCCCAAACCAACCTCAGCAGATGTACAGGAAGCCCAGGATGGAGCAGGGAGCAGCGTGTCTGCAGGGGTCTGACCCCAGAAGAACTGGAGGACAGGAAAGAGGAGAGGAGGCTCAAGCCACAGCTGGCCAAGATGAAGTTGAAATTGGAAGAGAGAATGACCAGAGAGAAGGCGGAGGATGAGAGAGCCTTGGCTGAGAAAAAACTGTTGCTGACACAGGCGGTGTGACTGAAAGGAAGGCAGATCTCGGAGTCCAGAAACAATGATGGAAGCACACCTGCAGTGTCCACTGGAGAGGGGATGGTCCACATACCCAAGGAGTTGGTGCCACCTTATATGGGGAGGCATGATATTGATAAATGGTTTTCTGCATACAAGATCGCTCTAAGGGCACACAAGGACCCTGAGGACTACTGGGGGGCTAGCTTCAGGAGGTACATGTCACACCGTGGGGAGTCCCACACTCCTTACACTTGAGATAGAGGCCCAAACCAATCACAACCTTATGAAGGCCATTCTTATTTCTACATTTGGGCTGACCCCTAAGAAATACCACCAGAGTTTCTGGGACAGCCACAAACTCCCAAACCAGCCCTTGGTAGACTTTTTAAGACTATTCCATCAAGGCACTGTTGGGCTGAGTGTGGGGCAGCAAAGTGGATGATTTTGGTGGGCTGTACAGCTTGATTCTGAGGGAGCATATGCTCAGTGCCTGTTTTAAAGAGCTGCACCAACACCTGGTAGATAGCAAACGGACTGACCCCAGGAAGCTTCCTGAGGAGGTGGACCTCTGGGTCAGCACTAGAATGTCCAAAAGTTCACCTGTGAGGTGTGCAGAAGGGGGGGGGGGGGACGGCTCCCAAAATGGTGATAAGGGTTCCCACCAGAAGAAAGGTGGGGTGGGGGTGAGATAAAAATAAAGAGTTATCTTAAGGCCCCCAAAATAGTTCACGGGGGAAAGGGTCCAAATCTGGCAACCAGATTGGAAAGGCTTCATAGACCAGAAAACTGGAAAGTTTGTACCCAAGTACGATATGGGCATGTCAAGGGAGAGGCCAACTGCACTAAGAGAGCACCTCCCCCCAGTGGTGGGCAATCACAGGGGATGAGCAGTGTAGCGCGTGGGGGCGATATGGCCCCAGTTAGTGTGGGGGAGACTAGGGAGGTTGCCCTAGTGTCCCTGAGTGATAAGGAAATGGTGCCCAAAACTCACATGCCCTTCAATACTTCAAAGTATAGGCAATGGGTCATCATCAATGGCCAGAAGGTGGAGGCTCAGAGGGACACTGGAGTCATTATGACCATTGTCACGTGTCATCTGATGTCCTCAGAGCTGGTGATACCCAATAAATTCCATCAGGTTGTGGTAGAGACAACTGGTACAGCCAGTATCCGGTGGCCCTGGTTCCCTTTGAGTTGAGATTTCAGGTCTTCTGAAAGCTGTTGTGAGCCCTGCACTGCCTGTGGTCTGTTTGTTAGGGAATGACCTGGAGCACACTGCCTGGAAGGACTTGGAAATGTTAGGGTTGCCTGAGTGGGTCTGTGCTACCACCAGGTCCATTGCTGCTCAGGGGGGAGTCAAGAAGGTCTAGATCCAGCTACCAGGAGACCAGGCCCTGAATGTCCCACAGTACGAGGGAATGGAATATTGGAGGAGGCAGCACCAGAGCCTCCTGGGGAGGCCATTTCCTCCATAGGTGATCTTCCTGAGCTTGCAGGACAGCAAGCGGAGGGGGGACCCACCAGAGAGGAGTTCTGCAAGGCACAGAAAGAGTGCCCAACCCTTGATGGCCTGAGGAGGCAAGCTGAAGCCCAGGCAGCGGGTGACATCTCTGGAGATCACCTCATATAGTGGGAGAATGGCTTCCTGTATTGTGACTTTAAGGCTCCTGAGCATCAGGCAACTTGTATGCCTGCTGTTCCCCAATGTTACAGGGCCTTTCTACCAGGGCTTGCTCATGAGATACCCCTGGTAAGACATCTGCAGCAGGACAAGACGTTTGCCGGGATTGCCACCCACTTCTATTTGCCTCAAATGACGACAGCGTCAGATGCATTCTGTAGGGCATGTTTCACCTACCAGACTCCCCTGACTCCCATGCCTTTTGTTGGCACTCCCTTTGAGAGGGTGGGCATAGATATGGTAGGACCCTTGGATACCAAGACAGCCTAAGGCAACAGGTTTATACCGGTCTTGGTGGACAGTGCCATTTGATATCCAGACACCATCCCTCTGAGGCACGTAACTGCACCTGTAGTGGCAAGGGCCCTGATGGGGATTTTTACTAGAGTGGGTTTCCCAAAAGAAGTGGTGTCAGGCAGGGGTACCAACTTCATATCTGCGTACATGAAAGCTATGTGGAAGTTACTTTTAAGTTCTTCACACCCTACCGTCCACAAATAAATTGACTTGTTGAAAGATGGAACACGACCCTCAAAGGCATGATTATGGGCCTGCTTGAGCCCAGGAGGTAGAAGGGAGGAATTATTTTACCATGCCTGCTTTTTGCTTACAGGGAGGTAAGCACAGAAGGGAGTGAGCTTCAGCCAATTTGAACTTCTGTATGTCCACCCTGTGAGGAGACCTCTCAGTGTGTTCAAGTAGGGTTGGGAGACAGCTCACAAGAACCTCCCCCCTAAGGATGTTGTTGGCTACACGGCAGCCCTCAGGAACCAGCTGGCAAAGTTCTGGAACAAGGTCTCTGAGATCTTTAAGGCAAGCCAGGAGGTAATGAAGTAATCGTACATCCAAGCAGATACTATTGAGGAATTCTAGCCTGGACAGGCACAGTGGGTGATCGAGCCAGTGGAGCCCATGGACTGCTGGACAGGGCCCTATCAGTGGTCGATATCAAGACCCCCAGAAACCCATTAAGGGTACTCCATCTGAACCGGCTCAAACCACCTACAAGATGTCCGAGAGCACAATGCCGCTGGTGATGGATGATGGAGAGGAGGAGACTGAACATCTTCCTGATCTCTTATCGTCCAAAAAGAAGCATGGGTCACTGGAAGGTGTCAACCTCTCTCCTATCCTGACCGCAGAACAGCAGAGGAATTGTTGCTAGTTACTGAAACAATTTGCCTCTCTATTTTTCCTCACCCCTGGGCTAACATGCATGTGTACCACCCATAATAGTGATACTACGGGAAGCCTTCCTGTCACAAATAAAATGAATAGGCCGTTTGATAGAAAGAAGGCCAAGATCAAAGCAGAAGGCTCTAAGATGCTGGAAACGATTCTTGAATTGGGGGTTATTGAACCCTCCACTAGTCCCTGGTCCAGCCCAGTGGTGGTGGTACCAAAGGCAGCCTACTAGGCACCGCCCCAGAACTTAGATTCTCTGTTGATTACAGGGAACTCAACTCAGCCACCAAGACTGATGCACATCCACCCCCCCCCCCACCCACCCCACCCCACCCTCCCACCACATCCCCCCTGGAGCTAATGAGCTTATGGATAGGTTAGAGGCCAATTTCCTGAGCATTTTTGATTTGAGTTCAGGGAACTGGCAAATTGCCCTGACTGAGAGGGCTAAAGAGAGTTCAGCCTTCTCTACCACAGAGGGCCACTTTCAATTCAAAGTGATGACCTTTGGACTGAAGGATGACCATGTTGCCTTCCAGAGCCTGGAGAACCAGGTCTTAGCTGGGATGGAGGCCTTCAGTGCTTCATGTTTAGATGACATAGCTGTCTTTCAGAAGCATCTGGCAGGACCACCTATTTTATCTGCAGGAAGTGCTTCAGGCCCTGCAATAGGTTGACCTGATTATCATGGTGAGCAAGTGCCAAATAGGACAGGAGTCTGTGGTGTACTTGGGACACTTTGTGGGCAGAGGTAAGGTGCAGCCCCTCCAGGCAAAAATATGGACTATTCTAGCCTGGAATACCCAAAAACTCAGACAGAGGGAAGGGCCTTCCTGGGCCTCAGTGGACACTACATGAACTTTGTCAAGGGATAGGTCACCATTGTTGCCCCTTGACTGACATAACTTCCAAGTAGCCGCCCAAGAAGGTGATATGGACAGAGGCTTGTTAGAAAGCCATTGACTCCCTAAAACAGGGCATATGCACAGCCCCTGTGGTCAAGGCCCCTAACGTTTCCCAGGAGTGTATTGCCCAAACAGATGCCTTGAAGCATGGCATAGGGGCAGTCCTAACACAACTAAAAGGGAGGGCCTATGCGAACCTGTAGCATTCATTTTTAGGAAACTACTTCCCAAATAACAGAGGTGGAGTGCTATTGAGAGAGAAGCCTTTGCTGTGGTCTGGGAACTGACGAAGCTGAGACCATAGGTGTTTGTGTCTCACCTCTGGGTTCAGAAAGACCACAGCTCCTCAGGTAGGTCATCCTCATGCAAATAAGGGATGTGAATCCAAAATGGTTGAGGAGGTCCATCTCCCTACAGGGAATGGACTTTATGGTGGAACACCATCCTGGATCAGATTACGCCAATGCTGATGGACTATTCAGGTTTTTCCACCTTAGTGAAGAGAACTCCGGAGGGGCTGAGTAGTTCTTACCACTTTCACCTGTGTGGGGACACATGTTAGACCTGTCAGCCTTAGGGTGTCCTTCCTCCAGCCTCTTGCCTCTCTTAGGACTGTGCACTTTAGCACAGCTAACTAGTGCTTAAGTGTTTGAGCTCAACCCCAAAAAACAAGGTTAAATTGGTTTATACCCAATTGAAATATTAATTTTGCCAGTAAGTCCCTTGTAGAGTGGTATATCTTGTACCCAGGACCTGCGTATTAAATGCTACTAGCGGGCCTGCAGCACTGATTGTGCCACTCACTTAATTAGAACCTAAATTGTGTCCTCAGCCTGTCACTGCAGTCTACATCTGCCATGATGACTTGGCATTGAAACCCCCCTAAACTCCACTTTTATTAAACAAAAGTCACCCCTGAGGAAGGCCCTAGGTAGCCCATAGGGGAGGATGTATTGTATTTGAAAGGTTGGACACGTACATTTTAGTTTTACATGTCCTGGTCCTGAAAATCTCCTACATTCATTTTCCACTACTGTGAGGCCTACCTCTTCCATAGTATACAATTGGGGATGCCTTATTATATTTAAAAAATTGTTATTTCCAATTGGGACTAGGTAGCTTTGGACTATATAATGAATAACCCTATTTAACAGTAAAATAAGTGTTTTTGATTACAATTTTGGAAATTGAACTTTTAGAAAGTTGGTATTTTTCGGCCCTTTGCCCTTCTGGGTCTGCAGCCTACCTTCGGTCACATGACTGGGAGTAACTGACAGACTTTGTGAATTCCTCTGAGACAGTCATATAATAGAGGGATTAGGTGTGCCTCAATGGGAGATCTGCTGCTAGAAGGGACAGCAGACCTGAGCACAGACCCCTTGCAACTGAATAGGGAGCCTTCAAAGAAAGGCCCTATCGCCTACACAGTCACTGCAGCCAGTTTGGAGCTAGGGCAAGGAAGTCAAGAAATTCCATGCACTTCAAAGCAGCCACTGTCTAGAAGCTTCTCCCACCTTCCAGAAGGAGGGCACCACGGGATAAAAGTAGGGCTTCAGACACCAACTCCTCAATGCGCTTCTAGGACCAGATGATCATGGAGTTTTTCAGGTCGCAAAAGGCCCGATTTGTAGAATCAGGTTGTATGCGACTGAAAAAAAAAGCCTTTTTCTATGTACCAACCTCTATTTTGCGATTCGGTAACTTATTACCGAATACCAAAATGGGTTAGCGATTCGGTATTAGGAAGAGTCTTAAGGGCGCCCCTTCCTAATAGCGACTCGCCGTTGTATGTGTGAATGTTTTTCGACCGAAATACAGTTCGCATTTTCCGCTTACTTCAGGTAGGTGGTAACCCATTCGCAAACGAAAACCAAAGGACCCCTTTCCCTTTGTGAATGGTTGCAAAAACTTTTTTTAAGAGCAGGCAGTGGTCCCACAGACCACTACGTGCTCTTAAAAAATGAAAAGAAAACTTTTCAATTTTGTTTTTGGAACGTATCCCATTTTCTTTTATGGGAAACAGGCTGCATTTAAAAGAAAATTGTTACTTTATTGAAAAGCCATCACAGACATGGTAGTCTGCTGACCCCAGCAGGCTTCCATCTCTGTGATTTTTGTGAACATTAATGAGGTAGGCTGTGCTGTCTAAACGATTACTACTCTGCTGGACTACTGCTCTGAAGGACAGCAGCCCTGCTGCTATGACCAGCTGCCCTCTTGCCTTAGTGAGGACTGGACCAGCATCTTGTGGTACCTAGGACCACCAGAGTGACTCCAAGGGAATGTTGGCTTGTCTCCTGACTTGACCCTCATTGGCAAAAGACTCCAACAACCTTGAACCCAGCACCTGGACTCTGCCATCTGTGAGTATACCCTGTCCAGTGGTGTCACCCCAGTCCTATACCCTTGGAAGTGGGATTAAGGTGCTTTGCCATCCTCTGTGGATCCAGCAGAACCGACATCTTTTGTGCTGCAAGGCACACCGAGCAGAACTGATGCATCGCCAATGCTGTATGGATCGCAACCACTGAAAAGACCCGCATTGCAGCTCCTAAAAAAACGCCGCAGGGGCAGGCCGTAGCATCCCTCATCGAAGGCATTGTCAAGGCTGCCGGATTCCACATTTCAGCCTCGCAGGGCCTTGAAATGAACACATCGCCCCGCCTGTGGAATACCTCCTTGATGTCGGAATTCACATTACAAGCCCTCGTTGAAAAGGTCCTCGATGATGACACAAGACCTCGCAACGTAGCCTCGTCTCATTTCAGAACAGAAGCATTGCTTTGGCTTCATGATGCATCTTCAACGCAGATCCTCACAACGCTCCACAAAGCAGGATTTGATGTACTTTGTTCAGCAGGCCTAACAGGGTCCCTGTAGCCAGCCCGCCCTCCATCATGGTCGACTTGAACTTGTGACTTTGTCCCGTTCCAGGGTGACTAGATATCCACAGTTGATGCTTTGTGCTTTTTGGTGTTATTTTTCATAAAACCTTAAAAACTGCCTGGATGGTTGTCATTTTGGTCTTGTCTTAGTTATAAAAAATGACACTACTATTGTTGCACAAATACTTTATACTTTGCATCTAAGCTAAGCCTGACTGCTATGTGCCAAGCTACCAGAGGGTGAGCACAGGTTAATTTAGGGTTGGTGTGTGCCTCATCCTGTCAAGGACTGTGGTTGATGCTTGACCAGGGCTCACACCCTAGTCAACAAACAACCATATACAAATTACTTTCTTAAATAATTCACACATATTCCTAACTGCACACCTTCTAGTTAAAGACCTCCAGGTAAACATCTGGAGAAACATATACAAGTTGAGATCTTTCACTTTTTCAGCTACCAAAAACAATCGTTCATTTTTTCTGTGTTATAGATTTTTTACCTTCTTTTTACTTTATAAAAATAGCAATTCCGTATCTGGCAGTTGTTGCTTTTATTGGGAAAAGGATGCATATCATTTTTAATGCATTTCAGTTCATTGTTTTGGGGTTAAGGTACGGAATAAAACCAGTACTATTTTACAGACTAATGTCTAAATATCCATGCACAAAATTCTTCTGGGTAGTTTGACAGAGGACTGACCGGCTCTCCCAGTAAAGGAGACTTATTAGTTATGGTATCTATTCGGCGCATACATGGAAATAGAATCCTAAATTGTCATATGTTGCAGGATGGCAAACAATTTCAAACATAACATTGACAGGATCAATTGTCCTCTATTATATCAGATCTGACGTGATTCCTTTTAATAAATTATAGTTTTACACCCTAATCAATCAAATTTCAAACACTGATAATGGAAGATCATGCCGCCAACCCCCCTTGACTAAGTATTTTGCATGATTAATACGTATTAGTTAAGAAAAAAGTTTACTAGATTCGATAGGGTGTATGTTTTTATGTTCTCTATAGTGCCTCGTAGCTGTGTAAAGAGCTTTTATGGAATAAACCTGAATATTTTGTGGTCTTTCTCAACCGCCCCTCTATATTTCCTTTCAATAGAATGAATGGTTTCAATTCTAAATTGGATGTCCTGTTCCTTCAAACTGCTCTTCGAGAGCTTACAACAATGTGGAATGCTGTATAGTGTGACAGTTATATTGAATTATTCTTTATATTGTGATGAGAATTCATGTATTTATGTCCTATGTCTTTAGAAAACTTCTAAACTGGTCCCACTGCTTCCGCAGATCCACGCGCAGCCTCTAGAAGGCGGAGTGTGCAGAGGGAGGGAAATCCGTGGTATTGGTCGCCTCATATTTAATACTGGTAGTCAGGACCCCGGATATTATCCCGCTGACGAAGGAAACTTAGTGGGTAGGACTGTTCCTTCTCTTGACGAAGGCAACCATGGAGTACCCCCCTGTTCATATCCTACCGAAGGAGGACCGCCAATATTTCAGAAAGAAAAGAAAATACCAATGGTCACTAGTGTATATTTTAGTCTTTTCTTGGGGGTTCCAGATTTTGAGTCACGTCATTTAATGATAATGCACGTTACATTTACTCTTCTTTTTCATCAACAATATCTATTTCTTGTGACCTGGATATTGTGCGATGATGAACCAAGGCATTGAAGATAGAAGAACCAAATTCAACCAAAGGGATGAAATGAGAGGTGGCGTGATACTAGGCTGATAAAAGAAATGAGTGACATGGCTGAAGCAAAAGGAAAATCCGAACAAGTTGGAAGGAAGAAGTCCACCCCAGCCTGTTCGGGGCTCGGCTTTCGGGAAGTGCTGGGGTGAGACCTTTCGGGATCTGAGACTTTGGTGAATATTGAGAACAAGGCGCAGTCTGAGAACTATTTTTACCCATTAATTGATTCAGAGATGGTAAATGGCACCAAATATGTAAAATGCTTATTGCATAGTAAAGACCCCATTCTCACACAAGAGTTAAGAGGATTTTTATTTTAGGGGTACATTTTCCCACTGAGGTACATTTAAGAGCCACAGGGCGCCACTTACAGCAAGAAAAGGGACAAATACCTTTCCAGTCATAATGTACTCTTTAATTCAGGGGCGTTTCCAGGTGTCTGGAATTGCTATAATGAAACTATTTTTCAGCCAGTAATGCACTTATAAAATGTGTGCTTTTACACTCCAGGCTGATGTTTACTTGGAGCTAATCTGAACAGTTCCACAAATTATAGAGGGTTATATTTTGGAAGGTCTGTGTCTTTGCCTTTTAAAAACCCTCTCAGAACGATTAGATATTGACTTAGCAAAGGATGGTAGCCAAGTGAGGCCTGGGGTGGATGGCCCAGATCTCTCAGTGTCATGCTCGCCTGTAATCGCTTTACCACCTGGGCCTTGCTTCAATGTTGTGGGACATGTGTGAACAGGCTACCTCCCACGCGGGACAGCCTGGCATGCCTACCTGAGCGATTACTTTACTGGACTGGATCATGGAGGCATTCAGAAGTTTGCCGGTCGCCACCTGCATGAAATAAGGGTTCAAGATCCGGAGATTATCCACTTTCACGTTCAACATGATTGGAGGCCTTTTCCAGAATCCCTTGGCAGGCTGAAAAAAAGAAACAGAAACACAACAGGGGAGTGAGGCATGGACGTCTATGATAACTCAAATAGTTCATGAGAGGTGAAACTCAACATTATCAAAAAATCTGATAGTTTTTAGCTTACTTAGGTTCTGACAGGTAAAGTTATATCTAATTAAAACTGAATAATAAGCCTTGAGATGAGTATTGCAGCATTGTCATGGTTACATGCACAGCCCTGAGACCAGTGTTCTTCATACTTACCCGCTTTTCGTCTTTTACGACAGATTTTAACCACCGTAAGTCCATGTGTTTGAACGGGACCAGAACCATGAGAGTCTCCGGGTTATTCTCTACGGAGGGGTCGAAGTCCGCAGACTCGGGGTAGAAGAGGCGCATCGTGGTCTTGTTCCCCACATCCTTCTGGTACTGTTTCACCGGGGCGTTGTTCAGCCTATGGGGAGGACAAGGGACGTTTACACCCTAGCACCGCTGTGAGCAGGCAGCAGGCGTCTGCTCTTTGCACATACCTTTGATGATGGCTGTGAACACATCCTACAAGCATCTCCCAGTGTCCCAACATCTAGCAGAGACTAAAAGACCAGATAGGTCAGTGGCAGCGTGCCGCTTCAAGCCCAAAGAAAAGTTACTTATTTGTAATCCTCATTCACCATCACTGGTAAATTTACAAGCACTAAAAGTTGCTGCCTATGAACAGAATCTCTATTAGATATTTTCAAAATCTAAATATTAAATATCCGCCTGGCGTTATGGTCTTTATAGCAACATTTTAACTAAACAAATAATTAAGGGCAGAACTCTACTGCTTTTAATTTTTCTTAAACACCCATTTCAGAAATAGAATCAAAGATTAAAAAAAGCAACAGGCAATAGTACTTATGAGCAGCTGGTCTACCTTACGGCGCCCCACATTGGAGGGAGCGATCGCCTGTGTGCTAATTGTTTGCTACTCAGAGGAAGGCTCTTACCTGCTCTCTCGGCTCCTCAGATCCTGATTCCTGCAGATATTCCTTTGAACTTTTAAAGGCACCTTCTTGGTCCCTTAACACTGTGGCTGGAGGAGTGTGAGGAGGCAGTGAGGTCACGCCCCCATGCAAACGAGGGAAAGCCCTCTAATGTTAGCGCTGGCGCTAAATGTGTGCCAGCACTATCAGTATTACAGAAGGGGCGGCATTTGCATTGGGCTACGCCCCCATGCAAATGAGGGAATGCCCTCGAATAATAGAGCTGGCGCTACAAGTGTGCGAGCTCCATCAGTATTATAGAAGGGGTAGCACAAGCACCTGCGGCTCCTTTTGTAATACCAAAGTACCTTGGGGTGCACAAAATGGGGGCACATGCCTGTTGCGCTTTGAGGAACTCAATTAACTACAGGACCTGTGCCAGAGAAAGCAGGGGACAGGGGCTGCATAAATGGCCTCTCACTTTCTTGTTTAAATGGCACTGAAGGAAAATAGGCAACGCATAACCGAAAAGCTCTCTGACCCCGCCCTCTTCCCCGAAGTTCTCAGAATCAGAGGCATTTAGGGCTCCAAGTTCTACATTGTTGTTGGGGCAACCAATCATACGGGCGGCAGTAGCTGACGTACCAGGAATGAGACGTACATGGTTCTGTAAGGCGTGGAGGATAATCGAGTGAATCAGGGGAGGGTTGTACACTTGCCTACTAAGAGCCTTTGCGGTACAGACCCAGGAGTTGGCACAGTGAAATCTAAACTGGACAAACCATTACAGCAGATGGTGACAAAGGCAACAGTGAGAGGAAGGAATATAATAAAGAGATCAAAGGTTCATATTTATCCCAAATTATACCTTGATCTCCAGACAGAAGACAAGACCTGCAAGTCATCAAGTAAGAAGTTATTTCAGAGGAGCTCTAAGTTCTCTGTGGCTCCCTGCAGCATGACAGTTCATAGCAGGCGTAAGACATTTATACTTTTGAACCCAGAGGCTCCCCAGGACTTTCTGAACTCAAGAAGAGGGAGCTGTGAGCACGCTGGAAAATGGAGGAGTTTGAGGAAATATGAATTTTTTATGGTCAATTGTGTCCCCTATCTTAGACCCCAACGGCTCCATGTACATGCTACAAGTACATGCATGTTCCCTCCAGTTCCAGCTATGAAGACGCAAATACATGTGCGTCCAACGTCAACCTGTCCTCTTTCAGATTTGCCATGAATGAGTCGAATATTCCATTCCTAAGTATGATTGGCCACCGACTTTATATGGTTCACTTTTCACGTTTTACAGTTCAGGCGAGTAGGCCCTGAATTCTGCCATCAAGCCTTTTCCTGCTTCTGCCTCTGAAATGCTCCAGCCTGGACCTGCATCGGTATCCATGAACTTTGTCCTACTCCCTGCGCAGCTAACGGTGCCTGACGCGGCCTGTTGCCTGCCAAAAACTGTATTCAGCCTTCAAGTTATCTGCTCCGCTCCTCACCCAATGCATTCCTGTCTAGTAGTTTAGGTAAACATCCTTCCTGCCACCGAGCAAAGGGCTCGGCCTCGCTGTCTTTATGCAAGTAATTCATAGCCCCTGTTACCATGGAAGATTCCTGCCCCTTCGCATCTCATGTAGACACATAGACGCTTGTACATGCACTAATAGTCAGTATAGAATAGATTCCGTCCGAGAGACCTTTTCTTTTGGATAAACCAGTTCCTTAAACAAAGATATTAGATACGATTTGGGATTAGGTTGACCTGACCCCCCAGACTTCTGTCTCCATATGTAGAGCTAAATGTCAATTCCCCTTCACCCTCTAGTTGCACGTCAATCACACGTCATGCGGCTGCGCGCATCTCTGCCAAATATTTCTGCTGACACTGCAGGATTCTCTTATGGATCCACCCACTTGTGACATCATTTTAAGTGACGTTTCTAGTATACGCCTATTATTACGCCTATTTTCATTACGTATGTGTATTCTTATCTGTATTATCAGCTGTTACGCCTCCTGCATCTGTCTTAATGTAATGCTTTTCATATATATATGATTACTTGTCAATAATGCATTGCCTATCCCTTCCTGAACCTTCGTGGTGATGGAATATGATTGCCTGGTTCGAACCATAATTCCTTTGTAAGGAATAAAGTCCTTTTCAGAACCTCTAATACCACGGATTCTGCCTCTTATTTTGACTGAGTTATTCTTACTAGACTTTACCGCATAAAAAATAGTACAGGTAATTTAAATATTTACCACAAGTTGTTCGGCCCATCATCTTGCCTTGAAGGTACTTGAGAGTAAAAATGTACCTGTCTGAACAGACGCAGCATACGTGGCATGAGGGCGGCCTTGTTAGAGTCTGGTGGTTGGACTACTGGTGTTCACTCCAGGTTTTAAAATGTTTACGAGCCTATATGTTATAGGACGAAGGCAGTCACCACCTGGCTGAAGAACGGCTGTCTCAAGCTTAAGGCAGACAAGACTGAAGTCCTCATCCGGGGCTCCACCCCATCCGCCTGGGATGACTCATGGTAGCCCACAATGCTTGGAACTACCCCCGCACCCAAGGACTATGAACAAAACCTTGAAATCATTCTGGACTCTTCGCTCTCAATGAAAAGCCAAATCAACGCAGTTTTACCCTCGTGCTTCCACATGCTCTGTCTGCTTTGTAAGATCTTCAAGATGATCCCCACTGAGTCCAGGAAAATGGTCACCCATGCGCTTGTCAGCAGCAGACTCGACTACGGCGACACACTCTACACCGGCACCACCCAGCAACTCCAAAAGAAACTGCAGAACATCCAGACTGCCTCCGTCGGACTCATCCTGAACATCCCACGCTGCAAACACATCACCGGTCACCTGAAAGACCTCCACTGGCTCCCCATCAACAAAAGAATCACCTTCAAGCTCCTCATTCATGCCTACAAAGCGCTCCACAAAGCTGGACCTGCATACTTCAACCACCGCCTCAGGAACACTCCCACCAGACATCTCCAATGACCACGGCTGGAGGAAGATCCTTCTATCTCATAGCGAAGACCTGGAACTCCTACATCTGCACATCAGTCAATCACCATCGCTGCCGCAATTCAGGAACGACTTTAAGACCTGTCTCTTCGACTGAACCGCAGATTCTCCCCTCCCCCCCACTCAGCGCCTTGAGACCCTCATGGGTGAGTAGTCGCACTTTATAAGAAACCTGATTGATTGGTTGCAACTCCCCCACTGTCCCCCTGTAATCTCTCCCTTGCCACCACCTTCATCGTTGCTTCCCTTTTCTCCCTCTGTAGAGACAGGACAAGAGGAGCTCCTATGTAGTGGGTTATGCAGAGATGTTACCTATTCTTGTACTTTAATCCGAAGTCCGAGGTCTAGAAAGCAGACTATTTGTTGAATTTGTATTTGCTATTTCTACGCCTTCAAATGCATTACTTGTTTAAATGGTTAGTTAAAGGATTCCATCCTATAACAGCAGGCTCATCTCCAAGGAAGGGAGGCTGGGAAAACTAGGGACATTACAAAACAAAAACAAAAAGAAAGGCAAAAAACAATAAAAGATGACATTATATAGCGACTGGCCTATAATATACTCAATCATGCCAGATTTTCAGGATAACAAACGCACACAAATTAATCCCATATTGAGTATTAGTTTACCTTGTGGACATTTGTCAAATATGCCACGACTCTGGCCCTCATGAACCAATGAAATAAGAGTCAAAATGCTGCTCTGTAGCCACCATGGCAACGGTCCTGCACAAGGCACAGATCATCAATGGCGGAGATCTCTAAATATGGTGGGCTGTACTCCGCCGGAGCAGCAGATCACAGGCTCTGCAGAAGGCACAGAATGAGACCTATAAATATGATGTGCTGTACTCAGCAAGAGCAGCAGACCACAGGCTCTGCAGAAGGCACAGACTGAAACCTATAAATATGGTGGGCTGCACTCCGCAAGAGCAGCAGCAGGGCACAGGCTCTGCAGAAGGCACGGACTGAGACCTATAAATATGGTGAGCTGTACTCCGCCGGAGCAGCAGGGCACAGGCTCTGCAGAAGGCACAGACTGAGACCTATAAATATGATGTGCTGTACTCAGCAAGAGCAGCAGACCACAGGCTCTGCAGAAGGCACAGCCTGAGACCTATAAATATGGTTGGCTGTACTCCGCCGGGGCAGCAGCAGGGGACAGGCTCTGCAGAAGGCACAGACTGAGACCTATAAATATGATGTACTGTACTCAGCAAGAGCAGCAGACCACAGGCTCTGCAGAAGGCACAGACTGAGACCTATAATTATGGCGGGCTGTACTCCGCCGGAGCAGCACTGCACAGGCTCTTCAGAAGACACAGCCTGAGACCTATAAATATGGTGGGCTGTACTCCGCTGGAGCAGCAGCAGGACACAGGCTCTTCAGAAGGCACAGCCTGAGACCTATAAATATGGTGGGCTGTACTCCGCCGGAGCAGCAGCAGGGCACAGGCTCTGCAGAAGGCACAGAACCAGACCTATAAATATGGTGTGCTGTACTCCGCCGGAGCAGCAGCAGGGCACAGGCTCTACAGAAGGCACAGCCTGAGACCTATAAATATGGTGGGCTTTACTTCGCTGGAGCAGCAGCAAGACACAGGCTCTGCAGAAGACACGGACTAAGACCTATAAATATGGTGGGCTGTACTCCGCCGGAGCAGCAGCAGGGCACAGGCTCTGCAGAAGGCACAGCCAGAGACCTATAAATATGGTTGGCTGTACTCCGCCGGGGCAGCAGCAGGGGACAGGCTCTGCAGAAGGCACAGCCTGAGACTTATAAATATGGTGGGCTGTACTCCGCCGGAGCAGCAGGGCACAGGTTCTTCAGAAGGCACAGCCTGAGACCTATAAATATGGTGGGCTGTACTCCGCCGGAGCAGCAGCAGGACACAGGCTCTGCAGAAGGCACGGACTGAGACCAATAAATATGGTGGGCTGTACTCCGCCAGAGCAGCAGCAGGACACAGGCTCTGCAGAAGGCTGGGACTGACACCCATAAATATGGTGGGCTGTACTCCGCCGGAGCAGCAGCAGGGCACAGGCTCTGCAGAAGGCACAGCCTGAGACCTAAAAATATGGTTGGCTGTACTCCGCCAGGGAAGCAGCAGGGGACAGGCTCTGCAGATGGCACAGCCTGAGACCTATAAATATGGTGGGCTGTACTCCGCCGGGGCAGCAGCAGGGCACAGGCTCTGCAGAAGGCACAGCCGAGACCTATAAATATGGTGGGCTGTACTCCTCCGGGGCAGCAGAGCACAGGCTCTGTAGAAGGCACAGACTGAGACCTATAAATATGGTGGGCTGTACTCCGCCGGGGCAGCAGCAGGGTACACGCTCTGCAGAAGGCACGGACTGAGACCTATAAATATGGTGGGCTGTACTCCGCCAGAGCAGCAGCAGGGCACAGGCTCTGCAGAAGGCACAGCCTGAGACCTATAAATATGGTTGGCTGTACTCCGCCGGGGCAGCAGCAGGGGACAGGCTCTGCAGAAGGCACAGACTGAGACATATAAATATTGTGGGCTGTACTCCGCCGGAGCAGCAGGGCACAGGCTCTGCAGAAGGCACAGCCTGAGACCTATAAATATGGTGGGCTGTACTCCGCCGGAGCAGCAGAGCACAGGCTCTGTAGAAGGCACGGACTGAGACCTATAAATATGGTGGGCTGTACTCCGCCAGGGCAGCAGCAGGACACAGGCTCTGCAGAAGGCACGGACTGAGACCAATAAATATGGTGGGCTGTACTCCGCCAGAACAGCACTGCACAGGCTCTGCAGAAGGCACAGCCTGAGACCTATAAATATGGTGGGCTGTACTCCGCCGGGGCAGCAGCAGGGCACAGGCTCTGCAGAAGGCACAGCCTGAGACCTAAAAATATGGTGGGCTGTACTCCTCCGGGGCAGCAGAGCACAGGCTCTGTAGAAGGCACGGACTGAGACCTATAAATATGGTGGGCTGTACTCCGCCAGGGCAGCAGCAGGACACAGGCTCTGCAGAAGGCACGGACTGAGACCAATAAATATGGTGGGCTGTACTCCGCCAGAGCAGCACTGCACAGGCTCTTCAGAAGACACAGCCTGAGACCTATAAATATGGTGTGCTGTACTCCGCCGGAGCAGCAGCAGGGTACACGCTCTGCAGAAGGCACGGACTGAGACCTATAAATATGGTGAGCTGTACTCCGCTGGGGCAGCAGAGCACAGGTTCTGCAGAAGGCACGGACTGAGACCTATAAATATGGTGGGCTGTACTCCGCCGGGGCAGCAGCAGGGCACAGGCTCTGCAGAAGGCACAGCCTGAGACCTATAAATATGGTGGGCTGTACTCCGCCGGAGGAGCAGCAGGGCACAGGCTCTGCAGAAGGCACAGCCGAGACCTATAAATATGGTGGGCTGTACTCCGCCGGAGGAGCAGCAGGCCACAGGCTCTGCAGAAGGCACGGACTGAGACCTATAAATATGGAGAGCTGTACTCCGCCGGAGCAGCAGCAGGGCACAGGCTCTGCAGAAGGCACAGCCTGAGACCTATAAATATGGTGAGCTGTACTCCGCCGGAGGAGCAGCAGGGCACAGGCTCTGCAGAAGGCACAGCCTGAGACCTATAAATATGGTGGGCTGTACTCCGCCGGGGCAGCAGAGTGCATTTCTCCTCTGAGCTGCCAGAACGAAGTACAGCTTGACAAACCTCAATAAAGCCCCACAGTATCTCGATCAAAACAGCGTAAATTGCTGTTTCATCTATGAAATATGTAAGCCACTGTTTTTTTGCTATTTTAGTCTAACAAGCAAAATTGTCAAGGAAGGGTTTTTCTAAGAATTGCGATAGGGAAGGAGAAACAGAAGACGGAGAACAGGGGTGAGCCTTAGAGCGGTGAGAATGAAGAGGCCCATGGCTTTTATTCGCCACAGTTAAACTTGTTTGTGTTTGAGTCCATTTCATCACAGTCTCAGCAGGGTTCACAGACACAGGCACAAGCAGTGAGATTCAAGTTTAAAACATGCGGTTAAGCTTTTCACTCGCCAAAGCAGCTCTCCTTTCTGCATTACTATTCTGCCTGAATCCCTGGTATAGCGCCTAACTGTAAACTGCGCTACTCTAAACGCTGACAGTTTCTGAAAGATAAATCGGCTGATGGCAAAGACACATAAAGTGATGTGCCCAAGAGCACATAATTCATTCAAGTAGGGAAGCCAGGATTTAAGTTTGAGCCTCTTGGTTGTGAACTCTTTAAATGTAATCATTAACCCACCTCTCCCCAGTAAAAGACATTCCGTTCTATAAATCGCCTTTTTGAACCACAAATGTAAACATCCGTGTTCCTTACTTATTTGAACCTATTGCGCTATTTCTGGGCCCGCCCAGTGTTAGCCTGTAATCCTGCAGCACACGGCTGTAAAACGGATTAGTCCTTTGATCAGAGAAGTGGCAAGGCCCGTATTCAAACCAGGGACGGACTGGGAACCAAAACCGGCCCTGGCAAGGTGCTCGGCCGCAAAGCCCCCCCCCCCCCCCCCCCCCTCCCCCGCCGCCGGGGGTGGGGGTGCAGCCGAGCTCTTTGCCAGGGCCGGTCGTCGGCCGACTTTGTTACAGGGCCGATTTTGCAGCTATGCTGCAAAAACGGCCCTGTAACAAAAACGGCCCCCAGGGGCCCAAAACCGCCCCCACTCGTGCGGCGCACCGGGGGATTGTCCGGTGCCCGCTACGGCCAGTCCGGCACGGATTCAAACTCTGGTCCCAGTGAACTGGTGTGTTCATTGATCAGCAGATACGTGAATGAATGAATAAATGAATGCCTGTTTAGCGCGTGACTACCCAAGAAAGGGATGCCCGGGCGCTTAACAGGAGGCAGCAGACACAGTACACAGCAAAGCCAAAGCAGCTCACAGATTGACTAACCAGTGCACAAAAGTCAAAGGCTTAGATCATGTCATTTATTTCTAAAGATGCCAAAGGGATGAAAAGCCACATGACTCTTTCCTCTAATTGTGGCTTCGTGTAATGTGATTTTCCAAGTCCTCAGAGAGTCAAAGGTCATATGACGCCATGCTCCTGTGGTGTCAATGTTACACTAAATACTGATTTTAAAAAAATTAAAAAATCCTGTTACTTTTTTCTCACGGAACGTTGTTTAATATGACACTGTATGTCATTCTTAGTAGAAGATTACGTCAGGGAGGTCACAGAGCGCATGTGCAATTTAGTGATGTATTTAAATTCGGATTTTTTGTGCAATTTAGAATGTTTCAAGTACACCCACTTCTATTTCCCAAACTCAAATTGTATAGCTTCTCTTCTCCTACTGGTATTTCTGGGGCTTGGGTTGATATGGTTCATCACACACGCAAACCCTCCCAAAAGCCGGAGAGGGAGTCCCCTACCCCCATCCACCCCCCCCATTCAATATTCTTCAAGCTACAAATCTGTGCTAGTTTGCCTCAAATGCAAGTTGACACCACCATGAACCCCCACTTCGGTCTGTACATCTCCCCGCCTGACAGCTGCTCCCCAGTGGCAGCACGTGTGTGAGAGGCAGGGCCGGCTTCAGAGTTGGTGGCGCCCGGTGCGACAATCACCTTTGGCGCCCCCTCGTTGCGTTGTTTTTATGTGCTGTGCCACGTTATCTCACCGGGCAGGGGCCACGTACCTAATGGGCCAGGACAGATGTACTTATGTATCTGGCACAGAATTGTTTGTGGAGTAAGCGTTTGTGCATTGCATTCTTACCACTTCTATGGTGTTGTTGTTCCCTCCACAACTGCAGAAGATGGCGAGTGCTCCAACAGCAACACACTTTTTGCCGGGGATGCAGCCAAGTTAATTGATGTGAACATTAATATTGGACTCAGACAGTTGAGGAATACAGAAAGCTCTGTGGAATCAAATGGTCGGATTATTTTAGAAAGTAGGTGTGCAGCCAGGTCCTTGCGAATGATACGTGACAGAACCCTCCAGTGCCATTACGGACTCAAAATGTCCCCCCGCCCCCGAGTTCGTCACATACCAGTCTTTAGTTTGAGTTTCTACATTGAAGCTTTTCAGATATCGACAGATGGGAGCGGCTGTAACAGAGGCTTCCCAGCCACTGCAGAGGTGGCGACATTAACGTCACTGCTTCAATGCTTTGATTTTAGGATACACCTTTAGGGTAAACATGTGTAAAAATATATGTACAATTATCTGAAAATCTGCGTAGCCTGTGGTTTTGAGCGGTCGAGAGAGAGAGATGAGTGAGAGACACGTGTGCAAGAAACATACGGGAACGAAAGTGAGAAAGAAAGGTCAACAACACAATATTGTTTTAGCCCACATGGATGGTCTGATTGGAAAAGGTGCGCTGGAGGATAAAATAGAGAAGTCACGTGCCAGTAGCAGAACATCAGACCACATCCAGAGAGACTTTACAGCCCGCGCAGCACACAACTCAAACGAGTGAGCACGTTTGAAGATAAGCCCCAAATGAGGGGGGACATAAAAGGAAAACCAGCAGTATTAGCATCCCAAAACAAGCATCCGCGGGATTATGCCGACTATAAAAACCACAACATGACGAAGCTGAAACTGAACTCCAGCATCCTGATATTCACTGCCCCTGTGCTGGGGCTGTTCGCTGCACCGGTGCTGGGGCTGTTCGCTGTGCCAGTGCTGGGGCTGTTTGCTGTGCCAGTGCTTGGGGCTGTTCGCTGTGCCAGTGCTTGGGGCTGTTCGCTGTGCCAGTGCTGGGGCTGTTCGCTGTGCCAGTGCTTGGGGCTGTTCGCTGTGCCAGTGCTGGGGCTGTTCGCTGTGCCTGTGCTGGGGCTGTTCGCTGTGCCAGTGCTGGGGCTGTTTGCTGTGCCAGTGCTTGGGGCTGTTCGCTGTGCCAGTGCTGGGGCTGTTTGCTGTGCCAGTGCTTGGGGCTGTTCGCTGTGCCAGTGCTGGGGCTGTTCGCTGTGCCAGTGCTTGGGGCTGTTCGCTGTGCCAGTGCTTGGGGCTGTTCGCTGTGCCAGTGCTTGGGGCTGTTTGCTGTGCCAGTGCTTGGGGCTGTTTGCTGTGCCAGTGCTTGGGGCTGTTCGCTGTGCCAGTGCTGGGGCTGTTCGCTGCACCGGTGCTGGGGCTGTTCGCTGCACCGGTGCTTGGGGCTGTTCGCTGTGCCAGTGCTGGGGCTGTTCGCTGCACCGGTGCTGGGGCTGTTCGCTGTGCCAGTGCTGGGGCTGTTCGCTGTGCCAGTGCTGGGGCTGTTCGCTGCACCGGTGCTTGGGGCTGTTCGCTGTGCCAGTGCTGGGGCTGTTCGCTGCACCGGTGCTGGGGCTGTTCGCTGTGCCAGTGCTGGGGCTGTTCGCTGCACCGGTGCTTGGGGCTGTTCGCTGTGCCAGTGCTGGGGCTGTTCGCTGCACCGGTGCTGGGGCTGTTCGCTGTGCCAGTGCTGGGGCTGTTTGCTGTGCCAGTGCTTGGGGCTGTTCGCTGTGCCAGTGCTTGGGGCTGTTCGCTGTGCCAGTGCTTGGGGCTGTTCGCTGTGCCAGTGCTTGGGGCTGTTCGCTGTGCCAGTGCTTGGGGCTGTTCGCTGTGCCAGTGCTTGGGGCTGTTCGCTGTGCCAGTGCTTGGGGCTGTTCACTGTACCACTGCTGGGACTGTTTACTGTACCAGTGCTGGGGCTGTTCACTGTGCTGGGACTGTTCACTGTGCCAGTGGTGGGGCTGATCACCGTGCCAGTGGTGGGGCTGATCACCGTGCCAGTGGTGGGGCTGTTCACTGTGCCAGTGGTGGGGCTGTTCACTGTGCCAGTGGTGGGGCTGTTCACTGTGCCAGTGGTGGGGCTGTTCAGTGTGCCAGTGGTGGGGCTGTTTAGTGTGCCAGTGGTGGGGCTGTTCACTGTGCCAGTGGTGGGGCTGTTCACTGTGCCAGTGGTGGGGCTGTTCACTGTGCCAGTGGTGGGGCTGGGGCTGTTCACTGTGCCAGTGGTGAGGCTGTTCACTGTGCCGGTGCTGTGTCTATTCACTGTGCCTGTGCTTTGTCTATTCATTGTGCCACAGCAATGCATGTGCTTATGCATGCGTTTCTTCAAATGAATGACCTGAAAGATTCGAGAGGGAACCATTGATAACAAGCCCTTTGAAGGACCAGCAATTCTGTCAGGAGACTCCTCATTTTCTATGCAGTTTCCTCTGATATGAGGTATTTATTCTGCTTTATTGTTCTTGAGAGCTTTAGCAGAACTTGAGACCCCAACTTACCACTGGTCTAGTGTCTCTAAATGAGCCCTTAAAATCAACCATGTTTTGACCCACGTGTGGAGGGTACAGAGATGCTGACTGTTCCTACACGCGAGCCGACTTCCCTTCGTTGTGCCCCCAGGCACCGGATCACCCATGGGTCCCACAGCACCGGGACACAAAGGAACCCACCCGCTACCTCGTGTGGGTGAAACAGTAGCCCTGGAGTAAACTGGAGGAGCAGAGAGGAACGAACACAGAGAAAGAAACTAAAATCCACCCCTTCTTTAAAACAGTGACCACTTACCTGATGACAATGTCATACTTGTCGATGTGATGCCCAAGAGAGCTGTTTTGTAGTCGGTTTCCATTTCCCACCACCACGCACGTCTTGCACTTTTTGCTGACAAGTAAAAAAAATCATAGCAGGACAGTCAGTATGTGGTCAAGAAAACTGAAATGTGTCAAGCATTCCTGAGCACCCACAAACCCTGCATGCACAAAGCAACCTTCTGTACACCAAAATCGCACAACAAAACCCTCCCAAAACTGATGCACTGGTAGTCAAGTCAAAAGTACTGTATTCGGCAGCCAAGAGCCATAAAAGCAAACCATTTTGTAAAAATACACATTTCATCAAAATACATCATATGATAAAAGGTCTCTCTTCTGTACACCAAAATGTCACAACAAAACCCTCCCAAAACTGATGCACTGGCATAAAACACTGGACTGGAGAAATACTGTCTAACATCTGCAGGGCTGGAGAAAGTGTTACTACGTAGGCTTATAAAGGACTGCGATGACTTTCATGGGCTGGTGTCCTATATCTGCACAGAAACTAAAGGCTCTTGAAAGGTGTAATGAGTGAAATGAGTGTTTTTTGGGGGTGGGTTTGGGGGTGCTGAAGGGACAATATAGTTTTATCCATTTATTATACCTCTCGTTCCCATGCCCTGTTTCTTTTCCACTTACTCATTTTTATTCCTGCTAATATTTGAATATTTTGGAGGGTTACATTTTTTAGGTGTTGCCTACAGACCACTTTTGCAGTGTAACAGCTCATGTCATAACACCACACATAAAAGCAGAAACATACAGACACAGAAAGGGGCTTTTGAGCAGCTCCTTTCAGACACTGAAATGTAGTTTAGTTGGCTTTAAGGATTGGCTTTAGAGGTTGTCCATCAACATTGGCACCCGCCTACATCATTTCGCGGATATGAACTACTTCAAAAAAACGTAAACCAAACTCAGGTGTTAATTCCTCGTTTGTTCTTTAAGAGGGCACCGACCCAACGCACTCTCTGCATGCTTACCCCACTTCCATCCATCATCCTCGTCCACTGTTTCCTGGTGGTCCCCCGCTGAACCCTAGCAGATTAGTGCTACCAAACGACTCTCTTTCTCCCACGGGCTTTATTTGAGGATTTTGATTTTACTGTTCTAAAATGGCTGTCGGCCAAGCTAAAATGGTAAAGTAAAAATAACAAGTATTGGAATGCAAATAGGTCTCGCATTTGTGAGTTAGAGCTATTGATATTGTAAAGGGCAATGTTTTTTACCTACACGTTTTATTTTTGGAGTGAATGTATGTAGTGTGCAAAATCCCTTGGAAAGGTCCTGCACTTCTTAATAAATATATTGAAAAAGACGCAAAGTGTGGATTGTGTCAACAATTGCTTGGCACGTACCTCATGGGTGAAGTGTCGCCACACATGCACACCGTGGTGCTTTACCAATGCGAAACTCATTAATAAAAGCAGTGCTTACAGACTAACCAACGCGATCGGAGCATGTGAATCCGAATCCCGGCTTCTCTTTCATTTTCTAGACTATTTGATTCACTCTCCTGCGTCTTGGTTATCCCTCAAACACTGGGAGGCAATGAAGTTTGCCAAGGGGGTGGGGGCAGAGGGGCTTCGTGGGTACCTGAAAATATATTCATTGCCTAGTTGTCAAAGGTCGCCCGGTGCTATTAGTTAAAATTGTGCAGATTTCATTAAGATATTAAGAGTACTTTACTCGCATCTATGAGAAAATCAACATTAACTAAGCGAAATGTCAGAATGCGTGTCAGTTTTCACAGTGTTTTAGACAGTACTGGTTGCTTAGTTTCATTTCATTAATTTTTTGTATTTACTATTTTACACAGCATTCAAAGTAGGTTACCTAACCCCAAAGCCCTAAATTGTTAAATGACGAAGGGAGTGTTTTACAGTTGAGCAAATGTGTCCAAATGTAATTTTGGTAGTGGCATGGAATGATCAGCCAATGAGGTACTTGATGAGCAAGAATTTAACTACACGTTCAGAACGTACGGTATTGTGGCTGTTTGTTTGTACACAACCATCTCTCTAAATGTGTTTATTAACATAGAGCTTCATCTACCAGACAGTGCTCACAGAGGGGCTACTAAAGCACAGAACAAAATGTATTCATTTATCCTGAGTGTGAAGGCACCCGGAAGGCTTAGGTGCCCACCCGGAGAGGCTAGGGATCCCAGCGCTTCTACAGACTCTGCCGTGCTCCTCTGCCCCAGCAGGGCACAGCTCAGAATCTGCCGCTGCTGCTAAGAATAGGTGAGGGGGATGAGGTTGGGGCATACGGGAGTTGCCGGCAGATTTCCAGGTTATTGAAAGTGATGATTCTGACATGAGGCAATAGAGACTGACTTTGTCTGTTCGTCTGCACCAGTCTATTTCTCTACCATCCACCGGGCTCAATGTCATGTATTCATTCATCTCTCTTTAGAGGTGCGCGAGCCAATATATTAACAGGTAGAGCCAGCCGGAGACGAGCCAAGCGTATACGAGCCAGTGGGCGAGCCGTGAAGATGATCAGCATGTTAATCATACAGTAAACATGATGTAAATGTGCGTAAATGTCTCTTCAGAATTCAAAAATTGCTTTCTTTAGCGCATCGCCTCAGTACACAAGATTATAGCACTGAATTGAGAGGAAGTTATTAAAAGTGCTTGTTTTAAGCATGATTTAAAACACTGCTGCTCCTCCCGCCCGACAACAATGCCATTTGTGAACTAAGAGGCGTCAGTTGCCATGCATACCCCGAATGTTGCCTAGAGCCTTATTATATTTAGAATAACATTAAAATCTAGTTAATTAAACACGAGAAGTTTTTGTACAGCACGCATCTTGTAATAAAGATGAAACCATTAGTGCCGGCAGGCAAGAAAACATGAACAGGAATGGGGAGGCAGGGGAGGGTGAGAAGTCGCAGACTGAGGGAGGGTGCTGTGGGGTGGGGAGACAGGGAAGAAAATAGTGTAAGGAGTAAATGGGCCAATAGCCGTGGAAGGATACAAATGATGAATGAGGAGGGACTAACAAGCCTCAAACCAATCGGAAGCCAGCATTTAAGACAAAAGCCAATGGGCAGAGAGTGGTCGGAGCTTCCACGAAGCTTCCACACTACAGTATATACTGCATGTCTCACAAAGCGATGCGCATTCGCGCTGCAATGCTAGGCGAGTCCAAAAAATGGCCACTGGTTCACCATGACACATGCAAACACACAGCAGTCGTCTTGGAATTAAATTATTCCAAATTTACCTCCGTGTACATGCATGAGTGCACAGGCATGCAGGAGTGCACAGGCATGCAGGAGTGCACAGGCATGCAGGAGTGCACAGGCATGCAGGAGCGCACAGGCATGCAGGAGCGCACAGGCATGCAGGAGCGCACAGGCATGCAGGAGCGCATAGGCATGCAGGAGCGCACAGGCATGCAGGAGTGCACAAGCATACAGGAGTGCACATGCAAGCAAAGTGCACAGGCATGCAGGAGCGCACAGGCATGCAGGAGCGCACAGGCATGCAGGAGTGCACAGGCATGCAGGAGTGCACAGGCATGCAGGAGTGCACATGTGGCATGCACATGCATGCAGGAGTGCACACGCATGCTGGCACATGCGTACCAGACGTCAAGATGTCATTTAAAAACCTACCCTTCCAACTCACTTTCCATTGCTGTGGACATTATAGATTGAAACTGTCTGTTTGAAGGTGCAGACTCCTGATCGGGGACAGATCCCGATGAATAGCTCTCAGTTCACACGGAAAAGAGAGGAGGCTCCTCGCTACATAGCAAGGACACGGGAGCTAGTGATGGTGGCACTCCTGCAGAAAGAGCAGTGCATGACTCTGGTGCACGCTGAGTAACTGCCCTTGGTGCCATTTCCCATGTCAGTGACAACCTGCCAGATAACATGAAGCCTTTCCCGCCTCCTGTGATCTGAATGTGCTGCTTCCACTTAGGAGGACCTGGGGAGCTAGCAGTCCCCTAGTAACAGAAGGAGGCATAGCCAGCACAACAGTGGACTTGGAGCAGTAGTGATGGTGCTTTGGAGACACAGGCCCTGGTTAAAAGAGAAGGGAGAAGAGCAGGGAGTCTGGCGAAAGAATGGGGCTCTCTGCGCCACATGCAGTGAGGAGGATGCAGTGAAAGAATGGGGCTCTCTAGGCCACATGCAGTGAGGGGGATGCAGTGAAAGAATGGGGCTCTCTAGGCCACATGCAGTGAGGGGGATGCAGTGAAAGAATGGGGCTCTCTAGGCCACATGCAGTGAGGGGGATGCAGTGAAAGAATGGGGCTCCCTGGTCCAGATGCAGTGAAAGAATGGGGCTATCTGGGCCACATGAAGTGAGGGGGATGCAGTGAAAGAATGGGGCTCTCTGGGCCAGATGCAGTGAGGAGGATGCAGTGAAAGAATGGGGCTCTCTGCGCCACATGCAGTGATGGGAATGCAGTGAAAGAATGGGGCTCTCTGGGCCACATGCAGTGAGGGGGATGCAGTGAAAGAATGGGCTCTGGTCCACATGCAGCGAGGGGGATGCAGTGAAAGAATGGGCTCTGGGCCACATGCAGTGAGGGGGATGCAGTGAAAGAATGGGGCTCTCTGGTCCACATGCAGCGAGGGGGATGCAGTGAAAGAATGGGGCTCTCTGGTCCACATGCAGTGAGGGGGATGCAGTGAAAGAATGGGGCTCTCTGGTCCACATGCAGTGAGGGGGATGCAGTGAAAGAATGGGGCTCTCTGGTCCACATGCAGTGAGGGGGATGCAGTGAAATAATGGGGCTCTCTGGGCTACATGCAGTGAGGGGGATGCAGTGAAAGATCTGCCTTTCCAGCCTGGGCCCCGCTGAACCTGTTCCGGTGGCAGCAAAAGCAAGTGGGATTCAGCCAGACCAAGCTCAGAATCAGAAACTGTTGCTGACTCTGATGCACAAAGTACAGAGAGTTGATCAACAACATTCAGCAGCAGAAGGACATGGTCAGATGTAGAGCACCGGTAGCATCACTGGTACCGAAACGGGAAGCGATTGGTTGATTTATTCCTTATCACTCCTGTGCACATTCTAGTACTTGAACGCTTCTTAACGGAGGAAGAAAATGAATCATCCATAGCAGGTCCTAAAACTGGAAGAGATATTGCTTCAAAAACCCATCTCCCCACTTCCATAAGGTGCACTTAGGTTACAATGGGTTTTTTCCATGGGTACCAGTGTAAAACGAAAATGCTACTTACCTGTAACAATAGTTACACAGTTTTCCCAGGGTCCCCTGGTGGTGTTATTCCACCGGCTAGCAGTGGGGTTGTGATTGACATGGACTCAATAACCACCATCACACCATTTTCAACTTCGTTTCTATTAACAGCGTGAACTTAGGGACATAGGTCCTGTGAAAGAAAACCAGCACAACTCCTAAGGGCGGGGTAGATTCACATGGAAATATAAGCACATTCAGTGTTAAACTATTCTCGATTCACTTGCTGTGCATCGATAGCGAAGCCGCACTACATCTCGAAGAAGGTTGTGGTGAAGCGTGAATGGGATCAAACGGGTTCTTAAAAAAAGTCTATCCTCTTGACCAGAACCCAAGACCAGATTGCTGCTCTGTATGGGTCATGTAAGGAAGTAGGGACAAAAGCCAGTGTCTACGCCTTCTTCCGTGTGGTTTGTGGCAGAGTACTTTCTGAGGCAGTGTACAACACAATCAAACGCAATGCACAATCCAGTTTGCAATATTGCATATCATGTTAGGATTGCCCTTCTGTTGATATGCAAATGATACAAAATAGTTGCTTTTTTTGGTAAACTTATTGGACCTGTTAATATCCTGCCTTGCACATGTCTGCTAATGATACGTTACCCAGACAATCCATGGTGGC
Organism: Triturus cristatus; assembly: GCF_964204655.1. Classification (NCBI taxonomy): domain Eukaryota; kingdom Metazoa; phylum Chordata; class Amphibia; order Caudata; family Salamandridae; genus Triturus; species Triturus cristatus. The sequence goes on from NC_140588.1 coordinate 1,015,311,069, forward strand.
TCTTTTCCCATGTGCATAGTGTGACTTGGGGAGGTTTGAAAAAGCTACAAAGAGCTGGTTCGGTTTATGGAAGGACTTAGTGCTGTCAATGTAATACTGCCCGTTCAAATCCTAAAGTGTGCAGTGGCCTTTCCACTACTGAATCAGGCTGTGGAAGAATATGAGCAGCTCAAAAGTTGTGTTAATGTGAAAAGATGAAACTAGGTTGAGAAGGAACTTAGGATTGGTCCTAAGAACTAACTTTTGCTTGGGTGCCTGATTGAACGGTGCCTGAACATGAGTGCTTCTAACTAGCTGATGCGCCAGAGTTAGGTTATGGATATCAGGACGCCCATGTTCTAGGAGAGAAGCTGTAAGCTGCAAGAGTGGAGAGGTTCAACAGACGGACCCACAAGCCTCGAGAGACCTATGTTAAGGTTCCACACTGTAGCTGGGAGTATCCTAGGGGGTGTCACCCTTATGAGTCCCTCCATAAATGCCTTAAGCACAGGAATCCTAAGAAGGGATGAAAATTCCCTGTTCTGCCATCACGCTACGTGGAAGTATATTGAAGTGTATGCAAGGCCTGCTGTCTGAAGGTGTAAAAGTGAAGAGCGGATCTCTTGATCCTTTACTTTGAAAGAGTATGTGCTTGGAGTGCAGCAGTAGACACATCTCTGCATAACATGTGTGTATAGTGGGCCTACGTGCCTCATGCAATATGTTCATGCACTCAAGAAGGTGCAAGTAGCCGAACTCTAGGACTTCAATTACCAGATTGCTAGGTGGACCTGCTTGGGATTTGGGTGCCTGATTTGGGTGCTCTGTTGTGAGAGAAGATCTGGCCCGATCAGTAGCTGTTCATGGGGAATGATGGACATCTCCAGGAGAATCAAGTACCAAGGCTCTCCTGCCCAAGTTGGAGCCACACTTCAAACAGCTGTTCAATGCAAATTAGATCAACAAACGTTTATATTGAATCTTGGAACACAGACACATCATCCTAGATATACCACTTGCCTTATTGCACCTGTGACCCATCCTAACTCGAGCAACTGGAGTGGGGGACTATGCATACTCGTCCTGTGAAGCACTAACATATCTACAAAGATTCCTGGTGTCACCGACAGTTGCAGGTGGAGGAAACCATCACCACCGAGCAATTGCATGTCTTCAGCCAATTCTCATCATGCCAAATCTGCTTTAGCATTCCGCGGCACCTGCATCTGGCAGCTTCTTTCCAAATTTGATCCGCTTCAGGAGGTCGATGTGTCGACGTTAGTGGAGAGGAGTCTCATGTCTGATAGTCATGTCACCGAGATGTGAGCCCCGCTCAGTGAGTGATGCGCTAATGGTCACCGACGCAAGAGGGTCCAAGAAAGGCCTGCTGAGTAACCAGGTGTTGCTGTTTCGGTGCAGAAAACACGGAGTGTCGGCCTTTATCAACACTAGATCTTCCTAGCGACGCTTCGCTTGTGGCCATTGCATCACAAGTGCTCATCTATGATATGGTGCCTGGAACAACTGCTATTCATGATGCCCTCATAGCCAAGAGCTTTGTTACAGTCCTTACAGATAATGGATGAGTGGATTGAAAAAACGTTGTTTGCTGCCGCAATCCTAAACGATCCAAGTTGTTGCCAACACGATTTAAGGACTGTGCTGCAAAAGAGTTTTGGGTGATGAAGTGTTCAAGCAGCGGCCATGTGATTGAACGTTGTGTGGTCTAGTTTGTGTACTATTTGTGTACTATATCTCCCCAGTGAAGGGCTATGCTCTGTGACCTCATCAGGAGTCGCAAGCGCTATATAAATGCAAACCGTTTCCTCTTCTATCCCACCGTTACCCTTCTTAAGCCAAAAACATACTAATATGTCCACCACTCAAATAAATTTAATATTTCCCTACACTAATTCACCAATAATACTTTCTGGACTCCGTAGTAGCGTGCTGCACGCCAAAAAATCATTTTGGCGCCTCATCAGGGGTAGCAAGCGCTATATAAATGCAATTACAATACAATATTCTCAACACCCTGGAGTATTATGCTGTATAGATTATTATTTCATATGCATGTCTGTTGCTATTAAGCTTTAGTTTATTTGTTTTGGTTGCCACATGCTATGTTTTAATTGTCGACTTATGTGTATTGGCTGCATTTGTTATTATTGTAGGAGGCGGTGTGTGGTGGGTTTCCTAGGATGGTAGATGGTTGCATTTGAACGTTGATGGCAATCCAGCGAGAGTCCAGGCAGAGTGCAGTTGCTGCCTGAACTTGTTAGACTGTTGGTTGCATTAAGCTTAATAAGGGATTTCGAAGTGCCTGCTTGTTTGGGTTCTCTTCGGGGGCTGCTGTGGCAACATTTGCCAGCACTGCTTTTGGTTTTCAGTTCGGCTCTGAAGGAAGGAACAACTTCACAGCGCACTGGGCGTGGGATTTGTGATGTTTAAAGTCACCAAAAGTGATTGCAGAGGCAACTGCAGCACAGGGTCTGCATCTTATACAACAAAGAGCTGAGCACAGGGGCTGCATCAGATACAACAAAGAGCTGAGCACAGGGTCTGCATCAGATACAACAAAGAGCTGAGCACAGGGCCTGCATCAGATACAACAAAGAGCCGAGCACAGGGTCTGCATCCTATACAACAAAGAGCTGAGCACAGGTCCTGCATCCTATACAACAAAGAGCTGAGCACAGGGCCTGCATCAGATACAACAAAGAGCTGAGCACAGGGCCTGCATCAGATACAACAAAGAGCTGAGCACGGGGTCTGCATCAGATACAACAAAGAGCTGAGCACGGGGCCTGCATCCTATACAACAAAGAGCTGAGCACAGGGCCTGCATCCTATACAACAAAGAGCTGAGCACAGGGTCTGCATCATATACAACAAAAAGCTGAGCACGACGTCTGCATCCTATACAACAAAGGACTGAGCACAGGGTCTGCATCAGATACAACAAAGAGCTGAGCACAGGGCCTGCATCCTATACAACAAAGAGCTGAGCACGGGGTCTGCATCCTATACAAAGAGCTGAGCACAGGGTCTGCATCATATACAACAAAGAGCTGAGCACAGGGCCTGCATCCGATACAACAAAGAGCTGAGCACAGGGCCTGCATCAGATACAACAAAGAGCTGAGCACGGGGCCTGCATCCTATACAACAAAGAGCTGAGCACAGGGCCTGCATCCTATACAACAAAGAGCTGAGCACAGGGCCTGCATCAGATACAACAAAGAGCTGAGCACAGGGCCTACATCAGATACAACAAAGAGCTGAGCAAAGGGTCTGCATCCTATACAACAAAGAGCTGAGCACAGGGCCTTCATCAGATACAACAAAGAGCTGAGCACAGGGTCTGCATCCTATACAAGAAAGAGCTGAGCACAGGGCCTGCATCAGATACAACAAACAGCTGAGCACAGGGTCTGCATCATGTACAACAAAGAGCTGAGCACAGGGTCTGCATCCTATACAACAAAGAGCTGAACACAGGGTCTGCATCATGTACAACAAAGAGCTAAGCACAGGGTCTGCATCCTATACAACAAAGAGCTGAACACAGGGTCTGCATCCTTTACAACAAAGAGCTGAGCACAGGGTCTGCATCAGATACAACAAAGAGCTGAGCACAGGGTCTGCATCATATACAACAAAGAGCTGAGCACAGGGTCTGCATCAGATACAACAAAGAGCTGAGCACGGGGCCTGCATCCTATACAACAAAGAGCTGAGCACAGGGCCTGCATCCTATACAACAAAGAGCTGAGCACGGGGCCTGCATCCTATAGAACAAAGAGCTGAGCACGGGGTCCTGCATCCTATACAACAAAGAGCTGAGCACGGGGTCTGCATCAGATACAACAAAGAGATGAGCACAGGGTCTGCATCAGATACAACAAAGAGCTGAGCAAGCGGTCTGCATCATACACAACAAAGAGCTGAGCACAGGGTCTGCATCCTATACAACAAAGAGCTGAGCACAGGGCCTGTATCAGAAACAACAAAGAGCTGAGCACAGGGCCTGCATCAGATACAACAAAGAGCTGAGCACAGGGTCTGCATCAGATACAACAAAGAGCTGAGCACAGGGTCTGCATCAGATACAACAAAGAGCTGAGCACAGGGTCTGCATCAGATACAACAAAGAGCTGAGCACGGGGTCTGCATCTTATACAACAAAGAGCTGAGCACAGGGCCTGCATCAGATACAACAAAGAGATGAGCACAGGGTCTGCATCAGATACAACAAAGAGCTGAGCACAGGGTCTGCATCCTATACAACAAAGAGCTGAGCACAGGGTCTGCATCATATACAACAAAAAGCTGAGCACGGGGTCTGCATCCTATACAACAAAGAGCTGAGCACAGGGTCTGCATCATATACAACAAAAAGCTGAGCACAGGGTCTGCATCCTATACAACAAAGCTGAGTACAGGGCCTGCATCAGATACAACAAAGAGCTGAGCACAGGGCCTGCATCAGATACAACAAAGAGCTGAGCACAGGGTCTGCATCAGATACAACAAAGAGCTGAGCACAGGGTCTGCATCATATACAACAAAGCTGAGCACAGGGCCTGCATCAGATACAAAAAAGAGCTGAGCACAGGGTCTGCATCAGATACAACAAAGAGCTGAGCACAGGGTCTGCATCAGATACAACAAAGAGCTGAGCACAGGATCTGCATCCTATACAACAAAGAGCTGAGCACAGGGCCTGGATCAGATACAACAAAGAGCTGAGCACAGGGTCTGCATCCTATACAACAAAGAGCTGAGCACAGGGCCTGCATCAGATACAACAAAGAGCTGAGCAAAGGGTCTGCATCCTATACAACAAAGAGCTGAGCACAGGGTCTGCATCCTATACAACAAAGAGCTGAGCACAGGGCCTGCATCCTATACAACAAAGAGCTGAGCACGGGGTCTGCATCATACACAACAAAGAGATGAGCACAGGGTCCACATCATACACAACAAAGAGATGAGCGCAGGGTCTGCATCACATACAACAAAGAGCTGAGCACAGGGCCGGAATCAGATACAACAAAGAGCTGAGCACGGGGCCTGCATCCTATACAACAAAGAGCTGAGCACAGGGTCCACATCATACACAACAAAGAGATGAGCGCAGGGTCTGCATCACATACAACAAAGAGCTGAGCACAGGGCCGGAATCAGATACAACAAAGAGCTGAGCACGGGGCCTGCATCCTATACAACAAAGAGCTGAGCACAGGGCCTGCATCCTATACAACAAAGAGCTGAGCACAGGGCCTGCATCCTATACAACAAAGAGCTGAGCACGGGGTCTGCATCATGTACAACAAAGAGCTGAGCACGGGGTCTGCATCATGTACAACAAAGAGCTGAGCACGGGGTCTGCATCATGTACAACAAAGAGCTGAGTACAGGGCCTGAATCAGATACAACATAGAGCTGAGCACAGGGCCTGCATCATACACAACAAAGAACTGAGCACAGGGTCTGCATCAGATACAACAAAGAGCTGAGCACGGGGCCTGCATCCTATACAACAAAGAGCTGAGCACAGGGCCTGCATCCTATACAACAAAGAGCTGAGCACAGGGTCTGCATCCTATACAACAAAGAGCTGAGCACAGAGTCTGCATCCTATACAACAAAGAGCTGAGCACGGGGTTCGCATCATATACAGCAAAGAGCTGAGCACGGGGTCTGCATCCTATACAACAAAGAGCTGAGCACGGGGTCTGCATCCTATACAACAAAGAGCTGAGCACAGGGTCTGCATCATATACAACAAAGAGCTGAGCACGGGGTCTGCATCATATACAACAAAGAGCTGAGCACAGGGCCTGCGTCCGATACAACAAAGAGCTGAGCACAGGGCCTACATCAGATGCAACAAAGAGCTGAGCACAGGGCCTGCATCCTATACAACAAAGAGCTGAGCACAGGGCCTGCATCCTATACAACAAAGAGCTGAGCACAGGGCCTGCATCAGATACAACAAAGAGCTGAGCACAGGGCCTGCATCAGATACAACAAAGAGCTGAGCAAAGGGTCTGCATCAGATACAACAAAGAGCTGAGCAAAGGGTCTGCATCCTATACAACAAAGAGCTGAGCACAGGGCCTGTATCAGATACAACAAAGAGCTGAGCACAGGGTCTGCATCCTATACAAGAAAGAGCTGAGCACAGGGCCTGCATCAGATACAACAAACAGCTGAGCACAGGGTCTGCATCATGTACAACAAAGAGCTGAGCACAGGGTCTGCATCCTATACAACAAAGAGCTGAACACAGGGTCTGCATCATGTACAACAAAGAGCTGAGCACAGGGTCTGCATCCTATACAACAAAGAGCTGAACACAGGGTCTGCATCCTTTACAACAAAGAGCTGAGCACAGGGCCTGCATCAGATACAACAAAGAGCTGAGCACAGGGTCTGCATCATATACAACAAAGAGCTGAGCACAGGGTCTGCATCCTATACAACAAAGAGCTGAGCACAGGGTCTGCATCATATACAACAAAAAGCTGAGCACGGGGTCTGCATCCTATACAACAAAGAACTGAGCACAGGGTCTGCATCAGATACAACAAAGAGCTGAGCACAGGGCCTGCATCCTATACAACAAAGAGCTGAGCACGGGGTCTGCATCCTATACAAAGAGCTGAGCACAGGGTCTGCATCATATACAACAAAGAGCTGAGCACGGGGTCTGCATCATATACAACAAAGAGCTGAGCACAGGGCCTGCATCCGATACAACAAAGAGCTGAGCACAGGGCCTGCATCAGATACAACAAAGAGCTGAGCACGGGGCCTGCATCCTATACAACAAAGAGCTGAGCACAGGGCCTGCATCCTATACAACAAAGAGCTGAGCACAGGGCCTGCATCAGATACAACAAAGAGCTGAGCACAGGGCCTACATCAGATACAACAAAGAGCTGAGCGAAGGGTCTGCATCCTATACAACAAAGAGCTGAGCACAGGGCCTTCATCAGATACAACAAAGAGCTGAGCACAGGGTCTGCATCCTATACAAGAAAGAGCTGAGCACAGGGCCTGCATCAGATACAACAAACAGCTGAGCACAGGGTCTGCATCATGTACAACAAAGAGCTGAGCACAGGGTCTGCATCCTATACAACAAAGAGCTGAACACAGGGTCTGCATCATGTACAACAAAGAGCTAAGCACAGGGTCTGCATCCTATACAACAAAGAGCTGAACACAGGGTCTGCATCCTTTACAACAAAGAGCTGAGCACAGGGTCTGCATCAGATACAACAAAGAGCTGAGCACATGGTCTGCATCATATACAACAAAGAGCTGAGCACAGGGTCTGCATCCTATACAACAAAGAGCTGAGCACGGGGTCTGCATCCTATACAACAAAGAACTGAGCACAGGGTCTGCATCCTATACAACAAAGAACTGAGCACAGGGTCTGCATCAGATACAACAAAGAGCTGAGCACAGGGTCTGCATCAGATACAACAAAGAGCTGAGCACGGGGTCTGCATCATGTACAACAAAGAGCTGAGCACGGGGTCTGCATCATGTACAACAAAGAGCTAAGCACAGGGTCTGCATCAGATACAACAAAGAGCTGAGCACAGGGCCTGCATCCTATACAACAAAGAGCTGAGCACAGGGCCTGCATCAGATACAACAAAGAGCTAAGCACAGGGTCTGCATCAGATACAACAAAAAGCTGACAACCATATAACTGATTATGATAGGTGATTTGAAATGGCCTCATAAGCAGGGGCAGCAATCTTCAACATGGCATGTGACAAACGTGCCATGTGACTAAACAAACTATCACCTAGGTAGTTCTAATGACAAGGCTGTCACAGCAAATCAAACGAGTTAGGGGGCATAGCTGGGCTGTCGAACCAGATGCTGCCCTAGCAAAAAAGTTCAAACAAGTCCTGTTCCCTTCTCGCCTAAGGCAATCTCTCCCTTTCCATCCTTGCTTCTCTCCTCTCTCTACCTCCCCCCTACCTCTCTATCTCCCTTGAAGCCTTATTGTGCCTGCAGTAGAGTTGAGGAAGGGACAGAGGCACCGGGAGTGGTCCTGGCCTTTCAAAACTGGTCTCCCAGGGATCCAGCCCTTGGGGAAATGCCTGGTGGAATAAAAGGCCTGTCCAGCCCAGGGAGGGGGCGTGTTCTACAACGCCAGGGTCTTTGGATGCAGAGTCAACAGGAGAAATAAAACAAAGCAAGCTGTCATGTTGGGTTCGTTCTTGTAGACCTGAAGGATATAGTACTTTAGAACTGTGTATGCAATGGGTTCCATAGAAGAATTTTTATCACGTTCGAAGATTAAGCAGATGAAGTTTGGCAGGGCAGCCGTGTGGATATGGAGTGCCAGGGCTGCAACAAACACCTACCACACCCTTCGCCTGGAGTCTTTACTAATGGCCTTAAAATCATATGGCCCACTCAAGCCCAGGGCAGCTGGCCAGCAGCATAAGAGGGTTTCCATGGCTGCAAGACTAGGCCTGTCAGGTACCTGGATAGTGACTGAAGCCTGGAAGACTGAATCAACTTGTAAAGACACGCTGCATAAAAACATTTTGCGAGGTGTGGAAGAAGTCATGCATTTGGATGGGAAACAGCCATTTGAACGCGATCATAACCACATGGGACAAACCACGAAGCCATTACCATGCATGCCTTTACCACAAATTTTGTTGTAAAGGCATGAATTATAAAGTCATATGGTAATGACTTTGTGGTAACAGTCATGCATTACTTACATACTACAGTACTTCTTGCCGCACTGCTGAAAGCTGAAGGAGGGTTTTGGGCTAGTTTGTAGGCGTTAGTGTGCAGTAGGACGTCCTCCACGCAAACATACAGCCTTTTTCCAATGGGGGATTGGGCTTGTGTTGGTGTGCGAACCAGGGCGAGTGCTCTTGTGGACATGCTTTATAATTTTACAGTCATAGTAGTGAAGGCGGTTGAGCCGCTGCATACAGCACTTCCTGTTCCAGCCGAAAGTGCGAGGGGTGGTATTTGTGAACTGTGCACAACAAATATGCATTCTTGTAGCCGACTGCCCTATTTAATCTGGTACCCCAAAGCTATAACATTACCCACATCGGGACATTACAGCACTCTGTTTAAAAGGGCAAGCATCCGATTTCGAAAAAACGTGGAGAAGACAGCCGTATGACTGTCCTTCAATGACACCCGGCCATCATGCACTCAGTTGGACCACCAACACAAGCCCAATCCCCCATTGGAAAAAGCCTGTATGTTGCATGGAGGACGTCCTATTACACACCAACAGTAATGCGTAAAAACTTGCCCAAAACCCTCCTTCAGCTTTCAGCAGTGCGGTAATGTAAGGCAACAAGAGCGGGGCAATGTAATTAACTGTAGTATGCCAGCAACACGTGATTTGTTGCTAAAGTTTTGTGGTAGTGGTATGTGTGGTAATGGCACTTTTCATGTGTCTTGAGCCTTGGCATAGCCAATAGGTCTCGCTTTTGGGACCTTATAAGTGTGTTTACTTTTGCTATAATCGCGGCACGTAAAGCGCGGGTGCCTTGGTTATTGCAAAAGAAATAGAAAAAAACATCTATTTCTTTACTTTTGCTATAATCGCGGCACCCGCGCATTACGTGCAGCGATTATAGCAAAAGTAAATATACTTATAAGGTTCCAAAAGCGAGACCTATTGGCTATGCCAATGCTTGTTTTAATTAAGTGTTGCCTTCACTGGCATTCAAGCAACAGTCTCCTACCCAGACACAGACAATCAAAAAGAGACGAACACGATATTGACTTTGGCTGCGCACTCGGGGTCCATCCACAACTTTTTGTTTATAATTTTTGACTTCACTGATTATGTGTCTAGAGGTTGGCTGTTTAACAAAAAAAGGCACTGTGGGAAGGTTAGCTCGCTTTGAGAACAATTGGCAGTCGTTGCACCACACATTTTCTCCCAGATGCGGTATGATAAGTGCAGTGCGTGTTAACACTTTAGTTTAGGCACACAAGTACAGAAACGCGTGTCAATATCGGCGCTGTTAGCGGTGTGCATTCTGCACACGTTTCTGGATTATTGTTCTCCATCAACAGAGGAGCAAATATGTATAGAGGCGCGTGGAAAATCTGCTTACAGTACCACTCCCAGAGGTAAGATGCTGTCAGAGGGCGTGGTCAGACCAGTAACTCCACGAGGAAGCCAATCACAGGGCGGTAAAAGAGCACACCACCTAACACTCCAGCACAGATTTCCTCCTAAGTGTATTACGGTAAAAGCAGTGCATGATAATAGTCCGTACCTTCCTAGCAGGTCTTTCTCGTCCCATTGTCCCAGGAGCCTTCAGTCTTCCCTGGTACAGATTTCCCTATATAAATACACCATGTAACTAATGCACCTCCCAACATGGCAGACACAACGCCCGGTTGTGAGACCCATAAAAAGAAGCCCCACCACGTATACTTCCTGATTTTTTTCTTGATCCACCGGAACATTAATTTCACCCATAACATAAGTTGTGTCAGTTATATTGTTAAGTGAGAGTTTGGACCAGCAGCTTTAGCTGCAATCCAGTGATATGTTTATGTTGCAACAGAGATTAGAGTGTAAAACGATTACTACCGGCATATAAACATGGAATACATGCCTGCAAAAGAAACAAGCATTGGCATAGCCAATAGGTCTCGCCTTTGGGACCTTATAAGTGTTTAGCCATGCAACGGTTGATATTGTTGCACCAAGGATATTGTGCTGCATAACTAAATACTTATAAGGTCCCAAAAGCGAGACCTATTGGCTATGCCAATGCTTGTTTTGGGAATATGGTCACCCTAGTGTTTGCATTGTAAAGGCATGAGTGCGTTGTTCCACATTACAACCCCATTTGGATTTGCGGCAGGCAATGTTTGTTTTAATATCAGAGAAATCAACAACAAAAACCGGCCCAGCGGATTATAAAACGGACCCACAAACAGCCAACAAACCGGAATAGTCCGACCGGTCAGGCCAGCCCTTCTGCACCACCGTGTTGCCCTGCAGGGGAGCGTGACCCGGGGCCAGCGCACCACCGGGGTCAGTGCTTCTCACGAGGCACGCACACTTGTTCTGGAGGCGCCGGACTGGCTCCGATGACCCGTCCCTCATGATCGGCATTCCAGAGAGGGCACGCGCTTTAACCTCGTGAGGGGTATGGGAGGCGCTGTAGAAACAACGATAGATACCATGTTTGAATAAATCATAGGTGTTACAACGAGTCTCCCGCCTGAGTCAATTGTCGGGGGGCCAGAACCAACCCCCCCCCTCCCCCCCGCTTTCCATGCACAGATATGGGGTGACAGCGTCTGAACCCGCTCCCTTCCTGACGATTCGTGGGTTTCCACTTTCAGAGCAGAGGCGGACTGTGTGCAGAAACCTGACCGTAGCTTGGAGACATTTACCCAAAGTCCTCGATGTAATACATGATCATGCAGAGCCAGCGCTTTAAGTGGGCGGCTCCTGTCCCGTCTCAGGCCGAGCAGGCATTAAAAGACGCCTTTGCAAGTGACCCTACCGGGTCATGCGCTTGCATTTCGGGCAAAATCACCGTTTCTCACCTAAGACTGTAAAAACCCTTAAACTATTGCATTCCAGCCGTTCAGTCCTTGTTTACATTTCCCATATTTTACTTCCTCTTATATTCGCCAAGAATATTTGCTTTTGTTCCAAAATGTTCTGTTTCTGTATTTCGTACGCAACATATGACACTTGAATAGTGCTTACTTGGAAGCGAGCGACCTCTGGGCGTCTGAGCGCGTTCAGGTTTCGGCTGGGTGTTTATGAATGTGAATGAGTGACCGCTTTGAAGTTGGGTCAGAAGGCAGCGAGTTTCTCACAGCGCCTCTGAGTGGAACATCAAGGTGTGCAGACTACATGCACATCCCATTCTTGGCCTCTCTGCAGAGCACATAGCATGATGGTTCAATATGTACCAACTGCAAATGTGTTAAAGTGTAATATCTGCAGATGGACAGGTGGGGAGAAAAAGGATGTGTCTAACAGAGTGAGAGACTGCAGAAGAAAGTGGGGTCAAGAGAGGGGCGGAGTGACAGGCACTCTCTTAGGACACTGCCCATTCACAGACCGTAGTACTGTTTCATTTGCAGTATTTTATTTTCAGAATTGAAACATTCCCAATTATAATTGCTCACAACGAAAGTATTCTCATCATTTATCTGATACAGCTAACAAGCACTGTCAAGAACAACAAGTCTCTCTTGCTTTAGGCATCTCTTCGTTGTTGTTTTACGTCGGAATGCACAGGAGTTTGGTTTACATGTTTTAAGCCACGTCATTAATTACACAGACCATGCCTCTTGGACAGGATTTCTAGTTAAGCTTCTTGGGCCACACCCCTTTCAGGGACTCCCCACACCACCTTTCCCATCCCACTAAAACACTGCACAGGAATACAAGTATCAGACATAAAATACCCTGGACTGGGCAAGTCACTCACACCGGACTTAAGATTCAGGACACTCCTAACAATTGTGCGCTAAGCTGGTTTATAAGGAAGGCTGTCGGGCCTGGGCCGTCGGCAGCACCCTGTGTCTATTATTGGCATACTGTGCTTTGAGCAGCACCAGCCTGTTTGGAACTGAGCTCTCCCTACCAGTCTGTCCATGTCCATACAGAGAAGCAGTCTCTGGCTTTCACGCTTAGTTTCTAGTGAGAAGGACCCTCCCTGTTCAATTATCGTCAAGGCCGGCTTTAGCGCTGGTGGCGCCCGGTGCGAACATCAGTTTTGGCACCCCCACGTCCCATGACCGCCTCCTCGGATTCTCTCACTACTACCTGCAAAAGTGCCCCTTATCTCTCCTCTCATAAGATCTTGCTAAGCACAGCGCCCCCCTGAGGTCACAGCGCCCCCCTCCACAGGTCAGCGCCCGGTGCGGCCACACCAGCCGCACTGCCCTAAAGCCGGCCCTGATTGTCCTTTGTTTCTGGCCACACTTTTTCGCAGTGTGCCCCTACACCTTTGCTGCTGGTGCCCATTCTGCCATCACTATTGCTTCGAGGCGCTTTTTGGAAAGCGTCTCAAAGTCATTTTACCAGAACGTATGCTGTCTTATGTGGTCTGAGAAATCTTGTTATTTAATGAGGTTTTTATTTTTTGGGAAACTTACAAAACAGCCACAAACGAATTCTATCAATACTGTCTGAGAAAAACATCCAGCGTGAATGTGGCAAAACTGTTAAAAACTAAAACTAACGCCCACCTATGATCAACATGCCCTTAATGGGATTAACAGCACTGAGGTTGAACAACGCGCAATGGATGCTCGCGGAGGTTGAACAGCGCACAATGGATCCTCGCTGAGGTGTAACAGCGCACAATGGATGCTCGCTGAGGTTTAACTGCGCACAATGGATGCTCATTGAGGTTTAACAGCGCGCAATGGATGCTCGCTGAGGTTTAACTGCGCACAATGGATGCTCACTGAGGTTTAACAGCGCACAATGGATGCTCATTGAGGTTTAACAGCGCGCAATAGATGCTCACTGAGGTTTAACAGCGCGCAATGGATGCTCATTGAGGGAAGGCATGGCTTGGCAGTTCGGGCTGGACTGTTCCCATGAGGCACAGGGTCAGACTGATTTGCATATGGCCATGTCTTAACTGGGGTGGCAGAGTGGGCTAAAGAACGGTGATGGATCAAACCCAGATCTGTTGACTGGGTGTGAGTGTTTGATTGGCTCTGATGCTCCGTCCATCACCACCCCCTTTTGTACCGCATTGAGGTTTAACAGCGAGCAATAGATACTCACTGAGGTTTAACAGCGCGCAATGGATGCTCATTGAGGTTTAACAGCGCGCAATAGATGCTCACTGAGGTTTAACAGCACGCAATGCATGCTCATTGAGGTTTAACAGCGCGCAATGGATGCTCATTGAGGTTTAACGTGCAATGGGTGCTCACTGAGGTTCAACAGTATACAATGGATGCTCACTGTGACTTAGCACGCAATGGATGCTCACTAAGGTTCAACAGCGCACAATGGATGCTCATTGAGGTTTAACAGCGCACAATGGATGCTCACTGGGGTTTAACAGCATGCAATGGGCGATCACTGTGGTTTCACGGTGAGCAATGGGTGGCGCACTGTGGTATAACAGCGCACAATCGGTTACTCACTGTGATTCAACAGTGCGCAATCGATGTTTACTGAGGTTTAACAGCGTACAATGAGTGCTCACTGTGGTTTAACAGTGTGCAACCGGTGGTTCACGGAGGTTAACAGAGCGCAATGGGTGACTCACTGAGGTTTGACAGTGCACAATGGGTTACTCACTGATATTTAACAGCGCGCAATGGATGCTCACTGTGGTTTAACAGTAACAGTGTGCAATGGGTGGCTCACTGAGGTTAGTGCACAATAGTTTTTCTTACTGTGGTTTAACAGCGCGCAATGCGACGCTCGCTGAGGTTTAACCCCATTGGTGCCAACTGCCGACACCCACACCCCTCCGTAGTGTGTCTGTCAGTCACTGGCTCATGTCACAGACTCCTCACTGGCATGGCTGAAAGGAGCAGGTGAGTGCTCTCTCCTGGTCCGGTGGGAAACAAATGCCTAAGGGCCTCCCCACGTTTCAGGGAGGCCTCGTTGGAAACGGAGGGCCCCCTTCCAATGAGGCCTTCCTGAAACAGTGCCCTGGCTTTCCACAGCCAGGAAACGCACTGGGCCACCAGCGACGTTTGCCAGGGGGTTCATGCTAGCGGTCTGCAGGGTCTTTATGTGAATGACCCTCAGTCCCAAACAAAAAAGAAAAGCATGCTTGAAAGAGGCGTCAAGGAACAGGGTATCGTGAAGTGAAGCACTGGGTAGAAACTCCCCAGAGTCTGCGGGTAAGGGCTTTTGGGTCTTGTCTGAGACAGCTAAGTGGGATAGTGTCTGTGTGAGCTCAGCTGAAGTAAAAAGGATGTTGGGGCCGAAAATAGCAACTTGTGTTGTAAACACGAGACACTCGGAGTTACAGATGTCTCAGTGGCTACACAGAGAGGTAGGAGAGCGTCTGTGTGCTCAGTCCACAGCGCCTGGAGCCCCTTACGGTTACGGGTGATTTGCCGCTCTTTATAAATGACTGATTGGTAGTGGCGTGCATGCTTTTTGTACTCATCCGGGTCTTCAGTAGCCGAATTGAATCGCACCCATCTCACGCTTTAACATTCTTGGTTAAATGAAACCGCCTTTATTAATGGAACGGCATTTATTAAGCGCGTAGCTACCCAGGGGCATCCCAGCGCTGAAGGCAGTAAACCGAGAAAACATCATAGCAACACTTAAGGGAAGAGCCAAGTTTTTAGAAGTTTCCGAAAGGCCAGATGGCTGGGTTCCCTCCGTTGGCAGAGAGGGAGGGTGTTCCACAGCCTAGTGGCATTATAAGAGAATAGACGACCGCCACTTCTGGCTTTCTTAATCCTGGGAACGCCGACCAGATGCAGATCGTCTGAGCGCAGCCATCTATTCGGCAGGTAAGGCTGGACAATGGAATGGTTGATCGCTGGTCCATTCCCTGCTAACGTCTTGTGGGCACCAAAAAGCGTTTTCCATGCTGAAATATCAAGCTAATAAAATGCATTTCCCAAACATCAAACCAAAATCTCAAGATGGTGACTTCACAAAAGTCACACAGAACAGATGCCCTGTGGAGCACTTTTAGGTTCTATGCATTATCATGAAAAAGTTAACAAAACTCTAAACAGGTTAACAGGGAGGGAGTGACCAATGTGCAGAGCGTGATGGAAGGGTGACGCACAGAGCGTGAGGCAAGGGTGACGCACAGAGCGTGAGGCAAGGGTGACGCACAGAGCGTGAGGGAAGGGTGACGCACAGAGCGTGAGGCAAGGGTGACGCACAGAGCGTGAGGCAAGGGTGACGCACAGAGCGTGAGGCAAGGGTGACGCACAGAGCGTGAGCCAAGGGTGACGCACAGAGCGTGAGGCAAGGGTGACGCACAGAGCGTGAGGCAAGGGTGACGCACAGAGTGTGAGGGAAGGGTGACGCACAGAGCGTGAGGGATAGAGTGACGCACAGAGCGTGAGGCAAGAGTGACGCACAGAGCGTGAGGCAAGGGTGACGCACAGAGCGTGAGGGAAGGGTGACGCACACAGCGTGAGGGAAGGGTGACGCACAGAGCGTGAGGCAAGGGTGACGCACAGAGCGTGAGGCAAGGGTGACGCACAGAGCGTGAGGCAAGGGTGACGCACAGAGCGTGAGCCAAGGGTGACGCTTTGTCAGAAGAGTGGGATTAGACGATTTAGCTTCTTGAAAACAGACAGCAGGTGGGCAGAGGACATCGGGCACAGAGACCCGCTCCTTCACACAAAATCTCAGCAATGTTGCGCAATGTTTGACCATCTTAATTGTGACACAGCTGGCACGTACTCAACTACCTTTAGTTAGTTAAGAAAAGGCACGAAAAATATGCGGAAAACATGGAAACGCTTGTATCATAGACTGGCTGGCATCAATGCGGAAAAGCCTTGACGCACACAGATTCATCAGCTGCCTGGGAAGTGCAAAGACCGTAAAAACAAACACCTGCTGCCGTTTGAGTGACGCACAGTTTGGGCGTGTGTGTGTACTGTACAAATGTCACACTTCTTCTACTGAAGCGTAAACAAAAGTATCTGCAATGCGGCATACACAAGGAAGGAGTGTTGCTTTAATTCCTGTGGCATGTCTTATTTTATATGCTTTTGTCAGCATGTGCTCCCCAATGCCCCTGGGCTCCTTGCCAACTGATTTCTGATGTAAAACTGCTCTCATACCTTCCAATCGAGGTGAAAGGGCAGACCCAAAGAGCAAAAACAAACAGGATGAGACTGAAACACTCCTGTCAACTGATGAAAGATGTGATTGGCAGTGTCTCAAGCCAATGGTTGAATATATCAAAGTTAAATAGGTCTAAGGCTGAAGGATGCAGGACTTAAAGTGAGCATAGAATGTAAGATGTTCTTCATTAATGGTCCAAGCACCCCACTAATCAGACTTAAAATGATGCCATCGTGATCCCTAAAAATGGGGAACTGAAAGGAGTGGAGAAGCTCAATGGAAGACTGCTCTTCCCAATGATGGGAACACCCGCCTGGCTGCCGCTTGCTTAAGAGATGGGGCATAGAAACACTCAAGAGGAACCATGGGCACGTCACAAAGATACCACTCCGCTGACATGAACCTTGAAGCCCACACATGCCTGTGATGATGCTCAGCACATGTGCATTTTGGAATCACATTATCACCAAAGACGCTAAGAGCCGTCTATAATTATACAATTAAACGATGCCATTGGTTCAAATTTCACCCGCGCTCACCTTCTCATCTCTGGCGGAAGGTTATACTTTGAAGTGATGGACAGGACTTTAAGCAGCAGATCCTCTAAAAAGAGAGAAACAAAAATTAATGTTAGAGATCCAGAATCCAAAGAGCAATGGCTTGAGTGTTGGAAATGTAGGTCTGTGATGGTGAACAGCAAACTCTTAATGTATAGACTGTAAAAAGTCACATACGGCTAGGATTTCCCTCTACATGGTCAGATGGTCGCTGGAAGCAACTGCGCACATGTCTATTGTACGGCAGTGTCTCCAGTCGAAGCATAAAACTAGGGCTCGATGAACACAGAATTAAATTCAGGATTTGCGATTTCAAAGAATTCAAAAACTAAAAGCAGCCACGATTTTGTGTGCCCTACTGCCCTCCATTGGTGCCTAAAAGCAGAACCACGTGCCCCCTCTGCCTTGACCAGCTCCACTAAGAAGCCACAACTGCCTTTTTTCTGTATTCTGCTATCAGTGAATGAGGCATCTCCAGTAAGCATAAAGCCCCTATGGCTTACAGTCAGTTCTTCAAAGTTCTTAGTCAGTTCTTCAAAGTTCTTAGCGTCATGAAACCGTTTGGTGTACGAGCGCTTTATAAAAACTTTTAACATAACATAACAAAGCCATCTGCGCAGGCCTCACCATTTGCTCGGCGCCAAATGACAAAGACGAGCCAGAAAATTGCATCCATGTGGAGCTCAGACATATTTTTGTCTGCTTGTGCCGGAGACAAGGAGGCCGCTAGGCTTGGGTTGACTTTCTCTGCTTCGTCCACAAGGGTGCAAGGCTTGCTCTTTGCGACTGTACCTCACCCATGAGGGTAGGCCTGTTTTGTCTGCCTTTGTCGCATTCACCAAGACCCTGGGTGCCTTTCACCTGCTTCTGCTCCTGAACACTGGTAGCAAAATATCAGTAAAGAAGGGCTTAGGAGAGAACGCAGAGCCAGGCTCTACAATGGGCCAAAGGGGAAGAGTTTTTAAAGAGCAGAGTGGAGGCACCAGGACAAAACCCTCACTTTACAATTTATTGTTAACACCCAAGCATGATTTTAATGTCTGGAAATTCCTTGATCTCCAAATAAGAGAAGATTAGAGCTCAATTAGGAACTATCAACAGAGAGGCGAAACATGTTCACTGCACTCAAATGGACGTATTCAAGTCAAACCCACATGCAAAGATCTGCACTATTTTTTACAAAATGATGGCAAGTATTGTCAAAACATGGACCACTGTCTACAAAAGGAGCCCCTGGGACCGGAGCTTTTTCAATTGCTTCACAAGGCGTCAAAGCATGTGCCGAATTTTCAAAAACAACAACGGCGGACCTCCTATGCAGCACCTCGTGCCAGTTCCTATTTATAAGTTCTCTGTGCAAAACTATCCCTGTGCCAGCCGTTGAGTAGCGTCACTGTGCTCCAGATCAAACGATATTCTGATTCATGGGGGTGCGCAGCTCAAGAAGTCCAATCCGAACCAATAATTAGAAAAAATATATTCTTTATTCTGATAATTCCCTTTTCTTAAATAAAACATAAAATATAAGATATCCTGCCAACGCGTTTCATTCCCAAAGGGGAACTTGCTCAGGGCAAAGAGAATATTCATATGCATCACTAGTAGGAAGTACTTTATAAACAATGACTTCAATAGTTCAGAATCGCAGATGTGTAGTAGTATATAACTTCATTGGTATGTTCTTATGTATATCTCCAAGTTGTCTTGAGATCCTCAAGCAATGTCCCATGGTCCAAGAGTATCAAAGTGTTTAGAACGATGTTGTGTTATACTCAAAGGTCGAACAGTGTATTGCACCGTTGCCCATACAAAAAGGATCTGTGTAGGCCTGATAGTCGTACACGAACACGTCCTACTCCGTAGTGTGTAACCAGTATCACTCCCACCGACATTCTAAATACATGGGACTCCTCCCCCAACCTCGGTCCGATAGCCAATCCCAGGGTTGGGGAGGAGTCCTGTGTATTTAGAATGTCGGCGGGAGTGATATTGGTTACACACTACGGAGCAGGACGTGTTCGTGTACGACTATCGGGCCTACACAGATCCTTTTTGTATGGGCAACGGTGCAATACACTGTTCGACCTTTGAGTATAACACAACATCGTTCTAAACACTTTGATACTCTTGGACCATGGGCCATTGCTTGAGGATTTCAAGACAACTTGGAGATATACATAAGAACATACCAATGAAGTTATATACTACTACACTTCTGAACTATTGAAGTCATTGTTTATAAAGTTCTTCCTACCAGTGACGCATATGAATATTCTCTTTGCCCTGAGGAAGTTCCCCTTTGGGAATGAAACGCGTTGGCTGGATGTCTTATATTTGATGTTTTTTAAGAAAAGGGAATTATCAGAATAGAGAAGTTATTTTTTCTAATTATTGGTTCGAATTGGACTTCTTGAGCCGCGCACCCCCATGAATCAGAAAATCAAAGCATGTGCCCTGTAACCCTTCGACCTCCTCAATCAAAATTCAAGTCAAAGGACTTCTCCTGAATAACCAGCTGCAACAACTGTCTTGAAGACATTATAAATAATCTTTTTATACCCTAGAGAAAACATGACTATCTCATTTGTTTGAGACATTTTTGAATGCAACTTATGTTCTCGCTACATGTTCCTCATGCTTGGTTTAGCCCTTATTGTATTGGGTTTGGTTCACTACAAATGTTTAGGATGTTTACTTGCTTAGTGACAAATCATATCCTTTTTCTGATGTACAGCGCTCGGATACCCTTTTCCGGGTCATGTTTGCGCTTTATAAAACTTTTCAAAATACAAATAGAAAAAAATAACAGTTAAGTCACTTTCGGATTCATAGAGTTTGTTAGCACGCATACATTTAAATACTATTTTGTTTATGTTTATAAACACCTCAGTGTTCTTACCCTTCCCCCTTTACATGGTTGATAAATCAAAACAGCTACTAATTACTTTTTAGCTTTAATCCATGTGCGTTAAATTTCAGCAGTCAATTTAGTATTGTGATATTTCCTTGTATTTAACCACTTTAACTGTATAGTTGATTTAATAATTTCTTTAATAAAATCGATTATCAATTATTCATTTTATTCTAATAAAGATTTTTAAACATGAAACAGATTAAGATGGCGATAAAAGACAAGGTTGTTCACCTGCACATCTGTTTAAGAAATGCAATAGGATTAGTATAATGCCAACAGGTGCTGGAAACAGACAAAGGAAGTAGGTTCCGTTGACTCAATGTTGCTTTCCTGATAATCGTACACTTCACGCAGGCGTTCCTTCACACAGCTTTCGACTCATGTGAGGGAGAGATTCATGGAGAAAGAGAAGCAAAAGGAGACAAAAGACAGGAGTGAAGAAGAAAAGGAAAGCAAAGTCTAGCAGAGATCTAGATACACCAAAAAAAGCACTTCTTACCAATTCCCTTGGTGCCAAATGGGAGTGTGTAGGTAGAGTTGGTCTTCACCCAGAAGAAGTTACTGGGCTCTAAAAACGCCTGTTGATCCCGGGTGTAGCTGCAATATAAGCAGAAGGTTTATTGATACAAGACAGGAGCACACATCATCTGGCTAGTAGCATGAGCAGTATCGCCCAATCCTGGGCGAGAAACACTGTGTCCACAACAGGCTCTCTCCCAGAGCAGGTTACAATGAGCCTGTAATGGTGGCTACACAACATAGTTGATTTTACCTCATAAATCACACGACCACTAGGATATTAACACAGCTAGCTACAGGGGAGCCAGAAACACACAAAAAAAAAAATTATAATCAAAGTAGGTTTTAATAAGCCTATCTCCTCTCTTCTTGGAGGCCATGAATTTCAGACCCAGAAGTTCTTACAACTATCTGTACTATTATTTTCAGTAAAGCAGAAAGAGGCTGCCTCGAGTGCTCCGCTTTAGATCCCACTCAGATCTATTTATAAACAGGCGCACAAGAGAATTATTCATAAAAAGCTTCTTTCAACAATATATTAAAGAGAAAAACAACTATAGAAAAACATCCCCAGGGAAGGGTGCTAGGGTAGAAGAGATGGTTAGAAAGAGTGAGAAACAGGCTAGCGCTCATAGGCGGGTGGAAAGCAACTAACGGCACTGCGTTGCAAGGCGCTTGGTTGTGGGTGCAGGAGGGATGATGGGTTTGGAAGAACAGCATTGTATCGGTTGAACTGGGCTGCGAAAAGCCCATCATCCAAGCTGAAGATGGAACATTCTGGCACTTCGCCTGTGACATACCATACACAGACACAGGAGCAAATTAAGTGAAGGCCATGTCTCTGTTGAATATGAAGTCAATTCCATAGGGCAATTTATGAGCACTTCAATAATATTGGGGAATTGGAATGCAAGAAAAATTAAAAGGTTTAAGGGACTTTTTCTTGAAGAAAGGTATTGTGATGCAGAACACTAATCCAGATACCTAAATCTTGAGGCAGAGGAAAAGAGTCAGATTTGTCATTTCTTTAAATCAGAAGGAATGTTAAATCAATAATCCATATAAATATGTGGACAGATGTGTGGAAGTACAAATCATCAATTAAGATGAACAAAAAGTGCAGTCCAGCTGGAGAAAGACATGCGTGGTGTGGTTGAAAAGAAACCATTGAAGTGCTATGAAAAGTTCAAAAGGGAGGTGTGCAAGGTGATGTTGGGAGGAACAGAGTGAGATCTCAGCAGGTTGGGGCAGGATGGCTACGGATGGAATTGAAATGGTAGCAAAGTTACATCAACTTCTTTTTTTTTATCTATATATATATATATATATTTTTTTTTAAAGTACTAAGCATGTCAGTTATTATTGTGAGGAAAGAAAGACCTGGGGATTGGGTGAAATAACAGACTTGATTGTCAAGTCATGTCCATGGAATGTGGCTTCATTAGGGCTTCCTGTGGTACTCTGCTGCTGTTTGCATGGGGGGCGGGGGGGGTTGTCATGACTTTGACCTATTGATATAGAAGTGGATGATCTGATAATGCGTAAAACCATCAATAGTTTATCGGCGGGCTTGATACGAGTTGTGTGTTGGATCCAGATGGAGACTTGAGACCTCAAGCAGTCAACACTGCAACCGCGAATGGTGGATGAGGGTTACTAAACCTTTTATAAAAAAACAATTCTACCTGAGATAGTAGTTCAGACGAGGGGCAGATCATTATACAACCAATTTACAAGCGTGTATTAAGTTTTTTGTTCTATTAACTCAGCCATTGAAATAATGAACGGGCAGAGGTTTGTTGGGCGGTCCCTTGGAAGCAGGAAGGATTTTGCCTGGGGCTGATTGCTAAAGAAAAGTGTTATGATTTGTCTTACAAAAGTCCATAAAACTAAAAAATGGCCAATTGCGCTAGTTTACTCAATGATTGACCTAAAGAAACTAAAGAGAAGGTTAGAGGATATGATGAAATCAATTAAGCCTTGCACGAAGGATGGGTTCATAATGCCTGGCACTCTGAAATTTCCCTGGTCAGAACTTCACAGAAGTTAAGATTTTCACATCCCTTCCAAACTATACAACATAGACAGAGAAAAGTTTGTAGAAGCATACACTCAAAGAACTTATTTAATAATTTGAGAGTTAATAAATCAAAATATTCTTGCTGGGTCTACTATCTACAGGGATATTTTCAATCAATCTGCAATAAGTACAAAACACTTAACGGAATACATTTTAGTTATTTGACACCAGAATTTTGACATGAGTCATGGAATAACTAGACGTAGGAAAGACGGTGTAATCAATTTTGTAAAATAACTTAACCACGGTGACAAATCAGAATGAGAACAAAACAAATAAACAAAAATAAAATCAAAATACAATGTTTAGTTTTCAAGCTAAAACCACTTTCTAAACTACCTGTAATATATAATGATATAGCGGTAAGGGTAGGGCACCTAAATAAAGAAAGCAGAACACAGTGTACAGGTATGTCAAAGCAGCAAAGTCCAATTGCAGATACACTAACGTTGTGCTATGTTTAGAATGACTCCAATCGTATGTGTCCACTGGACCTTTAGGCATTCATGAGAGAATGTATATGTATTCTGGCACTCAGGGCCAGAAAGAAGCATGGGTTACAGCCACCTAGAGATTTCACTGGTCTATCAGTCGGAGCTGAGTTTGCATGAAGAGAGAATACGTGTATGTATTGATGACAGTCCTCTAAAGATGTCACTTTGCCAGGTTTATGTCTGCTGTGGCTTCCATTTACTTTACTACTTGAAATTGTTTAATAATAGAATTTGATGGTTTGATAGGCAAGATTAAATATTTATGTGGTTATTTGCCATCTGTACAAGTACATGTTGAGTAATTTACACTTTTCTCTTAGAGTTGTTGCAGCCACCGCCATGGACTTCGAGAAACTCTCTGAGCTGCCTTCAAACCGAAGGTCAGGTGTAAGTACATCCTGTAGTCCTACTGATGCTATGCAGTGTCCCCAATGAAGATGCAGAAAAGTATAATGCAGAGGTAACATTAGGAACCTCCACTGCTTTACCCATCTGTTGACTTATTTGAGATCCAGTCTTAAACCTTTCTTCTTTACTAAGATAAAAATAGTAGTACGTCTTTGTTCATTTGCATTTTGGAAAACCTTTCCATGCTTTCTTGTATAGAAGAACCTCGACATCAAGTCATGTGTCTGATGTCAAACACTTAATTAATACATTTCTATAGTAGTAACATTTCTGAAACTGATTAAGTCCAAATGCAATTTCTCAAAAGAGCGGAGTCTTAAGAACCATCTAGAAGGGAAGAAATTCTATTACCTGCTGCAAGTTGCCAGGGAAAGTCAGGAAAGATTTACCTACTGCCTTTTTATTAACTCCGTGAAGGAACCGGGACGTTCTCGCTGGTCGTCCTCAAGAAACTAACAGGGTAGTGTAGATTGAATTATGCATCAGATATTTAGGAGCGCCCAAAAAGTTATTTTTTGATGAGGGAAAGAGCTTTAAATTGGACCCGTGCGGTCACTAGCAACCAATGCAACAAACAAAGTTTGCAGGAAATATGGGACAAGATTCTGCAATACAAGTATCTATCTTTACAATGTTAGATTCTTATGGTACCTCCAATCAATCCTTGATCCTTTCATGGCTGTGGCAATTGTTACTTCGTTTTCCGCGATAGTAAATAATGGAAAATGCGATGTAATTCTAGGTGATAAATAGAGGACTCAATAGCCCAATTCACCTGCCAGTCCAGAGCAGTTACTGTTCAAAAATAAATCCCTGCATTTTTACTTCTTAAAGATCTGATGCCAAAAATTCGTGTCTTGTTGGCCAATATGTAACAAGTGACAATTAGATTTCTGGGCATTGGATTCACCTATTCCAGATGACAGCCCAAACATCGAACCACTCCAACCAGTCAGCTCAAAGATTCAGCTATAGCCAAACTTCAATTTTAAGTATCAACTGTAATTTCTTAAATTGATACCAAGATCCGCTAGAAATAGATGAAGCGACAGTACATGAATATCGAAAGGGATAGGAGAAAGGTGTGATCCCCAAGGTACCCTGTGACCCGCTGTGATGGTACTGGCAAAATCATCATCAACGACAATCGTCATCAACAAAATCGTCATCAACAACAATCGTCATCAACAACAATCGTCATCAACAACAATCGTCATCAACAACAATCGTCATCAACAACAATCGTCATCATCAAGATATAGGACTGACAAAATAGAATCCAGTCATTTCAAGGAGGTGACCGACACCCCAGCCGCCCTACTCAGTCAACCAAACAAGGTGGGGGAGTGGAGGGTATAAAAGGCCTCAGAGATCCAGTAGCACCAACAAAGCCAGGTATTCTTTGTTCAAAATTGTAGTCTAAAAAAATCAACAAAAGTAGTTTTTCTGCCTCAAGGAGGGCAAAAACGTGACTGCTTGTCCCAGATGTTCTAAAGTTGACTGGGAATATGAAAGCGTGCTAGAAAGTCATGCTGTTGGAGACCACATCTATTCATGATTTCAGTGATGCAAAAGATGCTCAGTTATACATTTTTTTAGTGGTTTCCCAAAATGATATCATGTGGAGGAAAACAAAAAAATTAAGGAATTTACATTGGACAACCTAGATTGGAGAAATCACCGGAGTTTCTCAGAGTTCAGCTCGAGTCTAACGCTATATTAGATTTCAAACAGCGTGACTTTCTAGCACACATTCATAGCCCCAGACAACTTTAGTATATCAGACCTCAGATTGGTCCTTTATCATCTTGAAATACCCACAGTCCTGAAGAGGGTCTCACTGATGAGCAATGACCGAGACCGAAACGTTGACACACAATCCAACTTCATTTAGTCATTATATAACATACTGTCTATAGCCCAGTATCTTTTGCTTGACTGCCCTAACTTGCATAAAGAGGAAGTGGATTTTGGAGAAGTGACCATATTGTATCTGATTCGGTTTATAACTAAGCAATGGCCCTGGTTAAAGTATCATGAGATTTATTTATGTGAACCACTGCTACTGTATACATGAAGATTTGTTTGCTTTCAATATAAAAAGATAATGAATGTATACACCTGCTTGTGATAATTTTTCTTAATAATTTTCCTCTCTTCAAGAATCTTCAATTAGATTGCAATGCCAATTAAAGACACAGTGAATGACTTGTGAACATATGTATAACTATGTATGTCTAAACACATCCCTTGCTAGCATTCTTACCTATTAGACTACTAAAATATACAGAAATCCTCCCTAAATCATATGTAGTATGGCAGCATACTCACTTGTCTATAAATGCTGTTGCCATGGCCTCCACACTTCCAGGAGAGCACACTAGCCGACGGTCATCTCTATGAGGCCTGCAAAACAGAAAACAGGGGTCATTTGTGGGATACAGTGTATCAATTCCCGCTTTTAATAGAGAGCTCACATCAAGACACTATTAGGATTGGTACATACATTCTTTAGGATTGTTTTGAGTTATTCCTCTACTTCTCTCAAAACTAAAACAAATTATACAAAAATATTAATGCCGTGCTCCAAGAGAGTATTCTTCAAATGTGTACCTGGAGGAAAACATTTGCATAAATTGTTTCATGTGACTTTTTGAAAGTAAAATATGAATGCATTTCAGCTCTTGCATATCACTGTGCGAGGCATTTGTAACACTTTCTCATTCTCATAATGGTTGATGAACAAGTTACTTACTTTTGGTAAGGCTTTTTCTGGCAAAGACTCACCATTTCAATACCCTCGGTCATCAGACTGGATCCAGAAACTTTTGTGCAGCATCTCTGTGTGCAGGTAGGTGGCTCCATACAGCTCCACACCCATGTAATTCCGGTCCAGAAATGATGTGGGGTGCCTACATAGGCGTTGCTCCTGCGAGCTGAGGTCAGTTGCTTTCAAGACTGTCTGAGCTCCCAGACGTAGATTCCTAGACTTAGGATCTTATTAATGGATAGAGTCCAATCACAGAACGGAGAGAATGGGAGGTTCGGGAAGGAATGTACGGACCAGATAGAGTCTCTACCTTCTGATAGAGACTTTTAGCAGCTGATTGCTCACCTTCTGAATAGATACTAAAACAGTACCTAATTAGAGGTAGGTTATGAATGGACTCAAACCAGAAAGTCTTGAAGACCTGAACAGGCAAAATGCCCCTCTCGGCAGACCTGTCAGTTCAGTCAACAGTACTTTGTGAACGTATGGAAAGACACCCAAGTAGCCATCTGGCAAATGTCCAGGACAGGGAATTTGTGTGCCAATGCAGTAGTAGCAGCTTTGGCCCTGGTAGAATAAACACACAGTCCTTCAAGACGCTTTTTAGTGTAGCAGATCTAAATACAGAGCACGATCCAGCAAAAGGCTGGTTCTCTTCTGTACAGACGTGCCTCTCTTTGCAATGTGAATGGCACAAAGAACTGATCGTCCAACTTGTGGCCTTTGGAATAATCCGTGTAGAAACAGGAGGCAGAGTATAGACTGCCAACAGGGTGATGCTTTGACAGATGTGGAAAGGCGTCTCGCCTTTTGACAGAAATTATGCCAGAGTCTGCAGAACCAGCTTGCCTGGAAAGAATGTGGCTTATGGCGGTGAAGGGGTAGAGAGCGGGAATGAGACCAGGACTAAAACTTGAACTTGAACCGTGGCCTCGGCGAGGAGCCTTCTTATGTTTGGTGATGCAAACTTTAGCCTTGAGGTCCTAGATGGCCTTCAGGTTCATGAATGTGCAGTCACTTTAGGCCTTGGGGTCCTGGCTCAACCACAGACAGCACAGGCACACCTGGTGGGGATTGGTCACAGAAATCTGCTTGCACCACTCCCTACTGGGCTTACATCTGCTGTTTTATGGGGGGGGACGTCCCTTGCACACTGCAGAAATGTTGAAAAGATATTGAGGTTAAGTGTCTCTGAGAGACAAAAGAGAGCATCTGGAGGCACGGAAAGAAAAGAGTTCATGGCAGCGCACAGGAGTGGCACCTATATAGGCTCGGCACATCATTTCCGGACTGGAACGTCATCAATGCAGAACTCCACAGCACTACCTTCTGGCACTCAGATGTACTGCTGAAATGTTTCCAGATCCAGTCTGACGCCTGGGCAATAGTCAAAAGGTAAGGAATCTGACGCTAGAAGTCTCGGTCAGAAAATATGTATTTAAATTAAAGTCTTCAATACATGCTACCTGTCCCTAAATGGACAATGCTGCTGCTGTTCAAACAATAAAGAAGACCAACACCATAAAGGGGAAAGCTTAGGTACTGTACTCCAAGATAAACGGCTTCCAAAGACCCTTTCCAAGATATTATGTTCTAGCTTCTAGCTTAAGTCCTCATGCAGCCAAGGGAAGTTGACTGGAGATGCCATGAGGCCTAGACAGGTTGGGCCTAGACACTCGCTCGATTAAAGATGGATGCCCATGTTTGACATTCCCAAACCTACGGGGAGAAAATGAAGTTGCAGAAGCTTTTCTTCTATACAAACATTTTAGCTTATCGGATTTAATTTGCACTTTCATTTTCTGAAGCACAATTTGCACATTAAATAAATCAAGCGCAACTGTTCGAACTTTCTTCTTGGTCACTCACCGATTGGTAAATTCATCACTATATTCCGCTGGCTTTCCCCTCAACATGTAACCTTTTGTATCATCAGGTGAAGCATACAGCTTTGTTGAAACTATATGCTATGTTATGGCCTACTTATCTTTAAATTAAGCCCCAACCAACTGGTTGCAAGGAGCCGCCTTGTAGGCATTATTTAGTAAACCTAGAGTGGTGCAGTCCTCAAAGCACAGCGCGAGCGCCAGCTTATTCAATGTTGTGTGCAAGGGGTGTAGGGGTATAGTGCTTACCAGAGTAGGGAGCGCTGCCATAATATCAGGAAATCGGTGTCGCCTATCTGATATCTATTGACTTTGTCAATGTTTTTAGGCCCGTTATCCAGCTGCGCGGGCAGCTGTACAACATGGCTGATAGTATAGAAAATATTAGCGGTATGAGGGGGCCAATGCGGGCTGCAGCACGGATTCCTTTCCTTTACTTTAAGCCATGTGGCCCAGCAACCAGCGCTGCTGTGCAACATGTGTGAAAATCATTGACAAAGGCAATAGATGTTGCATGGGCAAAGCCTACCGGATTTGCCAATGCTTGTTTCTGCACAGCTCACATTGTGCATGCACCGAGAAGGACGAATACAGCACTGCATGGCGTTTTAAGACGTAATCAAAGTACACTAGGTTTTCAGTGCTGTTGTGTAAACCCGGGTAAGTGACAGCATTAGAGGAAAGAACACGCAAGTTGGGCAGCTTAATAATGAACCAGTGTCGAGGACAAGGTGGCTCAGCGAGTTGAAAGATTGACAGTGACAAATGCGGTGGTCTGAAGGACACGAGTTCAATCCCAGCAAGGACGACCCGGCCATCATTCCTAGACTTTACAGGGCTTAGAAACGGCAATAGTGCCTTAACCCCTTTGGTGCCGAGGACGTAATGGTTACGTCCTCGGCAACAGTGGAGCTGTGCCAAGGACGTAACTATTACGTTATCTCACTGGCCCGCGGGGGGAGTGCTGGCGCTCCCTCCATAGGCCGCCCCCCTACATGCCCCCACTGGCAAAGGCAGCGGAAGTGCTTCCGCTACCTCTCCCGACCCCTCCCTCGGCAATCCGATGACATCGGTGTGCTCACAGCACGCCGACGTCACCATAGGGTGCCGGGGACACGCTGGAAGCTATTTGTTTCCAGCGTGTCTAGGAGAGAGGACGTTCAAAGTTAAGTCCTTCTCTCGGGAGGGATGGGGGAGGTTTGGGGAAAAACGGAGGAAAGGAACGTTTTTCCTTTCCCCCTGTGCCTGTTTCAAATGGATTCCTGCTCCACGATCGCGGGTGAGGCCCGCAATCATGGAGCAGGAATCCATCCTCTTGACCACCAGGGATGTTTTTTGGGTTTGTTGGTGGAGCGACCCCTTAGGCAAGGGTCGCTCCCCTGGGGGGTATTGATATCCATGTTTCGGCCCCAGAGGTGGCCGATTTGGCCATTTTTAGGCCGATCAGCCTTCCCGCAGGGGGTTGAAACCCACTAGGAACCAGGGACTATAATATTGCACATTTTGGGCGCGACCCCTTGGGCAAGGGTCGTTCCCATGGGGGTGATTTTTTTTATCCATGTCCCCCCCCCCGGGGGCTGATTCGGCCATTTTTAGGCCAATCGGCCCCCCGGGGGGGGGGCAGAAACCCAATAGGAACCAGGAACTTTATTATTTGCACATTTTAGTAGCGACCCCTTTGGGTAAGGGTCGCTCCCATGGGGGTGATTTTTTTTATCCATGTTTCGCCCCCTCCCGGCTGATTCGGCCAATCAGCCTCAGAGTGAGCAGAAACCCACTAGGCACCATGGAATTTATTTGAGTGCATTTTGGGAATGCCTCCTGGGGCAAGGGTCATTCCCATGGGGGTGGTCTTTTTTACCTCCATGTTTCGCCCCCCCCTGGGACTAGATAAGCCATTTTTCCTGCTGATCTAGCTCCGGGGGGGAGTGGGGAGGAGGGAGTTGAAACCCACTAGATGCCAGGGATTCATTTTTAGTAATTATGGGGAGCGATCCCTTGGGCAAGGATTGCTCCTCTTTTGGGTATGAATGCTTTGGCCATTTCTGCCCCCCTTGGGGGCAGATTGGCTTTCTATTTTTAGGCCCATCTGCCCCCAAGGGGGGGTTGAAGCCTCTAGACTACCAGGATATATTTTTAATGTATGTATATACATATGCTTTGGGGAGTGGCCCCTTGGGCAAGGGTCACCCCCTTTTGGAGATGACTGTTTTGGCCTTTTCTGCCCCCCTTGGGGACAGATCGGCCATATATTTTTAGGGCCCAAAGGGGGAAAAAGCTGCTAGACCACCAGGGATTTTATTGTTCATGGTGCAAAATGTTTTGGGGAGTGGTCCCTTTTGGGGGTGAATATTCTGGCTGTTTATGCCCCCATAGGCCTTGTATTTTTAGGCCCATGTGCCCCCGGGGAAATTTTGTGTGTTCGGCTGATGGTTTGTGTGGCATTATTTGTGATCGTAACATTTTGTTTTCTCCTTTTCATTTTAGGGCAAAGCTTTGTTTTAAATTGTGCTTGCGGTTTCGGCACTGGTAGAGCTGCAGTTTAGTTGCAAGTGTTTGGGAAGGAATTTATTTTTATATTGTTTACTACAAATGTGACCTTCATGAATGTGTTTTTTGGGAATTTTTGTAATATTAGAAACCTATTTCGCTTTTGTTTGAATGTCTGTGCCATTTTCCTTGTATTTGTGCACAATTTGTGTTGTGTTGCTTTTTGTGTAATCTATTTTGTGTTTTCTTTTTTAGTGGGATATTGGTGCTTGCTGTGTCTGTGCAGAGTAGGTGCTGGTGAGTCTAGCTGCCTCTGGCAAGTGAGTGGTAATGTTTTACAGTATATAGGTCTTTGTGTGCTTTGTAGTGATAGACTTTGCCTTGCTACTGCTATATGCTTGTAGTTTTTCTTTTAGTTTTATAAATCCACACTTTGTTTATTACTTTTTTATACACTTTGGGTACAGTTGACTTATTTGTCAAGTTACTTGTATAACTAAGGATAATGGCTAGCCGCAGGATGACCGCTCAGCAGGTTGTTGGGATGCTTTGAGTCTTCTTCTGACCAGGATTATAAGACTGACTCTGCATCTGAGGCAGAGGAGGGAGGGTAAGATTCAGGCAGTGAGTTTTCTCTCCACATGGAATCATCTGATGATTAAGCTACTCTCAGTGCGGATGAAGTGACTGTTTTAGAGGAGGACACTGATGTGCCGATAGTGCAGCAAGAGGCATCAGGATTGCAGTCTGAGTCTGCGAGGCTTCCCATTGGAAGTGGTGGACTATGGGTTGACCCAAACATGGTGCAGCCGGTACACCCTGTCTTTAATGGTGTTGCAGTGTGTAGAGTGAATTGTGAATTTTTTTTGCCTATACATTTCTTTCAGTTGTTTTTGGACGATGTATTTTTGGCTGAGATTGTTGAGCAGACTAATTTGTATGCTTAACAGAGTTAACCGGTGGACTCCTACAAATCTCGATGAGCTGAAGAAGTTCTTGGGTTTAACTTTTTTGACAGGCCGGATCAGGAAGCCATCTCCGACTTCATATTGGTCTAGTAATCCCTTGATGGCAACAGCTATATTTCCTGCAACCATGAGTCGTAATCGGTATTTGCTTCTTCTACGGATATTGCATTTTGCTGATAATGCTTTTGCGTTACCCTGCGATCACACTGATTGTGACCGTCTTTTTAGGATTCGGCCTGTCCTTGATCACTTAGTTGATCGATTTTCAGAGATCTATGTGCCCGGAAAAGAAATGACTGTGGATGAGTCTCTGGTCCTGTTCAAGGGTCGATTGGTTTTTAGGCAGTACATTCTTAGCAAGAGGGCACGCTATGGAATTAAGATGTATATGCTTTCTGAGAGTAGTACTGGATATGTCTATAATTTCAGGGTCTACACTGGTAGGGATTCCAGTATTGAGCCCCCTGGTTGTCCGTCCACTTTGAGAGTTGGAGAGAATATTGTGCGAGAACTGAGCAGAGGACTTTTTTCACAAAGGTCACCATTTATATGTAGATAACTTTTACACTGCTGTGCAATTGTTCAAAGTGGACACTGTTGCTTGTGGCACAATCTGCTCGAACTGTAAAGGTTACCCAAAAGAGCTGGTTTGTAAAACAACTTGTGGAGGGACAGTGCAGTGCCTTGCGTAGTGATGAGCTTCCAGCTCTGAAATTTTCTGACAGGAGAGATGTCTATATGCCGACTACCATCCATGATGAAAGTACTTCACCTGTGACTGTTTGGGGTCAGGTTGCTAAAGTGCGCAAACCTGTGTGCATTTTAGATTACAATAAGCACATGGGCAGTGTAGATGGAGTAGATCAGGGGTTGGAACCTTACACTGCTGTTCGTAAGGCGTACGTTTGG
Organism: Triturus cristatus; assembly: GCF_964204655.1. Taxonomy (NCBI): domain Eukaryota; kingdom Metazoa; phylum Chordata; class Amphibia; order Caudata; family Salamandridae; genus Triturus; species Triturus cristatus. The sequence goes on from NC_140588.1 coordinate 1,015,343,862, forward strand.
TATAAGAAGTTGGCTATCCATTTATTCCATTTAGCAAGCTACAATGCCTTTGTTCTATTTAAGAACTGCTCTCCAGTGTCAAAGATGACATTTGTTCAATTTCAGCAGTCTTTGATAGGCAGCCTTGTTTTAGTAGAACAGGCAGGAGTTCCTAAAGAAGCAGTGGTGGAGGATGTGGCTAGATTGAAAGATCGCCACTATCCTGATCGACTTCCTCCCACAGCTAAAAAAGACTTTCCCGCAAAAAAATGTAGAGTGTGTGCACGAAGAGGTGTGCGGAAGGAGAGTTGTATGTACTGCCCCTATTGCCCTTCTAATCCTGGGCTGTGTGTGCCCACATGTTTTAAAATGTACCACACACAACAGAGTTTTTGGTTACAACCATGAGCTTAAAAGTAAAGTGACATGTCTGTATTGTTTTATATTTTTGTTCAGATTTCATGGTTGGCAAAAGTGTGTTGTATTCAGTTAGAGCTGTTGTGCTTGTTGTTAAAGGTTTGTATCTATTGCCAATTGGTTTGTGGTTTTTTTTGCTGCATAAAATATGTGATGGCGGTGTGTGTGTGGACTGGCGCTTGACTGGCAGTGTGCGTGGACTGGCACTTGGCTGGTGGTGTGCGTGGACTAGCGGTTGGCTGGCGGTGTGCATGGACTGTTGCTTGGCTGGCAGTGTGTGTGGACTGGCGCTTGGCTGGCCTTGTGCGTTAACTGGCGCTTGGCTGGCTGTGTGCGTGGACTGGTGCTTGGCTGGCAGGGTGCGTGGACTGGTGCTTGGCTGGCATTGTGCGTGGACTGGCGCTTGCCTGGTGGTGTACGTGGACTGGTGCTCGGCTGGTGGTGTGCGTGGACTGGCGCTTGGCTGGCAGTGTGTGAGTAGTGACTTGATGCTGGTCACTACTCACACTGCTAGCCAAACGCCACTCCACGCAATCCATCAGCAGGTGTGGTTGCTGTCTCAGGAATGTGAAAGTGATGGGCCCTTGAATGGCGCTGTCTGCTGATGTGACTGTTGTAATGTGTTGGTTTCGTGCCTGGTGGTGTGAATGGCCTGTAAAGCGGTTGGGGCCTTGACGTGGCTTTACAGCTCACGAGCTGCGAGTCACTGGTTCAGTTTTTTGTTCTTTCAATAATTGACAGTGCATTTCATTTTTGTGAAATCTCTTGTTAATAACATTTTATATACTAAACCATCACGCGCCCTCGTGCCAAATCCAACCAGTATGTGTGTGTGCTTGAGGAATAGATGGCTGTGCAGTGATCTTTGTCTTTTTTGTCTCTCTGCCAAGGTGTACATTCCATCTAAGAATAACCTACCAACTGTAGATATTGTCGTAAACTAAACACCCATGGGAGTGCATGGTGATGTCTCTCCTGTGCATCCCAACAAGTTATCGTACCCACAATGCCCTGCAAACCTCAAAATGTGTCTGTTACATTTTCGTTGCATTATTATGCCAAAATTTTCAAGCTGCAGAAAGAAACAACAAATTTCCTCACCCCCCCCCTCGACTTTCTCCAAGTATCCAAATAGAAATGGTACCGAACTAGCGTGGGTGGGTCAAGGACCCGCGACAGGCAAGGGCCCAAAACCTAGTGAGGTGACATCAAAATGATCTATCACAAACCAACCTGGTTTTCAAGGGGGGTCCCATGAATTTTTGGCCCCGGGCTCAGCAGCCATCTAGAGAAACCTACCAAGCCCACACATTTCTGAAAACTAAACGCCCAAAGATTCCAGGGAGGTATGGCTTGCCTGAATCCCCCAACATTTTCTTACTCAGAATTCCCTGCAAACCAGCGTTCCTTCGGGTCTCCCGATAAAAATGGTGCCTCACTTGTGTGGGAGGCCCAAGTACCCACAACAGGCAAGGGCCCAAAACGTATTGAGGCGACATCAAAATTGCCTATCACAAAACGACCTAGACACCCGGGGTATTCCAGGGAGGTATGGATTTCGTGGATCCCCAAATGTTTTCTTACCCAGAATCCCCTGCAAACCTCAAATGTAGCTGGAAAAAAATCACTTTTTCCACACATTTTTGTGTGGGAAAGTTGTGGCATCACTGGGCTGACACAAATTTCCTACCACCCAGCGTTCCCCTGGGTCTCCTGATAAAAATGGTGCCTCACTCGTGTGGGAGGCCCAAGTACACGTAACAGGCAAGGGCCCAAAACATATTGAGGCGACATCAAAATTGTCTATCACAAAATTGCCTATCACAAAACAACCTGGTTTTGCAAAAAGTGATGTTTTTCAGCTAAATTTGAGGTTTTCAGGGGATTCTGGGTAAGAAATCATTGGGGAAGCCACGCAAGCCATACCTCCCTGGAATCCCCCGGATGTCTAGTTTTCAGAAATAGGTGGGGTTGGTAGGTTTCCCTAGCTGGCCGCCGAGTACAGGGCCAAAAACCCAGGTGACCCCCCTTGCAAAACCAGGTTGTTTTGTGATAGGCAATTTTGATGTCGCCTCAATACGTTTTGGGCCCTTGTCTGTCGCGGGTACTTGGACCTCCCACACGAGTGAGGTACCATTTTTATCGGGAGACCCGAGGGAACACTGGGTGGTAGGAAATTTGTGTCAGCCCGGTGATGTCACAACTTTCCCACACAAAAATGTGTGGAAAAAGTGATTTTTTCAGCTAAATTTGAGGTTTGCAGGGGATTCTAGGTAAGACAACGTTGGGGGATCCATGCAAGCCATACTTCTATGGCATCCCCTGGGTGTCTAGTTTTCAAAAATGTATAGGTTTGCTAGGTTTCCCTAGGTGCCAGGAGAGTTAGGGTTAAAAAACTACAGCCAGGCACTTTGCAAAAAAAGGGTCATTTTTTACTGTGAAAATGTGGTGTGTCCACCTTGCATTTTTGGCCGTTTCCTGTCACGGGCACTAGGCCTACCCACACAAGTGAGGTACCATTTTTTTCGGACGACTTTAGTGAACGCGGGGTGGGTGGAATTTTGTGGATCCACGCAGATTTCAGAACTTTCCACCACAGTAAAGTGAAGAAAATGTGTTGTTATTCTTTTTACAAATATTTAGGTTTGCAATGGATTCTGGGTAACAGAACTTGGTGAGAGTCAGTCAAGCCACCTCATTCTGGATTCCCCTGGGTGTCTAGATTTAAAAAATGTATAGGTTTGCTAGGTTTCCCCAGGTGCCGGCAGAGCTAGGATTAAAAAACTACAGCCAGGCACTTTGCAAAAAAAAAAAAAGAGTCATTTTTCACTGTGAAAATGTGGTGTCCACGTTGCGTTTTGGGCCGTTTCCTGTCGTTGGCACTAGGCCTACCCACACAAGTAAGGTACCATTTGTCTTGGAAGTCTTTGGGGAACGTGGGGTAGGTGGAATTTTGTGGATCCACACATATTCCAACACTTTCCACCACAGAAAAGTGAGGAAAATTTGGATTTTTTGACAATTTTCTAGGTTTGCAAGGAGGTCTGGGTAACAGAACCTGGTGAAAGCCAGTCAAGTCACCCAATCCTGATTCCCCTGGGTGTCTAGTTTTCAAAAATGTATAGGTTTGCTAGGTTTCCCTAGGTGGCCGGTAGAGCTAGAGTTCAAAAACTACAGCTGGGCACTTTGCAAAAAAAGGGTAATTTTTCCTTGTGAAAATGTGGTGTGTCCACGTTGCTTTTTGAGCCATTTCCTGTCATGGGCACAAGGCCTACCCACACACGTGAGGTACCATTTCTATCGGGAGACTTAGGGTAACACAGAATTGTAGAGCAACTGTTATTACCTATTGACTTTCGATGCATTTCTGCCTCCCAAATGAAAGACAGTGTGTAAAAAAAGAAGCCATTTTGAAAAATGACATAATTCTCATGCTAGTATGGGACCTCTAATTTCGGAAATGTGCAAATATCTACTGTTTCTAAACTCTATATTTTGTTCCATTTTCAGAAATGCATAGGTGTCTTTCATACCGATTTTTCCATGTATACATTTTCCCAAAATAATTGTTATATACCCGGTACATAATAAAAAACCATTGCAAGACGCTGCTCAGTTATTGGCTCTGGATTCCTCGGGTTCTTGGTGAACCTACAAGTCCTATATATCCCCAAAACTAAAATGATCCAACGGATGTAATGATATATTGATTTCAAACATCTGTCATACTTAGTAGAAGTTACAAGTGAAAACGTTGGCACAAATGGCTGTTCTTTTTTTTAACTCATTTTCAATTTTTCTATTTTCAACTGTTAGTTTCCATATGAAAACCTTGAAGGATCTACACAAATGATGCCTTGCTGAATTCAGAATTTTGTCTACTTTCCTAAAATGCATAGGTGTCCAGGATCCATTATGTACCATTAACTGGAAGGAGGTTGAAAGCACAAATAAAAGCAAAAATAGGCTATGTCCCAGAAAGATGCCAAAACTGTGTAAAAAATGTTGGTTTTCTGACAAAAGTCTACTTGTCCCTGAAAGCTGGGAAGATGGTGATTTCAGCACCACAACCCCTTTTTTGATACCATTTGCAGGGAAAAATCCAGACGCTTTCATCTGGAGCCTTTTTTTCCAATTTTTCCCAAAAAACACAAAATGTAGCTGTATTTTGGCTAATTTCTGGGTCCCCTCTAGGGGAACCCACAAACTCTGGGTACCTTTAGAATCCCTGTGATGTTGGAAGAAAAGGACGCACATTTGGCATTGATGACTTAAGTGGTCAAAAAGTTACAGGGGCCTAAGCGTGAACTACCTCAAGTAGCCAAAAAAAGGCGTGGCACGGGGGGGGGGGGGGGGGGAGAATGCCTGGCAGCGAAGGGGTTAATAAATGGTATACAATCTTATTATTGTTGAGAATAAAGCCACAATGCAATTATAAACACAAAATGCTCTCAGTGAAGGTGTGAGCCCTTAAATGATTCCATCCAGCACGGGCTCTGTCCCTCATGATTGGCTGTTCAAATAAATCCATCCAGTCATTACCAATCCGCCTCTGCTAGTCTTTGAGAAGGGCTCTGATAACACTGCCAGGCTGATAGAGAGCCCCCAGTGAGCACCCTCTGCAGACATGCCAAGGCAGCCCTCAAGCTGCAGACCGGCTCGATACAAAACACAGGGTTTACCTGGTCCTGCACACTGAGCGAAGGCAGCCTGGCCCATGAAGATTGTACTGCTCTGAGCGATGAGTAATTTATTTGCTGAAGAAATATGAGGAAGTTGCTCTGCAGGGTACAAGATGTCCTCTAGAGGCGGTGGGTTAACGAAATGTTTACAGTCAGCAAAATGAACAAAAATGTAAACATCTACCATTTGAAGTGCTGAGAATTGCCTAAAGAGTGTTTACAATGGGGTGTGGCCGCAAGCCATCATGGTGGCCTGACTACAATACAGTCAGTGGCGGTTGGTGACATTTGAAAGTGGTGTACGAAAAGTTCTGGATGAGTGCCCTGTGGTGAGCGACCATGCGTAACGAGTGAGCCCGGCCAGCATAAAGGAGGAATGGGGAGGTCCCCACCCCCTAGAACATTTAGAAAAAGAGTGGGCCAATGGTGCATTTTCAAGCAAATTTGAGAACGCAAGAAGGAAAATATAGCAATTGTGAAAGTGTAGTTATGACATAGATGATGGCTGTATGGGGTTAATGAGCACTCTGCCTAAGGCTGCCATTATTTAAATTTACTTCCAGTCCAGCAAATAAACCTCTCACTGGGTAATGTGTGTTCTGCAAGACTGTGTGGTGAACTTTATCAATGGCTAGTTTGCATGTGTTTGCTTGGGTGTGGTTGCCTGCGTTTGTGTGGTTCTTTAAGTCTGGGAGATGTGTTCTTGTGGGAGACATTCCTTTACTCTGGCTTCCTTCAGGAAGAAAGGACACTTTCCAAACATCGATAAGCCATGCACCTGGGAAGAGTGCAGGTGGACAGGCCTCTCAAAGGATAGTCACTTCATATTTCGAAGATAATATAGCGAGCAGTGGAACCACACATAAGGATAAAATATCCGCGGGATAATTGCAAATGCCAGGTTGAGATAAGCAGCAGCTGTCATTCATGCGCTGCAAGATTTAAGGAGGTTCAAGGAGTGAACTGTGCCCCACAAGCCACTGAAGTCCCTGGACATGAACCCTACAGAGCTAAAAGTGGCTGAAAAGAGTTCACAAACTACAAAGAAACCTTGCAGGATCGGGTCAGTGTGCTCCAACATGAAACCATGACTAAAGAACACTTACCAACTCAAAGATGCCAAAAAGACATGGCAAACAACATTGAGGCCAGCGCCAACCAGACGAAGGAACTCTTCACCATCATCAGAGTTCACCTGCCCATCAGTCACCGGAAACTCGATTCCCTCCTCACAGGAACTCTGCGACGCTCTTCCAGACTACTTACACAACAAGATAGCCACCATATACAGGAACTTCGACCCACAACCCACCGACATCTCCAGCCTCCCCACTCCCACGAAGACTGCCACCAGCCACGTGCTCACCACATGGGAACAGCTCAGCACACCGAACACTAATGCCTTAATGAACTCCATCCACTCGGGAGCACCCTCTCACCCATGCCCCCATCGACTCTTTAACCTTGAAAGCAACAAGATCAGCCACAGCTCATCACCATCCTCATCACCTCTGTCCCCACAGCCACCTTTCCAGATGCCTGGAAACACTTAAAAGTCAGACCCCCCTCCTCAAGTAACCCTTCGCAGACCCCAGCAATCTCCAGAACTATCGCCCAAGCTCGCTACTCTAGTATTCTGCCAAAGCCCTGGAGAAGGCCATCAACCTCCAAAATACCGAACTCTTGGAGAGAAACAACCCACTGGACCCCTCCCAAACAGGATTCAAAGCCAACCACAGCACCAAGATGGCCTTGATCGAATAGGACACGTTACAACGCACGTGTTACAACATGTGTCATTACAATGATTTTTTTGCAACGTGAAATCCATTACAACGAATGTCGTTACAACGCATGTCATTACAACGCATAATCCATTACAACGCAATTGCTATTCTAACTCTGTTGGGGCATTACTATGGGGAATGCGTTGTAATGGATTATGCGATGTAATGACATGCGTTGTAATGGATTTTGCGTTGTAAAAAATGTGTTTGACACGCGTTGTAAAGAGTGTGTTGTAAAAGATGTTTTCCCCTTGATCACCGTGACAGACAACATACGCACCCTACTAGACAGGGGATAATCGGCTGACCGATCCTTCTCGATCTCTCGACAGCCTTCGACACCGTCTCCCACCACACACTCCTAAAACATCTACACCAGATCGGAATCAAAGAGGACTGTCTCGGATGGATGGCATCATCCCTCATTGGGTGCACCTCACAACCCAAGTGCACCATCTGCGGAGTCCTTCAAAGTTTGTCCCTCAGTCTAACCCTCTTCAACATCTACTTGATGCCACTAGTAGACTTCTACATATCCCACAACATCAACATCATCTTCTATGCCTATGACACCCAGCTCGTCCTCTCGCCCTCAGCGGACCCCACCACCACGAAGTCCAACATCCACGACTGCATGAAGAACGTCTAAGCCTGGAAGAAGGACAACTGCCTGAAGCTCAACACAAGCAAAACCAAAGTGCTGATTTTCACCAGCCACACCACCCTCAGAAACGACTCCTGGTGGCCATCCGAACTCGGACCCACCCCACACCAAAAGACCACACTAGCAACTTCTGCATTATTCTGGACAGCAAAGTCTCCATGAAATGGCAGGTAAACTGCATCTCCTCAGCCTGCTTCCACGCTCTCTGCAGATTCTTCAAATGGCTCCCCATCAGCACCAGAAAAACAGTGACACAGGCCCTCGTCACCAGCCGTTTGGACTACGGCAACACACTCTATGCAGGCACTACCAGTGAACTCATGAGAAGACTTCAGATGATACAGAACGCAGCAGCCAGACTGACCCACAACCTGCCCAAAAGGACCCACATCACCTTTCACCTGAGGCCTCCACTGGCTCCAGAACCAGGAAAGTTGTATTTTCAGACTCATGAAACATGCCTACAAAGTCCTTCATGACCAAGGACCTGCATACATGCAACATCACTTCCAGAAACCGCCGCTCCACCCACTTTACCCTCGCACAGACAATGTGCATGTGCTGCTGCCACACCGGAGGACTCTCCTTCTCCCACCTCGATGCCAAATCCTGGAATGCCCTCCCCTACACCGCCGATCATCATCCTTGCTGACAGACTTCAGGAGGGAGCTCAAAACCTGGCTGTGCGACTAAAACCCGCAGCCCAGCGCCTGGATACCCTCGCACTCTACAAGTACTCTATAACTTGATTGATTGAAAGACACTTTCTTTCTATGAAATGGTGGTTGGAGGCAAAGGTGCAGTCACCAACATGTAGGCTACACCCCTATACAAATGCTGGTGTGCCAGTTTCCCCCATAGTTAAACTGTGCTCCTGCACCGACTTGCCGGCTTTCCTCAAATCCAATGACTTAAAGTCCGACTCACTCAATCTCCAGTTCAATCCATCTCCTTCACTCATCTTCCGTTGACCCATCCCTCACTCACCCACTCAGTCACCCATTCAATCACTCATGTTAATCGAAGGTTTAATTTTCTTTTTTAGCCTCATCTTTCCTTCTTGTTGCATTTGACTTATGCTGTACTGGTATGTCTCGCGACTCTGTACTTGTATGGAGACCTGTTTTTCGGCTAACACAACACATGGAGGAAAACAAACAAACTGAGTACTGAACTAAAACCCTGGCCAATGGCTAAAAAAAATGTGTATAACTTCAGACAGGGGTTGCAAGTTTATCAGGTTTCAAGCATGGATTTAAAAAATGTTTATTTTTCATCCTCCGAGCGCTTTGCGGCACATGCATCGGGTGCATATGCGCAACACTGCGCTTGAAGTGATTTGGTGCAGTGTCATATAGTGGTTGTGTGATTGAGTAGTTGTGTGCAAGTGGTTGTGTGTTTGTGTGCAAATGCTTCTGTTTGTGTGTGTGTTAGCTAACGCTTAGCTTTATGCTTTAGTGGCTGCTGTGCAGGTATGTGTGGTTGTTAATTATATACGTCTTTAATAAGGCCTATGATCTTTGGTCCCTAATCAGACGGGGTTGCAAATTCCAAAGCAAACTGCGGTTTGTGTCCACAGTGAGACTGGCGTCTAACCTCAGTTTGCGAGTGTTTCTATCCACGATTTTCGGCAGAACAAAACTAACGAATTCGAACTGCACAAATGCACTCTTTGCAAATACAGGAACTGCATGAATTGGGGGAAAATTGGTTATTTGCATGTCCTTCCCATTCACGCGTAATCCGACTCCAGATGTGCACTCGCTAATTTGTGAAACCAACACACACAGTTACAAATTATATAGTGATAGGGCACGGTTTGTCCATGTAAAACGTAAAAGGCAACCCCTTTCCGATCGGGCCCTGGCTGTTGTTTGGCCAGCATCTGGGTACTCTGAGAATTCTCTGACAGACTGTTATTAGCAGGTCAGGAACAGATTCAGGCAAACACTGTTGGTATGTGTGTGTGTGGGGGGGTGGGTGATGGGGTTTATAGCATATGGATAAGCATGAGATATAGGAGTGTCAGGGCCACTTCACCTCGTTCTTCTGGGGGCCTACCAAATGGAGGAGGCCCCCAGTCCACTGTGTGCCGCCTGGGCTGGGAAAATAACACAGGTGTCATATTTCACACCCTGGGGTTCTTTGTTGCTCAATTTCAACCAAATAATGGGTCAAATAGCACATTTTCGTGGTTTGTGCACGTTCAGATATGTAATAACAGCCAATAGTGGTAGTCCCCATTCCAAGGTGCATAAAAAGCAAACATTGGTAAATCCATTAGGTTTCACCTATGTGATTAATAATAAGCGGATTTTTGTCGGAAGTTGTAGCTTGCTGAGTAGTTGTACAGTGTAAGATACATAAAGTCTGTTAAAGTGTTATGACTTGTTTATGTACAAAAAGGCAATATATTGTGCTGTTACAAGTGGTCTAGTGCAGGTAAGTAATAACATTTTGAAAACTGAAATGAAAGCGGGAAATAATAGAATTAATTGGTGTAATACCAATAATATGTGTTTAAAGGAGTTCTGACAACTTTTGGGCCCGGTGCCACTGCACCTGCTGTACCATTCAAATCATGCCCAAGTGTGTGTAAGATAACTGCATTTGTGACTGCCTGTTTAGTAGTAAAATACAGCAATATTGGGTGTTTAGAGCGGGTGCTAGAGCTTTTGTCCCAGTGTCACTGCACCTGCTGCACCACAGAAATCATGACCCTAATGCCTGCAACGTAACTGACACTTGTGACTGCTTATTTAGTAGTGAGAATTAGCAACATTTGGTGTTTAGAGGAGTTCTGACAACTTTTGGGCCCTGTGCCGCTGCACCTGCAGCACCATTGAAATCATGGCCCAAGTGCCTGCTAGATAACTGCACTCGAGACTGCCTGTTTAGTAGTAAGAGTTAGCAATAATCTGTATTTAGTGGGTCCCTAGAGTGGTTGTGACCGGTGCCACTGCACCTGCTGCACCATTCAAATCAAGCCCTTGTAACTGCAATATACCTGCAACTGTGTCTGCCTGTATATTAGTAAAATATAGCAATATTCGGTGTTTAGAGGAGTTCTAACAACTTTTGGGCCCGGTGCTACTGCGCCTGTTCACCATTCGAATCATGACCTTTTTGTCAGGAAAGGTAACTACACTTGTGGTAGACTATTTAGGAATAAAATATAGCAATATTAGATATTTTGTGGGGTGGCAGGAGCTTTTGGTGTCGTTGCCACAGCACCTGCTGCACTATTGAAATCATAACCCTAGTGCTTGCTAGATAACTGCAAATATGACTGCCTGTTTAGCTGTAAAATATAGCAATATTAGGTGTTTAGAGGAGTTCTGACAACATTTGGGCCCGGTGCCACTGCACCTGCTGCACCATTCAAATAATGACCCTGTTGCCAGCAGGATGACTGCACTGGTGACTGCCCGTTTAGTAGTAAAATGTAGCAATATTTGGTGTTTAGTAGAGTTGACAACTTTTGGCTCTGGTGCCACTGCACCTGCAGAACCATTTAAATCAAGCCCTTTTTAACTGCAAGGTAACTGCAATTGTGACGGTCTGTATTGTAGTAAAATATGGCAATATTCGGTGTTTAGAGGAGTTCTGACAACCTTTGGGCCCGGTGCCGCTGCACCTACTACACCATTCAAATCATGACCCTGTTGTCGGCAAGATAATTACACTTGTGACCGCCTGTTCAGTTTAAAATTGCAGCATTAATCTGGGTTTAGTGGGGTCACTAAAGCTTTTGGCCCCGGTGCCACTGCACCTGCGACACCATTCAAATTAAGACCCTTTTAACTGCAAGGTTACTGCAACTTTGACTGCCTGTTTAGTAGTCAAATATAGCAATATTATGTGTTTAGAGGTGTCTTGACAACTTTTGGTCCCAGTGCTGCTGGACCATTCACATCATGACCCCGTTGTCTGAAAAGTAACAAACTGCACATGTGGATCCCTGTTTAGTAGCAAATATAGCTTAGCTCTTGTATAATAACTTTATTTTTAATGCACAATGTTTATAACAACATTTAGAATTTGATTATAATGACCAAATAGATTAGGTTGAAAAAAATCAATCCGATAATGCCTACAAAATGCAAAGAAATGCACTGAGGCATGAATAGGAAATGCCACAAACGTTCTAAGGCTAAAGCATCTGCTTTTCTGCTTTACACAACTAAGTAATAAAAAGCAAGCATTCCAGCTTACTGTTAGAAGCGGTCTGTCTTTTCTGTGGGAAGAGATCTGATCTTGACAGTACATGGGGCTTAAACAGTGTGAACAGCTTTAGTAGAAGTATCATTAATAGGTACAGCCAGGGGAAGTTAAAAAAAAAAAGGTTCCACACAAAAGCGAATGAACACAGCAATTCGGCGATACAAACTGATAAGAGCCCCCTTTTAAGATGTATTAAATACAAGAGCTTTCACAAGCACAGCACAGGGGCTGTGCAGGCAATATCTAAAAATGGTGTGCAAACTGGTAAATATTGTACCCTAAGCTTTGGGTATTTTCATGTTTTGAGATAGTAACTTTAGCAATCTCACAACCTATTTGGGAAGACTCTGTTGGCTTAAACCATGACGTCAGAATGTTTATTCTGTGGCTCACAGCCAGGATCTCCTTGGGGCAACATCGGGCAGCGAGCCGCTTTCACAGGGGAATATTTGCTCATCAGCAGGGGATTACACTAGCATCACAACACACCCAAGAAAGAATTGGAAAAGACAACCAGCGCACGGTCGACTGCACACAAGCTGAGAAGAGTGTAAAAACAAGCAAGAAAAGTGCAAGGTGACGGCACGCGCACAGCTAACTTCACTAAGTCAAGTCAACACAACTTGGTGCAACAATTGATTTCCACATGTGAGCAATAACAAATTCTTTTAGTATGAAAACCAAAGAAATCTCTAGCTCCGAGGCACATTATTACCAGCGGCACCACTACAACAACCACATAGTAAAAACACACTTAACTCACTGTCACAGACTGAACTTACTTTCATTTTCGAATTTTATTTGTACCTTACATATATTTTTTTTACACTGTAAATGTAAAAAATGTAAATTGATACTTGTATAGCGCACTACTCACCCGCAAGGGTCTCAAGGCGCTTGTACGAATACCGCTGTGGAACCCATCCTGGCTTTCCCTGTGAGGCGTCCACTCCTGGGCACCCCCAAGGTGGAGGCCAGGCATCCTTAGCATTGTGGGGGCCGTTGTGGAGATTAAGCAAGCTATTGCCCAGAGTTGCAGAGTGGGACTCCATGATTGGAATAGGCACCGAGGCGAGAATTATCAGGTCCGTGGAAATTTTGAGCCCAATACCCGCCGAGGCGGGGAATTGAACCCTGGTCCCGGGCTAGACCTCTACACTGCCGCCTGCTTCAGCGTCTCCGAGTCAGACTTCAACTGCTGCCTTGCAGTGAGGCCTGGCCTGGCCTGAACGTGCAAGTTAGAGTCAGTCCGAGAGGTGATGAGCGAGATGGTTAGAAGGAGGAATAATATACCTCACTGCTCATCTTCGTTTCCTCGTTCTCGTATCTGCACTCTGTCTGCCACAATACAGGACTGCTGCTGGTGGACTGGTCCTGAAGACAAATGAGATTCAGACTCCCGCATGGCAACAGGAGAAAGGGCCAATCACTGCATGGCTTCGTAATAAAGCCATACAGTGATTGGTCATGAGCTCCATGGGCGTTTAAGCAACCTTCCACCCTGCGCTGCCTCTTGTGCACCAGAAAGGCCTACAGACCGTGTCTCTTGAGCCAATCCAGACACTGCTCTCTTGTTCAACACAGGATCAGAGCAGTGCCAGCATTGGCTAGAGCAGGCGGGGTTAGCACTCATTAGGAGACCGGGGGTATGAACCCTGCGCCTATACCGTCATCCATCCATCAGAAAAGCACACCTTCCTTTGTGGTCAGACACTAAACTTTGCTAAAAATTGCAGCAAAAAAATGCACAAAAAGACGACTGGATAGATGGCGGTGGTTTGGTTGGGAGAACAAACGGCCCAACCCTTCCAAGTATTATCATCTCTAGCCCAATCCCCCTTCTTATTGGTAATTTTGTCGCACAAGCAGGTTTACGGCGCTGCCTGCCACACAGAAAGCGGCACTTGTTCTTCTTGTGTACATAGAGTGGTGTGTGTGTAGGAGGTACAAAAAGTTCAACAATTTTGTACAATACCCTGTACCATCCAAAATTGCATGGCTTAAATGGAAAAAAAGGAAAAAAGCGCTCTAACGCGGTCAATGGTGGCTGCGTCAAAGCAGCTTTAAAAAAATGTACGTTAAGATGCCTAATTACACAAAAGCGCACAGTACACCAGCTGCAATTGCTTGGAAAGGAGGGTTGGTGGGGTGGTGAGGCAGATATGTAAACAGAAGGTGGTTGGGGGGGGAGAAACTGACAAGGGGATGGGACCAAATTTGCAAATAATTAATGGAATCTTTGTGATGTACACTGCGATTCCTGGAGGCTCGTTGTGACGGACATGTCATTGTTGTGGAGGATGAGAGCAGCGTAAGTAAAGGACAACTCAGAAACTGAGGCCATGGTGTGGAGGTCTGGGTGGCTACAGAAACAGCCTGCAGAAAGATGCATTCTGATGGAGTTCTACATTCCAAACTAAAAAAAAAAAAAACTCTGCAGGTGCGCAAGTATAGACAAGAAGCAGTACTTGGTCCGAGCTTCACAGCATGGACACATAACGAGCCTGGGGAGAAACCTGGAGGTGAGATGGGAGCAAGCCAGAGGCAAGGAAGAGGCTCTGTCAAATAAGAAGCAAGAAAACAAGAGCGAAGTGGGAGCCAACCAATAGTAAGTAATAGGCGGGCTCTAAGCCCCATTTAAGATTTTGAATTCATTAAAAGAGATTTTGAAAGCAAGGCTCAAGCAAAACCTATAAAATCCAGTCCGCGCAATATATCCACCTGATCTTACAGCTCAGCTCCGCGTCACTAAACTTTGGCAACTAACTTGCATGTTAGAAGCGATTCTTGCTCTGTAGTGGCAATTAGGCAGGACAAAGAACAAGACTCAAGACAAGGTATGCAGAGAGTATGCTCATCAGAAAGCGTTCACTGAGAAGAGCACCAATGTACAGCAGTGAAGCCAGAGAGGTAAAGACAAGATGGCGGCACACGGTCATTTAGACAAATGTGGCCTTCATACGGACCGGGTGAGAAAAGAAATGGAAGATCCTAATTTGGTAAGTAGCTTGGGCTTCACCTCCCGAAACTACTGCTCTTAATACTATGAACTCTACTGCTATCACTACCGAGGAGCCAATGATAACAGGGCGGCATTCAGACATTAATCCACAAGTCCTTATGACCTTGCCGTGTTACACACGCAACTTAAGTAGAGGCCAATGGAATGCAGGCATCTGTAAAAGCCCAAATGGTTCACTGGTTACTGTGGGAGGGGACTTTAAACTTCCATGGGAAGGATCACTGGACAGGCTATCCTCTTGTAAGTTTAGAGCCAATACATCTTACGCCCAGATGCTTAACTTATGCACAATCTTCAATCTGTGAGATGCCTGGTGACTACTCAATCAGACTGGAAACAATTATATATTTAACTCTTGTCCTCAACACATGTTTACGCCAATAGGCTACCGCCTAACAGATGACAACCCCCTCTCCAACTTAACAAATTCTAAAACCGACCCAATCATTATTTGAGAGATTGCGTGTACCACTATTGACTATAGCCTGACCAATATGACCTCTAATGTGAAGGAATCGCAGGTGACTGGTGGTCTTATGTATGGCCAAGCTAGTAAAGAACAAACACTTATAATCATACATCACTTCATTAAGGAAGCTAAAGCTGTGCCTTACCAGAACCAATAGTGACGAACTGAAGGCAACCAATAGGCATTAAGTATTAATATCATGTCCAATACAAACGCATATAATAAGCTCAAGCAAGACACTTAAGGAAAAAAAATACCTGCTCTTGGATACACATTACCACCTACAAAAGGGTTGGGCGCCCTATACGAATTAAGAAAACTAACATATGAATACAAGAATAACGTGAGTGCAAGAGTCGCCTTAGTAATAAACGAGGAGGCAAAGAAGATAAGAGAGAGGCCTAAAGCACATAGAGTTCTCACCAACAGCCTAAAATATTAAAAATACTTACCATTAAAAATTCACAAGGGATAATACAAATACATCCTGGGGAATGTAATGCCCATCTGGGAACCCTCGCGCGTCCTTCTCTGAATGCAGAGCATAGTTTACTGCAGTGCTACAGAGTTAGATGCCAATAAGAAATATTTCAACTTTGCATCTACCCAACGCAATTAAATGACCTG
The DNA here is from genome assembly GCF_964204655.1 of Triturus cristatus. Classification (NCBI taxonomy): domain Eukaryota; kingdom Metazoa; phylum Chordata; class Amphibia; order Caudata; family Salamandridae; genus Triturus; species Triturus cristatus. The sequence goes on from NC_140588.1 coordinate 1,015,359,733, forward strand.
AGATCAATCTCCAATGGGTCAACAACCTTCGAGATCCAAAGCTCCACATCTGTAAACTCAAAACTAAAAGAAATCCAGATGCAACATTCTCACTGAATTCCCAAAACATGAATTGCTGATACTTGTGTCAATCTGATAAAAGGTGGCATGACAAGAGATCGATCTCCTGTTCTACGCACCAGATCCAATGTTGTGGGAAAGATCTTTCACGCTATGATACTCGACCCTCACCAGACCAAGGAAAGCTGGAGGACTGAAACTAGCAGTCATCACCCTGACATGGTCCCACACCTTAACCATATATGTATATGGTGTGCAAATGTTCCAGAGCAACCTTTGACCTGCACTTCTAAAATTAAAAAATGACCTAGATCATATTCCCTCTGCCCGAGATTGGCCGTTGCAGTCCCCTCAGCTGACCTCATTCCCAAATTATTTATCATCCAACACAGACTTCTACTATCTCGCCGACAGCCATTTCCCTCAATGGCTAGTTCACCACGATTGCTGAGCATTTAATGAGTTCACTTATTAACGCAGGACTTGTCGCAAAAAATGCCTACAATATTCATGACCTCATCAGTCAATGTAGATTTCCCTTCCTGGGCATCACATCAATGTGGCTCAAAGACTCCTCAGGTTGCTGATATGACCAACCTCCATCCTCCAAGACATAACATCCGGCTATGAAACAGAGTTCATGGATGAAAAGGAGGGTAGCACTAGTCCATCACTTACAAGGCGATGGATGGAGCATCTTTTACCTCTTTCCGGTATATTCTAACCTGTGCGGCGGTAACCACCCACCTATAAATTGCCTATCCACATTCCAGTCAGATTTCTTAAATTTTCCTCAACATGCCCTACGGCTTTAATATCTAGGAAGACAATCCTGCAATTACCTTCTCCCACACCTTAATTGAGGACATGGACACTCTTGGCTACACACAGCTGTCATGGAACTAACAATGAAGGAGGCCATAGCCTGGACCTCCTGTTCTCCACACTCTCTGAAATCAAGGTGTCAGACATTGATCATTTATCATGGTCAGGTCACTTCCTTATCAAATTCCACTTAGATACCTTACCAATCAAAGGACACAAGCCCAGCCTCAAAATCCGTCCTTCATCCTCAAGGTGTGACCTGAATAACACACAGCCTGAAGTCTTCTTTTAAACACCACATGATATTCCAGACCTTCTGTTCAATCACCCAGATGACATTCTGAATCACCTACCCTCTAAGGCTGTGACGGCCCTCCATTCCATGGCTCTCTCCATGATCAAGAAGCGCCAATAAATCAGATAACTGGTAAACAGATCGCTTCTGCCCAATGGAAAGGCAAGAGGAGCCTAAGAAAGTTATTGGAATAAAAACAAACTGCCTTCTGAATGCTTAGCCTGTTGCGTTTTGCAAGAGAAAAAAAAAGGACCATTACCAGTTCACGTCGCTGTAATCTTTAACTCCACAAAGGAGCTTTTCCAAACCTTCATGGAGATGTTCTTGACCAGTGGACCAAAAATGTATTTTGTTCCCACTCCAAAGCTCTGTAATAATCTTCTAGATTTCTTTACCAATACAATTGACATCCTTGGGGCTCAAATCACCGAGTTCATTGAGAGATACCCAGCGCACGAGCCCAAGGGTGTGGAATTTATGAAACTGTAAGGGACAAGATGCTCCAGAAATCTACTTATCCCTTACAAACATCCACGCATACGTTTTGGTGCAATGGAACGATTTGAAAATCAAGACAGAGTTCTAATTATATCAGAGCTCTGATAATAGTCTTTCCCAATATGTTAGTGCTCACATTATATCTGGGTGTGGATTCCAGCAAGACTCTGATTTTGCCACCTTCCAGAAAATCTACAACAAGCATTGGCATAGCCAATAGGTCTCGCATTTATACGAGTTTGAGCTATTGGCATTGTAAGTGACAATGCCTTTTATTTAGGTTTTGTTTTTTAAAATATAAATAAAAGGCATTGTCATTTTCAATGCCACTAGCTTAAACTCTTGCAAAAGTCCAGGTGCAAGTAAGGACTGGGGAGGAGGGGAGACGACTTGCCAGAACATGCGCTCTCAAATAAAATTTAAATTATCTCCCAAAGCCTTCCCCGTGCTGTATAATGGCCATCACTTGTAGATGGAAGAATAGTATCACTAGCGATCACTTGGCTGAATCCTTTCTTGTACAGGTGACTGCAGAGTGGCCCAAGTAAACCTGGTTATAGACTCTAGTTTGGGAAGAAGAGAAATAGATCGACCCCCTCCACTTGTCTCTTTGACACCGATTGCAACTTAATAAGACACTTGACATCTGTGCTGATGTAAAAAATGATGTAACACACTTGGAAAAACAAGCCGTGCGCTGGAAGCAGTACAAACCCTGCGTTCTCGTCAGAGAGGGCAGGTAGATACCTGTTTGAATAACACGCTTGTCCATGAATTCGGACACAACAGATTCCCAGAGGATTGCGGTCCTTCAAGTACAGGGTATCGCAGAACTTCAAGGATGTGAGGATTAAGGGGAGTTCGCTGCTGTTACTGTGCAATGCAGAAGCAAACAAAAGGCAGCTCAGCGTGATGTTGTGTAAGCACACATCACACCGCTGCGCTATCTTTGAAAGTCTATGGCTCCGAGTGTGCAGATACGGTTATTTGGGTTAAGGCTTTGGGAACGTGTACTGCTCCCCGCTTCCGAGGCAGTTTACCTGTGATGTCCGTGCCCAGGGGTAGGTTTCTGCGCCCTCCTGCCTTTGCTGCACTCGGCCGTTGGTAGAGTGAAGGCTCGCATTCCGAGTGGAGGGAGGGAGGACTCCTAATGCGAAGCGGGAGGGGGGAAGTAAATGAACTTCTAGACGCATGCCGCAGCGTGCAAAAGAAATACCGAGAGGGGGGCTCTTAATGCGAGGCGGGGGTAGAAAAAACTTCAAGGAGCACGCCATGGCCTGCTAAAGTTTGTTGCGCTCTGCCCTTGCTAAAATGAAACCGTGTATACAGAGTGGAGGGGAGATAAAAGTATACTGCTCCCGAGGAAGCTTACCTGCGATGACCATGCCCAGGGGTAGATTTCACGCCGTCCTGCCTTTGTTGCACTCTGCCGTTTGTAAAGTGAAAGCACACATATGGGGGGGCTCTTAATGCGAAGCCGGAGGGGAGGAAGCAAAAGAGCTCCAAGGAGCATGAGTGAGTACTACTCATGATGGATATAGGAGTACCACTCCTGAGCCATGGGCAGTGAGTACCACTCCTGAGCCATGGGCAGTGAGTACCACTATTGAGACAGGGGCAGTGAGTACCACTATTGAGACAGGGGCAGTGAGTACCACTCCTGAGCCATGGGCAGTGAGTACCACTCCTGAGCCATGGGCAGTGAGTACCACTATTGAGACAGGGGCAGTGAGTACCACTCCTGAGCCATGGGCAGTGAGTACCACTCCTGAGCCATGGGCAGTGAGTACCACTATTGAGACAGGGGCAGTGAGTACCACTATTGAGACCGGGGCAGTGAGTACCACTATTGAGACCGGGGCAGTGAGTACCACTCCTGAGCCATGGGCAGTGAGTACCACTATTGAGACAGGGGCAGTGAGTACCACTCCTGAGCCATGGGCAGTGAGTACCACTCCTGAGCCATGGGCAGTGAGTACCACTATTGAGACAGAGTACCACTATTGAGACAGGGGCAGTGAGTACCACTCCTGAGCCAGGGGCAGTGAGTACCACTATTTAGACAGGGGCAGTGAAAACCACTTCTGGGAGGGGCGCAGTGACCACCATCCCTGAGAGAAATAGGCAGTGACTATCACTCCTGAGAGAGATAGATGCAGTGGGTACCACTCATGAGAGAGAGAGAGAGACAGGGCAGTGAGTACCACCTCTGACAAGGACACGGCAGCAGTGAGGACCACACAAGAGAAGGGCACGGGGCGGTGGGTTTTACATCTGAAGAAAAGATGGCGTTTGCGTACCACGCCAGAGGGAGACACAGCAACTATGAGTGCCACACCTGAAGGGACCCGGCGTGGGCAGTTCCAAACTAGAGGTGAACACAGGCGCACTGATTTCCACACGAGAGGCACGCGGCAGTGAGCATCACATCTGAGAGCCGCGGTCGGTGAGTGCCAAGCCGGAGAGGAACACGGGGACTGAAAGCACCATACCATGTGAGGGAAAGAGAGACAGTCAATACCACACACCAAAGGAAGCAACGGGGTGAGCACTCCAGGAAGGGACGCAAGGTCAGTGAAAACCACTCCTGTGAGAGACACAGGGGCACTGAGTTACATGCCCGAATGAGTACCTCACATCAAAGGATGCAATTTAGTAAGAGACCTCACCCGAGAGAGTCACAGGGGCAGTGAGTATCAAAATCTGAGGTAGATACGGGGGCACTGAGTACCACACTTGAGAGAGACACAGGGACAGTGAGTTCCACTCATAAGAGAGACACAGACGCAGTGAGTATCAGAAAAGGAAGTGAGAGAGACAGAGGCGGAGAGAACGACAGATGTGAGGAAAGACAGAGAGAGAGAGAGACAGGAAGAAGACATACGCAGAGATGAAAGAAATAGAGAGGGAAAGTGAAAGAGGACGAGAGTGAGAGGGGTGAAACGAAAGCTCAGAGAGACAAGCGCGCGCGCCTCGCACTGAAAGTTTAAAAAAACAAGACCTGTGGCCGCGGGACGCGCTCTGTGGTGGGGGATGGGGAGGGGCTAAGGGTTGTAAGGCTTAAAATGAACATGGAAATATACCTCCAATTCACAATGGGTCACTCAAAAAGGGCACCATACAGCTATGCAATGCGCCACACAAACCAGCATTAAACATCTTCAAAAACTCTTGCAGCCTCGCAACCTGGAGCACTGTGACCATGGCTCTCAGATTGCCACAGTTAGGAACGAAACTCATAAATGCTTGTCCAACTTGAAATTTGTATTGGAATGCCCAGGAACTGCTGCAAATCTGGAGGGAACAGAATAGAAAGTGGGGAGTGGGTCTGTCACTTGAAGAACCAGGAGCTTCTCCCTTGGCTAGTACATGTAGCCAATTGACTTCAATAACAAAGCCTCACACTTTAGTAGCCTTTTGCCCCCCTCAAAAAAACTGTCATGTAAGCATCAATATTGCCTGCCCTGGAGGCCTCAATAACCAAAGGTACATGAGGAAACAGAGGGAGCTGGGTGTACCTAGTGACAACAGCAAGTGTACCGGATGTAATCAACCAACATCCCTGGAGCCTGGCTTTGCTGATGCTTGCGACGTTGTTTATCTAGGGGGGCACTCACCGAAGTTCTGGTCCCGGGGCCACAGGTAGTAGGTGGCCGGCACTTCGATGAGCCCCACGAAGGATGTCAGGAAGTTGAAGAAGGTGTTGCCGTTGTCATTGTACTGGAACTGCGGCCCAGCCATGGCGGCTTCTCCGAGGTGAGGGGAGCAGGGCAGGGGGGTGCGCGCACGCTCACTGACGCAGACCCGGCGCCGCGAGCCAACAACTGCCCCAACACACAGTAGGAGCGGAGCCGATGCTTGACATGCCTTTCTCGGTACTTACGTCACTTTTCCTCAACTTTGCTTTTAAGCTTTTCATGCTCGTCCCATTCACGTCCTCACAGCCCCACAATTGAGCACAGCATCTACAGTCTGCTTAAGAAAACAAGCCCGGGAGTTGTGTGCGCGCGCGCGCTAAACAGAATTTTTTTTAAAAACACGCAAGTGGTGCACACGCGCACTGCGGCAAAAGTGAAAGCAGCGCCACGTCTGGAGAGTGGTGTGCGATGTGCGCGCACCATGACGAGAGAGGAAAGCCAGATGGTGCCTCTGCTTGTGCCAGTGCGCGTAACCGCACACTCTATGCCAGACAAAAAGCTGTGGTCGGCTTTTTAAAGTCCACTCACTAAATGTCTCGCCAGTGCAACTCATGCGCTGGCTCAGGCGAAATCTAAAAAGGGGCTAAAATTAAGTGGAAAGTTGTTGTCCTACAGTTGGAATGCCGTGTGAGTCTGTGCACGCTTACAGACTAACAAGTTTAAGGCTATTCATCAAATCCTCTAGAATTGGTACCCATAATGGAAAAGGTTGGAAATTTACTCCGGACAAGGGCAGGAGTAAAACCTTTTACATTGTGGAGAAAAGGAGGTGTATGGAAAGTGAGTTTGCAATCGCGACGCATCGCATGTGCAAATATATGCATGTGTATCTGTTTATGGGAAAAATTAATTCCCAAAATTTGATAGGAGTTAGGCTTTTCAGGCCTCCTTCTGAAGATTCTTGTAAATGTCTAAAAGTCTTAAGACTGCACCGATGCCTGCAGGTTTACACTTGACTTTCTTTCAGAATCTGATCCCCCGTTTGTTTCAATGTTAGCCCTAACACTAGAGCATCAACAAGACTAAACAAATATGGTGATAAATGTGCCATCTTGGTTTACATGTAGATAATTCCCCCCCATAACTGAAACAACAAAAACATTGGCGCTTACACAGGAAGTGTCCATGATGGTATAAAGGCGTCCATAACAAAAACTAAAAAATATCAGCCTAGATAGTAGGCAGACATGACACTAACATTCCTACGCATGTTTACACTGACGTTTTGCTTGTTCAGGTTACCGTTTCAACACGACGGTAATCACGGTACTACAGGCCACCCATGGGTAGGATTTGACACACGACACCTGAAACTTGATTGGCCAGGATTCTTTGAAATACACAGGTCTTCACGTATACCTATATACGCTTCTTCACTGCTCCCAAGTTATTGTTTGGCAAGATTTAATTTATAAAAGATACCACACTTTTCCGCAACAGCCCTGTGCATCATCGTTTTAAATTTCCTGCCTTGAAGAAGGCCATGCTTGGGCGAAACGCGTTGGCTGTGAATGTGGTTGTACCGAATTGTGGAATAAAGAATACTTGAATCTTACAAGTTCTGTGTGGACTCTACAATCTGCTTCAAACTGTATTGACACAGTAAATTCAGCTTTGTGTTGCCTCTCATATATTTGTGAACATTTCTACGCATGTCTACAACGTCACACTTTCTACTAAAAGACATAAAAGAATCTGCAAACAAGCACATGATGAAAAAAGAAGAGGCTTAAACTGGACTTGTCCTACTGCTCACAACACCAGTGTATGTTTGGAGGATTACAAATAGCCTCAAGTTGTTAAAATTGATTTCATACTGGAATTACTGTCAGTGATGCAAGCTGAGCTCACAGCATTTCCTTAGAGTGTTTCTCCTAATAGTAAAAGGTTTGCATGAATTAATTTTATATACAAGTCTGAACAGCACATGCATATTGAAATGATTCTTTCCCTTCGGGGCAGACAATCCTCTTTCAAAGATCCAAGCTCTGGTGCAGTAAACTTGCAGTCAAGGGGTTTGTGCTGCAGGGGATAAGGCCGCTTGTCCAGAAGAGAAGAAGAAACACGAACATTTGTTGTCCTTCACCGCTGATGTCATGGGTGTCAGGCCCCTGAGAGCCTCAATGCTCCAACGTGTTCTCTCTTAACAGTAATCTTCGGAGCAGAGGCTCGTCGCTAGCTCCACGTGCCACCAACAGCTTTAAAAAAAGTGCTTTCATATGTTTGCATCTGCAAGAAGAGGGCCACATGAACAGCTGGCATTCCATTCTCATACTACAGAGAGAAAGAAGCTGGAGTTACTTTTTGGGTGGAGGGGATGCTTTTTTAGTTGGTGACCTAAGCTGAATTATTGCCCTCTGCAGAAAGCTGTGCTCAGCTTGTAGGACACAGGTCCAAACCCAGGTCAGCAGACATATGTATATCCTCCTGAGGTTAAACAAAACTGCAAATCAGAACCAGGTAATACCTATTATGTAAGCACCAAGTTACAACTTAGTTTTTGGATTATTTATTTACACCACACAACTACATCCACCGGATCTCCCATATATCCCACCTTCTCAGAGGACTATCCGACCACTTTCTGGTCTTATTCAAACTCATTAACTCCCATAAACCTCCCTTTAAGTGGCATATGTCCCCATGGCGCCTTTGAAACCCTGACTATCAGGAGACCTTAACCAGAGCAGTCTCGGACTATCTCGAATCCAACGTGGCCTCGGCCCCATCCAACTTTGAGCCCAAACATGTGGGCAAAATCCTTGCTGTGCGCCTGTGGACTTGCGTGCAGGACCTGATCCATCTGGATAAGACTGGCTTCATGCCACATTGTTCCACCCATCACAACATACGTCGTGTTCATAATGCTATGGCAAGGCCGCAAAGCTGGGGCACCCTGCGGCTATTCTACTAGCTGACATAGACAATGCGTTCGACTATCGCAGCTGGTCTTACCTCTTCCAACTTCTCGTAGTCATTAATTTCGGCTCGTGCTTTTTAGCCTGCGTACGCCTGCTCCCTTTGGATCTAACAGCCTCGGCCTGGATCGCGGGGCACCGGTCGGCCTTCTCCATCTGCCGCAGCACAAGACAGGGCTGCCCCCCTGTCTCTACTATTGTTAACCCTAGCAGTGGACCCCTTGGCGGCATGGGTACACAGCGACCAGGTGATCAGAGGTTCGAATGGTCACAGTCCCAATCTGACCGCATCGCACTATAAAGCGATGTGCTATTCTTTATGACTGACCCGTGGTGTTCGGGACCGCGAATCCTACAGATCCTCTGAGTGTTTGGTCAGACCACCGGGCTCAATACTAACCCCTGAACGTCAGTGCTGTTCCCAGTGTATGGGAATCAGGGACATGGATCCTGGGCAATGCACCTATATCACGCAACCGCAGGCTATAAATACTTCGGCATTTTTATGTCGCCCTGCCCAAAGATCTTGTGGGCACACAACATTAACCCGCTCATCACTAGTCTTAGAGATGAGACAGCTATTTGGTCTCTCCTCCCGCTCGCACTGCACGGGCACTCAGCGATTTTTAAAATGGTCTCATTGCCCAGAATACTATATAAGTTGCCTTATAATATACCATGGGCTTGGTTCGCGCAAGTTAATGCTATACATAATAAATTTCTATGGAATGGTGGGGCAGTCCGGGTAGCACGGAGTACGCCTGCATAGTCAACGTATTGTGAAGGCACCGTATCAGGGGACGTTTATGCCTATTATGCTGCCTCCCATTTACTAATCCTAAATGAATGGTGGTATAACTCGCCAACAGACCCAGCGTTTGCACTCTAGCATATGGCGATGGAGAGTGCCCCCCTCCTTCAGCTTCCATATAGTATGCGGAACCTGGACTTCCTACCTCCCGCCAGTAGAACTGTGGTCCGGCTCTGGAGATACACAGTTAAACAGATGGGGTGGCGTGGCAGCCTAACACAGGTGACCCCACCGTTGCATGGCACACATCTTCGCTCTGTGACGGCACTAGTGGGATTTTGTGATTGGGACCTAGTAGGCATATCCACTCTGGGAGACGTATTGCAGGGTACCACCCTAAAATCGTTTCAACAACTACAGAAAGAGTTACATTTGCATAGGACACAATTTTATAGATCTCCAATTACAGCATGCACTTGCTCCCCTGATACAGTCAATTGATACCCTGCCCGAATTCCACCCCCTCGAAGGCCGCCTTCTAATGGGAGACCTAGGAGCGCATAAGATCCATCATATTTACCAAACACTGACTACACACACTCGTACAACACTACACAAGACTAAAAGGGCATGGTTAGAGGTCATACCTGACCTAACAGAAGATGACTGGACTGAAGCGCTGGCTAGCCCCCGGGGTGCGGCAGTGTCATCACGCTACCACCTCATACAATTTAAATACATACACCGTATATATTACACACAATCTCGTCTTTGGAAGATGGGTGTTATCCAGTTCCCCATGTGTCTGAGATGCGAGGTGGAAGAAGAGACTTTCATACACACGGTCTGGAGTTGTGCAACATTACAGCCTTTCTGGCGGAAGATTTTGTCCTGTCTGGGCAGTGTATTATCGTGGGATCTCCCATTTGACCCAAAATTGCTCCTACTTCATAGCGTCAACGGGATAGGTGGGAACGAGTACAAGCACACCTGCTCTTTCTAGCCGTCACTATTGCTAAGCGTGACATCGCCCAGCTGTGGAAGGGGTTGTCCCCTCCGATAATTGGTGGGTGGAAAAAGGCCATTGATAAATGCATGGGCGCAGAGATTGTGGTGTTCCAGGCCCGAGGCTGCCCCCAGATGCACAGGAAAATATGGTTCCATTGGGCAATCTATCGAGGCATAGACTTACCCCCCTTCCATCTCTGGACCCCCCGATAAGACTTGTTCCCCCATATTATTGGTCACCGAGCAACCCAAACTACAATGTGATACAGTCTGTACTTGCATTCAATCAGACCTACTCAGACTTATGGGATCAGAGACTATCTGTGCCATGTTTCTGTTGTTTTAACTGCAGGTTACGCAGGGGTTACAATTTTATGTTTGTATTGACACTCCTGATTTATTTTGCCCTCACAATGTATACATAGGGCCACAGCACAGAATGTACCATGAAAACTCAATAAAATATGTTGTTAAAAAAAAAAAAGGATTATATGTTACGACAGTATTGAATTTTGATTGCCAATGTATAACAAGTACAATAAACAACCATGTTGATGCTGGTCTGTTTAAGGATTGTGTGTGCTTGCATGCTGTGCATTGCTGGCCTCCTGCATTCACTCACTACAACACACTCATACTCACTGTCTCACCAACTAGATACACACGCCAGCTCATCCAAGCCCCTCACTCATACTAAGTCGACATGACCCAACCCATGCATGCGCTCATTCTCTCACTATGCATCCACTCACACCAGCTCACTGAAGCCTCTCCCTCATGCACTTGTATAATCTCAAATGCATTCACCCACTGTACACTCAGTCACACATGACCCTTACTAAAATCATCACACTAATGCACATGCTAACTGTTTGAATTAGGGCACACTCACACCAACACACCAAGGCACACTTGAATTCACTCAAAGTTCCAACATGTAAACACTCACACTAACTCAAGATGACCCTCAACCAAGCATTCACTCACTATTTCACCAAGAACCCACTCAGAGTAGCTCACTGAAGACCATCCCTCGTGAACTAATGTAAAACAGTGAGCTGGCAGTGCACGTGCATATGGCTTCAGAGGATAATCTCAGAGACTGTCAAGTATGTGCTCTCAGTGGTGTATGTTTGGGAAACACTCCGAGAAGAGAAAGTGTAAAGTGAAGTTTAGGCCAGGACGCTGGTGAGAGGGTATGGAAAAGGAGAAGCGAATGTACTATTTTTTTGTCAGTGGATAAACAAAATAAGGTGTGGGTGCAATAAAAAAGGTGGTAGGAGGCATGGAAGGAGGGCAGAATGCCTCTAGGAGAGTATGAGGTAGAAGACGAAACAGGACCAGAGAAGAATCCTGCAGGAAAGAGAATACGTGGTTTTATACATTCTCGAAGGCCTGTCAAATGGTTCCAGATTTGTTTTGATGCGTTAGTCTGCTCGACATAAACATTTAAATAAATCTGCTTCCAGACTTTTCAGTGCATACTATGGTCGGATGTCACTTAATCTCTCAAGTTGGTGAGACCTGTACATTCATCAATGTAATGTAATGTAATGAGGTGCTTGTATAGCGCTCTATTACCCGACGGGTATCATGGCACTTAAAAAGGAGAGTCCCCACCAGAAGTTAATAGGGCCAGCCGAGGTGTGACACAGGAAGGGAGGAAAATAGAGATAATATCAGAAGGAAAAATTACTCCAGCCTAGGGAATAAAAACGTTTTCAACTTTTTCCTGAAATCCGTAAGACTTTGGACCGGACGTAGATCCAAAGGAAGAGTGCTCCATAGCCGAGAAGCAGCGGCAGAGAAGGATCTGCCACCTGTTCTGGACCGCTTGAACCGGACTACATTCATCAGAAATGCAGAAGCAGAATGAAGGTTTCTAGTTGGAGAATACCAGCTGAATTTTCTTTGCAGGCTCATAGGGCCCATTCCATGAGCTGCCCTAAAGACAGTGTATAGAGCTTTGAATTTAATTCGCTGGTGGATCGGCAGCCAATGCAAATCTCTCAAGGCTAATGTGGTTGAGGTCCCTCGCTGGCTATTTAAAGCGAGTTTCGCTGCAATGCATCCAGTTAATTGCCATTACTGTGTAGTTTTTAATTCTTTGAGCACATGCTACAAACACACAAAGGATGCATTCCAAGCAGACCAATAATGAAAAGCTAAGGGGTCCAAATATTACGTAAGGCGATTGAGGGAGTGGATATTTGGGCATGGTTTACACTGCATGCTGAACTGTATTTCTGTGTTGCAGGGTATTCATGTAGCCAACCCAAGGGTTCCACATTGAGACAGCCGCGCATGTTGTACACTCAATCTGGAACCCTTTTTGGGAGCTAGCGTCTTTACGCTGCCTCTTGTCAGTGACAAGGCAGTTCAAGGTTCATGCTCCATGAGTCCTTGTTCTCTCTGCAGGGACTCTCAAAACGTGGATCCTCCTGACCAAAAACTGTTGCCAGTTTTGTAAGTAGTGGTCCCTTGGCAACTGGGAACTGGCAAGACGCAGCCAAATATTGTCACTCCTGACACCAAACACATCAGAGGATGGTAGTATTTTTAGATCAATTAATGGTGACAGGAGTGAAAAAGAGGAGTTCAGGACTCTGGTATTTGTCCAGAAAGAAACTTGAAAAATGTTACCAGATGCGCTCCAGGTGATGATTTCTATTCCCTAGTCCAAACAAAGAAACGGTGGTTGTGTCAATGAAACTCCACCACTTTCTGGGTTAAGGGCCCCAATACCTAATCCTCTGCCTTACCTCAAGATGTAACCCGTTTTAGAGCGCAATTTTTGTTCTTTCATTTGTAGGGGTGCAATATAATCATGGGTAGTCTGCACCTACAAATATTCCATTACATCCTCACAAGTCTTCCTCGCCACATGATGAACTAAGTGAGCATCCGCTCCACACCAGAACCCTCCAAAGCAAAAAAGTTAGCCTCCCATGCCTCCCATCCCTTCCCAATATGGCCGACCAATTTCACCCTTGACCTCTATAAAAGGCAGGCCGGCCCAACCCTTCAGCCTGATTTTTTGGTGCTGCAGATTCTCCAGAGCGTGTCTTCAGGTAAGTTGGGGCGAGGTCCTGCTCTAGCAGGTCCAAGGGCTCGGGGGCGGGGGGGGTGGGAGGGGGCCTGCTCTAGCAGGCTCACGCTATGGTTCCCCCACCGTCTGGCCCTCGCACTGCCCTTAGGGTTTTCCCGCTCTGCTCTAGCGGGCTCTTGTGGTTGGGGGCTCTTGAGATTTCGTCTGCCCTGTGCCCCCCCCCCCGCTTGTAGCTTTATGCCCTGCTATAGCGGGCTCTGGGGTTTGGGCTCTGCTGTCTGGCAGCCCGGCATCGGCGGGCGCTGGCGGGGAGTGATTTTAGCCCTGCTCCCGGGACGGCTGCGGGCTTCACTTTTGCTTGAGTTCCGGTCTGGGGCGAGACAGCCTTGCTGCTTCTCGGGGATGCCGCTTGGCTTCCCGGCCCCGGTTGTTGCTCCAAGTCGGAGCCGGGTTTTCGGCGAGGCTCTGCTCCTTGCTGCCCAAGCAGTCCAGTTCCGGCTCTGGCCTCGGCCCGGCTTGGCCTGCTGCTGCCTTTGCCAGTCGAGCTGCGAGAAGCACATCTAGCCGGAAGCCTTAGCCTACGCCAGTCTGACGTTGTCACTCATTCACTTGGCGGTATCAGGTTCGGTCCTCATGTCGACTGCCTTCTCATCACCACTGGTATGTTTGTTTCGGTACAAGTGAGTGTTAGTACTCGTTTGTGTCTCTTTTCCTGTGGCTGCGGTGGGCGTCCTGAGGTTCCCGCCCCCCCCGTCTTGTGGCGTTTCTAGAACATTAGAACGTGAACTGTAATAACGTGAAAGGTGATGTCTTAGGGATATTTTCAATAAATGTGAAGAAATTAATGCTGCAACTACATGTGTTTAGCTGAAAACACTAACGTGCAGAATTTGTATATACTGCCAACAATTATTTACGTATTTGATGTGCTTATGTAACGTGTTAATTTAGAAATGCACAGTAAATTGTATTTTTATTATATGCATATTCATGAGGCCTTGTGTCATTTCTTATGTTGGCTGATTTCTGTAGGCCTGAATTGTATTTTTCCCTGGAAGCGCTCACATTAGATTTAATAGTTGAATTTCATGTGCATGTAGGATTTGTTCTTTCTCACGCAGTGGCGGCTGGTGACATTTGAAAGTGGTGAGGCGCAAAATAATTGTCGAACTGCAGTGCGGCGAGCTTGTGTAGTGAGCGAGCCTGAACAACCTACAGCAGGTTCGGGGGGGGGGGGGGGGGTCTCCCCCTGAGAAAATTTGGAAATCACAGTGGACAAATGGTGCATTGTCAAGCAAATTTGAGAAAGCAGGAAGGTTAATAAAGCAATTGTGAATCTGTTCTAACAAAGACAGTGACTGGCAAAACTGTCAGTCTAATCGGATGCGTATCAGATGCCGGCCTACCACGTGCTCTGTCTATCTGTGCCACTGTGCGCTAGTCTTTCACAAGTGATGGTTTGTACTAAGTTGAGCTGGTATTCCTTGAATTTCACGAATACCATCACTGCACTGATTTAAGAAGGGATGTGCTGTGTCACTAAATAAAATGTTTCAAACTAGTCTGTTAACCTTTGTGCAAGCGTGTCAGGCAGCAGCTGTAGGTTTATTTCACCCCACGGGATATATTGTGCTCTTTTAAGAACTAATTCTTTCTGACATTTCTGAAAGCTAGGGTTGCCAAATGCCAGCTCATTTCGGAGATGATTAGATATCTCCCAAAAAAGGATGGTCTGCGAATACTGTATTGTTCATGACGCTGCCGAGGATGTGCATTTCGTGACCTCTGTGGGCTAGAAAACTGTAGTTCTGATAAAAGGTCACTTCAGATCAGGAGGGAGTTTTGAAATGTTAACAGCTCTAGCCTAACGCTGCCCACGTACCGCCCAGAGTATATTATCTGTGTTTAACATGCAGGCCAGAGGCTCAATACTGAGTAGGACAAAAGTGGAATCTTCTTGACCTCGCTCTGCACAAAATACCAGGAGCAGAAGGGGACACGCGCCTCTTTCTGAATTAACTGCTCGAGCGTGCATACGCTAAGATGGCCGCTAGACTCGGGGAATCTCAGAACCTGCCATACCACTCTACCGGTTGTTGTGCTGACACTACCATCTCCTAATGTTCAAGGAACAATCCCTCAGAATCATCCAGCTACAGGTTTCCCGATGTAAGTTACACCTTTGATGTTTCCTTTCTCATCCAGTACCTTCAGCGCTTCATCCCATGGTCTGCTGGGGGCTACTTTGCATTCCTCCGGTACATATCAATATTTCAGTTATTAACTGTTTCTGAATAAATGTTTTTAATCGCACTAACAAAAATTAAAAGTTAAAGGAAAACATACATTTAATGTACATGTTCTAAACCGGGGGGCCACAAGCCTAGGGTGACCAGGTGTCCCGGATTTGCCAGGACGGTCCCCGTTTTTCACCAGCTGTCCGGGCAGATTTCGAGAAATTTAGCTCATATCCCGGTTTTTGCAGAGGGTCGACTAAAAACACGGGGGGAGAGGTGTTTTTTATGTTTTACAAAGCGGGGATAGTTAGCAGTTGTTCCAAGAAAGCAATTTAATTCACAGGCAAGCTACTGGGTTTAAAAATAGCATCTTATGTATGTTCTTACCGCCTGTTTTGTAATTCTCTGCTGAGGAGCGTTGTCATTCTGTGCGCTCGCTTGACATTATAGTCCTTCTATTTTTGTGAAATGTCCCGGTTTTTTGCTTTAAAATTCTGGTCACCCTACACAAACCCCCCTCTTAAGCAGCTTGCGCGGGTGGGGAGTGCATCTGAGCAGTTCAGATTAATGTAAGACATTAAACTTCTTGCTTATAGCTTATTTTCATTTGATTGGAGAGCGCTGGTCTAGAAATGAGAGCACGTGCACACCAGTGTGAGAGGATCGAATGATGCAGCTGTGTGGAGGCAGAATACATAAAACAAAAGAGAACGGTAGGGAGGGTGTGATGACAGAAACCTGGATCGACGGTGAGATGGACGGATGCAGAGAAAGATGAAAGATGGATGGAGGACGGAGAGAATGGGTGAAGAGTGGATGATTGGAGAGAAGAGGGGTGAAGGTGAGAAGTGTCGATGATTGTAGAGAAGTATGAGAGGATGAAGAGAAGGATGCATGGATGGACGGAGAAGACAGGGATGCAAAGAAGGAAGGATGGTTGAAAGAAGGAGGGCGAGACTGAAGGATGTATTGAAGGGTGGAAAAGGAACAGGAGGAAAGATGAGGGAAAGAAGGAAAATGACTGAAAGAAGGATGGAGGATCGGGAGGACAGTCCCCTGAACATCTCCCGGGCTCGCTCATCACACTTGCTCGTTTGTTGGTTTCAAGCAGGGCGTAATTTATTTCTCTGGCTACTCCCTTACGCACTAGGATAATTGTTTTGATTTTGCATTCTAAAGCATTGCATATAATTGGCTGAAGAGAGCTTTTCTCTCTAGAGAGCCTTGGAGACATTCACACACTATTGAAATGAGATGGTTTGGTTGTCCAGTTATTTGGGCGTATGGTATAGCAATGTGCGTTTAATGTGCAGGAACCTCTGTCGTAAGGTTATAGCGGGAGGGTGACTGGGTCACCCCGCTCTAGAAAATATCCTAGATGTATAAACCCTCCAAGAATATAACCTCTGCTGCTGGTAGATATCACCCCTGCTATTCTAAATATCCCCTCTTTCCGCACTACAATATATCACTCCCACACTAGACTATATTCCCACTGTGGCTGTACATTGCAGCCCTTTCATTCATATGTATACATTCGGCCTAGAATACAGTCCTTCCCCGCGCTCTGTCTCATCGAACACAAAACGTATTCACCTATCGTTCTATGATATATCCCCTCCCTAGCAGATCATATCCTTTACTGCTACTCTAAACCGCCACAGTGTGGAATCTATATACCCTCTTCAATACATCCTCCCCTTCCCCCTCCAGACTAATGCCCCTAGCCACTTGGCAATAAACGTTTGAGAACATATCCCCCACTCTGCAATATATCTTCACCTACTTCTGACTAATATGTACCAGAGAGTGCTTGAAATGGAAAAATAGAAGTAAAGGTACTCTGTACCCAGAGTACCTGCTTGTTTCTGAGAAGTGCCGGTACTCTCCAATTAAAAGTATAACATTTCTCTTGAGAAGTGCTGGTACTCTCCCCCTCAAAATAAAAAGTACGGGTACTCGGCATAAGCCCATTTAAAGCACTGTGAACCACTCTTCTAGACTACGTCATCCTCCATTTGTTTACATCACTTCCTGCTTAGATCAGATCACCTTGGTATCTTCAACACATCACCCTAGTACTAAAACATGAACTTTCCTGCTTATTCTAGATCACCCCCTCCCTCTCTGGAATATACCTTCTCCTACTTACACCTATGTACATGAACGACTCCATTACTGAGAAAATATTTCTTCCTGTTCTTGCAAACGCCACCTTCCCACTCTTCACTAAATCACCCGAGCGCTGATACATATCCATTCGTAAAATTCTATTAACCCTCCTCTTTCCCGCCTCTTCCTCGGCTTGTGCACCAGCAGTCCATATAGGGAGAGGTCAATAGAGTGTGACGTGACCACGTAATTAGAAAATGTATTTAGCCCTGCACCATTAAGAGGCAGGCCCATTCCCTCTGTTCACGCAGGTCAAAGTAGATCTATCCCTAGTATAGTGTGCTTGTATGTAGCGCTCCTATAACCTTTACAGCTTACGTAAACACAGTGCTTCTCACTAGGCGCTATAGATATGAGTGATTGTGATGCGAGTAAACCGAAGTGTGGGGTTGCTTGCTCGCCGGAATCGGGTTCAAGTGCCCTGAGGTCAATGGCAGTCACTTTGATTTGCTAATGAAAGTGTATACTGGTGTCTGAAAGTGCCACAAAGGAATTGCTTAAATGTCATACATTCATGGTCCCCCTACCATGTCAATGTCTTATTGTATAGGGCAGACAAAGATGACCCTGGATTTATCTCAGTCACGGCCGGCATGACGGGGTGGGGGGGTCGCGAGTGGGGAGGGAGGGTTTTAATTAAAATAAAACTTACCTTCCCACAGCTCCCGCAACGCCTAGGCTCCTGGCCGGGTCCCGACTCTTGCGTTTTCCTGCTGCTCTCCTGAACAGGAAACAGCCACCCACAGACAGCCTCCCTGCCCTCCCCTAAGCCAATCACTGGCAGTATTGTGATTGGTGCAGACAGCTCCCAGCCGGGAACCTTGGGGGAGGCTGTTTTCTCTATGTAGGCTGCTGCATGCAGCCGACATAGAGAAAAGGGAGAGTGCGCATGACTGGGCCCACAGCACTGGGCTAGCCACGCCTCCCCTGCTTTCCAGCAGACCCACCCACCCGCCCACCCACAACCAGGCACTTCTGCTTTCTCTCAGTGCAAGAAGCAGAAACATAAAATGGTAGTTTTACTGTTTTATATTTCTCGCACTGCGATAAAGCAGTGAGGCAACGCCCCTCCGCCCCAATGGAAGAGCCGCCGCTGTTCTCACATTTCTGTTGCAAGTGGCGAATTCATCCTTGTTCACTAGAATAACGTGTTTGTTTTAGGAGTTAGGCTCAGGGAGAAGAGGAGACATTAAAGACTGATACTGATAATGGAGAACTGTGGTACTTTCTCATCGAAGCAAGCCTGGGAGTCAAGGTCATCTTGCCAAGGCCTGGGAGCATCGCTGACTAGTGGAAATACACCTAAGAGGAGGTGGCTTGGACGGATGGTGTGATACCGCAATGCATCTTGGGATACTACCTGAAAGAATTGATGTACTGAAGTTAGGGAAAGTGTCACAGGCACACCGAAACTCGAGGGCCCCCCCTGCAAGGTACTTGGAGGGGCCCTCTCCGGACTCAATCAGGAGCTCGCCGGCCAGAGTACTGTGCAGAGGGGCTTGGGAGCCCCCTGCACCGCGGGGGACTGTGTTACACCACTGGAAAGTGTGCGTGGGACTTCTGCCTTGACTTGAGAGTATCCTAAAACGAGCTCTGTAGCTTCATGCTACCTGACCCATCTGATAAGAGACTTCTTAGGAAGACTTTACAAGCGGACACCTTATGGAATCTCGCCTGGGGAAATACTAAGTAGGGATGTCACGTGAGTAGTAGTGAAGGGACAAACTAATGCTTTATTCCCACGAACTGCCAATGAAGGGGAACCTGGGTATTAGTCCTGTCATCTTTTGTATCTTGGTTCTCAAACCGATAATCCTGTGCATATTGCACCCCCTTAATCTCATCCGTAGGTTTGGTGTTTTGTTAGTTCCAATGTATTTCTACACCCTCACTTTGAGGTGTTTGTACGTCCAACTGCTCTTGGCTTTCTAATAAACTAAACGTAACTGGGAGTCTTTGGTTTCCGGTTTCAGAGTATATTGGAACTGCAATGATTGATTGGCTAACGATTTCTCTCCCCCCTACGCTTTCATGCTGGCAAAATGAGCCGTTGACCTCGGGTTCCAGAGCAGATCTAGAACGTGGAACCCGGCTCCTTCACCTGAATTCACTAAGGCTCTCAAGCCACTCCTGTTACAGAAGAACTTTTCGCTGCCGTCTCTGGTGCAGGAAACCAGGGTTCGAGCCTCGAGGTCACGTCCACATCCTCTGATTCTGGGCAAATCACTTAATCTCCCCGTGCCTGAATGTGTAATGTAAATACGGTGCTATGTAAAGCGCTCCAATACCTTCGGGTCGAGTTCGCGCTATATAAATATGAAAAAAAAAAAAATGTAGGCCACTCCCCTAGGTCCATGATTACAACTTGGCCCTGCTCAACGAGCCCTTTAAACAGTCACTACTACATGCTGTGCTGTAATAATATAATTACAGCTACTCCTGGCACGAATAACAATCCTGGGTCGGGTATGAGTAAGCCTCCGGGGTCCCTCACGGGTCGCTGAGGAGCGTGGGCGCGAGTCCACAAACGCCAAACCTAGTTTGCCTCCCACCAGAACCCCTCTGATCGTAGTCCGAACAGCGCTCCGAAGTCACTGCGACGAAGACAGTGAGCTATCCTCATTTCACCTGTTGAACAATAGGTCAGACGCAGCAGTGTTTACTTCCGGCAGGTTGCCAGGGCGTGTGTCCCAGTACAGCGCTCATGCAGAATGAACTACCGCTGACCTGGTGTTGTCATTTGTATTTGGAAATACAACTGCTGCGTTCTGGGTTTAAAGGACAGGTTCAAATTTGGGAGGAGACGAAGCCTCGTCAACCGTGAGCTCAAACTTGCTGTAACTCGCGCTGGGCTTGCTCTAAGCCTTGCGGCGGGACACTCACAAAAACAGGCTTCACTCCAAATGTTGTGCACAGCTGTGCTCACAGTGATCTCACCCTGCACTGACCCTTCGGCCCACAGAGCTCGATTCCCGGATGATGACTCCATCAGTGGGCAGCCTGGCAACATTCACAAGGAAGTATTGTGGCTAGGCTTAATGCAAAAGTCTGTTGTAATTAGTATAGCATTACACACACACACACACACACAGCCAAGGCTTAAGAAACCTGCTGTTGTATGCGGACTCCTCTATTTACACCCCCAGCAGAAACAAAACGGCTTTTAACTAAACATATCTAATCATAGGTACAAAGGAGCGGCTGACTTACTGCCAGCAGCTAAACAAATAACTAATGCGGAGGTTACGTGATAAACATCTCGTATATTGCCAAGTGACCCGCTGCCAATCCGAGGCAGAGAAACCATGCGCGCATGCGCGCTGGCTCCCCCGAGTCAGGAGCCAAATGGGGACATGGCCCTGAACGTGCGCAGTGCAAAACTGTCAAAGTACACACATATCTGGTGGTCAGGTTGGACTGATCGGGACCACGGGATTGTAGTGGTTGAGTGTAGAGAGAGAAATAGTAGCCGTCAATTGTCATATATAAAAATGGGCACCCAGCAAGGCTGGAGGAATATAGCCAACATGATCCTTTTGGTGTCATATGAAGGCATTTCTTGAGATGGAAACTTACAGTCGATTCCACATCTTCCAAACTCAGAAACTGCCTTTAGCAGGGCCTCTCTTGGAGGCTAGAAACCAAAAATATACAGAAAAACTACCAATGCATCAAAATTAAAGCATGGGGCCGCCCTTTCTGTGCAACAATCGTAGCATTGCAGGAAGCGGTATAAAAATGACCTGCTTTCCTCCTAGACGAGGCCAATGTGCCACCCACCCATGATGAGTCAAGCCAACAAAAACTATTTACAGGCATTATTGTACTGGGAAAAAAGCACTACTAGGAGTATTAAGAAGTCATTGCGCCAATCACATTCCCTTTCCTTTCATGAAACAATATTTCTTCAATTTGCGCGTGCCACTCAGGGCTCTCAAAACAGGGCCTTTCTCTGTAGTACTAGCGCACAGCTCTCTGGCACGGTTTGTTCCCTTTAGCGATGTCATATTCAATTTTTACTTTGCTACTGCAGTGTCTACATATTTAGGTACCAGGGGGACTTGTGATTTAATAAGCCAATCACAATTTTTGTAGTTTGACTGACCTGTTTCTACAATCCATTTTTGAGGCAAGCTTACTAGTCATGTTGTGGGCTTACCAAAAACATACTGGTGCTTGGAGCTCACCAATTTCTTACTGTGTTTGGCTTCCCCGTCACTCATTTGGTAGCTTCATATTCAATGGTTTGCCTTGTCAATCTTGTGCCTCTCCCACCCCTGGAGCATAGTCAATTAACTTGTGTCCTTCCACTGCTCACTTTTAGGGACCTATATTTTCTTCTTTTGTCTTAAGTACTCCACGAGAGTGAATGTGTTTTCCAGGTGTCTTCCTAGTGTGCTTCGATTTCCCCCTTCGTGTTGCACTCTACTGCCTGTGTACGCCTCACCCGCCCACTGAACATTTCTCTTCCCAACACCAGTCGTTCTGCTCGACTGCACTAGCGCTTCAATTAAAAAAAAAAACATTTTTGGTGTCATTTTCCAGAATATCATGGATATGGAACAACACTGTTAGTTGTAGGAAGATGGGTGGATCCTATCCGAAAGACGGCCACATCAGGGGCAGGACCCAATAAGTATTTGGCACTTTCTCCCCAAGGGGCTACACCCATGAGCCCCTAGTCCAAAATGCTTGCCGGGTTGCTAGAAAGAGAGAGTTGCACTCATGTTTGTAATGCGCAAAAAGGATGTCATCCAACGTGCAATTTTTGGGTTTGTAATCCTTTTATTTATCGTAAGTGAATTGGTTCACAAACCTAGGAAAAAACAAACAGCCGACACGTGTTTCGCCCGAGGGGCCTAATTGGCCAAGGGCTTTCTCAAGGCAGTGATTCCAGGCGTACGTCACGTCTCCTAGTTAAGCGCGTCTGAAGCAGTCACTGTGGCCCTGATATGCCAATTAGGCCCCTCGGGCAAAACACGTGTCGGCGGTTTGTTTTTTCCTTTGTTTGTGAACCAATTCACCTACGCTAAATAAAAGGATTATGAACCAAAAAAATGCACTTTGGACAACATCCTTTTTGAGCATTACAAACATGAGTGTAACGTTCTTCCTCTAACAACCCAGCATGGAACCACACCGAGCTGTGGGCACTGGGTCTTCTGGGGCAGGCTGCTAGATGGCACTGTGCTTGTCAAAAGCATTTGCGGAGCGGTTGCGTCTTAAGCATGGGCAGATGCACACTTTGTTGCGAGGAAGAGTGGGGCTTAGGGCAGCACAATTGCATGGATGTAGGGAGTGAGATTCCAAACAGTGCAAGGTATTCTTTCCCATCCCCACAAGCACCAGAAGGGACATGGGGAAGAATGCAAACTTTACTCATTCGGAACCACAGAACTGCAACGGGGGTTTGAGGTGGGGGAGGAGGCGTTTGCCGAGAGGATACATCATAAACCTACTAGATCATTAATCTTGCCTGTCCCAAGCAATAGTGACTGATGGGATCTCTGAGCGAGGCAAAGTTAGGCCTTTTGTAGTAGATCATGGTGGGACAAGGAGAAGGTGGTATCACATGTGCTTGGATATGAAAGGTGTTCCTGCATGCTGTGGCAGGCAATGACAAGGGTATTGCATAGACGGAAGCATTCACTCCACTGGGCAACTTGCTCCTGTGCGGATCTCGGGAGGCTGTAGAGCAAGTAGCTGGTTGAATGCTGGGACCTTTTAAGGTTCCAGATGCCCCAGGAGGAACTCATGGTTGGGAATGACCTGGAGAAACTGGGACAGCCATGATGGGTGAGGGTGATTTGTCACACTCTTCGTCTAGCTCCCTCTGCAGGTCTTTCTATCATGTCTCTGGTGTTTCAGACAGAGAAGCAGTCAGACTGTCTACTGCTGGTGGATCTCCTCCATCAGCCTGTGGTCTGATCAATGTCCAGTTCCTTCATCATCTTTTTTTCATTTTTCCTCTCCTCTGGTGAGCATGAGGGAGAGGAATCTCTGGAGGCATAGTGTGGTGGTCTCAGGCGTCTGAGCTTCATAAGTGATCATGAAAGGAGGCCCAACACATTGTTCTTACACCCTGAATGTACTGAACAGACGTGGCCTGGCGTGTCCGGCTGTAGATTGTGGCCCTCTTGCTCCCGACTCCCTCTGCACCCACTGGTAGTCCCTGAACCATAAGACCTCTCATTTGTCTCTAGATGTGTTGTATGTGGTGGGAGTGCAAGGGGGCATAGAGCTGCAAGAGGTTGGAAGGGGAACACAAGGTGGATGGCTCTTTCTGGCCGATCGACCTGTGAACGGTTGCATGATAGAGCCACGCATGGTTAAACCACGCGTGCCTCTACCACGCAGGCCAAACCACGAATGCGTCTTAACCATGCATTCCATTACCATGTATGCCTTTACCACGCAATTGCATGGTATAGGCATGAATGGTGAAGGGGTATGTGTGGCTAAGGTCGCCACTACCCTGACCGCCCACCCCAGTTCCTAAAACCCTGCCCATTTATTAACACTACCCCGAACACCTGCACTGACTCTACCCATTGCCCTCCCCCTGCCCCAGGCCTAAAACAATGCCCCTTTACCTACACTACCCCCACCAACCCGTGCTGTCACTTAAATTACCCCAACTCTTTCCACTGCCCTGAAACCTACCCCAGCACCCCCAAGCCTAAAACTAACCCAACTACCCCTTCCCCTCACATTGCTCTAAGGCCTAAAACCCTGCCCCTTAACTTACACTACCCCCACCAACCCGTGCTGTCCCTTAAATTACCCCAACCCTTTCCACTGCCCTGAAACCTACCCACACACCCCCAGCCCTAACAACTAACCCGACTAGCCCTTCTCCTCCCACTGGTGAAGGCCTAAAACCCTCCCCTATACTTACACTACCCCTCCAGCCCACCCCACACTGTCCCTTAAACTATACCAACTCGTTGCACTGCCCTGAAACCTACCCCGACACCCCCAGCCCTAAAAACTACCCCAACTACCAATTCTCCTCCAACTGCCCTAAAGCATAAAGCACTGCCCTTTTACTTACACTACCCCCCACCCCAGCGCTGTCCCTTAAACTACCCCAACCCCTTCCACTGCCCTGAAACCTACCCACTTCCCCCAACCCCACTCACCTCATTGCAGCACCTTCCTGCTTCAGTCTAGCCAGCAGCTAGACGGTGCACTGCCTTAACCACACATATGCGTGGTCAAGGCAAGCGTGGTTTCACTTGCGTATTCGGAACACCCGTGGTTAAGAGCGTGGTGTTCCGACTTTTCCACCCTGTAGACCCCTTGGTGTGGCTGATGTCCTCTTTTGTCCCAAGTTTTACCCTCATTCTGACTCCTTCACTAAATTTCTGTAGTCCTTTAGACCCATCACCAGAGATGGTGCGGTATTTAGATGATGCAGTAACCTCTCAAACATTTTTTAATCTCTTAAACTTACCCATCTGAACACAATGTTTACTATTTGAAAATACTTTGCGCTGACTGCATACCTGTCTCTGCCAGATTCTCTCACCCACTTCCTTATCAACACACAGGAGGTTGACACCTACCCTGGCTGATAGAAGATGGAATTTGGCCACCCACGCAGACTCTCTGTGCGCTGCAAGCAGGAAGAAACCAAACAAACTTGCAGTTTTCATGCTGCACATGCCAGGCAGAGGATCATTTGAGAACAATTTTTGGGAAAAGCAAGGTCTTCATTGTTTCTCTGAACTCACAATGTCATTGATCGCCCCTATTTTCTTGAGGAATTATTCCACAGTTTGCATGTATTCACTGAGAAGGGGTTTCCACCAATGCATGCCTTTTGAAAATAGGGTACTGTCGGGAGCGAAGGCCTTCTCAATCCGAGTTTTCATACTTTATAAAGCTGAGTTTAGATTGCAAAAAGGTTGATCCAATTTCATGGACTGTCTGGTGTGCAGTGCACAGCACCTTATAATGAATCAGTGGTACTGTGTGTAGATCATGGCTCAGGGGACTTTGTTTGTGTGTAGGACTGGTTTGGCTGCTGCATTCTCAATTCATTGCAGCCTACTGATTCATTTTTACTAAGTCTGATGAAGAGATCATTGGCATAATCTAGATGGTCCATCACAAGGGCTACTGATGGCGGTCTTGTTAGAAAGGTGGAAACACGGGAACATGCATTCCTTTGTTGACTCGGGTTTGAAGGAATAGGTTGAAGTCCATGAACATACAAAGGCTTACACCTCTGTTGAAGTGGATCGCAGCTGTCCCTTTTCCAATGACCAATAGGATATGGGATTTGATTATGCCTAGAATCACGGGTCGGTATTAAAGATATAGAGGAATTAAGTTTGAGACGATTCGTCATCCACCGTTCCACTGAAAGAAGGAATTTGAGAGCCTGGATGTCTTGAATTCAGACGGGTGTTCCTGTTTTAAGATGCTTCAAGTGTCATCAGAAAGGGTTGTAGTAGGTGAGGTTCAAAGGCTTCACAAGATCCGGATGGGGTGATAGGTACACAATGAACTGGAGAGGCCCACAGTTGAGCCCTGAGGGAGGCGTCCAAGAGGTTATGAGCGAAGTGTCGAAACGAAGTTTGCGTTCTATTGTTAAGTAAGCATTTTGTCCAGCGGAGGACTTGAACACGGATATTATAACATCTAATCTTTGAGCAAATAGTTGGTCGTCTACCATGTCAAATGTGAAGAAGAAGTAATTTTCAAGTTTATCAACTTTTTCAATAAAGTGTTTTACTATGGCATTACAGCATATTTATGCGTGTTTATGCTTGTTGATGGGCTGGCCAGGTTGATTTAGTCATCTACTGTTTGTAACAGCTCCTTGCTTTTATGCAGCATCACAAATGTGTTGAGTGTACTGGGATCTTTGGGCTTTTTTAAAGGAGGTTCTCCAAGTGCCTTGGGGGCAACTTTTTAGGTCTCGCTGAGACAGCGCAAGCTGTCTCTTTGAGACATTTTGTAAGTGGGTTTTCAAAAGTGCTACCCACATGATTTGGCAGGCCTAAAGCTTGAGTGCACGATGGCGTGCACGTGCACAGCTGCTGCTCACACTCCCTCCTCCCCCTCCCTTTTCGTAAGCTTTAATCAGGCTCCTCTGATGCTGGCATTCCCCCCTCCCTTCTCGCCCAGCCCTTCTTGTCACCTCGGCTTGTTTATTCGCGCGGTCGTGTCACTTTCACGGCCAATGCTGGTTTGTGTTTACTGCAATGCTTCATGATTGCAGCAGTGCTCGATGCATGTCTGTGTCCGTCCCACCCCTCCCGCACCGCCACTCGCCCTCTGTGTGCCACCCCCCTCGTTCCTTAAATCGCCAGTAAAACGTTCCAAACAGTTCATGCAAAGTACTGCTCATCTCCGAGACGGCATGAGGTCTCTTTCTTTTTCAAACTGCCTGCGTCCGAGCAGAGTGCTGGTGATTGGTGCAGTGGGGTTCTAATCACGCTCCAGAGATAAGCTGACTTGATTAGCTGTGCTCATAATGGCTAAGTGTTTGTTGTGAGAATGTTCTCCTCGCTGCCACTTCCTTTCCTTGTGACTTGCTGGCATGATGAGGGTGGCGCTGTATAAAAGATAACCCACCTAGCTATTTGATGGAAACTGTTTATGCCACAGTAGTCCATTAGCTCGGGCTACCTTATAGTTCAATTAGTGTATCAATGTCTTCGTGTGCCACTGCCTTGCTATTACCCACGTTTGATTGAAGCGTGTAAAACAACCTCTGCTGAAGTGCGAGGAGCCCCTCATGCACCTCTGCTTCTCATATGGAGTGTTGGCTTCTGGAGAGAGAAATTGCTGTTTATTTAGTGGGCGGGGTGCTTTAAATGGAGGGATTTCCTTGGAGTACTGTTTCTTTGGTCATTGTGGCATGCTGCGTATAATGTCATCCATCTTTAACAGCAGCAGTCCGGCCTGCTCAGAAATCGGAATGTGTGATTACTTGGAATTTCATGTTGGGGAGATAAGGGACTCCGGAAAGAACAACATTGCTCTGACAGAATGCTAAAGTTAGCCGAAATGCGACTGTACCATCTGGCGCAATATCGAGATGTGCCTGAATGAAAATGGATGGCATGAAACCTCACAGGGTTTATTTAATTTCGACTTTTTTTTGTGAACTACGGAATTAATTTATTCACATTCTTTTTTATCTTCCACTTTGGTTCTCTCTCGCAGGAACAAAGGTGTGATAAATTGATACTTATTCATACGTGTTTTTTAAATTTTCATTGGTCCTTCTTTACATCTCAGTTGGATTGTGAAATTGTTATTGTCCATGTGATACCACTCAGCCCGTAGCGAAATAGAAGTGATATAGTGCCGCTATCCCATAGCCCACCACACATATACTTCACTGGTTGAAATGCATATACCCATGGAAAAAAAAAACAAGGGCACACTAGTTGGTGTTGGAGAGAACTTTGCTGCAGGTTTAATTTTGCATATGTAGCCAAGACAAGGAATGGGTTAACTTACAGGCGCTCCAGGGTTGACCTGCGAAGATGCAACCAATGCTGTCTGCCCTCCTGAATAGCCAACAAGCGCCTGGACTACACACCATCAGGCACTGTACCTTTTGGGGTGTCATTGTTACATTTTGGGGTTTCATTGTTACATTGTCCATGTGTGGCACAGATACCACAAAGCCTAGCCAAATAGAAGTGATATTACTCTGGCGTCTTAATTTTCATAGTAGCTTCAGAGTATTAATTGATATTCTATGAGAAAGTAATAGTTATAGAATTATAGATGAGTAGGCAAGTGACAACATAAGCAACAGTAGCAATGCTCTAGGTTTCTACTCACTAAGGTATCCCCATGGATCGGCTGACTGTGCATGAGAACAAGAGTCATGGGAAACCAAATACCCTTTCTTACCCACACTCGCCTCCCTTACATGGAAAAACACACCATTTCCTCCACTCGTCTCCTTCAGACGAGCTCTTCCTCCTTTTCTTAATTTATTTCTGTAAAAAAAAAAAAAAAAAAAAAAAAAAAAAAAAAAATATAGCTAACATTCTTCCTGGCCTCTATCCTCTCCCAACTTGAGGGCCATAATCTCCAGTCTCAATTAGAGACTCTAGACCAAGCACCTTGCTAGCAATAAATGAGTGAGTCCCTTTCAGCTCTCGTGATATTTATTGCCTGTCTGCGTTGGACCTTCCTGGCAAATGAGATAGTGATTGTCAGGACAAGAAAGACACCTAAAATCCCACTCACCTCTTGACTGCACAATCGTCTACCACCTCTTTCGGTTCCCTGGAGACCCATGGGAGATAGCAGATCAGTGCAGCCCATCCACCCCTTTAAAAACCATCTTTATTGATCAATGCAGTAAATAACACAGTTTTGAATACAGTGTTGCTGGATTCACTGTAAGATACATGGGTGCACATCAAATACTAGAATATCCCTTCATTGGAAGAGTGTGTAAAATAAAACCAACAAGAGATTACATAATAGTGTAACAAGAAAATGTAAAACATGAAGATTGATGTTCAAGTTTTTTCTGTTTTACTCACACCACTGGCAGTGTGATGCAGGAGGAAGAGGATGTTGCATTGTAGTGCTTCACCTTATAAATAAGTCAATTCCAATGGTGGCTGGTGTACTATGGCCTTGCGGATAGATCTCCACCTCTTTACAGCTGCCACTCATATTCTGGCATTAGCTAGGTAGAGGACCTAAACTCAGGCTACTTGCATAACTAATGACTGCCTTACACACGTGCACTACACGTGAATGGAGATTTGACTCAGACATTGCCCTTCCACTTGCAGTATGCATCTAAAATAGAAATTGGGGTAGGAGGTTGCAAATTTAACTGCACAAAAGGTGGCAAGAGTGTCAGTCAAGATAGCTGGAGCCTGTCACTGCTATTCCCTGATCTGACATGATTTTGCCAGAGGCATTAACTACTCCCCCTGAGCTACTGATGTTCATCCTTCACATATTGTAGATATTATTTGCATAACGGAGGGTGTTACTGACTAATGGTGCACCTCCTTGACACATGGTGCAATTTATGGCATACATGAGGATATTCCTTTAACAGTGGTTGGCCTGGCCAAGTGGTGCCTAACCATGAAACATCACGGGCATACTGACACAGTGTGGCAAATTGGTGGCCTCGGTATATTGTTGCCCAACCCTGTGCATATTGCGGGGATTCTTTATGTATTGATGGTGATTTCTGGCATATAGTTCCCATTATTGACATAGCACATGTATTTGTGACTTATTGAGTCCATTTCTAGCTTAACGGGGCCTGTAGAAATAGTAACGTAACCCAAGAACTTTCTTGGCTTGTCACCAGTGCACATCCACTGATCTTAAAATACTGGCAATCATATTGAAACATTGTTAATCGTTTTGAAGTGCTCTGAATATTCAAAGGAAATTTTAATAGTATTTCCAAGATGGACGTGAGTATATAGTATAGCAACTCATCTTTGCACTAGCCCAATGCATTTCGGGACCATTATATATCTTTGTCAGGGGACTGCTTAAGTTTATTAGTGGAGACATCATCACTGTGTTTCTGGCATCTAGCATGTAGAAGTGGAGACATCATTGATATGTATGTCTCTGGCATTTGTAATGTAGGCCTTATGTCAGAAACGTTACAACAAACAAATGATGGACGGAATGCTGACAATGCAGACATTCTCCCCCAGTCAACAGATCTGGGTTAAATCCATCGTTCTTTTGCCCACTACGCCACCCCAGTTCAGACATGGCCATATGCAAATCAGTCTTGACCCTGTGCCTCATGGGAACAGTCCAGCCCGAACTGCCAAGCCATGTCTTCCCTGGACCGGAATCAAGCATCCTAGGACCGGTTTCTGGCTATCAGCCGTCATCAGCCAGGATAGCTTGACTCCAGTGGCGTAGTGAGCACGGGTCCCACGTCTGGGAATACCCAGTACTTTCACTTTCACGGCCGCTTAGATGTTTGATCGCGATCACTTTCGCGGCCGCACGGCCGCTTGGCATAGCCAATAGGTCTCGCTTTTGGGACCTTATAAGTATTTAGTTCTGCAACTGTTGCATGGCTAAACACTTATAAGGTCCCAAAGGCGAGACCTATTGGCTATGCCAATGCTTGTTATTGTTGATGTTGTATGATTTTGTTCAGTCTTTTGAGCTATCTGGTGCCTCCTTTCCAATGTTTTATTTTTTAGTTAAACCAATTCCCTGTCCATCTGTGCGAGAAACGCAGCCATGTTTTAATCAGGACCCTGGTATTTAAACCCCTTTAACCATTGACAGAACTGATTTATGGGCAAGCCTCAAGAGTGGATGTGATGAGTTTTCTAAGAAGTTTAGATGGAAAATGTTCCAGAGCCTACTGATTATGGTTGTATCAGGGTCTTTAGAAATTGGGTTGCTATTTGGAAGTTGTGATTGAAATGAATAATGTGGTGCTTGTTTCAAATAGTGGGATTACTTCCTGTGATTAAGATGAACCTTCAAGGCAAATACAGCATTAAAAGTGTGGCCTGCTGGGTTGGTGGGCCTAGTGACCAATTGGCAGGAGAACATCAATGTTAGAGAGGGCAGATGAGGCCTGGCATAATGCTGGTTGTTCAGACCAGATCATGAGATCTTCCGGGAAACACGATTTGGATGATCCATTAAAACATCCTCAATTGAGTCCAGCAGAGCATCTGTGAAGGCTCAGTTTTATTTGGTCGGTAGATAGTTGTGGAGAAAGTTGTGGACAGTGAGCAGCGAACAAGGAATGAAGGCAGTGAAGTTGTAATGTTGGATGTTAGTTGAGTATTTGTGGGGACCACTGCTAACCCTCC
Source organism: Triturus cristatus (assembly GCF_964204655.1). Lineage (NCBI taxonomy): Eukaryota > Metazoa > Chordata > Amphibia > Caudata > Salamandridae > Triturus > Triturus cristatus. The sequence continues at coordinate 1,015,391,061 of NC_140588.1, forward strand.
TCTGATTTAGGTGTGTAAGTTTCTAAAAAGTGTCAAGTCATAATCAGGGATTGCCTCCTGAAGTATGGGTGCAGTATTATCACCTAGAATACAGGATGAAGAGAAGGTCCAATTTGACATCAGCTTGATGGTCACTGATAATCCATTCTGTTTTTGCACTCTGACCTGGATTGTTTTAGCACTGAAGATAGGTGATTTCAGCATGGGCTGTGATTGCTCTTTTGGCAGGGGTGGAAGGTAGTCGCTGAGACTTGTGGAGGTTGGCTCAAAGTTTATCTCTGGGGATGGCCCTTTTGCTTAACCTGGCTGGCTTGCCAGGCAGAGGATATTACACCCTTTTTACTGGTACCACGCAGCAACTTGCTTCTACAACTGTTGTATGTATGCTGTACGTGTTCTGTGAACGCCTCTGATACATACAGTGATGAGTCGAGCTCGGGAGCATGCGTACAGTTCAGTGTTAATGAAGGAAGGATTCTGCTCATAAGTGCTTTAGTTTGCCACGGTGAGGTTGATCAATTTGGTGAGGTTTAATGATCGCTCTGGCTGAAGTGGCAGTAAACTGGAAATACGTTCAACAAATTGCTCCAGTATTCAAAGTAGCGGCTTCGTGGGGTTTGGTAGAATCAAAGAGGCATATGCACTACGAGTGCTCTGAGGGAAGTGTGTATGGGGATGATTGAGAAGCAAGGCTGGCGTTGTAGGCAGATGTTGGAGGGGTAAGTGGTGCAGGCTGGTGATTGAAAGGGGTGAAGCAAAGGGCAAAGTAAGAATAAGAGCAGCGGGCTGCACATGTAGTTGCATCGATTAGTGCCCAGATATACATGTTGTGACGGGCATTGTGCTCGGGGTATGAGTAAGTGGAGGAGAAAAATCATCATCAAGGTGTTTTTGGGGCTTTTAATGGTAGACAGATTACAAGATGGTGGTAAATGATAGATGGGAGAAGTGTATGGGGGTAGAGTCAGACGGGGTAGTTCTTAGTGGAGGGAGATGCCGTTGGAAACAATGTAGACATAGGAGTGTTAGGTCACAGCAAGCAACAGGGGATTGTTGGAAAGGCATGTGGCAGATCTCACTCCCCTCTTTGTTGGGTTTATGCTTTTAAATGTAGTAAATATAAATGTGTTGCATTGTCTGTATAATTCTCTATTTTTAAATTGGAATGCAGCAGCTTTTTTGTTACTAATAATATTTGATATGATTGTGTAAAGGCAAGGGGTCTGCATTGAGTGACTAAGTTTGGATACCAATTTGACCGGGATAGTGTGTTGAATTTTGGACCAGAAAATTCCAGCATTTGTTTCTAGAGCCAGTTAGGAGCCCCCCAGAAGCAGAGTCTTCAAGCCACACTGCTTCGGCTCAAACTCCTAAGGAGGAAGAAATCTCCAATTGGCCTCATGAAGCACCCCTCATGACACTGCCTGGATCATCAACCTCCACCCTTACAGACACACACAAGCAAAACATTAGCGCATGCTCCCATGTGCAAGAATATGGGGATTATCCAAGATTACCCGACGTGGAATGAACACACAAGAATTTATTTAACTCACATGGGTTGGACATGAGTTTTCAATGTCAGATACCACAGTGTTCCAGTGGAAAAGGTCATGAATAACAGGACTCCTGTCGCCATTGTGCCTGTGAAAAGAAGAAAACTATGTTATAGAATTAAAGCAGAAGACTCATTGTAGAAGACACAACCTAGCATAGATGCACTTAACAGCTATGTGCTGATCGAAGACTAGCAATGCTCAGAACAATACACAACAGAGAAAACATTAGTGTCAGTATACTAGAGATTTGTATAAAGAATTTGGTTGCTCAAGGGCATGGTGCACACCATGTCCTGAAGTGCTCAAGTACATGCCAGAGATTACTAGCCCAAAAAAGGAAACGGTTCAATTACTGTACCCTAAGGTGCAGGTCGCACCTCTCCTAACCAATCTCTCACCTGCCCCCTGAATATTAAATGAGAAAAGAAAAAGAAAGCTGTTTAGCTAGCGTGGTGTGCAACCTTACAACCCCCACCATTTCCCGGGGGTGATCCACTTGATCCAAAACTTTTAGGCCCACTGTAGGTCGCACCACTTTGATAAGTCCAAACAAAAGTGTCCATCCAGTGATGTATATATTTTCAAATCTTGCTCTTTATTCTTCTTACAGTTTGATAGTTCATAAACAGCCAACGCGTTTCGTTCTTGAAAAAGAACTTCGTCAGGGCTGAAAAATCAAATTGTGAAACAATCGAAAGGTCTTTGTGATTGTTTCACAATTTGATTGTATCAAGCAATTTATACAATTGTATTAAATTTTGTATTACATATGTATTTTTTAAAATGTTGACGAAGTTCTTTTTCAAGAACGATACGCGTTGGCTGTTTATGAACTATCAAACTGTAAGAAGAATAAAGAGCAAGATTTGAAAATATATACATCACTGGATGGACACTTTTGTTTGGACTTATCAAAGTGGTGCGACCTACAGTGGGCCTAAAAAAAAAAAAAAACATGCCAGAGATTACTTGGGTTTATTTCTCCAGGCAATGCCCATCTGAGCCACACTTGAAGCAGAGCTGAGCAGTAAGGGATGGCTCTTTAAGTGCAGACTCTGAACTATTGGAACGCTTGATCTTCCAGCTAAATCTGGGTGTCTCTGGCACACTCAATGTGATGTGTTCCCTCATCCCCTTGATGGCTTGAAATGAGGTGAAGCTACAGAAAGGCTGTCTTATTCTTTTGCTCTCCCCTCTCCTGCTAGTACAACTCTTGTTTCAAGTGCATTGATAACATGAAGTCTGCAACACATGGGTAGAACCGTCAGTAGGCAAGATCTAAAAATACCCTTACCTACACGAACTTTAAACTTGGGGATTATATCTTGAAAAGCGAGGTGCAATCGGGTACAAGGTAAAGAAATGAGGAGTATCTTTGTATCTCTTGATCTTCTATCTATGACTGGACTACTCTACTCCGGGTGAGTGTCCATTGCTCCTCATCTTCTCAAGTATGTTGTCCAAGTCCTGTGCAACTTTGATAGGGCTTAATATGAATGAGTATGGGGGTGGATGTCCTTGATACCAAACATTGCCAATGCATCTTTTGCTATGAATACCTCTAAAGCGGAGAGTGGTCTCATTTATTTGACATCAATAGTGGAGAGCACATCTTTCAGTTGCAGTTAGGTGAGAACCTGTAAGGAACAACCAGAAGGGTTTTTGAAAGTCCATATAGCTCCACTTCTTTCCAATTCTGGCTGGTCGCCTCAGGCAGAAAGAGAATGGAAGTACCCACATATATGTTAAAGTAAAAGGCCAAATCAATCTCATTTGTAGCCAATGCCTGAGTAGTACATCCATAATACCAAGAAATGGATGCATCTAGTTTTGCAAGGAATGGTAGCTTTCGGAGTCCCAAAGGTAGTTTCTACCCTTTGCGTGAACAGTTCCACATTCACATACGCACCCGGTTCTTTTGTCGAGCATGTTTTGTGGATCGACACATTGTGCAGTGAGAAAATGGCTCTTGCAAAAAAATATTTGGGTCGAAGAGGCCAGTCAGAAAATGACGATCCACAGACTGGTGAATCAGAAAAATATCTTTCTCCGTCAATCAGATTCGTTTTAAATTTAGATTACCATCTGTGGACTGTCAATCTTCCATACATAACAATCCTAATCTATAAAAGTTTGAACATTCAAAGAGTGCCAGACACAATTTGTTAAACAAAAATAACTCAAACACCACAGAATGGATAAACACCTAACCAAAAAGACCAGCAGGACAACTCTCATAAAAAGCACACTGCCATAACCATCCAAATGCAACTGGTTTTGATTTTACCATATTCGCGCTGGCTTCATCTTCATACCTTTCTCTGTCAAGGTTGTTCTGCCTTTTTTCTTAAGATGAGCACTCTGCTGGAAGACACCTTCCGTGACAAACGTGGAGAAGTACGTGGCCACCCTAAATACACTCCGTGCTCCAGAAATAGGAAGAAACAACCACATTGGTACTTCTTTGTAGGGCTTGCAGAGGGTGACTTGGGTCCAGATTTCTATTTTTTATTGCTTCTTTGAATTTTCAATGGTTGTGATGGTCTTTATTTTCTTTGGTATGTACTCTAAAGATTGCACGTCTGCACAAACTAACTTCAACCAATGCAAGCTTTTTGAATATGGTAATCTTCAGGAGTGAGGACCGTCTTCATCGGAGAGTCCTCAGTCTGTACAATTGGAGTTTGAGTTCTAGAAACACTAGTCCCGTTTCACCGATTGCCCGGTGCGCAGCGCACGATGTTTTGGAACATACCCTTCTTTTGACTCACTGGTAGGCCGTGTAATGCCTCAAGAGCATGTCTAATGTAATCCCTTATTTTTAGGTTTTGTACTCATTCAACTGCTTCTTTCGGCATCCTTTGTGCCTCACTGATTAATTTCTAGTGAGTCCGATGAAGTGATCATTGTGTAATTCTAAACATGACATCGCTACTTCTACTGACGACTGTGTCCTTTGAGAGAGTGCAAAGTAGGGGATGCGCTGTAGTTATCTCGATGTGGAGAATTAACCTCTTCTACCTTTGTTGACTTGGGATTGAAGTAGGAGGTTGAAGTCCATGACCACACAAAGGATCACATTAGTTGACTTTGTTGGCCATTGTCACTTTCCAAGGGCCAAGAGGATCGGGGTCTTGATTTTACCAGGATCCAGAGGTCAGCATTTACAATTTAGCGTAGTTAAATGTTAGCTGATTTTAGCATCCATTGCTCTGCTGATGAAAAAGTTACTTGCCTTCGGGCAACCATCTTTCTGGTGGATACTCCATCTACCTGCCGATTCTTACCTACTAGGTATTTCAGACAGGAGACTGGATCCGCAAACTTTACATAGCTCCCCTTCTCCAATACAGGGTGCTGGATCAATCCCCGCATGGGAAACAATGCCACAGTGACATCCGTGAAGCCAAAAAGCGCTCACACATGTCTATTTCTACCAGACCCTTATAGGCAGAGATGAAGTGACAATATTTGTAGTATTGTAGTGCAGCAATCTAGATTGAAACCTTTTTAATACGCCTTAAGACCATCCTTCAGATGGAGGGTTAGGTGAGAAATCTGTAGATAGATGGAGTATCCACCAGAAAGATAATTACAGAAGGAAAACAACTTTTTCTTGTGATGGATACTTATACCCGCAGACTGCTCACCTGCTGAATAGATTCCAAACCAGTACCCCTTCCAGGTGGTGTGTCTGAAGGCATGATCAACTTAGGAAATCCAGGAGTAAAGAACGTGTGAAATAGCCAACCCTTCTTACGCAGTGGCGGCTGGCACGGATCGGGAGTTGGCAGGGCGGATGGCATGGGGCGAGGAGGGGGAAGGGGGTAAAGTAAAGAAAAAAAAAGAAAAAAAAAAAAAAACTTACTTTACCTCCTCGCCACTCTTCGTTGTCCCTCGTCAGTGTCCATCCGGTCCATAGAAACCAGGAATCACACCCAGGCTCCCCTGATCAATCACAACGCTGCAATGCACCTGAATAGCTTGAACTCTTATGGTCTTTCCAATATTAAGATGATCGGTGTGTCATGAGTGCGGATTGTAACTGGTGATGTGCAGTAATTTCACAAGATCACGAGGGGGATAGAAGTGCCTACCCAATGGGTGTAGAATTGAACGCAGAGTCAATCTGCATTCTATCCATAAACAGTTGAGGAGTGTGCCCAAATTTGTTCTGATGTAAAGTCTTTGCATTAGTATTTGGTGCTGCATGGGTCAAATGAGGAGGACAGGTTAAGTAGGAGTGGACGACAACTCAGATGGCATTGTAGGTTCATAGGGACATCCCACGTACGTATTAATGTTTATTCTATGCTTCTTCTAGGCCGAATACAGCCGGTTTGCCCGATTGTGGACCTTTGTTCAAAGAATCAAAGGTAAGGTAGGTTCTGTTGGGAGTTAGATAATTACTTTAACAGCATGTATAAATAAAAAGAAAAAAGGTAAACCCACCTAGATTGATGTAATCCATATCAATTGTATTTGTAAATTAATTCATTTTTCTGGTATACAATTAGGGTTATATCTTAGGCTGTCACAAAAAACTGTTTTACTTTTAAAAGGGCGGCACAAACAAACTAATCAATCAGTGATAAGGGGATCTAGAAGTGACAAAGTGCTTTGGGTGAATAACACATACAGTGCTGTACAAAATGTATATAAAATGTTCATTCAGTAGACATCAATCCCTATTTCATTGAATCTCCAATCCATACATGGTTCTGCTATGACATGGAGTGTAGAGAATGGGGAAAGTTTGTGTAAGCACGTTGACGTTTCGACCCAAGAAAGTGCGTGATTCAATTGAAGTCATGTCAGGTCTTCTTCATGACGAGGTAGGTCAGCCATTAGTGGTAACCATCAAAGATCTGATGAGTGCTTCGATTGGTCGATGCACCAGAGGTTGGATTCTAGTCTAGAATGAAAAACTGGATCATTGTAGAACGATCAGGGGTAGATTGAGTCAGATTCTGAATGCAGGAATGTAGAGGAGTCATATCCACTGCCGTGCAAATCAAGGGGCTCTGGCCAGCTGGTGAAGGAATTCCTTACGTTTTATTTCAGACACCCAGGTTCTGAGGGTCACTGGGTAACCCCATTATACTTAATGGCTTTGTTCAAAAAAGGCTGAGATCTAAGAGAAAGTTGCCTTTTTAATGATTTACCGTAGGAATTGAATATGTCTGTAGTTTGCAGGATCAGCCCGGCAGTGCCACAAATAGTGCTTCCTTCCCCCTTTTTCCCTTTTAAAGTACAGTGTGCCCCCTCAGTGCTTAGTGTGTAAAAAAACAAGCAAATAAAAAAAAAAACAAGCTCCAGCTCTCGTCAGGACGCCACTGAAGCTTGCTCCACACATTACCCCTGCTATGCTGCCAATGATGATAACAACACAATTAATAACCATCACACTCCCACAAGTGTGACAATTCGGACTATTTCAGGGTCCCCAAAGCTAAAAGAATGGCTTAGGTGGCAGGTAATAGCAATTTTTAATGTATAATGAGTTAATAATGAATTGTAGTGGTCATCTCTAAATTAGACAGCCAGCACTATCTTATGGTAAACCGGCACAATTAATTTGACAATTAAGTGCTGCTGCGGAGCACCGGAAAGCACAGGCTCAAATTAAGCACTGGTGCTCCCCCCTCTCTCCTGGATTTGTCATGGTTAACGAGATGGATTACTTTCATTTCCTCAAGGAATCTCTACCCTCACCTGTTTCCGAAGGGAATTGAGGTGCAAAGGAGAGCTTCAAGACCAGGCATTGCACTTTGCCTGGATCATGGGTGGACTGTCATATCTAAATTTGGGGCATGTTTTTTTCTTAGAAAATGACATTGTTCTCCTCTTAACCCAGTTCTCCTGCTACCGCCTCACTGGAGACTTCTGAGAAGCCAGAGGCCCCGCAACCAAAAAAAGTTCACCATCGAGGAGTTCGGGGTCCTCGAGGAGCAGGAGCCACAAAGTTTATGGAACACACAGCAAGTCTGCAGGAAACCATCTTTGTTGTGGTTGTATATGTACAGTGTCACTGCAGCGTACATTGCATATTTTCAATATAACGTTTGCGACCGGGCCACTTTCAAGGAATCATTTATTTCACGTTCACAACTTTTTGAGCACACATATTTGTGTGTGTGTGTAATTTGTATAGGTTGATGGGTTCATGCCCCTTTTGTAGCCATCTGTGTGCAATCCGAACATAACAAAGTTGAATCCTGGCAAGAAACGTCCTCGACTAAACCATAACTTGTGACACACTGTGTAGAAAAGACCCAAACAAAAAAGTGATGGGACGTATGCATGAATTAATCTCAGCCACTGGTAATTACCCAAGGCTGCATTTTAGTCCATTGTTTTGTCACCCACAATGCCACCTCAGTTTAGGCCCATCTATATGTTTATCAGTCTTAATACTACTTCAATTGGAACAATTCGGCCCAAACTGTGAAGTCAGGTCCTCTCTGAACCAGAACACATTCAACCCAAGACTGAAGAGCCCCAAATAGTGCGAAACCAGTCAGAAGCAGCTTGGTTCCAGTGACAAAATGAGCATGAGACCGATGTCTGGGAATACCCGTCACACTTAGGGCAGCACAATTAAGTAAACAAAAAATTGATGGGAGGGATTAATCTCAGTCACTTGTAATATTTGGGCTGCATTCCAGTCCATAGTTTTTTCCTCATAATGTCACCTCAAATTAGAACCAGACCGAAACTGGTCTGGGGTGCTTGTGGTCACTTCTGGAGGGGGGCTTGCCTTGCCGCTCAGGAAAGACTGTGCCCATGAGGAACAGGGTCATTACTGATTTGATTAAGGCGGGCCGTTGTCTAAAGCGGCATGGTGGGCGAAACACCAGAGACAGGTATGCTGCCCTGAGCAATTACCAGTAGCCGAGATTAATTCAAGCATTCCCTCCATCACCTTGTGGCTGCAGCAGTTTTTACTGTGTAGGAGAAACATGGGGTGTTTCATAGACCGAGGTTGAGGGCTTGGAGAATGGAGAACAACCTGACTGCAGGAGGCCAGACAGAAGAAATATTCTGCGACTGGCTCTTCACTGACCGTGGTTGTAGGCTTAGGGATTACAGCACATGAGGGGTGGCTTTGGTTTTTAGTAGAAGAGAAGGATAACCTGACAGTACAAGGGCAGACAGAAGAAGCATTCGGTGACGGGCGATTTGCTGAAGGGGTTGAGAGTTTGAAGAATGGATCAAAAAGGAGGCTTTTTGTTTCTAGTAAAGAAGCATGAAGATAAGCTGGTTGTATGAGACCAGACAGAAGAAATACTCTGCGACCGGTACTCCACTCACAGTGGGCTTGGAGAATGCCGCATCAGTGGTGGCTTTGGTTATTAGTAAACCAACATGAGGATAACCTGATAGTATGAGGATTTATTCTTGGCCCCGGGAGGGGGGGGGGGGATGATAGTTCTCAGAGTATGCTCAGTCCCACCTAACTCACAGTGGCCTTCTTCCCACAGACCACTGTGCCAAGATCCTGATACACAAAGAAAGGCAGCTTCTCCAACGTGAAACCAAGCCTTACATTTTCACCCACGCCAGGGATGTTTCAGACGGGGAATGCCTGACCTCAACATGGCAAGTACTTTGAAGGGACTTGACTTAAAGCATACGGTGCAACTAAAGTCCGCTTTAGAGCCTGAGTTTACTCTACAAACCTCTCCCTTTCACAACTAGAAATAGAACGCCCTTGAAAAACAAACTGCACAAAATCCTACAGGCCTCGTTCAATGGCAGTCAATAGGTGTATCCTTTGCAAGTACGAGTTGTGTATCTTGGCACGTTAAAACATACAATTTAGCTTTTATATCAAAGGTGCTTTGTAATATCTGGATGTTGAATTGATTAACTCATCACTGAATAACGTGTTGAATAGTCCTCAGTAAAATAAACACAAGTGTGGGACTAGTCATTTCTCACACCCTGGGCACACCCGCAACACCAGCTGCCTTCAGAAAGGACAGAAGAGCAAGTCACTGCGAACATCCATGTGTCGAGGGATAAGCAGCAAGAGTAGACTCAGAAAGCAGCAAGTATGTGTTTATAGACTGGTACATCTGAAACTCTTCACAAAACAAGGGACCACGGGACAAGAATAGGGGTTCCAGAGGCAGCTTACAGGGTGGAGCAGGTCTCTTTGCTCTCCGATGCCTCGGGTGGGTTTCATGGTCGCGACTTGTGAAGGCGATATCCCTCGAAGGGATGACTCTACAGGTCCTACCACGAGTGACGCATGGGTGTAGCTTGGGCGGCTTGAGTTGGGGCGGAATTCCAGAGTCTGAATGTGTCACAGGAAAGAGCCTGATGGACAGCCTCCTGTTTTTTAAGGATCTTTTGTCTCAAACCTGTTGCTGCTATAGTGTTACAAACTCCAAAAGACATCTTGTTTGTAGGTATGGGGGGGAAGTTAATGTACATCGCCTTGAAGGGGATGCTGCAGACCTTGAAGATATGAGAAGACAGAAGAAACCAGTGATATTCTGTGTGCCATACAGAGTTTGGAAACTCGCTCTAAAAAGCCTGAATAATTTTAAAGGCACTGAAATTTAAAATAACACAAGAAGCCCATTTTAGTATTTTGCAGTTAGAAAGCAACAGAGGCGATTTAATTTCTTGTAGAGAATGTGCTGAGTGAAAACGCTCCTTCCAGCAATCGGAGTATAAGTCAGGCTCCCCTGAGCAAATAACAGACTATCCGGTTTCTGATTTTGACCCTAGACTGTCACTAATCTGGTGTGTGTGCAGATGTCTAGGCCTGTTTCCTCACATTGTGGCCTGTCCTTGTGCACAAGATAAAGGTGAGGTCGTTTTCCCAGACAGTGTATGTGTGTTGCTGACATTTCTGGGAAGGGAGGAGGCCGATACATTGAAGTAATGACAGAGAAGACAGGGTTCCTTATGAAATTAACTTAGGTCCTTTTGCTGAGAAAGGCTGTTGATTAGTCCTGTAGCACTGTCATTTGGTAGATGGTGGAGGTGAAGGCTGAGTCTGCAATCTCTGTTTTTCAGAGTGAGAGGGATCCTTTCAGTGTGGCCTACCTTTTGTCTGTTCCCTGGTCAATATTCAGTGTGGTTGTTAATAAGCAAGGTGCAGAAAGCCAACACCTTTTTGTGTCTCTGTTGTGGATACTCCTAGGTTAGAGAGAGTGTACTGCTGTGAGTAGCATCACTACACAAAGGGTGTGCCTGGAGAAGAGCCTGGTGGACACCTGAAACAAAACCCACCATAACCCAGTTCTGGAAGTGCAGACAATCAATAGCTCCCCTCTGCTTTGCTTGTATAAAAGTGAGATCCACTGACCCACCTGTTGGAGCTCCAAGTTCTCTTTGACCAAGGAAGGGAGTGCTGCTCCCAGAACTCGGAGGACTTCTGTGCAACCAGAGCTGGTGTCTGCCAGACAGCCAGTTGCCGAAGTGAGGGGAGATCGCCCGGAGTCTTGCCTTACTGAAGACCTGTACCCATGAACTGAAGCACCTGGAAGCCAACATGCCTGCCGAGTAAGAGGACGAGCCTGCTAACTCTGAGTTGTATCGGTCTAGAGTGTGCCAGGAGCAGCCAGACCCTGGAGTTGTGCGTCTACCAGGCCAAAGAAGGCTGTGGAGAGCGCTCTGAGATCCCTAGGGCTGCACGGGTGCGGTGTTCCCAGGAAGATGATTCTCTGGAATGGACAGCGGACCTCACCACCATCCAAGTAGACCGATCACAGCTGATCACGCCATGTATATGAAGAACTGTATGCCTGGTGGATGCTACCATTGAATCCTAGAGATCTGCCATGGTGAAGGTCCCAACGAAAACGATGAACTGCCCCCCTCAGTGTCAATGACCACAGGAAGCAAGAAATGTGCGCATGGTGAACATCTCCCAGCTGCTATTGTGTTACGGTGACACCCCCCTTCACATGGTGAATCATCGGCTGGTCATAAATGAGCGACCCAGAAGCAGATACAACACCTGGTGAGGGCCCCAAACGATGCTCAGTACCTCTATTCGTGGAAGGTTTCCAGGCAGCAGGTCTTGCTGCCCCATCCTGCTGCAGCGTGCCCAGATCGAGGGCTGTGTCTGTAGCTGGTGCAACTCCTAAGAGAAGCAGGAGATGTCAGAGATGCATGCTGACCGTTCTCTGCAGCCACCCATGGACACATAGTGATGTGACTGTATCAAGGGGACTTTACTGAAAGCGCAATCATAACTGAAGTGGGTTTCTGCACTTAAGCCTTGATTGAAATCCAACCCAGAAGGGAACCTGTGCAAGTTCAAAAGGACTCTCAAAAAGGGGAGGGGGAGGGCTGTATTCTAAGGCGCAGTAGACCAACCAACAGTGGTGTTATTTTACCACCTATTACCTCTGTAGTATTCTCTTTTCAGAAATGTGTATTAAAATATTTTTCTTTCTTTTAGGCAAATCACTGGGTTGGACATTGTGAGCCTGCTGCTTGGTGGGGGTTGCGTACTGACTTTGTGCCTACACTACCACCCTGAGAAGCCTGCGACTACTGGTCATTGCTACCACTGAGAGTTAAGTGCTATGGGGTTTGTACTTTGCGCAGTTTGCACTGCCATATTAGGAGACACCCCAAGACCTCATAGGCAAACAACCTCCGCCCCCACTGCTGAGGGACAGTTTGCTTTGTGATATCCCCCCCCCCAGTACCTAGGGACGAGGTGTGACAAAGTCATATGAAATAGTTTTTTTCTTGAGAAGGAAAACCATTCCAAAATGCCTGTCAGTGGATCACCGTGCAAGCATGCTCATACACTGCGGGATATCTTGGGGATTGTTTTTCATCTTTAAAAAATGATTTCAATATGGCCGCCCATATATGTGGTGACGCACAGCCAGCGTTTTATTTTTTAGGTTTAACTTAACAATCCAAAAGTGTATCCAAGAACGCAAACGGAAGCATGTGAATTGCCCAGTCGCAGTGTTCAGTTGATGTGAACTTGCACAAAAAGTTTACAATATAACAAAAAACATGACGAGAGGAGTGGGAAGGGTTGGTGCGTGGTAGCAACTGATTACGCTAAATTGCACCCCCGTCTTCTTACTAGCATTTAGCGCCAATTATCTTTTATTTACCTTCTAAAAGTAGTGGAGGGGAAGAAACATTTCATAACAAGAGGTCAATATCATACCTGAAAGTACCACAGACTCCGACTTTGGGTTTGTCAATTTATTATAAGGCCAAGAATAATAGGATGTATACACATCGTAAAATTAGCATATATAGATATAGAAAAATGAATATCGAGCTGATTCTACGAAAATAAGTAATTCGGCATAACAAGAATACAATTTTAATCAAAGGATTAAGATACAACTCAGGATGGAAGCAGAATCTAAATCTCTTTTCATTAGAAATAAAATACATCTGTCCCTACACTATACTAAAAGAAGACGCTACCCAACTATCCTTCCATCTAATCCCAAAGGTGTCAGCACGTGTTGACTTCCTGAGAAGTACTCGCGTCAATGGGTTAAAGTGCTCGAGGTTAGGAGCGAGGTCCAAGATGCTCCTTTCTCTCCGAAAGCTGGCAGAAGTCTGGGGTCTCTGCCCCTGCGCATCATACAATATAGAATTTGATTTTCTGATTCATCTTGGTAAAAATTTCCATTGTCACTTTTTCTATGCGGTTCATGCTCTGCTAATTAAAGTTCTTTGTTCACCAAGTCTACCTTGGTTCCCAGCCAGACACGAGAGGCATCCTCCCTTCTCGCTTCCAACTGTCTTCAAAGCATTCCTTGTATCTTTTCCAATCTTAAAATAACGAGTTGGAATTCCGATACCTGCAGTAGGATGAGAACACTGCTATTTCTTGAAAACAACATGCATTTAATTCTTTATTCCTCGAGAAGCCAAGGAGGTGCAAAACAATTACGGTTTCAGGCCTAGTGACATGTTGCTGCACAGTGGAAGGCCTTGCGCAAAGGTTGACTGGCCATCATTAGTTGCTTATTCCTGTTTTTAGGTGGTAAGCAGGTACTAGTGAAGTAAAACCTCTAGTGGATAAAAATAACGAATTAATGAAGGAATACTATCGCAAAATGTGCCACGTTACACCGCATAGTATCTCTATTCTTCTTGCATGATTTTTAGTCAGCTCTGCCGCATAATTTGGCAATTCCCTGTTGCACAATTCCAGTGGCCCTGTTAATAAATAAGTGCCTTTCACCCGCAACCACAGAAAAAGTATTGCCCATAACCATATTTGCCAATACAACTTTGCAGATTCTTAGCTTTTTAGCCACTACTTGGAGTTTTTCTTTTTACAAGAAAAAACACAACCCCCCCCACCCCCCCCTGCCCCAACAGAATGCTCAATGCGATGCTATTGACAGAAAAGTCTGGACTGCCTGGTGGACACTGAACAATTGCAAGCCCATTTAAAAAGAGAACAATTCTGCCCTTCGTTGCATTTATATAGTGCTTGCTACCACTCTTCATGGGTTGTAAGCGCTATATATAAATGCAATTGCACACAATACAATTTACCATCTCTGCCTTACTTTCTTAGAAGTATTCGAAGGGTATCAGTCAGGTTGGGGAGGGGCAGAGATCCCCTTTGAAGTGCAGATGGTCTCTCTCATCCCAGGGCTCAGAGGCAGTCATTAGCTTTCCCATAAAACTATACTGAAGGCTCAAACACACTGCCCTGCACAGCGAGAGCCCCCACCATGAGCTCTGCACCATAGGATATTATGAATGACCAGTAACCTCCACCCCTTTCCCGAGAAAACATTTCCTAGCAGCAGGAGACGTTGAACCTGCCTTTTTTAAGAATGAAAAGTCATCTCCGACGCCGCTTTCCGAGCAGAGCTCTGAGTGGCCGAGTTTCACGGAGACAGGTGCCCTCGAGGAAGGTGCCCTCGAGGAAGCAGCCTGGGCTATGACCCACGATGGGGGAGGGGTCAGAAGTCATTTTAACCCAATGGGCGTTGCACGCCTGCTTTGATGGGACACACTGTGCCCAGGCAGACTGCAGGGTTCATTTGCACGAAACAGAGGGATGGCGAGTAAGCTGACATGTTTACAATATTTAAACGTCAATTGCAAAGACGTTTGGAGGAGCAGCCCTCAATGCTCATTTACAACTTAATTTTAAAAGCACACTAAATCAGACTTCTACAGGCAAGTGCCTACACTCTACACAAAACCACTCACTTTTGTGCCTCCCCTGCACATGTTTTAAATAAGCATTGACCTCGCGTTTGTTGGAGTTGGAGCTATTGGTATTGAAAATAGCTATTTTATTTTACTAATGCAATAGGCCTTGTATTTGTTGGGGCTACTGGATATAGAAATGGCAATTTTTAAAAAAAATGTATGTGTTATGGGGTGTATGTATGTGGTGTGTTGTGGAATTACGTGGATTGGATTAGTTGTGTAATTATGTAGCGTGGAATAGTGTGATGTGAAGTGGATTTGTGTACTGGAATTATGTGGCATGGTGTGTTGTGGAATTATGTGTATAGTAATTATGTGGTATTGAATGTACTGGAATTTTGTGGCGTGGGATTGAGTGTTTTGGAGTGCAATTAAGTGGAATGGTATTCTGTGTTGTACAGTGGTATGCAACAGAGTTCAATGATTTGGTGGGCTGTTGAGGGCTGTCTTTCTTCGCACACTCACGCCTATTAATAATACTTTTTAAATGACATAATACATTAATGTACTTGGTAAGCATATGCCCTCCCCACCATAACAAAGCAAGGACCTCTGTTGTGTGTCTTTGTCTGTAGAACTTTGTACGGCATGCTCATTACTTAGCGAGTCACGTACCGTCGCTGGAAAGGAATTCCACTGTGTCAGCTCAGCACCTAAAAAATCCTCAAGGCACTGAGCTAAGCCATCACGTGACCCGCACTCACAAGAACAGTTTGCATGGAGTGACAGGCTGCTCTGGGCAGTAGATCTTAGGTCTCTGGTTGACTGGCACAGGGTCTACACTTTTAAAACACCAAGTGGTACATGCCTCTGTGGTGTTTTAAAGATGAAACATGGGGCCTTGTACTTCATGCTGTGGTTGACTGGATGCTGACTGAGTGACACTAGACTGGGTGTGATGTGGTCATACATTAGAAAGGCGTGAGGCAGGCAGCTGCAAGTGCCCACACTCTACTGCAGGTTGAAGTTTCCTTTAGGAAGCCCATAAAGACGCCACTGCTCTTATCAAGAGGACAGCCGAGAAGGATCAGGGCAGTCTGGCGTTTGCAGCAGAAGGGGCAGGATCGTGAAGACAGAGGGAAGGTGATAAAAAGCAATGCCCTGCTCATGCTGGTTATAGGAGTAATAAGGGTAGTTCCATGCATCGGTCTCTACCAAGCTCTGCACTGCATGTGATGGCAAGGAATGGTTGGTCACCCCATAGACGTAGGCAAGTCTGAAGGTGGTAGAATGGGTCCCATGGCTCCAAGATGCAGAGAGTGGTACTCTGACAAACGTTTAGACTCATCCTCTTGTCCTCCAGCCACTGGTGGTCATGTGTGAGGGGGTAAATGATCAGAACCAAAATAAAAATACAAAAAGAACTACGCTACGATAAACCACTTGCGAAAAGGAACGACATTTCGTACCGTCTTGTTTGTCAACTGCACAGCACCGATTGGTGTTTTCGGTGTTACTTCTAATTCGCTCATACATCATGCTGTGGGATTTCTTTGTAGTTTTCAGCTCCAAGAGTGCCAACCTGTCACTCAGCCACTGATTACGATGGGGCATAGTTAAACTTTTAAAAGCAGAGACTTTCAATGAAATAGTTCCAAAATCAGTTTAAGTACTTCCGATGACAGTTAGCCCAGTGCGCTCCAAAAAACAGCGTAGCAGTTATTGTAAATGCAATCACAACTCTGGGTCCAGCATTATAACAGTGTTTATGGAAGGAAAATGCTGTCAGTTTGCGTCTACCGTACGACGGCACACTTTCACTTCTGTGAAGCTAAACGAACACTCCAACCTCAGATGTTCCTTCCTCTTCCTCTCTGACAACAAACAAACCACTCACATTTTATTGTCCTTAAAGGCGCCTTGGGTACGTTCATTCTCTGACTGTTTAATCCCTGTTCCGCAAAAGTGGTGATAAAACCGTTGTAGTGTTGAAATAACAGCATGTAAGACTTCCTTGAAGCAGCTCTTATTAATGAAAACTCGCTTTCTTGAATAATCTAGATTACATTTTGGATGCCGGGGAGGGGTTGCATTGGTCATTTCTGCAGGTCAAGTAAACTCTAGGAGTAACTGGCATAAGAGAACCACATTTGTTTGCAGCTCGGTATAAACAGGCTTGATGAAAACACACGCCACCCAGCACTCGTGCAAAGAAAAGACTTGTTGACAAAGCAAAGCAGCCGGGCCCGTGATAGTATGGACTGGACTAGGTTATAGAATCCTCCTTCGAAACCACCTACACCGCACCAAACAGTGACGGGGGAAAAGGGTCCGTTGTCTTAACAGATGGAATACTGAAATTCTACTTCTAAGAGTACCAGACACTGCCTCTTCTCCGTTTTTGGACCCCCTAGTCTCAGAACTGCCCCAATGCCTCTCAGAAGTTTCCAGTATCTTAGCCTGTGATACCCTCCAGATACATAATGAGCCCTGCGTTGCATTTCTTCAGCAAATATCATGACGGGAGGGAGGGGGTGCGAGCAAGGAGGAAACGAATGGCCAGAGCTAGCCAACCAAAATAAATAATCAGTGATGTCTCCTGGGAGGGAACCAAGCACCCAAAGGTGGGACAGATGGACACTACTAACCAACCTGAGTAAAGGAATTTCGAAAGGCCGGCCAACCAACCGGAAGCGCTGGGCGTGTTAAAAGCCCATAGACTGAATACAGCATGCCTCGCATGTGCTGCCCAGGTTCTACCTGAAAAACAGAAAGCTCCCAACAGAATCTCTGGTGTATTTCTCTACATGTATGCAGCCAGTGCCACGTGTTATAGCACCAAGAGATCTCATTAGTGGTATGTGCCTACACTTTACATGTGATCAATTCAATGAAGGTCTTCAAATCATGTCTATCTTTAATAATCAATGTCAATAACATGCAGCAGATGCTAGGTTATCAAGACCAACAAAATAGCATTTGCTTTATCCACATAAGAATAATGAAAGGACGCATCAACGTATGGCCTTGCCGGTCTTTGGATGGAAAAGAAGCTAAATTAATTTACTCTAGGATGGAGTATAGCTGCTTCCTTCTCTTCTTTTAATAGAGCCGAAAGAGAACGTCAGCTCACAACTGAGAGATTTTATGTAATACCAGCTAAATGCCATGTTGCTCAAAAGTTCTGTCTAACATGCTCAAATAGGTTAGCTCGCTGCACTGTGGTCTCCAGACAGGCCTGTGGCCAGGGCCGGATTTAGCACTGGTGGAGCCTAGTGCGACAATCTTTGTTGAAGCCCTCCTCTCAAAAAACACTCCTTTTCTATGAATTTCCTCACTAACACACTCCACCAGTGCCCCTCACCTCTCCATAGCCTCTCTCTCACATGAATTTTGCTACTAATACTAGTGTTGGGTGTCAGAGCACTTTACGTTACACACAGATTATACAGAGCCAATGAATCGTGTGTGTAAATCAGTCTATAGGAAATGTTACATAAGACAACAAGAATTACAAGGTGTAGGAGTCAATGTCACCGTTACTAGGAGGCAGTATATTTTAAAAGTGTTTCGTCTGGAGAAGCACAAACTCAGTATTTAAAAACATACCACAGTGGTTAGCTTTACTAATAAGAATGTATTTCTACCCAAATGAACCCTTTTAAGCACAATTAGGATCATGAAAGACTGGAGAAAAACATAACGTTCTAACCTATACCATGCAGTTTGCGTGCAACGCTTTCAAAACTGAAGACAACCAAAAACAATACCAAGTTGTTGGAAAGTTGACTATTGGTAGGGGCAAATGTAGGTCTGCCACTGGCAATAAGGCCCCTAACACAGTCTAGGGCTCAGAATTAGTCCCATGCTCAACCCTTGGTAGCTTGTCTGCGAGCAGGCAGGCTTAACTTCAAAGACAGGTATGTAAAGCATTTAAAAACACCAATTCAGTAAGTATTTAAGACAATACATAATAAAAATCCAACATCAAATTATAAAAATAGGAAATATTTTTATCTTTAAAATGACACTAAAATGACAAAAATCCAATGTAGGGAACCGGAGATATGAATTTTTAAAGATTTATCACTTTATAGCACTTAGAAACCTAGAGCACCCTATTGGCATATCTGGTCGCGATAGACCGGCTCAAAGTCAAAGTTTCAGGCCGACCACAATGGAGCCCTGAGCGGCTACCCCTCGCAGTAGGTCCCGGTCACAGTTTTTACCTTCAGACTTCGAAACCTTTCTGGAGCTTTTTCTCGCGGGATTCTTCGATACTCTTCACCAGTCTGGATTAGGTGAGGGTTCGCCGGCCTCTGATTTCTTCTACTCCCGTCAAACTCTGGAAATCGGACCTACAGAGCTTTCAGCAGGACGAACCTGGACAGCTTTGCCAGCTCGTGGTTGAGGGCAGGCGGCATGGCTGGCCAGGTTGTGTCGGTCCCCTTATGGAGCTTTTTTCCAAAGTTGCTCCAAAGTTCTCCAAACTGCTAGAACTTCTTCCTGAAGTTCCCCAAATGGTCACAAAGTGTTTCAAACTCACTCCAAGGGTCTGGAAGCTCCAAGATGGTCCTTGAAAGTTGAGGACTTCAGTTCCCACAATCCACTTGGACAAAACCCTTACAAATCCACTGGTAGTTCTCCAGGTTGAGGATCCTTGGTGGTGATGTTCCAGGTGAGCTCTGTTAACCTGTAGCTTGCAGGGAGTCTGCTCTTTAGTTCTTTTACAGCAAGGTAATCCACAGAGCTGCAATTTCAGCTAGTGCAGTCTTCAGAGGGCAAGCCTTAGAATTTGCGCCCCAACTTCTCAGCATGGCAACGTCTTGCTTTCTTAAGTTTCAAGCAGCAGATCTGAGAGACTTTGCCCCTCTCAGATACTTATTCCAAGTTCTCTGGGTCAAGCAGGAGGTCACTCCTGACCAATGGGAGCAGGGCAACTCCCCAAGGATATGACCACATCCTGTAGAGTGTGGCATTTGTTTGTCCCAGAGTGCACCAAGTCTTCCCGAGTCATAATGGCTGATTTTCCAGCAGGGCGGTAAGAGCTGGCTAAACGCTAAACGCACCCCTAGGATGGCTATTTTCCATAGCCTCTCCCCCTTGCATCTGCTCATTCTTTCCTTAATCCTAGCTCTGGCTTTGGGTCAAGAGAGTAGAGTTGTAAATGGCACTGAGGCCGTCCCCTTCCCTTTGAAGGCCATGGTTTACGACTCCTCACACTGCTCTGGTATTTCTGCGTAGCAGCACACTGCCCTCCCAGCACAGCTGGCTAACCCCAGGGGCTCTATCACCTCTTCAAGGCAGCCTGGCTAATCCACTTAACTCTGACCAATCAGGGCAGACCACTGGAAGGCTAATTACATTTTAGGAGAAATTCAACAATATGATATTGTTGGATTCATCACTACCATTCTGGGAAGTCTTTGAATGGAGGCTCTATCGTTCTCTTATCAGGAGTTATTAGTTAGTAACGTCTTGCCATGTTAACCTCTGAGGCATGGGATTTGCAATGGGAAAAACGACTAGGGCCATTTTCCCAGCACTAGGGCTTAAAAAAACAACAACATATTTTATAAGTACTTCGCTTATATCTACTGGGCCCCCCACCCTATGGGACAACAAGGGGAGACTTTAGGGGCTCTGAATCTGTAGAGATATTTTAGATCCTCCCTCCACAGTGGTTCTAGCATCAAAGTCAAATTTGGGCAGCACTTTATCACAATGTGGTGAGTGAAATTTGAAATTTCACTTAACCCAGGGCATATAAAACTCATTTTTTAAGGGTCTACCTTGTAAATACCTGACCCCCACCCCTCGCAAGCCTAGGGAAGACCCTGGGGGTTGCTAATATGCCAAAACATTGTAGGGTATCCATTTTGAAAGTGCCCCAAACACCAAAGTGGACTTGGGCACAATTTACCTTTTTAAAAGCAGTCCTGCAACCCATGGCTACTTTTAAACTGACCTCGGGCTTCAGCAGTGCACACGTGCAAGTGCAAAAAAAGCTGCTCGCCTCTAAACTGCCATTCCCTATTTATACTAGGGACTGATAGGTAGTTTTAATCCCCCTGCGCTAATATGTACTAGGGCCCTACGGGGTAGGTCATGCCAATGACAGGGGTACCCCAACCCTTGGTGTACCCTAGCGTATGTAGGTGTTTTCACTGAATCCTAAGTGTTTTCAGCATAGCCCTGGGCCTGGTTAGGAAGAGCCCAGGGTCAGTCAGAGTCAGTTACCACCAGTACCAGTCAGCAAAACGTCGGGGGTGCCCACGGCACAGGATGACTTTGCAACACAAGTGGACAGATTTTAAACCCATGACTGAAGGAAAAGTCTTCAACATAATCGTTAACCTGAAACCCACATCCCACGCTACTGATCCCCTTACCCTCCACCCTAGTGCAGAACCTCAACCATATCTCCCCGTTCTGAACAAAACTCATGAACGCCTTTCTCTCAACAGGCTATGTACCCAACTCCCTCCAACTGAGCCAAATCACACATTCTCAAGAAACCAGGGTAGGACCTAAGTTACCTTAATAACTTAAGACCCATTACCAACCTCTCTTTCCTAGCCAAAACGAGGGAGAAGAGTTTCCTGATACAACTCAACCAACAAATAGACAAATTCAACCTCCATGACACATTCCAATCAGGTTTCAGGAAAGGCGGTAGCACTGAAACCTTTATGCTTAATATAACAGATGACATTCTCAAATATTTAGATGAAGGAGACTCCTGCCTCCAAATCCTTCTCGACATATCCACGACATTTGATACAGTAAATTATCTACTTGAGACACGCACCACACGGGTATCAGTGGCACAGTTCTGAGATGGTTCACATCCCATTTGCAACATCACAAGCAACAAATTAAAATCAACAGCTGTCTCGCAAACCCCGCATCACTCACAAGGTGTACCTCAAGGCTCAATCCTCTCGTCCGGCCTGTTTGACCTTTTTGTGGAACTCTTCACAGTCATCCTGAACCAAATGGCATCAAAGATCCCCTTTATGACGATGACACTCAACTCTACTAGAAAATGAAATCACCCAGCGACATCCGGCACCTTAAAGACACACTACTTAAGATTCAAACATGGATGGATACACATCAACCGCCTAAAGCTGAACTGCTACAAAACTGAGCTACTGTTCCTCCTACCAAAAAACAAACCTCTACCAATCAAAGAACGGGTCAAGAACCTGGACTCACTAAACTGTTCACTATCACTAGCTAACTCGGTAAAGTCCTTGGGTGTGACACTGGACAAAAATATATCAAAGAAGGACCGAATAACTAACTCAGCCAAATGCGCGCTTTACACATTAAAACACATCAAGAAAATCAAACCGTTCCCAAACTATCTTAAGACGGTAGTGCAAGCACTTGTCCTCTCAAAAGTCTATCACGGCAATGCCATTATCACAAGCACTCCCAAACGTCATCTTGCCCCCCAAGAGTAGTCCTAAATGCGGCTGCCAGGCTTTTGACAGGAATCAAATGGTTTGATCACATCTCACCTGCCCTCAAAAGTAGGTCTTCCCTTTGAAGACCACACGTGGTCCAATGTACAAGTTCGTAGAACGTCGTGAAGGGGTTGCACTCGAAAGTGCACGGTACCCGGGTATTGCCGTTCCTCGTCACTCGTGGGGTCCACTCGCCTCAGCTTTGCTGGGGACTCACAATGGCCGTCGAGAAGTCAGGAAATCCACTTCCGGGGCTGCTGGGACTTCGGACTCCAGCGGGAGCGGCAAAGTTTGCAACCGTTGATTCAAGTTTATGGTGCCTGCCAAGCAGGGGAATCACTCCTTGACTCCAAGGGAGATTCTTCTGTCTTCCAAAGGTAGTGGAACGTCGAAGGGCCAGGATTCTTCTTGTAGAGCGTCGTCCAGGGATATCTAGTTTGCAATGGCAAGGTTTCCCTATCTTATACTAAAGGAAAGGGAGGGACTAGCTATATGACCACTCCTATGGGAGGGTCAGGGGAGTGGGTGGTTACACCCACTTCCCTTTGTCCAGTTTCGCGCCAGAGCAGGGGCAGGTAGCCCCTGAACCGGTTTGAGCTGGCATATGCACAGAGGAGCCTACTGCTCCCCCAGTGCAGGACTTCACAGCACTCTAGGAGTGCACCCACCCAGCCCCAATACACTAAATCCTGTCTGGAAGGTGGTTACACCTCCCTGTGACAGGAGGCCTATTGTTGGGCCTCCTCCACTGCGAATTTCAGTCAGCAGCAGGAGGGCAGCCCAGTGTCTGTGCTGGTGGCATCCATTTTGTGATGCCTGGGCTCTTTCAGATTTCTACCGTGTTTCCACAGTAGGTACAAGTCTTCCCCACTAGAAGGGTGGGATCATACTCCCACACCAGTTACTGGTGTGGGGGTATTATTACAAGCTTTTTGACACCAAACACGACATGTTTTGATGCAGTCATTCAAAACTTAGCATTTACCGGTAGGTTATAATGCATTTAAGAGTATATGGTTTAACCGCATCCCAAAACAGCCACAGAGAATAGACTCTGCCAGCTGCAGAGGGCCCCTGCTCATGAAGAGGCACCCCCTCACATTGTAAACCAAGCACCCTGCCTACAGGATTGATAGGGCCTGCCTTGGGGGTGACTGATAGGTTTATATGTGTGTGTATGGTGAGATATAGGGAACCTATACCTCAGTGAGGAGTGCTAACACTGCCTCACCCAGGCTGCAGTACCAGGCCTGTGGTGTCAGATTTAGTCTGCTTCCCAGGGGTGGCATAATACATGCGTCAGTCCCTGGTAGGCCTGTGAAGTACCTATGCCCTTGGTACCTAAGGTACCATATACTAGGGGCTCATAAGGTACCACAGTATCCAATCACTAGTGCATCTAGTATGCACACCATGTCATTTAAGGGAGTAAGCAGATAGGCTGGGGTCCTGGATAGCAGGATCCCAGCCAGACTAGTCAAAAACCATTCAAACAGCAGGAAAAAAGTGGGGGCAACCATGCAGTCAGATTCCACCTTCCTACACTGTCCATCAACTGTTATTTTTGCATTTGTCACCCCGAGTGGGATGGGTATGCCCAGACGTGGGTCCCGTGCTCTCCATGCCACTGGAGTCAAGCTATCCTGGTTGATGAGGGATGAAAGCCCGACACCGGTCCAGGGAGGACCTGGCCTAGCAGTTCGGGATGGAGTGTTCCCAATGGGCGCAGGGTCAAGACTGATTTGCATATGGCTGGGTCCAAACTGGAATGGCATGGTGAGCAAAAAAACAATGGATTTAGGCCCAGATCTCTGTACTGGGGTGAATGTATGACATTGTTCTGCATTCTGTCCATCAATTGTTCTTTTTGCGTTCTACTGATTTTATTCAGGGAGCTAGTGTTGTTTATTTCTCACCACAAGAGTGCATGTGTCTTCTTGACCATTCCCATGTGTGCAGCATCCACCATCACATCTAGCAGACTTGGTACCTATATGCTCCTTTTTCAAGGGCATTTACTCATATTTGTACCTTTACCGCACCAAGACTGGCAGTCACCATTTTAGAATATTACATTTTTAATAAAAATAAAAAAATACATTAACAAGCATACATCATCACGAAGCGCTAGAATAATGAAACATACATTCATATACATCACTGCATTTTTTTTTCTTGCTGCTGCTTAACAGAATATGTAAAAACTATTGTGTAAAGCCGAAAAGCGAAAGTGATTACGTTTAACAATGCTTGTTCTGATACCTGCCACCAAATAAGTTCTCTCTTTCATGTGGTAGCATAGGAAGGTAATTAGGGAAAGAACAGCAACAAATATTTTGAGTTACGTTCATGGGAATTTTAATGACTCCTCCTAAGAAATACTATCCCAATCAACAACGACTGTATGAATAAGATAGTATAATCTCGTGTGTATCATTTACGTCCATCCTTAGTGGTCCCACCCAAGATGGCGATCACTTGTCCCCACGGCATTGGTCGCAAATATTAACTTAGTCCAAGACTAGATGAGATTAAGCACATAAACCTTTACTGAGTGAGGAGGCAGACCAAGAATGGCCTTTGTATTCGATTTTTACTGGATGACAGATATTATATTAACGCCTGAATAACCAAAAGTTTGGAGACTGTTTACATTAGATTTAATCATTGTGTGCTTTGTTTAATCAAGCAACAGGAGATTACCGTATAACTGAGGTGTGGTATGTTCCCTTCAAACTACACAGAGCCTTAGTTGGGCCATGTGAGGTTATTGCCAGCACCACCTTGACAATAAATAAAGTGTGCACACTAAATGAAGGTGCATAGGGAGCCGACGCCCTCGCGTTCACAGCTTCAGCAAAACATAAATAAATTCCACATTTGTAAAGCGCGAATATGTCACCCCTGAGGGTATCAAGGAGCTGGGGGCCTTCCGGGTGATTGAGTGAGCGGTACTGAGCTGCGCCGGGGATCGAACTGTGAGCCCCGATCTCTGGCGTCAGACGCTCTGGCCGCTGCGCCACACCTCTCCCTCAGCATCAGGCAGGCAGAGGGTCGTCAGGGACACAGGTCTCTCAGGGAGGGGCTCGCCCCCTGTCGTGTGAGGAGAAGCTGATCTCCTGTCCAGGTGGCCCTGCCAGCCCGAATACCTTACTCCAAATGGGAAATACAAATTGAAGAAACTACAGTACAAAGTTTCCAATAGGTAATCCGGCCCAGGCGGAAGCCTTTGTAGACAAAATCTTCCCCTGCCTGTTTCCAGATCTGCCATCTTGAACTAGGGATAGCTTTGCGGTTCCTCCACTTAGCCTCTGTGTTGTACTCCAGGTACATCCGAATGCCTGGAGAGCTTGGACAGCCTCGACTGCGCTGGAAATCATTCATTGCCATAATTACAAGGACCACACAGCAGCTGTGAAATCACCTAATTCAAGTCGCTCTGCTGACTGTACAAGCCAAACCAGCCTAAAGTTTGTGGGAAACGAAAAATATCCACAGAAACGAAATTAGTAAACAGTGCACTCATGCCAAATTAGCATCAGATTATTAGCCACATCTCAACACATTTTAATCTTATAAATCACATTATTTTCTTTTTTTAAAACAGATTTTATTGAGGTTTTGTCCAGTATGCAATACAGTGTTTTTAGACAGTTAGCCATGGGATCACAGGCTCACTCAACAATAAACGTTCCCTTCCCCATGAGTCAGAATTTAGCGCATATGTATTTGTGTTAGATGTGCTGTCTAAGTGTGCTATTTCGACGCGGCGGCGAGCGAGGGGGGGACATGGTTGGCCGCACCAGTAGGCAATGTTCATAGTGTCAATATCGGCAACACTCCCCATCCCTCCCACAGCAATATCGTAGAGAAATAATCAGACAAGACACATTCTTAGTGGAGAAAATTGCTGCAGGTTTATTTGTATAACAAATATGCCAACATGGTGGGTTATCTTACGGGCGATCCCAGGGCAGGCAGCCCCTCGCTGCCTGTCCACCTGATGAGCCACAATTCACCGTGGCCCTAGGCAACCGGTGTTTGTTAGATTTGGGGGAGGGGATAGCCCCTCCCACCGGTGGACCACCAGTCCACTCCCTTACTCACGCCCCCCCTAAGAGGGGCGGAGCGTTGAGGCAACCCCCGGTTGCTCAGGTCCACAACCGCCCGCAGGGCTAACGGGGCGCAGTCGCTCCTCCCCCCCACCCCCTCCTGCCCGTAAGTGACGTGGGCATGGGGGACGCTCGAGGGTCCCAAACACTGGGAGGCTAACTCGTCGTGTGCCATCCTGTGGCACTAAGGTGGGGCCGCCCCTTAGGAGGGCCCCCTGCGTGGGCCCAAGACAACCCTGCATTCTTCAGGCTTGCCTACAATCTGTGCCTCCGCACACCAATCTAGGACGATGTTCCTCCTGGTGAGAGTGTAGGGCTCTTGGAGTCAAGGGACATAAAGCTATCTACCAGGGTATTTCAGGCTCGGGCTGCATCTATTTTGCCCACCCCGGGTTTAGCTTCTCTCTGTAGCAACCTTCCCTTGCAGCTCGCCCACTTCTCCCCCTCCCTCCGCCATGTAGCTAGCTGGGGGCCTCCTGGTGATTTCCAGTTTCTCGTGATTTCTCGTTTAGCCAGTATAAACGCTAAGTCCTGAAATGTACTAGTGACCTTATTTTTAGAGGTATGAGGGAACTATCCCAGAAGACAGTGGCCTGGAGACGCAGGGATCTCCTTCTCAATAAAGGTTGCAACCATTGCTATGATTACCTTCTAGAAATTGCAAAGTGAACTGAATTATATTATTGCAATTAAAACACATATAAACAAATCTCATTTACTTATAAGGTAGTGACACCCTGTTGGGTGCTGCCAGCATCTGGACCAGCAATATGGAGACTCCCAAGCTGAGCAACTGTCCCATGTATCTCAGTATACACACATGCTGAAGAATCTCGCCTTGGCCTTTCTGGGACGTAGAAACAGGGAATCTTCCAGAGATCCTGTAACTGCCGCCCCTCCCTGCTCCCCTCCCACACACACACACTCAGGACCCACATCTTTTAAAAGGTTTACAGATGCTCCAAATGGCTCTTTCCATAGGCTTAGAAGATCACAGGCAGGGCAGGTCAGAGGACACAACCCTACTTCGTTGCACGGACAGAGTCATCACTAACAAGACTGTAAAGTCCTTCGATTGAGACCTACCGGATATTTCCAGGCCCGAGTATACGCTAAACGAGTCGAGAACTGCAAGGCTTGAGGCTCCAATCTAGAACGTAAACATGCGTATTGGTGGTGGCCTTCTGCGACTTCCAGTGAATTCTATGTCAGGATTTGAGACCATAATTAACTTAACCTCTTTAATCCAAGCAAACTGCAGCCCCACCGACATCAAAAAAGTCCGTATTCACTGGCATCATCATAAAGCTAGCTGTACGTCACTGGCAACGAATCACGAGTCCATATCCTCTACGTCCAGCACCATAGCCACCATCTTAACTCCTTTCATAAATGCTCAGCAGCCTAAGATGTGTACTTGGTGCTCTTTGTTTCTACCTTCGTTCATAAGTATTACTAGATCCCTGTGCTATGGCTTGAGTTGTGAGCATCGGCGCTCTTTCTGTAATTTGGAAAAAAAGCCACCCTCCAGCAGCCCGATAACCTTGCACGCTTCTGACACACACAGCCGTGTTTTGTAACAATATATGCACTCTTTTTTTCCACAGTTAGGGAGGGGCACCATTTGGTCTGGCCTGATTCTACATTTCTGAGTCACTTTTCTAGCCTGAGAGAACACGAGCACGGCTCACCATCATCGCTTGAAGCTGCCCCCGCATGCACGGGCAGCTCCTTCCAGAAAGTCACGGACCAATGCGATCATTTCTGGACCACTAAATTAGGGGAATGTGCGAGGCCCCTCTAATTTACATAATTGGCACCTTCAGGGCTCCAGAAGCTGCTTTGTGTAGATTCCTCCTGGGCCGCAGCTCCCACTCTGCCACCTACAAGCACCTCTTTCACAGCTCATATTGGGCTGAAGGTGTGAGAATAGCTCGGGAGCTGAGAGTTAAACCTGTGCAGAAGGTGTTGACAATGGGTGTGTCCCACCGTGTCTCTCAATGGGCAGCCAGGCGGGAGGCCTAATTGCAGGAAAAAATGCGTCTCCTTGCAACTGGCACAAGAAGAAGTGTCCCCGTTCACTAGGACTACCCACACCATATCTAAGAGGCCCAGGGATGGAGGGGGCCCCTCCTGTAAGCCCAATTGCAAACAGACACCTTTCTTCAATGGGATCAGTAGGGGCACAAGAGGTTTGGTGGTGTGTTGCACTGGTGCAGGCCCCATGCTGGTGGGCTAAGAGCGAGGCCCTGGGTAGCTGCTCATACTGCCCATGCCCAACGCCGGCCCTGCTTACACATTACAAGGCACAGTACAGCCGTACAGGGTTGCAATCAAGCAACATGCCGTAGGGAGAGAATGATATAACAATATAACAGCGTCTCAACTGGGAAACATTTAGCAAGGACAGTTAGAGAAAAAGGTCTCTATCAAACACAAGGGGAAGGGAACAAAGGGAGACCACGGGGAAGTGATGTAATTAAGTTTTTAGTAATTGCAGGTAGTTATAGCAGCACTACTACACAATTAAAGAATATAGTGACCAAAATACACAAGTAGGTACTGGGCGTGCCAGTGATAAGTGACGGCGCAGTGACACAAAGTGTAAACGACAGCGTGAACGGCGAAAAATAATTACAGACAGTGGTCAACGAGAAGACAAGTATATACACATTTGGTTGCCAATTGCGTTAGTTAAATTGACCACTACAGCGCCAAGGTTCTGTGCTGGGTAGTCGACGGCGTTTCAACCTGATCGATTTCAGGTCATCATCAGGACAATTGGTCACATAAATTACAAATGTAGTGCTGTAAGGGGAAAGGAAATTGAAAAGAATAAGTAGCAAAGTGGCCTGAAGGGGGAGAAAGGAGTATTTAAGAGGCACCAGGAGCCGGTGGAAATACCTGGGAGACGCAAGATAGAAGCCAATCTGGGCGGTCAGAGGTCCAGTATAAACAATAATGGGGTCCAAAAGTAGGGTCAGCGTACGAACGAATCACGGGGCAGCTGTGGGGGTAGGATAATAGAAACGAATGAAGGGGAGCAGCTGTAGGTGCCTGAATCGATCATGAGCGAGTGAAGAGTTACCTGATCCTGGGGGAGAGGACAGGTAATTCCTGGAGCGTGAGTAGATGTGGCAATCTGCGGGAGAAAGGGAAGGCATGGGTGTAAATATGGAAACGAAGCCACGGGGTGGGAAGAAGTGTGAAGGGGCAGGAGAACACGGGGGAGGCGAACACTTTCTCATTAAACAATAAATATAGGGCTGTTCATGTGGCGGGTGGATTTTTATCTCCCGTGGTAAAAAATTAGCAGCTCAACTTCGAAGACATGTCGGTAGGGCACACTCACTTGAAAAGTGTTAACGAGTGCTGAGAAGTGAAGGCACCCTCCCTCGCGAATGAGAGAGTTGTAAGTACTCAGTAACAGTGTCAAAACCAAGCTATCGTTCCACAAGGTCTCTCGCTGTATATTGATCCCAGCGCCCCTTATACACATATTAATATCGTCACAGGTAGAAGCATAAGGATTTCTGCACGGTTAGACCTATTCTGAGCTACAGTATTTTCTAAATCTGATTCACACCAGTGCCGCAAGTGTTAAGTTGAATGAACGGAAGCGCTCATTTGAGATATACTTTCTTCTGTGCCCCTTAAGCCCCTCCCCCTACTGTACACTTGTATCCGACAGAGCAGAGGGCGGTGCTGCGGGTCGAGACAATCCAGATGACACACAGTCTCCACATTAAAATTTTCTGGTTAACACCTCTCTCTTAATTTCTTTGCCAAAACTTTTACTTCCTCCTTGAAATTAATTTTATGGTTGATGAACTATTTCACTTAAGACAGCTCTTGCTAGGGGGCCATGTTATACTCCGAGTGTGCACCGCTGATGAAGTGTCTTTACTTTGATATATTTTTTATTCTTTTTTTGTTTGTTTTCTTTTCTTTTTTCCGACTATTGCTTCCTTGGTGTGGGACCCAGTAAGTACTTACCTGAAGGTCACCGATAGAGCCTTTGCTAACGTCACAGCAACAGGCACCATTCACACTCGTTGCCTGGTAAAGCATAACAGGATATAATTATCATGCACAACCCACCTGGACAAACCTTTGTCGAGTACTTGTAGCACACTGCGTTACACTGCCGTCCTTCTACGCACTACGAGAAGCCAGGAGTAGTACCAGAGAGAGCGGCAGGCTCCACATCTATGTGTTTCATAAATCTGCCCACTCTGTGCAAGGCCCGGCAACATTTTATTCTCCTCAGTAAGAAGCCCACCAGGGACTGTGGGATTGACAAGCATATCTCAGTAAAATACCCTACACTACCTAAATTACCCATGCCCATCACACGGCCAAAAAAAACAAAAACAGAACATTAAAATAACAAGCATTGGCATTGCCAATAGGTCTCGTCTTTGGGACCTTACAAGTATTTAGCCATGCAACTGTTGATGCTGTTGTACCAATGATATTGTGCTGCATAACTAAATACTTATAAGGTTCCAAAGGCGAGACTTGTTGGCTATGCCAATGCTTGTTTTTTACTGGGGAATACACGTGACATCAGATAGACTAGAACAAAGCATGAGTTGCATGTCTGCACAACGCATGCATGGCGCGTTTTTGCTTGGTTTTTTTCATCTCCCTAACTAGCAAACCTGACACTTGATCAGCTCAGTATACTTTCTTTGAAGGGAACAAGCTGGCTTTCGGATTTTGATGCTGCCACACAAGGCTGCCCTTGTTTCTCCACTCCTCACTTCTTTGGATGTAGTAATATCCATATTCAGGAGCAGTAATAGCACCCTGAATCACGAGGGAAAATAATTGCAATCATATTTTTATTCAGACAACGCAGCAGCTTGGATCCGCCATCATATGTCTCAGTCTGAAAAAGCAAGATCTGACAATATGGCGTCCAGAAGAGAAGGCAACTTCAGCAATGAAGAATTAGTAGAGGAGCAAATTTTAACTTGTATGCCAGAGCGGGCCTGCCTGAGTCCAGTCCAGGCGTGAGTGAAGCACACAATCACTGCGGACCTGAGACCACTGGTCGAGCATCTCAAACGTTTACCTGACCCTCAACGATGCTGCTCTTTGACAAGAGGATGAAGATTAAGAAAAAATACCAGCACTAAAGAGGATCCTGGAAAACCGGTTAGTCCTGCGCATGCCTTGCTCAGGTATTTAAATAAATTTAATCCGCCTTTTTGTCAAATACTTTTAAATTTTCCAGTGACAGAGCTCTCCTAGACCATATCCATGTCAGCGTACCACCCATCTGAAGTTCCAACAGAACATCGATCTCAACACACAGGAACTATGACAAAACTACAGCCCCTACCACCAGTCTGCTCAGAATGAAAGTGTGATGTCAATACATAGAGTCGCCCAACAAAAAGGAACAGCCAGTCAAGCGTACAGCTAATAAATACTCATCATCAAGAAGAAACCACGCTGATCAACCTGACCACCTACAAAAAAAAGGATTTTGCAAGAACAAGAAAACCACACCAATCATACCTCGACAAACACATCCATCTATAAGCTATCAGCCATGTTAACCTATTCCTGGGAAAAAATGAGAACCTCTCTCTGTCCCTAAACTCCTCAAACATACCATCTGCTCCATCACAAGCACTGTTAACCCCTTCGACGCTTATGACGGAACGGTTCCATCATGCACGTCGGTTGGGCTGTGCTTATGACGGAACCGTTCCGTCATGGCCCCGCCCGCGCTCAGAACCTTCAGCACCGCGCGGGAATCCGCGCAGCGCTGAAGGGGTTAAATGTCATCCCTCCCACCTCAACAGTAACCCCTCTCAGTTCAGTGTTAAAGTGCAAGTGGTCCTAATGGAAATTTTATTATGGATTGGTGCTTCCATGATTGGCATATTTTGATTTACTGGTAAGTCCCTCCTAAAGTGCACTGAGAGTGCCACGGTCTGTAAATCACATGCTACTAGTGGGCCTGCAGCACGGATTGTGCCACCCACACTAGCAGCCTTTCAAAGGGTTCTCAGACCTGTCACACTGCAGTGTCTGCGTGAAGTTTTTACCTTTATTTCAACTTGGCAAGTGCACCTACTTGCCAAGCACCAACCTTCCCTTTTATGGCATATAAGTCACCCCTAAGTCAGGCCCAAGGTACCCTGTGGGCAGGGTGCAGTGCATTTGAAAGGAGTGACGTGTACTGGTGTGTGTTACACTTCCTGGTAGTGAAATACAGTGCATTTTGTTTATAACTAGGGAAAGACCATCTGCCCCATAGGATAGAATAGTTTACTCATAACATCTTATAAGCATAACTTCACATTGGTAGAAGATAAGGAAATGGAATTTAGTATGCCTGGACTCAGAATGTAAGAATACATATTTTAGTAAGGATGATCTTTATATTCTTATAATACCACTTTTAGAAAGTAGGTATTTTCTTGCTTAGCCATCCTGTGCGTGTCTGCTGGGTTGTGGAGAGACTGTCTGAATTTGGAGTGACAGGGGCCGAGGATGTGCATGCTCTTCAGAGAGCCACTTGGGGGAGTGGGGGTCAAGGTGTGTCCTGCCTTTCCTGGATGAGTCAAATAGAGGTGTCGAAAATCCCTATTGTTAAAAATAAAAGTAAAAGTAGTACACACAAGAAAGAAGTCAACCTATACAATCTAGTGGCTATTAAAGCAGCACTTTACTGAGTGGTAGCACTCATTTGTCCCTCAAGTACATACGTGTTAGACACACCTTCCTGTATATCAAGGCACTCAGGAGCAACTGTTCTCCTAATGCATCAACTGGAGTATTCCCCCACTGATGTCCTGGAGTCTCAGTACTGGTAGACTCAAAACTGGACAACCAAGTACTCCTCTCTCAGAGTAGCGAGACAGAGCAGTCCAAAGCATACGCAAGGAGGTGAGGTGTGGTTAGACATTCAGAATACAGTGCACACCGTACTACCAGCGGATAAAATCAATGTGCAGTCAGTGCTTACTTTTTAAAAAGAAAAGTACTTTAATACACACAAGAGAATTATACTACACACAAAACTAGGATAAACAGTGAAAAACAGATGTCTCTACAAACCTCTGGGCCAGAGTTTTGACTCCAAAAATTATCATAGCTCCTAGATACTAAGCACTACAAAAACACAGTTAACATGTAGACACACAATTAGCATTGCATATTACAGATCATGTTGTACAGGGTTGCTCTCATTCGCTAGAGCCATGATACCAGTCCTTGTATTAAAATGAAGCCATATGTTCTTAATCAGTCCTGGACCCACACACAAAGAAACAAAAGTGCCCTCCCGTCCTGAGTGAGGACACTGCTCTAGTGGCATAAAGGATCTGATAGGAGGTGCCTGAAGTCTTGGCACTGTTTACTGCAGTCCCACTAGTCCAGTAGCCACTGGCTAGCTGTAGGAGAGTAGATACTGACCAGAGTGCCAGTACACCTGGATACCCCCAGATGTCACAAAAGAAAGGTAGGGGCGTATACCACTGGACACTTCACCAGCTACAGATTGTAACTGGAAGTACCACACAGGCTCCCACAGCACATCACAAGTGAGAGGTCTTGGCGAAGTGATATCAGCTTCAAGGACTGGGATCAAGCTTCCCAGTCTCCCTCTTCTTCCAGTGATGTGCTGCAAGCTTCCTTATCTTGAGCAGTTGTCTGCATTTTCCTAGTGTTTCCAAGAGGCTCTGCATACGTCTCACACAAACAGCTGGTCCTCTGACTGACGATGACAGATTCCCTTGCTCCTCGTCAAGCTGACATATTCCTTTGCAGCATAATCCATCAGTCTTAGAGAAAACTTCCTAGGGTTCCAGATGTGGTGAGCAAGCTCATCACGGGCCCTGGCTGGCTTCTTTGGGCGGACCCGATGTGGGCTGCCTTGTTAGAATGGTAGAACAGTCTTGAACAAAAACTGCCCACTAATGTCAGACTCTTATCACCTCTGATTGATGAGCTGATCCAATCAGAGAGACTGCTACTTTTGAATCCTAGATGCCCTCCAATCACGTGGCCCATTTCTAGCATGTTCACTGTTTGTCCAAAGGATGCAAAGGATGACAGTGTCTTTCCCCGGACAGGCTCTTTGTGCCAGCCCGGGCTATTCCCAAGAGAGGAATTTTTATTAACTTCAGACGAGGAGGCCCGGACCATCACCCACCAGAAAAAGGGGGGTGTTGGGGGGGTGGTACATTCTAGCAAAGTTAGTGCAGCATAACACTGATAAGAGTGAGTGTCTACCCCGGGCCCACCAGGCTTCTCCAATGAATAGGGAGGGGAACAGGGAGCTGGAATGTATAACAGAAGAGCTCATATTAAACATATTAGCTCAACTCTGCATCCTTCCCCGGTACACACGCTGGCTCTCAAACACACACCCCAGGTAGACAATGGCAACAAGACCAAAGGCAAGGGAGACTGTACAGACTTGATCAAGAGGGTGGCTAGTGATCCACTCATCTTGGAAGACATGGATACCTTACTATAGTTTTATTGCTGCCACCTCTGTCAGTCATCCACAGCAAAATAGGGGTGCACTAGGCCTGCCCCCCGTTCTCAGAGCTAAGCTCTAGGGTCTCAATCCATGTAAACAAGGAGACCCTCAGCGGACATGCAAACAGCCAACACTGTAGGTAGAGACTCCAATCCAAGTAGACTGACTACGATGGCTTCATCATCCCTTTCTTTATACTCAGTCACTCTCGGCCAGCCTAGAAGATCCAAAGAGCGGGATTGGGATCTCAAACACAGATCACAATCTCTCAAACAAGTGACCCCAGATCTACAATACGCTCAATATGAGCAAGACACCAATGATTTTGTGTCTCAATTCTGTAAAACAATAACCAGCATCCTAGACATCTAGTTTGTGACAGAATTTCTGAAAAGCTGTGTTGTAGCCCACTTTATACTGTTCCTAGAGGAAAACATCACACTGGGTGATCATGCTTCTGGGTGGTGCAGCTCCAAGACAGCTACTATAAAAATTGTGGATGATGCATTAATTAAGCTAGATAAAGGCGACTCCTACCTCATATACTAATTGACATTTCCGATGCTTTAACACAAACCACTCTATTTTCATCATCACTAGCTGTGGGCAGAATCATCTATTCCGCCTGTGGAATTGGCTACTCTGCATTACTCTTTAACGCAGAGTTTAAGCCAAATTCCGCTAATCGCGTGTGATGGAATTTTTCTCCCAAGAGGCTCCAGAATATGCAAGCCGACAAGCGAGATTTGGAATCTCCAAGTGCATACTTCTAAAGCAGCAGTCACTGGCGTGCGCGAGCGGTCAGAGGGCTGCCGTTTGAGTAGATTTGCTGCCGCTAGAGTAGATTTTCTACTCGAGCCACAGTAAAATAAACTGGAATGGCCAAGTGCTCTTTCGCAATGAATGGTGCTGTTCATGCCGATTTTCAGTGCTGCTCATGATACCGGTGCTAAATTGTAATGTGAGCTGCATATTTTCTGCCCGTTGGTCGTATTCTGCAGAATCTCGCAGAGTTTTTCTGTAACTCCACGGAATTCCGCAGAGTGAAACTCTGCGAGTTCCGCCCACCCCTAATCAGCACACTGAAAGAAAAAATGTATATCAAAAAGACTGTCCTCAGTAGGCCTTCTTCCTATCTACAATACCACCATGAATGCATTAAGTGAGTGCAATATCTCTCACACCCTTCCACTATACGTCAAGGGGTCCTCAACTCTCTGGCCAACGCTCTTCAACATCGTCATGGAAGGGTTTGCCATTATTCGCGAACAATCAGATATAAGATACCATTTCTATGCAGAAGAAACTTTACCTTTATTCATCTTAGTCCTAACGATATCAAATTTTTTCAGCCTGGGTCTTAGCAGAAATCTAACCCTGCATGACTCCTCAACATCTCAAAATCCAGGCCATCAAAACTAAATCCTTCCTGATCTCTACACAGATCAGCTCTATCACTGTACAATCTTGACTCAATTCAGTCTTGGTACTGAACTGCAAACTTCAATGTAATTGCAAAAGGACCACATCATCAACTAATGCGGTGTGGTAACAGATCCTTCATACATGATGGTGATCTTAAACAGGGGGTTCAATTCCTGGTACTAGCTAGGCTTTGCCTAGGTTACTCTTCTAATTGGAATTCCAAAAGATCCACCTGGCTCTTCTTAAGGCATTTTGAGCATGAAGCTACAAGGGTGGTAGCATGGACAAGAAAAAGTTAGCATGAACCTCAAGTTATAGCTTCTCATCGGAGCAACACACCTCAACCAGTTGGCATGCATAAACTATAAATCCTTCCACTGTGAAACCCCAAAATACCAAGCTCGGAAACAGATTATTTCGGGAAGACAGCACCAGCTATGGAGCTCCAACATGCGCTGACTTTCAGTGGAAGTGCTCCGAGGGTCCAACTCTCTCTCCTCAGACCTCTTGCTAGCTCTCCTGCAAAATAGAGCTGAGAAGCCTACCATGTCCGATCATCAAAGCACTTCTGTGACCTAACCAAGTAATGATGGGAACCAGACTGATTCTACGTTCTAATTAAGTAAGGATGAGCATTGCTCTCCCGATGAACCATTGGAGTCGCAATATACTGGTATTTACCCCCCCCCCCACCTGCTTCTTTGTCCTATGATGCCCATGTGGGATAAATTCAATCATGTTGAAAGTATGCTTGTAAAGCGCTCTGTCACCACTTCATTCTTGTTTGTATGCGCTACACAACCATGCTGCATACATAAACAAATAAGCTATCGAATACATTCAGAACCAGGAAAGCCTCAAAGTTTAGGGAGATGCAGAATGGGGCACACTCGCGTTCTGGTCTCTCCGAGATCCCTTATACAAAAAAACAAACCGTTTCAGGATCAGAAAATTGACTATGCATAAAAAACTCCCAAAATCTCCAATTGAAGAGTGTTCAGAAAGAAGTTTGTTAAATTAAAGGCACAACAAATGCATGATTTTCAACTTTAACAGATATACCCTTAAACTGTCCTATTTCTCTTTAGTATTTTATCAGAATACAATGGTCGAATTATTGTGTGCAAATATATTGTGGACAAAATATTGCCTCCCAAAGAATCACAAAAGGTGTATATGAGGGTAAATCTGGGTTTACTGCATTTAACGCCACATATTGCAAAATCGCGGACGCTGCTTGTTCCGAAAGGCGTCTCACCGCAGCGGATTCCCATATACTCGAAAAGGAACAAGCCCCCATGATATAATCCAGAATCAACTGTTATGGGGTCAAGAATGAGCAGGGGACTCTATGAGTGTATTGCAGATA
Source organism: Triturus cristatus (assembly GCF_964204655.1). Taxonomy (NCBI): domain Eukaryota; kingdom Metazoa; phylum Chordata; class Amphibia; order Caudata; family Salamandridae; genus Triturus; species Triturus cristatus. The sequence goes on from NC_140588.1 coordinate 1,015,428,641, forward strand.
TCTTAAATAATTTATTCAATCAACCACAATCACAAATCCTGTGATTATGGTTAACTGAATAAATAAAGATGTCTGCAACGCACTCGTGCCGTGTGTGTTCCTGACCCCATCACAGACACTTCTGTATTAAATACATATATGTGTCTTGGCAATGTGCTCATCTTCAAGACGCGTGGATGTGGAGTCAGGAATAGTACATCTATACTTGTATAGTTACTTTGGTTCTCAGGATTTAGGCAACAATATTTTTGGAGGATGATATTTCTTCTCCAGCTATTCTGACATAAACCCTCTTCCTCAGGCATGGGACTATAAAAACTAAAATCCGCTGAAGTACTTCTACCTCAATTTCCACCCAAACCCTCTTTCTAGGCATTTTTCATTACATTGTTAGCATGTTACCATGCCTGAGGTCCACAGTCATACAAATTCTTTTGACAAGCAGATGTCCAATGATCCCAACAGCCCAGGCCCCTCCTCAGTCTGATTAAAATGTTGCAATAATACTGGCCGAAACAGCAGATGACTATCACAGACACAAGCAGCTGCATAGAGGGTTGGCAAACATATCAATTCTCCATCCAATACAATCTCTTCTCCATGACATAGAAGCATACCTCTTAGGCAGACCATGCTGAGGGCACTGGCTTGCTTGATGGCAGGCTCACAGCAGCGAAGGATCTGGGCGCGCAGCTCCGGGGCCAGCGTGAAAGCCTCCAGAATGTCAGAGCCAAGTCCCTGCAGTTGATCAATTATCCAGTGGACCGGCCAACGTAGATATTGAACCAGAGAGGTAAAGAAGTGTCCAAACATTACGAAACGTTCTTTCATGAAAGTATTCTGGAATCCTGCAAAGGAGAAAAGGCATATATGTAAGATGATGTAAGAGGATGGTCTGCATTGATCATACTTATTTTGAAAAAGGGTCTACCAAAGGGTTTTCATGGGCCTAGAGACAGAATACTAGATTGTTTGCATTTTTTATTTTTGAATTAACCTTTACTACAGTGCGTCTCTAAAAAATATTACCATGTTACAACACGATTGTTCTTTTTAATGTTTTATAAGCCCTCTGTGATATGAATCGTGTTAGGGTTCCAAAAGACGTTACAGAAGATGGTTCAGCAAGATCTTCATTCTCAGTCCTGTGGTCCTCTACCCAGTACTTCACAATGCTACGTTGAGAGGTAGTTTGCAGATACTTTCATTTCTCGTTGAGATAAACCCATCTTTAATTGGGCTCCTCATTATTCTCAGCTCCTCGTCAATCGAACTCAAGTCCAGATTATGCCCTAGCTCGGCATTGTGTCTATAAGAGCCATTCTAGCCCTCATTGGGGGTGACTAGGAATCTTAGGGCCATTTCAACTTGGTCAATGTTTCAGGGCCCGGAATCACCAGAGGTGCAAACTCCAGACCGGGCAATTCTGGGCCGAAGGACACTGGACCAGGGCCTGTGTGCGGTGCCGCAGGACCTTGCTGCAGCCAGTACCCACCAGCCGCTTCTTCACAACAGGAGGAGCAGCAAATGCACTCCAAAGTTCTCCCCTCCCCCGCACCACAAGCCAAACCAGCCCCACCACCCACTCCCATCAACATCCAACGTCCTCTAAGAAGGTGCTAAATGGATTACGAATTGGGCCTGCTATTTGCTTGGAATGGGGGGGGGGGAAAGCATGGAACTGAACCCAATGTTCAGGAGTCCAAGTTTTATTCCCCATTATCTGAAAAATACTTTGAAATCCCCGAATGTTGGTGTAGGGATACTGGATGGAACTGGAGCGTAAACGATCCGTACCACCCACCATCACGGCACAAGACTACAGAGAACTGGGAAAGAGGACCTATAAGTGGGTAACATCCAAAGGACAATTCTCAGAAGATGGGATGGACAGCACAGTGTCCAGGACCTATAAGGACAGAGAGCAGCAGCCATTTTAAAAATAGCAGGATAAATGATCTCCCAGAGTGGGAAACTGACAGGATGTGAAACCTTTCTCAGTTATATTAAAAAAAGCAACCAGCAAATCCATCCAAGTGGAGCCGTATGGCTGCCTGTGATCATTGGGAACCAGCCAGCAGGCGTACTTCAACAGAGCAGCTCTGCATGCCTTTGCCCATGGAGTAACTTGTTTTTACTTCTGCTTATTCATTTTATAAAGAGCACTGACAACACGTAATCAACGCATATCAATAAGCAAGGCCTTACTTCCACCATCTACATAGCGTCCATTTCAACAATCATTCAAATAAGTGGCAGTGCAAAGCATTGCATGTAGTTGCTACGATAACACTCCAACTCACCACATATATGATACAAGTACCTTCAGATTCCCTTCCAACCCGCCAAGCTCATGGTGGTCTACTATTTAGAGGGTGATACAGCCAAGTTAACATTTCCACCCGCTCCGAGAGTTTCCACGAGTTTATCGCTTTATGTGCTGCTCAGCTCCAGTGCCCAAACCAGCAAGCCTTTCATTCAATCGGGCAACCTATGGAGGTCTGGGTGTTGGGGTAACTTGTTTAACAGGGTGGCGACCTGGCGAGCTGGAGAAAGGCCGCCTGAGCGTCTGTTATTTGGATGATGAACCATTCCATTATGAGCTGCTGTGATCATGTTTAATGTGGCCATACTGCTGTCTATTGTTACGGAAATCTGAAAAATAAAAGTTAAAAAATAAATTTAAAAAAAACTTGTTTTACACAGAGTAGCCCATGTCCACTGCCCACAGGAGGCCAGGCTCCAGCAGCTGTAGCCCCTTCTGGGTGCAGGAATAGCACTCTGAACACCACTGATGGGCATTACAGCACTCATCTGCCATCTGCAAGTTGTCCTGGACTCTGGCCACTCTTGCAGAAGAGTTCTCTGCACTTTGCTTCACCTTAATAAAATCTTAAATGACTAAACAGAGGCCCACTGTTTATTTGTGGAGTAGCTGTTTCTAGATCACCTACAGTCCTGACAGAGCCAAGTTGTGGAAGGCACACGTAGCCGCTGGTTGCTTCCACATGCCAAAGCTGGGTATCCAACAGGAGTTTCCCACCCTCATCCTCCCAGGGCACCCTGGCCTCGCGAGGGGAGGCCACCGGAGTTCAGGTGAGAAAAGCTAGAGCAAGTTTTGTTTAGAAGTGACTAAAAATAACAGTGAGCAAATGTGTCTTTTTACAAAGATAAAGAAAGGTTTTACAAAGTAAATGGCAAGTGTGGTAAAATGTTACTGGTTTAGGCTGATTCGGTCTAGTGTTCGGGCAGGGCGGAGTTCGGAGGAGGGTCGCAGAAGAACAGGTAAGAGGAGTTAAATTTCAGGGGGTGGGGTTTCTCTTTTAGGGGTTCGTTTTTACGGGGTATGGGTGATCGTGTTTTTTAGAGGGTGATGGAGGGATTAGTTTGTAGGGAGTGGAGTTCGTTTTTAGAGGGCGTTGGTTATTGTATTTCATTTTAAGGTGGGGGAATTAGCTTTAACGGGGTTCAGTTCGTTTTTAGGGCGGTGGAGGTTTGGGATCAGTTTTTAGGGGTTATGGGTGATCGGGTTTGTTTATACGGTGTGTAGGAATACGTTTTTATGGGGTTTAGTTCGTTTTTAGGGGGTGATGGGGTTTATTTTTAGGGTTGGGGGAATTAGTTCTAAGGGGGTTGAGTTCGTTTTTAGGAGGTAGGGGTTTTGGATTCGTTCTTAGGGGGTATGGGTGACCGTTCTTTTATTTATAGGGTGTGGGGGAATTCGTTTTTATGGGGAAGGAGGGTTTGGGGGGACCGGGGTAGTAGTTGAAAAGCATTTTTTTTAACACGACTTCCTTTAACACGAAAAGTCGTGGTAAAGGAATGCATGGTAAAAAAAATCGTGGTTTAGACGAGGTCGTGGTAGCGCCCTTGTTGTAAGGGAAGTTGTGGTTGTGGAACTCGTCGTTTCAACATAAAACCCAAAAAAACAGCACATCCCCACCACAAAAAAAAAAACACACATAGCAAATATGCACACAGATTCTTGTTACACGGCACCAATTTCCAGAGACCTGCTTTCGTCAAATGGTGTTTCAGACCATGTTCGGGGGCCCGGAGGGTAGTCGCAGGCCCCTGGATGCCAAGTGTGGCAGCTGAGGTTGTTGGTTTCCTGGGCTCCGACCTACTATGGCTCTGCAAACTTTCTGCACTTGACTCTCAGGGTAGCGCGTGTGAGCAGTCACAGGCGTCAGAGGGACGCAGAGCTCAGAACTGAACCCTCAACCAACGGGTACTATAAAGTATTGTCCAGACCAGTGCCGGCCTTAAGAGACAGTGCCATTGTTACATGGCGTTACTCAGTACTACGATAATACACAGCGCACATAGAGAAATAAAATGAAGGTTTAAAGTCCTATTCAACAATGGGAGCTACACCCAGTGCCGTCTTAAAGCATGGGCACGCTGGGCGGTTGCCCAGGGGACCTATGCAGACCAGAATTATAACCCTAATTTTCCATTAAACATTTTTATTCCTGTGAGTGGTTGTGTAGGCTGGGCCCAATTCACTGCTTTGACCGGGGCCCATAATGCTGTTGAGACAGCCCTGACTACACCTGCCTGCAACAGCGTCCCGAGGTGATCCCTGGTGTTAATTAGGGACACGCGCTCGCTAGCCACAGGTGGTATCGCTCAATCACTCTTGTATGTGAGCCAACATTGCGGTTTGCTTTTCCTTCAGTGCAATAAAAACATGGAAAAGGAATTTGTGCAGCAGGCTTCTGCACGCTTTTCAGTCTCTTGTTCACATGTTTTCTTCCACCCAGCACTTATCTAGTTTGGGCATCTGGAGTCCTGTTAGGTGTGGGACAGATCTGTATAGCAGGCCCCCTCTGGCAGCGACTTTTAGGCTGTCGCAGCCGCAGAGTTGTTCAAAACATGCAGACTTCCACGATCTTGGTGCAGCGACATCCTCTTACAGCACGGTTCTCCAAAGTCGGTCCTAGAGGGCTGGATCCATGCCAGATTTTTAGCATATCCCCATGTAGATAAATGTAGTTATCTTAAAAATCTGGCATAGATCCCGCCCTCCAGGAGAACCCTGGCTTACATTGTTCAGAAGTGCCTTCGGAGACAGTGGACTAGGAGGGATGCTAGTTCGTCGGGTGCGGTCTCTCTGCCGCTCTACACAGACTTCAGATGGCTTTGGCAGTGGTGATCTCCACCCCGATCACGGTGCACACCTCAGTAGCGCAGGGGCACTTGGGCGGTAAGGACAGTGGCACTAGTTATTCCAGACTGTCTGTTTCACTCAGTGGCTGCTTTCAGTGGAAGGTTTAATGCGGTTCATGATGAGAATCTTAATGGAGACTGGGGGACACCTCCACTTATGGGCAGGGCCACTGGAATTATGCGATTGTGCGGCTGCAGTAATTTGCGCACATTTATAGATTTGCTACATTGGCCACATCATGCATCATCTGCTGCATAATCTGCAGATGTTAACAAAAAAAATGTGTTTGTAGCCTAAAAAGTTACTAAAAATGCGGCAACACGTGTTGCCACGCAGTGGAAGGCCCTATACCAAACTGGACTGGTCACGTTTATGTTGCTCTTCGATATATTTGGGTATTAAACTGGTGATAATTTGGTGCAACCATAGCCCAGAGAGTGTTACTAATTTTCGAAATGACAAAATAATGAAGTAAAATTACATAATGTACCGCATTATGCAGCATAATTTGCTTTTTGTTGCCACCTAATTTACTCAACCCTGCCACATAATTTTATTGGCCCTGCTTGTGGGTCGCTTCTGACATGCTCCCAGGCAGTCACACGTTATCTGGCTCTTCCACGCCAAAACATGCTTGGCTTCTCACCGTTGACGGTTTCTCCTCCTGGAGGGCCTGGCACCCTTCTTCCCTCTCTCAGCAGTTAAGCAGCTTCTAGGCAGACCCTTAGCTCCTCCAACATAAAGTGCAGACTTCAAGTGATTACTCCTCCCCTCTGGGTGACTGGCTGTCAGACATGAGCACACAGCAGTCCTTGAAGTACTCTGTGTCAATCTCTTCCTTGGTTTTGAAGGATTTGCACCTGGAGCAAAGTGGGGTGGTTTGAACCCCGCTTTTATAAACATCGTCTAGCCAGACAATGTGGCTCCACTCTCAGAGGTCTGTGAACCGGTTTGCGTTGCTTCTCTTTCAAATGTAATTTTCTCGCTGCTCTCCAGACTCAGCCATTGTGCAAAGTGATGGTTCTCACAGCAACAGGGCTGGTGCCGAGCAGGAATATCCAAAACATGGACACAATGATGTGCGAGGTCTCTGCACCTCGCTGTCCTCAGCCTTCCCGAAGCAGCAGGGACAGAAGCAAGCATTTGCAATGCAATAGGTCTCACATTTAGAAGAGTTTGAGCTATTGGCATTGTAAATGGCAACAGTTTAAAATCTCGCAAATGCGAGACCTATGGCATTGCAATTATTTTTTGGGTTGTTAAAACCCCCAATGCCGCACTTTCAGGTGCATGAAGGCCGCGCCCCTTTCTTTAAAAAATCTGTGTCTAACAAAAGGTGCGTATTGTACCTGAAGAAGGCTCCTTTATTCAGGTCACCCGCTCTCCAACTGGCGAGGCACACCGTGAACGTTCTAAGGTCAGCTCCCGAACAATCTAATGGGGGGGTAAGGGGAAGGGGTGGACGGAAGGTACCAATGGGGGAAGAGAGGGTAAATACAACAGTGCGCAGCTGCTATTAAAGGGAAACCGCGGCATGGGGGCTTTTACATTAAAATATAGAATCTGTTCATCAAACAAATGATGTTTTTTTTATAAAAGCACTAATGCCGCGGTTTTACTTTAATAGTGGCAGCACACCTTTCCTCAGACACGGCTCTTCTAAGGAAAGGGGCACAGCCTTCATGCACGTCTAAGTGGAGCATGGGGGCTTTGACAACAACAACAAAATATTTGCAATGCCACAGGTCTCGCATTTACGAGAGTTGAAGCTATTGGCATTTACAACTCGTAATTGCGAGACCTATGGCATTGCAAAGAAGCGCCCGTCATTGTCCAGTCTGCTTGGAAAGTGAAAGCGCGCATGGCGCACTGAATGTACGGAAAGCATGTCGTGCCTGCAGTGGGGAAAAACCCATTAAAGAAAATAGTGCTTACAGATGAATTAAAACACACCGTGTGGCAACAGAAGTAAAAAGGCCAATCAAATGAAGACAAGACGGTACTCAGGAGGGACTAACAACGTGATCAAGGAATCAGAAGCCAGCATTTACAAAGGACAACGACACAAGCCAATGAAAAATACGGGTGGAGAGTAGGCGTGGCTTCAAAGCCCTACTCAATACAGCATGCCTCGCAGAGCAGCACATGCACTGCCCAGGCTCGAACTAAAAAAGGCAGAACCTACCTACCAACCAACGTCATCAATTTGAACAACAGAAACAACAGATCCACCAATCACCTCTAGCGGTGAACCCGAATATCTGATCAAAAGAGTCTTTTTTTTTTAGCAGAGTTTTATATAGCGCGAACTTGACCCAAATCCAATCGGGTATCAGAGCGCTTTACATAGCACCAGTTACGCTACGTTACATGAGGACACGCATTCATTTCTTGTTAGGCATGGGGAGATTAAGTGATTTGGCCAGAATCACAAGATGTTCAGCGTCATTACCAAGACTCCGAGGTCGAGCACCCTAGCCGTTAGGCCAACTCGTTGAATTTCTAAAAGGGACCCCTCACCCGCCTCAATCCTCTTCAGTTAATTCTCTGGGTCTCCACCTTCCAGCCATCGGAATGCAGGAAATACACTTGCACTGTCCGGAAGAAACTGTCCTCCTTCGTTTTAAGAGATGCTAAACCAGGGGCATCCAAAACGGTTCCCCCTAGTACTCGGACTCACCTAACAAACAGTCCTACAATCTTGTATATGCCACACACACACACACACACACACACACACACACACACACACACCCCCGCGCCGGTTTCCATATTTCACATCAAAGTGGAACTTTCCATGTGTGGGGACCAAACGCACAGTGACACAGAAGAAAGGGTCTGGTAACACTACGGATTCAAAAATACGGTACGCCGCCACCAGCGCTTAATGTGATACTCTCAGGGAATGACCAGTGGTTCTTTGATCACTATGAGGGCACGACTGGCAGACCCCTCCTGGTCAGGGACAGACCTTTGTTAGTATCTTTTGATAAACTTACGTTAGAGACATTTATTTCTGGTTAATGTCTAAATTATACATAAAAGAATGAATTATGTGACAAGAGTGGTAAATCCATAGTTATATGGAAAATGTCACGGCCACAGAATCATATAACTACAGTGGCTTTGCACAGACCTCTCCCGTAACCACAGTAAGTTTTAGAGTTCTTGCATGGAACATTTCAATATTACCTCATGGTGGGCATCACGCTGGGTAAGACCAACTTCCAATAAAGAATAGTGAAGAGCCGCAACATGTGAACAGCTTTGTGAGGGAGAAATGCCACATGGATACGAACCTCTCTCTTGATGACCTGATGTGTCAAAGCATCTGTAGCAGACAGAAGTTCAAAGCAGGAAGGCACGTGATGCAAACAGGAAGTCGTTGCATGTACTTTATTAGTAAAATGAAAACAGCCTGCCAACCAGCAACCGCCAAACCACAGACTCCAACTGCCACCTCGAGAATTACAACGCCGGAGCTAGTGAGCCACGAGCCCCAACACAGGCGCCGCGTGGGGCCCAGATAAGAATGCACGCGACAACGTCATAAAATGCATATCCGAACAAAGAGTAGTCTATGGACACATCCGAACATGAGGACACGGGTACCACATCTTCCCCTTAAAAACAAAACAAAGTCGGTATGCTTCATTCTGTAAATAAACCGATTTCTTAGGCTCGCGACCACTCCTTCTCTGAATTAACATTTCTTCAGCTACATCCGGACAACGGAATCCACCCCCACACCAGCAGCCTCACACACACCTTCACTCCTCTGAGGGATCACAGCGCTATCAGTCGGTGGAAGCAATGCTGCGACTTCTCATGAACGTCCTGTCCCATTCTCATTGCCCACTAGCAGCATCCCTCAGCAGCGGGGAGCAAACGCCCCCCCCCCCCCAAACAACGGAAACAGCTGCAAATGGCACCGAGCGAGTGGGTGGAGAAAACTGTGAGAGAAAAAACATGTACCTGCCGTTGGTGTACCCTACTGGATTACGCTTCTTAGGAAAACAGTCATTCAACACCACCAAATGGCGCAAACGCCACAGCTGACCACCTGCCAATTTCATGGACTGCTGCGTGCCAAGCTCGGCCCATCAAGCACCCGAGAACCAACAGCACTGGAGTTTCAGTGCGTGTTTTGGACCGCGCCGCGGCTGCACTTTGGCTTAACTCTCCGTGACCCTTCTTTTTAGTCTGCATTAAAACAACATCACTCCTTCGTATCAGTTTTACATTGGGTACTACACAGTGGCATACGTCAGTGCTTAATTTGAACCAGTGGGGGGTCATGAATCTCATTTTGGGGGACCAGCACTTATTTTTGCTCCCCAGACATTTCCCGAGAGCAAGTGAGGGGAAAAACACACAAACATAAAAGAAGGAGAAAGAAAATCCGTCACACAGGGAGAAAGCAGTAACTGGCAAGGGAGAGTTAGGCCTGTACTTCTGAAAAACAAATAAGCGAGTTTTTCACCACCAGGACATGTAAAATGTAAAAGTGCCTGTCCTGCCTCTTAACTACATGGATTGCACACTGCCCTCTTGGTTGTTCAGGGCCTGCCTTCGGGGTGACATATGCATAACAAACATTGGCATAGCCAATAGGTCTCGCCTTTGGGACCTTAAAGTGTTTAGCCATGCAACAGTTGATGTTGCACCAAGGATATTGTGCTGTATAACTAAATACTTATAAGGTCCCAAAGGCGAGACCTATTGGCTATGCCAATGCTTGTTTTTTAATTGGTTCACAACCCAATCTGGTTCACCCGTCTACCATCTAGTATCATGTTCCCTCTCTGGCTCCTATGATTTCAGCCATGACTTAAAAACTGATTTAGAGATTGGCAGTAACAAGACATCTTCCGACTATTAGAACACTGGAATGTTGAGCGTTCCATTGAAGACAATGGAATGCTCCAGGCTTCTGATGGGTGGTAGAAGCCCGGAGTGTCAACATTCCAAGGTTTGTTCACAGCTGTTGCAGCGAACAAAGGCCTCACAGAGCCCGAGGGGATTTCAACCCCCTCGGGTTCTGTGAGGCCTTTGTGTTACAAATTAGAACATTCTGCCCTCTAGGGACGCAATGTTCTAATAGTCTCATTAGAGCCTTTGGCGCGGGCCTTTAATGGTTGGTAGAGTCGGGTATGTGGGCTCTAAGACTATATTGGAGCCTGTTCTGCTGGCTTACCGCTTTCATCACCCACCTCATTGGGAATGCGGGGAATGCTGCTATCAGGGAAGCCCTGGTGGCGGACACAGTCCCAAACAGGAAAAGTTCGTCACTGATCCCCACCCCCTGTGTATATGGGAATATTCGGGTTTTTTTCTGATTTGGTGATCTGTCTTCAGAGGAAACAAAACAGTTAAAAGGTCTGCCAAGTTAGCATTGCCTTCCGGAGGCAGCAGGGGTGTCAGAAATGGTGAACATGACATTCCCAGGCAGAAAAACAGAGAACCATAGGTTTATGATGGGGCACCCACTTAGCCAGACCCAAAAGGATTCCCTATGTTTCTTTTCCCGTAATGCCATGTTTACAATTTTAGTAGCAACATTTTTGAGATACAAACATCAATTTATCATTTTCATCAAGTATCAACATGTACCACAGCCGCACATGGGTAGATTTTGTGTTATTTGCCCAAGTATCACCACCTCCTGCAACAGATGCCCACTATGTCCCAAGAAATAACATGATTATGGCAGGATCATCAGAATAATTAGGATGTGCACCATCATGCCATGAATGTTCTCACTTAAATTACCGCCTTTATAGCACTACTTGCATTTTTCCTGCAACGGACACCATAGTTGCACACACTATCCCAGGATTTACCACCAATAAACCAGGGCCAACAACGTTGCAAGGGTGGCAAGTGGACATAAATGCCCACCTTTTGCAAAACATTACTGTCATTATACCAGGGCCAGCAACACCCAGGAGGGGCACCATGATGCAAGGACTACCTTCAGCGTGTCAGCAATTACCATACTTATGCTAAGCACAGAGTACTACCAGGAGTGAACTCCACCAGTAAGCCAAGAATGACTACCATTAAGTTAAGGCTAGAAGTATACAAGAGTTGGGTAGTGAGTAGGAATGCCCACCTTATGCCAAGTCTTGCAGCCACTGTGCCATGGTCAGCAATTGCAACAGAAGCTTTTATTCGAGAGCCAACAGGCAATCTGGTTTATGGCGTGCACCAAACACATCTGACTCGATTCACAAAGGTAAAATATGATGAGTCTAACTTTACGGCTATCGGTATTCACAAAGGGTATTTACTACTCATAAATGCCCTTTGTGAATATCGAAAGTGATAAAGTTCAACTTTTGGTATTCACAAAGGACATTTACGAGCAGTATAAGTTGTAAAGTTAGACTTTCGTCTCAGTTTACTTTTGTGAATTGGGCCCATCGTCCATAAGAATGAAGGAAATGTATGGTGCCAGGCACACTGGGAACTGAATCACATTGGGCTCCATTCATCTGAGGATTATACATGAGTTTTCTGCAGACGGGCCTGGAATTTGCCTTGGACCACTTGCTTTCTGTAAAAGGCCGAGACGGAAAAGAATGAAAAGTATGAGATTTCTAAAAGGAGGGGTCGTGGGAGGGGCCTACTTCCTCTCTACTACCGGAAACGCAGTGATGCATGAGGGAGGCATAGGGTCTTGTGTGTGACTGATGCTGTCCGCGCAGGTACACACGCCTGGGCAGAGAACAGCCCGGGGAGTGATGATGGGGGCGTGGGAGTCGGGGAACTATCATTATCCTCATAAAAAAAAAAAACAGAGATGGAATAGCAAAGCCCACATCGTAACCAGTTATTTTGGTGACAGAACACAGCGGCCACGGGAGTGTTCAAAACTTTCAAAATCTGTTGTGAAACTCCACATAGAGGGCGGGGTTAGGAAATGAACTCTGCAGCAAACCAAAGATATGGATCCTGGCGTGCTGTGTGGGGAAGTTTGAACTGACGCATAATGTGTTTTTAGACTGGTTGTTTAAATACATTTCCCAGCAAATTTAGGTTTAGCCTTGACTCCGTATCATGCGACACAATGTTGCAATGCTAGACGTTTCTCTGAGAACCTAATGCATTTTGGGAGTTGTAGTATTGCCTCATATTAATAGAAACAAGTATTGACCGCGCTGCCGTGAAAGTGACACAGTCGGGTGGCCCGCAAAAGTGAAAGTGATCACGATCAAAGACAGATGGCGGCTGCTCACGTGAACGCAAGCGCTAGGCCACCAAAAGCCTGTGGCAGCCCTTTGAAAACCCACACACTAAAAGTCTCGCCAGACCAGCGCATGCGCTGGGTCAGGCGAGACCTAAAAAGGGAAGGCTTGAGCCTGGCAAAATGTTTATTTTGTATCACACACAGGGGGGTCTAGAGTAGGACAATGCTACGGGATAGAGTTCCTATCCTATACTACTACTGTATTGATATAATATAACTCACACGTCATATATAGGGTAGCAAGGGGAAAAAATAGTGGGTAAGAGGACATAGCGCACAACAAGGTTGTGGACGAAAACCCTCACTCACCCGAGGGTGACATACTTCATCATTGGGTTCCTCCAACACACGGGGACTGCAAAGCACCGTGTGGGCTACGACTTTACCCAAGGGGGAAGGAGCAAGAGTGCGGAGCACGTGTTGGATCTACCAACTCAGAATGGTAAGGAGGGGTAGAGTGCAAGAAAAGAAGTGAAAAGTGATTTAAAAACTACCTACATAGGGGCAACAACTTTATTCTTCCTTCCATCTGAGGTAGTGATTAAAAAGCAAGTGAAAAAATAGGGTTAAATGTATATACCCTATCTACTGATCGGTCAACATGTTAAGTTCTAGGCATTCGTCAGGACCAGTAAACTTTAGTCACTCTGCTAGTGAAGGTGCATCAACAACAAATGAAATATATAAAGGTACTTAGGCCTCTGTGCTTGACCAGGGATATATATCATCAATGTTGTTGGTCAGAAGGCTCTAGACATCATTGTTGCATTCCCACTCAACCGTCTACAGAGTCAATCACCTCTGTCGGTTTCACTAGTAGGGATTAAAATTAGGAAGGTAAGAGCATAGTTTACGCTATGTGATCCAGCACATGTTACAAACACCAACTAGATGGATGGGATCGAAAACCTGACTTTGAATGTATGTCTCGTATCTCCATACAGCTAAAATCAACAACCCAAGTAAAGCGTGTTTTTAAAAAAGGGTTGGTTAAAGGACCGGTAGGTCTGCAATATTGACATTCATGTGGGCAACTACCCTCAGGTGTAGATCGATATATAGTGAAAGCCTACAGATCGGGGTAGAAAAACGCTCTCTAAAATAGAGAATCTATAGTGTTTTGATACATATATTTGTATCATGTTGGTTACATTAGTTCTAGATGGCGTTCTGAGCCTGGTAATGTGCTAAAAAGACTAGGCAGATGTATCAAACCAATCGCCCTCTCCGTGTGGCGTTTCAGTACGTGTGCCCGTATTCTATTAATACAAGTGTTGGGTGGTGTTGTAAATTTTCGCCCAATAACAGTATAGCATTTCAAAGGTTATATTTAAATATCCAGAAGCGCAACTAATTCAAAGTTATTACAGCAGCGAGGTATTATTACTCACCTAAAATACCGCTCGGGCTCTTCTACATGACTCTGGCGGGAGTTCCGTCACGGTGTATGCGTGTCCCTTCATACCCGGAATGAAAATTAGTTACGGCATGACGTGCACCATATGCGTATTATGTAGTGCCGTGTTTTGGTTGTGTAGTTGTTTACTTCGTCACCATGGAAATAAGGATAACCTAGAGGAGCCATTTATATTGTTTACTGTATAAAATCGCTCCATTTCTTTAATTAGATATCTGCTTCCAGATTAAGGACAAACTCTGTCATAAGGCAATGTACTCCGTTTGCTCATTTCATGATGTTGTATTGGGCATTTGGCGGTTACCATAGTACCCGGAATAACAAAGGTCATATGTTTCATTGGTTTGGAGGAAGTATGGTGTTCTTTGATATAAGCAAAAGCGGGAGACCAAAACTAGAGTAATAGGAGGACAGGGTGGAAGATATCATATGTGCATGGAAATTAGATCCAAGAAACCGCTATTTAAAGAGCCCTTTAAAAGCGTGATGGACAAAATGGACCAACAGTATTTCTTTATCTATCCAGATATGTCTGGGTCATATCTTACTGGATAAGATGGGCCACACGCACATGTCTAGTCTCAAATTGTATGATGTTACACTGAACACCACGGTTTATCGTCATTCAGGCCAATGAAATGGTTATGGAGTCTGAAAACCGATCGTTGTTCTCTATGGAATAAAATGGTGTCAAGGGGTCCCATATTCTTGGGATAGTGAGGTTTATCTAATACCACCCACCTGAGGTCCTGTTCAGTATGTCCTGCATCTATGAAATGTCGGGTCAGTTTGGTGTTTGATTTCTTCCGTTTGATAGAGCTCTTACGTTCAATCATTCTTGGTTTAACTTTTCGTGTTGTCATACCCACATAGTTAAGTTTGCAAGGATATTGTATCAAGTAAATAACTGCTTCAGTGTTGCAGTTAGTATGGTTAGTCAGTATCCATGGGTTTTGAGACCTAGATCCAATTGTAAAGTGCGTGCTGTCAAAGGATATACCTCACAAATGCCACAGGGAAAGTGGCCACGAACTGGTGTACCAGTATGGATCGTATATAGCTGGGCCGTGTTAGCAGAGACCCTGGGTCTGGTGTGTACCAACACATTGCCAAGATTTTTGCTGCGTTTAAAGGCAAACAAGGGTCTCTCACAAACCTCGTTACCTTTGTTCAGAATGTGCCAGTTGGAGTTGATGGCTTTTTTAACTGTGGCAGTGAGACGGATAAAGGTACTGACACACATCAGGCGATCAGAAGATGGTTTCAGTTGTGTCTCTAGTAGTGCCTCCAGGTTATAATTACGGGCTCTTTTCTTAGCATTACGTATCAAATGCGTTGGATATTGTCGAATCGCTAAATTTGTACTTAGATTAGCAGCATGTTGGTAAAATGTCTCAAGTTCAGTACAATTTCTCCTCAGCCGTAGAAATTGTCCTACCGGAAGATTGTCTCGAAGAGCCGGGGATGGAAGCTCTTATAATTTAAGAGGGCATTGCGAGACATAGGTTTCTGGTATAGTTCGGTGTATATCATTCCATCTTTAGGATATAGTCTCAGATCTAAAAATGGTAAGGTCTCATTACTTGATTCACCAGTGAATTTCAGGTAGATGTTGAGGGAATTAATCCAATCAGAGAACTCTTACAGAGAATCCTGGTCACCTTCCCAGATGGCCAGGATATCGTCAATACATTGTTTCCACAATAACAATTTGTGATGGAATGGGTTCAACCCAGAGTAGATGCAAGTTACTTCAAACCAATGCATGAAGAGATTGGCCATACTAGGGGCACAAATGCTGCCCACAGAAGTGCCAGTAACTTGCAAATACAATTGATCTTCAAAACAGAAAAAATTCTCCTGCATGGCTAGAGTGGCACAATTCATAACAAAAGCCGTGGGGGTCTGGTCACTGCACGGATTATCTTCCAGAAGATGTTGTATAGTCCGGAGTGGATCTTCTTGTGGGATATTAGTATACAAGGCCTCAACATCAAATGAGGCCATAAGATGTTTTGTTGGATCGAAAGTAATGGTGGTCAAAAAGGACAGGACATGTTTCGTATCTTGAAGATAAGAAGGCATTTTGGCTACCATTGGTCGGAGGAACCAGTCAACAAATTGGGACAATGGTTCTAATAAAGAAGCAATACCAGAGAGTATGGGCCATCCAGGAGGTGGTCTTTGTGTCTTATGCATCTTCGGCAAGATGTAAAATGCAGGATTTTTAGGATGTTTAGGTGTCAAAAATGCTGCCTCATTTTTGGTGATCCATCCAGCTTCTACTACCTCTTTAACTAAATTGCTAATAGTGTTCTGCAAACTAGTAGTGGGATCCACGTTTGAGGGGTTTGTAGTATTTGGTGTTTTCCAATTGTCGTGCCCAATTCATATGCACAACGTTCTTCTGCTTTCGTCATGTTAAAAAGAACATGACGAAAGCAGAAGAACGATGTGCATATGAATTGGGCACTGACCCTCAGATTGTTATCAAACAAGCTGATAAAGGCGGAGCTGCTGTAATTATGGATGCACTTGCTTATCGCACAGAATGCCTACGACAATTGAAGAACACCAAATACTACAAACATATTTACTTATACCCACTCTAACCTCAGTGGCCAGTACGAGTCTGCATCTGAGGCTCAGATTGACTGAAAACCACGGCCCCGAAGAGGAGTCTCCAGCAGCCTGGATCAGTCACATGGTATCATGATGAGAGGTACAGGCGGGGGTGCAAGCAGCGGCGGACACCAAAACTAAATTACAAGCTTCCACCCGCTAGCACCGCCCACTCAGCTGACTTAAATTTGGTCCCTCATTTGTGTTGGCCTGTGTTTTTCTCCCCAATTCCTTCCTGTGCCCTCCGTCTTCTGTCCCCCCCACCTGCGTCATCTTTGTTCCTTTAAAATAACCCCTATGTTGCTGCCCTGTCCGTCCTGTCCTCCTGTGCTCCTTCAATGTCCTCCTTCCCTGTGTTGCTTCGCCCCCCCTTGTTTCTTCTACACCTCTTGCATCTTGCTACCACTAATACACAATACCCTGTCTCTTTATGTTTTACTATTGGCCTGTGTGCATTGATTCCTTATCTTTATGAGTCTTTGTGCACAAGTGCCTGACCTGTTGGACTTTGTAAATAAATAGGTGTCTGTAGGTGTTTCATTGTGTGCATGCTTATTGGGTGCATGTGTATCCGTACGCTGCTTGCCTGTATGAACATACACAGAAAACAAGCATTGGAAATGCAATAGGTGTCGCATTTGTTGGAGTTGGAGCTATTGGCATTGTAGATGGTAATATTTTGCACTTGTGCAATAGGTCTTGCATTTATTAAAGCTACGCTTACGCAAGTTTAAGCTATTGGCATTGTAAATGACAATGCCTTTTATTTATGTTTTTAAAACAAAAATAAAAAAGGCATTGTTATTTGCAATGTCAATAGCTCAAACTCGGGTAAATGCGAGACCTATTGCATTGCAAATGCTTGTTCCTTTTACAAAGAGCATGCATAGGATATAAAGTTCCCAAACTTGGCCATGTCTACCACAGTTTCCAAGGTGTGGAAGAGGTGACCAGCCTCTTTGGCAAAGCGGGCGCCCTGTTGTAGGAACATGGAGCTCAGTAGGGTTCAGCAGACATACAAGAGTGCCGGGCAGCAGAGTAGTCTGCGTGCCAATGATGCCCTTCTGGAATTGCACAGTCTACAGTGTATGATGGTTTCAAGGGATCGCCAAGTTGGGCTCATTTTTCCGATTGGGAGTGGCACTAGTCTCATCAATAGAATTTGATTTAAAGCTCGCTTTCCCACTGTGTGATGGAGATGGAGCTTGGCTGTGTGATTTGTTTGAGGCACTGTTAATGAGGCATGTAAGGCCTTTGCCTGGAGGGCTTCCAGGTCCAGTTCACATGAGCAAAGAAGGAATTGCTGATTTAATGCTTGTGTAGTTAATAGCGTTTGTGTCCCAGTTCTCCAGACTTTCCCTCGTGGCTGTAAGATTCGTGGACCAGGGGTTGTGACTCTTGTAAAGATTGTTTTTATGAGTGCCTTCATGGTGTTGTCAGGAGCAGCTGTTGTCTGGAAAAAGTACTTTGCCAGGGTGGCCATGCAGTCTAGCCAGTGCTTTAAATGGGCCGGTACTGTCCGGTACGGAGTACCGGCACTTTTTTTTTATTGTGAGAGGGGGAGTACGGGCACTTCTCAAGAGTGACATAATACTTTTAATTTGAGAGTACCGGCACTTCTCAGAAACAAGCAGGTACTCGGGTACAGAGTACCTGCACTTCTATTTTTCCATTTAAAGCACAGATTCTAGCTTTTGCTGAACGTGGCTGAATTCGAGCCTGATCAACATGTTCTTTGTATGGGAGGGAAGGTGAAACCGTTTCTTCTTGAGTTTGTTCACCAACATACCAGGCTTGCTGTACATAGTTGACAGATGAGAGGAATTTTGACCGAGTCACCTCCGTGTAGCCGTGGTTGTTGGGCTGTCGACAGTGGTGTTTAATTTGCAGAGTGCATACGTTTGGTCTTTGTTTGTAGGTGCAGTGTTGGTCTTCCAGTTTCGGACAGCCATGGTCCCAGATAGTTATATTTTCGTAAACACCAGGAGATGGACGGAGCGCTGAAACTTTTCAGAAACTCACCCCAAGTCACAGATCTGGGTTGAATCCATCATCATTCTTTAGCTCACTTCGCCACCCCACTTATATTTTTGTATGCATTCTAGCCTCCGTGTCCCGAACCACCATCTTGTGGACCTTTTTTCTGTGTGTTGTCCAAAAACTTTTGTTTTGCTTTCTTCGGCTACAAGCTTATTCTTCGGGTTATGGGTGTTCAGGGCGTTGAGGGCTCTCTGTAGGCCGACCTTCATGTGGTCAAAAAGCAACTAGATCGTTGGTAAGGTGGATTTTATTGTCTCCAAATCACGTGGTGCCTAAGGCCTCACTGGAAAGGCCCAGGCAAGTCAGGTGTGAATAGGTTGAATAAAATTGGGGCCGGCACACATCCTTGTTTTAGTCCTCTATCAGTGGTGATTTTGGCAGTAGCGGTCATCCCTGTAAGCTTGACCCTTACCCAGGTCCTGCTGTACAGGGATATGATTGCACGCAGTAATTTAGGGCAGAAGTTCCAGCTCTCAATTTTCGGCCAGAGGATGTTTCAGACAACTCCACCAAAAGCTGCAGAGTAGTTGATACGAGAGGGTGACAATGTTGTCCACTGTTGACCCTCCTGCTCAGAACCCTTTTTGCTAGAAGGGTAGTAGCCCCTCGGTGGAGGCCCAGTCTTCTAGTTCCTGTAGTAATCTACTGGCATTGGCTTTGCTCTCAATGTCCAACAATGATATTACACGATAGTTTCTTGGATCAGTGTCAGCGCCTTTCTTTTACAATGGGCTGCAGAGGAGAGCCCCTCTACGACTCTGGGCATCTTCAAGCATCCTGCAGTTGCCGTACAATGGCACGAGTGCCAAATCCCAAAACGGTGTCTCCTCTCTAAATAACTACCCTGGTAGGCCATTGGAGCCAAGAGCACCGTCCTATCTGATCCTCTTCAGGACACTGCGGACAGCAAGTTCACCCAGTGCTTAGTGTTCCACTTATGCCTCAATTGTCGCTACGTCAGTTTCTTCTGCTTCCGTCCCGAGATCTAATTTGTTTGGGAGAGATGTGTCCTGATGTTCAATGAAAAGGGATTTGATGTGTGCGATCCATCTCTTTGCTGGAACAGAGTTCCCTCTGTTGCTAACCCTGTGGCATAGGGTGTTAAGATATTGCCAAAATTGTTGGTGCTTATTGGCAGCCATCACATCAAATATTTTAATCCACTTGACCGCCTGTGCTTTCCGCCTATGCTCTTAAATAGGGTGTTTATGTTTCTTGGCTGCTATCCATAGCTGCTCCTTTGAGGAGATTATTTTGATTTTCCTGTGAGCCCTTTGTTTGACCCTTAAATGCGGTGTTCTTTTTTTTGATCTGAGGAGTTGGACCTAGCATGCGAGTTGTGTTGTTTTTTGCTGCTGTTGAAGGTTTCTATTGTAGGAGTGCAAGTGCACACAGTCCGATGCCATCCCGGTCCAGCCCTTGACCACAGGTTATTTTTGATGCCCAGGAAGCCAACCTTCCCAGTTTGCTTTCCATCTTTCAAACTTCCCTATGCAAGTGGTTCTCCACTTAATCCCCCACAGGAGTTTGTAGTGCTTTTCACCATTATTGCTTCATAGTGTGCATATGGGATTGCGGGTCCTAGCAGAAAAGTCCAGGAGGACCTGCACAGTGGTGTGTTCGCTCTCATTAAGGAGTCATGGAAGGCCTTTGCTTAGAGGGCTTCCATGTCCAGTTCACATGAGCGAAGATATAATTGATTTTTATTGCCGATTTAATGCTTGTGTAGTTAAATCGCTTTTGTGTCCCAGTTCTCCACAGCAAGTTGCAGAATTTCCCTCGTGGCTGTAAGATTCGTGGACCAGGGGTTGTGAGCCAAAAACCAGAAAAGATAAGTTGTGATACAGATGTGGGTTTTGGGATTAGTCTTGACAAAACATTGAATTCCATCCACTGGATGAAGCCTAGAGTTCGCAGGGTCGAAATCTAGGTGAACGACCTGACAGAGTAGGTCCTAGTACAGGATTCTCACATGAGAATTACTAGAAAGGATTAAGAGGCGGCTGAAGACCTAGAACTCTGGGCTGACATGATCCATACTAATCAGTGTGCCTGGTGACTATTCCTCAGACTCTGGGGACTTAAATGGTTAAACTTTGGAGAAGACACAGAAATAAAGGACTCGGAGCCTTGCCAGCAATTATAATAAACAAGCACTGGCAAAGCCAATAGGTCTCGCCAATGGACGAGCTATTGGTTTTGGCATATGGGTGGGGGTGGATAACGGGGAGGGGCGGAAACCGGATGAATTTCAAAAACGCTTTGAAACAGCTAGATCTGGCCACTTCATATTGCTTTTTAGGTCGAGATTGAAGAGAGGGGCGGGAAGAAGCGGGATACGAGCGAGGGACGGGATGAAAATAAGCGGGAGTGGTTGGGGATAAGCTACATAATAAAACAAGCTCACAATTAATTGTTCCAATGCTCCACAAAATGTCACTGGTGCCCCCGGGGAAGGAAGCCTAGGCAGGTATGGTGGGGGGAGGCGCATGGAGCCACCCACAGCGACTCCCTTACAGCTGCCGAGATGTGGTGTACTGCACCCTGTGTGATGCCCGTCCGATACAGGAGCACAGCAGATTACCCGGGGAGGGATGCGCAACAGGCCTTCCTCCGAGTGGCAGGGGCTCTCAGGCAGTAGGCCAACGGCCCCCCCATCTGGCGATCGATTGGGTCCCCCTTCCAGGACCCTGCCGCTAGGCCCCTGGCAAGATGTGCTGCTCCGCCGGCATTGTGTGACTCAGGGACAACAACCTTAGCAACATTGGCACTTAGGCCCAACAGTTGTAAATCCCCCTCCCTTCACGCACGAAGAGTCACCTGGGGGTGGGGGAAGCAAAAGCCAGGGACTCCGGCAAGAAGCGTGCCTGCCGACTGCCGGCCCACTCGCGCACCTTGCTGTGAACAGGAGTCAAGCCACCCAGGTAGTGCCGCGCCCTCAGTATGGCACCTGAGGCCGACCCCCATATGCGGTTTATCGCCTAGCGGTCTGGAACGCTGCGCTGCTAGCTTGCCCTTTGCTGCATCGCCTCTGGGGCTTCCAGTGCGCTGATCATGGAAGAGGGGGCCGTGCTAAGGAATGGTGAGAGGAGCTAGTAACGCTCCTTTGTCTACGGCTGTTTGAAAATTTGGACATCATGGGGTGCAAATTGCCCCCAGCGACGGTGCCCAGACACTTTGCGTGCAGGATTCTCTGTGCTGTGATACCCGCCTGGGCCCCGAACCCAGGGGCCCGGCAAGGTCAGACAGCCACCGCGCCGTGCACTGCAAGACCCCTGTGGGGGAACCAGGGAGTGCTGGGGACAAGGGACTCTAGATAGCTAAAGGCCCACACCCCCCCCAAAAAACAAAGTGCCAGGGCGCAGCTCGCATGCTGGCCGGCAATCCAGAGCCCGCGCCCCCCAGGGTAGCCCAGAGCATCAGCGTCACCCACGACCACTCAGGTGTGGGGGGTGGAGGAGGCATGCGGGTTGAAGGGGGGGTGGGCATGAACAACTCACCAGCAACCTCCCTGTGTGCTCCAGCATGCCTGGGACAAAGCGCGCACGATGCGTACAGGTGACGAGTTGAGACGGCATGTCCGGCGCAAAGCTGAAGCTCGTGGTGCACCAGAAACAGAAGTTGGACCAGCTCGGTGCAGCAAGGAGATCTTATGACCTACGTGTAAAGTGAGATAATTAGAAAACCAGAGAAATGCGCGTGTCCCATATTTCAAGATACAGCTCTGCATGCTGGGCTGCAACAAGTGGGAGGTGCTATCGCTATGTAACCGCTGACAAAACAAGCCCACAGCAACTGAGAACACTAGCGCTAGTGTTCCGAACATAAACAAATGTTAAACAAGAAAGAGTGAAATAACGAGCGTGGCCCCACGGCCATGAAAGTGAAAGGGGCACTGCTCGCTCCCGTAGGCAAAACGCCGTGGGATGCGAGGAATGCAGCTGGCCCTGCACGCCCCTACTCGCAGACCAACAGCAAAACGCTGTGAGAGTAACCAGTATACAAAGAGGTGTGACATGCACCAGCCTTTGGCCAATTGCGTGCTTTCATTTTTTGAAAGCCACACGCAAAGCCCAATAGGATTTCACAACCAGACGCACAAGCTTTCTGAAAGCTTTGTGATTGTCTGGAGTGATTACAAGAGGCCCTCTCCTAGAGCAGCACGAATGCACACAGCGCTAGGCGGGACCTGAAAAAGGACAAGGCTTTGCACATTAAGAGTGTGTAGTGAGGGAACAGATACATTTGTAACAGGCAGGGTAAACAATACCAACATTGTTAATAAACCTTCCTTTCTAGAGGGAGCAAGCTGAAGCGACTTGAAGTGATGTGTTGAAAAGTGATGTTTTCTTTGTCTGTTTGTGTTATGTAGAAAATGACAAACAACAATATTTTAAAAAATGAATAAACTTCGGAGTAATCTGGGATTGTTATATATCAGTCGTCCTTCAAGTGAACAAAGTTATCAAATGCTGCTTCCCTACGATGCCAAGCCTCTCTGCATTTTGCCACATTTAGGTTTCCCATTGAAGGACCACTTTCTACCTAGTTTGATAGCAACTGGAAAATGAATGCAGATTTCATCTGAACGCATCAGTCTACCTACTCTGAAGACTAAATAAAAAGCAGCAGGAAGACAAGTGCTGCGCCAACCCAACTCCAGCTTTCCACCTGCTTGACTAGGGGCTTCTTCAAAGGATATTTAGATCAATGAATGTTCATTCAAAGAATAAAATGTATGTTCGCAAGTGGGCGACGCATACATGTAATGCAAATAAACATCTACGAAGTGAATAAAGCATGAAAGAAGCCATGTTCATTCACAAAAAACATTGCATGCACATATTCTCCCCTGCACAAGCATGGTAAAGGATGTTATTCAGACTGCACAACTTTGTACCGCGCATTACATAGCTCTGCTTGGGCCAAGATGATAAATTCGCCAGAGTGTAGCGCGGTATTTATAACAACTGATAAAATCCAACATCACTGGATCTGAATTTTTTGTGCTCGATAACTAGCTCCAATTATTATTTTGCCCAAAAATGGGGCATAACAGGTGTCATTTGGTGCTTTCCGCACCAAAGCAACATATCTTGGTATTTCCCTGGCATTTTTCCCCTGGTAAATTTAGTCAGGTTTGACATGCTGAGATTTACCTGCGGAAATTTGTGGAGATGCAGTTCCAGCTTCTATTTACTGCGCATTTTGGAATTAACTAGGCCACTTGTATTTAGGGAAACAGTCACTGAAACTTGCTGTAAAGTTTTCAACAGGAGTCAAGGATACAATATTGTAGACTACAACTCTTAAACGATATATAGTACATATTTTGAAATGCACCTACTTCTGAATGACCAGCATTACTACAAATACACCACCTAGTTTTGCGCATCTTTGCAGGAAGATTTACAGTACTTTGATGTGTTTGAGTAATTTTGGGGCTTTTATAGGTGCTGTAATATACAACGCAAAGTAACTAACTTTTCTTGAAATCTGTTTTTTTCCATTAAGAAATATACAATTTACAATCTAAAATGTTACCCAGACCAAACGTTGTTTAGTGTTACCTATTTTATCAATACCAGAATGATGAAAGGCTAAGATAAGCCTAGTGGAAACCAAACTCATGTCATGGGGGCATTAGAGCCCTTCGGAAGGCGCATCTGCCTATCTATATACAGATAAATATTTTCTGCATGTTTTCCAATAGCATTTATATAGCAATTCTAACTCCTTATGTCAGCATGCTAGATTACATTTCCAGTTATGTAGTGGCATTACAGGCTGGAAGTGGTTTTACTACTACTAAGAAAATAAAACAAACTGCTTGTTTTCACATCCTAAGTAGGTGTACTTTCGTAACAGCCAGAGCCGCCGTCTTTGGAACTGGGGAACCACGTTTGAGGCTGGGCATCGGCTCAACATCCTGCGATTCTGGGCAAATCACTTGGGGCCATATGTATCAAAAAAGAGTTTTGAGATTCTAAAATTGCGATTTTTAGCTAAACGCAATTAGAGAATCGCAAAATGCAATGTATGTAGGATTTGCTAAACATTTTGTGAATCCCACATATTCCTTAATCGCAAATTGAGATTCGCAAATAAGGAATACCTTCCCATTCACTCCTATGGGCTAGGAGGCCCATCGGAATGATTGGGAAGACATTCTCAATTTGCGATTACCAATTAGAGAATCACAAATTGAGAATGCAATTTCAAGGTTGCAAGGATGCCAAAAGGACGCCCTGTTGCACCCCTGAAATATGCATGTGTGCACATACATGTCAACATATGGCACTTTTAAAAAATCAAAAAAGTGATTTTTTTAAAGAAAATCGCAAATTGCCACCAACTTGAAGTTGGTGGTAATTGCAATTCCTTAATGTCAAATAGTAAATTTCTGGTGCTGCCAGAATTGCATTTATGGAATCGCAATTCCTTACTTTCATTCGCAAAAGAGAGAATCGAAAATTTAGCAATTCTCTATTTTGCGATGGCCTTTTGGGATGATACATCCCAAAAGGTTTTTTAGGTCTCGCCTGAGCCAGCGCTTTAGCGCTGCTCTCGCGAGAGCTTTTGTAAATGGGGGATCTGGAAGTGCAAACGAGTGCTTTCAGGCCTCCAAATACAGTGCATGTGCGCCGGGCGTGCGCACCATTTGGCAGCCTGCGTGATCACTTTCGCGGCCGCTTTGATGTCCTCAGTGAGCCTCGCGGCCACTGAGGACATCAAAGCGGCCGCAAAAGTGCACACCATTTGCTTTCCCTTTCGCTGCCGCTTTGATGTTTGATCGCGATCACTTTCACTTTCGCGGCCGCACGGCCGCTTGTTGGAATATGGCGATGGATTTAAAGAGGCGTGAGATGGAATCGAGACTCTACGTGGCCTTGGTATTCGACAATCCCAACATTTGGCATCACTGGCTGGGGGCTTTTGAGATAAACGTTGGGCCCGACACTTGTTCTTTTACAAATTATGCGCTGGGACGTTAGTTTTTCCTTTACGTATGCGCGCCATATGAGTCCTTTCATAAAGCACAGGATTTCTTAAGAGCCAAACAGCTACGTCACTTGAGGCAATGTGTAGGACACGGATGTCCATACCAAGGTTGCAGGCGTCTCATGATACAAATTGTTGTGCACACAGGAGCGCAGATGTATCTGAAAATAAAGCCCCCGGCAGGCTGCATTGCTCGCACGGTTTCACTCCCAGGCAGGGGGATCATTTTCACAAACAAGATCTCCGAGTGAATGGGTCTTTAAATAGACTCTTAAACACGCGCTGTTAAAGTACGCAGGATTGTGCGTGCTAGAGAAATAATCTTTATTCTGGCTGCCCGTATGTTTTATGTCACTTCGCCAGCTGGTGGCAAGCTGGGCACAATGGGTGCTGCTCCGGATGAAGTGGGGTTGGCACTTCACACCCCAGAAGAGCAATACTTCCTTGGTCCTAAGGGTATCCGAGATAACTCCCGAGGCGACAACCCTTCAGTCACAGCCTCAAACTGACCATAAATCAAGTTGATAACAGATTGTGTCAAGCGCCCATCGTCAACAAATAACGCCCCTCCACCTCCCCTTTCAATGTAAAGCTGGATGACATAATTACAGGTGGTAAAATCAGGGTTTCTACTCACTAACTCCACCCCTCAACCCCCGCGCTGAACTCTAAATACTGTAGGCCACAAGTGTCTTGTTAACCAGACACAACCAACCACCAATCCCCCCGCGCGCCCCCCCCCCCCCCGTCCCGAGAGCTCGACCAGTACCTCAGCAAAAGCCATTTGATGGCCGGACAGAGACTATGGCTTACAAGGGAATGCATGGGGAAACAACCCTGCTCTCAAACTGTAGACTTTATAGCACATGCAGACTTGTTCAGTACAGCCCTATCAACAAGTAATTATTGCCAACATATCATATTCATTAGTTAAAAGGACTTTGGACGCCGATGGCTAGTTGGGGTTAAAAGGGGTATTAACTTTACCAGAGGCTGTACCACGTGATTTTTGTAGTTATTCCTGGTCCACCGGCTGCGGATGATTATTTACTAAAAACATTAAGCAATGCACATCTCTGGTAATTTGACAAATGGCATGTTTGCTTATAACATTTGTAGTGCAGACTTTTGTAACAGCAAGGAAATGTACAGCGCTGCCTCGGCCATCTTTACCTAAAACTTAAATTCAAGGGGTGTGGGAGGGGGCTGAGAGGGTGGTTTTGTTTACATGTTCTCCCCTTCACCGAATGCGAGCGGTAAGAGGCAGGTGCAGAGTTCGCCCTCTCTTCTGTAACGAGGAGGCAGGGCGCAGCTTGGAGTAGATACAAGGTTGATGTATATTCCATCACATATGAACCGAGGGCCGGGAGCGCGAACCGCCCCTGCTTTGAACTGAATAACGCTGCCGATAGCCTTGCAGACGGCGTCCACTCACTCCACGAGATCGGTACACCACTCAAATGGCAAGTATGTGTACGACTGGCATGCTCCGGCCTCGAGAGATCACACCACCGACCTGTAGGTCTCGTAGCTACACGAGACCAATCACTACACCTGCCACCCTACACCTCCCAACACACCCATAGCTTCAAACCAGTGCTTACAACTGCAGTTCATGCCAAATAATTCTTCGGTATGCTTCTTGTCCTGGCTGCCAGCATTCAACCCTTGTTGCTTTCCCTCTCCTACAGATTAGTACAGTAAAGGGCATAAAACAAAGACATAACAAGCATTGTCATAGCCAATAGGTCTCGCTTTTGGGACCTTATAAGTGTTAAAGCGCTGCCTCGTGTAACCATGACATTTCCACTAGATTTGTTGAGATTTTCTGTGTTGGGTGTAGAATTTACAACACCCTCTTCTCTAGTAGGCAGTTCGAGTTAATAGTACCATGATATTGTGCTCGACAGCGTTGTTCTTTGTTTCGAGACACATTCAAAACTGAGGGTGAGCTTTTTCATAAACCCCCAATAGAGTATGATTCTATTTAAAATAGTTTGTTGTTGGGCTATTATTGTCAGCAAAAACTGTACATGTCATCCCATGCTTTACAGCTTGCCCGGGCTGAAGCGGTATGCACTGGTCTTGCCATTTCTTGGTTCGGTGATACTGTACATGGCGAGAATTCACGTTAACTGGTTACGTTAGTTTTCTCGCGGATCATGTAGAGAAGTGTTGCTGCGTGTGTGTGTGGTGATTTGGTGAGCATTTGCCTTTTCTACTTAATGTGCAGTCTGCTTGCCTCCCTCTGATTGCCTATCAATATCCACCCGTCACAGTACTCCCTATTGGCTGGTGGTATCATACAGACCAGTTATGACGAAGCATATTTCTTTTAATTGAATTTTGTTTCAGCACTGAATTGCCTGCATTGTGCGCTTACTCTTTCTGTTGTAAAAACTCTACTTGGGTTGTGTGCATCCCTGTTTATTTGCAAATTGGTTGGGTGCTTTGCATACCAGCCTGCTTAATGCTCTGTCCATTTTTTTTGCAGCATCTTGTCTTGCTTGTAGATGTGTCCAATAAAATGCACATAATTTGTTTTGGTTCTTGCTATTGACTTCTTTCTTTCTTCCCTTTTTTTTTTTACTGGTATTTGGTAGTGTGCTGTTTTTCTTCTGTAAAGTCTCTGCATACAGGCCCATTTATGTGCTTCTTGTCTGTGTATTTTTTTCATTTTACTCTTGGGAGTTAATGGCAGCAGACATCCATCCCCAGAATTAAGTCGAGGGTGGAGGCCTTAGTCTGGGCTGGAAGAGGGGACCCTTGTTAGCCATGTGTTTTAGTTTGGAGTGGACGTATAAACAAGCATTTGCAATGCAATTTGTTTCATATTTGTGAAAGTGTGAGCTCTTGGCGTTGAGAATGACTTTTTTTTACTTTTATTGTTTTGTATGCCGTGGAGTGATGATATTTGCATAACGCAATTGCCATTCATATGACTTTGCGGCGCTAGAAAAACAGAAAATGGGAAATAGGTTATGAGGGAGAGGGAACCAGAATAATATGCTGGCTGGAAAAAAAAAAAGTAACAACATCCTAAAAACAGCAAACGCTGATAGGGAATGCAAGATTAAGTAAAGCATGTGAAACGTAAGCAGGATCAACATAGTTACCTGAACATTTTACACTCATTATTCAGAAATGATTGTGTTTTTCTAGAGAAGTTAAGAACATGACACCACACGGCCGGAAGGGACCTGTTTCAATATCTATTGCTTGTATCCTAACAAAACGTAAGCAGTACGATTTAAAAAGAACACATTTTTAAACTAAAATAAGGAAAACCGCTTATAAGGATCACATTAAACGTTTACCACTTAACACATCAACCAGGGATTTCAGGACCTCCAGGAATGGTGGTTCCCTAGGTGCTCTCTGCTTCAGCAAGCTGCAAGAGCAAGCCTCGATGTACTTCCCTGGCTCTCCCTTGCTGACTCTGGCTGTAAAACCTGCTTCCTTTACGTTCCAGGGTCTTTGCCCCTCTGCCAGCGGGTGGAGGAAGTGCTCCATCCGTGTTGTAGTCTCCTCGGTGCCATGAAAGCAGCAATCGGTAACCAGATGCTCCCACGGTGCACAATGTGTATATACTTTCGAGAGCTTGTTTGTCATTTCTCCCCACCCTCCTCCTGTCTCAGCCGGAGCCCATGCCTGCCTCCACCCTGTGATGCACAAGGGATCGATCACCTGCCTGTGCCCCAAAGGGTTAGGGACCCAATGACAGCGAGGCAGAGATCAAAGAACAGCCCCAACATGGCAACAAGGAGGAAACAAGCATTTGCAAAGCAATAGGTCCCGCATTTATGCCAGTTTAAGCTATTGGCATTGTAAATGACAATGCCTTTTATTTATGTTTCAAAAACCATAACCTAAATAAAAGGCATTGTCAATTACAATGCCAATAGCTCAAACTCGCGTAAATGCGAGACCTGTTGCATTGCAAATGCTTGTTCCAATTTGCAAACGGGTTGATTCTGAGAATATGCCCGTTTGCTAACGGGGAAAAAGGCTTGATACATATGGCCCTTAATCTCCCCGTGCCTACCAAAAAATGTACGTAATTGGTGATCATGTAAAGTTCTCCAATAACTTCTGGTCAAGATTCCCCTAAATAAAAAAAATTAAAAAATGTAACAAAAATAAGCATTTTCTTTACAGGGCATGCCACTCTGCTAATTTGCTCATGCATTGGGGCTCGGTGCCTGGCTTTAATTCCAGGGAGGGCGTGGTGGAGCCCCCTGCTGGGTATCGGCGTCACGGGTGGATTCTGAGAACAGCAGCTGTTTATCCGCACTGCGGTCTGGAAAACCTCCCGATCTTCTTTGAAAGGGAAATGATTAGGCAGGGAGCAGCGGTTGCACCAGAGTTGCAGGGGTGGGGGGGGGGGCGAGGAGGGGGTGGGGGGGGGGTTCACAAGAAGCTAACGCCAGCTGTTTATGCAAAATCTGTTCATATATGACTGGGAGCCAAAAGGAATACTTCTAGGGTGAGCAGATTTTAAAAACCAAAAACCTGGACACTTTCCAAAAATCGAAGGACAGCAATTTTACACTATCCGAGCGCCAGAGAAAGCCAGTGCTCATCAGCAGAGAAATGCAGAACAGGTCCTAGGAAAACATACGCAATTAAAGGTTTAAACCCAGTAGGACACCTGTTAGTTAAATCGCTCTCATAACATTTGCTAACTAGCCCTGCTTTGGAACACATAAAAATCTGCCTTGGACTATCGTTGTGTAACGCACAGTACACAGTGGCCACCGCCCACAGCTGACCGTGGGGCAGAACTAGCCGCTTCTTGAGTGTAGGACTAGTAGCTTGAAGACCACTGACACGCATCGCAGAATTATTTACCTGCAAGTTGAAGAATCCTTTCCGGGGACTCCTGCAGAAGAGAGTTTATGTACTTTAACATAATATTTTAATAACTTAAATGAAACAGACTGGAATGGAATCGCCGTTTGTGTGGACTTCTTTACAGTGCTTAATTTGAGCCGGTGGTTTCCGGAGCTCGGCTCTAACGATAGTTTGCCACAAGGTGACCCGATCAGTCAAATTGGAGATGAGCACAACAGCTGTTTATTAATTCAATACACAATAAAAGTGACTAATAACCACCACCCAGGCCTGGAATATCACACTTTTAAGAGTGTGATGATTCGTAGTGTGTTGGTGCTGTCATTGCAAGCTCTGGCAAGGACAACGGGTGGTGCAGGCTGCAGTGGCCTCCTGACGAGAGCCCTGGCACTTATTGCTCCACAAATTAAGCCCAGGTGGATTCGTTGTTTCCCGATCACCTTTGAACTACCGGACCAAACTGTGGGCTGAACATGTCGAACTGTTGTTCTGTATGTGGCACTGGACCCGCACAGGACTTTCCACTCTCCTTTCTCTCCAGGGCTCAGACCAAGCGAGGGGAGGTCACGGAGTGAAGGTCGCCTGCAGGGAGGGAGGGGTCGTGCAAACGTTATGAAAAGTACCATTAACATTCTGTTACAGCAAGTGGTGTAACAAGGAGAAACTCAACGGATAAAAATGTTAAAAATGTTTTTTTTAACAACATCCGGAATGTAAATAATAGGTTAAACTCACACCAGATTATAACAAAAGAAGTGAAGATAACAGGTTACAGGCTCTTTCAAGCACGGAGACCGTACTGGCAGTCGGAAAAAACGAGCCTTGTTCTCTACTTCTCTAGAAGAAAGGACTGCAAAGGTGTCTTTCACAGTCAATATCTTTAAATCTTTGTCTTTCTTTTTGGTAAGGAAAGGGTCTATTGTTAAGTGGTAGAAGTATGTTTTTGCCTAGACAACTCCACACGCCTGCTCAGCCTTTCTGTGTACACTGACTTGGTGGAAGGGGTCTGGCACCAGCACCCTGCTGTATTCAGGGACCAGTGTACCCCTCAATTGCCAAGCATGATTTCAACACCCCCACTGCCCAAAATAAATAGTCTATTTACAGAGTGCACATTCACAGCCAAGATGTTAGGAACGGATACTGGATATGTACGGTTACCCAACTCAACGGCACTCACAGTGTGACGCAAGACGGATGAAAGGCTGAGTGCTACTCCCCCCCCCCCCCACCCCCCCCTGGGTCGAACCTGCGACTACAGGGCCAGTGGATAGATTAGTCCAGCGAGCCACCAGGACCATCATCCCCATCGCTCTATAAAGTAAGGAGGGTCCGCAGGTGGTCCAAGAGGCATTAAGTCTGACTGACCCTGGCTGTGTACGACAGTCCCAGTTAAGGCGCCAACGAAGCTTCGCTGAAGCGGGGTGTTGGGTAAGAGGTGAGGGTGATTCTAAGGGGGCCACCAGGAAGTCCTGGAAGGCCATGCCCATCAGTATTCTGGGGTCTTCCGAGATCCTTCGTTACAGGGGTTTCTTGCTGCACTAAAGCTGTAGGGGGTTTGCGACTCTGGCCAGACTGAAGACGTGCCTTTGGGGGAAGGCTTCTTCCGGAGCTGGGTTACTCGCTCAGATCAGAATATTTGGCCCAACAGTTACTTTGGAATATATCCTAAGTGGTACGTTGACTGGTGGGTAGGCTGATCCATTTTATTTCCTATAATGTGAGGAGCCTTTGTACTCCTGCCGAGAGACCGGAACTTGAACTGGCTTAAGGGGGGCGGTGGTTTTCTCCAGAAGATCAACCTGCTGCTTTGTGATACTTTGGGAAGGGTCTGTAGATACAATCCTAACCTATGTCATGGACCCAGCCAGAACAGGAGTGGGCATGCTGTCTGCTACATGTGCTGCTTTTTCATTTCAGAACTCTCAAATGGGCAAGGAGGGGCTGGCGTATTGCACTGAACAGGAAGTCACTGGCCTCTGTGTATGTCCCCAACTCGCATTAAAATGCATTTGTTAAGTCTGCACTGCAGGACATCAGATACTTTTGTGAACTCGTAACTGTTAAGGAGACAAACACAGGCCTGGATGGTAGTACTGAAAAAATGCCAACATCCTATCAAGGGCACTGTCGCTTTTTCGAGGTAGTGGAGACAGTGGCATGGTATACATCAATAGTTGGAGGTTCCGTCACCCAGCAGATGCGCTCACTTTTTCTGCAGCACACATGCCTTACTTCAGGTAGGATATAGTATTGACTGGCAGAAAGTTCCAAGTTCCATGAGGTGGTTGAACCTGGAGTGAGGTCCATACTTCATCTTTCTCCGTTCATTAACAGAATGCAAAGAGTAGATCAGAGGAAGGTATCAGAAGGCGCTCTGTATCTTATCGAATGCCTCTTGCGGGATCAGGTAGCCGTTTCATCTTTGACTGACCAGATTAAAAGACATTTGTACAGTTCAACATCACAGAGGAGAACAGCTTGAGGTGCGGCAAGACTCACACAAGGGAGTACTGATGGGTTGCTACAGACCTGAGGCAGCCCAGTTGTGGCAAGTCAGGGAAGAAATGCCAGTCGCAGAAACAATGGCGTAGTGTTTAAGATACGACAAAACAACCGAGATGCTTCATTAACAGAGAAAAGGTGTCAAGTACTGACCATCTCCAGGCTCAAAGGACACGGCTCTTCCTTGCAAACTTAGCTCCGATTGAACCACTGACCCAAATCTAAAATCACAACATATCTTGGAATCACGAATAGTTCATGAATCCAGTTAAAGAAATAGAGACATGACATCTTCCTGTTGTCTAGAAAATTAAATGTATAAAAACAAACAAATGTGGAGAGGACATCGCATTAGTCCAATCAGCTGCGGTGGCTTTTTGATGGTTCTCTTCGATATGCGAACGGGTGTATCACTACATTCCACTGGACCTGCTGGCGTCAATTCAACACCAACCACATTTTGGTTGATTCCACAGTCATCAGCAGAATCAAACTCACAACCATATTTGGACCCTGCGTCTCACTGGCTCTATATTCTGTGCAAATCATCTCAATTTGTTTCAGATCTTGTATAAAGTTTTCCACATTACTCATTTGCAATGAGACATTTGTTGGTGTATAGACCTTCAAGATTTTGCTGTCAATACTGTAGTACCTTTAGCTTGTGTAACTTGGAATGGATCGCTTTCAAATGGGGCATCCGTTGGTCCTAGCTGTGGCTGCCTCACCAATGCCCAATTACTATGACCAATATCTGAACCCCTTGCGTGACACCAAAAATCAGCACATTATTTTTTTGTTGTTGGTTAGTTATAGTCTAAACTATCTTTTCAACCAGGTGATTACTTGCCCATAGATTGAGGAAACATTCTCTGAACTATCCTTACAAATAACAGGCCAGATGTACAACGATTTTTAGTGTGCGCAAACGGGTCTTAGACCAGTTTGTGCATGCTAAAAAGCATGGGCCCATGTACAAACAGGAGTTTGCTAGCCGCAAATAAATTGCGACTCGCAAAATACTGTTTTGCGACTCGCTATTAGGCAGGGGCGTTCCCTTCCTAATAGCGACAGCAAAGCTATGTACCAATGTTCTGCGACCGTAATCGCGGTCGCAAACCACTCACAAATTACCACCTACTTCATGAAGGTGGTAATTCATTCGCAAATGGGAAGGGGGCCCTAGGGGACCCCTTCCCCTTTGCAAATGCATGCAATTTTATTTTTTAAGGGGAGGCAGTGGTGCCTGCCCTTAAAAATTGAAACAAAAACGTTAAAACATTTTTTATGTCTCCTGTTTTCCTTTAAGGAAAAAGGGCTGCATTAAGAAAAGAGCTGCTTTATTTAAAAGCAGTCCCAGACATGGTGGTAGGCTGAGCCCAGCAGCCCACCATCCCTTGCAGGGCCAGCCAATCCCGATGGGCTCGCAAATTGGGAGTGGCTCATTAATATTTATGAGCCTCGCAATTTGCGACCCCATTGGGAATCGCAGTGTTAAACACACTGTTGTACATGCCAAATAGCGCCTTGCAAATTGCAAATGCAACGCAATTTGCGAGACGCTATTTGGCAGGTCGTACATCTGGCCCCCCATTTCTGTTGAAGACTTTCCACAGAAAGAATAAGGGGCAGCCGGTGGTCTAATGATGTTTTGCCGGACCGCTTGATACAGAGTTAGCAGCAGTACTTTTGCCTTTTGACCAGCACTCCTAACTGCTGCTATGGATCTATCTGCGAGCCCACTGCTGTGGGGCCATCATCGCAAGATTTTCCATTGATCTACGCCTAGATATACAGAGTTAAAATTACGCTCCACTGAATAGCGGGCAGTTATTAGCCTAAAATGTTACCAGTATTTCCCAGTCTGCCAACATTTCATCCAAAACTCCAAAACAGAAAGCACAGCCATGGCAGAAGCCATAGACACTTCATGGAAGACAGGGAAGCGCGAGTACTCATCAATCGCAACACACAGTTAACAACTATAAAAGTCGACAACCATTCGTTTTCTGGATGATCCAATACTATCAACTAGGGAGATGCGTTTTGCCTTCCCACAGTCTGACACAATGACAGGACTGTGTGGTATGTTTAACCAGGAAGTACAACCTTGGAAACCACACCTTTTCCATTGTAACTTCTTTGATAACACAATGACTCATGAGCAATGTTATGTTTACCATTTGTTTGCGCAATACTTGTGGTATGACAATCCGTTTCCTCTTAACAAAATTCCTTTGGCAGTCAGTGTAAATTCATCTTGGATCCATTTAACAGCCGCCATTTCCTCCTTCGCCCCTTTTTGAAATGGAGTCACAGCAATAACATGTCTCCACTTTATTTGTCTGAATCGTTGTAATCACCTCTTGCATTTTTCTATCCTCTTTAATCTCTTTTTGGAGTTCTTCTGGTGTTGCTCTTTCTGCAGTTGACTCTCTGGTGATAGGATCAATGTACCTTCAGCAAGTGGACACCTGTGATCCAAATTGGATAGTGGGTGACATGGGATATAATCTGCCATATTGCATCCCTTTCTAGGCTTGTGTATCATCTTAAAGTCATAGTCCAGAAGTCACATTTTCCACTGTTCGTTCCTAGGCGGGATTTCCGCCGTAAGTTTTTTTCTAAAAAATTTACGGAGTTTTATATAGCGCAAACTTGACCCAAAGGTATCGGGTATCAGAGCGCTTTACATGAGCACCAGTTGCGTTACATGAGGACACATTCATTTTCTTTAAGCACAGGGAGATTAAGGGATTTGCTCAGAAACACAGGATGTTGCGCACTCATTCAAGTACGCTGCTCACCCTGCACTTAAAACAGACACACCCTGCACTCATTCAGGCACACTACTCATACTGCATTTTCCTACTGCGCCACTCTGGCAGTGGCTCCTTGCAATCCTACCCCACAGCCTCTCCGACAGCCCCAACATGTGTTCATGTTTTTTCTATTTGTAGGGGAGCAGCTGAGTGGGAGAGTGAACATGGGACTCTTGACAGGCTGCTCACCCGTGTGTGATGGCAACAGAGCCCAACCCTGGTAAGTGGTGGGCAGATACAGACAGGCAGTGTCAAAAAAGAAGTTTCAAAAAGGGGGCTCAGTGAAGTATGTGCCTAAGTTCACACAATTTGATCAAGTAGGAAGCCAGGATTGATCAACATTATTTTCACTCTGTGCAATTCAGCGACTAGATGGGCATCTCTGACTTCAAAGTTTCATGCTTTGTTCTTAAATCTTGGAGGCTGAGATTAGAGAGGGGCTGACGAGCAGAATGGGCCAATCTCGCCGCGTAGAAGGAAAATAAAACAAGCATTGGCAAAGCCAACAGATCTCACATTTAGGACCGATTCGCTCTGGCAGAGCTTGCCTTTAATATAGACTGCGCTGAGTTGCAACATGTCTGGGAAGAGAGGCGATCTCGCTGCGATGCGAGGGTAGCTGCCTTTCGTGACGCACAGGCTTGTGTTTTTCAGGCGGCCCTTCTGCTGCAGGGTATGGGGAGGGCAGCTTCCAACAATCTTCAGCCGCGTGCTGTATCCATGCTAATACTTAGACTTTGATGATGTTTATGTTACGCTCTTTTTACTTCCAAATATTGCAATTACAACCTTTACGGTTCCTTGTGGCTCCAAAAATTCATTTGTATGTGCCTAATTCTAGCATAGGCCTGTGATGTTTCCGTCGCCCCACCAGGTCTCAGCTGAATTGTTTGCTGCTCGACATCGCCGAGTTTTGGTAGACGTGACGTAAGCAGCGTTTTACTGACTATTACCCTGACAGGGACGTCCAGCGCGGTGTGTTCTCCGAGATAGAACACGCAGGCGCCGCTCTGCAGGCAGATGTGTTAACCAGCTGTTTACACGCAGCGTGTAACTCGAGGAGGTATACCGCGCCTCACGTGGCATCCGACGGGTGCAGGTCCCGCAGGCTGCCTCCAGCGGGAAATGCCTGCTTCCAGAATTCAACTTTCAGTCTTAACAGAACAGGCTGAAGAATTTTACATATTCACAATTTGCTTTTAGATAACACGGTTTGGCACGGTTTTACCGTTTGAACCCATCTGTAAGCATGAAACCAACGAGGGAAGCCAGAGTCAGCCTACCAGGATGCAGTTAGCGCACAAACCTGCTGTGCTACCTTCCTGGAATAGATTATTTTTGCTTCACTTGCTTATCTTTACAGTCAGGTGTTCAGTGGAGCACTTTCTTTTTTAAAGCAAACAAGCATGCTGCTCAAACCTAGGATCTTGTGGGAGGGGATTTAACCACGAGTCTATGAAACATACAGGAAATCAAAAGATAATATCTAGCAATGGGAATATATTCACATATGTCTAAAGATAGAAACAAAAGAGTGATAAATTCTTTTTTCCAACGTGTGTGCTGGTGGTGTCGGAGCTGGCTTGAATTAGTGACGTGATAACACATCAAGGCAATAAAATAAAACCTAATTACACGACAGGGACATCTCATTATTATACAAATGCAATATACAAATCGTAAAAGTGTACAGGATGACAGCAAACTAACTAATTAAAATCCAGCCTAGGAAAGGTAACCTGGGGCTTGACTGCCACGTACAACCCAGACCAGGCTACTTGCCCCCTTCCTCACTCAGGGAACAAATGGCACACTAGCGGGGTGGCATCCCCTCGCCAACCTGCAAGGTTAGTTCGATCATATGTTTTATGGCTTGAATTCTTTCAGCGGAGTACCCATGCAACCCGATGTATCAGGTGTGACATTTACAACAATGTCCATTTGTAACCCCATTTCTAAGACTAAACAAGTGACGTGAGCCCAGCCCATCTCTAAAGCGTCACAGAGTGAATGAACAGGTACATTCAGAGTAACTCAACGAAGGCTTCGGGGAGTTCCTGGTCTGCGGTACTAAATACTTCCACATAGGTGAATACTAGGTTTACATGCCCTGGGAAAACCAACTGTGTCTTTTCTTATCAACTCCACAGGTAACAACTGACCACATGAGGCCCTGTTATCACCATGGTTTTGTAAATGTGGTGTCCCATTCACCAAAAGAAGTTCACAATAGTAGCCGCCTCGCATGGAATGCTGGAACTTGACTTTTCTTTCCGTCTTCCCAGATAATGTCCACACTTGGCCCCAAGTAATACATACAAACAGTGCAACTGCCTTTAACGCCCCTCGGCCCCTTTTCACCTGTCCCTGCTGTGACTCTCACAGATGTCGAATCTCAGTTCACTTACAGCTCCTCCCCGATACCGGACATACACCTCGCTTTTGGTAACCTAGTAGGGATTCGGAGTAACTAACCCCCTCTGCTTTCTATTGCTGACCATACAATGACAGGCCATACCATACTATACAATGACATACCATTCTATACACCATAACAACAAATATTGACAAAGCCAATACATGTCACACATGCAGACCTATTGACATTGCCAATGCTTGCTCCCCCCCCCACCCCCCCCAGAGGTGCTGGGAGCTCAGGTTGGGACAAAGGTGAAATTAATCCAATGGCGTGCAAATGCCAGTACGATACGTTTTCCATGCAGGTTCCCCTGAAACTCTTTGAGGAAAAGTTTTTAAAAGTTTCCCAACTTTCTTCTAGTGCCCCCATACATTTTAAGGCCCATAGGGCCACAGTGGAAGGCACATAAGAGACTCTCCTGGTGTCAGGCAGAGGCCAATAGCAAAGTCCAGTTCAGGTACAGTTGCTGTTGATCAACTGGACTTTACAGGAAAGGGCCTCTTGCAGCTTGGTGTGTCCCCGTAGCCACATAGGAGGTCAGCCAACTGACCTCTGGTGTCCCCTTCTTTGTCCTGGGTACAAAAGGAAGCAGGGTCCAGTCCTGGAGGGCTCTTTTCAGGTCACAGAGAGCAGGTCAGGAAACCCTCTATCCCTTAGCGAAGCCTACGTGCCCGGCCAGAAGCATGAGCAGGGTGATAAGCAGTCTCCTCCTCGGGGGTCACTCAAAACTGGTTCTGGGGGCCGCATTCCCCCCAGTGGGTTTGGTGCCAGCCTCACCAGGGGTGGAAAAGCTACAGTCTTTCCAAGTGTCACCTGAAATTAGGTGACGCAGGTCGAGCCCGTCTGAAGTGATTTACATTCCTGAGATAACTCCAACTGGGCTTTCTTCCAGGGGAAGGAACCACCTCCCAACTCCCAGGCGACTGTCTCCCTCACATCTAATGCAGGCCAAGGACAGACGGAGAAGTTGCTTCAGACCTTAAAGTAAATTAGCATCCAGCAGCTTCAGGCAGGGTAAAGGTCATTTTTAAAAAGTTGCATTTTCCATACATTTAATAACAGGGACTGGCAAAGCCAACAGGTTTTACCTATGTGATACCTATTGGCGCTGCCAATGTAGTTTAGACATGTTGCACAGCAACACGGGCCGCTGAGCAACATGGTTTAAAGTAAAGAAAAAGCACTATGGCGTGGCCAGGGTTGACCGTTTCTGGTTGCTTTTTTTGATTACTTTAAGCCATGTTGCGCATCCGCCTATGCCGCTGTGCCACAGCTTTAAGAAACATTACCAACGCGAAATAGTTTGAAAATCACCAAGTAACAAGAGTACGGTAGAAAAGACCTGAACGTGAATAGTCGCTAAAATGGAACCATGCCAGTGGAAATGTGATAATAAAACAGGCTCTTCGAGCAGCAAAGTGTGAATTGCTCCATTACCCATCCCTCCTCTCCGCGGTTGCCTAGCGTAACGTTCTACTTGCCTGGCGTGGTTATTAGGAAGTACAGGTAAACTGTGCTTAGAAGCCTTCATGGCAACAGAAGGAGGAGGGTGTGGCATAACGACCAGAGCTGCCCACTTTGGTGCTGGGGAACCAGCTTTGAGTCTGTGAATCTGTGCAAATGACAATCTCCCAGTGCCTACAAAAAAATGAATGCATCCTTGTGTAATGTAACCGGTGCTCAAGTAAGGCGCTCCAACACCTTCGCCATTGGCAGCCCAATTCATGTTCTTTTGCAGAGTAACAGGAGCAACGGGGCTGTGGCATACTATGTTAGTGGAGCATGCTATGTTATTGTAAAAACAGAATAATAATTAGTGGAATGGTATGAGACATTGGAATGACAATGAAGAGGTGGAGAGGATGAAAGTGGCGTTGACAGTTGGTGGTGGCTGAGGTATCTGAATATAGGTTACTTCCTCTCAGCCTAGACACCACAATTTTGCAACAAGCGTGTTGGAACACCACTGCATCAGACACCACAACACGTAGAGAGGGCGGTTTCCCTTCCCACACAAGTCTCAATGACACGGAATTGGCATCAGAAGAAGAATTGAGTTGGCGGTGCAGAACTCAAACTGTGTTTAGCAGTAGTGGTTAGCCCAGCGGGTGAGAATGACTTTTCACTATTTAGACATTGTACATCGGGAAGAAATATGCACTTAAGGGGGCGCGCACTCGCAGCCACAGCATGAGCTACCAGCTGCTTTATTGCTAGGAGCGCAGCCATGTTGAGACGCAGAGACGTAAGAAACGTGGTGGCCATTTTAAATCAGGATAGCATTTCTATAAAGGAGCAAGGCCTACAGTACCGGTAGCTGTGTCATCGAGACATCAGAAACGCAGTGGCCATCTTAAATCGGGACAGTATTTTGATGTCTGCAGTGAGGCCTACAGTGCAAGCAATGCTATCATAGCTGACATCTTGAAGTGGTGACAGTACTGACATTTCATAGCATTACATACCAGGTTGTGGGGTTAACTAAAGAGCAACTATTTGATCATGTACAGTGTGACAAACCGTCTCAATAAATTGTAGAGGTTTAAAGAATTTTGGGAGAGACAGTCGTGTATGTATAGGAAGTGTGTATTGCTCACAACCTAAACCTTCGGGAAGAGTAGAAGATAATACTCATCCGTTGTGGTGGTATTCAAATGTACCCTCAATTTGCTGCCAACATATTTCGGCCCTATAACTAGCCCAGTCGGGTCTGGGGGCCTTCGTCAGGGCGATAAATATACTTTCTTTTTATGTATCCCTGCCGTGTGTCCATGCACGTTTTTAAATGCACCCCGAGAGTGAGGCCTACTGCACTCACCTTTACGTGTTCGTATTCCGACGCCAGTAGTTTTTCTACTGGGAGATGCCTACTTGCACCATGCAGATCTCATGTGTAGGGGTGATCTCTTGTAGTCACACATTCGTCAAAGAGGACACCCGCTGAACCACCTATCGGGACACATCGTCTGCCGTCGGCAGACGATGTGTCCCGATAGGTGGTTCAGCAAATTGAGGGTACATTTGAATCAAATTTGATCCAAAATAACCCCATCACGAAGTTTTTAGTGATACCAAGAGTACCCAAGAATAAAGGATCTAGTGAAGGGATACTCGTAGGTATTTTTAATTAGAATCTGGTTCCCTGCTTAACCAGTACCCACTTATCTAAGAACTCCCAGTATACTTGTGGTTGAGTCCGCCCGGAGAGTACCATCTTCTCTGGGTGTGGAGTAATAGCCTATGATGAAGCATGTCACTATTATGTGAGTGAGGCTTTTACTTCAATATCTTTGATATTCCATCTGACAGTTGGGTTTTGGAAGATTACTCCACCACAACGGATGACTATTATCTTCTACTCTTCTAGAACAGTTGCTCATTGTGAAAAAAACTGTAGGACGGGAGAACGCAACTGTGTCGTTTACTCTCTCACTCTCCATGTGTGATAAACACAACCTAAACCTGCCGAAAGTAGTTGAAATGGTTTAAGGGTTGCTAGTCTGCCATAAATGATAGCACTCCTCAAAAAACTATTTTAGTAGCTTAGCATTTAATATACTTGGTGATACATGCAGAATGTTACAGCTCAGCCACTTTTTCTACCTCCCCATATGAGCCAATTCTCAAATCGAAGAAGTGGAAAAAGGTTCTTGCCAATTACTCAAAAGTATGTGGCACAAACTTAAGTGCTGATGGAAGCACGTACTTCTATTGCATTGTCTGGATGCGGAAGGGGAGGAGATGATGGAGAATATACCAGAGTTATCACTAGACCAGATGAGAGATCTAAATGGATATGAAATGGCCATCACAATGGTAGAACGCCTCGATTGAGTTCCATGATCTGCCAAGAGCGAGTAGAAGTCAGGGGAAAAATGAGTCTGTGAAAGAATTTGTCACTAGTCTAAGGACACTTGCTGTGAGCTGTACATTTGGTGAAACCATGAAATAGAGAATCAGATCGGTTTGTTTTGCAATGTAATAGTGAAAAGATCCAGGAAGAACTATGGATGAAGGATGACACTTTTGGAGGAAGTACTTTTGATGGCAAAATGCATAGAACACATGTTGAAGTATGGGAGGAACTCAGCACTGACAAAGGAGGAACATGGAAAGTATCAAAAGACAGTAGGGGCCGACCTGTGTGTAGTAAAAACCAAAACTGAACCGAAAAGAATGACAGAACTAAAGGAATGTGTTTTAGGTGTGGCACAGAGGCCATATGGCCAATGACAAAAGATATGCTTAGCCTGGTTCCAAGCATGTAATGCTTGTGGTGGGTTGGGTCATTTCAGCAAGTGTTGTCTGACCAAAGGAAATAAAGTTCCCCAGAATTAAAGTTTCTGAAGTTGGTCAGGATGTTGTTTTGCAGGTTAAACGTGTATCCACTGGATATCCAACTGAAGTTATAATAATTGATGGTGCAAGTGTACCCGTGAACTTTGAGTCTTGCTCACAAATTACTATCATTGCTATAATTTCTAAGGATACATTGGAGATACATTTGTCCTAAAGGGAAAGAAATGAGGACAGATGATGTGAAACCTGGTGGATATGGAGGTTCAAATTTAAAATGTTAGAGTACTTTGAAACCTGCATCAAAGTGAGATCCAATACACAAATTGGAAAAAGTATGTATTACAAGTGGAAGATGATCTGTTGGGATGGGTTCACCAAGGTATCCTG
Organism: Triturus cristatus; assembly: GCF_964204655.1. Lineage (NCBI taxonomy): Eukaryota > Metazoa > Chordata > Amphibia > Caudata > Salamandridae > Triturus > Triturus cristatus. The sequence continues at coordinate 1,015,471,433 of NC_140588.1, forward strand.
GGTGTCAGTTTAAATACTAACAAAGTTCCTCAGATTCAAGTTGAGGAAATTGTATTGGGGAGAACATGTTTGTATGAGAATTTCAAAGTCTTTTTCAGGACAAATGTGGGAAACAGGAAAGATGTAACCACAGGATAAGATAGAAAGAAAATGCAATTCCAGTGGTGGAGTAGGTAAAGTGTATTCCTCTAAGCATAAAGGATGCGGTCATTAGTGAATTACAAAAGTTGTGTGATTTGGGGATTATCGAACCAGTGGAAGCTACTGAGTGGTTGGCTCCTATAGTTGTTTCTCGTAAAGGGAATGGGAATATTCATCTCTGTGATTATCTATGAGCATTCAACAAGGAAGTAATAGTCATCAAATTTCCTTTGCTGAATATTGAAGAAATGATTTTCACGTTTCAGAAGCCAAAGTTTTTGCAACAAAAGATCTGGTATCAGCAAACCACCAGGTGGAACCTGATGGGACAGTTTACGATTTCATAGTATTTGTGATTCCCATGGGCATGTATCAATTCAGAACAATGTCATTTGAATCTTGTTCAGTGGCAGCAGTTTTTCAAAGCGCAACGATGACAATTTTGAAGGGTATTCCGGAGGTTAAATGCTACCAGGATAATCTTTTGGTCTATGGTTCCAACATGAGAGAACATGATGAGAGAGTACATGAAGTACTAGGCAAATCACAGGATGCTGTTCTGACCTTAAAAGCAGGAACATGTGTGTTTGTAAGTGACTTATTTGGGATATAAAATCTCTGGTGATGGTGTACATCCTCAAAAAGAATTAGCAGACACGATCATGTCCATGAAAAACGTACGAGTAAAGAACTATCGCCTTTCCTTGACATGGCTGAGTAGAAGTACATTTGTGAAAGATTTTGCAAACATGATAAAACTTTGAAAGAAGCAAGTAGAGCTTAAGTGGGGGAGTTTATAAGAGGAAGAGTTCATTTGGTGAAAGAGTAATTGAGTCACGCACTGTGTCTTCAAGCATATGATCCTACATGTGACACCAGAGAGGTCTATGATGCCTGTGCGAAGGATTGACAGGCTCTCCTTAGACAAGTGAGATATGGTCAGGATAAACTCACTGCTTGTGTGTCGCAAGCATTAAGAGATGCTGATTGTATCTACTCTGTTATAGAAAAGGAACAACTAGCGGTTTACTGGGGCTATTAGCAGATGTAAACATTTTCTTGGGAGAATGACATTCACTGTTCAGACGGGCCATAAAACATTGGGTGAGGTTTCCATGAGGCGAGGTGTTGATTGCATCTCATCTCACAAATGCAAATGGGTAATCGGTTTACAAGAATATTGCTTTATTGCGCAGTATAAATCTGGTGCTAAAACTTTTAGTGGACTGTTTATCTAGATTGGTTGACACGTGTGATTCAGCCCAGTTAGATGTAGGAGAAAGTGTGAAGCAAAATATCAGTGTATGTCAGGTCACTCATGAAATATTGAAGAAGAGGAATGGCTGCAAGATTTGAGAGAGAGGAAGAGTTAAAGCAAGTGACCAAATTGCTTACTGCTGATAATCTTAATGAGAGAGAGTTGTAACGGTGTGGTAGATGCTGAGACAGGAACTTGCTGTTGACAAAGGGTTTCTCTTTAGAGGGACAAGATTAGTACCCCCACAAAGTATTCAAGGGAAACTATTGCATCTAGGACATGAAGACCTAAGGAGAGACTTTGAAGAGGTTTCTGGTGGCCTGCACTTGGCCAGGATATGGAGAATATGGTAAGAGATTGTGTTGAATGTGTAACGTGTGATAAGGGCTTGAGAATCTCTACTACACCAATTGTGTATAGGAAGCTTCCATCTTATTTATAGGAAGTCATCATGGATATTTTGGGACCAGTACAAGGGGGAACATGCTACTCCATATGTACTTGCTTTGATGTATCCATATTCAAGGTGGGTAGAAGTGTCTTGTTTATTAGATAAAGTGATATATTCAAGAGAGAAAGTTATTCTCTATATTTACTCACAGACTATGGTGTACAGTCCTGTTCTAGAGAGATGGAAGGTTACTTAAAGGAGTGTGGAATATTTAATTTTAATAGAACATCCGGTTTATATCACCCCCAGTTGGATGGTGCAATTAAGAGGGTGATAAAGACATTCAAGGAAGGGATACATTTGGCCTGAGTGAATACTATAGAATGGAAAATTGAATTGTCCCGGAAAATAGCTGGATATCGTATGTCTCCTCACTTCACCACAGGAATATCTCCTCTGTTTAAGGGTAGGACTCCATGTATAAAGCTATGGCCAGGATGGAAGACAAGGGTGTGTGAGCAATGTTCCAGGTGAGTGGAGAGAGTAGGAAATGGACATGTAAAATTAAGGAAGGAGAGTTATGATAAGCAAAATAATGTGAAGGATCTTTTAACTAAGGTTGGTGAATGGGTAAGTGTAAAGGCATCTACGGAGTGTGCTGGCTGACCTAAATTCACTAAAAGGTTGGAGGTGGTCAAACTTTTCAAGAATGCGGTCAAGACTCATGATATAAGGAATTGGAACAAAAGGAGGGTCGCAGCTCTTCGCCATGATTCTGTGAGGAATGAAGGGACAGGTAAACCGATTTATGCAGGAAACAAGAATAAAGTAGAAGCGGATCTAGAGATTGTTGATATCAATGGACCTCCTATTGGTGGAAGATTTTGTTGCACATTAACGGGGGCTGTTTCTTCCACGATGATGTGATTTTCAGTTCTAATGTTCAATTTTCACTGTGCCATCTTCAGTAGTTGCTCTTGTTTTTGCCGGAGTGTGGGTCTTCTATGAGATATAATTTAATTGTTTGTGCTATTTGTTCGACATAATCCTTTTATGATTACTTTTCTCTTCAAGACAATTGTTGATGTTTCTTTATTTGGTTTCTATTAAGGGAGGGAGAAGTGGGGCATACTAGGTTAGTGTTAATGCTATGTTATTGTACGAACAGAATAATAGCTGGTAATGGTATAATGCGACAGAATGATGGAATGGAGAAGTGGAAAGGGTGGCTGTGAAGTTGACAGTTTATGGTGGCTGAGATGTCTGAATTAAGGTTATCTCTTCCACCTTGTCTCCTGTCTTCAGTGTGGACTCTGGACACTACAAATGCACCTCCCATCCCAACCCTTTAAACTCTACAGATGGTTTCTTTATTGGGATATTCATTGAAGCTAAGCAGAGTTTAAAGAACACTACAACAAATAAGGATTTATCTGTGACATTAGCACAGTTAAAACTAAAAACTGGAAATGATGCCTCATCTTATTAAACTAACAGTTGTTTCAGTATTTTGATCCACCGCATAATCTTTAATTTTTCTCTTTATTTAAGAAATCTGGACATTTCACCGTCATGATGTCAGCCCTGGTAACAATGGGCAAGCAGTACTTGGTCCACGCTCCATGGCAGGGATGAAAACTTAAGCAAACTCTAAAGCCCAGGAGGAAGACGAAGGCAAGGCGGTGGTGCAGATTTATAGGAAACTGGGGAAGAAGAGTGACATGGGAGCCAACCCACGGTAAGTAAAGTAAGCCCCCCCCCCCTTTTTTTTTTTTTTAAGGTTAATAGCTTTCGCTGACAGCGCATGCGCGCTGTAGGTGAAACCTAACCATCTCACTTCACAATTGGACATAATTTTTATTTAAATATACAAATAAGTCTGAGTGGAATCTGTAGCGGGTAAAGGTCAAAAGTTATTGATTAAAGTGAATATATTCTTTGGCTTTCCTGTGTGTCAGTTACAGCCTGACCTGTGACAATGTCCTTTTGGGCCCAGTCAAAGGAGGAAAATACCATTTCTATTGTCACACATACTCCACTCTTTATGCACCCTACCCAATGGGTGGTAAGATGAGCTCACTGGTGTCTTATTTAATATTTAAAATCAGGTTGTCTTACCTGTCGAAAGGATAATTTTCACAGGCCTGTGCATCAAAGTTCAAGCTGCTGCTGTCAGGCTAAACGGGTATGCCCAAAGCCATGTTTTGTTTTCAATACCACAGTAGTAGATGGCACAAAAATGGATGTAGTCCACAAGTGGCATTGAATTTCCATGCCATGGGTGAAGTAAACTGTGTCAATCAGGTTTTGATCCAGTTTCAAGATGTTTTAGAGCAAAGAGCACACACCCTTGGCACTAGATAGCAGTGACCCAGTGTTAGAGTTCAAGATTACCAGCAAGTCACAACATTGTTAAGAAGTCTGTAAAATGTAAGAAGCAACGTGTTCAATAAATGAAGCAACGTGTTCAATAAATGTGCAATCTCATTAGAGGTCTTGCCACTTTTCACCCACTAATACCTAGCTGCTATTGTTAGCACTTATCAAAGTTACGTGCTCATAGCAATTATGTTAGCCATTTAAGAACAGGATAGGCTTTGTACAGCGGTGGAAGACATAAAATTTCAAGGTATCGGAATGGTGCTTCCAGTGTAAGAAGGCGAATTTTCAGGCCAATGGCTACAACAAGATAAGTTAAGCACACGTAAAAACAACAGTTGATGGACAGAATGTAGAACAATGTCATACATTCACCCGAGTACAGAGATATAGGCCTAAATCCATCGTTTTTTTGCTCACCACGCCATCTTGTGTGTTTTGCTGTTCGCCCTATGTGGGAAGGGTATGCCCAGACATGTGTCCCGTGCTCACTACGCCACTGGAGTCAAGCTATCCTGGCTGAAGAGGGGTGAAACCCCGAAACCCGTCCTAGGATGCTTGATTCCGGTCCAGGGAAGACATGGCTTGGCAGTTCGGGCTGGACTGTTCCCTTGAGGCACAGGGTCAATACTGATTTGCATATGGCCATGTCTGAACTGGGGTGGCGTGGTGAGCAAAATAACGATGGATTAAACCCAGATCTGTGACTGGGGGTGAATGTTTTGCCAATGTGCAACATTCCGTCCATCATCTTGTTTATTTTGCGGTTCGCCCCCTATGTGGGAAGGGTATGCCCAGACGTGGGTCCTGTGCTCACTACGCCACTGGAGTCAAGCTATCCTGGCTGAAGAGGGGTGAAATCCCGAAACCGGTCCTAGGATGCTTGATTCCGGTCCAGGGAAGACATGGCTTGGCAGTTCTGGCTGGACTGTTCCCATGAGGCACAGGGTCAAGACTGATTTGCATATGGCCATGTCTGATCTGGGGTGGTGGAGTGAGCAAAATAACGATGGATTAAACCCAGATCTGTGACTGGGGGTGAATGTTTTGCCAATGTGCAACATTCCGTCCATCACCTTGTGTGTTTTGCAAGCTAAGCACACTACATGCAATTGCCATTAATAAATGGTATCATGAAGTAGAGGAGTATTGGTTTGTTCTTAGCTGGCAGATTAGGCCAGTAAAATCTCATCAAAAAGTAATGACTGCCATAGTATTCATTGCAGGGCTTAGAAGAAGAAAAGATACTAACTAAAGAAGAGGAACTAAAGAACCAGGAGTTTCAGGCTGGTATGGTATGGTAGTGATAGTTCCCCAACAGGACGTTAAAAAAAAAACACTTCTATTTCTTCATACAAACCCAAAGATTCAGTCTTGAGTCGCCCCACCTATCGAAATGGGGACAGTGGAAAATCTCATGGATTAACCAAGGGATGTGTTTTTTCCGGTGGGTGTGCCTGCACCAAATTCCAAAAGCTGTGCTGATAGTCCAGAATAGGGACCACCTTGTGATGTTAAGAGTGCACAAGGCAAATAAGCATTCATTGAGAGAAATTTAGAACGACTTGCATCGTTTAACATTTTGTAAAGCCCATTGTAATTCAGCGATAGGACAGCTCTGGAACAGATTTTCTTCGAGAATACCCGACTCTTGCTTTGCAATATGATAGCCGACAATGTAATTTCAGGTGCATTATGTGTTTTCTTTGTTAAAGAACGCATACCATTATCAATTGGGACAAACATTTTCTTTATGGGTCCCTTATCAATGTCCCTTATATATCTGAGGGTTCCCTCTGTGAATAGGTACATAAAATAAAACAGATCCCACTGGTTAGGTCGAGCCTACCAGAAAGCACAAGCTGGCTGGTTGCCAAAGACCTATTGTTTACTTAGAGTGGTCTTCCAGCTCGCCCACTGTTTACCATTGGTTGGCTTTACTGTCAATCATTTGCTTGCTTCTTATTCAATGGCTTTTCGAGTCTCATCCTGTTGTGTTTGTCCCGCAGACTGAGCATACCCTCTTTTCCAATGTTTTGCTTGGCTGATTTGTATCGCTCCACTGCTTACTTTTTATGGAGAAACCTTTTTTTAGTTCAGCCCTCATAGAGATTGCATGTTTTCCAGCTCTCTCCCCTTTGTATATTGCTTACCACCATATACCTACCCCACCGATCCAAGATATCCCCATATTCCCACATCTTCCACAGCTTCCTCCGATCCCTCTCCTGTCCCTTGTACTTATCCAATGTTTGCCCCACGCCACCTCCATTTATCCCCCTCCCCGAGATCTGTTCTTCTAGAAATGAGAGGGCTACATTATGGACAGGCAGCCGCCCAAACATTGGTGCTTTTGCCTCGGTCCTGATACGCTTGTGCAAGAGCTCCCCTATCATTACTGAAGGAATATCACACAATATGCTTTATTAAAGGCTTCTTCCAAGGCTCTGAGACCCCGTGTTTACAGTTCTAGGAGTAGAATTTATGAATGGCATGCGAGCCCCGAAGAGCTGAATATCACGACAGAACGTGCAAGAGGATCAACGTCTATAAAACAAACTGGCTGCATGTGCACTAGTCCACGGAGTCATACTTCTTTCGGGCATATGGCAGGAGCGGGCACTAGTGCCTAGACTTCACAGCCCCATTTTAGGTCGAGCCGAGGTAGCGCATGCACTGCTCTGCGTGGCATGCTGTAATCTAGACTGTGGCTTGAAGCACCTCCCATCATTCTCATTCGTTCATGTTCGTGTCCTTCATAAATGCCTGCTTTTGTTTGGCAAGCATGCTTAATTTGTCCCGCCTTTTGATGTTTTGGACTCACTCAGCAGACTGTTTTACGTGTGGTCTTTTAATTTACGTTCCTTCATAAGCACAATTTTTTATGGGATCTGTCTCAGGCTTATGTGTTAGCATGTCGACCGCTTCACGGACTCCGTGCTTGCATTTTTAAATTATAATCGGTGCGACCGCCGCCACGCTTTATCCTTAAGTTCGGTGGCTGTGTGCCTTTGCTGTCTGTAACTGGTGCTGCCAGCCCGGCAACTGGGGTCAGGGGGGGCCGCCTGTGTTGTCTGCTATTTGTTTTGGCCCATTGGCATGGATGTATGCCCTTGGGGTCTTCGTGTGACTGAATCTCTTTTCTAATCTTAGCTAGTTAGTATTTTTGTGCCTGGCTTTGCAAGGTCGTCGCTCTGTCGGTTCTCGGTTACTTACCAGTTCTCGTGTTACGCTGCATGTTTCGTACACGCGGTGTTCTCATTGCATTGTCAGTCTAGTAAGGAAACCTCTTCTCGTTCACCCTTCACCCCCCATTAGTTTGTCTTTCTGGGTGGTGGGTATTATTTGAACTAAGTATCCAGACACAATTTCCGGCTCTACCATTGCTCCAGTGTTTTGTGATTTTGTGTGCGTTTAAAATGTAAACTACGCTACTCTCACGGTAAACATTCTTTCAAAGGAATGTTGATTTACGCGGTGTAAGGTTACCAGAAAACTGCATGTCTGGAAGGAAGCGATGCTTCAGTATTCCGCCTTTGGTGTACACATTATTTTTCAGGTGTGTTAGGTGAGAATTGCTACTTCCAGAATGCATTATGTTGTTAGCAGGATGTCTCTGCTACTCCATAGTGTAGACAGGCCACCCTCCTCACAGCCTTTTGCATCTCAGTCGAGAGCCCCACATCATGGGTGTATCTCCCATGCAACAGCGCAGGGCATGCAATCAGCAGACACACATCACAATATTGTGCAACATAGAAAGAGACACAGAAAAGATGCAAGAGGATGGGGGTTACATCCGCCAGCAGTGATCCATAAAACACCGTGCTTCTGCAGCAAATTCCCTGATAACAAGGGGCCACAGCCCCCAAAGGGGTCCATTGTGCCCATGACATCATGAGGAATGTGGGAACCCACTAGCTTCGGCACTGTGCATGCCGGTAACTACAGGGGTTCGCTTAAATGCGGGGAAGGGAAGCTTCCTGTCCCCCGAATATGCAACCATTTTAACTACTTTTGTACCGATTAAACATTGTGTTGATATAAGCTTTTTCTGAGTCCGTAGAAGTGGCCGGGAAAGTGCACATCTGTGCAAGAAGGTCGTCAGAGCACACGTATGGGCATCTGCTATAAAATAACTTTCATTGATCAGGTTACGGAACAGCTGTGTTAAATGCTTGCACACATAACGTAAGTAAAAAACATCATTCATAACGCCAATAGTAAAGAGATTGCATTGCAAATGCTTGTTGAACTCTGTTTCCCTTTCATCATTCGGCCCATTAGCCAAGCAGCCTATAGGAGCCTATACCACACTACACATAAGAAAGGACCGGGTATCGGAAAGGAAATATGACAAGAGCTAACTCCACTGCAGAAGCAGAGTGTCTGTGGAGGTTGGCAAAATGCTGCAAGCATTCACATTAGCTTCAGAATGCTCAACACTTCCTCTTCTAAGAGGCAATCCTGAGAATATATCTGCAGAATTTTAAGAGGTCATTTGCCTCCCTTTAGTTAAATTGCTGTTTTTTAAAGACATATAGTGCTGACTGCTGTGCAACCTGGCTTCACGCGATAGGATGTGGTAAATGCTGGCCACGTCAAATCTCTTTTTTATTGAACTTTAAGACACTTTTGTAGAGTGCATGGCAAAAAGTAAAAACAACAAAAACAATTACCTGGAGAAGTGCCCAGCCACTGGATGCGAACAGGGAGCTGTGAGAGGTCCAGGCCTGAAGCAGGGACCGAAGCCATTGGAAGAATGCGGCTGCCCTCGGCCCCCGCAGGGGGCCACCTCAGAGGGCGGCCACCCTACCCCCCCACTTTCCTGCAGGTCTCCAGGATGAGGCCCCTTACAGGGCGCGCCGGACACGTCATGTCCGGCACGCCGGGGGTTGGGGAGGGGTATTTAGGCCTCCTCCCCTCCATTTTGGACCCTCTTTGCTGCCCTTCACGCCGTTCGTCACGTCGTGGTCGCAAATGATTGTTGTACTATCGCTAAAACAAGCAGTGCTTAGGAAGTCTCTTAATGTATGTCTTGTCTCCCGGGCCAGGTCCACTCCAGACGTTCAGCGCCGTTATCGCAGGATTTCACTTCGCACAAGTACACAGCAGGTATTGGGGCGCGGCCGATCGCCGTAGGCACAAGCTTTAAGGTATTTCAATGCCTGGTGGCATGGGGGATGGTACAGCGACGTAAGGGTGAAAAAATGAAAAAGGTTTCAAAAGCGTCACTCTGGCCTAATGGTTAAGGTAACCTCTTACACGGACGATTAGGTGTGCAACCCTTGGTCTTTCAATGTTGTTGGGCGCTCAGTCTACAATGTAGGCAATGGTATTTCCTTCAGTAAGGTTGGGAAAATATTGTGCTTAGGATAAGACGGGGCCTGTCATGGATCTTCCGGTTAGGAAGGAACAAGGAACAGGTACATATTGTGGCATCGGAACTGGGAGCAGTTGGCCTGATTGTTGGCTGCCAGTCCCAGTGGGTGCCTTGTACCAGTCCAACCTGTCCCTTATGGTTATAAGCAGCAGTCAACCTTTATAGGTGAATTCCATTAGGGCACGATGGAGAGAAGTCTTTTTGGCTAAGTCTGGAAGGAAGGTCGAGCAGCTGGTTGTAACAGTCTATAATTTCCAAAGAGCAATTGGGGGTGGCGTGCTGGAACCGCCGCTATGTACATGTTCTTTTCATCATACAGTAATAGCCCCCACCCCCGCCTAGTAAGCCCTGCGGGAATCGCCTCAGGGAGGTTATCAAGGGTGATTTAATGATTGTAATTTTTATCACCAAGGTTTCACCGTCAGTTCGCACACTACAACCAGGAGGACTGTCAGGCGGCCACTCTAATGTTTGAATCCGAAAGTTTTAGGCAGGACTCGGAAGTAGCGGGGGAGGCAGGGCAGGTGTGGTACCAAGCAGCAGAATTGGTTGAGGTAAACAAGTGTACACCCCTCGCTTACACACACCCCCCCTCTCTACCGCTTTCTCGATGATCGCCAAGTCCCCCCCCCCATGTTCACATCGCCTCCAGGTAATGTCGGCAAACCGGATAAGCACTTACCTGTTTTATTTACAGCATAGAGAAGCCTACCCACCTCCCACTCGCCGGCAGACACGGACATGGCACTCCTCCCTAACAAGGGCAACCGTTAACGGACGTACGGAAGCGACAGTGGACGTGTCGACAGGCTAGGGTGAGCCAGGTGACAAAGATCAAAGTAAGTAAGGGCAAAAGGTGAGGGGGGGACGCGGATAAACAGAGCCGTTATGGGGGAAAGTTTTCAACACGCAGGTCGGCACCAAGGCCCTGGGAGGTCAGATACTCATGCTCCTTTATCTCTGCAGGACCCGAGTAGAGTTTCGGCACTACGAAGCAGAGGCATGGATAGCCAGGGATCCCCCCCCCCCTCCTGTTTTCCCAAACAACCACAGGGGAAGAGTCGCAGCCCAGCACGTCGCAGGAAGCTATATGGGCAGACTTTTGGGAAATGGCAAAGACCAGGAGAGTCTCCTGGGCTAAAGAGATGCTTGACGCCTGAAAACAAGGAGATTCTGGTATAGTTGAGGATGTACCTGCGGCAGGTTCAGCAGGGCAAGCTGAGGCAGCGCCCGGGAGGTCGAAGCGTGCACGCCGGCCGACAAACAAGGATTTCCCGGCAGAGCCGCCATCCCAGAGAGTTAGGGTGATTGCCCCCACACGGGCAGCAGTGCCAGCAGTCATCCCGGCCGGCCCGCCACCGCTGATCCCAGTCAACGACACGAACTCTGATAAATTCGGTAAGATGATGGACTCTATGTTGAGCATCTTGGACGACTTTAAATCACGTTTGGTGAATACAGTACAGACACCTACTCCAGTGGCCGATGTGACCTGGGGGGAAAGTACATCATCTATTGTGCGAGTATGGGGCGAAGTTGCTGGACACCAGGCCTGGGCGTAGTGGGGACACGTGGAGCAGCGCCTAGTGTGGCAAAATCTACACAGACTCGCGCGCTCTGCGTAGCCCAACTACGCGCCGCCCGCCCTAATTTAAAAATAATTTAAAGAAGGTTAAAAGTACATATAAAGCTCCTTACCTTCAGCGCGGCGTCCCGGGGCTCCCTCTTCTTTCTGACGGTAACTTCTTCATGCAAATACGCATGCGCAGACGCCCGCGCATTTCTCGCGAGAAATGCGACTGGCGCAGGCGTCCGTGCATGCACATTTGCATGAAGAAGTTACCGTCAGAAAGAAGAGGGAGCCCCGGGACGCCGCGCTGAAGGTAAGGAGGTTTATTTACCTTTACCCTTCTTTAAATTAGGGCGGGCGGGAGGCGGGTGGCGGGCAGCTCTGCTTTGCTACGGTGTGTACGTAGCGCTGCCTGCTACGCCTACTTCGTAAACGGCGAAGCAGGCAGCGCTACGTGCACTCCGTGGGCGAAGCAGAGCACGAAGCCCAGGGTTACTGGATATGCAGGTGTTCAGGAAGGACCAGGCTCAGCAGCCGCCGCAGCGGCAGCAGTGTCACAGCAAGGATTCACTGCGCAAACGGCAATAGAGCGCGACAATAGGGAGACCCCAGCAGCGAGCGACAATGCTACCACGAGCCAGGGAACTTCCGCTTGTGGCGCATGAAAAAATCATGAAGGAGAGGGCTTTGGGGAGGGTGGCAGGGCCATTTCTTTCCCCCTACTTGATAATTTCTTGGTGTCTCCCCTGGGGGTGGTCCCCAAAAAACAACCTGGGTCCTTCCGCCTCATACATCACTTATCTTACCCAGAAGGCAACTCAGTGAATCACTGGCTTGAGGAAGGTAAATGTTCTGTGTCATACTGCTCCTTTCACATGGCGGTAGACATGGTCAGAAGAGCAGGGAGGGGTGCATGGCTGGCGAAGGCTGACATAGAGTCAGCCTTCCGCCTGCTCCCAGTGCACCCTGATAGTCACCATCTGCTGGGCTTTAAATGGCAGAGCAAATTTTACTTTGACAAATGCATGCCGATGGGTTGCGCAGTTTCCTGCGCTTACTTTGAAGCGTTTAGCAGTTTCCTACAGTGGGCACTCATTTGGTCATACAACACAAGGGGAGTCACGCATTATCTAGACGATTTCCTCTTCATAGGGAAAGCAGGGACCCAGGACTGCAGCTTAGCACTTCATCATTTTCAGGAACTCTGGCCCCGGGAAAAACCGAGGGTCCGGCTCAGGTCCTCACTCTCCTGAGCATCGAGTTGGACACGGTCAAGGGCGTGTCCAGGCTCCCTGCCGATAAGGAGCAGGCGTTGCAGTCGGATATGCAGGCTCTCCTGGGCAAGGACAAAGCCCCCCTGGGTGTCATTCAGAGCCTGTTAGGGAAACTGAACTTTGCATCCAGGGTAGTCCCGGCGGGCAGAGTCTTCGCAAGGAGACTAGCGAGGGCCACAGCCAATGTGCGAAAAAAGCATCACATGGTTAAACTAACGAAGGGTCTAAAGGAGGACCTCCTCATGTGGCATGAGTTTCTGGTGAGTTTTAATGGCACAGTCATCTGGAGATCCCCTGGGCTGGTAGCCCAGACATTTGCCTGTTCACGGATGCGTGAGACAGGGAGGGGTTCGGAGTCATAATGGACTGCGAATGGTGCGCTCAAAAATGGCCCAATGCTTGGCACAGGAAGAACATAGCAGCAAAAATAACAGTACTAGAACTCTTTCCCATTGTCATCGCACTACATCTATGGCTAGAGGCGTTGTCAGTCAGGAGGGTGGTATTCTGGTCTGATAACTTGGCGGTGGTACAAGCCATCAATGGGCAGACAGCCAAATGCCCTCTGGTTCTGTGCCTGTTAAGGGAGCTGATCAGGGCCTGCATGCGCTGCAATGTAGAGTTTAGGGCACGTCACATTGAGGGAGTAAAGAACCTAGCGGCTGATGCGCTCTCTCGATTTCAGTGGCTCCGTTTCTGGGAGGCCTGGCCATGAGCGAGAGCGACGATGACCCCTTTCCCTGCGCAGCTATGGAGACTTCTGCGATGGAACAGCAGCTAAGAGCGATGGTCGAATGTTCTCTCGCACCAAGGACCAGGAAAAGATACAGAAATCAGCTATCAACTTTTCATAACATTTCAATGACACTGGGCCAAGCAACGCATCCCCTAGAGCAACGGGTGCAGGGTTTCATACTCTGGGCAAAAAGGCAGGGGAAGAATGACTCGTGGGTGCGGGGTCATTTGTCAGCTGTAACCCATGACACCAAATTGAGAGGTGATCAAGATCCCACTAAGTCCTTCCTGATCTCAGCAGCTTTAAAAGGGTGGGCTAGAGAAGAAGTCAGAGTATCCGACACCAGGGCCCCCATCGAGTTCCCCACACTCCAGGCGATGCTAGACGTAGTAGAACAGGTCACTGTGTCACATTTTGAGGCCAGACTCTTCGCAGCAGCGTTTTGCCTCGCGTTCTTTGGGGCATTACGAACTAGCGAATTGGTGTCTAGGGCAAAAAACGACCAGTCAGGAGACGCATTAGGCAGCCACGACGTATGTGTGTTAGATAGGCTGGTGATCCACCTCAGGAGGTCTAAAACCGACCAAGCTGGGAAGGGGAGGGACATAGTACTAATGCCACTGGGCGACCCCAGGTACTGCCCCGTGGCGAGAGTCAAAGAGTACTTGGCTATCTGCCCTAAGGTCCCGGGTTACTTTCTGATTCATGTGGATCAAGTGCCTCTCTCTAAATTTCAAATGGATAAGGTGATGGGGGCTTGCCTCGGGCGTGCAGGGCTTTCCCTCCCCGACAGGATGTTTGAGTCATTCATTTAGGATTGGGGCCGCTACTACAGCATTTAAGGCGGGCATGGGACAGGAAAGCAAGAGAAAGTGGGTCGATGGGAATCCCGTTGCTTCAAGCGCTACATTCATCCTTGAGTGGGACAGCTACAGGCAGCGTGTCATGCGCTTGCCCCCCCCGCAACAAGGGACTGTTGTAATGTGTGAGCAGTGAATTACGGTGACGGATTTTGCATCCTGTGTATATATGTGTGCAGTGAAGATGAACAGCATAACATGTAATGCTTTTGCAAATATGGAAAGTATTAAATAAGTGTGTGAAAATTGCATCCATTTATTTTGCCAGGATTCCAAATGTGGGTGATTGGCCACTCGTTCGTCGCCAGACTGGCCCAGAGGGCGGAGCGCAGGAAGTGGATGCAGGGTTTCCCACATACTAACGTGGTCTGGTGGGGTTTCCCCGGCATGAGATGGTCCAGCCTGCTGAATAGGCTAGAACAGGGCCTGGCAGGGCGGGAAGGCTTTCCCAACATCTTGATAATACACCTGGGAGGCAACGATCTCACTTCCATGGGCAGGGGTGCTCTCTTACAGGCCATGAAGACTGACCTGGGGGAGATTAGCAAGCGCATGGGACAATGCAAGCTTTTTTGGTCTGAAATAGTGCCACGCTTGGCCTTGCACGGGGCGAAGTCCAACGAAGCGGTTGAACATTCACACAAAAGGGTGAACAGTGCAATGCGCAAGTTCACAGACCAAAGAGGTCTTGAGTTTATCAGACATGAGCTGATCCAAATGAAGGTGAGAGGCTATTTTGATGCCGATATGGTTCACTTGTCACAGGTTGGAATGGACCTGTTCCTCTTGGACATGCAAGAGACACCGGAGGGAGCTGGGTGAAAGTGATTAAAGTGCTGTTGGTTGATGGGGGGCTCGGTAGGCGACGGGGGCCGCCTCCAGAGCTGTGGAGGAGTTACAGGGCGATCTGGAAGCAGGCTGGGTACAGAACATACCTCTGCAAGAGCACAATAGGAGCGCCAGAGCCAAACCCACAGGAGCCTCAGGAGAGGGTCCTGGAACAATGACGTCGGCACCCGTTAGTCCCTAGGGCGGTTGTGGGCCTGAACAACCGGGGGCTTGCCTTGCTACGCTCTGCCCTGAAAGGGGCGTGAGTAATAAGGGACCAATGTGTCACGTGATCCAGTAAGGGGATCACCCCGATAAGGGTAGTGCTGGTTGGGTTTTTTTTCCACAGTGCTTGGCTCATCAGGCGGGCAGGGCAGCATAGGTTAGTACGGCTGCCTGCCCTTGGATCGCCCGTAAGATAACCCACCGTATGTTGCATACTTTTGTATGTAATAAACCTGCAGCAATAATTTTCTCCCAAACAAAAATTGTGTGGTGTATTTATTCATGCATGCTTATTCTGCTGTGGTGTGGGTGGGGGTCTTGTGCCCATAATGGAACTAAGCAAGAGGAGATGAGCAGCCGCCAGGAGGCGTGACAAGTAGGAAGCAAGGAAACGAGAGTGATGTGGAAGTTAACCAATGGTAAGTATTGGTGCTTTTTTCTTTTTTTTTTTAAAACAACATCGTAATTCACTGACCGCACATGTTCAGACGAAACCTAAAAATCTGCTGCTTTTCTTTACAGAGCAAGTGCCTCTCTCCCGGCCAGCAGTTTTGTGTTTTACCATGTATTATCCCCAACCTATAGCGCCTGGATGGGGTGCAGGGCTTGTTTGGGAATGTACTGTTTGCTTAGCAGCAACGATCTGCATGAGTTACTTCTGCTAACCTGTGCTTCTGAAAGAATGTCTGTATTGAAATCCATGCCAACCTTGTATCAAAGCCCAGGGCTCCTGCAGCGCAGAAAGAATGCTCTGTTCAATGTGCCTTTCTTATGGTTCGAGTGGGTCCCTGTGCTTAGACTGGTGGAATGCTGCTACTCCAAAAAACTGCAAACAAATCTGGTTTGCCGTCTGGGCCGGCATATTGTCTACTGAATCAAAGGCCAATTCAATAACGTTGCATTATTTTTAATTGATTTCTCCTGTTCCACAGGTTTCCACAAAGAACAAACTGCTCCGGTCAGAGTCCACTTTGCACCATAGTTTCCAGTGACCCTGCCTGCCCTGATGTAGTTTGCACGGACATTGGGACCGGACTGCGCACACATCACTTTTAAAGGTCTCATCTGCACACAGCTTTAGCGGTTTGCTCTCAAGGACAGCGTTGAAATGCTATACCTAGAGTACGCTTTTGAATTAGACCATTGTTCGTGATTGGATGTTTTTATTGTCTATCATATTTCTTGGTTTTATATTTGAAGGCCTTCATCCCTTTTTCTGGGGCTTGCCCTCTCTCAGTAGCGGCCCGTCCACAGCCAAAGTGGTCAGTCGGCAGGAGGAGAGGGGTGGAATGGGGGTTTCGGGGGACTTTTTTTTTTTTTAAACTTAGCTGAACGCCGCCGACCGCCGCATCATGCTCCTCCAGGCTTCTTCTGGGCACAGGTTCCCAGACTGCACTTCGGCCAATCCTGACGTTGCATGAACGAAGTATCAGGATTGGCCTGAGGACTGGCAACTTAACGTCCAAGCAGACTGGTAGCCTGTGCCTGCTCTCTCCAGCCCCAGCAACACAGCAAGGGCTACAGAGAGCTTCAATGCGCATGAGGGTTTGGCCGGCCTGAGACGGCTGGCCAAACCCTCATGCAAAGTAAAGGGAGTGCCCACCACTCCCCCACTAGCAGTGTCATTCCCTGGACCCGCCCCCAAGACTCATCAGAGTCCTGGAGGCAGGTTCAGGGGATTAAAATAAAACAATAATAAAACTGGTTTAAAACCCATTTTATAATCGTTTCATTTGCCGCCGGCGTGGGGGGTGGCGCTCCTCCGCCCTAATGGAGCGGCCGCCGGTGCCCACTCTGGAACCCCGCCACTTCACACTGCTTCTAACTGAATGAGTAGAGTCCTTCCACTTCAGGAAGGGGATGCCCTTTTTAGGTCTCGCCTATGCAGCGCTCATGCGCTGCTTGCGCTGCATAGGAGGACCTTTAGCCGCCGCTCTGCTCTTTTTGGAAGCACACACTCATGCTTGTGGCGGCATTCAACTTGCGGGTGCGAGCAGGGGCGCGCCACAAGTACGAGTATGTGCTTCCAAAATGAGCAGACTGCGCGCGCACCACTCCCGGGCTCACCTCCTGCTCCCCCTCTCTCTCACTCACACATGCGCTCTCAGGACAGTACTGATGCAAACTACAAGCAGAACTTGAATTCGTGTCTCATTTTGCTCCCGCCCCCCCAGGTCCTTGTTGTTGGCTTTCTTCCTGACTCCCTCCCTACATACTTTGTTGCTTTTTTTTTTCACCCGCTTCCCATTGTTCGTATTCCCTTTGCTCCCGCCCATGTTGTCAGTGTTATCTTTCTTACGCCATGCCTGTGCCTGTGCCTGTGCCTATATGGAAATGACCGCTGGAACCCCCATTGACCTCCCATCCTAAAGCGCTTATGCCATCGTATCCTACTAACACTCGGTGTATTTGCACATTAAAATGTGGAGCCCGTCTTACCTGCCGATTCACACAATCACCCTCGGAATTCCTGACGAGTCACTATTTTGTCATCTTTAACTTCCTAACACGCTTATGCCGCCTTATCCTAATAACACTGGATGTATTTGCACATTAAATTGTGGAGCCAGTCTTACATGACGATTCACACACTCGCACTCAGAATTCCTGACGTCATCACGCAGGCATGCATATGTTTGAAGTTACTTCACAATAGCCAAAGGAGGAGTATGCCTCTTGCTGCGACTCGCCCTTACTCTGTGTCTTCAGAAGAGAGTGAACAACGTTTAAACTGTTGGATACCCACACGTATCTCTTCTTTTTGCCGTTTTCCCAAGCTGGCTTGGCAAACTTTTTTGGACTAGTGATCTCACAAAACTTTTGTATGCCGCATTCATCATGGAATACCCTCGCACATGTTGCCCTATTACAAGCTATCTCGCCTGATTTTTGGCGAGCTTCTTCAGCAATTACTATTGAGAATTATGACAATGACGAGAAGGCACTTAGCAATGCAGTCTTGGTGCTCTGTAAACATACCCGTTATTTAATCCTTCAAACCGAAAATGTGGAGTAGTGAAAGGTATTTGAGCATATATTTTTTTTTATGACGCACGCCATCGCTTCACATGTATCTCTTCTAGGCAATGTATTCTCTACATGTTCATTTTTGGGATTACTTCATGAGTGCCGGCACTCGCATGGTAATAGTGTACGGTACTGGTGTTTACATATGCAGAGTTTCTACCCTGCAAGTTGTAGGAAGGACCCAACTATTCCTTTCGTCTATACATTTTCTTGAGTGGTACACAAGTGGTAATACTTGCATCAATCCCTTCAGTGTAGTGTGTATTGTTTATATTGCATTGTTTTTGTGTGCTAAAGCGTGAAATGTTTTTCACAGAAAGCGATATGTTTATCACTGTAACAAAGTTCATGTAAACTTTTGTGTTAAAACACGGAATAAAGCCACACATAATTAGAATCAAAAAGGTTATTTAATTTTAATTTATTCTCACACTTATTTGTTTCCCTCAAATTATTTGGCTCCATCAGATCCAAGCTAACCAACTAATTCATTGCATATTCACATGAATTATTGCTAATTAATTTGGAAACAAAATCAATGAAAATGTTTTAAACAATAAACGGTACCTAACCTGTGGGTAACAGGAAAAATGCCCTGCGCTTCACTCACAGTACACGGATACCGAACCAATGTGGATATGTACAATACATAAAAATAATATAGAAAAAAAGAATAACTGTGTGTGACAGCAGAATTTCTTGTGATGACTTTTATTCATACATGGTTTACATTCTTGAACAGCCAACACGTGTTTTGCACACATTGCGCTTCTTCAGGGCTGTTACAAACATAGCAAATATGTACATCAGTATTTTTATATAACAATACAGATTTATCTGCAATTTGCTATACATTCTTATTGAATACATTCATGAATTCCAAATCAAAATATAGGACTGTGTCATTCTAATATGCCAGTGTATGAGTAGAACGTTTTACAATGAAATGTGTACGATATAATGTAATGTGTCTGTAATGAGATTTATGCAATGAAATCAGCTATATGCTAAATTCATAAATCTCACATCATAATCCCGGTCACTGGAATTATGAGGCAGGGTTGCACCAAATTATGCAACAAGAAAACACAAATTATGCAGCGTAATGCGGCGAATTGTTTTTCTTGTATTATTTAATTTTCTTGTCATTTTGGCATGTTATCCTCTAGGCAAAGGTTTCATGTCGTTAGTAATAGTTCAACAAGTACAGCAAAGTGCATTACGTTGCCCGGCAACAAGTGGTGCCACATTTTTTGTGACGTCCGATTCGATTGTGCTAGAAGCTATTTTTTGTCTGCAGATTATACAGCAGATGTGTTATGTGGCAAATCTATACTTACACAGAAAATGCCTCGGCATCGAAAAATGCCAATTGCCATGTCCACAATGTTGATCAATTGAATAGCTTAGAGTGTTTTAGACAGGCTGTCTATCTTTGGGGTCAGCAGTCATGGGCTCAACATCAAAAACGATGTGAAAGTCTAATGAATGCAGGGAAGCCCAGCCGCTCTACAATATAGCTTTAAGACATTGACAAAGCCAATAGCTCTGGCTAAACACTTATAAGATCCCAAGACAAGACCTATTGGCTATGCGAATGCTTGTTTTAATCATTCAGCACTTCATTACTTTTTTGTTTCTTTCTTTTTCCAGGGTCTTTTTCCTACCATCCTGACTGCCACCCTCTCTGTATCCTTACACCCCCCCCCCCCTTCTCGCTTGCACTGTGTACCCCCGTCTCACTCCCTGTTTTTTTATTTATTTGTTTTGAATTCCTGTTTCCCTCCAAGAGACCTCCACTCTCTTTTCGGGCACAAACCTCAAGTTGGCTGCCCTGTGTGTGCATGTGCGGTGACACAACAGAGGCCATTTTAACGTTTTTTTAAATTTACCATTCAACCATCTCCAATGCCAATTTCAGAATGATAAAATAAAAAATGGAAAAAGTAATAATCATAAATGCAAACGTTTGTGGGCACACCAGTGCAGACAAACATTGGCACAGGTAAATGGTTGGCACTTGCCTTTTAAAGGGGAGGCTTGCTGACTTTGCCAATGCTTATTTTCAGCTGCAATCAGTAGACCAATCATCAGATCCTCTGCAAGTTGTTGCACTTGTGACAATGTGTGTAGCGAAAAGCTATTCTCACCCTGTGGCCCGCAGGCCACTGGTGTCAACGAGGACTACTCAAGGCATCCACAACTGGGTCTAAAATTAATCTTTGCAGATTAGCCCTCAGCGCGGAGGAGTCTCCCGCTCCTCCATCCCCACCAGTGTTCAGCCCTCTATATGATGTTTAGAGCACCTCACAATCAAACCTTCATAACTTTTATACACAAAAGCCCAACGAGCCTCTCCCCCCGCCACACACACACACACACACGTTGGAGATTCTAAAGATGCCCAGGGTTTGTAGACTCTGTTGGAGGGAAAAAAGAAAATAGGCAAAATATTGCAATATTCATTTTTTTCGAAAAGGTGGTATACAAGAAAGTATATCGTGTTTTTTCTAAACATTGCACCAATAAAAGTATGTTGTGTTAAAACCACCATCTTCCCAGCTTTTAAGAACAGGCAGATTTGCAAAGAACAATTTTTACTGTTTTTGCATTTTGCAAAGTGGTAATCCAGATTTCCAAATGTTTGTGGTTTCTGCCTACTGACAGATTGGTGAAAGTGCATGTGGAACCTATGGGTAAATCCAGAAAGCTGTATATTTCAGAAAAATAGACAAAATTCTAAATTTAGTTACATGTTTTCCCAAAAAAGTAACTGGTGAATTAAAAATCAATGAAAATAGGTCAGAAAAAATGGAAATAGTTATTTTTTGGTCCAATGTCCAATGTTAATATACTGTTACGTCTTTCAGATCCTTTAGTTTGCAGAGATATATAGTGTATATTGTATATATAGTGTGTCTGAAAGTACGCAATACTCCGAGCCAACAACTGAGCTGCGGCTTATAATGATTTTTCATCATCCCTCTCCCAAGGGGTAAGACACTGTTCCCTTTGAGCAGACGATGAGAGTATTTGCCCAGAGGGGCCTTTTTACTCCTCTCCACAAACGGAATCCTGGTGTCCAGTGGGTGGGTCCCTGCTTAGGGATTGCCCCTTGAGGGCGTCACTGTGAGGCATGCTGGGTTCAGTGTTGCGCCTTGGCTTTCTTAAAGACACAATGCACCTTTCTATCTCTACTGCGGTGCTAGGACTGCAATGACAATATCATTTAAGGTTTTGATTTTAAAAGAGCAACCAAGAATTTGGGCAACAATGATGCTCTGCTTTTTTTAACATTCTTCTTGAGTCTTTTATAGATTTATTATTGATGTTATTAGAAGTTAAAATGCGAATACAATTAGATTAAGATTTTTTTTCTCTCTTGGGAAGGCGTTATATGATCACATGCGAGTGGAGATACTCTAAGATCTCAAACTAGAAGACACCTTTTACCCACGCATTATCATTTGATGCCATAGAATGACCTTTATTCTGATCTTCTTTTATCTTAAAATTCATTTTTAAAGGTTTAGAATATTTATGGAAATACTAAAATAAATATATTTAATGGAACTCACCAAACCACAGAACATGCTCTTAAACATTGCATACATAAACAAGGAAGGAGTGACACCTACAACTTCACAGCATTAGATACCCCCCAGGTCCTTTCATAGACCAGAAACAAACAGCACAACACACAAGATTACACTAAGAGCCCAACACAGTCAACAAATCCTTACACTAGGACACCACGAGAAATGTGAACGAGCAAACTTGCTCCCAACCTTCAAAAGCAAACCATATACCGCCAAACCACATTGCTGTATATAGTAACCACATAATTTGATAACACACGAAGAGGTACATGAAGAACTTAACCACAGCCACTACACTAAACTGAAGGGAAAGCGTGCACTAATCAACCACACTACATATGGTCATGGGTCCTCTTTGCCTGTCCGTCACTGCTAACTAGTGACAAATGGCAACTCTGCCCTCTCAACCAAATAACTTCCAGAATATGAAACAAACACCACTATCACCCTTTACCTGGCAGCACAGCCACTAACCCAAGTCATTCAAAACGCCTGACAGACTCTCTTCAGACAGCCAGGAGCAAGACATGCGCGAAATGCACAGGCTCTTGGCTGCCCGAGCTAAACTTTACTGGGCTGAAGATGTCTCGGCTCCTGTGGGCGTGACCTCCTCAGCTCTGCAAAGGTCCTCGAAGGACTCAACTTTGTGACAGGGGGGAGCGTCACTTATTGAATCAGACCTTGGCGCTTCCGTTTTAAGCACTGAAGTGCTCAAGGCAGAGTGTCAATCAGTGACACCTCGTCACAGAGTTGGGTTGGGTCAGCAGTCACTGACACCATCCCAATCAGTGACAAGGCTGAGGTCAGCCAATGAAGGAAGGTAGCAGTCCCAAGGTCAACTGAGGAGGGAAGGCACCAGTCCCAACCTTCCTGGGACCACAAAGGCAGAGCTGCAGATTAGTGTGATCTCTTTTTTAAATTAATGTTTGGGGCGTGCGTGTTTGAATATTGAGTAATGAGTGTTGCGAGTGTGTTTCTCGCTCGTCTACTTCCTTCCCTCCTAAAATTACTAGCCACCACTGCGAGAGAGAGTGAGCGTGTGTGAGAGTGAGTGACAAGGCAAATGAGTGTAACAGTGAGTATTAATGAGCCATAAGTAGTGAAAATAAAGGAGAAATGGAGAATGTGAGAGTGAGACCATGATACAGCGATGGAGTGAGTGCAAAAGAATCACTGTGAGCAAGTATGAGTGTGAATGAGGAGGTGTGAGTGCGAATAAGTAAGAATGACTGAATGTGATGAAGCGTGAGAGAGTATGTTTGAGAAAGTGTTACTCTTGTGAGTCTGCCACTGATGCTGTTATACTAAACATAAATGTTGGCCTAAGAGGCAGCCAAGGAAAATTGCTGGTACGTTAGAGGCATTTCGTACATATGGCATCACCCATGGATGGCAATGGCATACTGCACATAGTTCTCGGCATAAAGAGCACCCATGACAAAATGCTGCCATTGGTATATGCGAGCTAATTCTTGACGGAAGGAGTAATCTTATCAACATGCGTCCACCCAAGTAGTAATTCTTGGAGAATGGGGCATGATACGTGCATACTGTACATTGTTTTTGGCGTTAGGCTAAGGAACACCTATGGCAAAATGCTGGCGTTTCATTTTGGGTGCAATTCTAAGTATATGACATTTATTTTATTTGAAAAGTTTTATATAGCGCTGGCTAGACCCGGAGGTATCAGAGCGCTTTACATGAGGACGAACATTGTTTCAGAGCATAGTTACAAGTTACATGAGTTACTAGTGCGAAATTACATGCATTAAAAACATAGATGTAAGGAAAAAAAGCAGGCAAGGGAAGAGAGGAAAGGGGAGAGAGGAAAGGGTGATCCCAGTGGAAGAGGTATCATTCCCACACATCTGCTGTGTGTTGTTCCCTTTGCGCTCTGGACTCTCTCAGAGGGGTCTCTGAAACTCCTGGGCATAAATACTGGATCCCTCCCCAACAGGGGAGAAGGAGTGCTTTGGCAAGGGGCGCCATTCCCACACCTCCGCTGTGTGTGGCTCCCTTAACGCTGTGGACTCTCTCAGGGGGGTCTCTGAGACTCCTCAGTAAAAATGCTGGATCGCTCCCCAACAAGGGGACAAGGAGTGCTGTGGTAAAGGGCACACACAATGGTGGGTAACACATAGTTACATCTGTTACAGTTACCATTATATTCTTAGGAGAGAAACGTGAGCATACATAATAATTTAAGATATTAGCGCGTATCATATCCAAGACACACGTCATATGGGGAATGGAAGGTAGTGGGGGAAAGGTAAACAGGGGAGAGGAAAGCAGACAGAGTCAGGTAGATCTGAAAGGGGAAAGTACTCCAGGGGGAGCAAAAGTCAAAGCAGTCGAGGAGAGAGACCGATAAAACCGTGAAGAACCGTGAAAAACAATGTCCGATGTCCAGCTGTGTA
Organism: Triturus cristatus; assembly: GCF_964204655.1. Lineage (NCBI taxonomy): Eukaryota > Metazoa > Chordata > Amphibia > Caudata > Salamandridae > Triturus > Triturus cristatus. Next base: position 1,015,495,521 of record NC_140588.1, read on the forward strand.
GGTGACGGCCGAGCGGGTGTCCCAGAGCCAGACTCTGCTATAGCTGCATAGGACAGCAGCCAAGGGTACTCGGGCTCCGCAGTATGTACACACAGTTTAAAGTTTCAGCTTGTGGGGCTCATCGTTCCATAGAATCAGTCCTGGTGTTACTGGGAGGCGCCGTCCACCATGTCTTCCATCTCGGGGTGAGCGCAAGCGAGGTACGGATGCGGAAGTTAATTTGAATTTTGTCTGAGAGATCTGCTTTCAGAGCAGCCAAAGAAGAGCCCATATACCCCTTTAGTTCTTCAAGTAGCTCCTTTTTAAAGTCATAAAAGGGAGTATAAAAGTCATTCTTTTGTTAGGGCCATTGGGTCAGTGTCCGCCTTGCCGCAGAAGTTGCCGTCTGACATCTGCATAGCAAGATGGTGGAGCTGGCATGGCACTTCGGTGGTAATTCTTGCCATAAGGGGCCATGACAAAATGTTGGTGCTGGCACTCAGAAGAAAACTCTTGGATTTAGGGAAGACCATGGCATAAGGGGGTACGGGAGGGGTTAAGAGCAACCCAGAAAAAATGCTGTCCCTCACATACTAGACATAACTTTTGATATAGAGGTCACCCAGTGTTCTTGGCATAATGGGGCAACAATGGCACATGGAGATGAGGAGTCACCCATAACAAAATGATGGGCCAGGCACAATGGAGGTAATTGGCAGTTTGAGAAAAAAAGGGTTACAATCCTGGGGAGCGTCATGCTTTATTGGCTTGACACACAATTGTTCTGCAAATCTGTGTAAAAACTGGCCCTTAAAATGCAGTATTTTATCCATATTTCTTTCTTCAAAATGTTCTTGGAGTGGCAGGGGAGAGGAGGAGAAGAAGCCCCCTCCCTCAACCTCCGAACCGCCTCTACAAGAAGTAGGACTTCCTCGTTGGAAAGTATTACTACCAAACATGTTCAAAGAACACAGCGGTACAAAAGGGGGTGGTGATGGACGGAGCATCAGAACCAATCAAACACTCACACCCAGTCAACTGATCTGGGTTTGATCCATCACCGTTCTTTAGCCCACTCTGCCACCCCAGTTCAGACATGGCCATATGCAAATCAGTCTGACCCTGTGCCTCATGGGAACAGTCCAGCCCGAACTGCCAAGCCATGCCTTCCCTGGACCGGAAACAAGCTTCCTAGGCCGGTTTCTGGCATTTCAGCCGTCTTCAGCCAGGCTTGCATGAATCCAGTGGCAAAGTGAGCAAGGGACTCACGTCTGAGCATACCCTGCCAACTTATGCGAACAAAGCGGTACAAAAGGGGGTGGTGATGGACGGAGCATCAGAACCAATCAAACACTCACACCCAGTCAACAGATCTGGGTTTGATCCATCACCGTTCTTAGAACACAGCCAGCACTGGATCAACCGCAGTAACTTCACCACAGGATTATGAAACCATGTACACTACTTCCCATTATCCTCACCTTACAAAACACGCCTTCAAGACGCTCAACTACTTGGGAACACGCGACTCTCACATTGCACCTATTTCAGAACTAGAACTCAAACACCACTGCCCACTACAAAATAGACTTTCTCTTCAGCAAAGGGGCCCTACTAGCCCTAGTTTTAAACTTCTCAATTTACACTTCAACCCCTTCCTGTAGCCCTCCAAGTTAACTCCTTGCCCCTTCTCTTCAGTCGGGTCAAGCCAAGGATCCCAGTGAATTCTTTGAGGCAGGTAGGTTGGTGGCTTCTGCCTTAATCTGAGACCTTTTATCATTTGCTCCATGCATAATGGTATTAAAGAGAAGAATGATGTTTATTTGGAGAGGAGCAGAACAAGAGACAGATACATTGATGTGCTCATTTGCTCGTAAAGGCCATCTCGATTTTCCTTTAGTCACGAAGTCAAGCTCCTCAAGCTAATTTTGAGGGCTTTCGAGTCACTTGGATCTTACATCGAGCCCTGTCTAACCCAAACGGAGACTTGCGCTGGATTGCATTAAATAAATGAATAATTAATAAATGCATTTTGGTGGAAGCTGCAAGTTAGCTTTAAAGTATCCAAAGTATAAAATATTTCAGCTACAGGAGCTATTTACAAATAAAGAAGAGACAATTAGAAACCTCTGAAAACGATCTGAAGTATACAAAAAGGTGATGGATGGAATGTTTGCATTAAACTCAGCCACTGGTAATTATTCAGGCTGCATCAGAGTCCATCATTATTTTGAACAGCAAGCCACCTCAGTTTGGAACCCGCCATATGCAACTCAGTCTTGACCCAGGTAAAGTGCGAAAACTCAACTATACCTGGCTGATGAGTTCTAAGCAGGGCAAAATGGGTGCTTGGTTGCTTGTGTTCCAGATCAGAGAAGGCCTGGCCTGACATTTCTGGAGGACTTTCCCCATGGGAGCAGGGTCAAGACAGATTTGCAAATGGCTGGGTCCAAACTGAGGTGGCACGGCGGGTGAAAAATGACGGACTGTGATGCAGCCCCATTCGATTGCCAATGGCTGAGATTAATTCAAGCATTTCATCCGTCACATTGTTGAAGTTAAAACCCTAAGTGTGACAGGGATGGCAAGATGTGGGTCCCGTTCTCACTATGCCACTGGAATCAAGCTAGAACTGGCTGATGAGCCCCGATCAGGATGAAACCAGTTCTGGGTTTCTTATGTTCTGGTTCATGGTGGAACTGGACTAGACTGTTCCCAATGGAGAAGGTTCAAGACTGGACCCAGCCATTTGCAAATCAAGCTGAAGTGGCTTGGTGGGTGAAAAACGATGAACTAGAATGCAGCCATGTGCGACTGCCAGTGGCTGAGATTAATTCAAGCCTTCCATCTATCACCCTGTTGTTGCTGTGATAAGATTCTAGCAGCTGAATGCCTGGTTGGGGTAGAAAAATGAAATGAATGTGTGTCCTCATGTAACGTAACAGGTGCTATGTAAAGCACTCTGATACCTGATTGGATTCGGGTCAAGTTTGCGCTATATAAAACTGCTAAAAAATTTTTTAAAAAGTGTGTTCTTAGAATATTGACTTTGGAAGAAGTTGACAGGGAACCTATGAGCAGATTGGAAGCTGTTAAACATGCTACATCTGTTGCAATAAATCAGATTTACTATACTAAATAAGTGTGGAATTGGTCATTATCATAAGAGAATGGCAGATGAGTTGCCTGTGTAGCCCCAGAAATGCGTCTACACTTACTCACGTTGACACATCACACTGGGAGGATTTTTTGCGGCTTCGTGCCACAGAAAAATGAGACGATTTCTGAAATGCATATCTACTGAACTACTTATGGCATTTGTTTGACGTTTCACTAAGGAATGTACTGCAATGATTTATACTAAGGAACCATTACCTAGGGGCGGTAAGTTTGTTTGAATTCCTGGGAGCTCTTGTAAACTGAATTTGCATCCACGTGTACTTGGTCAGCTGTGTGTAGATCCACTGTGGAGGACCATTGCTACCCTTGGAGGGGATTGTTGGAAATGGGTTGGTGCGGGTGGTTTTCCTTGGCTTTACTTAAGAGTCCGACATTTCTTATTAGGTTGTGTAATGATTTGCCAGCTTGTCCGAAAATTCTAGAGTTTGTTCTGTGCATTTAGATTTACAAAATTCAGTGAGAATTTTGTAAAAAGTTTATTTAAACATTTAGGATTTTAAATTCTGTTTGATTAGTACCTTTTTTAGCTTTTCGATTGTTGACTTGTATATGCTAAGTTTGTGTAGGTGGAGTTTGTCTTATTTGTTTTTAGACAGGTGTGCTGCAGCTTGCTTTATCGTTTAAGTACTGCATTCATCCCCAAAAAACAGAATTCCTTCTCATTTCCCCACCCACTCACACCCCCAAGATAGACTTCTGGTTGAAACACCTAACCTCCTTTGACTGTGCTCCCCACATCATTGACTCCCTGAAATCCTTGGGAGTCACCATAGACAAACACCTGAACATGCAGGCGCAAATCACGAATGCCACCAAGGGAGGTAATCACCAGATGAGTACACTAAGGAAACTCAAACCCTCTCTCCCACAGACAGACTTAAAAATGGCAGTTCAAGCCCAAGTGTTACCAAGATTAGACTATGGAAGCACCACTATATGCGGTCTCCCCAAATACAAGCTGGCCCCGCTTCGCATAATGCTGCGGCCAGACCGGTATCAGGAACTAAAAGAAATAACCACATTTCTCCGACCTTGAAAGCCCTGAACTGGCTGCCCTACGAGGCAAGAATACACCTAAAGATCGCTTGCATGACCCATAAAGCACTGCATAAAAATACCCCCAGTTACTTAGCTCTAAAGCTAGAGCAACCGGGAGGATGCAGACAATTGCGAAGTGCGAGTTCACTACTACTGAAACCACAACCCTTCCTTAAAAAGAGAATTGGTTGCAGAGCATTCTCTGGGATCGCACCGAACATTTGGAACTCCCTACCTCCAGTGGTAAGTGGAATCTCCTCCTTTACCTCCTTCAAAAAAGAAGTAAAAATGCAGCTAATATACAAATTCACATCCTAAGACGGGAAAAGTGTGCAAAGGTGATTGTATATATACACTCGACATTTGAGTGTAAAGTATGGCACTTCAATAGATTATCTAAATGCAAAAGCTTGGAAATCAATTATGCTGAGGATTGAGTTGTGCAACGCAACTGGGATTGGATGGATTCATCTGTAATAAAGATGATATGCTGTGTGAGGGAGAACGAGTTTCTGATGAAAATTCCACTACAAACGTAAATCAAAATTTGGAAGAGTTATTGTGAAGACGAAGACATTTGAACATTTTATTTGTACACAGTATATGTTTTGTATTATTCATTTCTTTGTGTATATTTGGATAAAATTCATGTTTATTTTTTTGTTAAAGGGAGAGATATCTTATGATGTATTTATGGTAATGTTTTGTGTCGTGAAGGTCCCATTCAAAATGTGATAACTCACTGCTGTGACACAGCAATGGTGGGTTACAAACCTCAAAATTTACCTTGGCTACTTCACAAAAGCATTCCAAGCAGCTCCGCCTGGGCTCTGTAAGAGCTTGTCCGAGCAGCGCTGGAATGCAGGGAGCACAGTTTCTGAAGGAGAGAAGAAGAGGAGGCACAAAGAGTGGTGAAGATGGCCAACTAGAGGCCATGTTTTCTTTCCCAATTTGGGGCAGGGAGGAGAGGCGGTGTTATGTATTGCTCCCCTATCACTCCTCTGCCCCAGAGTAGCAGTTAACAGCAGGGATAGATGATTTGGGGAAGCCAAACTTAACATGAAATTATTGATGGGTAAAAGTGAATTACAGGGGATGTTTTCACCTAGGGCTTCTGAGTGACATCATAGACAACTCGATCCTCACTTTCATTGTCTATTTCATGTCATTCAGAACGCCTAGTTAAAAACCATGCCCGTAAGCCACGGGTACCAATAATAATTCTACAAGCTGTTTGGAGCTCTGTAGCCACTGTAAGTACAATGCTAGAACACGGAATGTTATTAGAATGTTGAATGTGCAAGGAGTTGAAGGGTCACCATTGAGCAGAATGGATGCCGTAACTCATGCTACAACTGAGGTTGTGATAAATCACAGTTACCGTACCAAATAAGTGCGAAATAGGTCATTACCTTAACAGGTGACACAATGATCCCACAAGAATAGATGCCCTGAGGCACTGCACTCACCCTTGTAGAAGCTATCAGATTACCCCCTTCAAAAGCAAGGGTGAGGTCCAGCAATGCCTAACATGGGTGAGTGAGACCACTGCTCTCTAGAGGTGGGCAAGCCAACAAATCAATAGAGACGCGAGCCAAAGGTCAGCTCTAGTTTTCAGAGCCTGTGCACGAGCCGAGCCCAGGAACCTATTTGGCATGTAAATCGTGCAACAAAGATCATGTTAAAATATCATAATGTGTCTTCAGAATTCACAAAACTGTATTTCTTTAACATGGCGAAGCATCTTGCCTTAGTACATCAGATTATTTGAGAAGTAATTTATTAAAAGTGAGATTATTAAAACAAACTGAGAAACATTCCTAGCCCGCTTCGATTAGGATGTGATTAGGGAACTAAGAGGCAAGGCAGTTTTCATGTGTATTCTATAAAAGGTCAACAATTGTATTACAGATGGAGCAATGGTATGGGCTATTGAACAGATGAGAGGGTTTTGTACAGCGCAATTCTGAAATTGTGTGCTTGAAGGTACTCTCATATCAAATAATGAAGTAAAGAAGCATTGGCAAGGCCAACAGGTCTCGCCTTTGAGACCTATTGGCTTTGCCAGTGATTTTTATCCCTGCTGTACAGCATCCCTGATGCTGTACAAAAAAGCCTTTGGCACTGGCCTCCTGTGTGGTCATTTTGGAGGTGCACACATCAAGCATGTGCGTGCCTCTAAAATGAGGTGAGTGCTTTCTTCAAATTTGCATTTACCGATCAGAGTAGGGTCGGTTACTAAAAAACTTTTGTTTCTATTTTTTTTTTAAGCAAACATCAGGAGGGTGGGGGAGCAGAAAGCACTAGGGGGCAGAAGTAACACGGGACAGAGAAGCAACACGGGACAGCAATGCAACACAGAAGCAACACACAAGATGGCTGGGGGAGGCAAAAGCAACACAGAGGAGACAGGGCAGGGATGCAGAAGTAATAGGAGGTTGGAAGAAAGCAACACGGAGGGCATGCGAGGGCGACAACAGGGAGAGAGGAGGGCATGCGTGGGGAAAAAGCACATGGGTGAGTGCAACAGAGTGGGACTTCTGGGAGAAACACATGGCAACAGAGGGCAACACTGAGTGCTGGGACGAGGAGTAGAAAAAGAAGACAGTTTAAAAAAAAAAACACTCATGCAGTGCTTAACACAAAAGAACAAGCATTGGCACAGCCAATAGGTCTCGCCTTTGGGACCTTATAAGTGTTTTGCCAGAGACTAGCACAGCAGTAACGAGTGGCATACAAGCAGGAAGCCCACACACGGAATTGGTGGAATGGGGGAGGATATATCCAAAACAGGCAGGATGGGGGAGGGATATACCTAAAACAGACAGTGGGATGGAGGGTTTTAGCCACAGCAGTGGGTGGGACGGAGGGTTTTAGCCACAGCAGTGGGTGGGATGGGGGCTAAAGCCACATAAGAGTGTAGGGGGAACCGATATAGCACACCTTGTTTGGGGAGATGGTGATGGCAACACAGAAAAGTTTGTGAATAGCAATCACTGGACACATTAACCTGCTAAACACACAAGAATTCAACTGCTGGACAAAGGCAAACAATGAATAACAGCACGCCCCCCCAGCGTAGATTATTGAAAAGGTAAAATAAAAGCAGTGACGTCATTCCGAAACGAAAAACAAATCACAATTAATGAAGCAACAAGGGTTCACTAGAAGGAGAGAAAGAAACGACTTGTAGGTATGCGGGCGGAAGGTTAGAGACTTTTGCAGGCCAACACCACCCACCAAAATACAATGGCATCAACTAAAACGGAAACAATGAACATTCTGGGAGGTAATAACGCTAGGGTGACCAACCGTCCGTAAATTTCACGGACAGTCCGTAATTTCGTCCGTCTGTCCGTTGTCCATGAAGGATTCTTTAACGGACGCCATTTGTCCGTAATTCTAACCGGGCACCGGTCGCACCACCCTAAAGCCGGCACAGCTTCCACCCACCTCCCTGCTTGACTCTGATGCTGTTGAGGTCGGGTGTAACAGACTCCGATGCAGCACCAAAGCTCTGATCCCCAGCAGCATTGGAGAGGCACTGCGGGATGGCAACCCTCACACCTTCTGTCCTTGATGAGCTGTTAAGAGGTGCTTGAAGGTGACAGAGGGAGGGGCTGCAGCTTCAGGAGCAGGGGCATATATTCAGATGCCAACAGCCCTGAATGCGTCTTTGCAATTTAGAGTGGCCTCACACATTCCCTTTATGCCCAGGACCCCAAACATCCTAGAACCGGCCCTGATTACCCAGAGGCAGCACGTGGTTCTCTTCACAGAGCTTAATTACAGTCACTAAATTGTAAGCAAACCTCGGTTCTGCAAACATGCAGTCTATATTGTAATAAAATTAAGAAATGGCACAATCGCACCCACACTGATTAACAAAGTATGGAGGACAGTCAGTTAAATCAGTTCTCTTGGAGTATCTCCTTTAAGTACTGTACATCACAGTGGGGGATGGCAAAACTAACATTTTGGAAAGAGAGCCTGTCTTCTCGTTGTCTTGTCCAGGAGGGGGTGAGGAGCCCTACCCCACCCTGGAAGAGACCAAGATGATACTAGAATACTGCATGCCCACCCCTGTGCCCACCCTGGTGGATCCGGTTCCCCCTCCTGTGATGGCTCCTGCCCCCCCCCCACAGTGATGGCTCCTGTCCCCCCCATGTGGTGGCTCCTGCCACCCCCCCCCCCCCCCTGCGCCTGTGATGGCTCCTGTCTCCTGTCTCCGCCCTGGGTGGCTTCTGTCCCAGTACTGGAATGGCTCCTGCAGCGAGGGTTAAGTTCTTGATGGGCCTCTTCTCAAAAAGGCTCAGCTCAAAATTAATATGAAAAGGTGGGCGAGTGAGTAAGTGAAGGGATGGGTGGATGGCTGGTTGAATTAGTGAAAGGGTGAATGGATGAATGAAAGATTGAATAGATGGATAATGAGAGAGGATGGAAGGATTGATGAGTGAGTGGAAGGATGGATGAGAGAAAAGGTAAATAGCTGGATGTATGGGTGGAAGGGTAGCTGGATGGGTAACAGGGTGGATGGATGAGTGAAAGGATGGATGAGTGAAAAGGTGGATGGTGAGTGAGTGGGTAGATGGAGGAGTGAAATGATGGATGGGAAGATGAATTGATAAGTGCAAGGGTGAATGGATGGACGGATGAGTGAAAGGGTGGATGTAAGGATGGATGAGAGTGAAAGGGAGGGTCGATGGACAAAAGGATGAATAGATGAGTGAAGGAGTGAAAGGATAAATGGATGAGAGAAAGGATGGATGAGTGATAGGGTCAATGGATGGATTCATAAGTGGATGAGTGGGTGGATGGAAGGAAGGATGGCTAAGTGAAAGGGTCGATGGAGAGAGAAAGGGAGGATGGATGGATGACTGAAAGGGTGGATGGGTGGAAGGAGGAGTGACTGGGTGGATGGATGGATGAGTAAGTGAAAGGATTGCTGGATGGGTAAATGGCTGGATTGGTGAGTGGATGGATGGGTAGAAGAGTGGATGGATGAGTGTACAGATGGATAGGGTGAAAGGGTGGCTGGATGGCTAATGGATAGGTGAGTGAAAGGATGGATGAGTGAAATGATAGATGGAAGTATACATGATGGATAGGTTTGCAAATGGTTGAATATGTTTGGATATGGCTGGGCTTACTTATATACTATTGCGCGTCCTCCTCTGATGTGTCTGTTAAACTTACCTATTGTCCTGAAGTTTTGTCCTGAATTTTGACCCTTTGTCCTGAATTTTTACACTTACCATCCTGAATTTGCACCAATGCCAGTTGGTCACCCTAAATAACGCGCAAATTTTTGTTCCGCTTGGCGCCGAGAAGTCCCGGAGCTAGAATGCAGGGAGTTAAGGGTCCCCCCCCCACCCATGTTTTCGACTAAAGCCAGATGCCCTCACAGGGGCCAGGGGCCTGCTGTGCGGATTAATGCAAACACGCAGGGCAGCTTCAATAAATGCAGGACCCTCCTGACCCGACCCGTGCTTGCGCATGCCTCAGGGTTACATTTGTGTCCGTGTTCAATTTGCAATGTTTGCAGATTTTCAACAGTCGCAATGTCAATTGTTGTAAAAACAAACCCAATCACAAGAGAACTCCACTGGATGTGTGGAGGGGGGAACTAGAGGCATGGGGTTCTAGAAGCAGCAGCCTCCAATACTAAATATTCATCACAAAAGAGCCGCTCCTAGCGTGATAACCCAAACGAGTTACAAGAACGTCGTAAGTGTGGGCATCTCACAAAAAGATACGGACTGGTCTCACACACCACCTGGTGTCATGCTTCATCATTGACCAGTCCTCGCCCTCCAAAACCTTCGTTTGATGGAGGGCGGGAATACACTTGACGACAAGGATGCACTTCTAAGTGATGGAGTGGGGGCCCGTGACTATGTGAGTGAAGTTAAAAATCATTATAGTAATCAGTAGCAATTCTTTAATGTGAAATGAAAACTATATGATATTAAAATACAAGTGTGACGGTGATTGGGACGGTTATTGTTCCCAACCGTCTAGTGAATGGTCGACATGTTTCTGCCTGTATGGCCCCGAAGGGTCCGTGGCATTCATCAGGACCTAAATAAGAAGAATAAAGGGCTCCGTTCTTACCAAATATGGTAATGTGTAACCACTGCGGGAGTGTGGCATAAGTCACACTTCACCGTCTTAGAGCTGCTTCCAATAGTGAAGCCTGAAAATAGAGATTATGGAAAACAATGTAACCCGCTGGGTCATTTGTACCTGTAAAGGAAAGAAAAAGGGGGGGAGAAATCAATGCATGCATTGGATGCCGTGCGTGACACAAGTGTGTACGTGACTTGGTGGCACTCTATTTGTGTACACTAGTGCGGAAATGCGGTGGCAGACAATGCTGCTACCAGGCTTACCCTAATGATTTGGACAACTTGCCCCATGGGGGAAGGGGCGGAGGAGAAACCACAGTTGTGTTTCCTCTGTAAGAGAAAACATGACAGAACAGTTCCTTAGTAAAAGCGTTTAGTTGAAAAGGAATATCACAAAGCGAACTATGTTGTTATTTTAACCAATCTCATAAGATGAGTCAGCATTGTTCCACCTTTTCACATACCCATACTATCGTGCACACTCCATCATCATTCACTTCAGACACACTCTTACTGTAACTTGTGATCAATGCGTCCCGCAACCTATACGTCCGCTCCCGGTCCTCCCGAATTTGAAGATGTCAGGGAGCAGGCGGAGTATATAAAGGTTACTTCCGGGTGCTTAATTGAGGAGGACGGAACAATTTACGAGAATTGACAGCACGTGAGCGATTCCCGGTGTCCCCGGCTACTGTTGCCTGGAGCAAAGATGTCGTTTAGAGGCGTGTGAAAGTCTCGAAGAGACGAGCTTAATTCGTTGAGAGGAGGCTGGGTTTTAATAGCCAATGGTTGGTGCCGAGAGATTTGTGCAAACGATAGTCCGCTGAACAATGGGGAGTGAGGAGGGTTACTGTCATTGGATGGACCGTGTACGAGATTCTAAAACCCGCTCTGATAGGTAGGACTACGGCGGGGGGTGTGGTCGAATATCGAATACGATGGAGCCGTGGCTATGTCGTTGGCATGGAAACGCACATGTAGTAAGTGCTCGTGCGGTGGTGGCGCGATCCTCCGGTTGTTGGACTCGGAGTGGAGGTAACTCTGTGCTGGGTGTGTAGTATATTAGTAAAGACAACGATTGTGAGGGTCTCATGCTGGGCACGTGAGATGGAGATTCTACACCATGCGGTTGAGCGATGCATACAATTTATGGAGGGTCATAAGAGGAAGGTAAATCCCTTGGGTCCCTGGATGCTTGTACGATCAAAAACCGGAGCGATCTCCTGTGTAATGAACTTCTATGGTATTAGAGGAACGCTCCCATACATTCAACAGTCACGAAGCGCTGTGATGAATAAAACCTTTTTAAATGGCATCTCAAAAGTTTCAGAATAGACGATCATTCATCATTAAGTTAAGCCAGAGTGTGTGCGTCCCACACATATTGATGCTCAAACCAGGTACCCCAAACGAGATCCTAACTTATTAGGTGTGGGAGGAGGGACTAAACTATGATGTATGAGCCCAGACCATGATGTAGCGTGAGTTTGTATGAAAACACGTATACATCGTTGTAGAACGATGGTGTATTCTAAGTTCATTGATCCTTCTATCGTGTCAGTTGTAGCCAGGGGATATCATCATTGAGACCCTTCTCATGGGTACCGAGGCGGTAAACCCATCGTTGCTCTCTAAAATGAAGGTTTTTTGTGATGTCGGACTTCTCTTTTCTCATGACCTCAAGTATAGTCCAACTGAGGTCTGTTTCTTTGTGGTTTGCTTCGGAGAAATGGTGAGTCAACTTAGTATTGGTTTTTTTGCACCTGATCGTACTTCGATGCTCGTTGATACGAGTTCTTATCTTCCTAGTCGTCATACCTACATATTGGAGCATGCAGGGACAAGTTAGGAGATAGACAACATTCTCCATGTTACAGTTACTGAATGTTTTGAGTTTCCAGGGTTTTCCAGTGCCTATGTCTACCTCTTTGGTGTTCTTAGTGAGGTTACATGAGTTGCACGTACCACAGGCAAAATGACCCACTACACGTGGTTGGTCCCAGAGTCTAGGTTGTTCAGTGTCCTCCATTGTGGTCATCTGGGCATGTACCAGCTTGTCCCTTAGGTTTCTGTTGCGTTTAAATGCAAAAAGGGGTGCTTCCCATTGTTTCCCTGCGCTGTTCAGTATATGCCATCTTTTTCTGATGATTTTCTGAATAGAGTTTGATGCTGGTGTGAATGTAATGACAGATACTTGTCTATTCATTTTTACTTGCTCGGTGTCTTCCAATAGGGCTTCTCTGGGGTTATTGCTTGCTCTTTTATTGGCCCTCTTTACCATCTTTCTAGGGTAGTTACGTGCGATGAGTTTGTTCTCGAGATGTTTCGCTTGTTCTTTATAGGTTTCTTTTTCAGAACAATTTCTTCTTATCCGTAGAAACTGGCCTACCGGAAGGTTCTGTCTGAGGGCTTTTGGGTGGTAACTTTCATATAAAAGTAAGCTATTCTTATCTGTAGGTTTATTATGGACCTTGGTTGAAAACCCTCTACCAGTGAGTGTGATATCCAAGTCCAGAAAGATAGCGTGGTCCTTGTGGATGGAATGTGTAAACTTGAGGTGTCTGTCTTGAGAGTTCACCCAATGTACGAAAGCGGTTGCATCTTCTTCTGTTCCATTCCACACAATAAGTACATCGTCTATATACCGTTTCCAAATCTTGAGATGGCTTAGAAACGAGTTCACCGGATTGTTAATAAAGTCATCCTCAAATTGTTGGACGTACAGACAGGCCATACTAGGGGCAAAGGTGCTCCCCATCGAAGTTCCTGTTATTTGATGGTAGATAGTTTGTTCATACTGAAAAAAGTTTTCTGTGAGGGCCAGTTCAGCGCATTCCATGACAAAGTGTTGGGGGGTGATGAAATCCCATTGCCTGCGTAGAATGATGTTTTCTACCACTTCCAGTGTTCTTTGTTGAGGTATACTCGTGTACAGGGCTTCGATGTCCATAGTTATAAGCAATCACTGACGGGATCTATCTCCAGATCTCTTAGGAGGCAGAGGACATCTTTAGTGTCCCTTAGGTAGGACGCGGCCTCCTTCACAATTGGCCGCAGGAACCAATCACAAAATTGTGATAGGGGTTCCAGCACAGACCCAATCCCTGAGACGATAGGTCTCCCCGGGGGGGGGCATCCGGTTCTTGTGGATTTTTGGGAGGATGTAGAATCTTGGCATCCTAGGTTCAGTATTGGTCAAGAAATCAGCTTCTTGTCTCGTAACCCAATCGTTACCGAGTGCTTCTTCCACTATGTTCTTTATTTTAATCATGATCTGTTTAGTGGGATCTGTTTGGTGTATGGCATAGCTGTTGGTATCCGCTAGTAGTCGTAGGCACTCCTCCTGGTACATCGAGCGATCCAAGATGACAGTGGCGCCCCCTTTATCCGCTGGTTTTATAACGATGTTGTGGTTATTTTTGAGTCTTTGTAGGGCCATACGTTCTCTCCCCGTCAGATTATCAAACCCTTTGGTGTTCTGGAAATCTATGCTCTCAATGTCTCTGAGTACAGCGTGTTCGAATGCTAGTACTTCACACGAGATATTCTGCATAGGAGGTTGGAAGGTTGATTTTTTACGTAGCCCTGTTGATTTCCTGCCATCTTCACTGGTTTCTGTTGTGTCGCCAAAGAAGTCGCGGAGTTTAAGTTTGCGAAAGAATTCACCGAACTCTCATTTGGGGATGAAGTCCTAGCAGAGATTTTGAACACACCATCTCTACTGGCGGAAACCATTGTCACGCAAACAGTACAAAACTCAGACGAGTGGGAAGCGTTATCCACCAAGAAAAAAGAGCAAATACGAACAGCTCTCCATGGGGCATTTATGACAGAATATCTCCGGAAAAACAGCGCCCCGAGAGGATTGATTGTCACTAACGAGCCTAGACTCTTTCTTAATAACAAAGAGTTTAGAACCAACTGGTCCAGCATCGCTTGGAAATGTACAAAAGATTGGCTCATCCTGATTATTAACACCGCGAGACAACTGGCTGATGCCCTCCTAGTTGAAATCCAGCAGAGCGAAAGTAGGCTAAAAACTACAGTACAACTATCAACCTTCAAGAAAAAGTTGGATGAGATTAATAAAGACCACTCAGAATACAAGGAATATTTGACCCAATCAAAATTGACGAAACTAAAGAAAGATGTACCGAAGTTCAGTAAGGAAACAGTCTATCCATACATAACGGATGAACATTACGATAAACCAACCCCCCAACAAACAGGGAGAAAACAACGTTTCAGACCTACTCCCCAGAACTGGACGTTCAGTTCAGGAGATGAAAGAAGTGATTCCAGCAGCGATGAAGGCTCAGGACCACCTTTCGGAAGACAACCCCATTACCAACCACTGATGCAAATCCAACAACCGCAACACCCTCCCTTCGGTTACTGGCAACAACCGTATTTTCCACCAGGTTTTGTCTATCCTCCCGGCCCCCCTTCTTTTTTATTCCAGGGCAGGGGCAGAGGGAGAGGCCGACAAAAAAGAAGAAACGCAAGGGTCCAATGGGAAGACCAACAACAACAACCACAAGGGATGACAACCAGGAGCAGAGGGAGAACGGAGATGCCCTCAACAGCAGGGATTAACAAACATTGTTAACATCAGTACACACACCCTCACAACTGAAGAAAAGTCCGTCCTTGAGAAAGGTCTGGGCTTTGTTCCCACACCAAGAAATGACCCATTCAGCCTAAATATGGAATTGGCCCAATTCTTTCGCAAACTTAAACTCCGCGACTTCTTTGGCGACACAACAGAAACCAGTGAAGATGGCAGGAAATCAACAGGGCTACGTAAAAAATCAACCTTCCAACCTCCTATGCAGAATATCTCGTGTGAAGTACTAGCATTCGAACACGCTGTACTCAGAGACATTGAGAGCATAGATTTCCAGAACACCAAAGCGTTTGATAATCTGACGGGGAGAGAACGTATGGCCCTACAAAGACTCAAAAATAACCACAACATCGTTATAAAACCAGCGGATAAAGGGGCGCCACTGTCATCTTGGATCGCTCGATGTACCAGGAGGAGTGCCTACGACTACTAGCGGATACCAACAGCTATGCCATACACCAAACAGATCCCACTAAACAGATCATGATTAAAATAAAGAACATAGTGGAAGAAGCACTCAGTAACGATTGGGTTACGAGACAAGAAGCTGATTTCTTGACCAATACTGAACCTAGGATGCCAAGATTCTACATCCTCCCAAAAATCCACAAGAACCGGATGCCCCCCCCGGGGAGACCTATCGTCTCAGGGATTGGGTCTGTGCTGGAACCCCTATCACAATTTTGTGATTGGTTCCTGCGGCCAATTGTGAAGGAGGCCGCGTCCTACCTAAGGGACACTAAAGATGTCCTCTGCCTCCTAAGAGATCTGGAGATAGATCCCGTCAGTGGTTGGCTTTTGACTATGGACATCGAAGCCCTGTACACGAGTATACCTCAACAAAGAACACTGGAAGTGGTAGAAAACATCATTCTACGCAGGCAATGGGATTTCATCACCCCCCAACACTTTGTCATGGAATGCGCTGAACTGGCCCTCACAGAAAACTTTTTTCAGTATGAACAAACTATCTACCATCAAATAACAGGAACTTCGATGGGGAGCACCTTTGCCCCTAGTATGGCCTGTCTGTACGTCCAACAATTTGAGGATGACTTTATTAACAATCCGGTTAACCCGTTTCTAAGTCATCTCAAGATTTGGAAACGGTATATAGACGATGTACTGATTGTGTGGAATGGAACAGAAGAAGATGCAACCGCTTTCGTACATTGGGTGAACTCTCAAGACAGACACCTCAAGTTTACACATTCCATCCACAAGGACCACGCTATCTTTCTGGACTTGGATATCACACTCACTGGTAGAGGGTTTTCAACCAAGGTCCATAATAAACCTACAGATAAGAATAGCTTACTTTTATATGAAAGTTACCACCCAAAAGCCCTCAGACAGAACCTTCCGGTAGGCCAGTTTCTACGGATAAGAAGAAATTGTTCTGAAAAAGAAACCTATAAAGAACAAGCGAAACATCTCGAGAACAAACTCATCGCACGTAACTACCCTAGAAAGATGGTAAAGAGGGCCAATAAAAGAGCAAGCAATAACCCCAGAGAAGCCCTATTGGAAGACACCGAGCAAGTAAAAATGAATAGACAAGTATGTGTCACTACATTCACACCAGCATCAAACTCTATTCAGAAAATCATCAGAAAAAGATGGCATATACTGAACAGCGCAGGGAAACAATGGGAAGCACCCCTTTTTGCATTTAAACGCAACAGAAACCTAAGGGACGAGCTGGTACATGCCCAGATGACCACAATGGAGGACACTGAACCACCTAGACTCTGGGACCAACCACGTGTAGTGGGTCATTTTGCCTGTGGTACGTGCAACTCATGTAACCTCACTAAGAACACCAAAGAGGTAGACATAGGCACTGGTAAACCTTGGAAACTCAAAACATTCAGTAACTGTAACACGGAGAATGTTGTCTATCTCCTAACTTGTCCCTGCATGCTCCAATATGTAGGTATGACGACTAGGAAGATAAGAACTCGTATCAACGAGCATCGAAGTACGATCAGGTGCAAAAAAACCAATACTAAGTTGACTCGCCATTTCTCCGAAGCAAACCACAAAGAAACAGACCTCAGTTGGACTATACTTGAGGTCATGAGAAAAGAGAAGTCCGACATCACAAAAAACCTTCATTTTAGAGAGCAACGATGGGTTTACCGCCTCCGTACCCATGAGAAGGGTCTCAATGATGATATCCCCTGGCTACAACTGACACGATAGAAGGATCAATGAACTTAGAATACACCATCGTTCTACAACGATGTATACGTGTTTTCATACAAACTAGCGCTACATCATGGTCTGGGCTCATACACCATACTTTAGTCCCTCCTCCCACACCTAATAAGTTAGGATCTCGTTTGGGGTACCTGGTTTGAGCATCAATATGTGTGGGACGCACACACTCTGGCTTAACTTAATGATGAATGATCGTCTATTCTGAAACTTTTGAGATGCCATTTAAAAAGGTTTTATTCATCACAGCGCTTCGTGACTGTTGAATGTATGGGAGCGTTCCTCTAATACCATAGAAGTTCATTGCACAGGAGATCGCTCCGGTTTTTGATCGTACAAGCATCCAGGGACCCAAGGGATTTACCTTCCTCTTATGACCCTCCATAAATTGTATGCATCGCTCAACCGCATGGTGTAGAATCTCCATCTCACATGCCCAGCATGAGACCCTCACAATCGTTGTCTTTACTAATATACCACACACCCAGCACAGAGTTACCTCCACTCCGAGTCCAACATCCGGAGGATCGCGCCACCACCGCACGAGCACTTACTACATGTGCGTTTCCATGCCAACGACATAGCCACGGCTCCATCGTATTCGATATTCGACCACACCCCCGCCGTAGTCCTACCTATCAGAGCGGGTTTTAGAATCTCGTACACGGTCCATCCAATGACAGTAACCCTCCTCACTCCCCATTGTTCAGCGCACTATCGTTTGCACAAATCTCTCGGCACCAACCATTGGCTATTAAAACCCAGCCTCCTCTCAACGAATTAAGCTCGTCTCTTCGAGACTTTCACACGCCTCTAAACGACATCTTTGCTCCAGGCAACAGTAGCCGGGGACACCGGGAATCGCTCACGTGCTGTCAATTCTCGTAAATTGTTCCGTCCTCCTCAATTAAGCACCCGGAAGTAACCTTTATATACTCCGCCTGCTCCCTGACATCTTCACATTCGGGAGGACCGGGAGCGGACGTATAGGTTGCGGGACGCATTGATCACAAGTTACAGTAAGAGTGTGTCTGAAGTGAATGATGATGGAGTGTGCACGATAGTATGGGTATGTGAAAAGGTGGAACAATGCTGACTCATCTTATGAGATTGGTTAAAATAACAACATAGTTCGCTTTGTGATATTCCTTTTCAACTAAACGCTTTTACTAAGGAACTGTTCTGTCATGTTTTCTCTTACAGAGGAAACACAACTGTGGTTTCTCCTCCGCCCCTTCCCCCATGGGGCAAGTTGTCCAAATTATTAGGGTAAGCCTGGTAGCAGCATTGTCTGCCACCGCATTTCCGCACTAGTGTACACAAATAGAGTGCCACCAAGTCACGTACACACTTGTGTCACGCACGACATCCAATGCATGCATTGTTTTCTCCCCCCCTTTTTCTTTCCTTTACAGGTACAAATGACCCAGCGAGTTACATTGTTTTCCATAATCTCTATTTTCAGGCTTCACTATTGGAAGCAGCTCTAAGACGGTGAAGTGTGACTTATGCCACACTCCCGCAGTGGTTACACATTACCATATTTGGTAAGAACGGAGCCCTTTATTCTTCTTATTTAGGTCCTGATGAATGCCACAGACCCTTCGGGGCCATCCAGGCAGAAACATGTCGACCATCCACTAGACCATTCACTAGACGGTTGGGAACAATAACCGTCCCAATCACCGTCACACTTGTATTTTAATATCATATAGTTTTCATTTCACATTAAAGAATTGCTACTGATTACTATAATGATTTTTACCTTCACTCACATAGTCACGGGCCCCCACTCCATCACTTAGAAGTGCATCCTTGTCGTCAAGTGTATGCCCGCCCTCCATCAAACGAAGGTTTTGGAGGGCGAGGACTGGTCAATGATGAAGCATGACAGCAGGTGGTGTGTGAGACCAGTCCGTATCTTTTTGTGAGATGCCCACACTTACGACGTTCTTGTAACTCGTTTGGGTTATCACACTAGGAGCGGCTCTTTTGTGATGAATAATTGTTGTAAAAACCCAGAAATGAACCAGTATTCCCGCTTTCCGGTTGGAACTTCGGGTTTTATACTGATGAGCGACCCTCAGGTGGGCAGAAAGTTTTGTGAAAGTGACCCATATTTCTAAAGTGTGAGCATCACCTGAAACCAGTGAACACACGAGTATTTCCAAGACGCTCTCATCTCTCAGCACTAGTTTGATCTTAACAGAGCTTTAATGCACACCAAACAAAAGGGAGCTTATTTGTAAAAGCATTAGCTATTACAAATTGTTTCTTTTTCACATGGGGGCAGTGCAGCCGAAAAGGATTATGAAAAGGACAGAAAAAGAAAGAAACAGGAGCAGAATCCGCTTTTATCCCACAGTATTGTGTAATGGGGCGCTTTCACAGTGCTGTGCGTCTAGATCGGTCTGCTTCAGGGCATGTTTTCCTTTATTTTAATGTCGGGGTTTGATATAACCCAGAGACGCACCCGAACAGCAGCGGATGCTCTATAACGCACTATTTTATTGTAGCAGGAACATCATAAACTTCAGGTGCTGTACATAAAACTATAGTGTGTGTTGTGGGCGGTTTAAACCTGAATAGGGAGACAGCACTAAAGAGCAGGGCTATATTTTTACATCACACATATTTGAATAGTACGGGTGCTACAATCTGCGCCACGTGTTTTTTTAAGTGCAGTGCTGAACTGAACGTTTTCACAACTGTCTGTCAAATAATCAAACCTTTTCCGTGGCCTCCTAAGTGATTTAGTCATATGGAACAGTGACCCACAGCGAAAATAACAGAAGAGAAGTCAAGCAGTCAAGGACAAAGCCTACGTCTCTTGTGGGACTACTAGTGCTGCGTGTTTCATATAGCGCCTAGTGCTGTGCTGGTTACTATCACCCTACTCAAACGCATTCAATGTATCGACCTCAAAAGGATGGAATGGCGAGATTCATACACTGCACATATTTCAGAATAAAATAACAAAGACATGGAACATGCAGCACTAACACACACATAACGCCGCAAACACAACTTTGATGCACAGACGCGATCAACTAAAGTATACAGTTAGAAATCCGGAGCGCACTCTTGAACCTAGCTCAAGCTCCTTGAAGAGCAGGGCGAGTGGGGGGCGGGGGGCTGTCTTCGCCGCTGATATTTGAAACACAGGGACACAAAGAGGAGGGTAGGGCGGGCACACGGAGCTGCCACCCTGCATGCCGCCACTGCTCGCTTCCACAAGCAAAACGCCGTGGGAGTGAACCTTTGCAGAAGAGGTGGAACATGCACCCGCCTTTAGCCATTTGTGTGCTTTCATTCTTAAAAGACACACGCAAAAGATGCGTGGGGGGGGATAGTCAGACCCGCACAGAGTAGTTTAGAGTAATTACAAAAAGCCTCGCAGACCAACGCATGCGCGCTGGTTCAGGCTCGACCTAAATAAGTAGTGCTTGAAAGGCTAACAGTGGAAGTAGAAATGCCAACCAATCAAGAGATAATAAATAGGAAATTATCCATGGAAATAACAAATACAAGACAGACAAGCTGAGACACAAATAAGAATCAGGCAATTGAGAGTGACAGGCAAGCCAATCGATGGGAAGCAGTGGTGAGTGCCAAGCCCCTCTATGAACTTGGTAAGCCACAATATGCAGGCTCGACCTGAAAGGAGGCTCAGTAAAACAAAGTTTCTGCCGAGGGGCACCACCTGCTTAACTCTTGTTTCCGCAATTTTGCAGTGCTCGGTAGGCCTGGGCGAAAATTTTGTTCCGTTCGCGGAAATTGCGATAATATGACATTTTCGCGTTCCGCGGAGAGCGCGAAAATGTCAAAAATTCCGGTTTCCGCAGCTTGGCGATAATTTGTTTCTTGCTCGCGCTGTAAAATAATACATTCTCGCGCGCGCGAGATCGCCTTACCTGAATCCCTGCGTTCGCCGACAAGTTTTCTTGATCCGGTCGCGTTCTCCATGAGATGTTGTATTGTTTTTAGCCATTTGCGCTGTCTCGCGACAGTTCGCGCCCGCAGTGACGTCATGCGTCGCGCGATCACGTCTTTCTTCTCGCGATCATGCACCGCGAGAACAACTCAAAACAAGATGGCCGCGCCCGCAAGCAACCACATGGGTAAGTTGGCGACCCGCAACCATGCAGAAAATCTCGCGAACATGCCGGAAAAAAACTTCCGCATCTTCGCAATATTTCTGCTTGTTTGCGATAATTTTAAACATTTTCGCGATAATTTGCGAAGGTTAATTCCGCAAATTCCGCCCACCCCTAGTGCTCGGTCCTGACTCTGCAAACTAGTGCTGTTTGACATCAAACGCTGTGAAACCTTGCTCTGCTGCCAAACTCCGCATGGATCTGTCAAAGGCAGCATAACGGATATTGGGTAGAATTCCTTACCAACCTAAAATAAATTGCACAGTAAAAAAACTACTTTGTGCTCTACTTGTGCCAGCGTTACAATGAAAAACTGGTAGCCGCGTGGTCTGCCTTGTTTGCTCTCTTATGGCCCACTCAAGGCTCTTCCAAGCCAGGCTCATTTCTATAGTTAGTATAGACGTTTAGGGATTATCACTATAGAGCATATGGCCATTCTTTACAAAAGTAATTTTGAGGAAATATGTAACAAATATAAAATTTTTATAGAGTACATTGATTCTGCAGGAATAAAAACAAAACTTTGATTTTTAGTGAATTTCATACTTTTTGTGCTGCAGCTTCAGAAATTAAAAGCGTGATTGCGGTCATTGTAAATTATGCTATTAAGCTGCACTATTTCTGCTGGAGTGACATCTTTGCAGGACACTAGCCATTTGCCACACTTTCTATGTGTTCTGGCGCTCGAAGGAATACATGTGTCCTTTGTGTGCGGAAACTTCACTTGTTTCAAAGTTATTTCAATGTAACAGTCAGTTCTTTAGGCCCGGTGGCTTCCCCCATGGATGTGGCTCAGTCATGTCATGAGAACTGCTCGATGTGTGGCGCTACAACAACTATTTTGTTTCGATTTAGAATGCTACAGGGCCCTGGCAGAGTAATTAACAGGTGATAAAATTGCCACCTGACTGGCACTGCCTTAATTCAATCTGAGGAGGAATGAAAAAGGCATTAGGAATCAAACTTGAGATTTGCCAGTCAAGTAACCCACCAAGGCCAATGTTCTGAGAGCTGTACATGTGTGCAGCCTCAAAGGCATATGTTGCAATGTACCGCTGAGCAGAACAAAAATGTACTTTTGATCAGCAGTCAGAAACGAATTTCTTTCTGAAGATTAAATTGAAAATACTTCATGCAGTCATTTTACAGAAGGAACTTTTTGGAGAATTGGCAAAAAGTTGTTGTCTTGCGATAACTTTGAAAAAACTGTTTTTAAAGTGTTTTGGATTGAAATTTATAGGAGCTGCTTTTTGGTTGTCTCTTTCATTCCCCTTTTTGAAGATCTCCCATCAGTAGCCTACAAACATTGTCAAATCCACTACACCATCTTTGTTATCTGGTTTGACCAATATATAAAAAAAGGCACAATTCTTCTCTGTATATTCTTGCATTGGCTCCAAGGATAGTTCCACCCCACTCCTTGAAATGTTAGCCCCACTTCCATTGGTTGACCTGTTAGCCTCCTTCCGAAGTTCAGGTCTAGTTGCTCCAATGGATGCTGGTTTGTCATTTCTGCAGCCAGATTGAGTTTCTGAAGCCCAGTGAAAAGAAACATTGCTGGTTGGAGGGCAGGGTAGGAGGCATTCATGGCTTCTGTGTTGCATACACAATCGCAGTCCCTCTGAGATGCCTCCCATCCATGTCAATACTTTTTTTAAAGCACTACAACGCAGCAGGCGCTGGCCGCATCAAAGTGCTTTTAAATAAACCAAAAAAATAAATCGCTTTCAGCCGTGCTGCTGTGGAACATGGCTAAAACATTGACAAAGGCAATACATTGATTGCACCAGACACATTGGATTTGCCAATACTTGTTTTCATTGGATTCTGGTACTTGCAGCTCGTTTTTCATCATAAATACTGGACCACAAATACCAAAATGCAAAGGGAAAAAAAGCACTGGCACGGTGCAACTGGGAACCAACTCAAAAATGAGACGCATGCCTCAGGAGAAATAAATGGCACAATGGAAGGCTTGATTAACTCATCTGTAGTGCTGTGCAAATCTAGATGGGTCTAATTAAGGCACTTGCACCTCTGGGCTCCGTGCACCAACTGAGGGCACTCCCTGCTCATAAAACAAATTTCATGGGTGTTAAATGGGTTAGCATGTGTACAAGCTTCAGTTTAGGGAATATAAAACTGCTAATGCAAGTCATCTCTGTCACTTTTCAGAGTTAGTATCATCACTTAAACAGGCGCAAAATATATTTTATTCCTTTTTTTGGTCTCAGCTAGATAGCGTTAACGCAGTCTTGAAAAAGACAAGTTGTATATACTTTGTGGGCTTCATCCCACCCATAGGCGTCCCATTTGCTGGATCCATCGTCGCACTCCTATTCTTTCTTCCCATTTGTCCATGGCATGCTTGCGTCTTGTCTCTTCTGCGTTTAGCCCTCCTTGAGACTATGGGCCAATGACCACTATCCATCCACTTCTCCCATTTAATGTCTATTTTAGAGAATTCTTTTGTGGTTGTTTAACAGCCCACCTTAGAAGTGGTCGCTCGCTCCCAGCACCGCAGCGTTCCTGCTTGCAGGTGTTCCAAGCCCCAGGCATACCACGCGTTTTCAAGCTGCAGATCGTCGCAGTGGAGCAGCAACCTTAAAAACAGCCGAAAACTCCCAAGTAAATTTTAATTATTTTTACCTTCTTACAAGCAGAGGCAAGCACAGCGTCAGTTATCTTCTCAGAGTTCTATTTATCCAGCAGGCATATTGAGCAGAGAGGGGCTCCTGGGAGGAATTCATGTCACTGCAAGCTTCTATCGCCCCAAAAGACCTTACGTTCAGCCTCAAGTACGCTCTATTAGCTGAAAAAACAACTGAAGCGCGCTACAGTGCCAAAGAGATAGTAACTGGGCCCCGATTTATGCATAGAACAGTGCCACCTACTGAATTTGAAGTCAAACACATTTTAAAGATTACGGTCACACGTATACGTTCATGGATATTCCTCGTCGGATGAGCATAAAACAGAGCTTGTACTTTTATGCACAGATACACGTGCTCGAGCATGCATGCCCACACCTAGTTTGTGCACAGAAAATTACATTTCAAATAAATATCTACATCCAAGAGTTTGCACAGGTGTAACTTGAGAAAATAAAAACTCAGATTGAAAAGTGAAACCTAACAATCTTAAAAAAAAAAAATGTTTACATGCATCTAAGAAGATTCTCTTGTACAAGTCAAATAGATCTGCACCATTTAAAGGGCGGGGGTCTCAAGAGGGCCTGGAGCGATATAGGCCCTACAAGGCCCAAAGTTGCCAATTGAATACACAATACTGGCTCAGAGTTCCAAGGTGACATGTCCTTCATGGGGCTAGGTTATTCTGTATAATACCAACATGACAGCAAGCTTTATAATTCTGAAGATGTCAATGGCCGCCTTGAGGCTAGGGATACTGCTGCAGTGTTTATAAAGGCTGTGTATCATTTTGCAAAGTGTAGATGTGGACGAGTTAACACACCTCGACAGAGGGACGACTGGTTTCAGAACTCACTATTTGTATTAAAATAACAAGCAAGTTTAGACGTCAAGAACAGGACTATTTAAAGATATTGTTACTGAGAATTTGTGATGTATCATGTTTAATATCGTAAAAATACGAGAAATCATGTTAAAAAATTAAATGAAATTATAATAAAATAATTTCACATTTACTACAATATCATTTACCTTTAGTTAAAACATGATAAAAACTATAGTAATATATTTTGAAAAGGGATGGCCAGTCAGAGTTAGTGGGGTTATATTTTTACAAGTACTTTTTTTCATATTTTGCTTGTAGTCTGCTCATATATTTTTTCACCTCATCAGGGACAAGAGGCCACAAGCCGTAAAAGCGTTTTGCATTTCCTACACCAACTAAAGGAGTGCAGCAACTTTGCCAGTAAACAGTGTTTGCAATCTCCATGTGCCATTTTCTTAGCTGATGTTTTTAACAACGAGATGACCTTGGAGTTTCCTGGTTACACCTTAACCGTGGCAGAAATCTTAACGCCAGTTATGGCCAGTAAAGAGTCAGGGCAATACAAAGGGTCAGTGAGAAGTGCAAGGGCCCAGCGTGAATGAGCTATAATTTTAAATGTTTGTGCATAAAACCATTGTATATGAGATAGTTACACAAAAACAGGAACACGGCTTAAAGGGCTCACTGGTTACTAGTGAAACCGGATGTGGGAAGGGCTTATTTCAATGCACTGAATAGTTATTGTAACGCGCCGCATACCACCAACTGCACTCTTAGGCACTGGAGTGCATCTGTATAGTAAGCGCGTTGTGGTTTAGAATACAGCCCGCAGTACATAAGCAAGCACGTGGTTTATTATGTTGCAGAAAGACAGGCTCAAAGCAAATGATCAGTAGAAGCCAGCCAGTCGGATAGCTCAGTGGGTTGAGTGCCTGCAGCAGGCATGTGTGTGTAACATGCAGGTCACAAGTATGAATTGCACTAAGGCAGACGGTGCCTTCTGTTCTTGAGAGGTAAATAAAATAAGTTTCACGATTTTACTAGATAATTTTGGCAGCAGTTGTTAAAGGGAATTGACACCTTTCATCTTGTGTTTTGCTCTCTTTCAAATAGTAAATCTAATTGGGATGTCTTGTTCGTGTATGCCAGTGGTTACACAAAGGAGTAACGGTGCATCCGCTCTGGGCGCTTGGGTGCTGCATCTGTCTAGGGAGAACTTACCATCTGGCCATGCAATGCTGAAACACATTGACAAAGCCAACAGCTCTTGCATTGCCGAGACCGATTGGCTTTGCCAATGCTTGTTTGATGTAGCAAACACCACTTAAAAGCTGAACTATGTCAGAAAAAATACATGTGACTTTACCATAAGTAAAGTTACTTTTAAAACTTCTTGGCATAGTTCTGTGTGTGATGATATCCAATGTATTATTTAGATAGCGTAGACCCAGTCTGAACACAGTCACAAAACACTGCAATCCCCGGTTGGAGAGATGTCCTCATGACCAACAGGGCTTTCTCGAAGTAGATCACAAATACACGCCTTTTGCCCGATACGTCAGTGGTTAGTCGTTTCCCAAGACCCACGAATGAATGAGAGAGCAGAGCATTGCACAGCGTGTTGAAGTAATACTCAAACTTCTTACAGTACAGGCATGAGTCAATTTCATTAATGCAAGTATAATTTCCTAATTTAGTCTCGGGCATTGCCTCGAATATCCACTGTTGGTTTGCAATGACAGACAAAAAAAATTGATATACAAGAACGTGTGGCATATCTATCTCAACAGGGCCCCTGTAAAATATTTTTTTCTAGGAATATTTTATTAATTTTTCAATATTCAGCAGTGGCACAGTGTGAACATGCAACACCAGTTTCTTTGGCTGTAGAAACATTTAATGATAATAGTCTGGATGCGTCTTAGGGTCACGGCACAGTTCTGGCTCAGTCTAGGAGTCAAGAGTTTGTGTCATAGCACTCATTTACAACATTTCCCATGCAAATTCTTAACCAACAGGGTAAAAACATTAAAAAAAAAAAATCAAAAAACACACAACGTGCAATAGCACCCCAGAGCACATTCTACGTCTGTTTTCTTATCTGGACACGAGCATGCAACGCAACCCGTATCTATCTAGGCAAGCGGATGCCATCTGATCCCGCTCAATCTGTCCATTAAGTAGAGCAGGACCGTTACAGTGGGAGAGTTTGGCGGGGCGGATTAAAATATCAACGTAGCACCCCAATCCAGGGGTTCTTCCTGAGCGGAGGGTTGGGGTACTGGGCACACAATAAATTAAAACCAGTTTACCTTCAATCCTGATACCGCCCCAAACCTCTCAAGGGAACGCATGGCACCTCATTTGCCACCTGCCCATTTTGTCCATACAATAGCATGTCATTAGCGTATAACGATGTAGGATGTGTAGTGCCTGTGACAGTAAGGTTCCTGTAAGACTTACCCTCTCTGATCATGCATGCCAGAGCCTCAAAGGCTACTCCAAACAATATCGGAAACGAGGGACAGCCGGTACAGCTGCCTAAATCAATTTTCTAACATTTCGGTATTGATTGCCTGTTGTGGACTCACGCCATGGGATTAGTATATAACAATTCAGTCCATAGTCGAAACCTGAACCTCACACCCACTGCATCCATTACTGGTAGGAAGAGGTAGTCTCCGTATAAGACACCGAATGCCAATTGCTGATACTAGGTATTTATTTGAGAGGGTACAGGATGGGCAATCCATTATCCGAGTCTATCTTCATACACTGGTCCCTGTGCTACGCTCTGGAACAAATCCACTCTGGTCGTGGAGCCCCAATTTTTGCATTTGTAATATTCATATGTTTAAACGCATGCCATAATACATATCTCGCCTTTGAGTGAAAATGTAATCGATTCCTACTCAAGGGAAATGAGAAATAGGGTTGTGACCACTCTCCTCGCGACGAAACATCAATGCATGTTGGCAAGCCTGTTAGTCCCCTTTCAATTTTTAGGGCTTGTCCCCCACAGACCTTGCTCAGGGGAAGGCTACTTTGTCGTGCAACACTTTGATTGGGTCAATACATAAAGAATAAATAATAGATGTATCTGTGGGTCATGAGACTGCAGAAATGTGGTCGTTGCAGGGCCTTTGTCACTGGACATCAGGCTCATAGGGCAGGGCATCTTTCAGATTCTGGCTTTTATGCAACTCATACCAGGAGTTCTAGCAGTATTTTGGTGAACCTAGCGCCTATGCGAACAGCCAATCGGATCTTTTCTACCATGGGAGTCAGAGCCTCGTTTGTTCGGATTGGACACTTTAAAGCCCACCATTCCCCACCCTCCACACATACCCGGATGGGGCCACATGCTATAGAAACTTACCGGGTCCACTCGTCAGAGTCCTTCCCGCCTGGAGCAGCCCGGTGGCCCTGCTCGTATCTCGGCTTCGGACCGGCCCCTGCCAAAAAGGAGAACAGGGTTGGAAGGTGGCGGATTAAAAAACACGCGTGTGCCCCGCTCAGTGTCTTGTGAAAGGAGCGCTGTGGCAAGAGACGTTACAAAATCGTGAGTCGTGGTAGGTTACAGCATTAATAACAGTAAATCCCGGCCCTTGGAGACTGCGGCTGGCACACGCGGCAGCACAGAGAGGGCACCATGCCCTCTCCTGTGACATCGGACTCCATTCTCTGCCTGTGTACACACTTCGTTCTCAAACGAGAATTCACAATTCAAAATGTACAAGAAATGTGTTCCCTGGCACAATAAACTCCCCCCTTTACCGGCATCTCACACTGGATTTGCGCATTTTAGGCGTAACTGCAAATTGTATTTGGAGTTTAATTTACAAAAAACACCTAGCAGAAAAATGACTAAAAGCACATCTTTTACGCATTTTCTTAGGACACGTGTGTCTAACACATTATTAAAAACTTCGTTTAGTGAAGTGTAGGTGGTATTAAATATCACAGTGATGTCATTTAAAAACACCCTCGGGCGTGGCATTAGAACTTGACTCGGGTACAGCGGGACTATAGCGCTATGAATAATCTACAAGGCACCTTTCTGTTGTCGGATTTGTAGGGCTCGATTCACAAACTGCATTTTGTAGTGAGTTTTTTTTTAGCACTACTATAGTACTACAAAACTCTCTAAAGAATGCTGTTCACAAACTGCACTTCTGTAGTAACCTATACTTTTGAGTGAGTTTACTACTTGTCCATAGTCAAAAATCTCACTTCCTAGTAACTTTTACTTTTTAGTTAAGTCCCCCCACTTCCATTATTTTCCATGGGAGGGTATTGCAGTACCAGTGCTTCGCCATGTGCGGTGCTGTACTTAATACAAAAGTGTAAGTACAAGGGTAAGTTACTACAAAAGTGCAGTTTGTGAAAAACGAAGAAAAGTAGAAGACGAATTCAGAGGTGTAAACTTACTTAAAATTGTAAGTTACCTTTGTGAATTAGGATCGTAGTCTTTAAGAGATGGTAGGTATTACAGAAAAGTGTCACGTGTACAGTTACAAAAGTCCTTCAACATTAATAGACAAGCATTTGCGATGCAATATGTCTCGCCTTTACGCGAGTTTGAGCTATTGACATTGCAAACAATGCCTTTTATTTTTGTTTTTGTTTTTAAAACATAAATAAAAGGCAGTGTCATTTACAATGCCAGTAGCTTAAACTTGCGTAAATGCGAGACCTATTGCATTGCAAATGCTTGTTATATGTGGTGTCCTGGGTACTTAAGATGACTCTAGTATTCTAATTAAACCCAAAAAATCTAAGAGTGTGGAGGGTGGCACTATTACAGATGTACAACAAACAGTTGAGCTACGTTTCTAGGTAAAGCTAGACCTAGCTGTGAATCTGCTCGGAACGGCCACACAATGCCAAAAGTTCATAAACAGTATGTAATCGTGCATCGGTGGTGTAGCATTGTGTGAGTTAGCAATGACGGAATCATTTTGGCTCCTGATGGACTCAGTAGAACTGTGATGTCAGTGTTCGAGCATAGTGAAGTGAATGCAGGCTTAGAATGTTGAGCTCACGCAAATAAACACAGAGGTGTAATACCAAGCTCCGTGTGTGGCGTAGTCATTGGTGGGTGCCCAGGCTGGGAGGACGCTCCAGGTGATTGCTTTACATCTCAAGTGCTACTTAAAAGGTGCTCACGCTGCGTTGGCACTGTCTGTATTGACATGAATACCCTCTAGAGAACTGGGGAAGCCCACACACCAGCCTAGAGAGGTCTCTTTAGTGGCGTGCAAGCTGGGGTTAGGGCCTGTTTAAAAAACTGATATGCTCCCTCCATCCAAGGTACGACCGGACCGCCATCCAGTCAAAAGTGAGCTTAAGACATTCAAAGCATGGATTTGGAAAGAATCCTAATTCAGATGAAGCTCTGGTAGGACTTGTGACCAAAAAGAAGTGTCTGTTCACCTTTTCCCGACACAAAACTTACGTAGGGTTTGTCCGAATAAAGAGATTACTCGTATTTTTCATTCTAATGTAATCGCAGAGATGACCACTGGCTTCATATTGCTGCATGCCAAGAGCTCAGAAGACAGGAGCTACAGCAGATAAAATAAAATTGATATTCCAGCATGATTGTGCATCCGAAATGATGGACACGCACTAAGGCGTACTAAAGAACTTGCGTCTTCTGCAATAAATGCAGTGTCAGAACTGATTTGAGTGTGGATCCGTTACGGGTAATGTTGATGATGCTCTGGACTGGTCCGATTTTGCCCAATTTGAAAAAGTAAAGTCAGAACACAGCCCAAAGTGGAAGCAACCTGGAATCCAGAGCCAGAAAATCAGCAATGTGGCCCAGAATGGCATCTACTGGACTGGTCCCTCGATGACTGTTCCCTGCCCTTTACTTCTCACATCCTTGTTGCTTTACCAGGCTGTACTTTTCTTAAAACTGGCTTATACCAGTTTCCCTATCGAAGTGCGCTACAAAGCACACCGCTTATTTAAAAAAACGCAGATGTATTTTACGGTTTCATTAAATAGGAAATAAGGTAAATACTAGTGGTGATAATTGCGAGTGGTCACATTAATGTAGCATCGATGGAAGTCCAAGACAGGCTTAAGAAGCACTAGGAATCCACTCTGAAGTCGAACAATTTCAGAAGCCAGCAGCTCTCCATGAGATGAGAGCGGAGAGGCTCACCGCGACAGGCAGAGTGCAGCAGAGAGGGCTGATGGGTGAGGAGGTAGAAGTGCAACTCTAGGAGGACTTCACACTCCAGGGGGTGCAGGGCAGATTGGGGAAGGTGCTCATTTGCGGAGGAATGTATAGTGGATCTGGGGGGGGGGGGTTAAGGTATGAAGGGTAGGCTGCAGAGTTAGCACACCCCTACTTGAGATGCAGAAGGGACTCAAAGTGAGGCTCATCTGGTGCAGAGCAATGGCTGGCAAGATTCCCTGGAGGGGAGAGAGGGTCTGGAAACAGAAGACCACAGTGCATTACGTAAAGAGGCTATTGGCTGCAGGAGCATAGAATGGTGGTATTTAAGACTCTAAAGAACTACTTTAAGACTAGAAGAAGACAAAAAAATACAAAAATATGAGTCAGACAAACAAAGAACCCCAAGATACACAGTGTTTATATTGCAGAGTACAGATTTCGAATAGCCAAGTTGTTTCTCCGATCGTCTCCCCCAATCTCTCTCTGGAATCCGTACCCACAGTTGAGCTTCTACAATCCTATTTAACGTTGGTCCTTTCCCCTTTCGGTTGGTAATAGCAATATTCAAACACATCCCAGAAATGGAAATATAAAAGAGCAAGTACTCAGCCCCACGGAGATCGGTTTAGTAAGAAGAGCTACAGGTACTCTCTCATTAGAAATACTAAAACCCTCCTGAGAAATGCAGCCATTTCCCTTTGAAACTGAAGAGCAGGTACTCAGTACCTCTGTATTAAAGCGCTGCAAACACTGAGAACAACTAAACATGGCTTAATAGTACTTGGGCTTAAAAAAACCACAAAATCCACTCCTTTCGAAATATTACGCGTTACAGTGGAGAGGTGTGGCTCACTGGTTAGAGGCGGCAGACCCGTAAGCAGAGAATCGGCCAGGGACCAGGCTTCAGTTCCCGACGCGGCAGGGTCGTGGACCAGGGTCAAAACGGACTCGATAATTCTCGCCTCGGTACCTACTCTAACCAGGAACACACTCGGCAACTCTGGGCATTAAGCTTACCTCATCTCTACAACGGCCCCCCACAGACGCCGGGGATGCCTGGTTTCACCTTGGAGATACCCAGAAAGGGACCATCTCACAGGGATAGCCAGGACGGGTTCCCCAGCGGTCTACAGCGCCGGGACGCCCCGTTGCTGGGGCAGCTGTGCGCTTTACAAGTCTACAACAACACATTTTATAACTTGAAATTAAAAATCTCAGATCTAAAAAAGTTATGGGAAGTTACGCAGAAAAGAGAAGAAAGCTGTTGTAGAGGTACCTATCAGTGCACTTGTAATGTGTAGGGCTCCTGGGCCCAGAGGGATGATTTTTCCATAGCCTTAGAAAAGGACCGTGTTCCGTCATGCGTTGCAGGATGGACAACACCTAGGGTGGAGGGGATAACGTGCTGGGACTGCTGGATAACCACATTCATGGAAATCGTTGGAGTACTTTTTAGGGTCATTGTGTACATGTTGAAGGCAAGTCTAAATTGAAATGTTTGCACTGCATGGGAGGAATATTAAGGATAGAACACAATTAAATACCAAACAGTAGGAGCTGTCGCCTGAAATGTAGGACAATCGGTAAAAACTCAATGCCACTGGTTTCTAAAGCTTTCAAGTGGATCCAGTGGTAGGAGAGAGATTTAGGCATCAATTCAATTCTATAGGAAAAGTTTCAGTCGCATTGTGAAACAGGAGGTTGGAGTCTGGCACCTCCAGTTGGTGTTCCTTTTAACAGCAGACTGCCCCTGAATTTTCTTCCATGACATTGAAAGTCTAAAAACATGTATGATGAAATTTGAACCAATAGAAAGGATTCAAGATGGTGAACTTGGAGTTCCTCAGGCATAGGTAGCAGCCCCAAGGGGTCTCGCAGTACTGGAGGGGTGCAACCACACGGCAAGTGAGGGAGCCAGGTGCACAAGCTCACACTGCAGGCCGGAGAGCACCTGTAGCGACAGGATCCTGTAACAAGCGCAGAGGTGGGCAAGCCAATTAAAAGTCCAAGGGGCATATTATCAAGACAATTAACGCCGCTTTAGCGGCCATTTTCGTCTGAAAAGCGGCGATAATTCTAACACGGTATCAACAAGAACACGCTAACAGGCTTTAGCGTGTGTTTCCTTGTGTCAAGACCCATTTCACTAACGCCTTGCATCTAATCGCTAGTGAAATGCAAAGTAGGCGTTCCTCACTTTCACTACATGGCAAAACATCGATAACACAGCTTCGCGCTATTAACAAGCATGCCCCATACCCGCGTTGAGACTATGAAAAGTCACGCAAAGCCCCAATTAACGCTGGTTTCGAACGTCAGGTACATTTCTGACTTAGCCATATTGCCTTAGGGGAGGTGGATTGCCAGGCTGAATCCACCATAGCTTATTAGCAAGCGCTTCCATATCGCTGACATTTTATCGCTGGATTACCAGCGATATCGCAGCATTTCGCTGCTATCGCTGGAATTTTTATCGCTTTGGAGATAGCGCGTTTGTCGCAGCGATAAAATCCAGCGATAGCCGGCGAAAACTTTAATCGCGCCAAGCACGCTTAGCGATATTTATCGCTGTGAATTGCTAATATGCCCCCAAGTTACTTTACTTGCCTGGCTCGGACTCAGTTCGACACCCTGTTGGACGCTCGGGCCCAAAACGAGCAGAGTTTTTATACTGTATCCGTCTACTACTCAAACTGTAACCTCATATGCCAAGAATTAAAGCCAAAGCATTAACCTTTGATGTCAAACACCTAGTGGCAGAATTGCACAGTGAGAAACCAGACAAGCATTGGCATAGCCAATAGGTCTCGCCTTTGTGACCTAATAAGAGTTGAGCCAGAGCAATTGGCATTGCTATTGTTTTTAACCTATGTTGTAGAGCAGTGTGTCTGCTGTGTAGTATGTTGAAAATTTACAATAAAATTGTTTTCTAAGCATTTGTTACCTTATATATAACTAAGAAGACATTATGTACAACTAAACGACTGTATTAAAAAATGAATTCACATAAAAAATGTCTTCTAGTTATTTGTCCTTGAAATGCTGGCAACTTCTTTCTGCATGTACTAATACTTGTTATATTTATTTATTTTTGTTATGGGGGGGGCAGAAACAATGGGAGGGTGGATGTTGGGAAATACTACCTGAATTACAACATAAGCAGCGGACGGATGTTAGGGGTAAATCAACAGATGCCAGATTCCGAAGGCATATTGCGGTGATGCTTAGTGGTGCTGAGGTGATGGTGCGGAGGTGCTGCTCAGGTGATGCTCCATGAATGTTATGTGGTGCTGCACTGAGGCTGAGGTGGTGCTGAGTGATGTTTAGTTGGTGGTGCTGCACTGAGGCTCAGGTGCTGCTGACCTAGTGTTCAGGTGGTGCTGAGTGAGGCTGAGGTGGTGCTGCACTGAGGCTCAGGTGCTGCTGAGCTAGTGTTCAGGTGGTGCTGAGTGAGGCTGAGGTGGTGCTGCTCTGAGGCTCAGGTGCTGCTGAGCTAGTGTTCAGGTGGTGCTGAGTGATGCTGAGTTGGTGCTGTGCTGAGTTGATGCTGCACTGGTAAACTCAGGAAAAAGCAGCGCCCAAAGAGGCATAACTGAACATACCTCGGTGGAAAATGTCAGCGATGCGACCGGGACATCAAAGCAATGCCTCCGTTAATAACAATGACAATAAATTCTAATTTGCTACGAACTGTACAGCTGTTAGTGTAGAAAGTAGTTGTGCGCATTATAATTAAAAGGTCCTCAGATTGAAAAAAGAACAGGAGTGCTTGAAACTGGCCTGGTGCATTGTTTGTAAATAAGAGAGAAATTTAAAGCTCATTACAATCAAAGTAAATATGGGCCGGGGAAAGGTCACCTGGCAGCAGAGCTGTAACCTTGTAACAACACTTATTGGGTATGCCTCTAACTAGCGGGGGGGGGGGCATGGGAGGAAGCTTAAACTCTTTTGCAGATTGCTGCATATTAAGACTTTGGATATGTTAGATGGACTGAGGAGAGGTCACCTTGCCTCAGACCTGTGTTTTACTAAGGACATTTATGGTGTGCGCCTTTAATGATTTGTAGGTGAGGGAAGGAAGCTTGCAGTACAATAGGATCCTTGGTGATCCAGGCTGCAAACAGGTTAGCTGAGTTGGGGAGAAGTCACTCTGCAGTAGTTTTTCGGGCAACAATAAAAATGTAAAGGTAACTTTGGTGATTAATGTTCCTGCTGGAGAGAGATTGGAATTTTATCTAGTGGCTGTTTCCACTCATGCTAAAGTAATGCAGAGGAGAGATCGAAGGTTTATCTAGTGGCGGTTTCCACTCCTGCAATAGCACAGAGAATTAAGATGCCTGCTACAAATAACATGTCCTTGTGTGTCCAGAGGTTTTCAAGCAACAATAAAAATGTAAAGGTAACTTTGGCGATTAATATGCCTGCTGGAGAGAGACGCATTATTGGACAACGCTTTTAAAAATGATTGGCAAAACTTATTCTGTGCAACTAATCCTGTCCCTAAATGAAGCTCTGATATTACGTAAAATTGGTTGAAGAATGGCTTAACAGCGCATAGCACTTTAAATGTATGTGAACAGCGTCTGCAATATTTGTATGTTCTCATACTTCTAGCAGAATAGCAATTGGGTGCACAAGCTTTGCAGAGCCACAAATTTGAGGAAGGTAACTAAAACGGGGCAACAACGGGCAGCGAAAAGGAAGAATTTCACCTGATATATGGGGATGATACGTGCTTTAATAGGACTTGAAGTGCTTTAAATAACTGTTAATTATATTGTGCATAATTCTGGCATTAACTATTTACAATTTGCTCTGTGGCTCTGCTTTTAGCTTCATGCATGTGCTGCCTTTGACCAAATTGTTTTTCTCTGCTTCTCAAAGTATTTGTAAAGTAAACATTGCTCGAGTGGTAAGGAAAGCACCTCAAACCCTCAAAGAGTTTATCTCAGAGGTGAACATTTAAAAGCAGCAGGCAATAAATCACACGAGCTGTCACCGTGCTTGCTTGAAAAAAATAAGCATTAATCTAGCGGCAGAGGAGTCCTCGCGCTGTCGCGAGCTGCTGTTCTGGTCTTCATTGAGTATGTCGCCAGTGATCTGCCATGGAGATTAATCCCGTGTTAGTGCAGATACTGTGGAAATCGGAGTGAGCTGCCTTATAATGTGGTATTTTCAGAATACTGTGGCCTCAATTGGGATGTCCCAGGAGGGATAGGCAGTATTTGTAGCACCTGTTAAAACCCAATATCCAGGGGTTTAAATAGCACATTTTAAATATCTATTACTGCACCCTAAGACTATTTCAGCTTTGAAGCCTGTTTCAACGCCAATCACTCTTTCAGCGCTGAAGAGCCCATTGTTGCCGACACAGATGACCCAGAGAGCCCAGCACCATGCTGGGCACTGGGATGGAGTTGTGTCTGCTTTGAAGACTTATGGTGCTGCCAGCTCTGGCGGGAATGCAGTGGTGGACCGGAAGGTTGGGTCCCCGATTGTGGGCTCGACGTCGGAGTCCCGTCCCTGCAGGAACGGCGAGTGACTGGTGAGAGCTGTGAGGAGATGTACTCACTATCAAAGTTTTGTGACGGGGGGCTGCGAACTGTAATTGGCATTGTGCTAGAGAAAGCGAAAAAAGGATTCATGTCCTGAACAAAGCTTGAGGGGAAATGTAGTTCTACAGCATGTTTAGGACTATAGTGCCAGGGAGTCTGTGGATAGGCAGCAAATGTTGAAGAGTGGGATGGCTGAAATGTTTCCTTCACTCTGCAGTGCTCCACGGAAGTCTGTTGGAGCGACTGAAAGCGTGTTTAATTATTCACGCTGGACGGGGGCAGTTATAGGCATTCCAAATAAAAACAAGCAAATGGTGTGCACGAAAGTGATCGCGAGCAAGAAGTTCGGCCGCGACCAAGAGTTGTGTGTGCACGCAAAAAGTAAATAAAACAAGGCGGCGAGAGGCACACAAGGCTTAATGAGCCTTGACAGAAACCCACATGGGGGCTGCTCGCGCACACGCAAGCTTGAGGCCAGCAAAAGCCTCTGGTAGCACTTTCAAAAGCCTCTCACTAAATTTCTCGCAGAGCTGCGTATGCGCTGGCTGAGCGAGACCTAAAAAAAGGCCCTTTAAACCACCGGCAGTGGGCCTAAAAATTACACACATTCAGGTAACCACACAATTGACAGCACAGATTATCTTCTTTTGCCATACATTAGTCATTATTATTTTTATCACAGAGCAATACATTTCCCATTTGTACTGGCACATATCATTCGAGTAACTAAATTACAGTTAAAGGTTAACGTTGTGAACCACTGCACGTATACATTAAAACCAGCACTGGCAAAGCCATCAGTCTGGCATTTGCAAATGCTTTGGCTTTGCCTGTGTGTGTTGCATATACTGTTCAGCATTGACAAAAGAAAAACTTGCCTATGCTTAGCAAAATTGGAAAAAAATCCACAATGTCCACTTTATGGTTTTCGGCCAACCAGTCACAATGCATGTGTGGTGTGCACATTCAGCATGAAGGGGTGACCAATGTTCTTTTTTACCATTCCAAGATGGCAGGTACCCATTAGAGGTATGCAAATGCACCTATAAAGAAAGGAGTGGCCTGTCCACAAAATGCAGCTGCTAGGACTTTCTAAAAAGCAAGGGGGAAGCAACACAAAAGGAAGAGGGGTCCAGCAAGAAAGCATACACTACAAATGAGTGCTAAAAATAAAGGAAAAAAAGCATTGGAAAAGCCAAAGGCTTCAACTTGCATCTTTGGTTATACGCCAGCCATATTGATGCCATTCCTTAAAAACAAAGCAAAACCAAAGGGGATGATGGACGGAGTGTTGAACATTGCAAGTACTCAGCCCCAGTCAACTGAGCATAGCACATTCCTTAAAAACAAGCATTAGCAAAGCTAATATGCCAGCTAATAACTGTAAACGAGAGGCAGACATTAGCTTTGCCAATGGAACTGCGTACAGCACCAATCAGGAGCTGTGGCAGGTACAGAAGTGTGCTGCACACTTGGAGAGCGAGGCCGTGCATCAGCTCACGAGTTAGAGAGCGACCAGCAACTTCACAGGCTCGGCCTGCATGGGCAAGAATGCTCAATGGCACTCAAAACAAACTCATGTTAACCTTTTATAATTCTACATTATTGTAAGCAAATATACATGCATAAGGTACATCCAAACGAGAGAAGTAGAATAATAATGAAATCATGCAGGTAATACAGCCTCATTCTTAATTTAAATTCTAAACACAAGACAACATAGATTACTAGACTGCATTCTATTGACCTTTCTTTTTTTTACATTTTTTACAGTGCAACATTAATTCCACAGACGAGTCTCTGCACAGGTATCCATGTGGTGGTGCTGACTGGCACATCTACTGGTGGTAGTTTTTTCTATATTGATCCAAGCAATGACAAAGCCAATAGGCCTTGTGAAGAAGTGGAAAAGCTTCTTTATTGACTGTTTACATGAGGGGATAGGTTAAACTTTGAAGCTATGATTGATTCATTAGTTGAAAAGGTTGATAGAAGAGAAAATGTGGTTGGAGCGAAAGTGAACTTGTAAACACTCAATACCTGCATATTTCCTTTGTTCTAAAAAGCAGTTCACAAATATTTTATAGGAGTATGATTTCCTGACCTACTTCTGTATATTCTTGTGAATTCATGAAGGCCGTAAATTGCACTAATGCAAGGACATATACCGTGGGTGCAAATTTATGACCTTCTTTAATTAAAGTAGGTTTGTTCAGTACCAGGGACTACTGTGGCAATGTGTGCTTTTTGAGACCAAAAATATTATTGCTTTTGCCAAAAGGTTGTTATAATGCGGAGGTCCTGGCAGCTCGCACAAAATTTTATATAAACTATATCAAAACAAGACACGTATTGACAAAGCCAAAAGGCTGACAACCAATATCAGACCTACTGGCTTTGCCACTGCTGGTTTATTTTCATGTTTCCCATTATCTTGTTGAAACTGGTTGCACTTATTTTCCATTATGAATATTGTTTGTAAATACAAGCATGCATCAACACATTTTACTCAATGATGCTTCAAAGTGATGTTACCTACAATTTCACAGTAGTTTAGCAAAACGTTTTCTTCCTCGTATTTTTATGGGAACATTTCATTTTGAAAGCAAAGGATGATCGATCCTGCTGTCAAGCTTCTGTAGAAATCTGCATCTAATTAGAGAGCATTCTGGAAGCCTTTTATGTAGCCTCATATTGTTATACTTTGCAAATCTGTGTAAATATTTTTACACAGGCACCACTGTCAGTAGTGCAGTCCGAGCTTACAACATTTTCTTAAAGCGCTCACCCTAATAAGAAAGGCTTTGTATTAATGAACCATAAATACAAGTTCGAACAGTATTATCACATGGACAAAAATATTACATTAACTTTGGACAATGCCCTTTACGGATTCATTATGTGGTACTGCAAACTGGCAGCCAAAGGGTTTGTGCTGCAGGGGGGTCCTAAGGACAACATAAACATGAAAACTTGTCCCTGAACTCAAAGACTATGTTCTGGGAGTCCGAAGGCATTCACAATTGAAGGAGTCATCAGAAAGGAGAGGGCACAATTTAAGTAAAAAAGTCGCATGCCAGCCCACAAGAGGGATAGAAATCCAGTTTCCGTAAGAAAGCCCTACCACCTGTTGCCGGGATGCAGGCTCCATCAGTTCTCCTTAAAACAAGCAAGGCAAGAGTGCAGAATGAGGTGTCCATGATTGGAACAGACAATGCAGGTTTTCCAGTCAGTGGCTCGATGCTACTGATGGAGCAAGGATTCAAGAAAACGAAACTGGCTCAGAGCAATCCCTCATTAATCGTACTAATTATTAGAAATAGTAAAGATAACTAAATTAATATACATGTGCAATATTTACATATGGGGAAAAGAGCTTTACGTATGCTTAATTTAATGAAAAACAGAACGCAACGCAACTAAAACCCGCTTTAAACTGGAAAACTTTTGCACATCTGCAAATTAGAAATACGTAGATAGTAACTTAACTAACCCGTTTTGAGATGAAAATCCCTCACGCATGAGCAGAAATTACTAACATTAGGTCTTGAGGCACCGCGTGCCTGGCATATGCTTACCTGAATTTAAAGAGAGCTGTTGCCGTTAATGCTTTTGCTTAATGAAGAAGAAAATAACATAGGATAGAGTAGAAGTGGATGGTGAACAGTGAAAATCTCTTATTTGAGAAATTAACATCTGTTTATGATCCCTTTATCAATGGTGTACGTTTGGGCCTCATGTGGCATACAAGAGAAAAAGATGGAGACAAAAATGGATGCGAGCTGGACAGCGCAGTGTAATAGTAATTTGACCCGCTGACCGTGTCACTGACAGGCTGCCAAGAGCCAAGGACAACCGCCGTGTGAAACCTCTTCCTGACTGTGGAACTGTATTGAAATGTGTTTTGATTTGTAACATTAAATACATACATTAAATACATGAGAATGTATGACACAGAATATAAAATGAGCTAAAGGGGATGGGTTTGCTAGACAAAAGCGTTTATTAAGAAATTAAGCACGTCAGCGTGAGATGATGACAACTCCCCTGTCCCTGCCCAATCAGAGTTCGTATTTCATCAAGATTTGTAACTTTTGAGGGTGGGACATGCAGAAATGAAGACTATACCTAGCGTGACTTAAATTTTAAGAGGGGTCATTCATGTAAGCGAGGCGAGGCAAGCACAGCACAAGTGCATGAGAGAGGCAAGAACTACTGCTGCTGAGGAGGGAGAGAACAGATCGGGAAGATTCACCTCTGAAAGGCACTTGATTAGATTGAAGATTCCGGAAGAATATCGAGGAGGGAGAGAGTGTAAGTAAGGAATGCACCCCGGTGAGTAGGGTCTATAACGAAGTTTAGTGAGTATTACCCTGTCCTGACCCTGTCCTATAGCCTTTGTCCCCTGCGTCTTAATCAGGGGGCCTCCATCAGCCCTTTTTGGCCAGAGAGTTGGTTTTCCGTAATCACCTTTGGGCAATTATTATTATTCTGTCTAAAATGTGCATACCCTTTGCAAATGTATGATTTATTATGTCTTCTGTCTCTTCATCTATCCAGTCTTAATGCATCAATTTGTTAAATGGGTCTGTGAATTGAATGTGTATTGTTAAATAAATTCTTCTCTCCCATGAACATTTGATGGGGTTTGCACTGTGAATTTGTAGTAATGTCCGTTCATTTATGACTGAGATTTAGATAAACTTTATTGAAGCTTACCCAAAGCCTGTGGTTGTTTCACTAAGCTCTGTAAGTTTAGTTAGTTAATTTGTTCATATCACCATCAACTACTCAACTAATGGTCCATCGACCAAAAGAAGAGTGTTGATCTGTGAAGATTAGTTAGATATTGAATACGATGTTATCAGGAGTAAAACTGAATCTCCAGTGAGTTAACTAATCAAGATCAAAGTGAATTAAAAAACTTGGCCCCCAGCGGACCAGCTGGGAAACTTGAATGTGTACATGTGCCCATTGAATTTTTCATTTGTTTAGGAGGTGTTCATCCCTGGTTTTCCGCTGGTTCACTACTGATAACTGTTCTACTGCGCTGGGTTGCAGCAGACATGCCAATCAGCACCCAGGTGCAACTTGTAATGTATTGGGGATTTATTTAGCACTTCCAACCCCTGACAAGGAAATGACGCAGATGCAGATGGATAGCACACTACTTCCTACAACCCAAAGTTAGTTTGTAGTGCTAGTTTTAAGCGTTGCATTTAGTCTTACATTGTGCTACTTTATTGGGTTGATTGCATGCACATTGTATTCTAAAGGCAAGTGAGCTGTTAGTTGTAGTTACGGAGGTAGATGATTCAGTTATGTGCCTAGTAAAGGGAATGGAGGGCAGACAGTATAGAGTGTGTATTATATTACTGTTTGGTTGGACTGGCACATTGTTTTTTTTGGGCAGCAGTATCGTAAGAATACGGTTACTTGTATTTTGGGCTATGCTTACACTTGCTCAGTCACAGAGTCTGGTGGAAAGAACTCAGCAGGATATAGGGCCTCAAGTTAGGTGTTCATAAGCGAAAACAAATAGAGTATATAACTGGTCGCAAACCACTATGCATTTTGTGGGTCAGCGATGTAATAAAGCAAATAAGAAAATGAACCCCAAAAATGTGATGTCATCAGTGATGTCACTGACCATGTCATGAATGATGTAATATGTATCATCATCAGCATTGGAGGTACCTGGTGGGCTAGTTGGCCCCCAGGGACCCTCAGGATTGAAGAGGTATTAATTCCTCAACTTAAAACACGCCACAGGGTGTGTTTGCACACGTCACCTCAGGCCCCACCCCCCACCCTTCTCCACTGTGCAAACGCGCCCAGTGGCGCGTTTTAAGTTGGGGGATAAACTCCCCTTGAATACTGAGGGTCCCTGCCCCACCAGCTACCTCCATTAAGCGCCACAGAGATGCGTTGCAGAGAGGTGTAGAAAGGGGCGTGGCC
Source organism: Triturus cristatus (assembly GCF_964204655.1). Classification (NCBI taxonomy): domain Eukaryota; kingdom Metazoa; phylum Chordata; class Amphibia; order Caudata; family Salamandridae; genus Triturus; species Triturus cristatus. The sequence goes on from NC_140588.1 coordinate 1,015,538,033, forward strand.
TCAGAACACCTCTCTGCAACGCAGCCCCCTGGCGCATACTGGAGGTTCCTGGTGGGCTAGTTTGCCCCCAGGGACCCCCAGTATTCTAAGGGAATTTGTTCCCCATCTGCAAACGCGCCAGGGGGCACGTTTGCAGAGTGCTGCAAGAAGGGGGCGTGGCCTCCGGCGCGATGCCGGTCTTTTCTTTTTCTCTTTTTTTGGCCGTGGGGACCCCTTCCCCCAGGGCCTGACCCCTAATTGTTTTTTTTATTGAAAATTCAGGAAGGGGGCCGCATGGCTCCCCTCCAGAGGCCATAATCTGCCCCGGGGACCCCATCCACCAGGGCATGGCCCTTTTTTTAAATAGGTTTCATATTGGAGGGAGGCTGCCTTGCCCCCCTCCTTAGGCCATTTTTTTTTTATATTTTGGGGAGGAGGGCGCGTGGCTCCCCTCCTGGGCCACTTGTAGCCCCGGGGATCCCAACCCCGGGGCTGGCCCTCTCTGTTGGGGACCGTGGGGGGGTCCCCAATCTCCCCACGGTCCCAACGGCTCCCCGCCTCCTGCGGGAGCCGGCATTGCTTTTCCACACGGGGAGCTGCTAAGATGCAGCTCCCCCTGTGGAAAAGCAATTTGCTTTGCTATTTGGAAGAGAGAGCAGGTTTCCTGCTCTCTCTTCCAAATAGCAAAGCAGTTTGCTATGACAGGGCAGGAGCCGTGAGGCTCCCGCCCTGCCATAGCAAACTACAGTGTCCTGGGGTCGGCAGCCCAGGACACTGCAGGAGCCGGCCCTGGAGGGTGGTGGTCCCCAGGGCAATCACAAGGCTGCAGGAGGGGGGCCGCGCAGCCCCCCTCCCACCATCTACAAAGCCCCGGGGGTGGTGGTCCCCGGGGCTGGGGGGTCCGTCACGGACCCTCCAATTTAAATATTTAGAGCCCCGGGGACCGCCACCTCCCTGGCTTGAGCCCCCCCACACAGGGTATGTTTAAAAAAAAATAATAAAGCCCTGGGGGTGGGGGGGGTGACAGTCCCCGGGGCTGCGGGGGCAATGTGCCCCCCCCCGCAACTATTAATGCTTTGCTCCGGGGGTGGCGGTCCCTGGGGCAGTGTGGGGGGGGCTTGGCCCCCCCCACACTTTTTTTGATAATGCCCCCGGGACTTGGCCCCCCCCCGGGGGCTAATTACCAACGAAGCGCAGGAATGGAGTAATGCAGGCAAACCTGCATCTCTGGTTTAAGCTGGACCTGGGTCTGAACTCCTGGCTTCAGGACCAAATGGCCCTCGGCCCCTGGCTGTGGCAGCGTCTGGCCCTGGACTCCTGACTGTAGCAGGGTCTGGTCCTGGGGCTCCTGGCTGTGGAAGCATATAGGTCTTGCCTTTCATTAAGTTAAAACCATTTGCTTTGTTATACAATACCAACAGCAAAGCAAATGGCTTTAACTTAATCAAAGGCGCGACCTATTGCATTTTCAATGCTTGTTTGGGAGATGTTGTAGGCATTTGTTTAACACTTCAAGTTGAATGTTTTTCAACTGCATGCATTGACAACCTGTCATCTGCCTTGTTTTCATCATTGGCTCACATGTCCTCCTCGTGGCATCTGAACCCTCAGTGGGCAGAGGCAGTCTAACCGGAGACAGCTAACAAATAGCCACATACGCGGCTTCCCTCGCACCACTGGAGCCGGCGTGGCTGCAGCGTGAAAAAGACTATCGCCTTCATGTCCGTTTTTGTGTGCAATGCACCTGTCACCTGGTTGAGGCCTGTGGGCGAGAACGTTGGGTTTCTAAGAATACTGACTATCCCTCGGTCACGCAAAGCAGAAACTCAGTTACCTAAATAGGTCACGGTGGGGGCGGTCCTCAGACGGAGAGCATTCTGGGGTTTGTTTACTCGCTGTGGTTTGTGCCATTCTATTTTGGCCTTTACAGCAGTTTTCAGCCTTTTTTTTCTTTCTTTAGAGTTTCTCATCACTCAAAATTGGGTAATTTGTGATATTTATCTCAAAATGGGTGTCCCTGCTTGGTTTTTATCCGAGATAAAGTGTCGCTTGAAGTATCCCACATTTAGCTGTTGAATGTCACATACACACACTGAAACCATGAACATGTCACACATAGGCAATCTGCAAACGTGGCATCTATGTACTCCCCTGACAAATGAAGTGCAATTCTGATCCCATTCACATGCCATGAATGGATCTTGGGATAGAAAAGAACTACAATTGCTAGCAAGGCCTTCTGCGCTCTCAGACAGGAAAGGGTCAAGGCACCCCTTCACTGCGTGAGAGAGATGGGGTGCTGCATGGTTGGAAGCATGAGGTTCACAATTAGTGAGTCCCTGCTGCTTACCTTTGCTTTTGAAGAATGTTTGCGGGGGGTTGGGGGGAGGTAGGGGGGGTGTTGCTTCCCTCCCCCCCCCCCCCCCCCCCCCCCCAGACGGAACCAGAGCCAGTCACCATCAATGAGCTACACCTTGGGCAGTCCAGGTGGTAAGAAGGAGAGTTGAAACAGCAGCTAACAATGACTTGTCACAAAAAATATAAAAACTACACACAAAAAAGGCCCAATGTCATGAGAAGGACTTAGCCAGGCCTAGTTTTTCAACCAGCTGCTCAAAGAACACCGGGCTTCTAGTCTCAATTTTGGCATGTGTGTTTATAGAACTGCAAGATCTACCATGCTTAGCACTGCGGACTGGAAAAGCAGTATTGGTACATTTCACCTGGTTTGAAAATGCGCTTTCCAAATAGTTCCTCTAATTTTTCAATACCATGTACTGCTGATATCTCGACTCTACACAATTAGGAAATAGTGAACTGGTTTCTCAGTACATGTGTCTCATTCATAAAGAGTAGAGAAATGGCAGGACTCATTGCAGGAATCTTGGCAGTTGCATGCAAATGCACCCATTTTAGTTTCTCAGCGGAGGGCGCTCGCTCAGCTTGTCTGACCTTTGCATGAGCAAGCTGCAAGTGCCGGTCCCGATACCCATGATGAAATGGGGGGGCCTGGAGCCTTAAGCTGGAGAGGGGAGGTTTGGGGAGTGCAGGACAGCCTTGCCCCCCCTCCCCAGGCTCTACAGGCTTGTGATAGGGTCCAAGGGCAAGGGGCAGCCCTGATTATTTAGGGGGTGGGGCCTGGGTGGGTCAATGAAGGGTTTTAAGTCCACATAGTTGGTTGCCAGGTGCCATTTTAGTTTATTGTGCACCCTGGCTGGGGGAAATTTTTGTGGGTTTTTCCGTACCCTCCCTCCCCGTTTTCAATTTTGGTGAGGCGGGTGTGCAAGGACGCGGGGGTCTAGAGTGTTTGTTGTTGCTTTTGATGAGATGCTGTCCAGGTGTTGACAAGTTTCAAATGTCATTGCAACAAAACGTTGGTCTGGTTGAGACCCCATTTGAGATTTCAGGGAGGGATTGGAAGAAGATGACAACAGTAGTGTATGAACAAGGTTTGGATGCGGGGAGTTGAGTGAAGATAGTTAATCGGATTTTGCTTGGTTTGGTTTGTTAAAGGGTGCTTAAGGGAGGGGGGCAGGTAAGTTTGATAGTTTTAACATGTATTGCGAGGTCAGATTGATTTTAGTATGCAAGGCGTTGGAGCCAAGGTTTGTTATAAGCTTAGTGTACCTCTTTCGTTAAAGCAGCCTTTTTCACACTATCAAGTAGTCATTTGTTATTGGATACGCCATACCGCCGGAGCGGTAACTAAAATGCAGCCAGGGTCATTACTATAGTAAAGGTTTGATGGATTAAATGAAGAGGATGACTCAAGCCTGCTATTTCAGGGAGGGCTAGAATTATGGGTCACCAAATGGCCTCCTGGAGGGGTATACAATTATTATTTGCAATGTAATCCTTTTTCCCCAACATGTTGGGGGGTGGGGGGGGGGGACCAAAGGCCCTCTCTGGTAATGCTCACATAATTACATTGTCTGGAATCCGCTGCACTGTCGAGAAAGTCTATAAAAAGGTGGCGTATGCTGCCTCCTACACGCAGCCCCACAAAAAGAAGGAATTGGGGGTTGGGAGGGTCATGTGAGGCCTGTTGATAAGTAGAGCCAAGCCTTTAGAGTGTGCAAGAGAGACTACAAATGTACATGGTGCATAATTTGGAAGAAGAGAAGAGACTGCTGGAAGAGTAGAAAGACCTGCAAGCAGCCACACCACCAACTCCGGGTTTCTAACAGAGAACTAGAATGATCCGATCTCATGGTGGCCAACAGAGACCCCAGAGGGCTTCAAAGAAAACTAGAAAGAGCTGCTCCACAGCCTCGGAATAACAGGGTAGAGACAGTAGAGGTTGGCATTGAGGCGTCAGAGGAATTGAGGCATCAGACGCGGCAACTGTATCAAGCCAGAGCTCAGCAGTAGCAAGGACGCCGAGCTTAGCTAGCAGAGAGGATAGCAAAGCACGCGCACATACAAGTAACTTGCACACTTGGGCACACGAGCTACTGCAAAGCGTCCATAGTACCAAACAAACTGAGATTGCAACAGTGGCAGTCCTGAGAAGGAGCAAACATATACTACGACCTTGCAAAGATGCTGTGGTGGTAGAAGAGCCTTGAGAGCCACGTGAGGAACAATCTAAGAGAAACCCACAAGTAACTCACAGCCCTCAATCCTCAACCCATAACCTATAATCAAACTGTAATTAATCTAAAATCAGAATACGACATTGACAGCTACGGAGGATGAGATCGGGCAAAGTCAGGCAAACCTCCAAAGCAGTCCCCAAAAACTCAAAAGACTCAGAAAATGATTGGCTTCAACCCCGGAGAAAAAAGCCAAAAAAATAAAATCAGACCATAAAAGGAACAGCTACAAACTTTTGAGTCCACTAATTTCTCCGATCGTAACTTTGTTTAGGAATCAAGAATCTAGAGGTATAATAGAAAAAAACAAAGCCTCCTTCTTCCTTATAAATCCCTGGGCTGCAATTTTCTCAATATCAAGCGACCTGCCAGGCCTTCCTGCACCACTAACCCCTCAAAGGGTGGCACTCAGTACTGGAACAGAAGTTAACCCGGTGGCTCGGACACCCTTGGGACCAATAGCTCCCACACCGGACCTAATGGACCCAAGCAGCCAAGACCTAAGCCAAGACGCAAGTAAAAATATGTGGCAGTCAAACAAGGAAAAGGAAGAGAGCAGTTCAAAAAAAGAAACATTGGTGTTTCCCCTCTGGCAGGGAAAGCCAGAGGGGAAACACCAACGCCAGATGATCACCATCTTGGGACATCTACGGAGGGTCGGCAAAAATACATCACTACTGGGTGCAACCCCAAGACAATAGACAAGTTTAGGTCTGGCAAAGGAAGAGAGCCGAGCAAGGAAAGAAGGAAGTGGACTTCAAGTCCCAGCCTACCAGATTTAAGCGTCAGCCCTAACGCTGCCTCATGTCCTACCTTAAAATCTATAACCTCCATCACACCTGTAAGGCAACAGGAGTCTAAATAGGCCCTCAGAACGGAAGCTCAGATTCACAGGACAAGCTTAGATGAAGCAACCGGCCTGGAAGATCTAGAAAATTCATGGTTGAAGCTCCTAAACCCAACATTTAATAAGGATTCATCACAAGACTCAATCAAAATAGAGGGGCCAGAGGACAATAGTGCCCCAATGCAAAAGGAAGAGGAATTACCCTGACCTGGGAAAAAAAAACCTAGGGAAAAATGAAATAGTGATGACACCTATCCAGAATACCAGTCAAATAACAATCAGCAACTATGTGACAAACACAGAACAGCATACGGGCTCTAAGCAAACATCTCAACAAGAAAAAGTACCCAGCGACACAATACCCATCCGGAGCTACTTATGTCTGTAATACATACCCTTCAATCACCCGCAAAGGCACTTAATTTGCAATCAGACAAACTTGACATCCAAATAGAGCTAATGAACATCATAGTACTACACATAGCAGGAATAGACACCAAACTGGATAAACTTAACATGCTAATAACAGCAGCTCAATCAAAATACACGCTAGAGCAAAGTCAGTGCGCCTGTGGCCCAATCATCAACAAGCTGAGCCTCCTTCCAACCCTCCTAGAACAAAGAATAGCCCTCAGACAGCAAAATACGCCAAGCATTAAGCTTAAAGGAGCTGCAAGTAAAACCCAATCATCCCCCTTTAAACAGGAGGACAAGAAAAAAGAAGACAAAGCAAAGAAAATACTAGCTGAGATAAGAGTCGCTCCTGTTCTAAAACCGTGCATTTCAACTAAACCAACCAAACTAACAAAAAGACAAAAGAAATGTGAAAGGAAAGCAAGAAACAAACAACTAGTAGACAACATGGAGCAAGGAACCAAAATGTTTCCAATATTCGGCGTAACTAGAGAAACAGATGATATGTTAAACACCACAAGGTCTTTAGATAGAACAACTGACACTTGGATTGAGGTTGATAAGGAGTGGTCCCCAGCAATGCCAGCAAGGGAGGAACAAGAGTTTAATAAATGAAGAGATAACAATGCCGGTAGTATAGTATAGCCTGGTCAAAGCAGAAACAAAGCAGCAAACATCGGGGAGTGTATAGAACCCCTAGCACGGAAAAAGCTCACAGAGCAGCATTCAAATAGAGAGTGATGGCAAACTAAGCTCAAAAAAAGGCTACACTGGAAATCAACAAAGAAGGGAACCTTACCAAGGGACACTTACCCCCGCGGACAAAGAAACAAAGGAAAAAGGAAGGGCAAGCGGGAAAATTGATATCACAAATGTTCCAAAACAGCACTAAGCACCTGAAGCGGAAGGAGAGGACAAAAGGAACGACTAACGGGAAAGAAGGCTCTAACTTACAACAGAGCAAGGAACCAGGGAACACTGACAGGAGCCTGCTGGGAAAGACGTGGAACAAACAAGGCGAAAATGGAAATAACAAGCAAGGGTCTAATGATAATGCAGAAACAACCCCACGTGGAAAGGACTGCAAGACCACCCCTGTCCAGCGTGCTAAGAGTTCATCTCCCAGCCCCGCAATAAGGACTATCCTACAACATAGAAGCCTTTGATTTAGCGTAACACGGCGAAAGCTGCCCCCTTGGAAAGTATACATGGGAACTGGCCAAGGGCAGCAACCTTTGACGCTGAATTGGGACCCCAAAGAAAGGACCTCGCTGCAAAAGGAAAAGAGAACAAGCAGTGTACCAGGCCACCGCTAATTACCACAGTACAAGACGTCGAAAAGAGCAATAAGTTCAAAGATGACAATCGTATAATACAAATATCTACATTGATGGGAATTGATCAAGAAGTCTGCAACAGCAGCATCACCGGTTGGTCAGAACAACAACCACAACAAATACTACTAACACCAGAGTATGAGTCCCAGGGACGATATGACATCCTAAACAGGGGCAACACACTTAAATTGCTTGCAATTATTCCTGGGCTAAAACATTTGAATGCAGCCCATCTACTGTCTGTGGAATTTCATCAGGAAGGAAATGGAAACCTTAATGAAAAAACCATTACAACCTGGCAAACGGCAGAAGTCGCCCAGCTAATCATGACCTTCAAACAACAATCTGATACATGGGGCATAATGCTTTCGAAACCTGTAAAACCACGTTACCAAGACCCACTAGGGGAAAAACCCACAGCGAAGGGAAGCTCGGGGCTCAGCCTGGTGATAAAGGAACAGGCTTACTCAGTGCTCCAGAACGCAAGGGAAACCGCCCATTGACAACAAGATGCAATGTGGGCAACGCTGAAAATAAGGCAATCATAGAGCCTGCCACTGACCACTGGAGTTGGCTCGCGGGCGCGCTGAATTAAGTGAAAGCCAATTGACCACCACGCAAACAGACAATGAACAATGGCCAAGGAACCCTTCGCCTCATCTCGTGGAACATAACTGGAGTGAAGAAATTGCTAGAAGAATGCAGGCCTTTACAATATTGGGCGTCATGTGACATAATCGCCTTGCAAGAGACCTGGGCACTTGAGGAGCTGCCTCTTGCTGGTTTCACACACTTTAGCACACCGTCAGAGAAACACAGGAGGCGCGGACGCCCAAAAGGCGGTCAAGCTGTTTATGTTTCGACTGCAATCAATATTAAACCAGAGCAAATAGCTACCTACAGACAAAATGTGCAACTAATAAAACTGTCTCTACCAGTCAAAGAGGAACCTGTACTATTAGTCAACACCTATGTACATCCATCTCCGAAAGAGAAGAAAGCTCACACTGCATTCTAACATCTATAATCAATGATATAAAAAAATATCAATCCCTTCTGGGAAATCATTGTAACAGGAGATTTCAATACAAATTTAATCTACACACCAGAAGGGGATGAGAAACTAGCAGCAGATAACAAGTTCTGGGATGTACAACCCCAATATCAGCTCAAATCAGTTTGTCCTGACCTAGTAGGACAACAACTGGTGAAAACTATTGAATACCTGGGTTTGAGAATAATAAACAGTAGAACACCAGAAGACAACCCACCAATGCATGCCTACCTCTGAGGGAAAACAAAATCAAGGCTGGACTATACAGCAATATCACTACCAGTAATGCCTTTTCTCACCCGGTTTTCTATCAAATTCACTACCAAAAGAGATCACTTGTTCCAACATATTCACTTTAGTCTAAAGCCTCCGTACTAAGCACCAAATTAGAGCGACAACTGTAGAAAGCACGTTCTCAACCGATTTGAAGCGGCTGAAATGGACAACAGGAAACATCGATGAACTTCAAGCCAAATTACAGAGATTCAAAATGGAAAGTGAAACTAGCGAATTGAATAAGATACAAGAATAGGTAAGCGTCACTGACAAATTAAAAACAATCATGTCTGGCAAATCAAAACAGGCCCCAAAATTTCAAAACATCACGTCAATATCAATTGAAGCTGTTAAACTCAAGCGAGAATTAAGGGAAAGTGTAAGGAAACTGAAAAGAATTGAGCCGACCCGCTCAGACTGGGACTTAATACGGAATCTCAGGAAAGAATACCAAAAGAAACTGTGGGAGCACAAAAGAAGATGCAAGGACAACTTCTGGGCTAAATGACTATACACAGCAAAGAAAATTAATTCAAGCACATTTTGGGAAATAATAAATGGTCTGAATTGGCCTGTCAACTCGGTCACCTCAAATGTACAAGAAAATTATTGGGGCATGTTATTAGCAAAAAGATTTACAGATACCGAACCATCTAGTAGGTTTAGAGAAGGAGCACGCGAACATCAAGGAGCAAGAGGAACAAATGAACAATGACAGGACCGTTACACAAAATACAAACAGCACCCTAATTTGTCCACAGACCAAATTGCCAAGTGCAGATTAAGCTCAAAGTAATGGAGCCGTAACGAGCGCCTGGAGTTTAGGGACTACACCTGGAAACTCAGGTTACCAACTAGCAGATGTAAATAGAGTAATCTTGAAGAGTCGCGGAAATAGGGTCCCAGGACCAAATGGTATCCCCCCAATAATCTTCAAATCGGCTCCAGACTTTAGGAGCGGGAGACTAAAAAATCTATTTGAAGAAGTGAAGAACGAAAGGCTAATTCCACCAAGCTGGCAAGGATCAGTAATTACACCGATCTTTAAAGGAGGTGACAGAACGTCCCCGTCCAATTACAGGTTAATTGCGCTTTTGGACGTAGAATTACAAGTAGCTGGGTTTTTACATCGACAGCAGGCACAATCATCGGGAACAAAAAGCACAGACTGTTCAGAGGACAAATGCTCCATCATTTGCCTCTAGGTCCTTAGTAAAAAAAATTTGAAGGGGCCATCATTCAAACCCTTATTAGCAGTAATATCAGCTAAAACGTCACCGACGTTGTTATACGGCAGTACAGCATTACACGGGAAAGACGCCGACCTGCTAAATAAATTACAAGTCTCAACATACAATCAATCAATCAATCAAAGACATTTCTAGAGCGCGCTACATACCCGTAGGGTCTCAAGGCGCTGGGGGGGGGGGTGCCGCTACTGCTCGAACAGCCAGGTCTTCAGCTTCTTCCTGAAGGAGAGGTGGTCTTGGGTCAGGCGCAGGTCGGTCGGGAGGGAGTTCCAGGTCTTGGCGGCCAGGTAGGAGAAGGACCTTCCTCCTGTAGTCGCTCTTCGGATGCGGGGGACGGCGGCGAGGGCGTGGCTGGCAGATCGGAGGTGGCGTTTGGGAGCGTAGAAGTTGACTCGGCTGTTGAGGTAGCTCGGGCCTTGGTCGTGTAGGGCTTTGTGTGCGTGGGTGAGGAGGAAAAGGGTCTTTCAAATCCATCAGTGTGCGTCCCCAGAGCAGGTGAGGTTAGAATTTGGGGTAACCAACGAAACGCTGGGGAGAATGTTTGCAAAAAGATAAAGATATACAGAAGGAGCATAAAAGAAATGAGTAGGTCAAACACAGAAGGAAAAAAAGGGGTTAATGTTGTTTTTGAAAGTGTAATGTGCGACTTTTCCATATTGAATTGGAGGTCAACAAAATGCCATTTTGGTCACTCATGGCACCATCATGGGACAGTTCAGAGTGTAGTGAAGGGACCCCAGAGTTGTTGTGCAATATTGAAAAGTTTATAGATCTCAATAATGGCACCAGCTGCAGCAGAGCACACGCATAAATGGGTGAAAACGTTCAGCTCATCACACACAGATTCAGCAGTGAGAGAGAGCGCGAGAGAGCGAGAGAGAGATGTCATTTGGTGAAATACAGTTCTATTTATTAGGATAATTATGTGTTTGAAGACAAGTGTTTGGTAGAGTGAGATGGTGAGTGTTTGTTGTAGTTGTCAAGTGTGTTGGTGATAAATCTCTGACCTTCTTGGCTAATCCTCTCTTTAAACTCATGAGCTAAACAAGCGATGCTATGCCTCCCCTCTGATGGGTGAAACATTTTTCAATTGTACTTGCCAGCCAACATAGTACTTAAGAATTGTAGTGCGAAACAATAGTGTACTGGGACTGACGGCTAAGTTGTATGTCAGCATTAGGTCTCCTCAGCAACCCCCAGCCAATGCTTAATTTGAGCCGGTGGTTGCAGATTGAGCCCCCCCAACACAAATTTTGGGGGGCCAGCACTTATTTTTCTTCATCATGCCTTTGACCCAGAGCAAAAGAAGAAAAAAACACAAGGGAAAAAAAGAGGATCATATTTTATATGTTTCCCTCGTCTTTATTGCCCAATTTTGCTCGCGAGAAAGTGTCACTCAGTCTTTGAATGTCACTCATAATTACACTGAAATTATGAAAATGTCACACAAAAGCAATGCGAAATCTTGGCAGCCATGTATGTGATCAAAAGATGTATACTTCCAGTTCTAACTGGGTGGCTCTGCATGCTTTGATTGTCAACGCAGACTTGAAAATGAGGGAACCAAATCTGAAAACATTGGAAGATCTACTGGCACAGATGGCTGCAGTAGGAAAAAGCAAAACTATCTGGTAAACAATTCACAGATTGCTTGGACTGGTATGATATGGAGTGTTTAAAATTAAAAAAGGCATTGGCATTAGCCCTGAAAAATCGACAGCTGTCCAACAGCAGCTAGCAGCAATTTCAGGAAACTCCAAAGCAGTAAAAACGGCTAATAAAATACCAAAACAAAAATCAATCACAGAAACTTTTGGCATGGTTTACGTGACGCAATAACTCACAAAAATTGTAGACAATCTTGGGAAAACATAAGCGAGCGTCCCACCTAAGAATTTAGAGTTGAATATAAGCCCACAAACTTGGATCAGTCACTTTGCAACTCTCTATCCGAACATAGGAGTAAAATCATCAACAACAACTAGTGGGTCAGCCATTCAGAATCAGGATGTCTCAAAAGACAATAATTCCTTTAAGACACCGATGCAAAAAAAAAAAACTAAGGAAAGGCTGAATCGAAGGTAAACATGAGTGAAACCTGGAAATTAGTACAACAAAACACATCCCACTCAAGAACCATGGCCAATACATCAAACTCCAGCTCTCTCTTGGTTGCTCCATTAGTTGCTTATTTACATCACTTAAATTTGGGGCTAGCTGATGAACTTACCGAAAAAGAAGCTGTCCAAGTGATTCGAGTTCAAAAACAGCGCAAAGCAGCTGGGCCAGATAAATCCCAACAGATGTCTTCCGGAATCATAATAATCTATAGTCCACTGTATTAACCAGGCCGATTAACCACATCTGGTTTTACCAGGAGATTCCACCTTCTTGTAGAAAATCAATATTTACTCAGTCATGTAAAATGGGGCCTAGTGAATAACCGGAGAGTTATCGACCACTTTGACTGGTTAACGGAGTGGAAAAGTCATCAGGAAACTGTTACCGTCTCTTCTAGACCAGTGGTTGGAAGTAAAAGATCTAAAATCTCCATTTCAAGCGGGTTTCAGGAGAGGCCAGAGTACAGTGGATCAAGAAATGAGGCTACATTTAATCTGCTCAAAATATATTTCCCTTCAAAAGTCTTCTTTATACTTTGCTTTCATTGCTCTCCAAACGGCTTTAGAGAGCATTGATCGACGTATACTATGGCCAATTTTAAAACATGGAGTCCCTGATAAGCTGCTAAAGCTTCTGGTTGCAACGCACTCTGGTACCACAAACCGGGTGAAATATAGTTCCAGGGGTGAATACACTGCAGAGATACCAATGGAATGATGCGTCAAGCAAGGTTGTGTGTCAGCACCAACTTTATTTAACTGCTATATAAACGAAGTCGTAAAAACACTACAAACCTTGGCTTGGACGTACCAAAAATTAACAATGAGCCAATACGAATTCTGCTCTTTGCAGACAACGCGGTATTAATAACCATTGAACCCACCTATGATCATCTGGACATTCGTCTGAATAGTAAACCGTTGTGGGCCCACAGGCGTCTAAAAGTAATACTGTTCTGGCCCAGCAAGCAGGTGCCGTATTGAAGTTTGGTAAATCGTGTAGAAACCGTTTGATAAACTCTGCTACCCTCGCATATAAAAAGAAAGCTAGACCTGCCAGCATATATGGTTCCGAGATTTGGGGGCATTGAGAAACTCCATCCATTCAAACGAAAGAGAACAATTTTTATGATGGTTAGAGCATCTGGGCCATGGAACACAAATGGATTCGCAGCGAGCAGACTTGGGGATTGAAAAGAAAAAGAAAATATTGAGGATTGCATTGCGCTAGCACCTGTAAAATATTGGATCCGAATTGGATCCGAATTTGATCCACACAGGAGCTTTGCTCTTATAAACATTACTAGATACTATGAAGAACCGAAAATATCATTTTCTACCCTGGTTCACACAAGTGTCAAATGATTTTCAGATCTTTGGCTTCAGCCATTCAAATTGGTGTTTGGCTTGTTCGTGTTCATCCTGTAACCACAGACAAGACCATTCATTTGGATCTATTAACATTTGTAACTCATCTAAACGCACATTTTTAATGATTATTCATACTATTTTTTTTTGCATTCTTAAAGCGAACTGTATATTTAGAATGTAAAAGTTAAGTTTTCACCTGGAGCAATGCTTTCCACGTGAAGGCTGCGAGGACAGTGATGATCAGGTTCAAGGTGCTCACCTAAAGATGAAGTATAAAAAGCTGCCCTTGACAAAATAGGAGAATTGAAGGTGTAGCAAATTTTCAATACATGTCTCAGTTTTTGGAACAAAGGTCAAGTCATTCTACTTTGCAGAATTTAAACTATGCTCTCCTTTCAACAGACACCTCTAAAGTCTGAAGTAACCTAAATTAGTATCTGTTTGTTTTAGGGCAACGTGGGAGGAGGTCTGCCGCATGCTTGAAGCAGAGGGTAGACAGAGTGGGAAGGAAGTCCTGCTACAGATAAAGTTGTCTAATGTAGCCTTGCAAATGCAAGTACATTATATATAATTTCCCACTAGGTAGTTTAAGTTAGGTCTGCTTTTCCATTGAGAAAGAGTTTTTGACTTTCTAATAACTTTGGCCCCATTTGCCGAATCTTCACAAAGCTTTCCCTCAAAAATGGCTTTTGTGCCTCAGCTCCTTCCTGGAAAGTTTCAGGGTGATCCATCCAGCGGGGGCTGAGTAAAAGGGGAAGTTCCAAAAAAGCAAAATTCCCAATTATTTTCCATGGACTTCTTTAAGACGGGCCACAGCAAAAACTGCTGAACGGAATTCCACCAAATTTGTCAGGAAGCTAAATCTTGGGCCACAGATTGTGCTTTGGTGGTAAATCCATTCAGTAGTTTAAGAAATCTCGAGAAAAACATTAATTCTATATTTAGGTAGTTGGGTCCGCAAGAATCTCGAAAGACTCTTGTTGGAGTGTCACTTTAAAAATAGAGCATTCTGATTGGCCCAAAGAATTTTATTCCCCTTGGGCCCTCTCGCTCCCACGAGATCTTTGACTGGCTGCATCAACTAAAAAATTTTTTGCTGGCAGCAATTATAGGACTTGGGGACCTAGTCCCCTGTTCTAAAGCCCCACCCCCCCACTCCGGGTCAAAAAAAGAAAAATGCAGTGATCCCAAACCCACTCCCCCCCCCCCCCCCCAAGACTCTTGCGGGATCAGGAAAAAGAAAAATGGCGTCCGGCCGCACTTCATAACAAGAAGCCCTGGGGAGCCCAACCCCAGGACTGTGTTCATAAATGGGAGGGAGGCTGCATGGTCCCTCCACCCCGAGCCTGCAGAGGCCCCGGGGAGCCCATCCCCAGGCCAAGATTTCTCTATATGGAGCTGATTACTTTAAGGGAGGGGGGCCACGTGGATCTACTCCCTTAGCCCGTTAATGACCCTGGCGAACTCAATCCCCCGGGGTTAGCTCCCAACCTATGACCCAGGGAGCCACCCCTGGGACTTAGCAGTTTTCCTGTTGTAGTGTAGTTCCTATATCCCGGATATGCTCTGCGCATTGGAATAACATACACTATAGATTTGAAATAGGACTAAGGTCAGTATGTCTCTATCGAGTATATTAAACTTAATTACTTGTGTGTGCCAGCCAACTCAGAGGTCACTAGAAACGACTCGAACTTACAAGAAGGGATTAGTCTCGGACAACCGCATAAACATGACTTGGTTTCCCTTTAGAATCGGAACAGTCTCAGAATCGAGGAAACAATAGATAAACAGTTTCACTCAGTCAATCGTGCATGCTTCGTTTCTACAGAGTTGCACAGAAATATGAGACGGGCGTTTTCAATAAAAGGGTTTATTGAACAGTCTTATTTCTCGTGCAAGAGATATGAATTGCTACAATTGTAAGACAGACTGCGAAGTACAATATGTACGAGGTTAGCAGTAAGATAAAATAATACTGCAATAGCATGGTTTGTAGCTATGACATATATTATTCAAAATACATACATAAATAACATATGCTAAAATGTGATACTCATCTGATGCTTCTAAATTGTTCTACCCCAGTGTACCTAACCTAAGTGCAGTACGAGGTTTGAAGTAGGTGCTATTTCTAAAGTATAGCTAGCTATATTTTAGTTTAGCCAAGAGTTGCCAAAAGTTTCTTTAAGTTCTAGTCCGCTCCAAACCGGAGAATGAGAGAGGTTGGAATCTCTTTTCTGGACTCGATAGTCTAACCCCCGCAAGGGAAGTCAGAGAGGACTGGAGCTGGATTCTCTGCGAGGAGGATGATAGCATCAGGTCAGTGCATCAGGCTGGAATTCGATCTCCTTCCGAACTTGCCGTGGAAAACCGCGTAGTCTGGGTTGGATTGAATCCTCCGGGAACCGTAATTTGCCAAGGCAAGTGCTGGTATATTTATACCATGAAGGTGTCTAGGAATGCCAGTATTGACGTAAAAGTTGGGCAGAGGAACGTCATGAATGAACCCCTAAGGAATAGATATTCATGCATACTTAATGAGTTCTTGGAGAAATCAATATTCAAGCTGGGGAAATTCCTTAAGGCTAAAGGGTTTGGTTTTCCAAGAAATCGTTGTGACGTGGATGGGCGGATGTAGGTGGCCATGCCTGTATTTGGTTTGTATAGACAATGTCTAAATTAAGGCCGGATTTCTATGTCCAAATAAGGGCAATGTGAATTGTACCTATATAAGGGCATAAATCTGGATACCTATAAACAGAATCTAAATCTACACACAACACTCATCAGCGGTGCAGGCAGGGAAACCTGTGTTTGCTCTCACGTGGCAGGAGCATTTTCAAAACTCCTGCCAAGCGGGAGCAAACACCAAGTCCACTCCCAGCGGGTGGAGCTTCAAAAAAGGTCCTGCCCACTTGAAGCGGACTTTTGATCTGTTTCCCCACCCTTAGTGATGAGGGCAGGGAAACCGATCAAAATATTGCCCCCGCCCGCAGAGAGCAGCATTAGGAGCTGCTCCCTGCAGGCAGGAGCAATGACAGCTCCCACTGTATGCGTGGCGCCAACTGGGACGGCCGGGGCCTTGGGGCTTCCCCTGTAGTCCCCAAAGAGACAAGGATGGCTGCTTTGGGTAAGCACCATTGGACCCACCTTTAACTGTGACTGCATCCCCCTGGAGGCTGGGTTCCCAGGGGCTAACAAGGCTCGGAGGAGGGGCTGTGCAGCACACCTCCCATTTAATTAAAAAACAAAATGGCACTGGGGGATGGGGTCCCCAGGGCCAGGCCCCATGGCCAACCCCCACTGCGCACAGCCAGTATGGAGTGGCTGTATGGAGCTGGGGTTGCTTTTACATATGGTAATTAAGTATTACTTTATATTTCTTTCAAAAACTACAAATGCACTAGAAAAAAAACAAAGGTTAAAGTAACCTTATAGATGGGAGAATTTGTCAAAGACAACAGTGATGTTTTGAACTAAAAACAACACATAACTTTATACCAGTTATAGTTAGCAGCACAAACTATAACTTGCACCCCACCCGCTCCATTTACTGCTTATAACCTCACATATGACATTACTCACGACATGTTCTATGACATCATTTATGACATCACTGATGACCTCTGAAATTTCCTCGTTGATGACATCACTGATTCCATCATCCAACGAGTGCGTTAATTTGTTCTATAGTTTACATAGTGGCAAGTAACTAACATATCACTTTTCTACCTACTTTTGTACAGCTCGGGTCCAGATTATGGGTGTGTTTACAAAACACACGTGCTCCTAATGCATCACGGGCGTTTAGAGGTATTAAACACATCATAAATCTTTGCAGTGTGTGCAGGTAACAATTGTCTTGTGTTCATTATGTCCCACACAAGTTTTTTGGTTCTGCAGCAAACTTTTCAACAGGAGAAGGATTCTATACAGTAGATACTATCTTTTGTAAGGAGCCTTGCGTTGTTAGAGACAATTGTGTCAGCATGGCAATTTCGACTTAGGACAGAAGACTGTGTGCACCAGGTACTAACCTATGTACATGTTTTGCTTCAGAAGTTGGGCTATCTGAAACGTTTTCACCACAGTATGAAGGGTACAGGAAGTAGGATCTGTAGCAACTTTAGACAGTGGATATTTTTTAGCAAATAGTGTCTTTTTGCCAACTGTAGCATAGAATGTACACTGTTCCTGGTATATTAATTAATACTCTGTAGTGTATTTCTCATGAGAGTTTCACTGTGTGCAAACAGTGTGGCATAGAGTAATTTCTATAGAGTAAGCACTGTGCATAGTACCCAGTCTTGTACTAATATCAACTTCATTTCTCAAAGTAGTTTCAGTGAGCGTCAAGGGTTTGTACCAGTTAAAAGTTGTCCCTAGTACAGCATTTGTTTTGGAACTGACATACACTATTTTTAGGAACTTGGCTTTCTGTGAACATTTATATACAGATTGAACACTGTACCCACAATGAGGGTTTCCCATATATCCGTGTTTGATTGTTAAGCTGAACTTTGCTGGCTGTGAAGTTTTTGGTATAGGGTCAATGTTGCACATAACCCATGCTTAGTACATCTAAGGCAGTGGTTTCTGTGATGGCACTAATGATGCCCGACATTTTTCTGAACTATTTTGTACTTACTGTCAGACCTCTAATGCCATAGAAATGTATAGAGCAATATGTGGGAAAACGAAGCTTAGATGAGGACATCACTGATGACATCTCAAATGACATTATAGAAGAAATCATCCAAGCTTCATCAATGACGTCATTAGCGATGTCATCAGTGATGTCAAATTATGTCATAGCACATCATTAGCGATGTCATATGTAGTGTCATGAGCAGTGCATGGCGGGGGCGAAAGTTACAGTTAGTGCTAACTATAACTTGTGAATTTCTGTAGGTATTTTTTTTTTAAGTAGATATTTTTACCACACCCAATAATAACATAAATTTAACGTGTGTGTGTGTGTGTGTGTGTGTGTGTGTGTGTGTGTGTGTGTGTGTGTGTGTGTGTGTGTGTGTGTGTGTGTGTGTGTGTGTCACAACTCGCGTCACCACTCACGTTTTTTTTATTTTGTATTTTATTTCGTGGCCGCACGGCGTTACTTTTACGGCTGTGCGGCCAATGCTTGTTACTCAAGTTCACTGCGCATGCCAGAGGCACCACCCCCCACAAAACAATTCACTTTCTCAAAGTTCCTGCCAGACTTGGACGTAGCCTATGAGGATCGCGTACACCCCGGCCGCCGGGCACATCACAGCTTCCCGGGAGCTCCTCAGCTCTGCAACTCACTCCTTCAGGCTCCGAGCCGCCAATCTATCTGAAGCTTTACACATGCAGTGCCTAGCCCAGTATCCTTGTTGTACCTTGTTTCGTTCATACATACATTTGAAATTTAATTACGGGGAATGTTTTCTTATCTGGCAAGTTGTTGTTTGATTTGGATAGCGGGCCCGTGCCGCCTCCAGTGGATCGGTTGTTTGGTGGCACGTGGGGGTAGGGGAGGCCTAGGGGCATGGGATAAATAAGGACACGACAGCATGGGGTTACTGTGTGGGCCGAAGACCTCGAGCGGTCTCGCGCCCCTTTATTTATACCGTCGGGCGTGCCCGCCCTCCGGGTGCGTGGATGCGTGAACGGCGTGATGGAACGGGCCGGGTGGCTCCGTTACCACATCCCTCCAATCTTTCAGATACAGAGATCATTTCTCGCTGGACAGTTCAGTTCTTGCGCACGCCACGCAAAGTCTCTCAGTCTCTTACTAGGGGCCGGGTTTGGCTGAAGTCCATACGGCCGACTCCGTGGAACATCTCCTCGGCCATTGGGCGCCTCAGCCTCGGCGGGGGCCCCGCCTTCTCTCTCGTTCGCCCCGGGCAGTGGGGGTGCGTTCTGTGACGGGCTTGCCGGCAATCCTGGTGAGCCGCCCCCCTCCGGGGCCTCAAGCTCTTCCTCCTCCTGGTCGGTCTCGGGGACGCCAGATGTTATTCGTTTGAACCAAGACACATTTCGCGTTACCGTCCGCGTCCCTCTCCTGGCGGCCACCATGGTGCCGCGCACCCCGGTCACTTCCCACACCTCCGGTTCGAATGGGGTGCGATACTTCCAATTCGGGTACCGGTCCTTCAGGATGACCCTGTCTCCCACCTGGAGACTCCTCCCCCGGGCTCTCCTCTTCAGACTGGCTTTCTCGTTGGAGGTCCGCCGTCTTCCTTGCGCCGCCTCTTGGTCTAGCGGCGTGGGCAGCCACACATGACTCGCCGGGATATTGTCCCTGGGGGCCTTCTTGAACAGAAGGTGCGCTGGCGCACACCTGGTTGTACAGTGGGGGGTCCGCCGGTAGGCACTTAGGAACTGCGAGAGGCACTGATCCGCATCTTCTCCTTGCTCGACTCCAATTCTCAGCGCCCGGTTCATCGTGCGCATGAAACGCTCCACTTCCCCATTCGCCTGGGGCCACTGCGGGGTAATTTTCCTGTGTCTGACCCCTCGAGCCGCAAGGTATTCCTGGAACTCTCGCCCTTGGAACGGGGGCCCGTTGTCCGATCGGACTTCCTCTGGCAGGCCCATCATGGCAAATATGCGATCTAGCGCCGCTCGCACCTGGCTGAACGCCGTCGATGACACTACTTCCACCACCGGGAACTTGGAGTGTGAGTCCACCACCACTAAGGTGTGTCGCCCATCCGGGAACGAACCAAAGTCTATACTCAGCTTGGACCAGGGTTCCAGACAGGGTTCCTCCGTGATCACTGGGTGAGGCGTCGGTTCCCCCCCCGTGATGTTGCACGAGTGACAGCTGCGGATGGCTTCCTCCACCAGCGCGTCCATCCGCGGGAACCACACCTTGCTCCGCAGCCTTGCCTTGGTCTTGGAGATGCCTTGATGCCCTTGATGTGCCAACCTGACCACCTCTCCTTGGAGACTCATCGGAATGACGAGGGTTGCTCCTCGCAGGACCACCCCGTGCGGCCCCTCGCTGAGTTCACTCCGCGCGTTCCACACCTGCTGTCGATACACTTTCTCCTCTTCGGTGAGGGCCTGCACTCCATCTAGGAAGTTCCGCCAGTGGTGGGTCGCCAGCGTGTGCTTCACCTTCACGAGGCAGTCGTCCAGTTCCGTGGCTTTGCCGATGTCTTCCAACGTAAGGGCCACCGGGCATGCAGCTTGCGACACTAGGCGGACGAACTCCTCCGTCTCCGCCTCCTCCGCCTGATCAGGGCGCGCCGGCTCCGGGTGGCGGGACAGGAAGTCCGCTGGGTTGCTGGCCCCTGGTCGGAACACGACCTCAAATCGGTACGCTTGTAACTGGACCGCCCATCTCTCGATCCTCGGGGGCCCTAGCCTCGCCGTGCCAGCGAAGAGCGGAACCAGGGGCTTGTGGTCGGTGACCACCCGAAAGTCGTGCCCGTACAGGTAGAGATGGAAGTGTTGGCAGGCCCACTTGATGGCCAGCGCCTCCCGCTCGATCTGCGCGTACCTCATCTCCGTCGCCGTCAGAGCCCTGCTGGCATACGCGGTCGGGACCCATTCCTTCGCCTCCGTCTCCTGCATCAGGACTGCGCCCAGCCCCACGGGGCTCGCGTCCACCACCACCTCTGTCCGCCGGTGGGGCCTGAAGTACGCCATCACCTTGTCATCGATCAGCGCGTCCTTGACCGCTTGGAACGCCATATCTTCCTTGGCCGTCCAGGTCCACGGATGACCACTCTTCGTGAGAAGCCGGAGCGGCTCCGACAGGGACGCCAGATTGGGAATGAACCGCCCGCAGTAGGTTGCCATCCCCAGGAAGCTCCTGACCTCGGTGGCAGATGTGGGCCTCGGGGCAGCGCGGATCGCTGCCGCTTTCTTCGGATCCACTCTCAGGCCTTCCCTCGAGAAGATGTAGCCGAAGAATTCGACCGACTCCTGGTAGAAGGAGCACTTGGCCTCGTGAAGGGTGAGTCCACTATCCGCCAGCCGCTGCAGCGTGTCACGCAGATGTCGATGGTGTTCTTCCAGAGTTCGTGAGAACACTAGAATGTCGTCACTCAGGTTGATGACTCCCTGGAGACCTGAGAGAGTCTCCCGTATGGCGTTTTGGAAAACTTCGGCCGCTGACGAGATTCCGAAGCTCAACCGCTTATACCTCCGCAGGCCAACGTGGGTGGAGAAGGTGGTAATGTTGCGGCTGTCGGGGTGGAGCTCAAGCTGGTGGTACCCCGCGTTGAGGTCCAATTTCGTGAACCACTGTGCGCCGTTGAGGTCGGCCACAATATCGTCCATGGTGGGCGTGAGGTGTCTTTCGCGCTTGACTGCCTTGTTTGGGAGGCGCATGTCTACACACAGTCGGATGGCGCCGGGTTGCTTGGGTTTGGGCGCCACGACCAGGGGGGACACCCACGGGGTCGGACCCGATACTTTCTCAATCACCCCCAAGTCTTCCAATTTTTGCAACTCCTCTTCTACCTGTGGTCGCAGGAGGAATGGTATTCTCCGGTGACGCAGCGCCATGGGCCGGACCGTCGGGTCCACGTGTAGTCTGAACTGCTTTCCGCGTAGGCATCCTAGACCTTGAAACAGCATCGGAAAGTCCTTCAGTATCTCCCTTGCATGCAGATCGTGCACCTGATTTGCGAAGAATACCAGCGCCAGATCTTCGGCGGTGTGGCAGCTCAGCAGGGTGCCCCTCTTGCCTTCCGCCACGTGGAATGTCGTGGCCAACTTCCGGCCTTCGCTGACGACTTCAACGTCGATCACCCCTCGCAGAGACAGTGGCCGGTCACTGTCGTACGTGAAAATTTGGGCTTTGGAGGGTCTCAGGGGTGGGCGTGGCGACAACCTCTCATACTGGCAACTGTCCATGACGTTCACCGACGCCCCCGTGTCAATGAGAGCACTCACCGGGGACCCGGCCACCATGATGTCACACATGGGCGGCGGTCTTCTCCTCGTGCCTTCCCGGCCTACAAACGACACGAAGAAGACTTCCTCTTCTTCTCCCTCTTCATCGAACTCTGGCTTGGAGTTTTCACGCAGGGCGGCGGATTCCTCCGCGGTCAGTTGGTGTACACGCGCCGTTGCCCCCCGTGGGCCGGAAGCACCACCGCGCCCCCTTCGGCCACCTCTGCAGACCTTCGCAAAGTGGTTCGCTCGGCCACACTTCAGGCATGTCTGCCCCATCGCGACGCACCGGCCGCCAGGTGGGTGACCCAGGCCGCAGTTGCCGCACGTGCTGCCCTGTGGAGCTCTCGCGGCTCCTCGCTGTTGACTCGGTCGCTTCTGCAGCGCGTCCACTCTCTCTTCCTTGACCACTGGCGGTTTCGGGGCAGTCGCCGGCCGATTGAGGGCCGCCTCCATCGCATCCGCCCGAGCATTGGACAGCTCGTGAGACCGGCCTAGGACCAGGATGTTCTCAAGGGTGATGCCTGGCTCCCGCAGGATGAGACGTCGCAACGGGACCGACCTGCACCCTTGTATGAGTTGAACCCGAATCTCTGCCCTCTGGTCTGGCAGCACACAGGACAGCGAGAGTTTCCGCAGGCGTGCATAGAAGACGTCAATGCTTTCGTTTTCTTCCTGTCGCGCCTGGCGAAGCTTAAACCACTCGAAATCAGGGTTCGTTTGGGGATCAAAATGGCGGTTCAGGGCCCTTATGGCGCCCGCATAGTCGTCGTCGTTCCCCCGGTCCGGCAGAGTTTCGAAGAGGTCGTACAGCTCTTCACCCCCGTAGCACATGAGGAGAGATCGTTTGACCGTGTTGTCCGTCTCCCGCACTCCGACAAAATAGTGCTCCAGCCGTCCGATCCATGACCGCCACCGCACTGCCGCCGTGGAGGGGTCCGACAATCCGCTGAATGGCGGCCGCGGGCTGCGCGGAGGCTGCCGGCGGAGGCTGCCGCGCCGTGCCACTTCCGCTGGGGGCCGGGGTCGTCATGTTCGTCACCCTTCACTGCTCGCGCCCCCAGACCGTCGCTGCGTGGCAGGCGTCCAGGCGAGACCTCTGCTGCTGCTGGAGCTGCGCGTGGGCGAGACCTGCGCCGCTTGGATGCTGCGCGGAGGCGAGACCTGCCGGGTATTTTTTCTTGGAATGTGCTTTATTGGTCTCTCTCCCCCTTGGATGCTGCGCGTAGGCGAGACCTGCCGGTTTCCTTCCTTTTTTTTTTCTCTTAGACTGGCTTCAGTCGTATCACTCCCCCTCAGTCACCGCTGAGGACGCCTCTGCTGCACACTGCCTTCGGGGCCTTCCCCGGCAGAGCCAGAGCCAGCCACGAGCTCACCTGCAGAGCGCCAGCTGCCCTCCAGCGCGAGGACGCGCGCGGCGAGGTCCTCCTCGTTCCGCCTCTGCGGAGAGCGCCGGGCACCCCCCCAGGCAAGTTGTTGGTGCCGGAGAGGCGAGGCGCGGGTAGGCTCCGCCCTCGTCGCCAATGTGGAGTTCTTTGGTGGCACGTGGGGGTAGGGGAGGCCTAGGGGCATGGGATAAATAAGGACACGACAGCATGGGGTTACTGTGTGGGCCGAAGACCTCGAGCGGTCTCGCGCCCCTTTATTTATACCGTCGGGCGTGCCCGCCCTCCGGGTGCGTGGATGCGTGAACGGCGTGATGGAACGGGCCGGGTGGCTCCGTTACCACAGGTTGCACAGGAAATTGCTGGGCGCTCGTTTGCACGAAATCAAAGTCACCGCTCACTGGAATGCTTCCATCATAACAATCAACTAGCAGCTGTTGAGGAATTCAGCTGGCATGTGATTGGAGACCAGTGGAGGGGCCAAGGAAATGTCCCGTTTCCATAGCACCACCAAGGGCGGGACTGTGCTCAGTGAAAGTATTGGACCATTAATCTATGACGTCATTGACTGCATGTAGCCCCCGGTTCTGTTTTATTGTCTGGCGGAAAGACATCTTTAGACTTTTCACAAACCTCTTTTATTTATTTATATGTTTTTATATAGCGCGAGCTTTACCCGAAGGTGTCGGAGCGCTTTACAAAAGAACCATGTTTTCTCGCCCCTTTAAGTCCTTCATTCGCTCTTTATTGGCTGTTTTATCTCACCCGCTTTCCCTTTCCCTCCTCTTTCTTCCCTTTTCACCATGCACTCTTTACTTCTCACTTTTCTCTCCAGTTTATTTTTCATTTTCACCCTCTCTCGTTTTCCTTATTTTCTTTGCACCTGTATTGTTTTCCTACCTTTTCTCTCCCTTGCTTTTTCTTTTAGTTGCTTGGCACCTTGCCGTTTCCCCGCTGCTCCACTTATCTGGCGCTCACCCCCTTGCTTCTAATGGCATAGCTGCTGGCCACATACCGGAGGACACAAGCGCACCCGGCAGGATGGCGCCATGCGCAGCCGCATCAGCAGTCATGCTTTAAAAGAAAATAAAGTGTGTGCATATTTCAAATACATACCGATACAAAAGTGTGCATGTTTAAAATACATACGGCAACTAAGTTGGGCAACTACGTTTTTTCTTTTAGTTAATTGCTCAGCTTCGTTGTGGTATGTATTTAAAAAGCGCACACTTTAGTCGCGTTATGCATTTCAAACGCGCACACACTTTTTAATTTCTTTTAATGCACTTCACTGTTCATTTGGTGCTCGCAAGGCACACTCAAGGGGTTAGTGAATGGATTGTGTGACGCCACATATCAATCAATACCCCCGCCCCGTTGTTCACTTCCCACTACAAATTTATGCCCACCCCAAGCCCGAAATCACGCAATATATATGCCCCGCCCCCTTGTTAAAATGGTGAATAGTTACTGCTGCTGCTTCCAGACAGTCACCAGCTCGTACCCGGTACTGGTGTTCAGGGAGGGTCTCTGGTGCCGTCTGCCTCTGTAGGGGCATGCAGTGTGTGTCTGGCTTTCCACTGAAGCTTAAGAGTGTATGTAGATAAATGTAGTGCACAGCGCCAGCATGCCTATGTGTACAATAGAAAACACAGGCTGAAAACACTGGCCTCCACATCAATGGCTGTTTGTATCTCCTGTGAATATCTCCACCCATCCCTTCCCGCCCCTTATCCTGCTAGCTGCTGTTTAGCAGGGCGGTGCTGTGTGATCTATAAATCAAACAGGGAGCACATTCTTTTTAGTGAATGTTATCCAGTTCCTCCTTGTTCAACTGCTGTTGTGGAGGGTGAGCCGGGCGTGTTTTGCAGACACCTCGTTTCATGGTGGTTTTGTGAAGTTTGTTTACAACGGAAGAAAGTGTAGTAGTGAGTGCGCAGGAGACAGAAAGCAAGCTCCTGCCTTTCGCCAACAGGACATTGTACTCGGCTTGAATATTTCCTTTACTTTTCAGACTTAAATATTGTGGCTGTGTTGTCATTGTACAGGGGGACTATAGTCACGCTGCTGGCCTTCTGCCACCATGCGACGGATGTGGGACGGGTAGTTTAAGCTTAATTCTGAAAAATGATAAACCGTGCATAGCGATTGGAATAGTTAATTTCTGTTTTAGCCAATAGGTCTCGCCTTTTGGACCTTATAAGTATTTAGGTATGCAGCACAATATGCTTGGCGCAACAACAGCTACTGTTGCATGGCTAAACACTTATAAGGTCCAAAAGGTGAGACCTATTGGCTATGCCAATGCTTGTTTAAAGGGGGGCTCGAAACGGGCCTCTAATCGGGCTCCGTTTTGTGCCCCTTTGAGAGACCCCCGCATTTTTTCCTCCCACTTAAAGCACGGATTAGGGGAGTGATATGTAGTTATCTGTGCAGGTTTTGAATTACAGATGCAAAGAACTTGGGCTAATATTGATGGTTTGTGGAATGTTTACGTATTTTCCCCTGCTGAAATAAATGGGTCCCAAGAAGTATTTTCTCAAAACTAATAAAATGGGACCTTTGCTCCGTTTTTTAAGCCTCTGCGCAGAAGTTTTTCCTGTGTTCGGACTTGTTCTTGGCTATCCCCACCCTCTTCGGGGGGCCCTTCACCTACTTATAGCCGTGTGAAAGCAATGACTACGAATGCGCTACGTCACCGTAAGCAATATACAAAATCATAAAAATCGTCCCATTTCTAAGCGCTTATTTAATGCGTTCGGATAACGTAACAATAGATCAATGTTGCGATGTTTGTTTTAGGTGAATTTCCCTCGGTTGCCGGTGTTTTTCTCTTTCACTGAGATGACTGCAAAATTTAAGGTAAAAGTTATATTTTGCTATAAAGTTCAAAGAAATGCGGCGCCCGGGGGAGAAGGGCCCATCCGTTTGAGGTATGCCGCCAAACCAGATCGCCCAGGAAAGGCCATTTTCAGACTCGCCACAAATACGTCACCGGCAGGGTAGGCCCAGAGGGCATTGAGCCGTTTATTTGGCTGTTGGTGTGCCTGCGTTGAGATCTGCCGAGGCCGTTTTTATTACTATTTGATTTCTCTGATTTTAAAACTAACATGGCCAATAGCAAAACCCGATTCGTGGGGTCTCTCGTGCCTTCAAAAACACTTTTTCGGCGTCTTTTTACAACTTCAAAAGTGGCCCAATGTGCAGGCACGCGCCACTTTTATAGCCATTTAATGAGGGCACTTATTTTGGCTCCTGGGTCAATTTCCCGCCCTAGTCTGCTCACGGGCCTGTCAGGGAAGCACGCAATGTCCGCGAGGTGTGACACTACACGTTCAGCCGGCACTTGTTACGCGCCAGGTAGCACGCGCGTCGCTGTTCTCTGTCCATGATGTAGAATTATCAGCACCCGCCCCCGTTTCTGTCAAAAAACACGCTATGGAAATGAATAAAAGTGATTACATGTGTATAGGGCCGCCTGAGAACTGAGGGCGGTCCTTGCAAAAATGATCAACTCACCCCAAGGAGAAGGCCGTCAGCTCAGGGCGTTGATAGAACAGGAGGGGGGCGTCCACTTACTACCATTTAAGGATGGAGCTAAAACCTGCAAGGGTTTCAAAGTATGCCTTGTAGGCGAGCTACAGCGCTTCGCAGCGAGCGAATAATAATCTAGTTCCCATACCAAGTCACAACTTGAGATCTGCACATTAAGTAAAGGCCTCGTCCAGGGCTTTAAGTTGGATGAAAAAACTACGGGGTCTCTCAAAGAGGCGTGGCCAGTTTAATTAAGGGCGTGGCTTAAAACATATAAACTACAAATCTGTGCTAGCATAGTGTGCGCCTTTGCATCCAGACATATAATACAACAAGTAACAATAGAGCTACAACCAGCCAGGACTATTGGCTTTGTCAATTGTTAGCTGCATATGACAACTAAGCACCAACTACGGCTTCGTTGTATACAACATTGAAAAGGCTACAGTTCTGACATGACTGTGAAAGAACTAAACCGAGTCTCTTAAGCTACATCAAAAGCAGTGAAGGTCGTCACTGATGCAGAGTTAAGATTTTTTTCACCCTGAGGGTGAGGGTAAAAATTGAGAGCCCGATGGGGACCGTCTCCGCATCTGTTTTTTATAGCTGCCGGTGCTGAGCACTGGCAGGACCCGGCCCACTTAAAGGCCTAGCTTTGTCAACACATGCATTATCTCACTGAGCTAGCGTGTACAGAACACAGCTGTGCTACATACTGATTTCATATATTGGTCTGCCGCAGGCACCCTGCAACCTATTTTATGAGTAAAGCCGGTCAAATTTCCCACGCTGGCAAGGGCGTAACGCAAGCCCACTGCAGACCCTGCAGCGCAGGGGGTCCCCCGACCCTCCAAGGGACCCTCATTTTCAGCGCAAGGTCAACGAATGTATGAGGTACTGAAGGACCCAGAGCCCCTCATCACATTGTGCAGGGGTCCAAAGGTGGGGGGGGGTTGGGGGTTAAGGTGCCAAGGGGCATCAATTTCCACGAAGTCACTGAGCACTGGTCTCTGAGGCAAATATGTAATCTTACCAGAGTTCTGACTGCAGAGAGCGCTGCTGGACACACATGCGTCACCAGCACGTGCCTCGGCGTGCAGATTTGCCCCACAATCTGTCTAAGAACAATGTATGCCAGGACAGTTTTGCAAACACTTTGTTGCAAAGATGACGTATATGTATGGGTGATTTGTCGTCATGACTCAGTCCTACATTCCGCTCAGTTTCTGCTTCCAAAAGCCCCAACAAATGGGAGGGCGCGGTCGGCCCTGGGGTTGAATCTGCCGCAGGGAGCTCGTTTTCCCACGAGTAATAGCAGGACATTAAGTGGGGCGGGTCCTGCGAGCGCTCAGTATCTGACACTGAAAAGGGACACCGCCCGCCCCTACAGTTAGATCATTAACTTTATAAGTGAAAACACACATCTCTTGTCTCCATCAGGCGTGCAAAGAACCCTTCAGGGCAATCCGGGTGAGCAATGCAGCGCCGGCTGGTTCCCCACGTTTTACTCGACATTGCATGGTGCGTGCGCCCCTACACATTAGAAGTGCTTCCCTTTAAAAGCTGCGTTTCTGTTTTTCATACAATTTATGAGTCATGTATAACACATACGGAGTCGCCTCCGAAGCGGAGGCTAGATCGGGTAATGGAAGCACTGAAAGGGCTCATTTAAGAGGCGCGTCTGCCACAGTTTTAGGCTGAGTGGCATCATAAAATTGTCGTTGCTGTAGCTATTAGATGTGTGCGGGTATCACACATCCGCATCACGCCCCTTTTATGTATTTAAACTCTTGGCTCTCGGAATTTGTTTTGCTCGGGCATTATTTAGGCAACGTTCGACTTTTCTAGAAGCAGTGCAAACCTTTACAGAAAAAACGAAACTGGGGCTAAATAGCTCATCATTGCGCTATTAAGTTGTGGCGCTGGAGAGCAGGGTTGTGTAGATGTTGCAAAGGAACAGCCATGCATCAGTGCTCGTTTGAGACACTCGTGGAGCAGAGGACGCAGTGGAGAGGACCCCTATATCAAAAGTTACTAGTG
Organism: Triturus cristatus; assembly: GCF_964204655.1. Lineage (NCBI taxonomy): Eukaryota > Metazoa > Chordata > Amphibia > Caudata > Salamandridae > Triturus > Triturus cristatus. The sequence continues at coordinate 1,015,567,130 of NC_140588.1, forward strand.
CTCGCATTGTCCTGCCTCTGACCGGGGGTGCCTGTACCCAGGCAGAAGTTGTCTGAAGCCTCGTCTAGAACAGCCTTCTCCCTCCCTCCCTCCACCGGGTCCTCAGTAGGTCACTGGTAACACTCCTGGCGAGTGCCAGTCTTTCACCAGACACTACCTTTACATCCGCTACTGACCCCCTACTCCCCCGAGCTCTTTCTCCTGTATTTTTACACTAGGGAGTGCTTTATATGGCAGGTACCGTGCGGTACGGAGTACTTGCAATTCTAGAGGTCCTATTAAAGCACTGACTGTAGGGTTCTCCTTGATTTTTTTTCTCTCTCTTCCGTTTACAGTTTAAGTATTAACTCGTTGTTCCAGGATCCCCTTCCTGGCTCGCGGTTAGTGCTTCTTTGATAGACAGGGTGACCATTTGGACACCTGTTAGTTAGTCGTCCCTTGCCCAGTCTTGTTATACCCGTCCGGTAATGGAATGGGGGCGGGCGGGGTGAGATGGTGCTTAACCGCGTTCCCTCTGCGGCCAGGGGGATACTCTCAGCCCCAAGCCGGCCTTCGCTGCCCAGTGCTGACCCGACTCTAGCCATACTGCCTCCTGCGCTCCTCTGTAATCAGATCTCTGCATCTCAGACAGCAACGGCGCCGCGTTACTGTCCTAGGCTTCGCTCCGGCGCAGCGCTTTCAGTGAAGGCCACTTCGAACGGGGTCATCTTTTACTAACACGTGTTCATGTAATCATTGGTTTCCGAGGGCGGCATGTATCCGTAGTTGCAAAGAGGTGTGGGTGCTGTACCCTGGTGAGATATTTACAGACCTGGCTTCATATATTTGTTTCAGGTGCCCCCTGTCTGTCTGTGTCGATGCCCCGCTTATTTCCCCGGAACATCTCCGGACATGCCTAGGGGCACCGGACTAGGTGGCAATGCCATTATGTCATTAGGAACACCATGTTCTGGTCATGCGCTCTTTCCTTGCATGGCATTTTTTCAGCGGTTAGCCTTGTTTACTTCCAATAAACTCAAACTACAACCCCCAGAATGCAATTGGTATAAAGAAATGGTGCTCCTGATGACATAGCCTCCTTAGCTCACGATGCCTATGGCTGGTGGGCAGATGGTTCATTTGGTCATATTAGCTACCTCTTTTGCATTATAAACAGGTCTACTTACAGCAGCTGCCAGTAGGACAGGCCAGTCAAGGAGAGCAGGGGCAGGTTAAGGGTGACAGTAGCTGGCAGTGGGACAGTAAGTGACGGAGAGTATGGGCAGGATAAGGGTCTCTCGGTGCTTACTGTAGATAGAATTGCCAAGTGGCCAGTGGCTGGCAGTGAAATAGGACAGTAATAATGAGCAGAAAGAAAGGCAGGTTGGGGTCCCATGTGGTGGTTACAGTGGCGAGCAGTGAGATTGGACAGTGAGCAGGGTCAGACAGAGGCCGCTCCTGTTGCTCTTACTGTGTCTGGCAGAGAAGCTGGTCAGTGAAAACTACCAGAAACAGGCCAAAACAAAACACAATGTACACCTAGTGACAGACTGTGGGACTGCACCCTTTTACTGCCTAGTGCACAGTATCAGAGTTAATGTTGCTGTTCCCACAATAATGTGCTGCATAGCTAAATACTTATAAGGTCCCAAAGGCAAGACCGATCGCATTGCAAATGCTTGTTTCTAGAAAAGTCAACAATAGCCTCCTTACTCTGAGTGGGGATAACGAAGTCATACAACTGCCTGCACTTCAACAGGAAAAACCGAATACATTTCCGGTAATGACACAAGAAGGCACGCAAGAGATCCTCAAATCTCTTAAATCGGGTTCTCCATTAGACCCTGCCTCTTCGTATATATCATGCTTAAAGGCAGTTATTGGCATGCTGACTGACATGTTCAATCTGTCGCTGGAGTCAGGGAATGTTCCAGCAGAATGGAAGCATACAATTGTTAGGCTGCTGCTGAAAAAACATCAGCTGATCCCTCTAAATGGGAAAATTACCAGGCAATCTCTCTGCTACCAGGACTGAGTTCGACACTAGAAAAATGCATCAACAAGAATCTCTCCCTCCATCTGTAAGCACATGGTATTTTACAGCCCTCTCAAACGGGGTTCAGACCAGGGTGCAGCACTGAAACTGCCCTGCTTGCTGCCCCAGAGAAATGAAAAGCCACCCTGTTGGCTCTGAGCTCGGCGTTTGACACTGTTTACCACCGGGTGTTAATCAAAATGCTGGAGGAAGCATGGCTTGGCAGTTCGGGCTGGACTGTTCCCATGAGGCACAGGGTCAAGACTGATTTGCATATGGCCATGTCTGAACTGGGGTGGCAGAGTGGGCAAAAGAACGATAGATTTAACCCAGATCTCTTGACTGGGGGAGAATGTCTGCATTGTCAGCATTCCGTCCATCATTTGTTTGTTGTAACGGAGGAAGCAGGCGTAGCAGGAACAGCACTTAAATAGCTTACCTCCTGTCCACCAAACAGAACATTCCAAGTCTGTGAGGAAGCCACGGAATTGGAAATTCACTCCTTAAATAGTGGAGTGCCTCAGGGCTTCTCTTTAAGCCCTGCTTCGTTCACCCTTTATGTTACCTCACTGATGGGGATCATAAAGGCTCCTGGCTTCTCAATTTCTTACACAGATGATACACGGATCATCATCTCTCTCTCCTCACAAACAAATAAAACCTCAGCTCAGTTAAACCACTGGCTCGAACAGTAAGTAGTCTAAAACTGAATGGGGAAAAAACTGAGGCGACGGTAGTGGGAAACAACCCCGCAAGGTGGAGGGAAGTGAACTGGCCAGCCAGAGGTAAGGAGCCTGGGCTTCTGGCTGGACGACACGCTCACGATGACAACTCAAGCTAAAAACGCCTAGCAGCAACAGGCTTTGGCATGCTCAGAGCATTGAGGAAGCTTCTGAGATGGTTACCTGAACCATCGCACAGAGCCGTGGTGCAAGGATTAGTTACCTCACGCCTTTATTATGGAACTCCCTATATTTGGGAAGTCCCAAGGCTGTTATAAATACAATTACTGGTTATCCAGAATACCACTGCTCATATACTACGTAAATTCCCCCAAAAATCAGTCTTCTGCTTCGGCACTGGTAAGCCTGCACTGACTACGAGTGAATAAAATAATACATAATTCAAAGCACTCTGCTTAGCTCATTGAGTAATGTATAAAACAGGTCAGATGTTCATTCAGAGACTTTTCACCCTAGAACACCGCAAGAACCCTGCACTCTACCAGCCTACCTAGGATAAAGAGAACCAGGAATGGAGGAAGTTCCTTTGCATTCCTGACTCCTAAGCTCTGGAATGTGCTTCCACAACATATTAGGAAAACAAAGACCAAACTTAAGTTTAGGAAACTGCTAATAACCGTCCTGTTTAGTCTGCCTTATTCATCTATTCCCTGCTGTTGGCTTGGCGTTGGGAGGCCCTTTTGGGTACCCCTGCGCTTTAGAAATCCTCATGATTAGAAAAGGTCATAAGCAGTGCATTGAGAGGGCGTAAGTTATAGTAGCTCAGGAAACTATAAAAGCTGAATTTCACTGGTTTTGCATCAGGGAAATCTGAGCATAACCATAACGTCCCGGTAACCTTTGTTTTTTTCTGCGAATTTCTAAGTTTTTTAAATTCGGTTTCCTAACTTTGTCATCCCTTTAACCGTTGTTTGTTTCAGAGAATTTCAGTGTTTTAAAATATAATTGTATTTCCAATCTGTAACCTATAAACTTTGAGAGTGGGTGTGTGAGGGGCTGTATAGGTAGGGGAGTGGGTGTGTGAGTGGGTTTGTGGGTGTGTGAGGTTCTGTATGGGTCTGCGAGTGACTCTATGGGTCTGTACATCGCAGTGTGAGTGAGTGTAGGAGTGCCTTTGTGGATCTGTGAGTGAGTGCATGAGTGTCTGAGTGGGTGTGTGAGTCTAAGTGGGTCTCTTTCTGCTCATTGCCATCCTTTATTTTGCCTCTTTCTGACCATTATCTTGCCACTTTCTGCATATTTCTATCCTTTATTTTTCCTCCTTCTGCTCTTTTTCCCCCGGGACAATGTGGGGTGCCTCTAGGCCCCCGTGGTTCCAGCCTCCTGCGGGAGCTGGCATTACTGCTGCATGAAGGGAGCTCCCTCTGTGCAGGAGCAATTGTTTCATCTCTTTCCCTGCCCACGTCTGCGGGCACGGAGAGAGAAGAAACCTCTGCTTCAAGCAGGCGGGAGCACTTGGATAGCTCTCACCCGCTGGAACCGTAGTGTTTGCTCTTGCTTGGTGGGACCTATCACAGTTCCCGCCAATCAAAAGCAAACCGCTAGGTCCAGTGGGTGGGCACCCCGGGACATAGCAGAAGCCAGCCCGGAGGGGTGGCAGATCCTCGGGCCATGTATGGCTCCAGGAGAAGGGCCTTGTGGCCCCCTATTTAATGTTAATTCTAGCCCTAAGGAGGTGTTGGTCCCCAGGGCATAATTATGCCCATGGATAGGGGCCACGTGCGGCCTTCTCCATTAATTTAACTTTAGGAGGCATGCCGCTGGGACATTGCCCCCCAGTTTTTTTTTTTTCTTCCAAAACAAGCACAGGAGACGGCGCTTGTTTTTTTTCCTTTCAATATTGCTGCAAATATGCAGAATAACATGTGATGTCGCAGCAAAACCGAAAAAACCCCAATGTTTTTAATCCCCAGCGGGGTCCATTTGACGGGAGCACTTACTATAACTTTGGCCCCTGCCATGCACTGCTTATGACCTCACAAAAGGCATCACTCATGACCAGTTTTATGACATCATTTATGACATCAATGATAGCATCTCAAATGACATCACTGATGATCTCATTGAAGAAACACCACAGAGTATATACATCACACACCGACTTTTGCTTTTACAAAAGAAATCCAGGACACGCAGGAATCTTGGTTGAAAAGGATTTAATGGGCGAGGTAGCGCCTCACCAACGCGTTTCGCTTGACAGCTTTTTCACGGTATGGCGGACATCTCAATTTCTCGTATTTACATCTTGCCTCAACCAATAACATAGAGGAAGGACTGTGAAGGTTATGTGAAAACTCATTTGCAAATATAGACGCCATTTTGGCATGTTGTATTATGCTAAGATTTGCACTTTACAAATTGAAGGGAAGCCATTTGTCAGGAAGCACAGGTTATAAATACTTGGTTACACTTATTAACCTTAATACCATATATCTGCATAATGCGTTGAAGCATTATTACGTTCAAAATTCTGTAAGCACTGATATCGGCATGCGTGCAAAGCCTATAATTGTATTGATCAATAAAGCATTGTTGATTATAAATGTCGTAACCAGCTCAACATATTGTAACTTTGCAATCAATGGTCATCACATTACTATCAGAACCCCAGTGGGTCACAATTCAACTGTGAGATCAAATTCCGATCCGACAATGTGCGCTATTGCAATAAAGCATTGGTAACATCAACTGCATGAATTGCAAACAGACCTTAGTTTAGTCATTGACTTCCTGACAATTCTGACCTCCACCTTCTGGTAGTCAAAGACTTCAAGTCTCGCCCAAGTGGGCCAAGATTACATTGTAATTAATATCCATAAATAAAGTTTAACTAACCGATACTTAGTCCTTACGTTTTGGGAAACAAAGAAATCCACCTCAACATTAATTAATTCAACTGCAATGGCTAAATCCCACATACTAAAATAGTACTGAATACATCAAGAAATTTATACAGTGATTAGTATATTCCTAACAAATTCTCCACTTCTCTTTACAGAAAACATGTCAACTCATAGTTTTTACAAATGTACAGCCATTTATTCGCTCGAATTGAGTCCTTCGGGTATCACGGTGTTAAAGTCAATTATATACCTTGATTCCAGGCATCTTAAATGGCGCTCTCTGTCACCTCATCTTTCATGTCGTGCAATTGCATCTAAAACAACATAGGATAAAAGTTTTTCATTTTGCTCATGTATGTGGAAGAAGTGACGGGCTACAGGATATTGAATGTCATGTTTTTTTATAGCACGTAGATGCTCTAGGACTCTTTTCTTAGCTTGGTGTACTGTGCTGCCTATATACAACTTCCCACATGGGCAGATCAAACAATATACACAATATTCTGTTTTACAGTTAAAATTTCCTTTGATAATAAAATCCCTTTTGGTACCTGGTAACGTGAATATCTTACAGTCTGTACTATGGGCACATGCCTTACAACGTTTACATGTTGTGAAACCAATGGGACTAGTGCAATGGGCAACTTCTGTAGCAACTACCATATTCTTGCATAGATCATCTTTTAAAGATTTACTCCTCCGAAAGGTTATCTGTGGAGTGTCATTCAGATATTCATTTAGAGTCGGATCACTCTTTAAGATGTGCCAGTTTTTATCAAATAGTTGTCGAATTTGGAATGCATTTTTCGAAAAAGTAGTTATGAACCTTACTGAATCCTTGGATTCAGGTAACGTGGGTTTCGAATGTAAAAGATCTGATCTATTCAATGAATCTGCCTTAGCCATTGCTTGTTTAATGGTCTTATCACTGTAACCACGTTGTTTGAATCTAGTGCTCATGATTTGTTTCTCTTTATCATATTCCTCTGTAGTGCTACAGTTGCGCTTAGCCCTGATGAACTCCCCATAAGGGATACTTTGAATTAGATTAGACGGATGGGCGCTCTGAGCATTTAGGAGACTATTCCCAGCCGTCTGCTTTCTATGCAACTTTGTAACCAATGTATTGTTGGAAACTGATACCTCTACATCCAAAAGCACAATCATAGACTCACTTATTTGGGAAGTGAATTGTAAATTCCTATCGTTGTTATTTAGGGAGTCAATGAAGGTTACAACTGACTCCTTGTCACCTCTCCAAATTAAAAATATATCCTCTATGAATCTTGCCCATATGACAATCCTGTCCTCCTGAGCTTCCCAATTTTGGGACACCTGCTCCTCCCACCAGCCCATGTAAAGATTGGCATAGCTGGGGGCGAAGCAGGTGCCCATTGCAGTACCTTGGATTTGTTTGTAGATGTTGTTGTTAAACAGGAAGTAATTATTGGTTAAGCAGTACCTCGTCATTTCCAATAACATTTCAGTGTGGGCTAGTAATGAGATAGGTCTTGCTCTCAAAAAGTGCCTGATGGCCTGGATCCCCAGGTCATGTGGTATGCTAGTGTAAAGACTGGTAACATCTAAGGTTATCAGTAAAAGATCATCCTCCCACACCACACAATCAATCAGCGTTAAAAAATGTGTAGTGTCTTTAAGGTATGCTGGTAGAGCACTAACAAAAGGTCGTAGATAATGGTCAATAAATATAGATGTTACTTCAAGTTGGGAACCCATAGAAGATACTATGGGTCTACCTGGGGGTTTCTGGGAATTTGCTGTAACTTAGGCAGCCAGTATAATATCGGAAGCTTGGGATGTTTACAATAAAGGCTGCGAAATTCGTCCCACTCCAGCAGACCTGAATCATTCCAATTGACCAATATTTCATTGTGTTTGGAATATGAGGCTAACACTTCCGAATGGTTGCTGGCAGTGTAACAAGTGTTATCATTGAGTTGTCTTAACCCTTCCTTCAAATAATCAATCTTGCTCCACACCACCACGTTGTCCCCCTTGTCGGAACTTCTGATGACAATAGAGCTATCATTGCGAAGATCATCAAACGCTGTGTATTGCTTTAAGCTCAAATTACCTCTAGAATTACCTTTCAAGTTGAATCTCATTTTCTTAAGTTCTTTTGTAACAGTTTTGTCAAAAACCTCAATTGCATCACAATGTATAGATGGCATAAAAGTCGATTTCGGTTTAAATTTACTTGGCTCGGTAGAATCAATTGCTAAGCCTAGTAAATTCAGATTCCTCACAGGGTCTTCATCATGCAATGTATCTGTGTCTAATTGTGCCAGGGTGTGTAACGTTTCAATTTCAGAAATGCATCGGGACACAGGATCTACAATTGTACTGATATTAGGCTTGGGTGTTGCCTGAGTGTGGAACCATTTTTTCAATTTGAGCTTTCTCAAAAAACAGAAAATGTCAATACGAGTCTGTACATAATCCAGACGTCTAGATGGACAGAAAGATAAACCCAGGGAGAGTAAATTAATGTCAAGAGCTGATAACTTACGGTCCGATAGGTTCACCACATTCATTTGGCACCCCTTTTCGCTCGTGTTGACACCATTGTTGTTTTGTTTGATTCTCCTCTTCCTTCTCCTTGACCTGGCTTCCTGGTTCCTGCGGTTCCTCCGCGCCCTCTGGTTCTCCCTCGTGTGCCGCGTCCTCGGCCTCGCCGAAAATCCTGGTCACCTTGGGTTGGGTTCATTTTCGCTCTTGTCATCATTTGGAATTGTTTTAGTAAATTGCTCTTGCCCAAGTCGCTGTCTTGTACATTGCGTGCCAGGGTCTCTCCTGAGATCTCAGAGACATTGCTGTCCGATACATCGCTTTCTTCAGTGAGTTCCTCCCTCAGCGGTAGCTGAGGAATTCCGTTGACTTTTGAAGTTATCGATTCATTGAATAGGTAGTCATATTTTTTATGAAATGTCAGGGTTCTACCTGCCTGGTAGTCTTTAAAGTCTCTGATGAATTTTCTTTGTTTTTTGCATGTAATTTCATCTTCCAATTTGTTAAGTTTCAATTGGACTTTGGCCATGAACCCATCAAATGTTTCCTTGGAGATAAGCTTTAATAGTTCTTCACTGATCCTATCAATTTCTTTGAAAATCTCCGCCCGATCTTTTAAGGCATACTTGATAAGGATTCTCATCATGACTGTGGAACATTCTTTAGAATTCCCAGCCCATTCTTCAAGCATCTCTGGGTCTGGGTTCTCGTGAGTAGGGACTGTATAAATGCGGAGTCCTCTAGGAACACGGCCGACATCGATATATTTCTGCAGGGATTCAGCCTCCCACCACTTAAATTGGAGAAGCTTCATAAGAAAGAACTGTCTATCATAAAGAACTTGAATCTGTACTTCCTGATTAATGTAAATATGCTCCTGGGTATGAGGATTTACATTAGATAATCCATCTGACATTTGTGTAAAAAACAACTTGTTGGATGTTTCCTTGCGTCTCGCTTCTATTAGGGATGCCATTGCACTAAGGCGCTCTTGAAGCCCATTCAAAATATTCCTTTTCTCAAGTTGTCCTGTGCCCGTTGACTGGCTTTGTCAGCTAACAGTCAGCTGGGCTCCACTCCGTCAAATCCGCATAAGCGCAATCATAAAAAACCAACACGGTTTCCGTTAGGACGAGTCCACCTCCGTGGCTCCGCCACCCGGTTACCTTAAGTTAGTTAGATAAACGCTGATAGAAATCAACTTGTTTACTTTAAGAAGTTACTCTTCATGCGGATTCCACACTGCTTGTGTTGCTTGCACCGCAGTCACTTCTACCTTAGAGGACCGCTGCACGACTTGAAGACGGAGTGGAGCCCAGCTGACTGTTAGCTGACAAAGCCAGTCAGCGGGCACAGGACAACTTGAGAAAAGGAATATTTTGAGTGGGCTTCAAGAGCGCCTTAATGCAATGGCATCCCTAATAGAAGCGAGACGCAAGGAAACATCCAACAAGTTGTTTTTTACACAAATGTCAGATGGATTATCTAATGTAAATCCTCATACCCAGGAGCATATTTACATTAATCAGGAAGTACAGATTCAAGTTCTTTATGATAAATTGGAGAAGCTTCATAAGAAAGAACTGTCTAAGTGGTGAGAGGCTGAATCCCTGCAGAAATATATCGATGTCGGCCGTGTTTCTAGAGGACTCTGCATTTATACAGTCCCTACTCACGAGAACCCAGACCCAGAGATGCTTGAAGAATGGGCTGGGAATTCTAAAGAATGTTCCACAGTCATGAGGAGAATCCTTATCAAGTATGCCTTAAAAGATCGGGCGGAGATTTTCAAAGAAATTGATAGGATCAGTGAAGAACTATTAAAGCTTATCTCCAAGGAAACATTTGATGGGTTCATGGCCAAAGTCCAATTGAAACTTAACAAATTGGAAGATGAAATTACATGCAAAAAACAAAGAAAATTCATCAGAGACTTTAAAGACTACCAGGCAGGTAGAACCCTGACATTTCATAAAAAATATGACTACCTATTCAATGAATCGATAACTTCAAAAGTCAACGAAATTCCTCAGCTACCGCTGAGGGAGGAACTCACTGAAGAAAGCGATGTATCGGACAGCAATGTCTCTGAGATCTCAGGAGAGACCCTGGCACGCAATGTACAAGACAGCGACTTGGGCAAGAGCAATTTCCTAAAACAATTCCAAATGATGACAAGAGCGAAAATGAACCCAACCCAAGGTGACCAGGATTTTCGGCGAGGACGTGGCACACGAGGGAGAACCAGAGGGCACGGAGGAACCGCAGGAACCAGGAAGCCAGGTCAAGGAGAAGGAAGAGGAGAATCAAACAAAACAAAATTGGTGTCAACACGAGCGAAAAGGGGTGCCAAATGAATGTGGTGAACCTATCGGACCGTAAGTTATCAGCTCTTGACATTAATTTACTCTCCCTGGGTTTATCTTTCTGTCCATCTAGACGTCTGGATTATGTACAGACTCGTATTGACATTTTCTGTTTTTTGAGAAAGCTCAAATTGAAAAAATGGTTCCACACTCAGGCAACACCCAAGCCTAATATCAGTACAATTGTAGATCCAGGGTCATGATGCATTTCTGATATTGAAACGTTACACACCCTGGCACAATTAGACACAGATAGATTGCATGATGAAGACCCTGTGAGGAATCTGAATTTACTAGGCTTAGCAATTGATTCTACCGAGCCAAGTAAATTTAAACCGAAATCGACTTTTATGCCATCTATACATTGTGATGCAATTGAGGTTTTTGACAAAACTGTTACAAAAGAACTTAAGAAAATGAGATTCAACTTGAAAGGTAATTCTAGAGGTAATTTGAGCTTAAAGCAATACACAGCGATTGATGATCTTCGCAATGATAGCTCTACTGTCATCAGAAGTTCCGACAAGGGGGGCAACGTGGTGGTGTGGAGCAAGATTGATTATTTGAAGGAAGGGTTAAGACAACTCAATGATAACACTTGTTACACTGCCAGCAACCATTCGGAAGTGTTAGCCTCATATTCCAAATACAATGAAATGTTGGTCAATTGGAATGATTCAGGTCTGCTGGAGTGGGACGAATTTCGCAGCCTTTATTGTAAACATCCCAAGCTTCCGATATTATACTTGCTGCCCAAGTTACATAAAAATTCCCAGAAACCCCCAGGTAGACCCATAGTATCTTCTATGGGTTCCCAACTTGAAGTAACATCTAAATTTATTGACCATTATCTACGACCTTTTGTTAGTGCTCTACCAGCATACCTTAAAGACACTACACATTTTTTAACGCTGATTGACGGTGTGGTGTGGGAGGATGATCTTTTACTGGTAACCTTAGATGTTACCAGTCTTTACACTAGCATACCACATGACCTGGGGATCCAGGCCATCAGGCACTTTTTGAGAGCAAGACCTATCTCATTACTAGCCCACACTGAAATGTTATTGGAAATGACGAGGTACTGCTTAACCAATAATTACTTCCTGTTTAACAACAACATCTACAAGGTACTGCAATGGGCACCTGCTTCGCCCCCAGCTATGCCAATCTTTACATGGGCTGGTGGGAGGAGCAGGTGTCCCAAAATTGGGAAGCTCAGGAGGACAGGATTGTCATATGGGCAAGATTCATAGATGATATATTTTTAATTTGGAGAGGTGACAAGGAGTCAGTTGTAACCTTCATTGACTCCCTAAATAACAACGATAAGAATTTACAATTCACTTCCCAAATAAGTGAGTCTATGATTGTGTTTTTGGATGTAGAGGTATCAGTTTCCAACAATACATTGGTTACAAAGTTGCATAGAAAGCAGACGGCTGGGAATAGTCTCCTAAATGCTCAGAGCGCCCATCCGTCTAACCTAATTCAAAGTATCCCTTATGGGGAGTTAATCAGGGCTAAGCGCAACTGTAGCACTACAGAGGAATATGATAAAGAGAAACAAATCATGAGCACTAGATTCAAACAACGTGGTTACAGTGATAAGACCATTAAACAAGCAATGGCTAAGGCAGATTCATTGAATAGATCAGATCTTTTACATTCGAAACCCACGTTAGCTGAATCCAAGGATTCAGTAAGGTTCATAACTACTTTTTCGAAAAATGCATTCCAAATTCGGCAACTATTTGATAAAAACTGGCACATCTTAAAGAGTGATCCGACTCTAAATGAATATCTGAATGACACTCCACAGATAACCTTTCGGAGGAGTAAATCTTTAAAAGATGATCTATGCAAGAATATGGTAGTTGCTACAGAAGTTGCCCATTGCACTAGTCCCATTGGTTTCACAACATGTAAACGTTGTAAGGCATGTGCCCATAGTACAGACTGTAAGATATTCACGTTACCAGGTACCAAAAGGGATTTTATTATCAAAGGAAATTTTTTTTTTTTTTTTAAGTTTGAGTTTATTGAAGAAATAAAGAAGGGAAGGAGAAGGGAGGGGAACGGGGTATAATCATCATGATAAACATATACAAAAAATAAGCAATTCAATAGAAACTCTCATTAAAAGCAATTATAACAAGCATGAAGCTTACATGAACAGAGCCTACGTATAGGAATGAAAAATACCATATAGTATAGTAGAACGTGATATCATAACAAAAAAGGCATTAAAGAAAGAAGAAAATCATGGTGGCTTACGCACCTCAACTGTGTTAGGATCTGGAGAGGCGTGCACCGGAGCAAAGGAGGAGAGATAGGATACCAAAGGAAGCCAAATCAGGTCGCGTTTAATTGCCAGGGAAATGGGAGATACGTAATTAGTATCTAGGCGATGATGGAAGCAAACTGCATTCCACCAAGATTGGTAGGAGACATTTGCAGCCTGTTTCCAATTAGAAGTAATGGTATGGAAAGCCACAGCAACTAGAAGGTCAAGTAGTAGATAATGGGAAGGAGATTGTGGGAGTGACGGTGATAGGGAACCTAGAAAAACTTGTGAAGGGGAAAAGGGAATTTGAAGTTGAAATATCTTTTGTATTTGCGTCCATACTAGGTGCCAGAACTTGGAGATAGGAGGGCATTCAAACAACATGTGTTTGAGATCTGCGACGGGACAGGAACAGGACCAACAAATAGGGGATGTGTCAGGTGAAAAACGGGATAAAGCTTGTGGAGTACATAAAGTTCTGTTATAAATGAAATATAAGGTTTGGGTAGTATTAGCAGCTCTAGAGGCTTTATGAAGCTTAGCCCATATTTTGTCCCAAAAAGGTATTGGCCAACCCTGAGAAAGATCCAATTCCCATGCATTCTCGATTTTAGATTTTAGTCTGTCAGTGGAGTACCGGAAAGAGTTATAAATAGCAGAGGCTGAGGGAGACGTCTCCAATAATAAAGAAGTAGCTTTGCGGTCCAAAGGAATATCAGTAGATGGCGCCAAAGAGCGAAGATATAAGATCAGGACTGGGAGAAGGGCATTGTATTGCGAACGAGCAGAAGAGGGCAGTGAGAAAGAGGATTGAAGTTCCTGGAATGAGAGAGGGGTATCTTGGGAAATTAATTGAGAGATCCAACACAATCCTCGAGAATGCCATGTCTTCCAAAAGATGGTGCGATTACGAATTTTGAAAAGAGAGTTGTGCCATATCGGTTGATCGTGAATGGAAAGGAGGGAGGGATAAGATGATATTATGTAAGGGAGAAGGAGAGTGCGGCAATGAGAAATAACAGGCGTACGAAAGCGAACTAAAGAAGACGTGAAGGATAAAAACTCGCGAAAGGTAAAGGGGGATAGAAAGGAAGATTCCATACTTAACCAGACGGGCGGATAGTGCGGAAGATCAGAAGAGAACCAACGGGTCGATTGTTTCAAAGAGAAAGCTCGATGATATTCTCTGAAATTCGGAAAGCGCACACCAGACTGAGCCTTATCCTTGCGCAATGAAGCCAAAGCTATCCGAGACCGCTTGCCATTCCATAAGAATTTCAGCAACAAGGAATCAATCCGTTTAAAGAAGGAAACTGGAATGTGTACTGGTAGCATGGAAATGGTATAAAGAAGAAGAGGGGATAACATCATTTTTATAGAATTGAGCCGACCCCACCAAGACAGAAAGAGCGGGTTCCAGCGTTGAATAGCCGTGTCCATTTTCTTGAAGACATAATCAAAATTAAATTTGAGTGTATCAGACAAGAGAGGAGCGAACCAAACACCCAGATATTTGATCCTAGATGGTTGCCAGGAGAAACTCGTTTGGGAAAAAAGATGCTTTTGACAAATAGGGTTTAAAGGTAGAATCTCGCACTTATCAGCATTTAGGCGATAACCAGAGACCGCGGAGAAGGAAGACACCTGCTGGAGAAAAGAGGGAATAGAGGAAACAGGATCAGAGCAGTAAAAAAGAATATCATCAGCATAGACCGAGAGTTTAACTTGACGCGAACCAAATTTAAAACCAGAAATACTGTTGTCTAGACGAATTTTAGTAAGAAAGGGTTCCAAGGCTAAAACAAAAAGTAGGGGGGATAGAGGACAGCCTTGTCGCACTCCCCTGTGTAACGAGAAATAATCCGAGGTCATCCCGTTGACAAAAATGGAAGCCTGGGGATTAGAATAGAGTAAAGAAATAATAGAGATGAATTTGGAAGAAAAGCCGATCCAGCGCAAGGCCTGAAACATAAAATCCCATCCAATCCTGTCAAAGGCTTTCTCCGCGTCTAAAGAAATAGCCGCGAAGGGAAGTGACAAAGAGGAAGCCTTGCTAAGTATATTAAGAAAAACACGGGCATTGTCAGATGAGAGACGGCCCTTGACAAAGCCTGATTGTTCAGGGCCAATGAGATCGGGTAAAAGGGGATCCATGCGCAATGCCAAAATTTTGGCCAAAATTTTATAATCCGTATTGACCAGTGAAATTGGTCTGTAATTTTTGCATAATGAGTGGTCCTTATCTTCTTTGGGAATTAAACAGATTAAAGCCTGTTGGAAGGAGCCGCTGGAAGAACCCGCTGCAAGGAAGGATCGGAATAATAATAATAGTTTAGGGAGAAGTAGAGAGGCGAAGTGGCTGTAAAATTCAATAGTGAAACCATCAGGGCCTGGAGACTTACCGTGCCGCAATTTAGAAACAGCATGAGAGATTTCAGAAAGCGAAATGTCTTGTTCTAGGGCAAAAAAATCAACTTGAGAAGCCATCAAAGGAAATTTTAACTGTAAAACAGAATATTGTGTATATTGTTTGATCTGCCCATGTGGGAAGTTGTATATAGGCAGCACAGTACACCAAGCTAAGAAAAGAGTCCTAGAGCATCTACGTGCTATAAAAAAACATGACATTCAATATCCTGTAGCCCGTCACTTCTTCCACATACATGAGCAAAATGAAAAACTTTTATCCTATGTTGTTTTAGATGCAATTGCACGACATGAAAGAGGAGGTGACAGAGAGCGCCATTTAAGATGCCTGGAATCAAGGTATATAATTGACTTTAACACCGTGATACCCGAAGGACTCAAATCGAGCGAATAAATGGCTGTACATTTGTAAAAACTATGAGTTGACATGTTTTCTGTAAAGAGAAGTGGAGAATTTGTTAGGAATATACTAATCACTGTATAAATTTCTTGATGTATTCAGTACTATTTTAGTATGTGGGATTTAGCCATTGCAGTTGAATTAATTAATGTTGAGGTGGATTTCTTTGTTTCCCAAAACGTAAGGACTAAGTATCGGTTAGTTAAACTTTATTTATGGATATTAATTACAATGTAATCTTGGCCCACTTGGGCGAGACTTGAAGTCTTTGACTACCAGAAGGTGGAGGTCAGAATTGTCAGGAAGTCAATGACTAAACTAAGGTCTGTTTGCAATTCATGCAGTTGATGTTACCAATGCTTTATTGCAATAGCGCACATTGTCGGATCGGAATTTGATCTCACAGTTGAATTGTGACCCACTGGGGTTCTGATAGTAATGTGATGACCATTGATTGCAAAGTTACAATATGTTGAGCTGGTTACGACATTTATAATCAACAATGCTTTATTGATCAATACAATTATAGGCTTTGCACGCATGCCGATATCAGTGCTTACAGAATTTTGAACGTAATAATGCTTCAACGCATTATGCCGATATATGGTATTACGGTTAATAAGTGTAACCAAGTAGTTATAACCTGTGCTTCCTGACAAATGGCTTCCCTTCAATTTGTAAAGTGCAAATCTTAGCATAATACAACATGCCAAAATGGCGTCTATATTTGCAAATGAGTTTTCACATAACCTTCACAGTCCTTCCTCTATGTTATTGGTTGAGGCAAGATGTAAATACGAGAAATTGAGATGTCCGCCATACCGTGAAAAAGCTGTCAAGCGAAACGCGTTGGTGAGGCGCTACCTCGCCCATTAAATCCTTTTCAACCAAGATTCCTGCGTGTCCTGGATTTCTTTTGTAAAAGCAAAAGTCGGTGTGTGATACAAAGGGATGACGGAGCCCATCCAGGACCGCCACGTTTGAAACGCCGGACTTCCGTGATTGTGCGTCTGGAGAGATATATATATATATATATATATATATATATATATATCCAGTCTAAAGGTAGCCCTTCAAGAAGGAAGCCGCAGGCAGGTGAGTTATTTCAGCATTTATTGGGACCCAACTTGCCAGCAGATTAGCAACATGGAAACCGGCATCAAATTCGAACTGCCAAACGCGTTTCGGGAACTCGGTTACATTTCTCAATGGCTGTGGGACTGCAGTTACAGGCGGTTTCTCCACTCAGTATCTCTTCCAGGGCCCCGCCCCTGTGGGCCTGGCCAACAGGCTTCCTGGGACCTGTAGTGTGGAGGGTGTTTCCTTCAGTGAGTCTGTTTGCAAAGTGCAGCTCAAATAAAAATACTAAAACCACAGGAAAATTCATCTTGTGGGTAATTCAACTGGGGGAGGGGGGGGGAAGAGTTGGAATAAAATACGAGTGGGGAACCCATGGGAAATGTACAGGGGGGGGTGGGGTGTCCCTTAACTCACATTTTATACAATCAGTACAGTGGTGCAAGAGGCACTAGCAAAAGATACAGGGATGAACTGTCTGAGAACTGAGCATTTTGAAGCAATTCACAAAAGCCAGCTTTTCTGGAACAGCCTCGATTTTAGGGGTATTTCGGTCTATGGCGTTTACGCACCAAGACTCGTGGGATCTGCCTTGACCAGCAACTTGCTTTTTAGGTCTCGCCTGAGCCAGCGCTTTAGCGCTGCTCTCGCAAGAGCTTTTGTAAACGGGGGATTTGGAAGTGCAAACCAGTGCTTTCAGGCCTCCGAATACAGTGCATGAGTGCCGGGCACGCGCACCATTTGTCAGCCTGCGTGATCATTTCGCGGCCGCTTTGATGTTCTCAGTGAGCCGCGCGGCCACTGAGAACATCAACGCGGCCGCGAAAGTGCTCACCATTTGCCAGCCTGCGTGCCTCTCTCCCCTACCGCCTACCCCCTCCCTTATCCCACTTGTTTAAAGCTACATAAACATGCTGCTTGAACTCTGCTGCAGTTTGTGCCCAGTTATGTTCTAGAGCAAAACTTTGTCTCATGTAAGTGCCTTTGCAAATGTATAGTAAATCGGGGCACGATTTGATTATATCGCAAATTGTAGAAGCACTTTCACCCATGTCTTCTTCCATCGATGAACAGACGCCTTGCTTTGAGCAAGTCACATGAAATGCACATTTATTTTCAAAACTCAGGGTTATTAACAAGCCCCTTAAACCGCAAGTGTTACTTTTTATGTGATGAAAAGTGACGTGGCTTGTAAATAAGCCGTCACCTGGTACAGCAGAAACCTCCAAAATGAGCAGTCACACTTTCCTGAAGGGCCCCTAATGTTGGGAGAGGCGTGCTGGGATTTGAGTACATGATATACGGTACAGAGCAGGGCCCCTCCGAATCATGGCTTTGGTCTAATTCTGTGCAGGCCTCCCTGGTTCAAGGGCTGCTTCTGAATGTCTTTTCTTTGTGTGCCTAAATACAGCATATCACATCACCTCCCCATTCAGGGCGCTTCTAAGACAGCCGCCACAGAGCCCTACCTGAGCAGTAAATGCAATTAAGGCCGTCCGAAGCAGCCTTTTGGCAGACGAGCTACCGAGATGACAGCTGCAGCACAGAGAGCATATGTGGAGGGCTGGGCGCGCTGCAATGGGAATCGGTCGTTTTACAGAACAAGCATTGGCATAGCCAATAGGTCTCGCTTTGGGGACCTTATAAGTGTTTAGCCATGCAACAGTTGCATAACTAAATACTTATAAGGTCCCAAAAGCGAGACCTATTGGCTATGCCAATGCTTGTTTCAAAGACTGGTTGTCGGAACAGGTTTAGCACAGGGTTAGTAAGGACGCTGGTCAGGAAGGACAAAGGCGATAAATCAGTTCACAGGAGGGCGGCGCCTTTGTTGTCAGTCTCTCCTTGGGGTGACCAAGCGACAGACAGACGAGTACAACAGGTGGCTGAGCCTGCCCAGGCGAGAACAGCAGCATCTTAGAAAAGGCCTTCATGGGACGCCGTCCCAGCCCAAAAGCAACCCAATCTCGGGCAGGGGTTTTATGGATATGGGGGAATGCAAAGGTGCTGTGTTTAAGGCAGACCAGTCAAAGCTTCACACATTTCAAATACTGCACCAGTAGTAATCCTTCGGTTGTCTGTCTGAGGAAACTGCTTTACTTGCAAAGACACATCCGACAAAATATTCCAGCACCGGAGCTGCAGTTCTACAGTTTTCAGGTGGAATCCCAGCGTGCTATGCGTGGTTTATGTAAGGATTTTTTTGTTGCATTTACTCTCACCCGTTCCCAAGAAGGGGTTAACTCTGACCAACTTTGTTGGTGGGGGCAGTGGGGTGAAGGAACTGTAAAGCACTGAATCCCCAGAAGAGAAAAACTTTATCCTTTGGATAGCGAGGACATGAGTGTAATTAGTTAATGGCAGAGCCAATGAAATTATGCAGCAGGAGAGGAAAAAATTATGCAGCAGGGGTGAGTAAAATATGCTGCAAGAAAAGGCAAATTAGGTGGCATTGTGCAGCATATTTTGTTATAGTACTATTTCATTATTTGTCGTTTCTAAACTTGTTATCACTGTCTGGGCATTAGTTGCACCTCTTTAGTACCAGTTTAACGCTCAAATACAGCAATAAGCTACAGAAAGGTAATCAGTCAATCTTTGCAAAGTGCCTTATGCTGCGTGGCAACATGTTGCTGCGTTTCAGTAACATTTGAACTGTTTGAGCCAGAAACAAATTTTTTTTTGTTAAAAGCTGGAGATTATGCAGCAGATGATGGATTATGTTGCAAATGCAGCAAATCTGTAATTATGAGAAAATCACTGCACAATCGAATAATTTTAGTGGCCCTGGTTAATGGCAGCATTTTTCAAGCCAACAGATGAAACGCTAAAATTAGAGCAGGGTTGTACTGACCCCCACATGCCATTCCTAAGCATGCCTTTACAACGCGGTCATTACAACGAACGACCTGCCTTAGGGAAGCGTTGGAATTTACTATTCCAACTCCAGTCGGTGATTCAGTAGGGAAGGTGCTAGACTTAAAATCCAACACCAGTCCAACAAGTTACCTAAAGCAATTTGTTGCAACGACTTGCGTACTAAAGGAACATGTGGTAACAACATGTTCATTGTAGTGCCCTCGTAAAGGCACTTAATCGTTTAGATTGTGTGGTAAAGTATGTTTCCCGACAACTGCAGTAGTGGACTAGCAAGGGTACTACCGGCCCTAACAGGAGGCAAAAATGTAATTCCATTGCTCTCTTTGAGCAGGGGCAGACGGCCATACTTTGTGAAACCATCTTGTTCGTGTTTTTCACAATGTCAAGCAAGGGCCATGGGTGTGCCACCATACTTAAAATTGCCTCAGTGTTTTTGAAAGCAGAGCAGTTGATCTTGTTAGAAGGAACATTAATCAGCGAAAGTCTATTTTTGGGTGTGGTTCGCTCAATGGGCCCCCCGTATCTAGCAGTAACGCAGGAATGAACATTAGCAGAGCTCTTTAAAGTTTCCAGTTCAATGCAGAATATCCCATCCAGTTTAGTTGTATTTTTGCATTATGTGGATTGTAGCACAGTTTATGACATTTTAAAATTAGAACTAGAAGTCCTAGAGTGCAAAGAAAAATCTTTGAGTTAGTCACGCCCAGACCTGGGAATATGGAGACCTCTAGGAAGCCAGGAGTCTAAAGTGAAATTGCAGTCATGTAAGAGGGTAACAGTGGCATATGGAAACCTTAGGGGGGTCCCCCTGCAAGGCATTATGAGAGGTCCCTGTACAATACTCATGCTCTCAAGCTGAGGGGCTCCCCTTTATGTACAGAAGACTGGGGGCCCCTGCATAGCAAGGCCTGCGGGCGTATCAGTTACCGCCCTAGAGGGTAAGTGGTAGGGCGGAGCTCTGGCAAACGAAGGTCCTGATCTCCTGGCCATAGGTAGGGACATAGTGCAGGCATTTAGTCCACAGACCTGTCTATCTGTACGGCAACTCATGCATTCCACATGGTTCTTTTGCCATGAAAAAAAGAGATTCGGACAAACTTTGGAATTAAGGGTGGAGGAGGAACATATGAAGCATTCACTTCACCTGTGCAGTATTTTTAAATGCTTATGGCCAGTTCCTTTTAGATTTAAACAGAAAATCTAAAAAGTCCCTCTCTAACTTTGACCTAAAAATCTAACTTCTGCGTGCTTTATTGATTCGACGTCTGTCTTGGTGTGCCAGCCATACCAAAGTGGGGTCAATCAAATCTGGGGAACGCTAGTCAGTCCCCTCTACCTGATGCCATAAAGCATCTTCTTGTTTTTCCCTGTCTGTAGGGCACGTTTAAAGAGTCTGAGATTGCCTGTTTATGCCCCTCTATCCATCCCTGCCAAGTGTCACGCATCACAGGTACCTCCAACGCATTTCACTGCTGGTCTCTGCATCGCACACTGAAATGCATTAGTCACGTATTTAGAGCTCCTCTCTGCCCCTCCGGGTTGCTTGAGGCTCTCAGTGCTGCTGTGTGATCCCACGGTGAGCTGCCTGACAGCAGCTGCTGGGTGCACAAGCAGTACAGAAAAACAGGCGGTCCTGCGGAGAGCCTAATAAACAAACATCACATCACCCATGCCATAAATTGAAGAAAAACAATTTCGAAAGTTCATTTCACTTTTTATCGTTGCATTATTAGTCAGCATCGTAAATGAACATATATATAGGTGCTCAGAGTAGAAAAGTGCTCAAAGGAAGTGCTCGTTTGTGAGAAATTCGGAAGTGTGAAAAGGGAGGGTGTAAATACAGTATTCACTTTTAAAAGAAAACCTGTCTGATAGCCAATGAGGCCACAAAGCATTTACATATACAATCAGTTATTTAGATACACTAACACAAATACTATTATCCCAGTTGTATGCCATTCAGTACAGGCATTGAAATACAGTCAACGTTTCGACTCCATCAAATAGCAAGGTGCATTAAGTCCTTAAACCGGGGTCTCCTTCAGGACAAAGGGAGACACCTTAAATGCAACCATTTTAGCAGTGGAATCATGATGCGAATGTGGGCCAAAAGGCTCCTATGTCAGAGGGGTAGAAAGAGAGATGCAAACCAGTCCCATCCGTGGACTGCTTGAGTAACCGGGTCAGTCAGTAAGTCGTAAACAGGTATGACCACAAAAAGGAATTAATCACGTTGTGTCTCGTACAAATTGTAAGACGGATATCCTGCCGGCCTGCAGGTTCACCACAGGTTGAATTCAATCCAAATTGAACTTGGGACCATAAGGTGCAAAGTTGCAGAATAAATCAAGTTTCTCAATTTAGCGCGTTCCTGTAGCGTCTGTGCACATGCAGAGCATCCCGTTTGGGCAAATGAGAGCCTGTCAAGGATATACTGACATGACACGTTTGGTGGTGGCTGGGATTTGGGCAGAGAATCTACCTGGCAGTGGCTGCAGGAAGTCAATCATTTCAGACTCCCTTGGCCTTGGTGCCAATGGGGAGCCTGTGCTCTGCCCCCTGGCTGGCTCTTACAATCCTAAGATCTTTTCTGGAGCTCGGTTTCCAGCAGTCACAGAGCTCTCATACTTTGAGAGGAGTCCGGTCATGCACACCTTAAATGCGGCCTTGATCCCAGTGTTAGATGGAGCAAGATGTTGTTCCATTAAATAAACACTTAAGAGTTTTAAGTACAGTGCACATCCTGAACTCACATATTTGTAGGTGCTCCAATATGTGATAATGAAGAAAAACGAGTCTCTGTGAAATAAAATATTTGCTTAGGATCACACAATTTGATGAATCTGGGAAACCGGCATGAAGGTCAGGTTTTCTGGTTTCACATTGTGCAATGCGGCCACTAAATCAGTACCTCTTCCTCCTTCTTTCCCATCAAAGTAATTGCTTTGCCTTTAATTCTTGCCCATTATGTACAAAGTAGAGCAGGAAGAAGCCACAGCGGCTTCTTTTGGACTCGAGGGTTCAGGAAGACCTCGAGCCGAGCCACTGCTAGGCATCTTGTACGGGATTGGCTCAAGCACTCCAGGGTCCACGCGTCCACCCACCGTTGCTTGGCTGCCTCTATGCTGAAGTACATTTCATTACTGTAACTTGTGTAAGTCAGCGAGTGCTGCGACAGTCACTAACTCAGTGTGCATAGCATATTAGTCTATCCTCAGATTCTTAGTATGAGCAGGATTACACAGAATATTTCGGGTGGGGGAGTGGCAGCGCGGAGAATGAAGGGCAGCATGACAGCCAGTGAATTAGAAGCAGGCAGTGGCACACGGTGACAACAGGTGGCGCTCTGGAGCGAAGATGGTTCCAAGAGGGTGTGTTTCTAGAGACCCTGGCACAAACCATTTGGAGGAAGCTGAGCAGAAACCAGATGAGTTCATCAACTATTCAGCGTATACGCACTGTCCTCAGCCAGAGAGGGAGTGGAGTGTGTTCACCCCTCTCAATGAAGACCTCATAGAGCGCTGTGTCTCAAGATGTTTGGGTGCGCGGTGACAGTAGCGTCAGAGGTTTGCCCCCACGCCTCACTTTCTGCATCTGCCCCCTGGGTGAGGGGCTCTGGATGCTGGGAATGCCCTTATTGTCCTATTCCATACCACACAGTAAAGAGCTCAAGGTACGGTGACAATCATGGTGCCATAATGGTTTACAGTACACAATCATGCTAGAAAGGGGATTTAGGCAGCATAATCGAAGCCTTTTCTGGGCTTCACATTTCCCGAAAGAGGTCATTTAGGATATTTACTTACACAGACTTAATCACTAGGTGTACTCGTGATAATAACGAAAAAGCTAAATAACGAATTAAAATATTGTTGGAAGGTGGGTTATTGGTAGGGGCAAAGGTTGGTCTGCCACTGGCAATAAGGCCACTAACACATGGTAGAACCCAGCATATGTCTTAGAAAATTATTCCTATGCTCAACCCTTGGCAACGTGGCTGTGAGCAGACAGGCTTAACTTCAAAGACAGGTATGTAAAGCATTTAAAAACACCATTTCAGTAAATAATTAAGACACAACACAAAATAAAAATCGAACACCAATTTATAAAATTGGTAATATTTTTATCTTTTAAATGACACCAAAACGAAAATAATCCACTGTAGGGAAGCAGAGATATGAATTTTTAAAGATTAGTCACTTTCTAGGGCTTAGAAACCTACAGTGCCCCTTTTAGTCATTTCGTTTTCTCTGACAGGGACACACCTTTAGAAACGGTTCTGGAGAATATCTCACCACTGTGTAGCCTTCTCCAGCAGGCTAGGTCCAGTTAGAACTCCTTCCTGAAGTTCTGCTTGCGGGTCCCAAAGTATCCAACACACAGACAAGGTTCTGGAATCTCCAAGAGGGTCCTTGAAAGTGTGAAACTTCAATTCCACAATCCACTTGAACAAAACCCTTTCAAATCCACCGGTTCTCTAGGCTGGGGATGTCCAGGTGAGCTCTGTTAACCTGTAGCTTGCAGGGAGTCTACTTCTTAGTCCTTTTGTAGCAAGGTAATCCACAGGGCTGCAGAGTTCAGATGGTGCAGTTTTCAGAGGTCAGGCCTTAGAAGTCTTTGCACAGCAGAACTTCGCAGCAGGGCACGTCTTGCTCCAGTAAGTTTCAAGCAGCAGATCTGGAGGGCTCTGCCCATCTCAGATACTTATTCAAAATTCCCTGGGTCAAGCCACAGGTCACCTCTGACCAATGAAAGCAGGGTAACTCCTCATAGTGATGACCACATCCTGCAGAGTGTGGCATTTTGTTGTCCCAGGGTGCATCATTCTTCCGAATCCATAATGGCTGATTTTCCAGCAAGGAGGTAAGAGCTGGCTAAACACACCCACTGGGATGGCTTATTTCCGTGGACTCTCCCCCTACCATCTGCCCATACCTTCCTTAAGCCTAGACCCGACTCCTGGTCAAGAGTGTCAGAGTGAAACTGAAACCCAGGCCTCCCCTCTGCCTTTGAAGAGCATAGTTTACGACTCCACCTCCTGGCCTGGCATACCTATAGACCAGCATACTGCCCTCCAGCAGAGTGGTCCTTTATCACCTCTTCAAAGCAGTCTGGCTAATCCACTCAACTCTGACCAATCAGGGCAGACCACTGGAAGGCTGAATTTGGACTTACAAACAAGAAAGTCTAATAACTTCTTGTATGTACACTTTAGGAGAAATTCAACAATATAATATTGGTAGATTTACTACTACCATTCTGCGAAGTCTTTGAATGGTCCGGCTAGTCCTCTCCTATCAATATTTATTAATCATTAACTTCCTACCAAGTTAACCTTAGGGCCATGGGGTTTGCAATGGGGAAAATGACTTGGGCCAGTCTTCTAGCATCAGGGCTTATAAAAACATATTTTATAAGTATTTCCCTAATTTCTGCAGGACCCCCCAGCCCCTGTGCAACTAGGGGAGACTTTAGGGGTTCTGAATCTGTAGAAATATTGCAGATTCTCCTTTTACTGTGTTTCTAGTATCAAAGTCGAATTTGACCAGCAATGTACTGTTTCAAAGCAGTCCTGGCACCCAGTGCTGCTTTTAAACTGACCTCAAGCTTCAACACTGCACACATGCTAGTGCAGAAAAAGCTGCTGGCCTCTAAACTGCCATACCCCAGGGTACTGGGGACTTCTAGGTAGTTTCAATCCCCTGCCCTATTAGATACTAGGGGCTTATGGGGTAGGTCATGTCAATTACAGGGGTACCCCACCATACCATAGTTAACCCTAGTGTATGTTGGGTGTTTTAACTGTATTCTAATGTGTTTCTTTCAGCTTGGCACTGGGCCTGGGCCTGGTTAGGCAGAGCCCAGGATCAGTCAGACTCAGTTACCACCAGTTCCAGTCAGCAAAAAGTTGGGGGGTGCCCAGGGCACAGGATGACTTTGCAACAAATATGCATATGTGTAAACATAGGAGAGGAAGGCAGGAAGAGTTACCAAGGGAGACATCAAATTGGACAGATGAATGGCCAAAGAGCATAAGCGATTAAAGACAGTTTAGGTATGACGGGGGAGGGGGGAGGTGTCAGATATGAGGACAACGATATTGTAAGAGTGTGGTAGTAGTGTGATAGTTCTCAATTAACAGAGAGAGGTATTTAAAAAGCTAACCGCAGATTACAAAAATGCACGGATTATAATTTTTCAGTTGCCATTAGTAGGCCTTTAAAAACATGCATTGCAATTAAATGTGCAAAAGTTGCATTCTCTGTTAAACAAAATCAGTGTAAATTCATTTGCAAATGCTGGCCTGGCTGCCTCTATCATTTTTGTAGCTGAAAGATGTAACATTTCCAGGCTATAACTCAGGACAGTTAGCAGGAATGACATTTGCTTCTCCACGTTACATGCTGGAAGAAATTATGTGCAAAAAAAAAATCAAGTAATGCAATGCATTTTGAAGTTGGAACTCTGCTTGATGCGAAAAGATTACATTAATAATCAGTATTTGCCTGTTCAACAAATACATGTGTGCGTTTGATTTGATGTAACATTCCAGTTTCTTAAATCTATTGCTAACAAATGCTATGCATTTTAAAATGTCACAGTATTTTCTGAATAATGTTTGTTTTTAAAGCATTATGGGAGGACTTGTGATCTTGGCAGGCTCGCTCTTTTTCTTCGGGTCCCTGCTGCTCTGCACTTTATTTTCCCAACAGGAGATGTTTTTGCTAAGGTAGTTTTCATTTCTTTGCAGTCACTTATTTTCAAGTTCATTCTGCATTATTTTTCCTTTGGAGCCCTTTCGACTTATTTAAACTTTAAATGAGTTAGCACAGAGTGCACTTGGTTTAATTGAACTAAATAACAAACTTGTACGACAAGTGCCCCATTAAGGGCTATTCTGCTCTGACCACGCAATGTCATGCTGTCAAGCAGGGAAACTATGTACTTATTCTAAATGACCAAGTTTTTTGCTCGACTTCTTTTTAAACTGAATGTCTATTGTTTGACAATTTATGTGCCAAGAAGATCCAGCTGTTTTTCTCTATTAAAATTATTTGTGCTGGTTACAATGCCAATGCAATTTTAACTATAGTACTTAAATAAATCTAACGAAAAGAGACAAGAAAGCACCTTTCTGAAAATCATTTTAGCATGTTTTTGAATTAATTTGGTCTTTCACTCATCCTGAGGTTCGACCCTTTCTGAAAAGGGGAAAGAGTCAATAGTGTTTGTTGGAGAATAGCGAGCATTAAACATTTTTTAAGAAACTGCCAGAGCAGCACTTTTTGTTGGAGAAGATGAGGGCAATTAATGTATTAATTGGAGATTGCTGTGGGCAGTGTATACTGTCTTGAGGCACCCCTTTTTTAGGTGCATTGTCCAGTGGCACCTTGTCTGGAGGAAGTGCGCATGAGGTCTCGAGGTGTTGTACTGGTGCACTGTTCGGTGGGGAGTTGATGTTATGGCATGTTACTGGACATTTACTGATCACGCGTTCACCAGAAGGCCTTTAGGCACTGTGTCTTGGTCCAGTTTTGGTGTGGTGACCATGAGAGGCTTTTGATGTAGGAGGTTGACGTGTGTCTAGCACAGAATGAGGTTGTCTATAATCTTTGGGTGGACGATATTGTGTTATTGGGAAGGTGTTTTCAATAACATCGTGGTTGGTTATTATGCGTTGACTATATGTATTTTGTGTGTTGTGATTTTGGTAGACTCGTGAGTTAAGGACTCCGGTATCGCGTCTGTCGAGGATCAAGGTGTGGCATACTCGGTCCCCCAAATGTAAGTTTATGATTTCCTAAATGGTCTAGGTGTATGGACTGATTTACACAAAAAGGAAGTTTTTCTGGTCCTGAATCAATTGCTGCAAGTGGTGACCAATTTCTAGGTGCGATTGTGAGGCACCTTTAAGTGATGGTGTACTTGTGGTGAGATTGAAAGGTCTTCCCGTTTCCCGGTGATCACAGACACATTTGTTCATTGTTTTTCTCAAAACAAAAGTGTTTTTGGGAATCCACCATTTTTGTATTAATTTGCTTTGCTTGTGTATTTGTTTTACATTTTGTTTGAGTGTGTTACTTTAACAATGGGTTCAATGTCTGCTAGAGGTGAAAAGTTGGTTGAAGAGACAACCATCTCCTCCCACTGGGAGGCCCAGCTCACAAAATGGTTATTAAAGCTATGATGCATACATTTGCTTGTAGTTGAAATAGTAGAATAAGGCTGCAGAGTGATAAAAAGCTACAGGCTCCTGGGAATGGTACATTTGATCTTTTTTTAAAGCTGCTTTTCTGAGACCTCTCCGATATGAAACTGCATCCCGGGTCTACACCGGTTGAGGCAATGAAGTAATGGACCCACCAGTAACGAAAAGAAAATCAGAAATGCATTAAGGGTGTGATAAGAAACTTATTCAGGATTTGATTGATACTAGATTGCAGCAGCGAAAGCAGGCATGCACTCAAAAGTGCATTGGAGCTTTCCCTTGTGCACCTAGCTTGGACACCACAAACCAGTTGAAAGAAAAATCTGAAGGCACAAAGCAGAACGACTCAGAGGATGTGAATTAAGTGGTACATGAATTATTGAATGGAAGACCTCAGTCCTACAATGAGGATGGACAGCAGAGGGCACAGAAAGATGCTGTTCCATCTTTGGTGGTGGAGTCGCTGAAGCAGTGCGGCCGATGCAGGTAAGTGGGGTGGAGGGGAAAGCCATTTATCTTGCGCTCGCCGCATTGCTGACTAGGCGATGCGGCGAGCGCAAGGTAAGTGGTGTTCTCTTTTTTCTTCCCTCAACATCGTCTGTTGACTGCATGCCCTGCCGCTCCTATCTGCACCGGCCGCGACTGATAGCGAGTTATAATGGAGGAAGAGGTTCAGTATGCAATTTGAATTCGGAATATAACATATTTAGTAAATTCAAGCAATTTAGGGAACACACTTCCAAAATAAACATCAGAGGAGTTGATATTTTTGATTTCAGAAGTAGGAAAGCGGCTGTCTTATGCAACTGAGTAGCCAGCTAAAGAAATGAACGCAAATTTACATAAAAAGGAGAATGTGTACATGTTCTGTAATGGAAATTTAAGCAGTTGAGTTGCAATAGGAAACAATCATCCCACAGAGACACTAATTTGAAAATTAAAGATTGGGAAGATGATGAAAGACATAAAAGTGAATGGTTTCAAAGCCTTTGAGAGGTGATGTGTGCAAATAATTTACTATGTTGTACTGTTGAAGGTGAGTTTCCTTTGAAAGACGCTCCCGGTCAAGCACATTCGTATAAATTGGAGCAGCCATGGTTTATGGCTTTCACATAAGATTTTCCAAAACAGAGTGAAACCGGCGAAATGGTGTCCAGAAGTCGATAGGCTTGTGACCGTGTCAAAGGTTTGATGGGCCTGTTTGGATGTGATGTTTTCAATTGTAATACCAAGGAATTTGTGGCTTGAATGCAAGACACTAATTAAACAACCAGAATAAAGACATGAAAGAACAGCACAGCCACAAACCCACTTCAGAGGTTACGAAACAACATAACGAGGTTATGGATTACTTGAAAAGGAATGTTCCAGTGAAGCAGGTGAATTGATCAAAGATGATGAGAACTCAGAATGCAAATGAGTCGGTTCATGCGTATTATGAGAGTTTGATGCAGATGTACAGAAAATATAGGGGGATGGAAGATCCTACCATAGAAGGTGCATCAGGTTCTCTTTCAGCTTTTGTGTTGGGACTGAAACCAGAATTGAGTGCACAGCTTCAACAAAGTGTGATGCGCTAGCAAGCAAAGTCACTTGATGAAACTCTGGCTTGTGCAAAATATTGCTGCGATTATTATGAATCTAAAAAGATGTCAAAGAAGAAATTGATGGTGGCTCAAACGGAGGTTATCAGCAAGGAGGGCAAGTGGCCATACCACAGAAGACAATTCCGTGCCATCCCATGGTGTCCAAGCTTCTGGTCCTCAGCCTAGTCGAGGAAGGGGACAAAGGTTTAGGTAAAAGTTCGGGCTTCAATAATAATGGTAACAATGGGACGGAGAAGCCTCGAGTGAGACACAGAAGTGGGAAAAGTGGACACTGGAAGACAGATTGTAGAGTAAGTTTAAAGGTGCAGTTGTGTGTAAATGAGATGCAGATGGTAACCGTGATGACTCCAATGACACAGCGGGACGAAGATGACCTCAGCGATCCCAACTCAACAGACACACATGCAGAACACAAGGCAGCCCTACGGAACTGCGCCTTCAGCATCATCCTTACAGTCATACTTACATTATAGTACAGCACAACAGCTTGCAAGACAATCAGGGATTCATTTTCACAATTTGCAGCTACCCTAGGAATAACAACTAGGACCAAGTAAGCCAATCAAGGGGTGGGGTCAAGGGGCAGTTTGTGATATGGAACACAGTGGACCATATAGGGAAGGTACTGTTCATGGACTTCCTACGTCCTTCCTAGATAATAGTGGTGCGATTCATTCCATTATTTCACCGGTGGTAGCTCTTTACCTACCCCTCTCAGAAAAAGAAGTAAAAAAGCCGAGGGCATTGCACATTGGCAAGTGGTTTATACAATATGTGTTCCTGTTCTAGTGAACATAGGTTCAGTTACAGGTATGCAGGAGTTGGTGAGTAGTAAAACACGTCTAGTAAACTTGCTAGGTAGGGATTTACTTTGCAAATTGAATTGTGTAATTTATTGTACATCAGATGGTGTCTGTGTTCAAACAAATGACCCAGATGTTGAATTTAAAATCGAAAGTTGGTGTTTTCCCCAGTTCATACAGATAAAGACATACCTCCAGATTTAAGACAGACTGTGAAAAGGAAGGTTTGGGATTTGAAAGGTAAAAGACCTTGGGCTTATTAAAAGTGCTAAGCCAGTGAAGGTTACATTAAAACAGGGAGCCGTCTATGCACATCTACCAGAGTACAGACTTTACCATGAAGTTTAAGAAGGAATTATCCCCCCCAGTGTTTGGGAAGATGATACAACAGGGTATCCTAAGGGATGTTTGGGGGAGCCCATGTTACACCCCTATAATAGGGATATGTGAATCCAGCAGAAATTGGAAGACAGAGCAAGATTTGAGAGCAATTAATGATATAGCGAACCAAATTCATCAGTGATATAGCTTAAAATTCCAGTACTTAATAATAATTGCCTTATGTTCTGCATTTATTTCTATCCTCTTCATGAGGATAGCCAGTATATTTTGCCTTTAAATTAAAAAAGAAAGTACTGGTGTTGGAAAGACTGCCACAAGGGTATACAAACTCACCATGAATCTTTACATAAACTCAAGAAAGATTACCCCGCGAGTCAGGACTGGGACAATGCACTGATGATAGTATGATCACTACAAAAAACAAAAGCAGCTTATAAATGAGACACCATTCCATTAATAAATGATTTGGATGAAGAAGGGCGCAAAGACTCGCAAACAAAATGGCAGTACAGTCAGACAGGCGTTCCTTATTTGAGACTTCTTGCTCAGGAAGGAGTGAGGAAGGGGACCAAAGAATGCACCTCTGCAATTCAGAGGGAGTCCACCTCATGCACAGATTGGCAAGAATGTTCTTGGTAGTGGTGGCCTACTGCCACCAGGGAAGATCCATTCTTACTCAACTGTTAAGCCGTTCCAGATACCGACACACAGCATCGGAACAGATGTGGTGCCAGCCATGGGATGGAGAATGCATGCAAGCCTTCGATGAGCCCAGGCACACTTTCTACAAAGCACTTGCTGCAGGAAGCATGGATTTTGTAAGCTAATCATTTCTGATTTGCCATCAATGAGATGGGTGTTCGGTCTGATCCAGTTACGGGGCTTTGCCTGGATGTTTCAAATCTGCTGCGGCTAGAACTGTAGCCGTTACCCAAAGCGATTCAGTGGTTTTAGGTCACACATGAATTGTATTTGTGGCACACTCCGTGGCGACACTATTGACCAGAAGCAGACGCAACATCTAACCAATGGAAGATTGGCTACTATGAGGCAGTGCTTCTTGCAGCCACTCCTAGAAGCAGAATGGGAAAATGATAGTAATGGTGAAGAGCACAATTGTGTGTAAGTAGCACACTCTTGCACAAAACCAAGACCGGACATAGAAGATGTGCCAGTGATTTCAGCTGATTTGGTTCCATTGGCGGATAGCTCTTCTTTAAAAGATGCGCAAGGAAAGTGGCGTGCAGCATATGCTGTCTGTGCATGAACATATATTGCTAAAGCATCATATTTGTGCCTTGCGTTTTCTGCACAGGTTGCCAAGCTGATTGCTCGCACTACACCCTCTTGTATTGCTCAGGCACAAAGGGTCAAAAACATTTTTCATATTGAAGGCCATATTCGCGTGTAACATCATCAGAAGTGTATTACACAGGCGTAGCCAGCCACTTTGAGAATCAGGACCGCACACGTGGACTCTTTGTGAAGATAAGCTCACCTGTGTTGTAATGTGCATTTGTTCGAATGAGGGAAACCTCCAACTCAACAACTTTTACTGTGGAACACATTTATGACAATGTTGTGTATGAATATAGACTTCAATATGACATAGATGGATTCCCTAGCTCCATTGTGGAGAAACCCAAGGGTGTGATCAGTGCTGCGAATAAAGGGGGCACCTACATATATAAAAAACACTTACAAATGTACAGAGAGCTTTGAGAGAAATATTTTCACGGGCCTTAACCTGAGTTTCCCCAATAAACACATTGGCTGTTTTCATTGAAATTGGGTATCAATACTGAAATTGACTGTCAACATCGAAATGGATGGCTGGCACTGCCAATTAAAAGACTGATTCATCATGGATACCACGAATGGACTGTTGTGATGTAATCCATTTTTTAAAATGTGTATTGATGAATGTGATTTTTTTTTGGTATGAAAATAATATATTGGAAAATTAATGACTTTTTTAAAACTCGTGAGGTTTGACGAATATTTTGGTATCTGATCTGTTTGATCTTTGCATGGTTTCCTCCCGGATATGCCGGTTATGCATTTAGGAAAGTGAACAGTGGATTTTCTGGTCTTTTTCAGGTTGGGGACAGCAGGGCTATGGGCGGACTTAAAATCCTATTTTATGTTGTATTTGTGGGTAAATGAATGCACCAGAACTTCGACAACAAGCAAAATTCCCTTTTGTTTACCCTCAATCAATAGGACCCAATGTTAGCTTCTCAAGAACAAATAGAAATGCACTAAGCGGTAGTAAATGCAATATAAGAAACTTAGAAATGAACTTTTTCCACACCTGTGTAAAAACAATCTGTCACTTCTTAAGCCCTCAAAGGATATTTCCATTTATTTTCATATAAAACATACATATGTATTCTGTATGTATATATATTTCTTTTAGTTGCCCTGAAGCGAAGGCACACTCGACAGGGGATAATCGGTCCGAATGTTATTTACAAAGAACCAGCACTTGCATTCCAATCCATTTGTTGCCGGACGCGTTTGAGCCCCTGATCCTTAATCATAGGCTTTCTTGAAGGTTCAGAGGCACTGCCACGCCTTTACTCATCTGCATTCTCTCAAATAATGGCCCTCTGGTGGGCTTCCCAGGTGAGTTATACTTGCCATGCATGCTGGGAGTTGTAGTTTGTGGCATGTCGATTATTTTCCTCCTGTGGGTTCTGTGTCCTTGCAGTTTAATCTTTAACTGTTCATAGCCCTCCAGTGGGCCTCAGAGAGCAAATCCGGATTCAATAATTGTCAATCTCCTGTACTGCTTACAGCCCCAGCATAGTCCTGAGCCCCTGCGGCCCCCTATTCCTGTGGGGATGGTGGCGCAGTCCTCCATGGCCGGACTGCCGGGATTAATGCTTCCTTAGTTGCCCTGAAGCGAAGATGCACTGGACGCATCCGGGTTCTATTTCCACAGAGACCAGCACTTACATTCCAATTCATGTGTTGCCGTACGCGCTTTGGAGACTTTCTTGAGAGTTCAGAGGCGGTGCCACACCTACACTCTCATCTGCATCCAACCGAGCACGTGGCTTTCTGAGGCCCGCTGGAGTTATGGATATAAAAGGACTGTGATAGAATTCATCAGCATGCCTATAAAGGTGTGTTTGAGGGCACCTGCAAGGTTTCAGAACTGCCTACGATTAAGGAGCCGGGGGCTCGGAAACGCGTCCCGCACAAAAATTTATCAGAAAAGCAAAATGCTGGTTTCCCTCTATATTAAGAATTTACCGATTTAACTGCTGCGGAGTGCGTCCACATTTCAGGACAAAGCGGAAAAATAAAAATTATAAGTATATCTGTGTTTGTGTAAATATACATATCTCACACAAATATTCATTATTTTGGTCTTCACCTGCCTCCCATTGGTTTCTCCTGTAGCAATTTTTGAATGCTAAAATAATTCCTTTTTATTATCCAGTATCTGCAGGGGTACTTGCCACTGTAGAGTCTGGTCCAAGCGTGATCCTGATGCAGTGTCATGCGGCGCTCATCCGTCATGTGATATTTTCAGCATACAAATGTGTTTACGAGTCCTCCAACGACAAATACAGCGAGAATATTCACCATAAGAAGCTAAACCCCTGAAATTGAGTATTTCAAGCACCTTTGTACCATTCGAAAAATTATCCATAAATAAAAGATCATTCTGAGGGAGTAACTAGGAGAACAACAAGCATTGCTAAGGACAATCAATGGGAGCTGTTGAAGACCAAAATATAGAATATTTGAGTGATGTATAAATTTCGTCGTGAAGAAGGTGGTGTGAACCAATTCTATTTCTACCGAAAAGCTGTGTCTACAGATTACTCTTAGTTAATATTTGTTGGATTTTTAATTCATGTGTTATAGTGTGATTATTTATTTTAGGATTTATAAACGTATTATATGACAATGGACCATGTGAAGTCCTTTTTAAAATATGGATGTGATTTTTTTTTTTTATATATGCAGATCACATATGGATGTTTTTTATGAAAGTATCCTTTGAGGACTTAAGAACTGACAAATTAAATTTCCCCACACCTGTCTAAAAACAATTACTAGTTTCTCATTGTGTATCTGCTACAGCTTAGTGCATTTCAATTTGTTCTTGAGGAGCAAACATTGGATCCTATTGATTGAGGGTACACAAGAAGGAATAGTGCGTGTGGTCTCCGTTATACTACCTGTCCCTTTTTGCAGTGAAGGGTGACTCTCCTTTTGTTTGGGGTGCACCAGAACTTCACCTCCTGCAAGCACTTGCGATCAATCTCAAGGCAACATTTGAATCCCAGAAGGGACATCTCAGCATTTCATCCTTTTTGGCACTGACAAAATAGGTGCCACCGAGTTGACCATGGGGCACTTGTTAATTACAGTGCTGCAATTCTGCTCTATTAAGTGCTAAATAAAACACAGCACATTATATATTTGCTAAATGAAAAATCAAATATGTCAAAACTATAAGGTTATAATGGCCATAAACTTACACATCAACAGCGAGAGTCTTAAAAATACTGAAATATATTAGTTAAACTTTAAAAAAAAAAAATTATTACACTACATAATATTTCCTAAACAATGCATATCTGGGGCTGTACCATGATCCAATTACTGCACTACGCCAGCGGAGAAGGTGTTAGAAATTGGGTCTGTAGCTTGTAGCCGGTATGCACCCTGTCCAAGTAGGGACCCTCACTCTAGTCAGGGTAAGTTCCACAGCTAAGATAAGCCCTGCTCCCCCAAATGGTAGCTTGGCACGAGCAGTCAGGCTTATCTCAGAGGCAATGTGTGAAGTATTTGTACACGCACAGTAACAGTGAAAACACTACAAAAGGACTCCACAACCATTTAGAAGAATAGCCAAAATGTATCTGAGTAGAACACGACTAAAAAGATAAAAATCCAACAGACAAGTAAAGATATGAATTTTGCAAGAATAAACTTGCACATACAGTCTCTTGAAGTTGATAGCACCAACCGGGGCTATTGCAGCCATCGTGAATAACACAAATCCAAGTGTTCAGTGATACGGCATCGGACGGACCCACAAAACAGTACCTTTGGAAGGGAAGTGGCCTCGGTGACCTTGTGATGAAATCCAAAGAGGAGGTGTCACCGGCGTCAGTTCCAAAAGTCTTGCAGAAGTCCTTGGAGTCGCACGCTCTAGGGAATCGAGCTCTGCAATGTCGGGTCAGGAGCTCTGGTGTTGGCGAGGCCTGGACTGCAATGTCATCACAATGAATTTGTTGTGCTCTTCACGAGCAGTGACCACGGCTTTGGTGCAGGCAGCGGCATTGAGTTTGCTTTTCTTGATCTTACAGCACAACCACTCAGGTCCAAGGGCCCAGGATTGGTTTTGGCAGCACGTAGCAATGCGGATCTCACAGCAGGAAAGTCCTAGGGCTGTGGATGAAGTCTGATATCCCTTAGACTTCCCACATAAGGTAAGCTCAACTCAAGCACTTGGGGAAACTTGGAAAGTAGGATGTAGAAAGCAAAGTCCAATCCATTCACTGCCCAAGACAGAAGCAGCAGGCCATCAAAACAAACAGCAAAGTGGCAGTCTCGTCTGATAGCAGCACAGCTCTCCTTCCTGGCAGAATGTCCCCAATCCAGTAATGTTCTGAAGTTATGGTGTCACAGCTCCAGTATTTATACCAGTTTCTGCCTTTCAAGTAGGCAAACTTCAAAGGAAAGTCTTTGTAGTGCACAAGATTCTGCCTTTCTCTGACCTGACTCCGGAAACACGACAGGGGGTGAAGACAGCTTTGTGTGAGGACAGGCACAGCCCTATTCAGGTGTCAGTGACAACTCCTTCCACCACTCTAGCTCAGGAAGACCCATCAACCTGGTGAAGGCCCATCCGAATATGCAGGGCACACACCTCGGCTCCCTTTGTGTGACTGTCTAGAGTGAATGCACAAGAGCCCAATTGTTATCCTATCCCAGGCGTGGATTCCTCAGACCAGTGGTGTATTGAAAGTTGAGGGGGCCCCCTGCTAGGTACATGGAGGGGCCCCTGGCTCTATATTTCTAATTTCTGTGTTACGCCACTGCCACAGACAGGTAGACAGATTGGTCGAGTAAGAAAATGCCCACTTTCAAAAAGTGAAAATTTCAAACTCACAATTTAAAAACCCAACTTCACCAAAAGATAAATTATTAAATTGTTACTTCAGAGACCCCAAACACCAAATTTCTATCTGCTCCCAATGAGAATTTACACTTAAAAGATATTTCAAGGCAACCCCCACATTACCCCTATGGGAGATAGCCCTTGCAATAGTAAGAAACGAAAATAGCAGTTTTTCACTATTAGGAAAATGTAAAGCACACCAGTACATGTCCTACCTTTTTTAATACACTGAACCCTGCCCATAGGGCTATATTGAGCCTACATTAAAGGTGACTTACAGTTAGGGAAAGGGAAGGTTTGGGTGCACTTGCCAGGTCGAATTGGCAGTTTAAACATGCACACACAGACACTGCAGTTGCTGGTTTGAGACAGGTTTGCAGGGCTACTAGTGTGAGTGGCACAGAGTGCTGCAAGCCCACCAGTAGCATTTGATTTACAGGCCCTGGGTCCACCTGGTGCACTCGTTTAGGGACTTACTAGCACATTGAGTATGCCAATCATGGATAACCAATTACAGATACAATTTACACAGAGACATATCCACTTTAGCACGGTCGAGTGCCCAGAATCCTATCGCAAACAAAAACAGGTGTGAAAAAATACGAGGAAAAAAGGCAAAAGCCTGCAAAAGGGGCCAGGTCCGACAGAAGGTACGTGTGTGTTTTTGTGTCTTTTGCATGTACGGTAACTCAAAATCTCTCTAGTTAAAGTAGCTTTAGCTGGCAGCAAAGCTCAGAAGCACAGGCTGTGCCTCTTTGTGTCAACGAGCCCTGCTGTCTGTCTGCAAAACACACAGTAACTCTGAGAGAATGTACGAGCTCAAGGTGTCCAGAAGACATGCAGAGAACCCTTCCATGCCAGGATCATGACTCGGCCCCTGGTGTGTTGTTGAGCACCGGATCATTCAGAACCAGCTGAGGGTTTAACAGAATGCCACAATGAGTTGGAACGAATAGCACCTTGACTGGGGTGCAGCTGCAAATGCCCCATTGCAGAGCGGAGGTGCACCTTGGACCCTTTTCCTGGGGTGTTGGGGGTGGAGGAACACAACATGCAAAGTAATTGTTTCGCGCCGATAATCTATGCTCGATTTTTTTTTCTCCTTTTTTTTTTTGTTTTATTAGCACACAAACTTGGCCCATGAGCATTAAAATAGTTCCTGTCAGCACCAGGCTATATTACACTTTTTTTAAGGCACGGGGAGATTCAGTGATTTGCCCAGGATCACAGGAGGTTGAGTCGAGGCTGGGACTTGAACCTAGTTCTCCGGTTCCACGATCGGGTCACTTTGGAGATTCCAGATACGTGTCCTCCTTCCGCATCCCCTGCTCATCACCCTTCAGTCCTACTGGAAGCTGCGCATTATGTCCCAGATACGGAGTAGTAGGATGAAAAGCGCCGTGTCCTACAAGGAGCCGTCCTGTTTGAAGATGAGCCCATTGTATGTTCAGACGAGTGAAAGTGCGTGCAATATTGCCTTTTTTGCATAATGTAAATGTTTTTTTAGGATTTGAACTTGTTCACTTGATGTACTGAGTGCACACTATGAATTTACATTTAGTTATTTAAAGGTACTTTCACTGGTCAAAATGTACATACATTGCTGCTATGGCACCTTCACAGGTTCATTTGTACCCAGGGCTTTAAGTTGGGCCGGATCCTATCGGTGCTCAGCACCGGCAGTTCTAAAAAGCAGGCGCCGAGACGGTACCCAATCGGGCTCTTTTTTTTGCCCTCATGCTCAGGGTGAAAAGCAATATAATATGGACTCAGCTGCAGTGCCACCCTTCACTGCCCTTGAGGTAACTTCAGACACTCGTCTTAGTTCTTTCAGTCTCATCATTTCAGAATGGAAGGGTTTTCAATACCGTATACAACGAAGCCGCAGCTGATGCGAATTTTATTGTATGCAACTAACAACCACTGGCAAAAGCCAATAGTCGTGGCTTGTTGTGTGTAATGTTACTTGTTGTATCTGGATATCTGCGTGCAATGATAGGAACAGCAAAATACCAGACGGGGGGCACACTATGGAAGCACAGGGTTTTTAGCTGCGGTGTTTAAGCCACGCCCTCAATTATACCGGCCACGCCCCTTTGAACGACCCCCCCCCAGTGTTTGTTTTTTTATCCCACTTAAAGTCCTGTCTGTACCCTACTGGTTTGAGAGTATATTGGTTAAAGACTGGATCTAAGTGAGCAGGTCTGAAGGTGGAAGGGCGGGGCTAGCCACAAGTCCGGACGAATGTGTGCAGAGGGCTGCACCGCTGCTGTCTCTGGGGCCAGCCCGTGCTGCAGCAGGCCTGGGGTTACCCAGCTGTGGTGCGTCAGATGGAGGTGGGTGAGGCTCAGCAAGCCCAGGCTCAGCGCAAGAGCCTCACAGAACCTCAAGCCCAAAAGGAGCCGGGCTGCACAAGAGCCCACGTGGCCTGGTGGTTGCAGCTGTCACCATCTCATGGGAACCACGTGCGAATGCGGCGTCTGCTCAGCATCCTGTAAATTCCGCAAATCACCCTGTGCGGAAGAATTGTGCAACTTTAGTCTGTCTGCTATGAAGCACCCTTAAGTCCTTGGCAACTGTTTGGGATATGTGAAATTATAAATACCTGACATAGAACGTGGTTTCTGGGTGTCGCCAACCTCTAAATGCATTCTCCACAAGTTAATAACAAAGAATTAACCTTTGATGTCAGAAAGAGATACCGCTCTGGCTGAACTGCACAGAACGAAACTGTAAAACCCGGGAGCAATCCCGGCTTCCCTGCTTTGCCAGTCTGTGTGATCCTAGACAAATACTTGAGTTCCCCGAGACCGCCTTTCTGTTCATAATCACACATCAGAACACTTTCAAACACGAGCGTTCAGTAGGTGTGCTGTACAAAGAACCTCTCGTTGACGCAAACGAGTGTAGTGTTGCTCCATCGAGGGCTTTAAGTTTGATGAAAAAGCGAGGGGTCTCTAAAAGGGATCTCGCACATTTAATTAAAGGCGTGGCTTAAACACAAACTACATTTCTCCAGTGTCTAAAGTGTGCCCGCAGACCGGTATTTTGGTTCCTCTGCGGTTTTATTGCACCCTGAAATATGACACAAAAACTGACATCCACCCATCCCCCCCCCCCCCCCACTATTGGCATGGCCAATGGGTGTTAGCTGTTT
The DNA here is from genome assembly GCF_964204655.1 of Triturus cristatus. Taxonomy (NCBI): domain Eukaryota; kingdom Metazoa; phylum Chordata; class Amphibia; order Caudata; family Salamandridae; genus Triturus; species Triturus cristatus. Next base: position 1,015,606,965 of record NC_140588.1, read on the forward strand.
AAGATAAGTAAGTAACAATAATCCTTTCGTTGTGAATAACACTGAAAATATTTCAATTCTGAAATTGTGAGACTGAATTAAACATTCCCGAGGCCTGCGGAGCAGCAGCGCTCTTCAAATTGTCTCAATCACTTAATTCTGTGTTAGACATGTACCTCCTTTTTCGATCCACGTCTTTCCTATTCAGCACCCTCTTTTCAGCCCCTCATGAATACACTTCCTTTCATCTCCTTCACTTCCCCCCCCCCCCCCCCCCCCACAAACACACAACGCGCCCCTCATCTGTGCGCGCGGCATTTTCCCTTAGTCTTGCTTCCTCAATATTTGGCAACTGTATACTTCCTTCGAACACATTTGCGCGGAATAGCAAATGGAGCATGACGCTGTGGTTCTGTGTGCTCTGCAGAGAGGCCAGGGATTGAATGGCCATGTGCTCTAAACTACTTTTGACCCACCGACAGGCACTAAGAGAACCTCACACTGCCTTCTGCCTCAACTCCAGACCTCTCAATTGTGGCCATTATAAACACCTGGAGGCAACTCGGTTCACAGTATGCACCGCCAAGGAGCAGTTTGCAGCACGAAAAAAATACATAAATCCAACATTATGGCAATAGGCAACACACTTAGGGAATACCAGATTGAGTAAACACGAAAAAAACATGTTAAACTGAAATGGTAAGTATTTTTCTGTTGTGGCTTCCCTCCTCATTTCCTACAATCAATTGTTCAGGAATCGATCAGCGTTTTTATGGCAAAAAAGTTAAGGACATGAACAGAGAGAGTCTGACAGGGAGCCATTTCAATGTCCCTTTTTAATTGCTACTGGGTCGCAGACTTAGAGGGTTCAGGCCCACTTAAAGCCCCGACTGCATCTATAGTAAGAGTATAGGCCACATATAGGGTACCCATTGCAACTGACTTGCCTCCGTTTTCTAACAGCAGCGCCATCAGGGTGGGAGCAGGAATATTTCTCAGTTTATGATAAAAAAACCAATACACTTCGTTAACTAGGTCTCAAATAATCTGACGTACTAATGTGAAACGCTTCAGTTTGATAAATACACTTTTTTGAATTTTCAACCACATTATAGTTTATAGCATGCTCTTTGTGGTGTAATTTACATGCCAAATATTTTCCCGGCTCGTACACAGGCTCTTAGATCCAGAGCCGACCCTGGACTCGGCTCTGCCTGTTGATTTGTTGGCTCGCCCACCTCTACAACTTGAGTCCAGGAACAAGAGGTAGCCCGGATAAATAATTTATTTTTGGTGAATTCCTCACACCAGAGCCTGAACTTGGGAAGAGTTGGGTGCCAACAGTCTGAATTGCAATTAACACAGTGTACAGTAAACAGTAGTGCCGAATGACGAGATGGGGGGGGGGGGGGGGTTGGGCGCTAAAAGTCTTGTAAAGCCCCCCCGTATGCACACCAAATAGGGCGAAACACGCGTTTTTCTAAATGCCCATTGTGATTTTTTTTTTGATTTTTTTTAGACATTGAAAAGAAAAGTTGAATAAAGTAAACTTGTAAATTCGTGAAATTCTCTTCAAATCACTGGAAAACCTCGGATGCGCCCACCATTCTTTTAAAATCTAAAATAAAAGTGAGCATGCAAAGTAGCGTGTCTACTTATGTATGTATTGGGTGAGAGGGGAACAGCACAGACCACAGGCATCTCTTTGGTGTGAAAAGGGTCGCTTTATTGAAACAGGTGCACATCACATCATCTTGAGGCCTCTATCCTTACAAACTATAGACCTCACTATACAACAAATCAACTACGGTCACTAAATCCCACCACCCCTAAAATCCGCACCCTCCTACATAATGATCTACACCTATCTAACCCTTCCTACCCTGCTGCACAAATGAAATGGTGACCTTTGACCTCCCCTAACTCTTAACCTACATCTGAATATCTAAAATTCCTACCGCATAACCTTAACTTTCCTACCTCGTCAACAACAATAAACTTCATCTACAAAACCATGCAGTTTATAGGCAACCGCCCAGCGCCTGCTTCATCCGACAGCAAGTACACAGCAAAAACCCAACACTGCACACCTGTATCCAATAAAAGCCAGCCAACAGGGGCATTAACTGAAGTATAAACCCAAACCAATCAAAACTAAAGAACGGAGAGGATGGGTGGCTGCAAGATCCACCAGCTATAGTGTCACCTTCCATAAAATGGTGGCTGGATCAGGCAATATGGGAGCTATATACAAGTCCAAAAATATCCCAACTCCCTCAATCATCCCGGGTATGCACTCCCAGAGGTCGGCTGTCCCCCAAACCCCACTGGATGTGAAAGAAAATGGCAGAGCAAACGCGAGATCTTACTTTTCAATGGATGCGGACCAAAGTTAGTATTTTACTTCAAGTAGAGGGGGTAATGTCACCAAAAGTATGTGTCCATTTTCAGGAGTGAATGAAGAGATAGTGGAAATTCACAAGTGGAGGAGAATGCACGTCTTAAGCAAAACAACGAGTTAAAGGAGAGGCGGTAAGATAATGTCAGGTAACACAAAAAAACAACTGCCCCATTAAACACCACAATCAAAGTTGTATCAGACATCATAAGTTAGGCATTTGACACAAATCTTAAAACAATTTGGGTCGTCCTCGAGGATAAGAGTTAAATATAGTTCATGCCCATCTGAGGGAAGAACCCCAGAGCTCGTAACTGTACCCCAATATCTCAGGTTCATCGTCTCAGTCTCCTGTAATTTAGAAGTCTCAGAGAATAGGTTCTTTGGCTGTATGCAGATGATCAGCAATTTGATGTCCAATAATTGCTTAAAGTTTAATTCTGGGAAAACCGAAGTATTACTGCTGGGCAACAATACTTCCTTCTACTACCCCACTTGGTGGCCACAAGAATTTGGTGCTCTACCCACCCGTGTCCAAAGCAAAGAACCATGGCGTTATCTGATGACACACGGTCCTTTGAGAAAATCATCAATGGGTGGACCACCTCTTCCTTTTTCATTCTAAAGATGCTGCGGAAGATCTTCCCCTTCATTCCCCAAGAGCTTCAAACGCAGGCGGTCACTGCCCTTGTGCTCATGAAGCTCGACGACTGCAAGGCACGTTGTCAACTTGAAACAAACTTCTAAATAGGCTGCCAGTCTTGCAAAATGCTTCTGTTTGTTTGGTACCAACAATTCCGAACTACCATTCTGGCTCGCTCGCCCTAGTCCAGCTACACTGGTTGCAGATACCCAAGTGGAGAATTTGTAAACCCCTCTATATCACCTTCAAAGCTCTTAATGGCGTTACCCCGACTACCTGCCACAAAAACGTGTTCGGTGCCATCCTTCCAGAACCTTGCATTCCTCATCAGCATGCAAGGTCATGGGTCCCAGAATCAAAAAAAGCTTATTAGGGCGGCAGAAGTTGGATCTACCGTACAGCAAAAAGATGGAACTCAATGCCTTTCTCCCCTAACGCCTGTACAAGCCTTAATGCTTTCAGAAAAGGCCTAAAAATGTTGCTTTTTAACCCATCTCCTTTTGGGACGGGTTTCTCTGCTTGGCACTGCGGTCTTTTCATTTGTGTCCTCTACAGCCGGCAGCCCCTAGACGCCCTCTGGCAGTAGTTGCGCTTTATAAATATTTATTTCATGTAGATAACACGAAGGATGAGAGGCAACAAAAAAACACAGATTCCAGATATTATTTATGACATATCACGAGCCCGGTTATGCTTCAAAGTTCCTTTATTTGTTTTTCCTTCAACTTGACAATAAGAGACATATGCAACCAACGTGTTTCACCCAAACATGGGTTTCTTCAGGGCACAGCGATTCTTGAGGCAATAGTAGCGCACGTATTGCTGGGAAGAATCCTGCCGGATTCTACATCTTTCTTTCACAGCTGGTTGCATACAGGAAAGTCCCCAACGTTATATATATATATATATATATATATGGCACAAATGATTGAGATTTACGATTAATTCAAAGTAGCCCTTAGTTCTAATTCATAAATTGCAGTATTCTGCAAAGCTGTACAGCCCGCCGCGTTGGCGTCCACGCGTATGATACGCGTGGAGACGGACGAGGCAGGCTGGGCAGCTTTGCTGAACACTGAAATGTATAAATTGGAACTAAGGTCAGCTTTGAGTCTCAGAATCATTTGTGCGGTGTGCGGTGCGGGGACTTTCCTGTATACAACCAGTGGTGATAGAACGACGTAGAACTCTGGCAGGATTATTCCAAACTACACTCACGCTACTATCGGCTCAAGAAGCGCTGGGCCCTGAAGAAGCCCATGTTTGGGTGAAACGCGCTGGTTGCATAGGAAGGAAAAAAGAATAAAGGAACTTTGAAGCATAACCAGACTAGTCCTATATGTCATGAATAATATCTAGAATTCGTGTTTCTGTGTGGTCTCTCATCCTCGGTGTTAGCTATGTGTATAATCTATGATCACTTTAGATGGCCATGCGAGGAGGGTCATTTTGATGTTTACAATATACTTGCGAATACTCCACGTGTTGCAGTGGCTGAGATGTCCTAGCTACCGCTATTTTTTCAAATAATTATTTCCTATCTGGGAAAGACCCCAGGCACGCGTATGACAACAGCTGGCTTAAAATACAGCTGTGCTGTTCAAAAACCACAACTCGCAGCTCTGGAAGTGGTTCAGTTCCGTTTAAATCGTTAATTTTTATTTCCTGGTTCTAAATAATTACGAATAACAGAATGTAAAAAACAAAAAATACGTTTTTTTTAATACACAAGACTTTGCAAGCTAACCTGTCCTCAACAGGCACAGGCCTGCCAAGGCTGACCGGAGTCTGTGCAAGCGCTTCGGCGCCGTCACATGCAGCGGCTCGAGCGCGTTTAAAGGGTCAGTGGCTTGTAGGGCACGGCTAAACCAACAAGGGACGTTAGTTCGACCCTTCGCAGGTGTTTGCAATGCAACGGCCGAGAGTGAGTAAAGATGAGCCCATACCTAAGTCTTGGTTCCAGGCGGAGGTTCTGTGGCTCTTCTGCTCGCGGGGCCAGCACCGGTGCGCACCGCCTCCGCCCTGGGCACCTGTGAAAGCAGCGTCCACCCTCACACTAGCGCCTGAGGCCTCCGCCCGAGACAGACACCAGTGAGAGCAGGCTGCACCCGAGGCACGCCCCTGCACACCAGCGCCCACGAGGAAGGGACACCAGTGGGTGCAGCCTCCACCCAGGACACCCGAGGCACGCCCCTACGCACTAGACGTCTCCACGACTAACGGACACCAGTGGGAGCAGCCTCCACCCAGGACACCAGAGGGAGCCGCCTCCACCCTGCACACCCGAGGCACGCCCCTACGCACTAGACGTCTCCACGACTAACGGACACCAGTGGGAGCAGCCTCCACCCAGGACACCAGAGGGAGCCGCCTCCACCCAGCACACCCGAGGCACGCCCCTACGCACTAGACGTCTCCACGACTAACGGACACCAGTGGGAGCAGCCTCCACCCAGGACACCAGAGGGAGGCGCCTCCACCCAGCACACCCGAGGCACGCCCCTACGCACTAGACGTCTCCACGACTAACGGACACCAGTGGGAGCAGCCTCCACCCAGGACACCCGAGGCACGCCTCCTCCACCCAGGACACCCGAGGCACGCCTCCTCCACCCAGGACACCCGAGGCACGCCTCTAAGCACTAGACGTCTCCACGACTAAAGGACACCAGTGGGAGCCGCCTCCACGCAGGACACCCGAAGCACGCCCCTACGCGCTAGACGTCTCCACGACTAACGGACACCAGTGGGAGCAGCCTCCACCCAGGACACCAGAGGGAGCCGCCTCCACCCAGCACACCCCTACGCACTAGACGTCTCCACGACTAACGGACACCAGAGGGAGCCGCCTCCACCCAGGACACCCGTACGCGCTAGAAGTCTCCACGACTAACGGACACCAGAGGGAGCGGCCTCCACCCAGGACACCCGAGGCACGCGCTAGACGTCTCCACGACTAATTGACACCAGTTGGAGCAGCCCCTCCACCCAGTATACCAGAGGGAGCAGCCTTCACCAGGACACCCGAGGCACGCTCCTATGCACTAGACGTCTCCACGACTAACAGACACCAGTGGGAGCAGTTTCTACCCAGTACACCAGAAGGAGCAGCCTTCACCGGGACACCCGAGGCACGCTCCTATGCACTAGACGTTTCTACGACTAACAGACACCAGTGGAACTTCCACCCGGGACCCCGAGGTACGCCTCTAAGCACTAGACGTCTCCACGATTAACAGACACCAGTGGGAGTAGCCTCCACCCAGGACACCAGTTAAAGCAGCATTCACCCGAGGCACACCAGCGCCCAAGAGGAACAGACACCAGTGTGAGCCGCCGCCACCCAGGACACTGGTGAAAGCAGCCTCCACCCCGGGATACTGGTGGTAGCAACCGTTACCGGCACGCTTAAGAGCAGACTCCACCCAGGACACCAGCCTTCATCGCGGGACACCACCGAGAGTATCGGCAGCCTTCACGAGAGGCACGTTAAGAGCAGACTCCACCTGGGGCACACTAGCGCCAGAAGCCTCCACGCGGAACAGACACAGCAGGACGACAGGGACACTGTGAGAGCGCCCCTGTACCCCAGCGCCCGAAGACTCCACCCCCGGGACACCACTGAAAGCAAACTCCACCCGGGGACGCGTCCTGGTGAGCCCCCTGCTCACAGGTATCAAGAGCCTCTAAGCGGAACTGACACCAGCGGGAGCAGCCTTCAGCTGTATAGTCGACGGAGCGTGTTTAGGAGACTTGGCCGACGCCAGTGAACAGCGGGAGCCCCTCCCTCCGCGGTGGACAAGTTGGCGGGCATGTCCATGCCTGACCCGGGGCAGAGCGTCAGCGCGCAGACCCCACCCTCAAGGGCCGTCCATCCGTTCTTAATTTGGAGCGGTGCCTGCTGGTGGGGCTCACCGGCACCTATTTCTCACTCATCAGACTGACTCCGAGCATGGGAGTAAAACACTAAAGGGAGAAAGACAAGAAGCAGTGGCAAAGACAACAGGGACACAAAATATCCTGAACGAGAGTGATAAAGGGACAGAGAGCGACTTACTGGCAGTGGATTAAAGAGGGACCGGGTGAAATCAAGGCAACGCAGCCTTTGTACTCCGGCAGCACTTGCTGCTAACGTCAAAAAACTGCGGGCCCCGGCACGGGTTCTTTTCCAATTAAGCCCGGCACCGGTCCTCCACCGAACCCAACAGCACGTGTTGATGCGTCGTATATGTGACGGGCTCTGTCTACCCGCCTCTCAGCAGCAAATGGGAGTCGCCTCTACTGAGGCCGGTCCCTCCAGGGGTCAACGCTCTAATGTCAGAGGTCAGCGGGTGTCACTTCCTCTATCTACCCCAGCCGTTTGCTTCTCATTCGTTAACTGCACTGAGTGAGCACCCCTTTATACGTCATCATAATGGGGATCTATACTTGACTGCCTTCTTGAGCGCAAGGAGGCTCCTGTAAACCACAACATGCAGATTGAACACCTGCTTCGTGGCGCTGTTCCATGCCAAACAAAACAGTCTTGCTTGGCACAGCGCGTTGTATACTAACGCCCAACGCGTTGTACACTAACGCCCAACGCGTTAATAACCACGTTCAAACCGTTTAAGGTATTCAGCCAACAACATAAAAAGTGAACGACGTAGAACTGCGAAATTGTAGTCGTGCAGGTAATGCGGGGGTTAGAAACCGAGCCTGTCCATAAAGGGGCTGACTGTAGGAGCAGCGCCCGCCTCGCACAGGTGGCGCATCGGTCGGTCTACACAGGTTTCAGCCCTGACTGTGTGGCGGCGCCGCCGGGGCTTAAATAGATTATTTGGAACCACGAAAAGTAAAACAAATCGATTGCAATTCCGGCAGGTATAACGATGAACCTCGACAGAAATGTCAATTTTTTTTTATTTGTACAAACGTTAAAATTGGACGCTTGCGACGTATCGAAGCACTCTGGGTTTAGAAGGCAAATGAAGCGAGTCCCCGGCTTGTCCAGGATCAGACGGTTGGTTATGTGGAAACCCGGGTTAGCCCTCTGGATAGGAGCCGAAACATAGCATTTGTGTGAACACTTGCAACAGACATGTAATACGTCTAACAGCATTAAACACTGAAACGGAGACTGTCTGAGGGGGTTGCGCGTATATCTAAAAATCACCCATCACAAAAAGAGGGACTTGTATAATAGCAGAGATCGGAGTGCCAGCCCCGACACTGAATTGTACTTTCTAGGCAGATTTTCCTTTCTGTTTTGCAGTTTTTATGTAGCGCTTCCCACGAGCACCATTCCATTACGCAAGGACATTTTTGGCCGGCACAGGGTGACCTGTTTTAGTATGCTGTCTTTTTTTTTAAAAAAAACGTGACGCTGGCGAGATTAGGCCAGCCTCCATAAAGTGTCACTTGCTCAATAATCGACGTCCATCATGACAGCAGCCTTTAATTCAACATTCAACACCATTCCCTGCCCGGTGCTTCTGAGCCACGCTGTCCGTGCCCTCATCTAAAGGCTGGCATCCAGGGAGAGGTTTGCCGCTGCCGTGGTTGCAGAAGTGTTAAGAGCTCACCTAGTTTGCATCTTAGTCCAGACATAAACAGCACGGCATCTCTCACGTCCAGATACGCATGACCCATCCACTTACCTGCAAGAGTGAAATTAAGGGGCAGGGAGCGCCTGGCAGGGGATGAAGAGGCCCGATGCGGACTCCGCTCTACGCAGCTTTGGTTATTGGCGCGCCGACATTTAATAGCGCCGACCGAGGGCTTCTGAGCAGCGCTTTTTGACACCGGCACTCTTTGTTTTCCAAATTAAGCACCGCGCCCTCCCCTTTTCACATCTTGTCCAGGACAGCGCCTCGGGGCGGGGCAGGCGGAAGCAAGTAGCAGCGAGGATTACACTAAGTGACTGTTGATTTAGTTAGTGGACAAAGGAAGTACAAATAATGCAGCCAGCAAAGGTGACCTGTGCAGCACGTAAAGCAATAAACGCAACCCGTGTGAAATATTCTGTGGCAGTTTCCTGTTTCTAATTTGGCATTTTAGCACACAGTAGTACCATATGGAACCGGATGCTATAGAAACCATATATTTCTCCAGAGAGGAAAGTATGCACCTTCAGCGGAACCTGTTCAGATTGATATCGACCAGTCATGAAGGGCTTTGTCTCGCATCAAAGTACTGTCCGTTCTCCATACCTGAGTAACAGTCTTTGCAAAGCAAAAGCCATATTGCACTCCGTAGAAAGCAAGCACACATGTACAGACTACTATCAAAACAATACGGACTACTAACAAATCAAATAAAAAAATCTGCCTTTTTCTTTTTGCACACAGCAGCATTGTTTTTTGTTAGATTTCTTTTTTTTTTTCTTCTAATTGTTTGCAGAAATCAATTATCAGGCGAAAGTAGGGGGTTTAAATCAACTCGCCTGATAAGGATATACCAATTCAGCGGGATTGGGCTAAACATGAAGGTAATACCAAAGGGGATGATGGACGGAGCGCTTGAGCAAATCAAGCACTCACCCCCAGTCAACTGATCTGGGTTTAATCCATCATCATTCTTTAGCTCACTCCACCACCCCAGTTCAGACATGGCCATAAGCAAATCAGTCTGACCCTGTGTCTCATGGGAACAGTCCAGCATGAACTGCCAAGCCATGTCTTCCCTGGACCGGAAACAAGCTTCCTAGGACCGGTTTCGGGTTCATAACCCTCATCAGCCAGGCTTTCTTGAATCCAGTGGCAAAGTGAGCAAGGGACCCACGTCTGAGCATACCCTGCCAATTTAGGGCGAAAAAAGCGATACCAAAGAGGATGATAGATGGAGCGCTTGAGCAAATCAAACACTCACCCCCAGTCAACTGATCTGGGTTTAATCAATAGTAATTCTTTAGCTCAGTCCACCACCCCAGTTCAGACATGGCCATATGCAAATCAGTCTGACCATGTGCCTCATGGGAAGAGTCCAGCCCGAACTGCCAAGCCATGTCTTATGATGATGGATTAAACCCAGATCAGTTGACTGGGGGTGAGTGTTTGATTAGCTCAAACGCTCCGTCCATCATCCCCTTTGGTATCGCTTTAAACATGAAGGTAAGCAGTACTGTACAAAAGGTAATGTATCTAATATTGGTAGAAATCAAGCTTAATCTTCACACACCTTGTTTTTTGTCTCTATGAAGACGTCTGTGGAGGGGTGTGAGTGGGAGTTTATAGGTAGGACACGTTTCGCCCTTTAACAAGGACTTCATCAGGGAGCACATATATCTTGAACATTAATATCACCATATACGATTTTCTGTCTGCAGGATATATAGACCGTTTCAATGGTGCAGATCATTGATGGCCATTTACACTGAGAACTCCGTATCAACATCTACTTTCTAGAGCGTCCACTCTTTCGTCCACTCCTTCCTTGTGACCAGTCGGCAAGTTCTATGTACTTCCGGAAGAAGTCCTTGTTGAAGGGCGAATCGTGTTCGCTGGACTGGATATTTCTATTTTGTGAAGAATATATATTTTTTGAAGACTCGCCTCTACTTCTTCTCGTGTATTTATGGACATATGGCAGAATATCTTGACCCATCTGGAATCTGGACTCTGTTATGAACTGTCTCTTTGTTCTTACTATGGATAGTAATATAGTGCCCCACAGATTATTTTGGTAGCGCTCCCTATTGCAATTTTTCATTTACAGTACAAGGTTTGTGAGCAGTTGGGCCTTTTTTTTGGGTGCAGCGTTGAATAAGAAAATTTGACACTTCTGCGGTCATAGATGGCCTATAACTGCTCTGTTTGGTTTGTGTGACCAACGCAGATGTGCAAGCCTACGGAATAAGATGAGCAATTTTTTCTTTTTATTTACCAATCCAGGCTGGATTAGGAAATAAAAAGATGCATGAAATGAGCTTTAAAAAAAGTATGTGTGTGTGTGTATGTATATATATATATATATATATATATATATATCCACAAACAAAGTTTGGCTCAATGAGGAAACGCCACACAACGGGAAGTTAGTCACCTTTTAATTGCGGAAAACCAGCTCAGCGAAAGGACAGACACCTCCTCTTTAAAATTCAAAAGCCCAACGCGTTTCGAACACTCCTATGCTCTTGTTCACGGGCAGAGTAAAGATCAGCAAACGGCAGTTCAAAGAGTCTTTTACCCAATACAAGTCCCGCCCTTGTGGGCGTATGCCTCCTGGCATGCTGGTACTTGTGGTCCTTTTGGAAATTAAATGCCCAAGTGGGTGCCGTGCTAACCCAAAATTATAGTTCACAGTGTTCCCCAAGTGGGTTAGGCAGGCTCTGGCCATCTCCCCGAGCTGAACGTGGATGTTCCGTCAACATGGCCCTCTCGTTCCATAGTGGTTGAAATTCAAACACCCGGTCCGCTCAATTCTCGGCAGGGCGTCTCCGCGACCTGAGCCAGGCCGCTAAACATCCACAAACAAAGTTTGGCTCAATGAGGAAACGCCACACAATGGGAAGTTAGTCACCTTTTAATTGCGGAAAACCAGCTCAGCGAAAGGACAGACACCTCCTCTTTAAAATTCAAAAGCCCAACGCGTTTCGAACACTCCTGTGCTCTTGTTCACGAGCAGAGTAAAGATCAGCAAACGGCAGTTCAAAGAGTCTTTTACCCAATACAAGTCCCGCCCTTGTGGGCGTATGCCTCCTGGCATGCTGGTACTTGTGGTCCTTTTGGAAATTAAATGCCCAAGTGGGTGCCGTGCTAACCCAAAATTATAGTTCACAGTGTTCCCCAAGTGGGTTAGGCAGGCTCTGGCCATCTCCCCGAGCTGAACGTGGATGTCCAAAAGGACCACCATTTTGGGTTAGCACGGCACCCACTTGGGCATTTAATTTCCAAAAGGACCACAAGTACCAGCATGCCAGGAGGCATACGCCCACAAGGGCGGGACTTGTATTGGGTAAAAGACTCTTTGAACTGCCGTTTGCTGATCTTTACTCTGCCCGTGAACAAGAGCACAGGAGTGTTCGAAACGCGTTGGGCTTTTGAATTTTAAAGAGGAGGTGTCTGTCCTTTCGCTGAGCTGGTTTTCCGCAATTAAAAGGTGACTAACTTCCCGTTGTGTGGCGTTTCCTCATTGAGCCAAACTTTGTTTGTGGATATATATATATCTCGCCAATGCACTTTTTCTAAAAAAACAAACAAACATGGGAGTGGGTTGGGGTGAAGGGCAGGCAGGGGATGATGCAACACGGAAAAACAGTGGAAGAGAATGTCAAACGAGGGACATCAATGCATACAAACACAGACAAAGAGGGTGAGCAGGCAGACGGAAATGGAAGCACACAGACAACGAATAGTGAGTGGGTGGGTAGGGAAGTACACAGGCAGCCTAGGGAAGGTGCAGGGGCAGTGAAGCACATGGACAAAGGAGGGTGGACAGGGATAGGCAAGCAAATGGACCATGGATCATGGGTGGGCGGATATGAGGAAACAGACAGCAGAGGGTGGGTGGGTGGGCAGGGATGTGGAAGCACAGACAATGGAGGGGGCTGCGGAAGGAAGAACTGCAACTGAGTGAGAGAGGGTAAGGGGAGAAACACTAGCCTGAAAAAGGAACATGAAGTGCATGTGAGAGACACCTGGAAAACACATGCACTTTCATAAAAAGTTTAATGAAAAAGAATAAAAGTAGTGCCTGAAAAAGGAGCAGTGGAAGGTCAGAAGTAATTGGTGAATGTTCCAGGCGAGGGGCAAATACCCGAAGAAGAATGAAATAAGGAACAAGGAAATGAGTAACAATAAAGCCAACAAACAGTATGCAATGGTTGGTCTCTAAACCCACTGTAAGCTAACAATATGTTTTACAGACAGAGCCCATGCACCGCCTTAGGCAATGCCTGAAAATGCGGTTGCAGTGCAAAAACACTGTTCACAAGGAGTCATAAATGTCCTGCTCCATTAAAATGCATAAGGCACAATTTCTTATGAAACTTATTGTGAATGGCTGAGAAACCAGGGATTGGTCAGACTCCCATCCATGGATGCACAGAATGCTTACCTTTTTAATTGAGAACAAATATTCTGCTAACGGTATTGAGGTCAGTATGCAGTGGTCCTCTGGGTAATTGGCTGTTCCCACAGTTGCCCCGAGCTATGATTTGCTGAATGGAAGCCGTCCAACTTCCCACTTTGCAAATCGAGACCACCTTCTTTGACAGATGTAGGAAGGTGGGTTATTAGTAGGTGAGGGTATGCACCTTCAGCTAATAATATCGCAATCGCTAATAAGGTCTAGTCAAGCCTCAATAAATGAATCCTTGGTAGTTTGGGAACGAGCAGTCCGGCTTAACGTAAGAGCCAGGAAAGTGTAAAGCATTTAATATAACCAAAACAGTAAATGAGTAAAGGAGACAACACAATAAAAATCCATCACCAATTTATAAAAATGGAGAATATTTTTATCTTTAAAATGACACCAAAATGACAAATTCAATGTAGGGAATTGGAGATATGAATCTCCCACAACACACCTATGCAGTCCAGGAACATTCAGGTGTAGCTTGACAGCTGGTGTAGTCCTCTCTTTGACTGTTACAGGTGGCTTTTTCCAGCATTTCTCTATCTGTTGTTGCTCAGGGAGTCCACTCCTTTTCCTTGGGTTAGGCACTGCCCTTCTTTTGGGGAGCCTTGGGAGTGCAGCAGGTGCAGTCCTTATGGGTGCACGCCTTCTGTGGTTCATTCCAAGGGTCCAGCAGATCAGTCCTCCTTCTGGAGAAAATGGAGAACTTCTCTCCTTGCTGTGTGTGTTTGACTAACCCAGCCCAAGGCATGGCTAACAATTCACTACACTACCCTTCCAGCCCCATTCATAATCTAATTAGGGGGACTCCCATCTGGCTGGAGATCAAGGAAGTGGGGGCTGGCCTGGGTCCTGTGACATCTGTTCTCCTGCCTTTGAAGTCCAGCTCATCTCTCCAGCCCGCTTCCTGTCCTTCAATTCTCCCGATAATCTCCCACCAAGTGTCTGTATTGCTTTAGGCCTAGGCCTCTTCAAACGTACTCAGAGAGCAGCTTTACTCAGCCTGGCAAAGTCAGGCCAATCCGAAGAGGCTGCATAGGGCTGTTTTAGGTAAATTCAGGATAGTGAGTTATAAAACTACTTTCCTTATAATAAATCATACCGTGGCCAATTCTTTGGGTTTATTGTATCTATTATTTAGATACTTTGAATTATGTTGCTAGCTAACTTCAATCAAAAGTGAGACTTTTAAAGTTTAATAAAGCCTTCCCATGTTGGTCTATGGGACCTGGCAGCACTACAACAGGGAAAACTACTTTTGCCGTTTCTCCTTACCAGGGCATATAACATATCTTGCATGTTGTCGGTCCTTTTTATAACAATGCACTTTGTTTGGGGCACCTAGGGCAGACCTTAAGTACTTTTAATTCCTAAGGCAAATTTGGACATAGTTTTATTTTAAAACCATCCGACAAAGCAGGCCTGACTTTAAAATGACACCAGACACCCCAGGAGTGCACACTTAAGTGCATTAAGTCCACTGGAGTTCCTAAACCTACATGCAGTACCATATACTAGGGTCTTCCAGATGTGTTGTCTTGGCCAATTAGAATTATACCAATTACCATCTACCTTCTAAGGACAGAGCCCTTGGCCAGGTCAATAGAGCTCGGTTACTTCAGAGTCTGTAACCACCAGTATCGGTCAAAAGATGGGGGTGATCAGGGCAAAAGATGACTTTCCTACACAAGGACAATAACCTGTTGGAATGCATTGATACATTGTAGTGCACATGGGAAGGAGCAGGGGGCACATTCCCATCACCTTCTGATTCCTAATACGTCGCAAAGTGTACTATGCGAATCACAAATATATTTACTTCTTATAAAGTACATTTTGCACATTGCAACTTGCAATTTTGCAGATGCAAAGTCTGCGATTTTGTGAATTGGAGGGTTTGAGGCTGTAAAACAGGTTTGCACATTAAGCCCTTGAATGGCGCCAAAAATGCTGTATCATTTATGTAATGTGCGCTACAAAACCATTGTAACAGAATGTGTCCTAACAACACTGAGCTCACTTTTGTTGCTAAGTAACTGTCAGAAAAAACCCAGAAGACAACCAGTTTGTATTACAGTGATTTTAAGTGGCAGAAAAGGCAACCACTAACCGGGTAAAGTACCGAGACATCTTTCATGATTTAGGTTGTCATTGGCCCGTGATAATTTCCTTCCCTCCGTGGAGTACTGAGAGCATTCAGTAGCATATGAGTTTCAAAGTGTGAAAATTGTAAGTGCCTCTCGATACAAAGCTGAATTACAATGTTTCATGCGTTCCCGAGCAACAGTGCACTGTGGTTTTATCTACTTTGCACGAAAGAGATGGGATGAAGTAAGGAGGCCCAGCGACTGGGACAAGATGCAGTCACTGAGGGCGACTCGCAGAGACACTAGAACCAGTGCCTAATTTGAGCTGGTGGTTTCCGGTGCACAGCACCAGAACTTAATCATCAACACTGGTGCTTTTCATGAGCACCAGTTTAGGACACTTTCATTTATGGTATGCACAGGGAGATTGAGGGATTTGCCCCGAATCACAGGATGTTGAGCCGACGCCCAGACTCGAACCTGGTTCCCCTAGCTAAGAAGTTGGCAGCTCTGACCATTATGTCACATCCTCTCCCCAGGGGCATAACACAGGCCCTCGCATGATTATAGATTTGCCGTATAATCCATCATCTGCCGCATAATCTGCTTAGTTTAGCAAAAACATGTTTTGTTTCTAGCACAAACGGTTCAAAAGTTACTAAAAATGCAGCAACACAGGCACTTTGCAAAGCTGGACTGGTCACCTTTCTGTTACTTATTGATATATTTGGGTATTAAACTACTGCTACTGAGGTGCAATCAATGCCCAGACAGTGTTACCAAGTGTAGAAATAATAGTAATACGATAACAAAATGTGCAGCATTATGCCGCATAGTTTGGCTTCTCTTGCCGCACAATTATCTCAACCCTGGTGCTTAAGTTGGCCCTCTCCTGCCACATAAATCCAGTGGCCCTGTGATTATTGAATTAATAATTGACTGTTATGGTCATCTCTAAATTAAAAACCAAAGGAAATGATGGACGGAGTGTTGAACATTGCAAGCACTTACCCCCAGTCAACTGATCTGGGTTTAATCCATCACCGTTCTTTAGCCCACTCTGTCACCCCAGTTCAGACATGGCCATATGCAAATCAGTCTGACCCTGTGCCTCATGGGAACAGTCCAGCCCGAACTGCCAAGCCATGTCTTCCCTGGACCGGAAACAAGCTTCCTGGGACTGGTTTCTGGCATTTCAGCCGTCTTCAGCCAGATGGAAAATGCAGGTACTCTCATTGAGTGCTTCACAAGAAAGAAACAAGAGTTCCCAAAAACCGAGCACTTATGGAAAAATAGAAGGAGCCAATCATACAGCTGGTAAAGAAGATATGCTCCACGGGAGGGATAAAGATGTGCTGCAGGGCCTGAAACAAAGACAGCAAATAGAAAGAAAGCCACTGTGAGTGACAAAACACAAAGCTAATGGTAAGCAATGGGTGTAATGAATTCCTAGGTAACCTTTCAGCATGTCGCCAAAATGTCTTTGCAACCAGATAGCAAAGCCGTACGGTAGGCTTCGAATTTGAGGACGCATTTATGAGTCCTGTTAAACTATGCATTATTAATCTACACTCAAATTCCCATGTATATACTGACAAAACTATTGCAGTTAGAACAAATTTGCTACATGTTCAAGAGTGTTTTCCTGGCTTATGCTAACTAGGCCTCAACGCCATCCTGTCAAAAATTGATGTTACCTCATATGCATTCTTTGTTTGTGTTTCTGCTGCATGTTGGTAAGCAATTGCAGATTTGATTATCTCTGAATGACACTGCCCTCGAAGAGGACCTACTTACTGTTACAGATTCTCGACGACCTTCCACTTGCACACTGTATTGCATTTATTCATGATGGTTCACTGTTGCTCATGTAACTGATTTATTCTGACACCGTCGGATGATATTATTTCAGCCTCTTGTCCTTTATGAGTAACAATATGTGAATATGTGCAATAATTAAAAAATGTGACTAAAACCAACAACACTTACTATTTTAATGAGATGTAGGAGGTTGATGGGATGAACACAGCTGGTTAATATTTGGTGGAATATTAGATAAAGACACTCACGTTTCGTCATCAAGCATCTTCAAGCTTCCACGTTTCAGTGTCTTTAAGTTTGTCATCGTTGAAAAGGATACTTCACAAATGTATGTAGTACAAAAACTACAGGAGAATGTTTAATTCTTTTTTACCTATGTTTGGATGCATTTTTGAAACATGAATCCAAAAGCTGTCCAAATCACCCTTTTCATGCATCATTAACAGATTTTGATCAATTTATATTTCAGTTCATTCTTCAATAAGTGAAAAGTTCCCAGTTGCAGTTGAAAGAAATGGATTTCTGATCCAATCATAGTCTTGGATGTCAACATTTGGTAAGTAATGATGAACTTTCTCCCAGAGCAATGTTAAATGATCAACAATCAGCAGGCTGATATCACATTTCAGCTCGCCCTCAGCAGTTTTGGAAAACATTTAAAAATTACCTTTTTTCACTTTCCTTTTCCAAATTGCTCTTTTGTCTCTCATAGCACAACTTGTATCTAATGCTGTTAAGATATTTTCTCCTTTTCCTTACATACTGGTGTTAATTTTATTCAAATATTCAATTATGTCAGCAAGCTATCGCAATTTTGTGCACCAAAGTTTGTTTTGAATTAGATCGTAGAAATCGTGTTGCTGATTTTCATCAAAAAGTTTAAGCATCATTTCCCGCAATTCGTATACACGACAAAGTCAACGAGCGTCTGTGTGCAGTAGAAGCTTTTTCAACCTTGCCCCCATTTGTTCACAAATATGAGCAAATAATCTTGATTTAAGAGGTCTGCTTTTAATTTAATTGACCATTTGAACCCCTTTGCCCATAACTTTTCTTAATTCATTTCCACTAGTTTGCGCGACTGGTGCTTCGCGACGTAAATAAGTAATTATAATATTTTATTCTCTTTCTTTGCCAAAGCTATAAAACCTTTTGTTGAGCCAACCATTGAGGGTGCTCCATCCGTCCATATTTGGACACAATTTACCCATTGTGAATTACTTTTCTTCATAAAGCAATCTAAAGTTTTAACTATATCCTCATCTCTAGTTCTCATTGGAAGTTCTAGGCAACACAAGAATTTCTCAATAATTCTGTCAGTATGAATGAAATGTATAAAAAACAATAATTGAGCTAACCCACTGACATCTGTTGATTCGTCCACTTGCATTGTAAAGATCATATTATCACCTTGAAAAATATCCTTCATTTGCAGCTTAATGTTAGCAGACGTATCTTGAATACGTCTTCCAATTGTGTTACCTGTCAAAGGGATTTTATTCACTTCTATCTCAAATTCTGGCCCAAACATTGTTCGAGTATTAGCACAGCAAGATTGCTATATGGTGGTTTCGGCAATTGTGTGTGGTTCCTGTGTTTTTCGGCAATTAATTGAGTGTAACTTCCCTTTTGAGCATTCTCTGATGTCTTAATTTTCTTTGTGAATGATGCAGACTGCTTCCTTATAGATTTTGAAAGCTCAAAGTATTCTACTGGTTTTTCTGACAAATGACTGTGATTTGTGGTAAAATGTTTGAATTTATTTGGTACCATACTTTCATTTGCAAGTATTTCCCCACAAACTAAACACTGGGGACGAGGATGGTTTTCATTACCAGAAAATGTGAAGCCCTGTTTCATATAAGCTTTATTATATAAACACGGATTGGAGATTTTTCCTTTACACTTCTTACTTACTGAGACAGATCGCTCAGTTCATTCTTGGGTACTTTCCTTCCTAGCTGCTACATTTTGTTCATCGCAAACGTCATCTTCACCAGTGACAGAGTGAGTAGCACAAGGTGAGAGGACATTAGGCAGGACAGACGGAGGAAGACAAAAGAGAGTGAAGATCACATTAGTTTAGGCACCCTCACCACAATGTTTACCGGTACCTAAGACACAGTCCATGTGCTGCTGTCAGGCTAGTGAACCCCTCCACTAATATCAGAGCGCCGTCTGAGCCAATTCTCCACAACTCGCAACAGGGGGCATCCTGACCGAAATCAACAAATAAAAATGGCCTCAGCTTGCAGCTGGCCCCTGTCTTACTTGTCTAGGCCTCCTCCTGCAAGCTCCTATTTCCTTATGACCGTTGGGCTCTCAACCCAGCAATGACAACACCCTCCGCACACCCACTCCTCACAGGCATCAGTCTCAAGAAGTACACCACCACTCCTCTCGCGCAGCTTCCATCACAACTGCTTGGGAACTCCTGGCGTGGTCAGCCTGGTTCAACACCGTATGCAACGTCTTCACAGGGCTGTTCCACAGTTCAAAGGTTGCCCCTATTCAAAAGCCCTGAAGCAGGCCTCAGGCTCACGCCCCCAGAGGTCTCAGCAGGAGACAGTCATGCAGCTCCACTGCTCAGCAGCAAAAGTCTCTGGGCCTTCTCCACAACCCCATAGACCCTGGCAATCTGCTGCCCATCAGGGGTGGGGATCTATGGCCCTCTGAATCACCCACAACCTTCAGTGCACTCACCGGGCTTCTCCTGGGGGTCTCTCTCTTGCCTCTGTGGCCTCCAGGGCTCCAACACACTTCCTAGGGGAGCGCCTCTGCCTTGAGGTGTATTGCAAATACAGGCCACAATCCGGGCTGCAACTCCGGTAGCTCTCGCGATGCCATACCTCTTCAGCACCGCTCCACATTCAGCAAGCTCCAGCGGTGCTTTCCTGCTGCAAGCTCTGGGGGGGGGCTCCATCTCAGTCCCACAGGCTCGCATCTCTGGTCGTCCTGCCTAGAGGCTGCAGCACCACGGTATCTCCATTGTTCAGGCCCGCCCCCTGATGAAGCTTCTGCACAGCAGTGAACCAGCAGCCACTTTATAAAAGTTGGGCCGGCGGTTCGTCACTGCTCCAGTGCCCCAACGTGGTGCAGCCGTTAGGTACCGCAATTCACAGGGCCGTCATAGTGGGTCTCCTCCACAGTTCCCTCTCTTGTGGCTGACTCTCCTGCAGCACAGGCCAATGATCTCTACAGCAGCAGCGCCGCTGCATCCCTCCTCCCTCACAGCGACATGAGCAGACTCTCCACACTGCCGCCCGTGTGTATGGCAGGTGAAGTCTGATTGCTCTCGCACCCCCATACACCACCAGGCGCCGTTTTTGGGGAATGGGCCTAGACCCCTGGTTGTGCCCATAACCGGACTACTGAACGGCCCAGAACCCCTGGCTGTGCCCATAACAGACCACTGGAGGGCAGAAGCCAGGCGACCCCATCCCCCAACAGTATATTACTCACCGCTGCTGCAACGGGCCCGAAGGAGAATGGCAGCACGATGCTCCTCCTCTTCCGCCTTCCGCTTGAACAGGTACTGCATCACTAATATATACACAAAACCGTCCTGCAAGATTAACTGACCGCATCTCATCATTGTCGTTGTGCGACACACCCACGCATGGCAAGCGACATAGTTGTGTGTCGCGACACAGAGTTTGATGAGGTAAATAACTTCCTAGGCAATTAATGAATTTAAAGTAATGATTCTAGAGGAGTGTCAAAATAGAGCAGCCACAACAACTTTAAAAATTATACAATGAAATTTATTAATAGTGTTTCTTAATATCACATGTATGGTCAGTATTATCAACAATTAAATGCACATCAAGGATGTGTAGTCATTCAGTTTAAACATTTCAACATTAATATACAAATAGAAATATTATTGTGGCGACAGAGATAGTCTTCTACGCGCGTTTCGGCGAAAAGTACGCCTTCATCAGGAAAAGCCACAATTCCTGCAATTAAAAAACATAGACTCAAAACTGTTTTACATATCCGTTGTTTCAATTACATATTCAACAAACTGTGACTGCCTCTTCTTATTTGACACACTGATTCCTTTTTCTTTGTGTTACTGTGTATATCCATATAACATACTTTATATTTATATATATTTTTTATCTCTGTGGAAATACAGGCCTAAATTAAGTGCAAGGGAAAGATGGGTAAATAAGGGTTGAATGAGCATTATTTCAGAAATAGATTAGAGAATACAGAGGTGTGTAAGTGATGAAAATGATATTTCAAGACTTTAACCTTATGTCTATAAATGAAGCTTACTTAAAAAACTGAATGAATGATTCGCAGGCAGCCCAAACGATTTGATGGTTTGTGGGATGTTTTTCCAAAAACAATTAATATTTCAGGTTATGCGAAAATAGGGGGACACCTAAGGGTAAATGGATTAGACATGAACTATCCATACCTGTGGTTAGGTACAAGAACTGCTCTGTTTGTGGTATTTTCATAAAAGGATCTGGGGTTCGATTACTCGCAGTTGAAAGAGAATGTTCTTTTTAAAAAAAACACAGAGTTTGGAAAGCACTGGCCTATGTCAGCCCTTAAATTTGTGGGTGAGCCAGCTGTTTTTGGGTCTTTGCTAGGGATGCAGTCTGATTTCTAACTGAATTTACTGCACACCTGAGACTTGGCACTTATCTGTTTTTTTTCACAACTTTGTATTGTTCTTCATTGATGGCTTTTAGGGCACCTGACGTCTGTATAAACCAGCATTTTCTACAATACATTTTGCTGTGTTTTACTTGTTAATTGCTGTAATACATCTTCATGGTTTTTCTAAATCCACTCTCAACCTCACTTTTTGAATCAGACCTTACTTATTTGACTGTATTTCTGAGATGCTGTTTTGTAACTTACCTCTGGGATACATTGATTCATGAAATTGAGATTAACATTGTCCCGATCTACCCCACTCTTGGGCGTACCATTGAGCTGTAAGATTGTTTAGGGGGACCACAACCTAAAAATGCTTCTCTAATCTCCACAACTGGATATCCTCAAATATCATAAAGTTTAACTCTGGGGAAAACAAAATGTATCCTTATTTGTCTACACATCACTCAATGAAGGGATTGAAGAACTTCACAACAATAGCCTTAGCCCTTCGACTCTTGGCTATGCCAATGCTTGTTTATGTTTGCACAGATTGTTCCTACTGTTGCTTCAAAAGCCATATCCACACTGCAAGCTGTGAAAAAGATCAAGCCATTTTCTTAAATGGCAAACCTCCGTCTCGTTATTCAGGCCTCATTGTTGTTGATAATGAACTACGGGTGCTCAGTTTTGGAGGTATTGAATGTCTTCTTTAACCACATTGAAATCCGTCCTCTGCTGTGTGGCACAGCTTATCTAGGAAAAACAACAGGAGCATAACCCGTAAACCTCGTTGAGATAGGGTAATAATGTAAGAAACAACAACAACTCTCAACTGGTATCATTCGACCAAGACAAATAATTTGCATGTAAAAAACATTACAAAGGAGAAAAGGAAGACTCAAGAAGAGAATGATTTAAGAAAAAACATACTGTATTAAGTTAGGAAAAAATTACTTACATAAAAACATGTATAAATTTGAATAATCCAAAAAATGAAGCAGTGATAGCAGCACTGTACATACAGTAAATATACCATAAAGACAACCCGGACTTGTACTTGGTGCTTAAAGTGTATGTGACACGAAGACGGCGACGCAAGTGACAAGGTGAGATCAGCAAGGGACGGCGCAACGTGAAGTGAAAGTGAATAATAAAACGATAATTACAAGGTTCTGAATTCAATTTTCGACATTACAGAATTATTTGTACATCAATTTGAAGAACCATAAAGCCATCAGTTAAGCTGAAAAAGTCGACGGCGTTTCGATCCTGATTAAATTGGGATCATCGTCAGGACAGGGTTGAATTATTCATCACAGTGCTAAGTGGATGAAGCTTCAAGGTTAAGGAACGTAGGAGAGAAAGGGTCCAAAGTAGTTCTGGGACTAGGTGACAGGGGGCGGGGCGCTGAATCCAGGGGAGTAATCACGGTCAGCAGGTCTGGGTAAGCGAGATTGAACTCGTGGCCGTAAGGCGTAAAGACTGGTCCTTCATGATCATGGATCCCTCATGACCACAACCTTCCGTTTCAAGCCCCTTATCGTTGTATATGAAACGAATACACATACAATAATTGTTTACACCTGACCAGTCTTTACGCCTTACGGCCACGAGTTCAATCTCGCTTACCCAGACCTGCTGACCTACGTTCCTTAACCTTGAAGCTTCATCCACTTAGCACTGTGATGAATAATTCAAGCCTGTCCTGACGATGATCCCAATTTAATCAGGATCGAAACGCCGTCGACTTTTTCAGCTTAACTGATGGCTTTATGGTTCTTCAAATTGATGTACAAATAATTCTGTAATGTCGAAAATTGAATTCAGAACCTTGTAATTATCGTTTTATTATTCACTTTCACTTCACGTTGCGCCGTCCCTTGCTGATCTCACCTTGTCACTTGCGTCGCCGTCTTCGTGTCACATACACTTTAAGCACCAAGTACAAGTCCGGGTTGTCTTTATGGTATATTTACTGTATGTACAGTGCTGCTATCACTGCTTCATTTTTTGGATTATTCAAATTTATACATGTTTTTATGTAAGTAATTTTTTCCTAACTTAATACAGTATGTTTTTTCTTAAATCATTCTCTTCTTGAGTCTTCCATTTCTCCTTTGTAATGTTTTTTACATGCAAATTATTTGTCTTGGTCGAATGATACCAGTTGAGAGTTGTTGTTGTTTCTTACAGCTTATCTAGGGCACAGAAAAATATGACTGTTTCCTCTTTAAAGAACTTTGCTAGCTTTCCCCTAGAAGCCACAATAAAGTTTAGACCGGACGGCATTGTCTTTAAAGCAGTGCAACTGAACTGATCATCTTTACAATTGTCTGGGTCCAAAAGGCATTTTAAAATCTTTATAACATGATTATGGAAATCAAAATAATGAAGAGCTCAGAGCGGTGACTCAAGCCTTCTCTGAAGCATCACATTTACACAGGATTTCACTGCCAGCCGACCTTGAGATGTACTGATGTTTCCAAAGAAATCTGAAAGGACATCTGTTCAAATTGTATTTTGACTCAACTTCCTGCTCTATTGGCTCACTCCCCTATGCGCCCTTCGAGGATTCATCTTTTACTTCATCCTTCATTCTCTCTCCCTTCCCACCTTTTCTTTCCTCGCTGGCTACTGCTCTCATGTGGTCTATTCCTTTTCTTGTTACCTCTAAATACCCAACTTTTTTCTTTGTTACATTTGTTCCTGGATTTTTCGCCAGGGACAATACTATTCAATTAAATTCAATAAAAAGTTATTCGATTTTTTTTTCAATAAAATCATAGAAGAACATACTGTAGTTAAGATCGGTATCTATATATGTACAATGCTAAGTTAACACAACCGCGTTAGATGTTAGAAAGCCATCTTGCCGCATTTGCTGCTTTTGCACACGACACTGTAGTCACATGTTATTAAATTGAGGAATGCTTGCTCGACTTTGCTTCACATGAGAACTGTCTGTTGTTCACATCCCAAACAGTGAGCAGCGACCTTGGTCTGTACATAGTGTAAAGAAACAGTCTGGGTCGCTAGACGGTGTATGTTGTTGGGTTCAGGTTGATCGGCCCACTATTTAGCCATAACACGCACGGAGCTGCAAATACCTGAAAGTCGGGTGCTTTTAATATTGCAGTGTTACATGTTTTCATTACATTCGGAAGAAGAGCTTTCCCAGGAGCAGAGCCTAGCTGATCCTGTGATGTGATCTCACTGAGCTGATCTTTACGGTATGGGGTTCCCCATTCAAGCCTAGAGACCTTTTACTAGTCTAATAATAATAATATTAGTTTGCTAGGGAAAGGAAGGTGGCTGAGATCCACTGTCATTTTAGTATGATTACTCCTTTCAATTTCTATGGTATTGTAACTATGCTGATGGTTTTGATTTTAATCATTTGTCTGCTTATGTTAGCCAAAGTACTGCATCTTAGGACACGAGGTTTCTAAAATAAACTCTTTAAACTTTACTGTGTCTCTGTTTATTCTGTTGTGGACTGATATGAGAATAATTACGAACAGGTATTTCTGATTCCCACCATTCCTGAGAAATACACTAAGTCGCTTGTTCTGGGATGTCTATACATTGGGACCGCCGAGATAAACCTCGGATAACGAATGGGACACTGATGCTGGACGGATAAGGGGTTCTGGGGTGAGTTTTTGGTACACCACAATTCACTGAGGTCCTGGTTTCCTGTGCATAGTTCTGTGCATAAGCAGAATCCCTGCAACAATACAATCCGACAATATTTTATAATCAGAAGCAGGTTTAGATTATAATTACTGAAATATAATTATCAATATAAAATTGAAATGACATACTATAACTTCCTTTAATTGTGATCAAGAATGTCATGTTATAAAATTTCATATGAAAATTGTATTTCTCCATTTGATTACTTTTCTTAGAAACGATGCTGGTGACCTTAAACAATGTTCATTATCTAGAAATTGCAGTGAAAAAAATTACAGGACGACATTGTCTGAGACCAAGTAACCCTAAAATTGGTAAAATCCACGTGCTTCTTTGTATTTCATAAAATTTACAAAATAGGACAACATGCATTGTCGATTGCTGAGATATATCATCGCATGGGCAATTACTTAATATTCTAAACCAATCATTTATGGTGGGAAAAATTGTTTATCTATGAATGATCCCTAGTCAAAAACGAGTCAGTCCAAATCTTTTGTGTCCACCTAATATGTTTTTAAGATACGGCTGAATACTGTAGGCGGTCAGTATCATTTGGTTAGACTGTACTGTTGGACTCAATATTCCTACAGAAAATATATTTGTCTCTAGAAGCGTCATGCAATTTCTTGTAAAATATTTTCTGGTAACAGAAGATATGTAGCCGTGGTTTTCATAATATTGTGGGTGCCCAAGGTCATTCATAAAATATTTGACATGTTTTAGCCATTGAATATTAGAGGCCCGCTGTAGCTTAAGGCTGTCTTTTATATTATCCTGGTTAAAAGTATTTTTTGTGGAAGTCCAAATCCTATGCCACAGCAGGACAGGTTGAATTTTTATAAGGTTCCATCTATACGCCATCCCTAATTCGGAATGACATACATAGGTAGAAGTACTGCATGGGACCGCCAGCAGAAATCTTAGCAAGGCATTCTTGCCCAACTGTAGGGGCCGAGGATCACAGCAGCCCCAAATACCTGCATCATACATGGCAATCGTAACACATTTTGCCTGGTATATGTGTACCAACTCTACGGGGGCCTTCTTCCCAATTTCCTTGCAAAATTAGCTAGGGCAGCAGTGGCTTTTGAAAATAATAGTTACCTAGCGTTAACTGCCTGGGACCATGACCCCTTCTGGTCGAAGAGGATACCTAAATAAGAGTATGTCTTAGTAAAATCAACCTTTTTGTTGTCAATGTATATGTCTCTGCATTTTGTGCTGCCTCTCCTGCACTTCATAATAAACGTTTTTGAGGTGTTCACTCTAAGCAGGTATAGGACGATTATCGATTTGCGGCAGGTCCTGGCACTGATCCATCAAGGCTTGGCCCAGTCTATTAATGAAAGGGGAAATAAAAAGGTGCAAAGACGCAGCCCTGTCTTACCCCCCTTTGTATATTGAACAATGCTGTGCATTCACCCGTAGCCCCATAGCGAACCCTTGCATTCGCATCACAATAGCGCTGCCTCAGGAAATGTAGAAGTGAGGCTTCCACACCCATGTCAAGTAGTATCTTCCATAATTTGCCGTGCACTACGCAGTCAAAGGCTGCAGTTAGGTCTATGAACGCCAGGTATAGCCTGCCCTGTTTGGCCAATGTATACTTCCCCAGTAAGATGTTTAAATTTAGACCCTGCTCTACTGTGCATAGGCCCTGCTGAAAGCTAAATTGTAACTCAGATATAATATTATTAAATTCAGCCAGTGTTGGAGTCTATTAATTATGATGCGCCCTACCACCTTGACCAAGGAATCTTACAGGTAAATTGGTCGATAAGACGCAGGGTTCTGGCGGTCACCTTTCTTAAATATCAGTAGCAGTGTTGATTCTGACCAGGTCGTAATAAAGCCAGACGAACAACATGCTGTAATTACCTGAGTTAAAAGAGGTCCCCATAGAGACAGATTGGATTTAAAAAGATCTACGGGGACTCTGTCAGGGCCAATACTAAGGGCCAGATGTATCAAAGGGTTTTACCCATTCTGTGTCTATGGAAAATGTGAACAATATCAGACTACAGGAGGTAGCCCATATACCCTAATGAGACTAGGGCAAACATCTGCAACGTACAACAATGTCTCAAAAGGGTGTCAGTAAGAGGACAATTAGAATTAGTCAAATTAATTACTGAAGAATAATTCAAGAAGGCGAGAAACCAGGGAGACGAGATACTTTGCAAAACATATTGTATTAGTACATTCACATATTTGACATATTCAATTTCACATGATCAAACAATTGAAGAGTTGTGCTGCGTTACATTCAATGCCATGCAACCTGCTGGATGCTGTGCACAAGTGCTCGTGAAGGATTGTGGCGGCGCAAGTGGCATGTGAGGTATTATATACAGCGACGGTGAAGGGCGCGACGGCGAACAAGTGATCTTTAAATTTGTACAAAGTCAGGATAGCCAAACAGTAAATGATAATTTAATGCACTAGTAATTAAGTATAGTATCCTTGAGGGGAGCGCTGAAAGTTCCGCTGTGAAAGTCGACGGCATTTCGGCCTGTAGGGGTGTTAGGCCAATTGTCCTCTTACTGATCCCTTTTGGAGACATTGTTGTACGTTGCATATGGGAAAATGTCTTCATACATATGGCCCTAAGAGCTCACCTATGACCGCATGGCTTAAGAAAGGAAAGTCTTTGTTCACTCAATTTCCTTCAGCATATTACTAGACTCTGCGCTCAGACTAATGCTTGGTCATTCTTGTGCTTCAGAACTCGCGGTGACCAGGAAGGGTTTCCAGCGAGTCACGTAACGTACCTAGTGAAAGGGGTATCAGTGGCACTCCAGAATTCTATGCGGCAGGAAGGATGTCAAACCGATGCTTCTTCAAAATCAAACCAACACCATAAGGTCTTGGAAAGAGATTGGACTCAACCTATAAAAGGCCCTTTCTAAGATGGTAGTCTATTGGAGGCTGTCTTGGGTATCCCAATCCAAGTGTCACAATGCATTCAAATCCCTGATTTGTTGTTGCTATCTTCACCCTTTTCTACTGCTTTGTACTGCTTCCTTGGTTCTTTTCTCCTTCCTAATGTCAGAAGGCGGAGCTTGACACCTCACTTCTTTATTCAGCAATACCTTAATCATCAATCAAAAATGACAAAGACTGCCCTTTGTGTGTTTTTCGTCCAAACCGCATCACTCTAATGGAGGCACTTGTCACCTTTAAGATATATCCTTTCACGGAGTGGCACTGTGGCTGCTGAAAGGAGCAGCCTTTTCATCCCGCAGTCTGAAAGAGTTAACAGTCCTAGATTTGTTTGTATATTCATGCACAGCTTTGAATGATTTTTCTGTTCTTATTTAAAATGCAATTTCCAGGATTGTCACCGAGCAGGCACACCCATGGGTGGACAACTTGGTATGGATTAAAATCCATTAAAAAGATGGCCTTCCATCCATATAAGGTGAGGGACAAGGCAAAATAGTTCCTTGTGTATTGTAATGCAGGTTTATGACATGCGCAGTGGAAGGATATGATGGAGCAGAAGTTTGAAAAAAGAAACCTGCTCGAATTGATATCCCCATAATACGTACTAACAGTAAGTTGTAAATGAACTAACGTGCACCTGACAAAAACACATGGGAAATAACTTTGCGCATGTATGCACTAATATGGAATAATAAATGAAAGAACTAAAACGTATTTGCAGTATGCTTTAAAGAAAACAAAAATTAATGCATGTGCATTTCGTAGATTGCATGTTGCATTTTGCTCTGTTCGCCCTAAATTGGCAGGGTATGCCCAGACGTGGGTTCCTAGCTCACTTTGCCACTTGATTCAAGCTAGCCTGGCTGATGACGGCTGATTAGCCAGAAACCGGTCCCAGGATGCTTGTTTCCAGTCCAGGGAAGACATGGCTTGGCAGTTCAGGCTGGACTGTTCCCATGAGGCACAGGGTCAGACTGATTTGCATATGGCCATGTCTGAACTGGGGTGGCGGAGTGAGCTAAAGAATGATGATGGATTAAACCCAGATCAGTTTACTGGGGGTGAGTGCTTGCAATGTTCAGCACTCCGTCCATCATCCCCTTTGGTTTTGCTTTGTTCGCCCTAAGTTGGCAGGAATGCCCAGACGTGGGTTCCTTCCTCACTTTGCCACTGGATTCAAGCTAGCCTGGCTAATGATGGCTGATTAGCCAGAAACCGGATCCAGGATGCTTGTTTCCGGTCCAGGGAAGACATGGCTTGGCAGTTCAGGCTAGACTGTTCCCATGAGGCACAGGGTCAGACTGATTTGCATATGGCCATGTCTAACCTGGGGTGGCAGAGTGAGCTAAAGAATGATGATGGATTAAACCCAGATCAGTTGACTGGGGGTGAGTGCTTGCAATGTTCATCACTCTGTCCATCATTCCCTTTGGTTTTGCATTTTGCTTTCAAACAATAAATAATGCTGCTTTTTGCTTATAGCTTATGCTAGGTTACTCTGGTAGGAAATAGTACAAAGGTGGGTGGTAGAACAGTGAATTTTTCATTATCACTCTATTAATAAATGTTCATATTTCATTTGCTTTAGTGTACTGGAAAAGGGGCAGTCTTTATTAAGTTGGCTGTAGAGGGAGGGGTGAGCTGAGGAGTGAGGTCAAACTGTCAGATGCACTGTGCACCGCAGAAAAAGTGTAGGAGTTGAAGGACGAGGTGACGACTGACTGTCAAGTGCCGTGACCAGTCGTGGGACCGGAGACACGTTCTGCGGATGATGCTAAAATTATGAATAAAAGACTGTCTAAATGTAACATGTCTAGAAATTGTGAGAACGAGCTATGAACCAAACCCTGGGAATGAATGTAGAATAATAAATTAACTAAAATGTACGTGAAGTCACCATGGTGTGACAACGCCACCTCCCAAGCCCACCAATCCACTTGCGAGTTACATGAAAGTTTGCAACTAATGTGGGATGGACATGTTAGTTGTAGGGTATAATTGGGGTGCCTTTAGGGGTGTGGTTTACGCTTAGGCTGGCAGGAGAGAAAGAGGGGAGATGTGTCACTGTCCGTCGGTTTGCAGAGAGGCCTAGCTGTTCCTGACCTGTCCTGTTCCTGTCCCTTTAATCTTTGTTCCCTTCCTACTTCGGGGAACCCCTGTCATCTCCTATGCCAAGGGGGTGGGTTTTCCACAAACCAATAGGTTTGTATTCTGTCTCTGATTCATACATGCAAATTATTTGCAAATGTATTTTATTCCTGAATCTTTTGTCTCGCCACCTATCCACTCCGTTTTGACACATTGAACATATTATTTAGATGAAACTATTGTCTCTTCATCTATCCCCTCCGTTAGGTGTATTCAGTTTTTGCATATGATTTTGCTGAAACTTCTGTCTCTTAATCTATCCACTCCTTCATACATAATGTAATTGATTTAAAAGATGAGTTTATATTGCATTTTTGTTGTTAAGGTGGATCTCTCCCCTTGTGAGTTTCATTATTTACATTTGTGACTGTATGCATTGAGAAATCCGCATATGTCATTAAGATAAAGCTTCATAATTTCACAGTGTCTGTGGTAATTTAGTTAACTGTCTGGTTAATTTAGGAAGGATAATCATTACAATCTACTATTCAACTAATAGGTCCATCAACCAAATAGAAGGAAAGGTGATTAAATTAAATTGATAGGTATTCCTATGACGTTATACATGGTTAGCAGAAAAGAAAAACATTGAACATAAATTGACCCCAGCGCATCAGGGATTCTGGGTGAATGTGTATGGGCCATTGTAAATGTATGAATTGAGTATCGATCCCTGATCACGTATTGACCTCGCGCTGGATCAGTTTCTTGGTAGCAGAGGATGGTTTAATTATTGATTAGTTGGTAATGACTATTGATTATGGATTATATGTTATACCATGAAAAGTTAGTGTCCTGTTTTCTATTGTCTGGAAGTTCAGGTACGGATATACCTGAGGAATCCTGGAAATGGAATTTATCCTGAAGCAGGCAGAAGAAGTGTGAGGTAACGAAGCCACACTGCAAAAGTACTTTGTCTGTTGTAATAATACCTGAAAGCTATGGAGGGCTGTAGGTGTTATATTAGGGAAATTTTGTATATAAGTGGAGTGACTGAAATAGCGAAGGGTCCACTTCCGAAGCCCTAGCCTTATCCTCAGGGGAGTAACAAGACCCCTTTTCACGCCAAAAAGTCCTCTTGTGAAATCTTGGCCTCATCCCTAGAGGAGTAATAGGTCCACCCGGAGCTTGTGTGAAGAGTAAAATAACGCTGGTAGTTATTAGGCCTCATAGTGAAGGAAACTCTCAGAAAAAGTGAAAACTATCCCTTTATTTAGTAGAACAGACAAGGTAGCATTGTTTTCGTGTTGTTACTAACAGAAACTTTTGATTAAAAAAAACATTGCTGTATTATTTTGTTAAGGGAGGTGTAGTATTTGCCTGACATGCTGCTGCATGTCAGCTGACTAGTTTATATGGGACTCTTAGGTACCCTAGAATGTTAATAACACAAGACTCTGTTGCTATGTGGAAGGAGAGTCAGTTATCTTTGGTGTGCTCTGTGGCTAGGACGTTATTGTATGAGGATCTCCAATAAAGAAGATAATATACAACTCCACCCTGCAGGTTTGTACTTCCTTACACTGGCGACAAGTGAAGAACTATGGACCCAGGGAAATATTGCCATCTCTTCGCTAAGCATGAACACCCAGCAGGCATTTCTCCAAAAAGTAAGAAGACCTCATAATCAGCAAAACGTCCTAACACAGCTCCAATTCTAAACAAGACTTTAAGGTACTGTGCGTGATATACTTTTACCAAAGATAAGCATATGAACTTTTCAATTGCTGCTTCTGAAATTCTCAACGCTTGAAAACACACGCTTTGCCCCTGCGAAGCACTACTAGCGTCTTTCATCCTACGGACTTCGTGACTCGCTATTTCACTATCTTTGTAAAATCTATACAACCTTACAAATAATGAGACTGTGGCTTGAGTCATCTCTTGTAATTTTTTGAAAGCGCGCAGTCCTGTGGCTTGAATTCATCGGCGGTCACCTTAATTGCCAGCGTTCCCCATTCCTCATCGTGACATCACGCAACACTCTACGCTGTACGGAATTCGTCAACACTCATGCGTATTGACGTCAGCGTATCTATGGGAACTTTTCTTTGTTGTTGTTGCTAGGTAACTACGCCATTACCCTGACTACGGAAGTCAGCACCGTCTCTAGTGCATTTACTTTGGTTACGTGGCAACAGCTTCTCTAGCGCAGCCCACGGAACTCATATTTACAGTGTATATACAGCACTGCTATTGATGCAGCCTGGTCAAAGCCAAATTCCTGATACTTTAACAAGCAAAAGGAAATTCTTTTTGCAGTCTTTATGTTCTGGCTCACCCGCTTGCCAAACCATTGCTTCAGTGATAAGCACACCTTATTTGCTCGTTACTGTTCACCAATACCACTTCATTGACAAGCACACATCCTTGTGAAATTTCTTACTTGGTGAAGAGCACGTCTACTTGCCACTTTACATCTCTTTGTTTTCTTCGGTGACAAGCACACCTGCGTATCAGATTCTTTAAATCTGTTGAGGCATACATTACTGCTCTGTGTAAATTAGGCTCCACCTGCAAGTTTGATGGGTCACTCGAAGAGCGCATTTGCGATCAGTTTATGTTAGGTTGCAACGTTGAAAAAATCAAAGATGAACTATGGCAGAAAGATGACCCAAAATTAGATGAAGTGGTATCTGTAGCTTAGAGAATAGAACACTCTCTTGCCTGCGTCAAGGTCATCAAGAAGGAAAACTGAGATTTGGAGGAAAAGGTACACACTGTGACAAAAAGCTGTTTGAAACCTCCTTTAAAACAGCGTGATCCAGCACATACTTCTTCCGTCAAACCCAAAGGAAACTCCAATGTGAAGTGTTTTCATTGCGACATGTTTGGTCACCTTGCTAATGACAAGTCTTGTCCTGCTCTCAAATCTAAGTGTAGCAATTGTGGGAAGATTGGACACATAGCTAAAGCTTGTAGAGCTCCAAAAAACAAAAAGGGCAGACGGGTCAAAGAAATTTCTCTAGAGGATGAAAGTGATTCTGATTATGATGAATTACACTGTGGGGAAGTTTTGGTTCAAAATGGACTGAACAAGAGTAAAGGTCCTGTTGATGAGGTACAAGTAAATGATTGTAAAATCAGAATGTTTTTTGACTCGGGAGCAAAGATTTCACTAATCCCAAAGGTCTTCTTTGACAAGGAATTGAATGGGAAAGTGAAAGTCTACAAACCACACATTACGCCACTAGCGTATGGTGGTAGACCCATAAAGTTGTTTGTATATTTTATGGGCAACATTGAATATAAAGGAAGACTAATGGCAGGAAACATTTATGTCTCTTGCAGAGGTGACAGCATCATCAGCTGGTTCCATCAGGCTGATCTAGGGGTGTCATTGGTTCCTGGGGGTGATCCTTGCATCATTCTCAGAGACATCACTTCACACTCGGGTCATTTAAATGTTTTGTCAAGTGATGTAGTGGAAAAGGACAAAGGGTGTGATTGGCAATCTGAATTTGAGAGCGTCTTTAATGAGAAATTCGGATATCTCTCAGGATACACACACAGAATCACACTCAAACCTGATGCCCTTCCAATGACGTGTAAAGTGCGCAGTGTGCCACTGACCATGAGAGAATCAATGCGTTCTGAACTCAAAAAATTAAAGAAAGAAGGAATTACTGTTGAGACAGAGGCCAGTGAGTGGTTGGCCCCGGTCGTTCTAGCACGCAAGGCCTCTGGAGAAGTGAGATTATGTGTGGACCTCCGTGCCCTCAACCGGGCAGTTATCTCGGACAAGTACCCTTTTCCCAACATCTCAGAGATGCTGGCCCAGTTAAAAGATGCTCGGGTGTTCTCCACTCTAGATCTCAAGGCGGGCTATCACCAGGTCAAGATTGATGACGAGTCCATGAAGCTTGATAACCCCTTTCGGTACTTTCAAGTTCACTCGTCTTCCTTTTGGCTTGAATTTCGCAGCCTCTGTTTTTCAAAGAGTCATGGAAGACGTGTTGGATGGTGTGGAAGGGGTTAAGATTTATCAGGATGACGTCTTGGTTCATAGCTCCTCTCAACAGGAACATGATGAAAGTCTTAAGATCGTCCTTGAGAGGTTCAGTGCGAGGGGTTTAACTATGCGTGAGAACAAATGCAAGTTTAATCTCTCGGAGACTGATTGAAGGAGGAGTTAGACCTAGAGATCGCCTGGTGAGCTTCCTCTCCCACAATCCAGAGATGACCTTCTCACATTTTTAGGGATGACTGAGTACTATAATAAATTTGTTCCCCAGATTGCAGGTCGCACCTTCACGTTAAGGTTCCTCCTAAAGAAGGGAGTTAAGTTTTCTTGGTCTTCGCAGTGTCAATTGGAGTTTGAGGATGTTAAAAAGGCTCTAAGTCATTCTCCATCATTTCAGAGCTTTGACACTTCTTCAAGTTCGATTCTAGTTACCGACACCAGTTCAAAGGGGTTGGGCGCTGTTCTTAAACAAGTATAAAATGGTAAAGAAGTAACCATCATATTCCTCTCACGAACACTTGTTGGTCCGGAGATACAATATTCTGTGATCGAAAAAGAGGCACTGTGTATCTTCTGGGCCATCCAGAAATTCTCTAGGGTAGTACGTTTGTTGTTCATTCTGATCGCAAACCTTCAAAGGACGTGTTCTGCAAGAAACGTCTTGATTATGTCTGCTCCAGAATATGTAGATGGGTGATTGCCCTAAAGGATTATGATTTCACTGTAAGCTACATATCCGGAGCAGAGAACAAAGTCGCGGACTGTCTCTCTCGCTTAGTCACAAACACAAGGATATCAATGCCTGGCCACCAGAAGTACAAACGAACACTCTCTTTGGTTCTGTCACAAAACAGGATGAGGGTCCCCTAGCTGATCCAGAAGATCCTTGGGAAGATGATGACTATAAGGTGTGCGAAATTGTGGAAGATGTGATTTCTGAAGTAGAATGGAAGGATGCTATGAATGATGATGCAGTCGATGAACGAGGTTTGCAAATTGGTTGCTGAAGGTTGGCCCGGGATCAGGACTCTGAGTGAATGTGTCCAGAAGTTCTGGAAAGTTCATGCTGAACTCTCTAAGTGAGGGGTTACTTTGGAGGAGCACCAGGCTCATCCCTCCCACACAGGTTAGAATGAAAATCATAAATTTAGCTCATCAGGGACACCAAGGTATCTCCAAAACCAAAGAGAGGGTCCGTTTGTACTTCTGGTGGCCAGGCATTGATATCCTTGTGGAGCGTGTGATAAGAGACTGCGCAGAGTGCTTTGCTTGTCATAAGACTTACAAGACTAGAGTTAACCTATGGTTATATGTGAGGCGCCCACAAGATGGCAGCATGTGGCCTTAGACCTTTTGGGGCCATTCACTAGTAAGCCAGGCTAGTTTTATGTTCTTGTGTTAGTCAAGATGGCCCGAAGTTAAAGTGACACAGAGCATAGAAACTAGGGATGTTACGAAGTTCCTGGAGGATATTTTTTGTAGGGAGGGGCTCCCTGAATCCATGTTGACTGACAATGGAGTTCAACTTGTGTCGAAGGAAATGGAAGAATTTTTAAAACAAAAAGGGATCAGGCACAAACGTTGTTCCCTCTATCATCCCGAGTGTAATGGAATGTTAGAGAGGGTCAATCGGGTGCTAAAATAGTCAATTAAAGTTGCCAAAGATGAGGGAAGAAACTGGAGGTCTTGTATAATGGAAAGAGTGATGGTTTATCGCTTGAACCCACACTCAACCACAGGAAAAATCCCTTACGAGTTGTTTAGGAGCCGTACTCCTAACCCTCAAATGTTTCACTCCTGGATGAGGGAGAAAGGTGTTGTGAGTGAAAAAGTCAAGGACGCTGAACGGTTGGCTAATCAGGAACTGAAGTCAGCCAAGAGAAAAACCAACTTTGATACTGCTGTCTCTCGCACGAAGGTATGTGTGGGAGACAGGGTGAAAGTACGTTATCCTCAGAAGTCTGTTGGTGTGAAATTCTCCCCGCCTTTTAAGGTGGTGAAGCTATTTCGTAATGCTGTGAAACTTGATGATGGACGCATATGGAATTTAGGTAGGATTGCTCTCATCCGTTCTGAAAACTGCATTAAACATGATGCTCTAAATGTTCCCTCCAAGGCTGTGCCTCCCTTACGCAGATGTCCCGCATATGTAAAGCTCCTGTTGCTCTGCTTGATTTTGTTTTACTTTAGTTTTACTTTATGTTCTTAGCTCTCATAATTTGTTGTACTTCTACGTAAACTGTTATTTCATATGTTATTGTTTTAGGTTTCCGGGGAAGGTGTGTGGTATTTGCCTGACATGCTGCTGCATGTCAGCTGACTAGTTTATATGGAGCTCTCAGGTACCCTAGAATGTTAATAACAAAATACTCTGTTGCTTTGTGTACATAGAGTCAGTTATCTTTGGTGTGCTTTGTGGCTATGACATTATTGTATGAGGATCTCCAATAAAGAAGATAATGCACAACTCCACCATGCATGTTTGTACTTCCTTACAGGAGGGTCAGAAGGAGTAATACTGATGTCAGAAAAGGCAGCGCTAGCATTGGTCAGGCAGCGGGCGTGTATTGAGCTCTGATTGGTTGGTTGGTGTGAGTCGCGCTGGCATAGGACGAGAGTTGACAAATAGAATACATAGAATTACAGAAAGTTTTCTTGTTTATTTTGGTGATGTACGCTGGTGTAAAGGATTAGAAAGATAAAGCTGCTAAAGAAAAGAAGTAATTTTTTCAATAAGGACAAACTGATTGTGACTAGCGATGGAATTCCTATTCAGCCCCCAAAAACACCTGCTTCTTATATGATGTTGGAGCGAGGATATCATACGTGTATGTGGTTAGAGAATTGGGTTGAGTATATGTAGAACCGGCTTTTTGGAGACCCCCCCACTTAGAGAGTCAAAGCCAGTGGTGCAGGGGACACCTTAAAATCTACGGGTTCTTCTTGCTCAAATCATACATTACCAAAGAGACCAGGACAACCAGCCGTGGAGGGAAGTAAGTTATTTATTAGCTCGAGCTAAGGACAGAGGTCCCAGAATGGTACAATTCTACGGAGACTGCTGTTTTACTCCACAGCTTACACATATTTATAGCGCTAGACACGCCCATTTGTACAATACACAGTTCCACATTTTGATAAGTTCCTCATTCTGACAAGTTCTTCGTCAGTCTTGTGGTGCAATCATGGTCAGGGGACATCTGTTCTCTGCTTGCACAATGTCCACAGCCCGTGCTTCCTTGCCCAACTGGTGTGGTCATGGGGCACAGCCTTGTGCTTCCTCTGTTAGTTGGTGTGGTCACAGTGCACAGCCTCGTGCTTCCTCTATCAGTTGGTGTGGTCACAGGGCACAGCCTCATGCTGGTCGTGACAGGTTGAGTTACCAACAATGGTCAGGATGTGGCTGAGTCTCTGGCACAACTGGGGGGTGAGGTACACACGCAGCTTCTCGGAATCGGCTCGACCACAAGGAGCAGGGAGGGTTGGGCAAGTTTCAACAGGGACGTGGAAAGCAATTCTTCATCAGGTTGCCGAGAGCATGGCAACGCAAAATGGAGTCATGTGGGTCATTTTAAAATACAGTTCAACATATACAAAGGACGATGGGGTCATAGCATTTCCACAGCATGTAAGGATACTGCAGAATCTGAGATACCGAATGAATGCATTAGAAACAAATCCTAGATTGACCCAGTACGAAGCATTGGAAGAATGGGAAGTTGAGGCATTTGAAAGAGAAAAATATAGATGAGGTAACGGAAGGTACAGGAGTTGGAGGCATGGATATGAAAGTAGCGAAGAAAAGTTGAAAAGATGGAGGAAAACTGTAGTAGCCGAAGGGTTGTATCTAGTTTTAGTTGTCGATGATCAGACAGGAGGAAAGTGTAAAGAGAAAAAGAAGAATATAGAGACTTCTAGTTTTAGAGGTGACCGGAATAATTCTAAGGATGATGAATTGTTGGAGGATATGATGACTAAAAGAAGAAAATTTAGGAGAAAAAACCCTGAGTGCTCCACAGATGGGAACCCCTCTGAATCCCCAGGTTACCGAAATAGCTAGGGTAGTGAGAGAAAATGAAACAAATTTGTTTAATAAGGCAAGACTGGAGCAGGGTCAGAAAATAAATCAGTTAAGCCTGAATGCAGAAGCATTGACAGTACCAGTGACAATTGGTTCCGTAGTTCCTTTGTACGGGAAAAGACAGGCTATGTCAAAAGTGTATTCATTGACAGTTCCGAGAAGTGGTAGCAGGAGTGGAGTGGCGACAGGGATGAATGAGGATGGTCAAGGTGATCAGAATACCACACTATTAGATCTTCCAGTTTGTGAGTTAATAACAGAGACCCCCCAAAGAGGTATACAATTAGATCCGAGGAGAAAAAGGCCAAATGTTACTCCAGTAGCAGGGAGTTCGGCAGGTCCTTCACAAGAAGAACTCAATAGTTGGATAATGGAAATAACGAAGCCGAAACCACAGCCACAGAGTATTAAGGTGAGTCAATTAAAAGTAGATTTGGAAGAAATTATCACTGAGACAATAAGTCCAGACAGGTTAGGGACTTATCAAGATGAACTGTTGTTTTTGTGTAAAAGCATTACTTGGAGAGCAAAGAACTTACATCAGAAGATAACTGAGGCTGCTAGTGAGTACGGAGTAGACATAGAAAAATCAATTGTGTTGCAGAAATCATACAGATTAGCTTTCACTGACAAGGACTTAGAAAGTTTGAATGCACCTGGAAAAAGATTACAGATAAAAGAATTGATGAACATTATGGAGAAATGTGGAGATGTAGACGATGGAAAATTAGATGGGCAAAAAAGAAAGAAGAAGGAGCTAGTAAAGGAACATCTATGTTTCCGTTGAAAGAGACTTAACAGGTTGAAAGGGTGTGTCCAATGAGAGAAGTACCAGGTGGTGGATATGTTCATGTTGCATGGTCAAGGCAGGCTATATTATCCTTTATGAATGATTTTACCAGGTTGAGAGAGAAACCAGTTGAATGGTATAAACAGGTGGAAAGGTTTGTGAAAGCCTTGAAGGTTTTGTTAAAGGATTTAGACAGATTGTTTGAGATTGTCATTCCAGCAGATCTATGGACAGAGTGTAGAATTACTGTAGATTGGCAAAAGAAGAATATCCCAGGGACCCAAACACAGGTGCACCGTCTAACTAGGTAATGAAAAAATATAATCAAGTAATCCCGTTTCTGAAAGGGAAACTTTCCCCTAAGGAAACAGATTAGGTTAAAATTGACAGAACGACCCAGGAACCAAAGGAGTCAGTACATGCCTACTATGAAAGGTTGTTGTAGGTATTCAAACAGTATAGTGGATTTAAAATATTGGATACAAAGATATGGGACATTTTGTGTATTGTTTTGTGTTTGGATTGAAACCATAAATTAGTAACATGATTTAACGGCATTTGATTTGCTGGCCGAGCAAAACGATTGACGAAATCTGAGTTATGCCAAGTATTGTAGTGATGACATAGAATCGAGACATAAAAAAATAAAAGAGAAAATGATGTGGGCAAAGGTGAAAGTGGCAGAGCAACAAGAGGTTAAAAATAGCTCGCAAACTTGTAATCAGATGGGTGGTCGAAACCAAATTGGCCAAAATTCCAGTGGAGGGAAAGGAAGAGGAAAAATGAATAGAGAGAAAGCTATGAAGAAATTTCCTTGTCATGCGTGTGGAAAGCTAAAAAGATCAATGGGGAAATCAAAATTTGATTCCACAGATGCAGAATGAGGTGGGTGTAAATCAACAGCCGCAGCAGCAGATACTTAATCAGCAGTTACAGGTGCCACAAGCTCCCATGCCAAATAATGCGAATGCTCAAGTGCAGAGGTTCAGTGTGAGTACTGGCTATCACGGAGGTGACCAGATTGGTAAGAATCAAACTGTACAAATGCTTCCACAATATTGGTTGCAGTGCAATGAGAATGAGTCACACTCATCTCAATGACGGTGCCTGAGGGGGGAGGAAGAGTGTGCACTTGGAGCATCCTTGGCGTTAGATCAGTCAGGTCCATTTGTTGATGGAAAGTTAGAAGGGAATGACATTACATTTTTAGTGGACACTGGTTCTACCCGTTCTACTGTGAGATCAGCAGAAATTCCAAACCTACCCCTCTCGTGAGAAACGATCCAAGTTGTAGGAGTCTTGAATAAGCATATTAAAACGCCAGTCACAAATCCAATTGAAGTTCACATTGGTAACTTCAAAGACATGCATCGGTTTGTGGTATGTGACTCGAGTCCAGTAAATCTCTTGGGAAGAGATTTACTTTGGAAAATGAATTGCACCATCTATTGTACACCAGATGGTATTGCATTTCAGACACCTGATGAGGATGTCGAATTTAAGATGATGTTAGCGAAGCAAGGAACAGAGGTGTTTTCACTTCTTACAGAAGAGAATTTGCCTAAAGAATTAAAAAGTGCAGTGAGTTCAGATGTGTGGGATTTTTCAGGAAAGGAAATTGGCCTAATGACAAATGTAGATCCAATTCAGATTACAGTAAAGCACGGGTCCTCATAGTACGGCCCGCGGGCCGTCAGCGGCCCGGCAAGCCTTCCCTGGCGGCCCGCGGACCTTGCACACAGTGCCTGTGCCCTGTGCTTGTCAGCGAACACCGCCGGTTACAGCAGCACGGAGCTGTGAGGCCGGGCGATTCTTTTAAAAAGCATTCACTTGTTAATGAGGCTTTGTTGTATTTCACCTCTTCTTAGCGCCCCTGCATCTCCCCTCTGAATGAGTGGAGATGCAGGGGCGCTAAGAAGAGGTGAAATACAACAAAGTCTCATTAACAAGTGAATGGTCTTTAAAAGACCTGTGAAGTACTTGGGTGCGGCGGCTGTGTGCGGTCCCTGGAATCTGTCTCACCGCGGGGTGAGGTGACAGAGGACAGCAGGGTGAGTTGATGGAGGGCAGCAGGGAGTGAGAGCAGGGGGGTGAGGTGACAGTGGCAGGAAGACAGAGTGCGACAGAGGGAGGAAGAGGGAGGGAGACAGAGGGAGAGGAGGACGACAGGGAGAGGAGGAAGACAGGGAGAGGAGGAAGACAGGGAGAGGGGGGAAGACAGGGAGAGAGAGAGGGGACAGAGGGAGGGGGAGGGAGGGAGGGAGAGGGAGGGAGACAGAGGGAGGGGGAGGGAGGGAGGGAGGGGGAGGGAGGGAGGGAGAGGGAGGGAGACAGAGGGAGAGGGAGGGAGGGAGAGGGAGGGAGGGAGAGGGAGGGAGACAGAGGGAGAACGGAGGAGGGAGGGAGGGAGACAGAGTGAGGGAGACAGAGGGAAAGAGAGCAATAGAGAGAGGGCGGGAGACAGAGTGAGAGATAGATAGATAGAGAGGGCGGGAGACAGAGTGAGAGATAGATAGATAGATAGAGAGGGCGGGAGGCAGAGTGAGAGATAGATAGATAGATAGAGAGGGCGGGAGACAGAGTGAGAGATAGATAGATAGATAGATAGGGCGGGAGACAGAGTGAGAGATAGATAGATAGATAGATAGAGAGGGCGGGAGACAGAGTGATAGATAGATAGATAGATAGATAGATAGATAGATAGATAGATAGATAGATAGATAGATAGATATGTGTGCATACCGGGTCTGGTGGCTCAGTGGATGAAGGCGTCGGCTGCAGTGGCCTGTGTTCAACCTCATGGTCATAGTTTTTTTTTGCTCTAGCCCCGCCCCCTCCCCCACTGGCCCCGCCCCACCGGTGCGGCCCTCAGCCAGAAACCACACTGTAAATTTGGCCCCCGAGAGAAAGTTTGTGAGTACCCATGCAGTAAAGGATGGTGCTGTATACCCAAACACACCTCCAGTACAAAATGAGTCCAGAAGTAATTGCAGGAGTCACTCCTGTGATTGACCAAATGATTGAACAAGACATTTTAAAGGAAATAATGAGCAGTCCTTGTAATTTGCCTATCATAGGCATAACAAAACCCAGTGGGATGTACAGAATAGTGCAGGATTTACATAAAATTAATAAAATTGTAGTACCTTGTTGTCCAGTAGTACCGAATCCAGCAGTGATTCTTTACCAAATTCCTTGTGATACCGAATGGTACACAGTTATTGATTTGTGCCAAGCCTTTTTCTCAATTCCTTTGCATCCGGAAAGCCAGTATTTATTTGCATTCCGGTTTGGAGACCGTGTCTTGGCATGGTGCCGAGTTCCTCAAGGGTATACAGAGAGTCCCTCAATCTTCAACCAGATCTTGAAAAAATGCCTGGAGACTTTAGACATGCCAGGAAATTCGGTTTTGGTTCAATACATTGATGACCTACTGGTGGCATCAAAGACACGAGAGGCATGTGTGATGGACACAGTTGCCCTATTGAACAATTTAGCAGAAGGAGGACACAAAGTGTCCCCAGCAAAGCTGCAATTTTGTAAATAAGAAGTTCAGGACCTAGGACCTAAAGAAAGGAGTTAGAAAAGTGATCCCAGAAAGAATTAAAGGGATCAAACAGATGAGTCCACCCAAAACACAAAAGGAAGTACGAATGTTTTTGGGAATGGTTGGATATTGCAGGTAATGGATCAGTGGTTTCTCACTGATTGCAAAACCTCTACAGAGGTTAACACGGAAGGATG
This sequence comes from Triturus cristatus, assembly GCF_964204655.1. Lineage (NCBI taxonomy): Eukaryota > Metazoa > Chordata > Amphibia > Caudata > Salamandridae > Triturus > Triturus cristatus. Next base: position 1,015,649,941 of record NC_140588.1, read on the forward strand.
TGAAAGATCCAATTGCTCTGGATGACGAAGTATGGAAGCTTTTGTAAAATTGAAAAGCAGTCTTTGTCATGCACCTGCATTGGGAATGCCAGACTATACCAAGGAATTTGTGTTGTGAGAGAGATGGGTGTCCACTCTCAGTCCTAACTCAGAAACACAGAATGGCACGACGTCCAGTAGCATATTTTTCTGCTACTTTGGACTCAGTGGCTGCAGCATTGCCAGGTGGTTTGAAAGCAGTGGCAGCTACTTGCATGAGTCTGGAACAAAGTGAGCCAATTGTTATGGGATACTCAGTCAGGCTGTATGTGCCACATTCTGTTGAGATTCTTTTGAATCAGACTCGTACCCAGTAGCTTACCTCTAGTTGGCTGACTAAGTATGAGAGAGTGATTCTGGGTGCTGAGAACGTGACTGTGGTGAGGTGCACTACTGTAAACCCGGCAACCATGTTGCCAAACTCTTGTTGTGAGGAAGTGAGAGAAGAAGAGGATCATGATTGTTTGGATGTGACAGAACTGTGCACCAAACCCAGGCCTGACATTGAGGATAGTCCATTGGAAAAATCAGATTGTGAGATATTTGTGGATGGGTCATGTTTGAGAAATGGGATAGGTAAACTATGTACTGTGTATGCTGTTTGAACAATAGAAGGAGTTCTTGAAGCATCCTGTCTAAGTGGGGTATATTCGACCCAAGTTGCTGAACTAATAGCTTTAATTGGAGCATGCAAAATTTCCAGAAGCCTGAAAGTAACCATATTCACTGATAGCCAATATGGGATCGGGGTTGTCAATGTTTTTGGACAGCTATGGATGCAAAGGGGATTTATGACTTCTTCAGGTTCTCCTATTCGTAATGGCAAAACTGTAAAAGAATTATTGGACGCTTTACAACTGCCCAAAAGAATTGCAGTGGTCAAATGTGCCGAACATAAATCAGGAAATGATTATGTGACGAAGGGCAACAGATATGCTGACCAAATTGCATGTTTTTGTGAAAAAACTCAAAGGCTTTAAACAGATCAATTGAAAGAGGAAATACCGAATGCCATTTTCTGTTTACAGCAACATTTGAAACTTGGGAAGAAGTTAGACAGATGCAGGAAGAAGCAAACAACTCCACAGTAACTTGCCAAAAAGCGGATAAAGGGGGAGCCCTAGTTACATTGAATACCACCTACTACCTGGAACAGGTAGAAACTCATTTACTCGACCAGAACACCTATATGAAACTCGAAACAAATCCCACAGATCAGTTCAAAGAGACTCTCCAAATCATAGTCCAAAAAAGCACTGGATGGGGCTATCATAAACAAAAAAGTGAAGACATACCTAATCAAAACCAATCCTAAAAGCCCAATCTTTTATATGGTGCCAAAAATCCATAAGGACCCAGTGAGACCACCCTGTCGCCCTATTGTGTCAACTCGTGGAAGTCTTCATGAACCGGTCGGCAAGTTTATAGACCGCTACCTGCAACCATGCGTGTTGAAGATGAGATCATTCCTCAAAGATACTACGGACTTTCTCAATAAGCTTCATCAAGTTAAGATAACGGGAGATGAGCCCACACTATTGTGTACCATAGACGTAAAATCCTTATATACGTCCATCCCGCACCAACAAGGAATAGAAGCCGTTGAGGAAGCCCTACTACATACAGAATATGAAGAAGGAATGAAAGTATTCCTGATGGAACTTCTGGAGTTTACCTTATTACACAGTTACTTTAAATAGCAGGACAGCTGGTATCAACATAAGATAGCTACATAAATGGGAAATTGTGCAGCACCCACATATGCCAACATCTTGATGAACCACTATGAGGAAGAACATATTTTAAATGTCCAACCTTGGAAAAATCAAGTACAACTGTACTTACGGTTTATCAATGCTATATTCATCATATGGAAAGGCACAGCTGAATCTTTGGTGGAACAAATATCCCAACTCAACCTGATAGACGTTAGAATACAGTTCAATTTTGACATACAAGAAAACACAATCAGCTTTTTGGATGTGAAAATTACTAAGGGTGGGCGACAATTTCCGTTCTGCTCACAGAAATTGCGAAAATTCGACATTTTCGCGTTCCACGCGGAACGTGAAAATGTCGAAACTTCCACGATTCGCGAGGGAATGGAAATTGTCGCCTATGCAGGTGTGCTGCTGTCTCCCCATATCTACCATCAACAATTTGCTGTCATCCTTGATGGAGCTCTGTGCATCCATGAGTTTCTCGAGCGCAATCCCCGTGTAGTTCCTGACACCCAGGAGGTTCTGTCTCCTCATCTGCTGCTCTGATCCTCTCTGTCCCTTTATAACCAAGAGGCATGTGAACTGCATGGAAGCCTTGCCCGTTTGGCCCCGCCCCACACACCAGTGGTGTGCAACGTCTTCCCGCCCTTTCCCCCACTATGATGGACAGCTCACTCGAAGGACCCCGGCGCCCGCTGGCGCGGTGGCAACGTTACAGACACACATGATCGCTGTAGACAACTCTTCTGGCCCTTTACGCAGCTGTAGTGTAGGAAAAGCACATACATTTACCCAACGAGGTAGCACTTACTGATTAGCCAGTAGAAAGTACTCCAGTTGAGTAGAGGTATTGCACAAAACTGTGGCATCTTCTTGGGCGTCTGTTGGCGCGGTGGCAACGTTACAGACACACATGGTCGCTGTAGACAACTCTTCTGGCCCTTTACGCAGCTGTAGTGTAGGAAAAGCACATACATTTACCCAATGAAGTAGCACTTACTGATTAGCCAGTAGAAAGTACTCCAGTTGAGTAGAGGTATTGCACAAAACGGTGGCATTTTCTTGGGTAAATATGCGGGGCAGGATTCATTCAGGCACGATGCTCCTGTCACAAAAATTAAACCCCAACAGAAAGCGCTTTTATTTGACCTTCAACTCGGGCACCTGCTTTATTTATATCTGTAAGTCTTACAGATATAATTAAAAATAAAGCAGGAGCCCGAGTTGAAGGTCAAATTCAGTAACGCATTAATCAGCACACCAAAATCTCCACGATCATGCGGAATTTCGCGTGATCGCAGAGATTTTTTGCCATTTCGCGATATTTTGCGAAAGGCACTTTCGCTAATTCCACCCACCCTTACTAAGACACCGGTCGGGTTTGAAGCAGATCTGTATAGGAAGGAAACGGACAGAAATAATACCTTGGCTTATGAAAGCTTTCATCCACAACCCCTTAAACCCCTTAAACATCACCTTCCGTATAACTATTGAGAGTTAGGAGGATAGTCTCAGACCCCACGAAGGAGGCAGAACAAACTAACGGTATGTTACAAAGATTCAGGAAAAGAGGATACCCAGAAGACATATTAACACAAGCAAAAAACCGCAGTAAAGACAAAACAAGGCAAGATCTGTTGTAAACACGACCCAGACAAAAGGAAGACTGCATTACGTGTGTATGTAAATACTCTACTATGAGCCAGCATGTCCAAAAAATTGTAAAGAGACATTGGATACTACTGAAATTGAAACAAGACTTTAAGAACATATTTGAACAGGAACCAATTTTTGCATACACTAGGGGTAAGAGTGTAGGTGAAATAATAAGACACCCCATCACGAGCGTCCCACAAACTCCTTACAAAGGCACTGTACCATGTTGGAACTGCAACAACTGTAACAATGTCATCAAAGGAACCTACGTCACCCACCCTATGAAGGGGTACAAAATTAAACTACGAGTTAATGCAACGTGTGATACGTCAAATGTAATTTATATACTTAAGTGCCCATGTGGAAAGCCTACATAGGACAGACAGAACGGAAAGTAAAAACACAAATGAATGAACATAAGAGTAATATCAGAACTAAACAAATGAAATCGACAGTAGCGAATCATTTTATTGAAGCACATCACCACATTAGTCAACTAAAATTCAGCGTGTTAAAAACCATAGAAAAACAAGAAGGAAAGGACAATCACAACACCTTACTACAGCGAGAGAACTATTGGATATACCATATGAATACCTTGAAGCCTAACGGGTTGAATGATAGGGTTGAATTTCAATGTTATTTATGATGGAGCATACCAATTACATAAAGGACTCATGGCATGAAAGGAGATAAATCAGCCCATGTGCTGACGAATATTATGTTCTTGTTCTAGAGAAATGTCTAGAGGGATCTTGGGTGCTGTAATGCTCAATTTGTGTTGTGATCTTTGGAGAAATATTGTACATAACATGTTCAATGTCCACATTATTTGCATGTATAGTAGGGGTATACTTTCTTACACTGTTTTTTCAGTTTGATCGTAATGCTGACGTGTAGTTCATTACTCTGAATATATTCACCTGCACCGAACAGTCTGCAGCTATTTAAGCTGAATAGATGATTATGCATAGAGCTGTTGAAAGTTATCAGCACTTTTGAACACACAATATATTTTCTATTTTTACCATATCTTAGCTTAGCTCGCACAACCGTTTACACAATTTAATCATCAGTCCCCTTTTTATGTTTAGCATAGCACATCAACGCGTAACCCGTCGCACATCACTTAATGTGAACCCACGGGAGTTCACTAACAAACACTGAACCGTTTTGTGGAGAAGAGCGTGTAATTGTGAGAATCGGTAAGCTAAGTTGCACTGTGTTGTAAGCCGTCGGAACGATAGTAAACTTGTATATACATTGTGATAACTTGCATGTTGAGTTACGCAGCGGTCCCCACAAATCACGTATTTTAAGTAGCTACCGTAGGGTTTAACTATTGTCGACACTTGAGAGACACACACATGAGCAAAAAGAGGCACCTCGTGTTAGAATGCACTAATGTAGTGTATGTACACAATGCATGAAAGCATGTTCAGCACGGACGCGTTATAGGCACCTAAAATACACTTTTAAGGCTAGGCGGAATAATACAATCTCGGTGGTTATCCCCTGTAACTAATAAAATCAATTTCGATTTTGTAGACACTCCCCTGACGAAGGCCTTTTAGGCCGAAATGCATTGGGATGATGATTGAAAAGGTTAACCCGGGAATGATGCATTTTGGGATATGAAGTTTAAGCAAGAAAGCAAAATATTGTGAATAAAACAATCAATACAGTTATGAATTCTTAAAACAAACTTTTTGGAAAAGCGAGTTTATTTGATAACGGACAAGCTGCAGTTATAGCCCTTTTGACCTGTGCCTTGGGAGACATACCCCACGGATTTGGGGATGCTACCACAGAAAAGGAAAGATGGAACAGAAGAGGCTGTAGCAAAAGAGCAGAAGATGAACTATGGGTCTATCTTGATGGGAGACCAGTGTTACCAGATTCTTTACTTTCCCACATGGCCAGAGTTTACCATGGAATTGCACATATTGGAAGAGATGCAATGATCATACTCTTCAATCAGTCATGGTATAACCCAAAGTTCAGGGTCATTTCAAAGAGCCTTTGCCAGAGGTGTATAACATGTCAGCAGCAAAATCCAGCCAGCCTGAATGTCCTGTCACCATAAATAGGCCCCTGCCTGTAGGGCACAATGGGACCCCTTTAAGTTCTTCTGCTGCATACCATGGCAGAGCCTTGGCCACCAGCACCCTTTTGACCATGCTGCCAAACCAGTTGACATTCTAAATGAGCATCTTAAGGGTGTGTATTGTCATTGTGCAGACTGCCATGCTACCTTACTTTGGGGGAGCCTCCCTCCCAGGCGGCAGAATAGCCAATCCCAGCCTCAAGTTCCCCACTCTGGCTACAGACAAAAAACAACATGAGCCATAACAGTACCCCCACTCCCCTCCCACTCTGCCTTACCATTCCATGGTGTTAAAACTGACTGCTACACCAATGTATGGTATGTCCATTGCCAAAGGCACACACAAGTTTAGAGCCACATTATGTACAATTCACAATCTCACACTTCAGTACAGTTAGTCAAGTGGCTCGCTCCAGGCCCACGAGAATCCCAGTCCTACATGGAAACACTTCTAATCCCCCGGGCTGGCTTGATGGACAAGCTCCACGTTTCCCCAGAGCTATTGATTCCATTAATGCACCCCCACCCCCAATTTACAGCCAATCTTGTTACACAATCTCCTCCAAGGTCATTGGGTTGATTCTCTGTGAGGGTAGGTACAAGGTCGCCATCTGCTTCAAGATCAAAGATCTCTGGCGATCCCCCCTGATCTGTCTCCAGGACTTCCCACCGATTGGTAGTCTCCAAAGAAGTTTGGTGTTGAAGATCCACCACCACTCTTGCCCTGTCCATCTGTGCCTCCTCCTTTGTTGCAGTTGTCTGAGTTCTCCTCTGTCACTGTCTGTGTTTACACTATTGCCACCTTGGCACCTGAAACCATTGCAAAACCAAAGGAAATGATGGGCGGAGTGTTGAACACAAGCACTCACCCCAGTCAACTGATCTGGGTTTAATCCACCACCGTTCTTTAGCCCACTCTGCCACCCCAGTTCAGACATGGCCATATGCAAATCAGTCTGACCCTGTGCCTCATGGGAACAGTCCAGCTCGAACTGCCAAGCCATGTCTTCCCTGGACCGGAAACAAGCTTCCTAGGACCGGTTTCTGGCATTTCAGCCGTCTTCAGCCAGGCTTGCTTGAATCCAGTGGCAAAGTGAGCAAGGGACTCACGTCTGAGCATACCCTGCCAACTTATGGCGAACAAAGCAAAACCAAAGGAAATGATGGACGGAGTGTTGAACATTGCAAGCACTCACCCCCAGTCAACTGATCTGGGTTTAATCCACCACCGTTCTTTAGCCCACTCTGCCACCTGAAACCATTCCCTCTCCTCTGGGGGCTGGTACGCACGCCTTTGCAGCCAGTCCCAGATGGCATAAGCCACCATAAATACAATGTCTTGCCCTGATCCAAAACCTATAGTTTTACTGGAAATTGGAGGGTAGTACCATAAATGCAGCTTGTGGAGATGTTTCTCAACCGCCCAAAAAAATTCTTGTTGACATCGGACTAACGATGTGTAGTTGGAAAAGTTGTTCACCTGCCCCACTTCCACCATCCACAGTCCATGGGCCCTCGCTGCCTGCAGTATGGTGTTCTAATCCCAAAAATTCAACAACCTGTCCACATTGCATGAGGGGGAACCCCAGGAGGGGACAGCCAGCTGGGTACGCTATGAGTTCTCTACCCCGTAAACCACTTTGAGAATTTACCCTGCAATCTCACTGACGCGAGCCACTCCTCCAAGTGAAGTTCAGCACTGGGGCCTTCCACCCTCTCTGGGACCCCCACTACTCGTACGTTGTTAAAGGGAGAGCGGCCCTCAAAATCAATCATTTTGTCCGACTGTATAGCCACCTCCCTCTGCAGAGCCCTTAGGTGGGTGCCATTCTCGGTGACCTCCAGCCAGATCTGGGCCACAGTGCTTTCAGCCTCTGCCACTCTGCCTGCCAACTTATTTTGGTTGGTCCTAAGGAGGTTCACCTCCTGAGAAACTGAGTCAATTTTAGGCTCCAGTGTTGTCTTGATCTCCTTTATAGCTGCCAGAATGGTGAACGTATGCGTCTCGAGGCCCCAGTCCACTGGTGGGGCAGTGGGTACCTTCCATGAACCTCCATGCGTGTAGCATCATCCCTGTCGCCTTGATGACCTTAGGATGAACCATGTTGTACCAGGCTGAGAGCCGCAACGCACAGGTGCTGGGTGCTCGCCCCCTCAGCCCCTACCCTCTGACCAAGGGTGACAGGGCTCACATGACACACAGCAGCCCAGGCAGAATGTACCTCCAAGGGGCAAGCAAGCACTCATCAGCACCCCAGGAATTAACACTCTCTTTGCCCCACTGTACTTGTGTCCAGCTGCCATCTCTAGGAGGAAGGGGAAGGACCTGGCCCTCTGTGTTGCTGGGTCCACACCCAGATCCCTGTTCCCCATGCCGTCCCTCAGCACTCTGCTATGGTTAACACTGTGTTAGTAGATGGGTGGGGATAGGAAACACCCTCCACCGCCTCCTCCAGAGCACACTTCCATGGGGCCCCCTGCCACATTCCCAACCAGTCTGCAGGAGCTGCAGAAAAGACACCTGGGCCTCTGCCTTGTTCAAGTGTGCCTAGTAAGGTTGCAATGCGGCCTCCACACCCCCGGCCTCATCACCTCACCCTGCCCAAGAAGCCAGGGCTACAGTCCACGTTTGGCCACTAAGTGATCTCAAAGTCTGACCCTCAAGGCTGCTACAACCCCACTGCAACATCGGCTGCTAGATCCCTCACTGTACCTGGCTACACCACTTTCATTGCATTCTTTGCTAACTGGCGTACCGAGCACCCCCGAGGCATGAACACAGCGCAGCACATTGCGTCTCCTTGAGCAGTGCTGGCTGCCACACCGGCACCTAGTGATCCTGCTGCTGTTCTCTGCCCCAGGGCTGACTCAGGTGCCCCCAACCACTTCACTCCATGTAGCAGGTGTGGGGAGGAAAGTGTAGCCTCTGCTCAGGCTTACGCCCGGCCCCGGTGGCTCCTCTAACAACAGTTGTGGGCAGGCCGAGCAACAAAGGCAAAATGGTGGCTGAGCCTCCTTTCCGGCTGCAACAGGCGTGGCTGCTCTACACAGCACTAGTCTCCAGCAGTCCAGACGGCCGCAATGACTGCTCTCACACTTCCCGAAACCTCTGCTGCTGTAATCCGTTCAGCAGTATACCTGAGGGGTCCGGGGTCAGGATCCCTTTTCCTCACAGGGCTGGGAAGAGGTCTGTTGTCAGGCGAGTGGTGACATTCTGCGTCAGACGCACTTGTTGAACTTCCTTTTTGAGTCAGTAATTTCTTTCATGTTGACTGTATTTGAAATTCTGTTTTGAATCTTGGCTTTAGAGACACATTTCATCATCTGTTCTTGGTGTCAACACTGTTCCGAATCCAACATTTAGGCAACTGTTATGATCTGTAAGCTGTGTGCTAGTACTGTTTGGAATCTTGTCCATGTCATGGAATGGAGTGGTGCATCGAGTGATGTATCATCCATTCCAGAGCGGGGACGATGGCTGATCGGTTGGTGCTGTTGTATTGATACTGCAGTGTTCCTGAATAAATCTACACTGCTGAAATGGATCAAGCTCATTATTACACTGGCGACGAGTCGACTTTACCTGATTGGGAACAAGCAACACGGTTAAAGCACCAATTCCCTTACTTGAACTTCATCGTTCGCTTCGCTTAAACCCTGGACTTCTCAGACGGATAATAGGAGAACGGACTGTTGGATGTGCAAACGTGAGTTTAGTGCGCACGTTTTTTTGGGTGTAAACAAGTTTAACCAATTCAGAATTATTCTTAATTGGGTGTGCGCAAGTCTTACCGTTGGGCCCCACGAGCTGGTTCCGCGAGCTTTCAGTTCTGCGCTGATGCAATTCTTTGTGCGCGCTCTGAGAGAGTTGGAACGCAAGTGTTGAAACGCACGTCTTTACATTGCCTCATCATTCCGGCGGCCATTTTGTTGTTGGTTACCGTGACAACGCGGAAAAAACGAAGGATTTTTTTTTTCTTGACAATACTTTATGTAAACCCGACTATGGTGCTAACTTGCACTACAGATTTGCATGGACTTCATAAACTGGTAAGGAATCAAACAAAAACAAGGAAAGAGAAAGAGGAAAAATATCCACGATCTTTGGGCACATGCATTAATTGTTGGGAATTTTTTATAATTTATGCACATGTTCAACAGTGATCCATGCCCCAAGAACTGGTCTTTACTATGAGACTTTTGGTCTGTTAGGACTTTTAGGAGTTATTTATTATACTACTATTATAAGTGTAAAAAGAGTAACAAAGAGATACTTGTATCACAATGGCTTCATCTACTAGCATGTCACAACCGCCTGCCTTTTTATCAGAGAAAGGTGACCCAATTCTCCCTTGGAAAAGATGGAAAAATCTTTTTGACTCGTACATTGTTGCCATTGGTGGGGAGAAGTTTTCGGCAGTTAGGAAACAAGCCATTCTCCTTCATAACTTGGGTGTGGAAGGAAGGAATATCTATGATAGCATGGACCCGATCCCAATTGGTAATGGTGATGGTTCCCCAGCTGATGTATACGAGATGTCTTTGACCATGCTGGAAAGGTATTTTGGTCCCCGCATCAACGTGGTCCTGGAAAGACATACGTTTTTTACCAGAATTCAAGATCCTTTGGAACGTGTAGGCAGCTATGTTGCATCTTTGAATACCCTTGCACGTACGTGCGAGTTTGGTGATCTTTCGGACTCGTTGGTGAGAGACCAATTAGTGATGTGCACTAACAGTGTTCGTGTTCAAGAAAAACTATTGTCAAAAAATCCTTCTTTGGTTGAGGCAGTAGCCATCGTTGAAGGTATGGAGAACACTTCCACGTGGGTGAAGGAAATCAGAAAGAATAGAGAAGATAAGAATCAGAAGCTCGGTGAGGTGCACGTCGTAGAAGAGGGCGACAATCCTGAGACTTGCAATAGTTTAGCTAAAATTTCCACCTCTGACAATACCAAAACTATTGAGAAGGACACACGCATGCGTGTTCCTTCTAAAGGTGTTCAAAGCAAAGTGGAGCGTGACAACCATTCCACTGATATGGGTGGTAGTTCTGGTGACAAAGCTGCAACGACATGTTCTAAACCTAAATGTATGAGGTGTGGAAGTTTCTCACATTTCTCTAATTACCCGCACTGTTTTGCCAGGGAAGCAGTGTGTAACAAATGCGGTGTCAAAGGGCATTATGCTCGAGTTTGCAAAGCCTCTGACAAAGCCCATAACCCACAGAAAAACATTGAAGTAGTGTGCACTGTTCTTTTGAATGTTAGGGCTGATGATGGAGAAGTAGATGCGGGTAAAATAACAATGCCAGAATGCAAAATTGCAGTTGATGGTCATAATTTCAGAGTCCTAGCTGACTCAGGGTCGCCTTTTACCATGATTGGTAATAGACAGTGGAATGAGTGTGTGGGTTTGGACAACATGACTATCGCCACCAGATATCAATCCTATTAGTTATGGTGGTTCTAAGATAAATGTTCTTGGTTATGTTCAAGCCAGTATCAAATTCAAGGACAGATATACTGTGGGCAAAGTTTATGTGGCTGAAAGAGGAGACAATTTACTTGGGTGGAGGCATCAGCGTGACTTAGCTATCATGCTTAACCCCTGTGCTAAGGATCCCAAAGATCAAGTTATGTTAGTAGATCCTATTAATCAGAGTTGTGAATATTTTGACAAATTTCCTGAGGTCTTTTCGGATACATTAGGGTGCCTTAAGGGGTTTGAACACCACATTATCCTTAAGGAAAGGGCTATTCCGTGTGTGCACAAGGTGAGGAGAGTACCCAATATGATGGATGAACCACTCAAAGCTGAACTGCATAGACTGCTTAACCTAGGAATTATTGAAGAGATTGAAGCTTCGGAATGGCTTGCCCCCATTGTTCTTGCCCTTAAGGATGGGGGGGCAAGTGTCAGGATGTGTGTGGACTTGAGGGGGTTGAACGAATGGATTTGGGTGGATCGTCAGCCCCTACCCAATATATCTGAGTCCGCCAGCATTCTCAAGGGAGCTCGGATCTTCAGTGTATTAGATTTATCTTCGGCCTACCACCAGGTTGTGTTACACAGAGATTCGAGGCACCTCACATCTTTTGTGACACCTCTGGGGGCTTATCGCTTTTTGCGGATGCCCTTTGGTTCAGCGTCTGCGGCGGCATGCTTCCAGAGTGTCATGAAAATGGTGCTCGGGAAAATACCCAATGTCATGTTTTTGCAGGATGATATCCTGATATATGGGAAAGATGAGATAGAACATGGTGCTAACCTCTATAGTATGTTAGAGAAGTTGAGAGATGCAGGACTCACAGTAAAGAGACAAAAGTGCCGTGTTGGACTGAGCTCTGTAACGTATTTAGGTCACGTGATTTCTGGAGAGGGCATTCAACCCAAGTTAGAACTTGCGTTAAGTGTTGTGAAAGCTCCCTCTCCTCAAGACAAGGATCAAGTGAGGTCGTTTTTGGGACTCGCTGAGTTCTATTCTAAATTTATACAAGGATTTGCAAGTGTAGCTGAGCCTATTAGGGCTCTGCTCAAAAAGAGGACACAGTTTGCCTGGTCTCATGATTGTCAGAAAGCTTTTGATTGCATCAAGTGTGAAATTGGCAAAATGCCCACTTTAGGACATTTTGATGTTAATCGCAAAACCATTTTGACAACAGATGCTAGTCTTAAAGGCTTAGGGGCTGTGCTTTCTCAAGTGGTGGATGGTGAAGACAGAGCAATTGCTTTTGCCTCCAGAGCTCTTCAGGATGCGGAAGTCAATTACTCGTGTATTGAGAGAGAAGCCTTGAGTGTGTTCTGGGCGGTGCAACATTTTAAATTCTATCTCTGGGGGATTCCATTTTTGGTCCGAACCGATCATCGCCCTTTAGTGCAGGTCTTCTCGTGCCGCCATAATGAGCACACCACACCCAGGCTCAAGCGTTGAAGTGAGGGTCTCCAGGAGTTTAATTTTATATCCCATCCTCGTCGCCAGTGTAATGATGAGCTTGATCCATTTCATATGTCAGCAGTGTAGATTTATTCAGGAACACAGCAGGATCAATACAACAGCACCAACCGATCAGCCATAATCCCCGCTCTGGAATGGATGATACATCACTCGATGCATCACTCCATTCCATGACATGGACAAGATTCCAAACAGTACTAGCACACAGCTTACAGATCATAACACACTGAGCAATAAATCCGCTGATTGTCTCTCTCGATTGCCTGTCGGTCAGATCTCAGAATGTGATGAAGTTGAGTGTGTACTTTGGGTTGCTGAGTCTGCCTTTTCATCTGAAGAGTGGTTGGAGGGTGTGGGTAATGATAAAGATTTTTCTCTTCTCAGAGGATGGGTAAGTCATGGTTGGCCTGATTATAAGATCTTGGATCAAGATACGAGACCCTATTGGGCTGTGAGAGAGGAGTTATCATTCTACTGCGATAATCTCATGAGAGGTGACAGAGAAATTCCTCCCAATGTTTTCAGGGACAGAATAGTCAACCTTGCTCATGAGGGTCATTTGGGCAGGAGTCTAACGAAAGCCCGAGTGAGGGAAAGGTACTGGTGGCCCGGTATGGATCATATGATTGAGTGTGTTGTTAAGGACTGTTTGTCTTGTGCCTCCAATGACAAATCTCACACTCCCAACAACGCTCCCCTGTCTCCTGTTGAAGTCCCGGATAGAGTGTGGTCAAAGTTGGGTTTGGACATAGTTGGTCCATTCAAACTTTTGCCTTCTTTTGAGAGGTTTGTTCTTTTACTTGTGGACTATACCTCTAAGTGGGTGATCACTAAGTGTATGTCGGTGGCTAACACTAAAACGGTGATAGATTTTCTAAAGGATGTATTTGTTTCTGAAGGGGTTCCAATGTTCTTGGTCACTGATAATGGGGTCCAGTTTGTCTCTCATGAGATGTGCAGTTTTCTTAAAGATCTTAATATTATTCATCAAAAGACAGCTTTATATTCACCTCAGGCCAATGGTCTAGCCGAAAGGATGAATAGAGTGGTTAAAGGATGTGCTCAACGAGCCCTTGAATCAAAATTATCCTTCAGCACTGTTTTGAGAGATACCTGGTGGGCTCATCGTACTACACCTAATGCTGTTACTCTGAGATCTCCTTTTGAAGTTTTGAGAGGGAGAAAAGCCTCTTCCAAGTTGAATCCTAGTTGGCTACCTCCATGTAGTGAGAGTGGTATGTCTGCAGCCACGAGACGTACCAGAATTTCTAATCATCAGAACAAATATAAGTCAAGTTATGACTCCAGGATGGGTGTGAGATACAAAAAGTGGTGCGTTGGTGACCAGGTGTTAGTGAAAAATCCTAAGCATACTTACAAAGGCAGATCTGGTTTTCTGGGCCCTTTTACCATTGTTGCGATCAGAAAGAACATGGTGAAGGTTAACACGGACTGCTGGTGGAGTATGTCTAGGCTAGTCAGATACACTGGTGGATTCCCGGGGAATCTCTATTTTATTGGGAGGGGGATGTGTTATGATCTGTAAGCTGTGTGCTAGTACTGTTTGGAATCTTGTCCATGTCATGGAATGGAGTGATGCATCGAGTGATGTATCATCCATTCCAGAGCGGGGAAGATGGCTGATTGGTTGGTGCTGTTGTATTGATCCTGCTGTGTTCCTGAATAAATCTACACTGCTGACATATGAAATGGATCAAGCTCATTATTACAGCAACACTATCATGCAGATTATCTGAGTGATAGATCAGCAACAATTGTATTAGATAAGCAGGACTATAGGGACCTTAGGTTGAGGCTAACTGTGGGAGAGCTGGTTTGGGTTCTGAGAGAAATGAGGGGGTAGGGGGACTGAGTTACATGACGAAGACAGAAGTTAAGGAACATGTCTAGTGGAGATGTTTCCCCTGACCTTGCGCTGTGATGGTGTAATAAAGCTTACCTCTAGAAAGATATCACTGAATCAGCTGAGATTGAGTAATCTATTCCATTGTAAGTAGGAATTGTGTGTTACCAGTAAGTGAGATTTCGGGCTAACCTGATGTAGCAGGGACCAGAATTTGTCTCTCATCTATCAGATGATGAAGATTATATATCGTGCATAGACAATAATTGTTAAATTGTGCTAGAGCTGCCCAAAAGTAAAACTGAAATAGCAACCCAACTGTTGGCTAAAGTATCTCCCAGCTTACTCATGGCTGTCTATCTGCAAATATCAGTTTTACTACTAGTCCTCATCATCTTAAAGAAAGCCTAGATCAGTTCAATAGGGATGTTGAGGAACAGATAAAGGAGCTTCAATGTCTCTACTTCTGTTGTAATCACAATGCATTGTTCAGTAGAAAGTGTGACGGTAACCCATAGGTTGACCTCACCCACTAGTTTGTGCTTCGTTACCTCATAATTATCCCACATAATTAAACCTTTGGCTTTGTGACCTAGTATATTTTTAATTTGGCCACTAGTTTTTGCTTTGTTACCTCATAACTATCCCACATAATTACATCTTTGACTTTGTGGCCTAGTATATTTTCAACTCGGCCACTAGTTTGTGCTTTTTTACCTAATATTTATCTCACACAATTATATCTTTGACTTTGTGGCCTAGTATATTTTCTCCACCCCACAGTTGGCCCATAAGCCTCCCTCTCCCTTCCCTCCTTTATCTCCCCCTGCCCCAACATATCCCAACACCAGGTACCTACAACCCATGCCTTCTCCAACTATAATTGATTAACATAATTGTCCTCCGTTCAACAAGCTTCTTTCCTTGTTCTCACACCTCTCTCGAAAAAGTACATCTTCACCTCAGCTCTATTCCATAAGCAGCTCTCTGTCCTCATGTTGCTGCTCCCTACCCAGACGCTTACGGACTCAATTTCCCCTCGACAACTTCAAATTCTGCTACCCCCTCCTCCGCTCTTCACGCAGGGGACTGCCCAGTTTCCATCATCCTTTCAGACCGCAGTTAAAAACACAAACCCCAGCCCAGTGTACGTTTATCCTCTCTTAACTTGAAACAAATCCCAAATTCCCTCTGTGAACAGTCAAGTCAGAACGTTAATTGCTTCTCCCTGACCTGCTGGGTCTGGCGGCTTAGTGGACTAAAGCATCCACTGTAGGGACATATGTTCGACCTCATGGTCCCAGGTTCAACTCACAGGGGTTCCACTCAGCCTTTCATCCTTCTTTGGTCGATAAAAGCAGTACCATTGAGTTGGGTAACAAAAAACACCTGGTATTCAGCACCAAGAAACCCTTGGGTGAACGTGCGCTTTACAAATCTACATGTTAGGTAATGTTATTTTATGAACTGCATGCTACACAATTGTCGGTCTCCAGTCAAACACTGTCTAGAAATATCAGACTTGTTCTTCGCCCATAATCTCAACATCTGTCACTCACCAAAACATGGCTCAATGACTCCTCTAACCTTCTACTTCCTCCTAATTACTCTATTTTGCATCACAACAGGGAAGATAGACATGGTAGAGGTCTCCCACTCATCCACAGAAACTCCTTGAGATGCAGGACCCTCCCAACGACTCATTTTCAGTTTTTCAAGTGCATGTCGGTTGAAATGTCTACATCCACTACCTCCAGCATCAGACTTAATGTGATTTACCATTCATCGGGTCAAAACAACACTTTAATTGAGGAATGCATGGATCTCTTCACCGCTCAATTTTTCAGCTCATACAAGACTACCTTCTTTGGTGACTTCAACATCCACTAGGAAGGCGAGGGTAACAGCTAGGCGGACACTTTTACCTCCTTTCTCAAAGGCAATGATCTCCAACTGCACTGCCACCTACTCACACACCACAAAGGTGCAATTCTGGACCTGATAATCTATTTCCTCCAATTTACAGCCATATAACCCCATTCCAGCTGACTGGTCACACCACATGAAGATCCAGTTCTCCCTATCCTGCGTTTATACCAAAACATCCTGGCAACCTAAGAAAGAGAAAATATGGCTGAGGGACTCATCCAACCTTAACATTGTATCATGGCCATCATGGTTCTCCCTACCCTAATTTCAATAACACCTCATTTTGGTACTAACAAGGTCACTGACAATTTGGACTTCTACAGGGACTCCCTGATCGACAAATGTGCACCCCTGAAGAGCAAATTATCCAGACCAATACCTTCGAGTCCTTGGTTCTCAAAAGAACTTTATGAAGAAAGAAAGCGTATCAGAAAATGTGAGAAAGAATGGAGACTAGCGCCCTCTTACCTGACTATGGTCAAGTTTCGCAAAGTGAGAAAAAAATACAAAGACTAAATACTCAGAGCCAAATCCTCCCATATCAAAGCCCTAGCAAATTCTGTAAAGAACAGACCAAAGTGCCTGTTCAAGGTTATCTCACAGGCCACAAACCCCTCTATCACTTCATTTCCTAACTCATCAGTGGCCCGCTGCAACAATTTCATGGAATTTTATGATAAAAAGGTTAGAAACATCCATATCTTGCTACCCACCAGTGACTCCCTAGAAATGTCTCAGATTCTACCATGCAAGAGGTCCTCTTTTCCCCCAATTTCTGAATGAGACACACAGTGAAACCCTCAAACAACCTTCAGGACGCCATTCCAGGTTCTATTAGCAAATCTCATACCACTCACCTACTCCCCACATGGACCAACATGGTCAACATTCCTCTCAAACTGGGCATATTTCCAGAATGACTAAAAGTGGGTCATGTCTCTCTTCTCTTGAAAAATCAACCTCTTGATCCAGAGAACATGAATAACTACCGCCCAGTCTCTACACTCCCATTCTTAGGCAAAGTCATTGAAAGTTACATATCCACCCAACTAGCTTCACACATTTGAACAAACAACCTCCTAGACACTCTCCAATCAGGTTTCTGCCAGGGCCATAGTACAGAAACTGCAATCCTCCAAATAGTCGACTCCTTTAGAATCCTCAACTCGAGTAACTTCTGCCTCCTGGCCCTCCCGGATATATCCCCTGCATTCGACATTTATAACCATCTGGACCTTCTTCGCACTCTAGAACAATGCATGGGTTGTGCAGGCACAGTCCTCAACTGGTTCTCCTTATAGCTAGCCAACCATTCCCAAATCGTGAAAGTGGGTAACTGGTTCTCATGACCAGTCAGTGTACATGAAGGTGTCCCTCTCGGCTTGAAACTCTCTCCTATCCTCTTAAACCTCTACCTAGAACCACTATGTGTGATTCTCAGAAACTCTGGGATTTTCTTTCACCTTTTCGCCGATGCCACCCAAATTTACATAAAAACATCACCCGCAGAAGAAGTTGCCCCACTTTCACATTCTCAAAGATTCAAAACTGGATATATTTTTTTTAAGTTCAAGAAAAAGTTTATTGACAAAAAGTAATCAAACATCGCTTTTACAAACAATTAAAATATTAGAGCAATTCAGCAAATATAAAGAACTGGTTCATATAGTCGACAAGATAAAAAGGTAAGAAGAAAGGAGAAATAACATAAAATACTCTGTATAAACAATTGCATAAAATAACAAGAATAAATATAATAATATGATGTCAGCAATAAGGAAGTCAAGGAGGTTGAGCAACTTCTTGTATCAGAGGAGTAGGAGCAAAAGACTTTTTGCACTATTGTCAAAAAACTGTGTAATAGGAGACCATAGTTGTAATCGTTTTTCAGCAAGAGAAAGAAGGAACACAAATGATGTGTCCAGTCTGTGATTATAGCATGCAGCATTCCACCATGCCAAATAAGACGATTTAGACATATCTTTCCAATTTTTTGTTATCTGTTGAAAAGCCACAGCTAACAACATGTCTATAATCTGTAATCTCAAATGACTTTTAGACCAATCAGCAGCTAAACTACGTAAGAAAATATTTCTGTATGAAAAAGGAACTGAGCAATGAAAAATAATGTTAATCTGAGACCACACCTGTTCCCAAAATTTAAGTACAAAGGGGCATTTAAATAATAAATGTTTTAGATCAGCGTGTTCAAGAGAGCATGACCAACAAGTATCAGGAGTTTCTGTATGCATTTTATGTAACGTCATAGGTGTCAGTAAAAGTCTATTATAAACAAAGAAAAGAGTTTGTGTGGTGTTTGCTGCCTGAGAGGATTTCCTAATTTTTGGCCAGATCTTGTTCCATAAAATAATGGACCAACGCATGTCTAATTCAGCTTCCCAAAAGAGTTCTACTTTTGTTTTGTCTCTATTAGTGGAAGAAATAGTCACGTGAGAATACCTACTAGAAGCTTTAGGATGTGAACGAAGATAAGTATACCATGTTGTGTCATTCAGAGAGGAAGAAGGACAAAGGGGAAGAAATTGAGCTTGTGCTTCCAGAACCGCAGAACGTAGGACTGTACATTTTTGTTGAAAGGAAGGGGGTAGTTGGAAAAGAGATCTTGGCTGGGAAAATGTAAGGAACTTGTCAAATACAAATAATTGATGTAACCATATAAGACCCTTATTCTTCCAAGTTTTCCCGAAAAAATATTTATTTTTAATTAATATACATTTATTATGCCATATGATGGTGTTAAGAAAGGAGTCAAGATCGTTCGGAATAGATTGAAGTGTAGAATTCAATATTTTGCAAGAGTGTTTAACAACTGTCGAAGACAGTTTTTGAGGTTTGCGTGTAAAATATAAGTTTTCTTGAAATGAAAAAGGGGAGAGGAGTGATCTCTCTAAGTCAAGCCAAGGTGGTGAATCTAATGATGAGTCGGAGACCCACTGAGATAGTTGCCTTAATTGAAATGCCATGTGATAATTAGGAAAATCAGGGAAATTTACACCACCTTCCAGTTTTGGACGTGCTAGTTTTAGTAATGACATTCTAGGTTTTTTCTTATTCCATAAGAAGGATATGAGAATGGAATTAATTTTATGAAATAACTTAACTGGTATATTTACAGGGATGTTGGAAATAATATAAAGGATAATGGGAGTCAACATCATCTTGATGGTGTCTAATCGACCCCACCAAGAAAGATAAAGTGGATGCCATTTTGATGTGAGTGTGGATTATTTATTTATGCATTTGTCTAAGTTCAGAGTAATTGATGTTTTAGTATTGGACGCGAACCATAAGCCGAGGTATTTGATATGTTGAGGACTCCATGTAAAATTAGAAGTTGAAAAAACCTCTTTAAAGGTGTATTTGGTCAAAGCTAAAATGTCACATTTTGTGTTGTTTAATTTATAACCAGATACTTTGTTATAACATATAACTTATGACAGAAATGCAGGAAGTGCAGTCTGTGGTCGTAATATAAATAAAAATACATCATCTGCATAGGCTGCTAGCTTAATGTGCTGAGTATCAGATATAAAACCAGTCATGGATTGATTTTGACGGATTTTGGATAAAAAAGGTTCTAATGCTAAATTAAAGAGAAATGGAGATAGTGGACAGCCAAATCCAAACCATTTAAGTGTATGGAAGATAAAAGGCCAGTATACTCTATCAAAAGCCTTCTCCGCATCTAAGGCAATCGCTGCAAGTGGTTCTGAGAGATATGAAGACTTTGATAGAATATCAAAAAACAAGCGGGTACTATTAGTGATGTAATATCCTTTGACAAAGCCCGATTGTTCCTTACCAAGTAGATGAGGGAGAAATGATTCAAGGCCAAGTGCAAGAGCTTTGGAAAATATTTTATAATCTATATTAACTAGGGAGATAGGTCTATAATTTTGGCAATAAGGTACATCTTTTCCCTCCTTTGGAATAAGACAAATTAAGACTTCGAAAATGAACCAGAAGATTTAAGTAACTCAGCAAAAGAAGAAATGAGGGTAAGCAACTTCGGGAGGAGAAGCTGGGGAAAATGTAAATAAAATTAAACTGTAAAACCATCTGGTCCTGCAGCTTTGTCCTTCCGGAGAACCTTCAAAGCACCAAGCAGCTCCGCTTGTGTAATGTCGGTTTCTAGTGGTTCGAAATTTAATGATGGGTCTAAAGTTTTCTGAATAGTGGAAAAATAATGTGAAATGTCTGAATCTAAAGGTGTGTTCTCCGGGGTATAAAGTGTAAAACTGCACGAACTCATGTAATATTTCAGAGTCTTTGTATTTTGAAATATGATTATCACCAATTATGGATTCAATCTGAGCTTTGTTCAGCTTAAGTTGGAGGTAATTAGCTAGCAATTTACCTGCTTTGTTTTGTCCACCATAACATTTTGCACTAGTCTTTAGTAAATATAGAGACACATTTTATGTGGAGTTCTTGTTGAACTGACTCTTTGTTTTAATGAGTTCCAATAGACAATCTTTAGATTTAGAAGTATAGAAGGAATGTTCTAATCTTTTCATTTTAGAGAGGAGTTCTGCGTTGAGGTTTTTAGATTTTTTCTTTTTGATAGAGGTATATCCTATGATAAAACCCCAAGCGGCAGCTTTAAATGCATCCCACACGTGTGAAAGGGGATATTGGATGTCTGATTATATCTGAAATAGTCATGAAAAAACGGACAAATAAGGAATTAAAAGCAGGATCGAGGAGTAATGAGTTATTGGAACGCCATCTTTTAGGATGAGTGGGCTGGGATAGTATATCTAATTGGATCCGAACAGGGGCATGGTCAGATAGAAGAATGGGTCCTATTTCTGCTATGCGTAGGGATAAGGACACATTGTGTGATGTAAAAATTTGATCAATTCTAGATTGGGTTTCATGAGGTGGGGAGAAATAGGAATATTCCTGTAATGAAGGATTACACAATCTCCAAGCATCTATTAATTTCCGTTGCTTTATGGACTATAGGAAGCATTTATGAGCTTTGTTTGTAGTGAAAAAAGTTGGATTTGCGATCTAAAAAAGGGTCTACCACCTGATTACAATCGCCAGCAAAAATAAAGTTGTCAGCTGGTTGATTAATAAGACACTGGGAAATCAGGGACCAAAAGGAGGCATCACCATTTGTAGGTGCATATACAGTAAACAAAGAAATTGGAGTCCCTCCTATCAATAAATTAGTAAGCAACCAACTACCTTCGTGGTCTGATTCTTGAGAAACAAACTTAACATTCAAGGCCTTATGACAAAGTGTTAGATTGACGTGGATTGAACATCGTTTTCCTCAGACCCTGGAGCTTTCAGACTTCACGGTTGACGGCTGAACCCGCCTGTCATCCCGTGGCTCATATTTTCAACAAGCCACCATTGGCTTCTATCCTTTACTTTGAACCCGACTAGGCCGGGTTGGAATTATCACCGGCCTCATGACCCTTTCATCCTTGTTCCACATTCAGCCCTGAAGAGTCACGGGTGTACCACCCGCTTGACAAAACACGTGTCGGCTGGTTTTCTCTTTGATGTTTTCAAATACATTTCAACTTGGAAAGAACAAAAAAACCTGTGTCAACCTTATCTCCTTTCCATACTGTAATATCATGTTGCTTTGAAAAGAAAAACGCTTGTATATATTTATTCTATAACGTGTGCCTAGGACTCTTGTTGTATTCACTGAGTGGGCCCTTGCCACTCCCTTCGGGGTTATTGGGGTTTCCTCTGACCTAGTGGCACCGTATCCTCCTTATTTTCTAATTACCCTGACTTACCGCTACCAGGCAGGGCGCCAATTTTCCTGTACACTCAAAACCCTACACGGAACCCTCCTTATGACAAAGTGTTATATCTCCATTACTTTTGCCATCTCCAGGGGAAAAGAAAACATCACCTACCCAGTTTCTTTTTAGTTTGAGTGATTCAGATTCTGTGAGATGAGATTCTTGTAACAAGGCTATATTAACATCAAGTTTAGATAAATAAGTTAGGACTCGATGTCTCTTGATAGGGGGATTTAAACCTCTGACATTCCACATTACAATTTTCAATGACATAGCAAATTAACTTTATAATGATATTGAAATGAACCAGCATTAACGTAAATGAAAACGATTTTAGACCATAAAATAAGCAAATAGAATGTAAGCACAAAATTCAAGAAATTGAGAAGAAAAAGAAGAGAAAGGAAATAGAAGTAGAAAAAGAACTGAGAGAAAGAATAGAGAAGAAGACATCTGATAGGAGAAAACAGATTAGAAAATTCCAAAGAAAAGTTTGATGACAGCCATAAAAACAGAACAAAAAAACATACCTACAAAAATTCCCAAAAATATAAAAGTGGGTGGGATGAGGCCACATGGACTAGATGGCATGTCCAGACTCCAGAAGGGAAGGCGGGAGACCCATCAAACAGACGACATGAAAACGGAAGGCTTTATGACATGAAGACTGAAGACGAAACCTGCAGGAAAAGAGCAAGAACATTATCAACTAATAACTGTTACCAATTATAGGCATTTACCCATCTTAGACATGAAATAACATTAAAGTAACTTTTTACATTCGAAGGAAGACATCTGTGCAAGCTAAAAAGTACTTCCTGATTAAGTATCCATAGTGACTGTTCTACAAGAATTAAGAAAATGTTTCAGTCTATTAGGATCTTTGTATGTAGTAGTCTTATTATTATTATTATTAGTTATTAAGAATAAACAGGGATGAAAAAGGGCAAAGCGTGCATTAATAGATCGAAGAGCTGGATTTAAAGCAAGGAACTCTCTGGGTCTGTCAGCTGTACTCTTTGCATAATCCTGTGTGAAAAATAGAGGGTTACATGACCATAAAACTCGTCTAATAGATCTAGCTGCTGATAAGACATTGAGAAGATCAGAATATTACAAAAAATACATTATTACTCCTCTTGGTTTCTTTCCATTGGAAGCATTGGCTCGCGGAGGACCAAACCAA
This sequence comes from Triturus cristatus, assembly GCF_964204655.1. NCBI lineage: Eukaryota > Metazoa > Chordata > Amphibia > Caudata > Salamandridae > Triturus > Triturus cristatus. The sequence goes on from NC_140588.1 coordinate 1,015,673,196, forward strand.
ATGTTAAGACGCGTTCCTTCTGGCAGGTTTAGAATTTTCGGAAGGAAGGATTTGAGGAAGGTTATGAGATCTGGGCCTTCCATTCCCTCTGGCAAACCATATATACGAAGATTATTCCTTCTGTTTCTGTTTTCTAAATTTTCCATTTGTTTCTGAAGAGAAGCAACTTGGGACTGCAAAGCGTTAATCACAGTAATGGATGAATCCAGAGAATCAATCTTTTGTTCAGTCATAGTTAGCCTTTACTCCATACGTGACCAGTTGTCTGTGAGGGCTTGTATTTTAGAGTTAGTCTCCTCCATGAATGGACGTAGAGCATGAATCTCTTGCAGAAGGAGATCCATGGAAACTGTGGAGACTTGTTTTGGAGGAGACGGTGGGTCTTTCTTCAGACGTTTAGTTGATGCCTAATTAGAAACTGAAGGCATACTAATGTTGGAGGAGGAGGTGCGCCTAGGCAGGGAGATTGTTGATTCATTCATTAGGGTGGCATGATTGAGGAAAGAAGCTCTAAATATACATTTATGAACAGATGCAGAGGCTTCTGTTTTTTCAGTCTTCCCATATGAGGAAACAATATACCATCTGTAATATTGGTCAAAGCTAAGACTTGTAAACTGTCATATAGTAATATTCAAATGAATTGAACAGTCATAGAAGATAAGTAAAAATATAAAAATGGTTGAATCATGACAAGGCGAACTCTAAAGTGGTAGCTAAGGTGAGGGTATGCATACTAGCAATCATGGTTTCAAATAAATAAAACTCAAGTACAGCTGACATGGAGCCCAACACCCTCAAAGAAAATCATTAAACACACCTGTCTTCTTATTATAGGTGGAAGTTCCAAAACTTTCCTGAAGGGGGAGAACTTCTTTCAAATAGTCTTCCAGCAATTTCTGTTACGTAGAGGTTGTAAATAACAAGTCAAAAAAAGGAAGCAGAAGAAGTGAGAAAAGCCTTATCTTGAGGATGAAGTATGCTGCTACCTTCTCTGTTTCATTTAAAGGAGCCTCCCTTCGAAGCGGTAACATTTCTTCGACCGTTTATCTTCAGTCAGGAAGCATTGCACAGGTTATAATATGGCCGGCGTTTCCTCACGGGGAAGCACTGTATTAAGAGGAGCGGGTTTGAGTAGGTGCGGGTCACGGAGGCAAAAGAGACTTACTGCAGCGGGTGCAGCTTCATTTCCAAAGCCCGCGACCCGATGTAAGCGAACTTGAAGCGCTGCAAGAGGTGTCGCTGCCGGTGGGTCTCGCATCATCCTGAGAGAGCTACGCGGACGCCCCCATCATCCTCGGGCGCTAGCCACACCCAACACTGGATGTCTAACCACCATTTAAAATTCAATCCAACTAAAACAGAATTTCTTTTGATTTCGCCTCTGAAAGCAAAATCTTCAGTACAGGAATGGCTGGTTAACTTTCCCACCGTGGACCGCTGCCCCACCATTGTCCAAAATGCCACTTGGTATCACCCTTGACAATCATTTCAATCTTCACAGCCACCACGCAGCCAAAAGCCCTCAAAACCAACTTAGGCAGATCTGGGGCATCAGACAATTAATCGCGGAACATGACATCCAAACAGTTGTGCAGTCTCTTGTTCTTTCCAGGCTAGATTATGGAACTGCCCTAATCTTAGCTATTCCCAAAGTCCACCTAGGTCCACTGAGAGCAACACTACATGCTGCAGCATACTACTTTGTTTTAGGTCTCCAGAAATTTGACCACATTTCCCCTGCCCTGCTAGTCCTCCAATGGCTTCCCATTGAAGCGCAGGCCCAATTCAAAACCGCTTGCCCACAGGGCGTTGCATTCCTCGTTACGATCCTATCAAAACGAGAAACTGAAAATCTCTGAAGAAAATAGGAGTTCCAGAAATGCCAATCCCTGTGCCTGGAACACCCCCACCTTCAGCTGAGAACGATACATGAGCACGTCATTCTTTGGTAGGGCCACACAAATCTGGAACTTTCAGCCTCCCTCCCTCTGCCTAACCACCTGCCTAGCCACCTTCAAAAAGGACTTCAAGCTCCTTCTATTTGACAGACACCTTGTTTAATCTCCCTTGAACTTATTTAAGTACTCTCTTCACTAGGATCAGAACTACCTCTGTTATGTGACCACCACCATCTAAATATATGCATTAACTGGGTACGACCTTTGACCAACTGCTGAAATTTTTTCATGTAGTTAATCATGCACGTATCTTCCGATGTAAAAGTCAGAGTTTAATCATTGTAACTGGCACTTGCTGTAACCCATGTAGTCTACGACTGTTGTAAAGCACTCCAATGCCTTCGGTTCATGTCTGTCCTATACAAAATTGCTTAAATAAATAAAAAGAAATAGTATTTCCAGATAGCGAACAGAGGTTTTGTGCCATGCAGTGGGCAGTCCAGAATACTCCTGAAAGTACCAAGCATACAGCGAAAAATCACCAACATATTCCAATTATTCTGAATTCTTGAGTATTCCCCAAAGCAAACTATCTCACAGAGATAAGCAAACAGAGTCCCGGCCAGGTATCTGCTACATAAAACAATCAATCAATCAGGCGTTTGTTAAGCGCTACTACTCACCCGTGAGGGTCTCCATGCGCTAGGGGTGGGGGTATGCAGGTTCCAATCCATCAAGGAGGGGGTCTGTCGAAGAGCCAGGTTTTGAGGTTTCTTGTGACGATGGGAAGCGATGTTGTCTGTCTGTGGTGGAGCGGAAGGCCGTTCCAGGCCTTGGCCACGAGGAAGGAGAAGGAGCAACCTCCCCATCTAGATTTTCTGGTGCGTGGGACCACGGCGTGGGAGAGCTGGGCTGATTGTAGGGTCCTTTGGGGTGCGTGGAATTTGAGTCTGCTGTTCAGGTATGCTGGTCCGGTGTCTTGGAGGGCCTTGTGTGCGTGGGTGAGTATCTTGAAGATGACTCTAGCCTTGATGGGGAGCCAGTGGAGGGTGCGCAGGTGCTGGGAGATGTGGCAGTGTCTTGGCAGGTTGAGGACCAGTCTTGCAGCGGCATTCTGGATGTTCTGTAGCTTGCGGGGGAGGTTTGTGTTTATTCCTGCATAGAGTGCGTTGCCGTAGTCGAGTCAGCAGGTGACCAGGGCGTGAGTGACGGTCTTTCTGTGTTCGAGGGGGATTCATTTGAAGGTCTTGCGTAGGAGGCAGATGGTGTGGAAGCAGGAGGACGAGACGGAGTTGATCTGGTGGTCCATTTTAAGCTCGGAGTCTAAGATGATTCCTAGGTTGCGTGCGTGGTCCGTGGGGGTTGGTGGGTTTCTGAGGGCGGGGGGGCCACCAGGTGTTGTTCCAGGCATCGGGGTTTGGGCCCATGATGAATACTTCTGTCTTGTTGGTGTTTAGTTGTAGGCAGCTATTTTTCATCCATTTGGCGACGACTTCCATGCCTTCTCGAAAGTTGTGTCTGGCAGTGTTGGGTTCGTTGGATAGGGAGAGGATGAGTTGAGTGTCGTCTGCGTATGAAACAATGTTGAGTCCGTAGGTTCTGATGATGGGGGCGAGCAGAGCCATGTAGACGTTGAAGAGCGTGGGGCTGAGGGAGGACCCCTGAGGGACTACGCAGGTGGTTGGTGTAGGTTCCGAGAGGAAAGGGGGAAGCCTGACCCGCTGCGTTCTGCCAGAGAGGAAGGAGCGGATCCAGTCGAGGGCCTTGTCCTGGATCCCTGCTTCGTTGAGTCTGCGTATTAGGGTGTGGTGGGAGACTGTGTCGAACGCCCCTGAGAGGTCGAGGAGGATGAGGGCTACTGTTTCTCCTTTGTCCAGTAGGGTGTGGATGTCGTCTGTTGCGGAGAGGAGTGTGGTTTCCGTACTGTGTTTTTATCTGAAGCCGGATTTGAGTCGAGGATGTTGTGCTCTTTTATGAATGTTGCGAGTTGCCTTTTGATGGCTTTCTCGATGACTTTGGCTGGGAACGGGAGCAGGGAGATGGGTCTGTAGTTTTTGAGGTCGGTGGGGTCGGCCAAGGGTTTCTTCAGGAGGGGGTTAGCCTCAGCGTGTTTCCAGTCGTCGGGGAACGATGCGGTCGCCAAGGAGCAGTTGATGTGGCAGAGCAAGGGTGCGATGGTGTCGGTGGCTCTGTTGAAGATGTGGTGGGGGCAGGGGTCCGTGGGGGCCCAGAATGGATTGACTTCATCGTCTTCAGTGTGTCTTCGGTGGTAAGGGCTGTTCAGTTGTCAATCGCTAGCTTCAGGGTGTCGGGGTGGTTGGTGGGGGTTCAGTGTGTTGGTTGTCTTCATCAATGTTGTTGTAGATGCTCTTGATTTTGTGGTGAAAGAAGGTGCTGAGTTTGATGCAGAGGTCTTGTGAGGGAGGGATGTCAGTAGACTCGATGGTGGGTTGGGAGAACTCCTTGATGATGTTGAAGAGTTCTTTGCTGTTGTGTGCGTGTGTGGAGATTCTGTCTTCAATCGCTTTTTTCCTCGTTATTCTGATGAGTTGATGGTGGGCGTTGGTGGCGGCTCTGAAGTTGTTGTGTGCTTCTGTGGATTTGGTGTTCCTCCAGGCTTTTTTGGAGGCCGCGGCAGGTGCGTCTAGACTCTCGAAGTTCGGTGGTAACCCATCTAGCTTTCTTGGCATGGGTGTTGTTGTTTTTCTTGAGGGGGGCTATGGTGTTGGCGCAGTCGGAGATCCATCTGTGCAGGGTTTGGGCTGTGGTGTTGGGGTCGTCGTTTTCCACGATGGTTGGGGTGTAGTTGCTGAGTGTGGAGGTGAGCTGGTCATCAGTGATTCTGGTCCAGTTTCTTCATGGGAGCAGGTGCTGGTGTCTGTGGATGGTGGGCGTTCTGAAGGTGAAGTGAACACATCGGTGGCCAGTCCATGGGAGTTCGGTGGTGTGGCTAAAGGTGATGGAGTTTCCTGTTGTGAAGAGGGGGTCGAGGGTGTGTCCTGCTGAGTGCGTGGGTTCAGTCACGATTTGGCGGAGTCCTATGTTGTGGAGGTTGTCCAGGAGGGATGTGGTGGTGGGGTCCAGTTGGTTGTCGAGTTGGAAGTTGAGGTCTCCCAGCAAGGTGTAGTTGGTGGATGCGATGGCATACAGGGAGATCATGTCCGTGATGGAGTTGGTGAACGGTTCGTGGGGTCCAGGTGGTCGGTAGATGAGGGTTCCTCGGAGGGTGGTGGTGGGGCTGGTCAGTATCTTGAAGTGTAGGTGTTCCATCATGTCTGTGGGCTCGTCGGGGAGTGTGCTCAGGCAGAGGGTGGATTTGTGGACGATGGCGATTCCTTCTCCCGGGCGGGTGTGGCGGTCCTTTCTGGAGATCTTTTATCCTTGGGGAATGGCGATGGCGATGTCCAGTCCCGAGGTTGTGTTGCACCAGGTTTCGGTGAGGAATGCTACATCCGGGGTGGTGCTGTCGAGGAGGTACCAGATTTCGGTGGCGTGTTTGTGGAGGGATCGGACGTTGAGGAGGATGCATTGCAGGGTCTTCGGTTCGGGTATGTTCTTGTGGTTGGGTTGTGCTGGGTCCTAGTTCCTGGCGGTGCTGTAGGTGTGCCGGCAGTGGTGACAGCTGAAGGGTCCGTGGGTGTCAGCCGGTGACACTAGCTTGCAGTTGTTTTTGCGGCCTGGATTGAGTGTGTGGAGTGCTGCTGGGTTGTAGCTTTGGAGGTGCGGAGGTCCAGAGTTCCTGGTGCTGGTCGTGTCGCAGATGAGTGCAGACAGGCTTGCTTTTGGCACGTGCCTGCTGGGTGCGGCCGACATTAAGTAGGGGTCGGGGAGGGCTGGACAGCTCGGAGTCGGGAGCGGGAAGGGGAGCTGGATTGGGCCGGTCGCGCTGGTCGTGCTGGGGGGAGGGGCCACGGGGGCAGCAGAGGCGGAGAAAGGTAAAGGGAGGCAATACGGAATAAAGCAAAATAAGCAGAAATAAAGCAGAAAAGAGAAGCGATGCAGAAAAGTGCAGAAAGGTGAAAAATAAAGAGGGTAGAAAAACGAGTGAAAACGAGTGAAAAAGCTGACTGAGAGGAAGGAGACAGAGGTCCACTGGACCACCAGGGATGAGGCGCAGGGAAACCTGCAGGTGGAAGAGGGCCTCGATCACCAACACTCGAAAGTGCAGGGGAAGGCCTCACTTAATGGTGGAGTCAGGCGCGCAACACCCATTGGGCTCACTGGGCTTCGTGTGTGTCAGCCCGGGCTGAGACAGCTTTGTGGGCTGGCGACCATCCAATTGCAGCCGAGTACTTCACAGGTCTTTAACAGACCATTTACTTGTTTATGAGGCTTTTGTTGTGTTTTCACCCCATCTTAGAGCCACTCTGCCTATGGCTGGAAGAATTAGCCCTCCCCCCGAAATTTGGCTCTAGTTGCCCGCCTGGGTGGAGCTGCATGGGTGGGGTAGCAGTTTCACTGACAATGAGTCAGTGGCCTTGCTCGCCTGTCCCTGCAGCGGCTGCTATTATGTAGGGGTCGAGGAGGGCTGGACAGCTGGGAGGCTAGAGCGGCGAGGGGAGCTTGATTGGGCCGGTCGCGCTGGTCGTGCTGGGGGGAGAGGGGCCGCGGGGGCAGCAGCGGCGGGGAAAGGTAAAGGGAGGAAATAAGGAATAAAGGAAAAAGGAAAATAAGCAGAAAAGAGCAGAGATGCAGAAAAGTGCAGAAAGGTGATAAATAAAAGAGGGTAGAAAAACGAGTGAAATGGCGGAGGGAGAGGAAGGAGACAGAGGTCCACTGGACCACCAGGGATGAGGCGCAGGGAAACCTGTGGGTGGAGGAGTGCCTCGATCACCAACACTCGAGAGTGCAGGGGCTCGGGGGAAGGCTTCACTTAATGGTGGAGCTGCGAGGGAGGAGAGCAATTTCACTGACAATGAGTCAGCATGCCTTCAGCATGAAGAGACAGCCCTTGACCCAAAACGTGTTAATCTCTGTAGGAATCAAAATCCCGTAAGGTTCACGCCAGGAGTTCAAGCACAATCGCAAAATGTAAAGGGGGCTGGAGATCAGGGTCTAAGTACACCTTGTCGAACTACACTTTGAGCCTCTCACCCCAGGCGCTTACCCAATAGGCATGCCCCACCATCTTTTTAAGTTCCGCCTGCACAGAGCTTGCTCTGTGCTAGTGAAGTCTTTTGTGAGTAAAAAAAATGTCTTCAAAGGGGCCACCAACTTTTCATTTGTTTTTCTGCTTGCCACTTTGTTTATCTTGCTTTTATTTGTTTGGGCATGGTATTTTCTGTATGTATATAGTCGATTTATTTTGTTTCGATTCTGTTGAGTGTGGACCAAGTACTCCTCGTTGCAGATGTCATCTCCCCCACTCAAGCTACTTTTTATTACTTTGTCATGCAGCTCGATTGTGACTGCACGTCTTTTTGGGAGCCGAAGCTAGTAATCAAGCTCATTCACTGCATCTAATTTGTTTGTGCAGTTGTGGTTTTCTTGCAAAACATCCCTTCTGTAACATTGCATAGGGACTTGCATTACTTTTCAGGATACATCTTTTCTTTTTTTACTGCGAACACATTATGTGTTTGTTTAATATGCTTTTTCATTCCCTGGGAGCTGTGTATATTGAGACTTGAACCCGGTCGCCTAGCTTCACAGAACACGGCTCCAGCCATTATGCCACATCCTTTATCTTTGCCTCCTCCCCCGCACTCTTTACGAGGGCTTGTGCTTAAGCTCAGTTTAAGAATAGGGTCTGTGTGTGTGTGTGGGGGGGAGGTGGGGTGATTGTTTATCGTGTGAGCAGAAGCTGCCCCAGTCATGGCAAAAAAACACCACTCTTTGTATAATCATTTTTACGCTCTACAGTTTGCTTGAATTGCGTGCACATGTAAGTCGGTTGAAGGCTGCCCAAACGTGCAATTAGTAGCAATTAGTAGCAATTATTACTTGCCCCCTCACTTAAAAGCAACATGGTGTCCCTCTAAAGACGGTTGTTTTATAAACAGCCCCGTGCTTACGCTATGACACACTTATATGGTCCGGTACGGCCTACCGCCCCCTCCTCCCCTCACTGTGACAAAACCAATATAACATTTTGTTTGGAATAGGGGGTCGTTGACCCCCGATCGTATTTATTAACAAACACACAAAGTTATATTCATATATACAATAACGCAGAAATGTCAAGAGAGTATTCGGTACATTTGCTTCATTCCTAGCTTTAACAAAACTCTAATACATAAATGTTCCTATCCTAGTCTAAATACATTGCTGATCACATTTCTGCGTATTCCTTTGGGCCTACGGCAACGTCAAAATGCTGGCCCCTCCCCCTTTAATCCAGATTGTCCCACGCACCCCAACCGGAGTGCGCATGCGCAGGGGGCCCAGCTGACCCGGAAGTACTTACCCCCAGGCAACCCCCATATGTTCAAGACTTACTCCATAAAGGGGCCATGCAGACAGCGCAGATTACTTACGCTCGCGTGCGGGGTGGCCAACCAGCCAATGGAAAGCGTAACCCCCCCTTTGTCCCCGCACTGTTCCAACCAACCGGTTGTAACTGCCCCTGGAGTCTGGTGAGGGCCACATGTCCCTCCCCTCTGGGCGCCCCACTTAATAAGGCGCCCCAAAAGATTAGTCAATTTAGTCTGTCCAACCTATGACCTTACCGCACAGGCCTGCATAGTAGACCGACTATCAGGCAAATCGTTCAAGCCAAGCTAAAATGTTGCCCAAGAATTACTCATTCCCCAAACGCGAAAGGTGCACCCCATCTTGCACATAGCATACGTCCCCTTTAATGCACCCATGGGCAATTACCTGCAATCTGGGGGTCCTAAACAGCTTGTCTATCTTATTATTAATCCTCTGGACCGAGTGATTGAGAGCCTTCACCGATACCCCTCCCCGCCACTGAAGCCTTGGTATCATGTGTGACCACACAATAACCGTACCAGGGCAGCGCCTGGCCAGCCATGCTGACTCTGACAGCACCGTTTCCAGTAGGACCCTCCTATTTAGGTGCGCTAAGTCGTTACCACCCAGATGCAAAATTATAGCATCGGGGGGAGTGTCCATGGAAGTGAGCATGTGACCTATCCGTTCTCTGAACCTGTCAAAACGCAGCCCACCATGGCCAAAAAAGGAAACCCTGACACCTAACCGCTTTGCGCGCGCTGCCCCATTTCCTGCCCTGAAAAAACTCCCTAGACGAGAAACATACGAATGACCAAAAACACACGCATGACGTTCCAACTTTGCATCCGGGGAAATCACTGTTGTCTTGACTGAGTCTCCATCTTGGTAGGGTGTCGCTGTCTCTCTTCCTGCGTGGCAGGCCGAGGGAACTGGCAGTAAAACAAGAAAATTAGCGCCATCAGTACCATTGTCATATAAAGTCATAACATATCAACTCGCACATAGCGCCTAAAACAGTTGGAGGCCCACCGCCCAATCCTCCGCACATCCACTTCCCCAAGACCCCGCGCGACCGCCTCGGTGGCGGCACCTATTCCGAAGGAATGTGTCCCAAAACTACTGGGGTCCAGCTCCGCCCCGCCTATTGCCATATCCAAGACTCGTTTAAATTGGAACTGTGTCAGTGGATCCCCCCCGTGTGCATTAGCAATGGGCCCCCCCTATAACTCGGTCTGTATGGCAGGAAAGCCTTCATATGAAACACCGGGCAGCAGGGGTTGCCCGGTGCCCGCCTGAGAAACACCACCTGCCCCCTCCCTTCCTGATCTGTCTTTGATCGCCGAATTGTAACCTGCAATGCACCGTTATGGAAGCGTATGTCACCCAGCTGCAAGCCACCCCCCAGGTCCCTTTTATTCTTAGCCACCAATTCCCCTATTCGAAAGGCCCCATAGAAAGCCAATCTAAAGGCTGCCCTGAATAATAAGCGTTCCGTCACATTAGCGCAAGTCTGCTCTAGCGCAGCCAGGACTGATGCCAAGGTAGTCAACCCTATCGGGCGCCTAGTGTCGGGCGCAGACCCCTTTAAGCGCTGCCAACCCTTCACTGCTTTGCGCACTACGAATGCCTGAGTAGGACCCTGCCTGCCGCCCATCTGTGCAAAGAACGGAAATGGCTGCCATGTGTCTCCTAGCAGACCCCACTGACCGCCCTTCGTCCCGCAAGGCTTGCAAATAAGAGCACACCCCGGCCGAATCCGCCCAATGCGCCCCTCCCTGGTCTTTCAAGAAATTACAGTATGCCCCAAACGCCCCTTCATATGCCTTTCTTGTTCCTGCCGCTAGGCTCGCTGCCACCAAGTCCGGTAAGTGGGGGCACCAATCTGCCAGAGCTGTTCGGGGAAAGGCGTTGGGCGTGGTGCTGCTCCCGGGAGATGAGCTCTGAATACCTGCATCTTGAAACGAGACAGTGCATCAGCAGCGTGATTTAATACCCCCGGGACATGTTTCGCCCTAAACTGAAGATTCAACTGCAGGCATTTCAAAACTATCTCCTTGATTAAACGCAGGATCATCTTACATTTTGCTGACTGGTTGTTTATGCATTCCACCACTGTCATGTTGTCGGACCAGAAAACAAGTGCTTTGTTCCTCAGTTGCTCCGGCCAGACGAACAATGCCACCCAAATGGGGAAGAATTCCAGGAAACCTATGTTTGCGGTGAGTCCATTGTCCACCCACCATGCCGGCCAACGCTGTGCCACCCACTGAGTGCCCAGAATGGTGCCAAACCCCTCACTGCCAGCGGAGTCTGTCATTAAACCCAACTCCGCGCAAGAAGTGACAGGGCCGGGCCACAGGACAGAGCCATTGAAATCCCGCAGAAATGCCAGCCAAATCCGCATGTCCTGCTTGACCTCTTCGCTTAATCTGGTGTGGTGGTGTTTCTGCTTAAGGCCTGACATTGCCTGTGCAATGGATCTCGAAAAAGGACGTGCCATTGGTATAATGCGTAAAGCAAAATTTAACTGCCCTACCATTTGTTGTAACTGGTGCAACGTTACCCTTTTAGTTTCCAGACATTGCCTCAATGAATCTCCAAACCTGGTCACTTTATCAGCGGGAAGCCGTGAGCACCCTGTGACTGAGTCCAGTTCGATCCCTAAGAACTCTATGACCGGGGATGGTCCAACGGTTTTTCCTTGTGCTAGTGGCACCCCAAAACTCTTCATTAACGCACAGAATTGCTCCAGCGCCTGCCCACACCCCGTGCTCCCTGGTGGCCCCAGAAAGAGGAAGTCATCTAGGTAATGCAGCACATGCCTATGCCCGGTCACTTGTCTGAACGACCACTCTAGGAACGTACTAAACATTTCAAAATAGGCGTACAACACCGAACACCCCATAGGCATGCGCATGTGCATGAAGAACTTGCCCTCAAACTGGAAGCCCAGCATGTGAAAATCGCTCGGGTGAACGGGCAGCAGCCTGAAAGCAGATTCTATGTCAGATTTTGCCATCATTGCCCCCGGTCCCAGTCCCCTCAAAATTTCAATTGCCTGATCAATAGATGCATAACGCACAGAGCAGAAATCTTCATCAATGGAGTCATTCACCGACTGCCCCCTTGGCGCTGATACATTGTGAATTAGCCTAAATTCTCCTGGTTCCTTCTTAGGGACTACCCCCAGGGGGGAACACACAAAGTTATGCACGGGAATCTTGTCAAATGGCCCGCCACTCTGCCCAATCTACATTCTTTTTCAATTTTTGCCGCCGCCTCACCAGCATTCTGAGTGACCGACAATTGGTTCCTGCAAAAAGAGGGACACACAAAATCCGCCACCGGGATTCTAAACCCCTCTCTGAAACCCTCCATTAACGTCCTTGCTGAGGTCGTGCACTTATATCTGTTTAACCAGGGCATCATTGCGTGTAGGAGAATCGGGGACCTAGCTTCGCTGGAAACCCCTTCAATCCAATTTTTTGGCCCCCCCTATCCCTCTGTTTTTTAAGACATTTTGCCTCGCCATGCCCTGAGGTGCCAAAGAAACTGCACGCGTGCTTAAATCTGCATGTCCCTGGTGCCCTACCGCAGGTGCGCCTGTTGAAATCCCAACAGCATCCCTTCTTCCCCGCCCCCCCACCTGGTGCAGCTGAGTGGAACGACCGAAAGGGCTGTGGTTTTGGCGGGTCACTTGCAGCCTCAGCTGTCAGACCGCCCAAATGATCCAACCAGGCTATCCCCTCCACCTGATTCCATTTTAGTGTTGGATCAGATGCCCTGATGCGCCTGAATTTTTTGTCATAATCCAACCACCCTGTGCCCCCCTTTGCCGCCTGCGCCGTGCTGATCCTAGACATATAACAAGCCATTGCGGGCGCTTCCTCCGAGAAACGCTCCATCATCACAGCCATGTAAATATTGTAAGCCAGCATCCAATGCCTGATGTTCTCTTCAACCCTGTACTTCAACATTTCATTCACCCATTCACGCACGGGCATATAATCCTTCTTCCTCCTCATCTCCTCCCTCTCAACCTCATCTATCAAGAGTGAAAAAATGTCAAAATATGTTCCCTTCCAAATTCTCTCCTTAACCTCCTGCGACAAATGGCGTGACAGAGATTCGTAAGATGTGCGTGCCTCGCCCATGCCCAACAATGGCAACGTCTGTGGCTTACCATGCAAAGGTCCCGCAGTGTCCTTGGGGGCCCCGACCGCCGGCACTTCCTTAAGCTTGGTTTGATCGATAAGCTGTCTTGCTTTTTCCAATGCGTCCGCCCCGACCACACCCGCTGCACTCACATTCAACCCCATGCCCCCGAGCCAGGGAAGCACGGCTGCTAGGCTGGAGACAAAATCAGTAGGAAGTATTGGTACCCCCCCGGATGCGGGGGGAACAGGTAACGGAACATTAGGCACCCCTGGCACTGGTACCGCCGGTGCGGGGATAGGATTCGCAGGTGCTGGTGGTGAAATACCGGGCGTCGCAGGGACCGCTGGTACCACCGGTGCGGGGATTGGATTCCCAGGTGCTGGTGGTGAAATACCGGGCGTCGCAGGGACCAAGGGAACAGGCCCACCCACCGGATCTACAGGAGAAGCCTCGCCCCCCGGTGTGTTGCGTGACGCGGGTACTGCAGGCAAAATTGGGGCCCCACCATTCCCAGGGACAACCTGCGGCCCTTTCTTTGCCCTACTCTTTTTTGGCAAGGGGGGAAAGCTTCTCTTGGGGGTAAAGCGTCCCTGCGTGACCTCCCCGATGGCCCCTCCTGCGCATCCAGCCTATCTGCCAGCTGCGCCATGGTATTATCCATTTCCCCAATCTTCCTCATCAGGGCATCTAAAACACTCGCGATACCAGGACGCCACTCGCCGCGCTTAGCCTTAGGAGGCATGACTACCCTACAACCTGTTACCACTGTTTTGATGGAGGAAACACGACCGGCCATAGCAGCCACGCTACCGGAGCCTCAATACTGGCTAACCCAGCAAGGCAGGTGAGCAACAGGCTCTAACCCGCTTGGCTCCCAGCAGCGCCGGTATGCAGACCCCTGTATGTGTCCTCAGGCACCCTCTGCGCAGGCCCCCACGTTCTTGTGCACTGCTGCTGATCACGGCCGACACTCCAGATGATTAGGCACTTGGTAAACGCTGGACTGCCCCTTAACGATCGGCGCTGCTGTTTCTGAGTCGCTTGGAAGGCACTCGTCGCTCCCCTGGTTGAAAACAAAGTGAGAAACCAATGAGACGCCCGATGGCAAGGACAAACGCTGCCGAGATCTCCGCTCCGCACGCGATGCACTCGTGCTGATGGCGGCGCTCTTTAACGATGTTCCGGCGATCTACTGGACACCAAGGAAAAGGCTCAAAACCTCCCGCACTCGTGCTGATGGCGGCGCTCCTTAACGATGTTCTGGCGATCTATTGGGAACAAAGGAAAAGGATCATAAAACCTCCCGAGGGAGGATGCACCCGACGCGACCTCCGCGTTTGACGCGCTGCTCCTTGCAATCTCGCTCGCCCCACAGATAACCTCCAAACACCTTTCGCCGAAGCCCGGGAACTGGAGCGGCTCCTCGCAGGACACTGAAATAAAAGTGAAAAAAGGATTAGATGTCCTCCCGAGGGAGGGGGCAAACGCGACGGGTGTGCTGCCGAGGGGAGCAAGAGATCGCTCTTCGTGCTCCCCCCGGCTTTAAATGTCCCAGAGAGTCTCCCACGCCCCGGAAGCGGTCCGATCACTTCCGGGGCGCGGGGGAGCCTCCCATGACCCGGAAGCGATTCAATCGCTTCCGGGGCACGGCCCCTAGCCAAAGGCGGGGCCAATGAGTGGGCACGATACGGGGGGCACGGCTGACCACCATAATGGCGGCGGGGCTGATGCTGGCCCCGCCTTCCTCTATGGTCCGGTACGGCCTACCGCCCCCTCCTCCCCTCACTGTGACAAAACCAATATAACATTTTGTTTGGAATAGGGGGTCGTTGACCCCCGATTGTATTTATTAACAAACACACAAAGTTATATTCATATATACAATAACGCAGAAATGCCAAGAGAGGATTCGGTACATTTGCTTCATTCCTAGCTTTAACAAAACTCTAATACATAAATGTTCCTATCCTAGTCTAAACACATTGCTGATCACATTTCTGCGTATTCCTGTGGGCCTACGGCAACGTCAAAATGCTGGCCCCTCCCCCTTTAATCCAGATTGTCCCACACACCCCAACCGGAGTGCGCATGCGCAGGGGGCCCAGCTGACCCGGGAGTACTTACCCCCAGGCAACCCCCATAAGTTCAAGACTTACTCCATAAAGGGGCCATGCAGACAGCGCAGCTTACTTACGCCCGCGTGCGGGGTGGCCAACCAGCCAATGGAAAGCGTAACCCCCCCTTTGTCCCCGCACTGTTCCAACCAACCGGTTGTAACTGCCCCTGGAGTCTGGTGAGGGCCACATGTCCCTCCCCTCTGGGCGCCCCACTTAATAAGGCGCCCCAAAAGATTAGTCAATTTAGTCTGTCCAACCTATGACCTTACCGCACAGGCCTGCATAGTAGACCGACTATCAGGCCCCCCCCAAACCCAAGGTCATACTTACCATTGAAATCGTTCAAGCCAAGCTAAAATGTTGCCCAAGAATAACTCATTCCCCAAACGCGAAAGGCCCCTAGCCAAAGGCGGGGCCAATGAGTGGGCACGATACGGAGGGCACGGCCGACCACCATAATGGCGGCGGGCCGATGCTGGCCCCGTCTTCCTCTTCTGGTAGCATGCTGCTGTTTGAGAAAACCCACTGTGAAAAGGCAATTACTAGGTTTGACCTGCAAGTGTGTCTTTCTTCACATGCTGGTAGATACAAAATGCCAGCTTGCTGTGAATTGAGCACGTGACCCCTAAGGAGGTCCCCCCAGGATGGCAGCGTGACCTGGTCTTCCCAATACCAACCGGGAGCGTCATGGTGATTTGCTATCGATTTGCACAAGAGGGGACTCTGAATGCTGCCAAGTGGGGGACCACGCACCCCCTTAACAATTCCACCAATTACCGTGACACTGGGATAACACTCGAGTCTAGAAAATGGTTATGCAACTCACAGGGGCCTCACTATAGCTCTAGGAATGAGAGCTCTGACAAAGCCCAGTAGATTTCACTCCAGCCCTTACGCCACACCCTCTCCTCAGCTTTTCAGCTGAGATTAATTACTGACTTGTGCAGCAAACGATATGTACAGGATTGTTTCCAAGATCGGCTCGGTTTTTTAAAATGTTGAGTATAACTTAATTGCGGAACTGGCACATCCATTTTTGTTCTTTTTTTTCAGCAGTGGACACAGCTGGATGTTGGTAGATGGCCCTTTTCAAAAGAGCGTTTGGGGGGCGGCACGAGTTTTGGGGTCGGCGGTCGTCCGTCCCTCCCCCCGGTCTTACCTGCGGCCGTAAGAACCGGTAGCATATTCCCCCCCCCACCACAACGCCCTTACACCCCCCCCCTACCACAGTTGTGGCCGCTTGAATCACCAGCACCCCCCCACTCTTTGATCAGGCCTCCGCCACGGACGGCCTAAGGCCTAGCTACACTACTGGTTTGATTTAGCAGACTGAATAAATACGGTTCCAAGTTTGATTGGAACGGCTGACAGGTTAAACTAGTTGAATCGCTTCTAGCCAGAGGCGCAACTAGAGGCAAATTTCTGAGGGGGGGGTAATTATGCCAGCAATAGGCAGAGTGGAGATTCAGGGGCTCTAAGAAGGGGTGAAAAAACACAACAAAGCCTCATTAACAAGTAAATGGTCTTATAAAGACCTGTGAAGTGCTCGGGTGCGGCTGTGTGTGCCCCGGAAGCTGTCTCAGCCAGGGCTGACACACACGAGGGGGGGCAGAAGCCCTTTAAGCCCAATGGGCGTTGCACGCCTGCTTCTAGCTCCCCCTTTAAGCCCAATGGGCGTTGCGCGCCTGCTTCTAGCTCCCCAATCCTTAGTTGCATACCAGTAGTGTCATGTTGTCTGGTATTCAGTAGGCACACTGTTAACCATGTGCCCTTATTTTTCACACTACGGCCCCTTCTTGCCCTCTCTTATGTAGGACGCTAAAAATAAAGTAAAGCGCTATAACGCGCCAACTTTGGCCGCATCATAGCACTTTCTTTCTTGACTTTCAGCCACGTTGCACAGCAACTTGATCGGCTGTGCAACATGTTTGAAAACAATTGACAAAGATAAAAAATATTGCATAGCGTGTTCATTAGTAAGATATAGCAATAATCAGTGTACATTGAGTTTTCTAGACCTTTTGGGCCCTGTGCCACTGCACCTGCTGACCCATCGAAATCATGACCCTAGTGTCTGCAAGAACAATGAGGGAATAGTTTATATCCAGTAATAAATGTATTCCGAAAAAGGCACAATTGCAGATGGAATACCTAATTATTGTGTAGCTAAACATAAACACAAACGCTTTCGTCAAAATTTATTCATCTTTATAATTATTTTTTTACAAATTTAAATAATACAGTTAGATCGCAGCATAGACTGCAATAAAAGAATACAAAGCAAAAAGAAGTTAAATAGGTGAAACCTATTAACTTTGCAAATGCTAGTTTGTTTTCTGCCATTGCGATAAATTGTATCCTGCTCCCTTTCTGCATTAACCGGTCTGGCCAATGTGACGCCGTTGAAGTAGACTGACAAATACTCATTTGATTTATAGGACCAAGGGCCAGATGTACGTCCTTTTTTAGTGGTTGCAAACAGAAAATCAGGCCACTGGCGACCTCTAAAATGGGTTGTCGCATATACAAACCCTATTTGCGAGTCGGTAACCTATTATCAACTCCCAAATAGGGTTTGCAAGTCGCTATTAGGATGGAACGTGCCAAGGGCGTACCTTTCTAATAGCGAGTCACAGGGGGATGTATGATTGTTTTGCGACTGGAAATATGATAGCTAAACAATCAAATTGGTGGTAAGCCAGTTGCACACAGGAAGGGGTCTGACCCCTTCCCCTTTGTGTTTGGCAGCGAAAATATCTTTTAAGAGCACGCAGTGGTTGCACAGATCACTGCCTGCCCTTAAAAAATGTAAAGATTTTGGCGGAAACGGGCTGCATTTGAATTTTTTTTTGTCCTTTATTTGAAAGGCAGACACTGACATGGTGGCCAGCTGTCCCCAGCAGGCCACCATCCCTGTGTTAAAGACCATTCCCAGTGGGTCGCAAATTGCTACCTGCCTCATGAATATTGATGAAGCAGGTCATTTGCGACCCCATTAAGAATCTTTAATGTGTTTGAGACACATTAGTAGGTTCTATTTTGTGAGTCACAAATTGCAAGTCGAAAAAAAAATTGCAATTTGCGACCCGCAAAACGGAATGGTTGTACATCTGGCCCCAAGTAGCATATACACGTTAATAGAAATAAAAACTGCCAGGACACCATATTGCATAGAAAACTCCCTTCCAATCCATCCATGCCACAAATTCCTGAAGAATAAGTTCTCTCCCAGTCTGCTGCATCCCTAAATTCGTGCAGTTTATGAAAAAGGGTCTGATTCTGACCATGGAAGGCGCCATGAATCGCTTTCAGTGGAACTGCTCCAAATGTCCCTTTTAATGCTTTGTACGATGTAAAAATGATCCTGCTCCAACACTGTAAGCTAGCATGTCTGACAGAGCATGGCTGTTTGGAGCAGGTGGAGAACCATATCAATGTACCCCTGGGAGCTCTCATGAGTTTTCGCTATTGTATAAATAGATGTCTATGGATTCCTAGGTGTTCAAGACCCTCCTGAAAGGCAATGATGCTATCATTAAGGAAAGTATCCCCCATGTGTTTGCATTAGTTATATATGCACGGGAAGCAATGCCCCTTCCTAATAGCAACGGGCAAACCCTATTTTGCGACTCAGTTACAGGTTACTGACTCGCAAATAGGGCTAGTGCATAGGAAAATGCATTTTACCGGTTGCAAACGGCCCAATGGGCCATTTGGGACCTATAAAATGCGTTTTACATCTGGCCATTGGGTCTGTGGGCCAGATGTATGACCAATAACTGAATTAAAACCATTGATTCACAGTGTTTCATACAGCTTATTGTATGTGCTAGTTTACGAACCAACAAAGGTCTTGCGGGCTGCCAATATGGTCCCCTATATTTCTCGTTAAAATCAGGGTCCAACAGAAGCACAAGCCGCCATTCCTTTTTTTGAAAATGAACTGAGGGAACCGCATCGAACAGACAGTCTCTTATCTCAATGTGAAAGAAACAGACTGTTCGTACTATTATTGGTGAAGGACAATAAAAGCACAGCACCTTCAATATACATGATATACAATCCTGGAGAGTATCAATGGTTTTAATTTAGTTATTAGTCCTGAAAAAGGTGGGATAAAGGTCAAGAAGCCACAGCAAAAGCGTTGTCGACACAATAACCTTTTTTAGTACTTTGATTGTTGTTTTTTTAGGTTATTTTTGTACCAAACATTTTTGATGATGTATCTGGTCCAATGGAAGTGGAATTATATTTAAAAATGGCAATAGTATTGTATGTGCCTTTTATTAAATATTTATGAGATTCTAAATGCTGTGGTTGGAGAATAATTGGTTATTTTTTTACATCGAAGTTATATCTGTTGTTGTTAAGTTGATAATTAACCCCTTCGACGCGCTTGACGGAACGGTTCCGTCATGCACGTCGGTTGGGCTGTGCTTATGACGGAACCGTTCCGTCATAAGCACAGAATCTTCAGCATGGCGCGGAAATCCGCGCCGCGCTGAAGGGGTTAAGCATCCACATATCGAAAGATTGGATTTTAACAACAATTCCAGGGGAAATACTATTATATTAGTTTGGTTGAACCCTATCCTCTGTGCCTTTGTGGAGTTTTTTCAGCCTGGGATAAAGGGTGCATTTCCAATCTTCTTTCTCAGCAAGCGTGGCAGCAGGGTAGCGGTCCTTCAGACAGCAGATCATAGCAGTCATTCTTCTGTAGTATGCATAGGCCCAGATGGGTACTGAAGAGCTGGGTCTGAGGGTCCAATATTTATACTTGGTGCCAGCTTTGAAGAAGTAAAAAGTTTCTGGACGTTTCCATCACAGAGGAGTTTGGATTTTCCCGCCTCCCTACCCTGGTCCCAGCTTGTCCACCGAAGGCTAGTGTCAAACCCTTTGTGAATGTGCTTAGACAGAGGCTTTGTGATGTGCACCTGTGGTAGGTCACAGCTCCGCAATCTCTATCAAGTCAGAGATGGCTCACATTAGCAACACATATTCTCCCTTGTCTCACTGTCTGAGAGCAATACACAAAGACCAACTGCCAGCTACACCTAGTCATGTGACCAAGGATACAGGCTTCAGGCACCAAATGATTAGGACAAGAAAATGCCAACTTTCTGAAAGGGGCAATTTCAGAATTGTGACAACTTTACCGTTAAAGATGGTTTTACATTACAATTCTTTAGACACCAGACTCAATATGCCTACTTGTCCCAAATGAAAGTTAGCACCTATTAAATGTAATAAGTTAGCCCAATGTTATCCAATGTGAGAGGTATGCCTTGCAGTAGTGCAAAACAAATGTATTTATTTTTCACTACCAGGATAAGTAAAACTTAAAAGTATATGTCCAACTTTTTAAATACACTGCACCCTGCCCTGGACTGTATAGACACTACCCTATGGGTGCCTATATGTGTTAAAAAGGAAGGTTTAGGCCTGGCAAAAGGTTTCTTTTGTCAGGTAGAAATGGCAGTTTAAAATTACACGCACAGGCTGCAGTTGGAGGCCTGAGACTTGTTTTTAATGGCTACTGAAGTGGGTGGCATAACCAGTGCTGCAGGTCCACTAGTAGCATTTAGCATACAGTCCCTGAGTACATGTAGTGCCACATTACTAGGGACTTAGAAGTAAATGAAACGTGCCAATTGGGTGTACGTCAATTGTACTATGTTTCAGGGGGTGAGCAAATGCAGTGTAGCACTAATTAGCAGTGACAAAGTGTACAGATTCCTAAAGCTAACAAGAATTAGGCCAGCAAAAATGGCAGAGTAAGGCAAAAAGTTTGGGGGAAGACCATCCTATGGCTGACAGATCTAACAATCTATCTAACAATGCACCATGAGAAACTGAGTTTGCTTCAGGTGGAAGAGGTCTCCCTTTGGTTAGACATACATTATATGTTCAGACATCACATAGTTCACTATCTCTCAGTCTACCCACTGTTCTTGACACCTACCCTTTTGCTATGCCTCAGGCAACTTTGCTCCAACACCAAAGGGCAGTAGTCCCAACAAATCATTTCTGACCACTTCCTTATATTGTTGCTACTTTCCCTGTGTTTAGAGCCTAAGGGAATCTATTAAATATATTGATAACTACACATGCAAGATATGAGTTGAGATGTTACTTAAAAAGGGCAACAGATGCCATAATGCATCTTGGCACTGAACTGACTAATATCAGAAAAGACATGAAGATAGTGAATAAAATAGATTCATGTTAACAACCTTCCTAAACATAGAATGGCCCTCTATTTTGTGCAAGCCAAGACGGAGTGCAATACAAACAGGATGCAACAACAGAGAAGGAACATCTCCCTCTGCTCCCCAGCAAGCCTTTCTAAATTGGGAGACTGATAGCACGAGGGAAGAGCCACATTGAAGAGATTGTTTAGACTTGGAAGCAAACACATAAGCAGCATGGCGATTGCTTTATAATAGGCTGTATGGGCAAAGCAGAGGGCCTTATAATAAATCCCATGTATCTGAATGGCTATCATCATGATAGAAGCACAAAGACAGATTTGAAGACTAAGGCAACGATTTCAGATCATGAAGTGTTTGGGCTTTAATTAGTTGACAATTGCCGCTCACCTAATGTGGGATATTTAATGAGGAACATAACTAACTTCGCCTGAGTTCCCCACCTCAGAATGAAGCCTAACAAGTGGAATTGGTGATTACCACACCGATGTCTACTTGTTGCAGTTATGTTGTTGCATTTTAATCTAGTAGATTTACTCTGTCTTTTTCTGGGGCAATGTCAGGAGAAACTTGCAGAATGTGGTAACTGTTGTATGACTTAGAATTCTGCCCTTGGTGCAAACATTCACCTATGCCTGAATGGGAATTTAAAACACAAATTTGAATAAAGGTCTAAGTAAAATATGCATGTTTATGAAAGGCAGGGGTAGTTAATGTCAGTAGTAATTTGCCCAGCTCTGTATTGCTACTTTTAGGGACAGTGCTGTAGTGTTTGAGTATGTTGTATTGTATTGCACTTGTATCTATACAGCATTTCTAACTCCTAACAGGGCGCCAAAGCACATTTGTGGATTGGAGAATGCTACTCTGTGGAGTGCCATAAATGGAACAGTGCATGTTTATTGTGTGGCCTATATGGGGAGTTTTTTTCTATCATGCATCAGGACCAGAGTCATGCTGTTAATATGTTTTTGCTGTTACGCCTCTGCATGAATTTGAAGAAAAAATGAGTGACAAATACGTTGCACTGATTTTACCTGCTGGGTGTTCTGGCCTGTAAAATCTGTTTTTTTGTTCCAGTAGCCAGTAAATCCTGAAGCAGGAACTCTGAACCTCTTATAATTGCCCAGCATGGATGCCATCACAGGGATGGATGGTGGCCTGCCGGGGTAATCGCATTTAAATAGAGTAAACTCTTTTTTTAAGTAGTCTTAAAGGAAACTGTGGTGCCTTAAATGGCCTACTTAAAAAAAGACTTTGTTTTTTACATTAACATTTGCTAATGTGTTACCATTTCAACTCAGGAGCCGGTAACTTTTCAAAGTTTTGCAACCGGATTTCAGTTGCAAAACATTATTACATACAATAACAAATCACTATTTAGAAAGGACCCTCTAAACACACCCCTACCGAACAGTGATTCATTATGCCTTTCTACACCCATTATGTGATTAGCAACCTGTTACTGAATTGCAAAATGGGGTTAGTATATTAAGAGAGTGAATGTGGAGTGAATGGGGAGAGAATGTGGCCTAAAGGCTAGGGTGGTCGACCTCGGAGCAGGAGAACCAGGTTCGAGTCTCGGCAGGGACGCTCAATATTCTGTGATTCTGGGCAAATCACTAATCTCCCCGTGCCGAACAAAAAATAAATGTGTCTCTGCGTAACGTAGCTGGTACTCAGGTAAAGCGCTCTGATACAAGCTGAAAACAATGGCGAACAACAGCGGACCAGGTAACCGCACTTCCCTGCTGTGTTCCCTTTGTAATTATATCCACAGGTAGTCCAAATCAGTGTGCACATGCAGCTCCTGCACCTGCCGTTGTTGGGTGCCAGCTGCTAGGCAGAGAAAGAACTAAAGCAAAGTTGGAGTGGTGCACTACTCAGAAGAAATTTCTCAATAAGTTATGTGGGCTTGTTTTGTTGTGTCAATAAATCCTTTATTCTCAATGTCATCCGACAGTAAAAAGTTCCAGCCAACGGGTTTCGTTAATTTGAAAATGAACTTCTTCAGGGCTGCAAGTTATAATATATAAAAATACATAAATATATATTCAAACATATAATTTCACTCAACACAGAACATAACTAAAAAGAGACAAAATGGCAAAAGGCATAAGACACGACAACAACGTAAGAAACAAAGGCATATAGCAAGACCTAAGCGCACATAGTCATACCTATAAAACCATATGTGGACAAAACATACATATATAAAGTCACTAAAATCACTAAACAATATCCTTGGTATGCGTTTGCAGCGCGTTTTCAAGGCATAAAACAAACAAAAAAAAACACACAGTGACTAACTGTGGTCTTGTGGGGGATCTTACCTATTAAAAGGATAAGTGGACAGGAGAAGTGATTCAGGTGATGTGAGTCCCTTGTCGTCTGGGGAGATCCCTTCCAGGTGGGAATGACAATCGGGATACATGGCAATGGTATGCAAAAAATGGCAAGCAAAGTTAATTGTGTCTGTACATACCAATGGATGGTGTGTGGTCAGTTCGGGGAGACAGTCCTCAGATCCCCAAACGTTGTCTCATGAGCGAAGAGCGAGCTTGTTCCAGTGTGCTTGTGAAGTTAGTTGCCCAAAATGTTTGGGACACGCAAGCTAATGCGATAGCGAAGGCCTCCCTGATAAGGGCCAGCACTGGGTGGTTCTGGGGAAAAGAACGGAGTAAGAATAAACAAACAGTGGGAGGGGAACAACGATCGGAAGAGAAGTCAGGGTCCAAAGAAAGGAAGGTGGTGGGGGGGCAGTGGAGTGAGGAGTGGGGTGGGCAGAAGGTCGCAAAGGAAAGATAAAAGACATGTAGTTGGCAGTGGCTGTGCCCGCATGTGTAAAGTCATCAGCGTAAAAATGAGAGAGGGCAAAAGCCGGGAATCTGAAGCGTGGTGGGCCAGGGGTTGTGCTGGGAAACAATCATATCAATAGCAGTGACAGTGCGCGCACATGTAAAGGCATCAACATTGGGCATGAAGGCGGGCCAAGACCAAAAGTGCTATGGGTCGCGAACGTGCGATGACAAGCATGTAATGGGCGTTGACCATGTGTGCGAATGTGAAGTCGGCAGCGCAATGGAAATAAATGGGCCAAATTCGAGAGTCCTAAGACTGCATGCATCCTGCCCGGAAAGAAAAGTGGAAAAACTGATAGATGGGTGGCGAGTGGTTAGGTATCCCGAAAGTGGGGGTGTGAGCGAAAGCATGGAGTCCGCAGTATCCGCGGGGTACGCTTGACCTAAATAAGCAGAAGTGGAGCAGGAGCGGCTGTAAGTATGTGTGTGCACAACCGTACAAAATGCACTCGTCGAGCTTTGCGACAGGTAACCAAAAGGCGGTGCGGCTAGCAAGATGTTGGCGCCAGTGTGGGCTGAGTACATGTGAGGCCAAGCGGCGGGTAGCTAAAATAGATGCTGCTGGTTTTATGGTAGTGCCGGAAATGCCGCTGCCCGCGTCCCACGCAGGGGGACATCAGCAGGGCAGCTCTCTAGTGGCCACCCATCGGAGCCCCCCCACCCCGTTCCTGCTCCCTTGAGAGGCCGTGCCTTGGGGAGGGGAGGCCCCAACGGGCATTGCTGGTGGAGGCTGGGCTGGGTTGGGCGGGGCCAGGCCCTATTTAAGCCTCCCGCCCCCGCAGATCGCCCTCTGCTTCCTGTTGCACTCCTGGCCGCGCGAGATCGTGGTCTCCTTTGTGGCGGCGTCGCGTTTGATTGTGGTCGGCGGAGTTGGTGCGACGGGGCGCGGTGCGGAACGGGATCCCGAGGTGAGGTGTCTGGGGCCGGGGGAGCGTGTGGTCGCTGCCGGTGGTTGGCGCGGGGAGGCGTGTGTGCTTTGCCGGCCTTTCCCCCGCGCTTGGTGCCGGTGGTTGAGTGCGCTCCCTGGGCAGCGGTGTCTGGCGCCTCCCTCGGGTATGCAGGGGTTTCCGTGAGTCCGGAGTTTGGTGGGCACATCGCCCGGTTCGAGCGTGGTGCTGTGCTCGGTGGAGGCTCCATCTGGTGGCTGGCTGGCCCGCTTTTCGTCAGTGTGCGTTGTGCGGAGATTGTCGACGATGGCACAGCATTTACCCGCGCTTGATTTCCCGCTAATGTAGTGGACTGTGCATGCACCACGCGCGCGCTCTTGTCGCCTCCCCCAGTTGAGCTCAAGGAGAGTTTACAAAGGGAAAGGGGAAAAATCCAGGAACAAACAGTTTGTGCGCTTGTTTCCTCACTGCAGGGTGTGCGCGGATACCCTCATTTCAGTTTCTGCACGGGCAATTTCCCCCCGGGCCTTACTTGAGGTTGTGCGGCAGCGGTGACGTCGTGAACACGTTTGATCGCATATTTTTAGGGGATGTTTTCTTCCCTGTTGTTGACTGCAGGGGTGGTCGTTGGGTCGGTGCAGAGCGACTTTGTATGACCCGCGAGCAAATTGTTTGTCTGCGTGTTTTAGTTTTGAACACCCGGCTTTGATGAGCAGCTGGGCGTCGTTTCCGGAGAGGGGCTTGCGCCTTTGTGTATGGATCGACAGAGGATCTGGAGACACCGATGATAGTGTAGATGCTGTGGAATGCTCTGTGAGATGAATGCCCGGTGCCTAGTGTAGACATTGCAGGGTGTGTTGGCTACAGGCAGGGTCGCGGGAATTGTGGAGCATGGGAGGACTGGACTATGCGACAGGGCTAACTAGATAGCTGTTTTTTCCACGTGCTGAGTTTTTGCATCGATTTCGTTTGAACCGTTGCTGTGCACATGTTAATCATTGTCTCATTCTAGCGCAGCGAGGCCATAGTTTTCTCCCCAAGAGGCCTTCGAGGTATGGTTTGGATTTCGCACATTGTAGAGCCCTGTTCCCGATGTCTCTTGGAGCATTTGTGCTTTTGGGCTTGTGTTTGTGAATTCGGCGGAGGTGCTTCCGGGGTGCGCCTCATGCCAGCAAAGGGCCGGCGGCTGCGCCTAGAAGCCTTGAGCGGGCCTGCGTGGGAGCTATGCGTGACGGGATGCAGCTGCGCCAGGCACTTGCTAGCAACTGCGGGCTACCTCCCCATCAGAGCCGCGCTTGCCTCGGAAATGAGGAAATGACTTGGGGTCCATGTGGCAGTGGAGTTCGACGGGACAGGGTTGCAGGTCAATAGGTCGCACCCGGGCGGGTGTCATCTGGCTCAAGGGTGGGAAACGTGGAGTGATGTTTTATCTTCCCACTTAAGGGAATTTGCAGCCTCGCGCGTTCACCGTGATTTATGCTGTCCTGCACTGTTCGAAAATGGGATGGAATTTTGGCAAAGCAAAGACGGGCTGCTTGGAAAGTACATACATGGCGTGCACAAGGGAGGATGAGCTGAAAAGGGTACGATTGTAGAAAGGTTTCCGGAAGTCGAATGTGAATGGTGGTTATGGCCGTGGAATGAGCACTGCGTCTAAAAGATATCGGATGGCCTTTGTTTGCGAGCGGTCTCATCTGGCTGCGGGAACAGCGATAGTCACGTGGGTCCCTGGTCTAAGTTCAGGTCAGTCACTCAAATAAGGAGAGCGGGACATTTGCGCCTAGGGGTAAGACAGAGGCCATCTTGGACAAGTAGCGCATACCTGAGCGTACGTGCGTACATAGCGTTAATTCTGTGTTTGTTAGCTGTTAGCCGTGTTTATAGTGGAGGTTTTTGACTTCGGTGTAGTTAGTGCAGAGGGTTAATATGCCCGCCGCAAATAACGTGTGCCAAGTAGACTGCAGAGTGCGTATGATGTAAATAGGGCATCAGGTTACTGTGTTCAAAAGAGGCATCCTTTTGTTACTTGCAATGTATATCTGAAAGCCCTAACAGTCAACAGTGAACTACGAACGCTCATCCTAGAGCTGCATACACACCGCTAAGCATACATTATTAGAACATTGATTTATGTTGCAAAGAGGGATAATTGGGGTAGAAATCGACTTAGCTAGTGCTTCTCCATACCAAGCAGCCTTAAACTATACTGCCTGCCAGTAGGGATGACATGAGTCTCCTACACTTGGCTCAGGTAACATTTCCTGTACACAGATTCACATGCATATGATTGATTGGCCCGGCGGTTTTTGTGTGAGATGCAAAGTTCTCGGACACCCTACACTGGTAGGAGTGGCGCTATATAACTAATTCAATGCATCTGGGAGTGTGGTTATGGAAACTTGGTCAACTGTTAAAGGGGGCTAGTGAGAAGCCGGGGGGGAGGCGGCATTGGGGGGGCGCCAACAACATTCTTGCACAAGGTGCCACCATCGCCAAGGCCGGCATTGCCGTTTACCGCGAGAGTGCGTGAGTTCTACAACACTGTTAGGGGCGTGCCGAATTACATTAAACATAACCGGCATAGCGCAGGATACAAACCAAATTATTTCCGGCAACCAATTATAATTTTCTAGGGATACCCTGGCCTTGTTCATACTCTCTACAGCACTTTGCTCTCATATCACCAGGTGTTATACCTTACCTACCTTTCGTGCGAAAGTGACCTTGGTGACTTTGCATATTATGAAACAGTGTTTTCATGGAGGAGGAAGAGGCTAAGACATATATAATGACATTGTGGCGACTATAGGGGGCCCTAGACTTACAGAGACCATGGTGACGGTAATATATGATAAGTGGTGGGTCATAAGCTCCTGAGCATCTTTAAATGAAAGCAAACTAGATCTTCAATGAGAAGGAATTGGTCATCAAAGTGCAACAATATCCGAGGGAGGCAGCAGGTGTTATGTATCACTACAAGTCAATAGGAATAAAAACCCACATTGCTTATGCCCCTATGCAGTGTCTTATGCAGACTCCGGCGCCGCCGGCAATACAGCAGCTGTCCGTATGTATACATGTAGGGCTTCTTCTTTGTGTTGTCAGTTAAATTAAATTTTGAGGGGCAGTCGTACCTACGCTGCACGGTCACAAAAGTCGTGAGGCCGCTTCATTCAGCCATGTCTCTGGAACCATGCTATGCTGTGGCTCATTTTGTATATCCTTGGGCCGGCAACACATTCCTTCATCTCCAGCATGCTTTGCTGATTAATTGATTATATGAATGAAGTCGCATGTTTTAGCTCAAACTGAGCGACAGTTACTAATCGCAATGACATGGGTTCACTCGCACTGGAAGGCCCCATCAATTTATTCCCTGGTATCTTTGTCCCAAAATCCAGCATTTATTAGGGTTATCCGGTACAAGGGGGGAATCTCATTGGCATTAGTTCAATGCCTGTAGGTACGAAGGGACGAAGTTATGGGTCCCACGTGGTGCATCAGGATAAGGGAGTATATATAGATATATGTTATCTTATGTCAAGGTTCAGCCCAAAACCCAGTCTCGACCATAATGCAATGGTCAGCTTGTGGAAAGGTGTAACACAGAACTCGATCTACCAATGTTATTATTGTGAGTTCAACACTTGAGTCAAGAGATGCTGCTGTCTTTCATCTTTGCCTTGCTATTCGAAAACAGCTGGGGTAAGGTTTCTTTCAAATCAGTCATAGTGGCAGCTTAGTCTATACAGAAAGTTCTGCAGCCTGAGCTGTTTTGGACAAGTTGTAGGCTTGGGTTTGTGTGTTATACATAACATCTTGAAGGTATTTATTATTGTGAGTTCCACGCTTAAGTCAAGAGATGCGGCTGTCTTTCATCTTTAGCCTTGCTATTCGGAAGCAGCTGGGGTAATGTTTTCTGCAACTCAGTCATAGTGGCAGCTTAGTCTATACAGGAAAGGCAGCTGCCTGAGCTGTTTTGAGACATGCGGAAGGCCTGGGTTTGTGTGTCATACTTAACATCTTGGAGGTTATTCTCCCTGTTCACAGGGAGGCCAGGGAAAGCACAGAGTGACAGGGTTTACCGAGACTTTGCCTGGCTTGCCTTTTCTGCGACCTTGTGAGGTCTGTTTATGTATCGTATGAAGGTGACAGAGGCTGTCACTGTTGTTTGACAGGCAACAGGGCCAGATGACATTTAAGTGCATTGTGTGCTGGAAACTAAGGAATGGGACCAATTTGGTAAGCACATGGAGCATGGGGGGCGTTTCTAGCGCTAAAAGAAAGTTGAGACAACCCAGTTAAGTTTCAGTGCACGGCCACATTTGGTGGGGCAATTCCATGTGTAAAGCATTAAACTAGTCAGCCCTGGGGAATTAGGCAGGCGTACGATTAGTTGAGATTTTGTCCAAACTGAGGGAGAGCATATCGACCATAATTCACAGTGGAACCAGGGACAGCGTTACAAAGCAATGCTGTAGATTTCCTGTAGAATGCCGTATGGCTAAGCTTCAGGGATAAGGCCCTGACCTTTCACCCCTCGAGGGACCATCACCAATTGCGAGCAAACAGGCGAGGAGCACCCTAATCCCCCAGTAAGTGTAACTGCGATGCAAGAAGTTTGGTAAACACAGCGTTAGAGCACAAATAATGACAAGGGGTTATAGACCAGTTGGCATTCCCGATATCCTGCCAGGGGATAGGGTTCACTGCCGGTTCCATCAGACTTGTCTGCCGGCTATCCTTCCAGGGCCTAAAACCAGTGACTGGAAGGGGCATCTTTTTCGACCTGTGTTGAACTGGGAAAGGAAGCAAGGCGGGCTTGATAACCCTTACTTCTACCTGCGTTGGCACATCTTGTCACGAGTGATTGTCATAGGTATTGCACTTCAGCCAGGCTAGGTTAACACCCATCCACCCCAAGCTAAGTGTCCAAGGTGATATTGGGCCGCATATACACAACCCAGTATCAGGCCCCTGGGGGTCGTCAACGTCGTGAATTACTAAATTCTACTGCACTGGAGGTGTGACTGGGTTCTACACTAGCAGAAGTTAGGGAGTGCAAGCCTCCGCCTAGGGGGGTGGATGGCTGAATTTGATGAACTAGTTCACACGTTTCACAGCACTACACGGGGGAGAGTGTCCACTACCTGTGCATACTTCAACCAGACACCCCAGAATGGCATGCCCTCATCTACATGGTCATAATTGAGAGACCAGAGAGCGACCATATGGACTTTGCACTTAAACTTTCTAATAATGGAAAGGGCTCAACACCTTCTGAAATGAGCATGACCAGAGATGTGTTGCCTTCCAACGACATTTGACAGGTTAAGTTTGCAAAGCTAGCGGAAGAGCCAGATGTATTGTCATCAATTAAGGCAGACGTGACCCAGGTATTGGCAAGATAGAGACACTGCCAACTATGAAGATGTGAACGGAATCATAACTGGGGCTCACAACAAATTATTTGATAAAATAAGAGGTTTCTTTTTCAAGCCACTATGTCGGTGCCACGAATTACCATAACGCAGCAACACTGGTATAACAAGGTCTGTAGGCAAACCATTAACTCCTTGCAGCAGCAATAAAGTTTAAATCTAGCTCATATTCAACCAGCAACGAAACTTTATACGCTGTCACAGTGGAGAGCAAGGAAAGATTGGGATGAACAGCGGGACTAGTTTAAGACCCTATCATCCAATTTAATGCAACTTAATTTGCAAGTAGAAAGGCCAAAACAAGGAGCTGTTGCTAAGATACGGGTCGGTTTGCTTTAAACAATAGGATGATACAATGTGAAAGGAAGCAAAAGTAGGGGGTTAATGGCCGAAAAGGTAAACGTGGCAGAGTTAGCAGTTTTATCGAATTTTCAGTTATTTGTACTGGCATGCTGTAGGAAGGTGAGATTGTCTCTACGACACATTTGCCAACAATGCTGTCACCAGCTAAGGTTGTGGCATTAACCATCCAGAGACAGTGACATGATGCAGCCAGGGACAGTGAGCATATGTTCCCGTGTGCTGGGTGAGAGTACAAAGACAGAGGCTGTTGTCCCCCACACTGTCTGATGCTCACGGCTTTCAAGGACCCGCCCCCCTCATGAGATACCCGTGATGTCAGCTTGTGTTTATATACGTAGGGGAGGTGGTTACTCTCCCGTTACCTTCACCTTGCTTTATTGTGCTGTAGCTGTTTGGAAACACACTTTTAAGCCAGGAAGGCCCCTCATTTC
The DNA here is from genome assembly GCF_964204655.1 of Triturus cristatus. Lineage (NCBI taxonomy): Eukaryota > Metazoa > Chordata > Amphibia > Caudata > Salamandridae > Triturus > Triturus cristatus. The sequence goes on from NC_140588.1 coordinate 1,015,703,981, forward strand.
AATTTGCAATTGAAAATCATAATCTGATTGCAGGTCCATAAGCGCCTATTTCACCATGCCTTGGTACCAATGCCATATTTACAAGCCTGGGAAACAGATGTAGGTGTTGCCCTTCTCGCTCAGCCTTTCCTTGGAGCCAGGGAGATGGGAAACGTACACAAATTTTGGTCCTCGAGCTGAGAGATACGTATTCTTCAGCAGCTCAGTCAGTCATAGTAGCTTCATCCAGAGCCATGATAAACGGCGTCCATATAGCAGTTACGGTAAATGTTTTGCCCTGTCGAGACATCATGCAAACCTCGAAGCAGCAGCAATTTGGGAACCATGACACTCTCAATACATCACTTGGGGCATGGGGTTTCATCAGACATGCATTGCTCCAAGAAAAGGTGGAGGGGTTCTATGAGCCTGATGGGGTACACCTGTCCAGGGTAGGGATGGACAGGTTCTTGCTGGACGTGCACGAAGCGCTCGCAGGGGCAGGGCATCAGTAGCAGCAATGGAGGGAAGGGGGGGCTCTGGCATCGACGGGAGCCTCCCCAGAGCTGTGGCGGAGTTACAGGGCGATCTGGAGGCAGAAGGGTACAGTAAGGGTACCTCTGCGACAGGCGGTACAGTAAGGGTACCCCTGTCCGGCACAGTAAGGGTGCCCGAGCCAAGGTCCGGGAGCCGAAGGAGGTTCTGGGAAGACCGCGACGGCGCCCCGTTAGTCCTTCGGGCGGTTGGGGGGCCTAACCAACCGGGGGTGTGCCATAACACGCTCCGCCCCTGTTAAAAAGGGCGGGAGTATTAGACAGATCACGTGATACAAAGGAGGATCTGAAAAGAATGTGCCGCACTGTCGGGCATCGACCCACCGTGCGTGCTGGCTCGCAAGGCGGGCGGAGCAGCGAGGGGCAGCTTGCCCTGGATCGCCCGTAAGATAACCCACTCTATCGTCATACTTATGTTGTATGAAATAAACCTGCAGCAGTTCTTCACCCATAACTAATGTGTCAGTGTAATCATTGGGTGATGTCTGTGCATACGTGTTGAGTGGAGCGGATGACGGTGTGGTCACTAAGGGCTGTGCACATGTGAGGCCAAGTGGCAAGTAGCTGAAAGAGATGCGGCTGGTGGAACAGTAAAGTAAGAGGCAAGAAAACCGAGGGGCGCCTATGTGTGAGCTGCTGGGAAAATGAAGATGGTAAAATTGCAGTAGCGGGGGAGGAAAGTCTGTACCGGCCGCCGGAAAATTACTGGGCAACCAAAGGGTGGACGCATGGTAACCAGCGCGAGTGATAAGGGAAAGGTTTGGAGGAAGAAATTAAGTAAAAAACAAAACGTGACCCAGAGCGCATCCAAGACCCGTGACTGAAAGTAAGTGCGTGGGATCAGGTCGAATCCAAGTGATGCTAGAGCTGGCGACCAAGTGATATATCCCTGGAAGCACGGGAAAAGAAATGGGCAGACATGGGTGGAAGACCGAAAATAAAGAAGGGCCTCTAGTGGCTGATAGAGAGGTGGATGTATCCGTGTAACTGTCAGCATGTCTGGCAGGAATAAGCATCAGCACAAGTTGCCAACAAACCAGGGGAATGGTGGGTGATGGTGGAAGGGGTAAGGAAAGAGTAAAGGGATGAAAGACTGCAACGCGGGTGCGTTGGAGGAAGGACACCAAGGGGAATGCTTTGCGATGGTGCGCTGTATATAAAAGTGCCGATGTATCCGTATAACCATCGATAATACTGACAGGCGATTAGTGTCAGCAAGTATACCAAACCGGGTTGTGGCAATGTAGTAAGGGGGGATGAGAAAGTAGAACGCATGTGCGTTGGGGGAGGGACTGAAAGGGGCATGATACGCGATGAAAAAAAAATCAAAAAAGAGTTTAGTACTATGCCGACAGCTCCTCTAGATCAACAGTTGGTTCCCTCCTACACAGGACCATCCTTCCATGCCTTCCATAGTATTAGCCTTTATCAGTCACGTCAAACAATTCTTTCAAGCAAATCTGGCTCCCCTTTTGATGACTGCCCACCTGCTGTCCTTCATGCCATTGTGGATATTGTCAATCCAGTAATTAATAAAATCTTCACAAGCTACAGCAGAAGTCCCTGCAGACTGGAAGCTCGCAGCAGTCGAACCACTTCAGAAATAACAGGTCGCAGATCCTTCCACTCTCTCAAACCACCGTCTTATGTCGCTACTTCCTGCCCTTGGCAAAAACTGGTTAAAAACTAGCTAACAAACTTTCTAGAAGAGGCCAAAATTCCACATCCCTGCCAATCGTGTTTCCATCCTAAACATTTGACTGAATAAGAACTATTGGAAATCGCAGACACTTCAAAATTAACTGTCGACTCTGGGAATAATGCAGTGCTGATCTTGTAGGATCTATCAGGCGCTTTTGACACCATCTCCATGATATACTATTACATTGTATAAAAAGTTGTGGCATATCCCATCTTGCCCTAGCATGGCTGCAATTCGTCCTCTCCAACCGTAGGCAAACTCTCACCCTAGGACCTTATCTGTCAACTAAACAACCCATTATATTAGGCATACCGGAGGAATCCTTTCTCAGCCCTGTATTATTTATTATCTGCACGGCCCCACTTATCTTGCTGATATCATCTTTTAATATCAATACAATCTCATACGCTAATGACACGCAGCTGATCCTAGCCCTAGATAAAGATTCAACAATTTCAGAGCATTACTTTAAGCTATGTCTAACAGAGGTCATCCGGTGGATGCAACTCAGCCCCCTAAAATGTAATTCAGACAAGACAGAGATCATGCTAGTAGGGATCTCACACCCTTTTGAAATTATTTTATGGTAGCCTGAAGCTGTCCCCCCAATACCACTGAGGTAGTCAAAACCCTCGACGTAAAATTTGATGCGTCTGTCTCGTTCCGCCCACAAGCACTCGCAGTGGCAGGGATGTGTTTCAAGCAGATAAAATCTCTCAAAAAGTTCTTCAACTTTATCCCCTGCTCAGCAAGAAAGACAGTGGCCATGGCACTAATCACACCAAGATTAGATTATCGTAACAGCCTGTATGCAGGCGCCACCAAACAAATGTTATGGATGCCTCAAACAGTGAAACAAGCAGTTGCTCGTCTGGTACTGAAAATGCCCCGCCACTCCTCGGTCTTGGCAGCTCTTAAAACTCTGCACTGGCTGCCAATTCATAAAAGAGTACTGTTCAAGATACTACTAATTACCTTGGAAGCCTTTAGAGCAACAGGGCCAAAATACCTTGTTTCAAAATTCACGCCTTACGTTACCGCTCGCACATCAACAAATTTGCTTTAACCTCCTACCTTTAGGTACAAGACTAAAGGTGGTAAATCCCTTGCTCTCCTCGGGAGTAGAGCCTGGAATCTCCTTCCTTGCCATATGCTTAAAAAATAAAACTGTCGCTACTCAAGAACTTTGCGACAGCTTAGCTATTTATTTTTAGGAGAAAATTTCTAAGATAATAACTGGGCTGTTAGTAAGTCAGGACAATTCTTGTGATTCGGTCTCTGAGACTTACGCTCAGCCATCAGCAGGTCAGAGAGATGAAGGGGCTTGTGAGTATAGACCTATAACTCTAAGCCAGTTTACCTTACCTACGGAAGAAGAGTTCTACAAACTTGCTATGAGCACCAAATCTGGATCCCCTATGGACCCTCTACCCCACAAGGTCTTGAAGGAGTATGGCAGACAGTTAATACCACAGCTCCATCGGATCTGCGGTCATTGAACAGTGGGACAGTCCCTCCCTGTTGGAAACAGGCATTAGTGACACCCCTGCTGAAGAAACCTACTCTTGACCCTCAGTGCCCAAACAATTATCGCCCTATCTCCCTTCTCCCTTACCCCGTAAAAATTCTCGAAGCCTGGTCAGCAGAACTCTGTCTACTTTTTTGGAAACTAACTCGAGATTTGAAGACAAGCAATTTGGCTTTCAACCAGGCCATGGGACAGAAACAGCACTAGTAGTGGTCTTGGACGAACTTAGAATGCGGGCAGACAGAGGTCTGTCAACTGTTCTGATCTTGCTTGACAAAATTTTATTGACGCGGCTTGCGGAACTTGGGCTGGAGGACCTTGTTTTTAATTGGCTTAAGCCCTATCTAGAGAATAGACAACAAGCTGCACGTTTCCCCCCCTTTCTATCTAAATTTAGAACGGTTCAGCATGGGGTCCCCCAGGGATCATCCATTAGCCTAATCCTTTTTAATATTTATTTAAGACCACTGATTCCCATCATTAAATCCTATAACATCAAGCTGGTGAATTATGCAGACGACACGCAGCTCATCCTGTCTCTGGAAGGCAGAGAGTCTACGTCACTCAGTGACTTCCACAAATGTATGCAGAAGACTACTAGTTGGCTAATGGATAATTACCTGCAGTTCAATGGTGGGAAAACAGAAATACTGCACTGTACAGTGAAAAAAGTACCTCGCTCACTTCCAGATGAATGCTGGCCTACCCAGGCAGGTACACCTCTCACACCAGCAGCTGATGTGCGCAATCTGGGGGTAGTTTTCGAAGATAAGTTGAGTATGAAGAAACATGTAAAGAAAACAGTTGGAACCTGTTTCTCCCTCTTTAAAGCCTTGCAGAAAATCCCTCCCATGTTGCCTTTGTCAACCAGCGCTCTAGTAGTCAGAAGCGTCATCCTGAGCCGGCTGGACTATTGTAACGCCCTGCTTCTTGGTGCACCCAATTTTCTCATTAAGAGGCGACAAAGAATACAAACAATAGCCGCCAAGTTAGCCTTAAAGAGGAGACGGGATGACTCTGCATCTGCGGCCCTCATCGATCTCCACTGGCTCCCTCTAGTCCAGAGTTTCCAGTTCAAAGCTGCATGCATTGTGTTCAAGGCCCTTCATGGACTTGGACCTCTGCCTTTGCAGGAAAAATGTGTCTGGCACTCCCCGTCACAAACTCTTCGCTCTTCTACCGCTCACCTGGTCCGCACCACCAGAGAAAGAACTTCCAGATTCCAGTTCACCGACCCCATCCCACTCTGTGACGAGGTTGGGACTGCTGAGGCTTGGGACTGCTGCCTTCCCTCATTGTCTGACCTAAAGTCAACCAATGAGGGGAGGCAGAAGCCCCAACCCTTCTGGGACCACCAAGGCAGAGCTGAGGGTAAGTGTGATTTTGTTTATAATTAATGTTTGGTGCATGCGTGTATGTTTCAATATTTGGTAATGAGTGTTGTGAATGGCTGTGTGCGTGTGTGTGTGAATGCATGGGTGTGAGTGAGTGTGTATGTGTATCTGTGCGTGTGTCCTGTCAGCCCTCCTCCCTCCTAAAATTTCCGGCCGCCACTGCTATTTTGAAAGTCAGGAATGCACAGCCGTCTCCTTTCATAGGGATGCTGAGGTTGATATTTCTACTTACTCTACTACAGTTTTCACCCAGATAAAATGTATACATTGAGCTGCCCAGGTCTTTGCAGTTGCACCCCAGCTAGGAGCATATGCACCCTTGAAAAACACATAGGGCCTCATGTAGGACTGTCAGGTTTTGCGACTTGCAAATTGCGATTTTTAGCGACCCGCAATTGGTGAGTCGCAAAACCTGAGGTACAACAGTTTCTCAGACACTGTTTGCAAGTCACAAATAGGTCGCAAGGGACCTGCCTGATTAATATTTATGATGCAGATTGCAATTTGCGGCACTGACAGGGATGTTGGCCTGCTGAGGTGAGTAGACCACAATGTCTGTGACTGCTTTTTAAATAAAGCAGTTTAAAACAAAAATGCAGTCCGTATTACTTAAAGGAAAATGAGATGCATTTCAAAAGTGAAAAGCTTTCTTTTCATTTTGTTTACAGTGGGCAGTGTTACATGGGACAACTGCCTGCTCTAAAAAAATGTGGGTGCCCCCATTCACAAAGGGGAAAGGGCACCTAGGAGGGCACCCTTCCCGTTTACAAATGGCTTACCACCAATTTGAAATTGATGGTAATCTGCAAATGTTCGGATGTTCTTTTAATATTAGTGACAATACGGAATTCCCAAAGAGGAGCTCCTACTGTTTTTCGCACATACCAAAGACCCCTGGATCCTAGAGTATTTTTGTTTGATTCTCACTCGGTTAGTACCTAGGTCTCTTTATTCTAGTCTTTTAACTTTTATATTGGTGGTGGAACGTGGTGAATATATGGCCATGATTGTTTTGTTTTGAGTTGTCACTTGCAGGCTTTTTACTTGGTATTTTTACTAGGTGTTTTTCTGTACTTGATCCTATCTTTTTGGTTGGTGTATCCTAATCTAGCACCCAAAGCTATATGTGCTATAAAGGTGTGGTCTTGTCATGCTCACCTCAGTTTTGTGTTTTTAATTAGTACCAATATAATTGGTATTGATTTGTATAAATAACTTTTTGTAGGCATTGCCATTTCTTGTCTCCTCTTTTCTGATGAGGCTCGAACGAATGGGCCGAAACGCGCCGACCTTGCATCATGGAGGAGTCCAACAGATTATATCGGATTGCTGTTTTTGAATTACATTCTTTGTTTATTTTTAGCATCCGTATGTAAAGACAACTGGTAGGAAGGATTGGTTATTTGGATATGTTTGTATTTATGTACATGTTTTGTATGTGTCTTTATGTGTGTTCAACGTCATAAAACAGATAAAATATATGCTTTAACAGCCATTTTTGGAGTGTGGGTTGGTTTGGTATAAAGGAAAAAATTGTAGAGATTGAGGACTCCTTGATAGGGACTATTTACCCCCCCCTATAGAAGTATATATATATTAGTTCCTCTGCATCACTCTCTGTTTCCAGAGTGTATTCCTTGCCCAGATGCAGTAGGAGTACCCGGGCAACCCCCCATTTTTTCCATGAGTCCATTAGCACTTTGATAAGTGTGAGGGTTTCAGTTTGGCATCATGTACTGAGAGTTTTGCAAGACTTTTACTTATAGTGTCTACTTTTCCTTTACCACTCCAAAAGTATGGTGTGTTAGCTGAACATATTATAGTCTTTTCTTTTACTTAAAATGTTTTGAGGGTTTTGGGTAACTTTTTGTGAGACATGACAGAACCCCATATAGTCTGTTATACAGATGATAAAATTAGCAAACTGTTACAGATTCCATCTTTACTAAGTGGAGATCAACCAGTCCCCAACAATTCAAACATTGACAAGGTAGAAAGACTTAAACAGTTGAGAAAAAAGAACATCTATACACAGTTACATGCAAAGGTGCTTTTAGAACATCTGAAAAGTGATACAATATCGGTGGGGTTGCATGTTAAAAATATCCCGGTCATTTTTTGTTTTTGACAAGACATATTTGTTAAATTTCAGTGGTGTGGCACAAAATTGTTCTAGGGACTGGATAGCCTTATCAATAGAGACTACATTAAGGAATAATGAGGAAGAACTTAAAGAGATTAAAGCTTTAGAAGAAGAAATTGGTGGTGACACGAACATCACTGACGCAAAAGCATTACTTGAGTCAGTAGAAAAAAACGATTCTGACTTTAAAATACATTCCAAAAATCAGAAAACCACTAAGATAGTTAGAGATATAATTATTTTTAACAATGAACTGGTGTATCCTTTCCTCAACAATGACTTTTATCAGAATAGCAACCCTAGCTCTTTAAATTTACAGTACAGAGGCTGCTCTCGTCCAAAGTTTATTACTTTCTCTGATACCTCATCAGACTCTGATCAGGGATCATATAAAACTTACCAGCCGCAATTCCAGTACCCCAGGGCTCAACCTTTTTTAGGCAGAAGCAGGAGCAGGGGGAGAGGGGACGGTTTCGAATGGAGAGGCCAAAACCAAAATCAGGAACAAGGGTTCTTCAGGACCAGGAGGAGGGTATACAGGCGATGAGAACACCACATGAGGCATTGCCAGATAGATCTGAATACATTCCAATCTATAATCTATCAAAATATACCCTTATGGGAATTGAACTCAACCTGTTACAGAAGGGCTTATCTTTTGTCCCAATTATGGAAAATCTGGTGGACACTAAGACAGAAGTCTTACAGTTCTTACGGAAGATCAGATTAAAATCCTTCTTTGCGGAACGTGACCATGAAGAAGAAATCAACACTAGTGGATTAAAAAATAAGTCCACCTTCTGTTCTGAAAGTTCCACTATACCAATAGAAATCTTGACATTTGAAGTCCAGAGAGAAATAGATATACTCAATGATAAAAAAAAAAATATTAAAATAATAACTGCGCGAGGGCTGAAATACAAGCCTTAAAAAATCTGGCTGAGAATTCTGCCACAGTTATTAAGCCGGCAGATGAAGGGGGCGGGATTGTGATTTGGTATAGTGATGATTACGACAAAGAAGTCATGAGACAGCTTAATAACATCTCCCAATATAGACCAATTGATACCAACCCCACCCCACGTTTGAGAACCCAGTTTTTACATCTAACTGCAGAAGCCCTAGAAGAACGGTGGATTTGTAAATAAGAGTTTGAATTTTTGAACACAGTGAGCCTTAAAACACCAAACATATATGTCTTGCCCAAAATACATAAAAATACAGCCAACCCTCCTTATTTCGGCTTGTGGCTCCTTATTAGCACCAGTGGCCAAATATATAGACACCGTCCTTATACCGTTCATTAAAAATACAAAATCTATTGTAAGAGACACTATGGATTTGATTTCAAAAATAGAAAATCTTCCTTTCGAGTCAAATAGACACTTATTAATTACATTTGACATCAAGTCATTGTATACCAATATCCCGCAGGATGAATCGCTTGAAGTTTCAAAACTCACCCTAGAGCAGAGAGAAAGACCCCATCATGTGCCCACAGATTTTATAGTTGCTCTAGCAACTATATATCTGAAGAACAATTTTTTTAAGTTCAAAGACTCCTTACACTTACAAGTTAAAGGAGTAGCTTTGGGGTGTTGCTTCACCCCAGAAATAGTGAACCTTGTCATGGACTGCTTCGAAAACCAATGGATCTTTAGCTGTACCAATGTTTTTCAGTCTCATATCACCCATTGCTATCGCTATATAGATGATATTTTAATGGTCTGGGAAGGAGACCATGACACACTAGAACTCTTCTACAATTGGTTAAACTCGAGGACATTAGACCTCAAATTTACAGTTACGAACAGTAGTGCAAAGATCAATTTTGTAGATGTGTGGATCCAACATAAAAATGGTCTATTAGAAGTAAATGTATGTGCACCAAAACTCACAGACCTTAACACTATGGTACATTTTACTAGTGGCCACCCTATGAGCCTGAAGGAGAATTTGCCCTATTGGCTATTTCTCAGAATCCGAAGAAATTGTATGAACGAAGAAGACTTCTTCGAAAATGCATACATCTTAAAAAATAAGCTTGTTGATTGAGGGTACCAGCAGAAGTTGGTAAAAACTGCTCTTAAAAGAGCTTGGTATACCCCAAGAGAGGATAAATAAGTCCCTAAAGAATGATCACAATTGAATCCTCTGACGTGTTCTTACACATAACCCGAAGCTAATAAAATTATAAAGATCATTTTGCAAAATTGGAGATTGGTTAGTCACCTAGGAATTCCTAAAACATTGATTTCCTTCTATAAAGGAAGAAATTTGGGACAACAATTGGTCAAAGCAGCATGACCTGCCGAAACAGTTAAAAAAGATCAGAGAGGAATGCTTGAATCCCGCCAGTGGTTGGTCACTTTAAATGTAATGGCTGCGCAGCCTGCCAGATGACTGCCGATTCCAAACATATCATGATCAATGGCTACAAACATGTTCAGAATAATTTTTCAAATAGTAACTTCAAGGTCGGCCTAGCGCTTGACCAAGATGGCCGCGTGAGCTCAGAGCTCCCGAGACCCTCGCGCCCTCCGTCGCCTATCCTGTCTCTAATCCTGTCGGTATGCATGGCATCGTGTAGATGATTTGTCAGGGAGGCGATTGATGCTACCCGCGGTCGGATCGCCCACCGGGAACCGGACTTACGCCTGGCGGAAGATTGCGGCCTATCTCCCGGGGATGCCAGGGGCTAGAGTTGGCAGGATGCCCGACTCCTAGTTGAACAACAACGGCCAGGCGAGGTGTGAACTGTCGGACGGAGGTCCCCGCTCTTTCACTTTCGATTTCGCTCCCTTTGTCAGCCCTGCCACTGGAGAGCTCTGGGTGGCTTTATTACCCCAAGGACGCTCTGCAGGCTACTCTGGCGGCCTACGGCAGAACTGATCACTCCTTATTCCTTTCCTTGAGAGGGACCCGTCTTAACTGAACTGACCTGCTTGGAGTCAACCATGTCGGGCAAAGCAGAAGGGGATCGGATGAAGGCTAAGTCTACCAGGCGGGGAACTTATACCCAAGTCAACAGCATGGACCGCTATGCTCTGCAGAAGGGATCACCGAGTGGATCGAGCCAGGCGCCGGATGCCCAGAAGGAGGACTCGCCTGTGGCCCCGGAGCTCTCCCTACAGGATGTCATGGGCGCGCTCGAAGGGATGCAGACTTCGATTGGGAGACAGTTTGAGGCCCTGGCGCATAAGGTGGATGCCATCTTGGTGGATGTCAACCTGATCCGTGCGGACTTGGGCAAAACGAATGAACGGGTTAAGAACTTGGACCTCAAGACCACGGGCCTCACTGCTGATGTTACGGAACTGCAGACCGAGGTTCGTAAGCTGAGGACCGAGAGTGATCTCGTCGCCCGCCGGCTGGAGGACTTTGAGAGCCGGGCCAGGCGCAACAACGTGCACGTCATCGGGGTCCCGGAGTCCTCGGATGAGGCTTCGGTTGACCTGCTTGTTGAGGACTTGGTCCTTAATCATCTGAAGCCTAAGGGCCTTGGAAAGTTCTTTGCGGTGGAAAGGGCCCATAGAGTGCCGGGCGGGAGGCCCAAGGCGGGTGCCCCGCCGAGGCCGATCGTCGCCCGGCTCTTTCATTTTCGAGATCGGGACGCTATCCTGCAAGCATCGAGGGTGACGGGCCCGGTTCCCTTCCAGAACGCGTCGGTGAATTTCTATCCGGACTTCACCCAGCAGGTGCAGAGGCAGAGACAGGGCTTCCTGGGGGTGAAGCGACGGCTCCGGGAAAGAGATTTGAAGTATGCCATGCTCTTCCCTGCCAGACTGCGGGTGGTGCACGAAGATCGGACATTCTTTTTTGAATCTCCTGTTATGGCCGACGAATGGCTGGACGCTTTGCCCCGGCGACGGACGGGGGACGACATAGCCGAGGATGGAGATAATGTCCGGGATGGACAGGGCTGACATCTCGGAGCCGGTCTGACTTGATTTGGCTATACTTGAAGACTTGAATAGAGTGCAGTAACTGTGGAGGGTTGCGGGAGGACGAGGGGTGCTCTTTTCCTCCCTTAGGGTGCTTTTTGTAGACTTTTGGTTTTGTAGGGCGACAGGCACACTGCAAGTTGGGGGGGCTTTGTAAGCTGCAGCAGGGGTGCAGGGTGGGGGGAGTTTCAGGGATTTTGAGTTTGTTGTTGGGGGGTTTATTTCTGCGAGGCATGATGATTATTTCCAGGGTTGTTCCATGGTGGCTCCTCGGGTGTGGGGTGGGCCTCTTTCCGTTTGAGGATGGGGGGTAGGGGCTTAAGTGTTATAAGCTGGAATGTTAATGGTTTGGGGGATCGCATTAAGCGGGGGATTGTTTTGCAATTCTTGAAACGATCAATGCCGGATGTTGCCCTGCTGCAGGAGACGCATCTTATAGGTAATACGTGCTATGCCCTGAATAGGAAGGGGTATAAATTCATTGCACATTCGGGATTCTCTTCTGGGTCCAGGGGTGTGGGCATCCTAGTTAGAGCTTCGTTGCCATTTGAGGTGGACTCCACCATTGTTGATGATAGGGGGAGGTTTGTGGCGGTGGCGGGGCGGTGGGAAGGAAGGACTTTGGTTTTAGTTTCGGTTTATGTCCCGCCGGCCCTGCAGGCCTCCACGTTTGCAGATCTGGGTAGGGCCCTGCTGGATCTCCCGGGGGGAATGCTTGTGGTGGGAGGGGATTTCAACGCTGTTGGCTCCGGCCTGCTGGATAGATACCCGCCCAGAGACACAGGGGGGGCTCAGAAATGGCTTCCAGACTTCCTAGACACGCTTGGCCTGATAGACTGCTGGAGGCTCCGGCACCCCACACAGAGCCAATACACGTTCCACTCCGGGGCACATGGTAGCCTTTCCAGGATTGATTACCTGCTCACTCTGGCCGCGCATGCCTCGTTGGTATCTGAGGCGAGGCACATGGCGCGCGGTATATCGGACCACTCGCCAGTGTGGATCCGGCTGGATCTAGGTCGGGAGGGAGGAGGAAGGGTGGCCCCTATCAACCCGTGGTATTTCCGAGACCCCAAGATGCGCAGCGCCCTGGTAAAGAAGGTAGACATTTTTTTCAAGGACAATCAGGGAACCATGGATCGGCAGTGTCGCTGTGGGAAGCTTTTAAGACCGTGCTTCGGGGGGAAGCCCTCTCCCTAGTAGTGGCTGCCAAGAGGCGGAGAGATGGCGAGGTTCTGCAGGTGGAGGAGGAGATCGCGGCTTTGGAGGGAGCGATGGAGGAGGAGGTTACAGAGTCCTCACTGCATGAGCTTTGCTTGAAGCAAACTGAGTATAAAGACCTGGTGACGAACGCCGCTAAGACCCTCAGTAGGGAACAGCAGGGCCGACTGTATGATGTTGGTGATAAGGCAGGGAAACTCCTGGCGTGGCTGGACAAAAAAGAACGGGTCAATAGAGTGGTGCCAGAGTTGACGGGAGAGAGGGGAGAGGCGATTGTGGAACCTGAGGGGATTGTAAAGTGTTTCTCGGATTATTTCTGTAGGGTTTATGCCTCTGCATCGGATAGGCCGCCCGAGGACTCGTGTAACCTCCTCCGTGATATCGAGTTGCCCTGCCTCTCTGCTATAGATAGGGACGATTTAGATGGTGACATAACGGTTGACGAGGTGGCGGGGGCTATCCGCGCGTTAAACTCGGGAAAGGCCTCGGGACCGAACGGCTTGCCGATCGACCTGTACAAGCTGTTCCCGGATAGGGTCACCCCTCACCTGCGCGCCATGTTTTTGGAGGCGCGGGGGGGTGGGACCCTCCCGTTGTATCAGCGACTGGCGTCGATTGTGGTCATACACAAAGAGGGTAAACCCCGCGATAAGTGCGCCTCATATCGGCCTATTTCACTTCTTAACGCGGAGCCGAAAATTCTGGCTAAACTCCTGGCGACCCGTTTGATTAGGGTACTTGGCGACTTGGTCCACCCGGATCAATCCGGCTTCATCCCGCACCGAAACACAGCGTTAAATCTTAGGCGTCTTCATGGCGTAATCGCCAGGGCAGGCACGCTGCGTGAACCGGCTATTGTGGCGTCTCTTGATGCCACGATGGCCTTTGACACGGTGGAGTGGGCATACTTGTGGGCCGTGCTGGCCAAGTTCGGCTTTGGCCGCGGTTTTGTGAGCTGGGTGAGGTTGCTGTACGAGGGGCCGCTAGCGAGTGTTGTGGTGAATGGTCGGGCGTCGACTCCGTTTCAGCTTGGGAGGGGTACTCGGCAGGGTTGCCCCCTGTCGCCTCTGTTGTTCGCCCTCGCCCTTGAGCCGCTGGCTGCGTGGATACGTTGGCACCCGGATATACGGGGCCTTCGGTGGTCGCCTGAACACGAGGACCGTATTTCGCTCTATGCCGATGATATCCTGTTGTATCTTGCCTCACCTAAGAAGTCACTTATAGTGGTCTGTGACGTACTCACATCTTTTGGTAGGAACTCGGGTCTCGTCATCAATTGGAGCAAATCGTACTTGTATGTCCTTAGTGGCGAGGTTCCACCGATCCCTAGAACATGTTCGATACAGGTCGCCCAGCAGGGTTTCGTGTATTTGGGGATCTTTATCTCCATGGACTCCGCTGTGCGCTATGAGAAGAATCTGCTCCCCCCCCTGGCACGCCTGAGGCGCGATGTTGAAGGTTGGCGGAGGCTGCCGCTCTCCCTCGTTGGGCGTGCGGCCCTGTTCAAAATGATGTCTCTTCCCCGCTTCCTCTACGCCTTACAGAATACCTTGGATTGGGTGCCGGCCAAAGACTTTCGGGAGGTCGAAGGCCTCCAAAGGACGTTGCTGTGGGATGGGCGGCCGCGAATAGCTATTGCAAAGTTGACGCTTCCATGGTACGACGGGGGCATTGCGCTCCCAGACATCCGACGGTACTATTGGGCCACCCAGCTGAGTGCGATTAATCATGGGTTTTATGGCCCTGCCCTCAGCCCTGGGTATGCCATGGACAGGTGGTTGCTGCGTGGTGGTAACTATTACAGGGCGTTGTACTCGCGGTCCCTGGACTCGTCCCTCATGGGGCCCACTGGTGTGGCGGTGCGTGTGTGGAAGATGGCAACTAACTCGCTGGGCTGGAAGGATAGGCTCACCCTCGCTACCCCGCTGTTTGAATCGGAGAGATTGGGAAGGCTTTGGCATACAAAAGGCTTTGATAAGTGGGACCTGATCGGCATCTCCAGGGTGGGAGATGTGCTGCATAAGGGGAAGGTGAAGTCCTTTGAGGAGTTGCAGACTGAGTATGAGCTGGGGCCCTCCGAGTATTTCAGGTATATTCAGATGCGCCACGCCCTCCGATCAGTCCTCGTGGAGGGTGAGAAGGTGCCTGAGTCCTCTCCTTTGGAGGACCGGGTCCTTGATGGCCATATGCCCGAGAGCACGATCTCGCTCATATATAAGAAACTGATAAACGTCCGGGCGAACATGCTTCTGGGGCTGAGGGACCAGTGGACTAGGGATGGCCTCGAGTTGGATGATGAGGACTGGCAGTCAGCTGTTTCTTCTCCTAAGGAGGTTGCGATCCCGTCGCGTCTGAGGCTGGTGCAGCTTAAAATACTGCACCGAGTGTATGTGACGGGGCCAAGGCTGGTCCACATGGGGTTCTCGGAGGACGGCCTGTGCAGGAGGGGGTGTGGTATGGTGGGTACTTTCCTGCACATCATTTGGGAATGTGGTGTCATTGTGGAATTCTGGAGGAGAGTCCATGCAGTTATGGGGGAGGTGACGGGCATTGCTGTGCAGCCGGAGGTGCGGTGTTGTCTCCTGAATGTCTGGGGGCCCACTGACCTCGATGAGGCGCGGACCCAATGGGTGACTCTGGGTAACATGGTCGCTAAGAGGGATATCGCGCGATTGTGGGGCTCCTCGGGGCCCCCTACACTGACCGCGTGGAAAGAAAACATGGACTGGAGCATGTTTAGGGAGAAGACGGTCTATTGCTCTAGAGGCCGCCCCCGGAAGTGGCATGCCATCTGGGGGCGGTGGAATCAATACAGGGGGGGAATATGTCTTGCCCCTGATCTGGAACCTCCCGAGGAACAGCTTTCCCCCTGACCTTCTTTCCAGCACAGTCTGGTTTATGAACTATTTTGGCCTCTGCTGTCCCCCTTCTTCCTCCTTACACTATCTTGTCACTGGTAGATGAGTGGGGTCCGGCCTCCCCTGGGGGCTCTCACCATGGGCTTTTAGTGTTCTTGCCTTGCTGGGGTTTGTTGTGAGTTTTTGTGTTTACTTAAAATTGAACCTTTGCACTTCTCTTTGTACTGTACTGGGGACGCATCACTGTTTCTATTATCGATGCTGCCGAACCTCCGGGTTGTCGGCTGAATAGCCGTGTCCTGATTTTAAATAAAGGTTTTTCAAAAAAAAAAAAAAAAATAGTAACTTCAAAATGTGATTTATTGCTTGAAGTGCCCCTACGATCTGTTTTATATAGGTCAAACAAGACAACCAGTAAAGTCTTGCATCCTGGAACATAAATCCAGATTAAAATGTGTCACCCAGAGAGCTCCACTGGTACAACACTATCAGCAATTGCAACATAATGAAAATGAGATGCAGTGGTCTGTTTTGAGAGTAGTGCAGAATACTAATAAAAACAACATGTAGACCTCCCTTAACAGGTTAGAAGCCTGTTTTGATAGTAGTGCAGTTGTACGCTTTAGAATTTTTCACAAGATAGACATCTTTCTCTTAATCTTATTCCGACCACTATGAGATTACTGTGCAATCTCACAGTATCCTTAATCTGTGTTTGTTCATGATTAAATCCCTTGGCGAAGATGATTATGTATATAATAATTTTCTTCATTGTTAAAACAACTATTATGTATTTTAAAAATGATTTGCTTGACTTGATAAATATCGCTGCATTGTTTACAGAGTCTGTAAAATATGTAAAATATCTGTTGGGTTCATCCTTTGTACTAGAATTTTTTTTATGTTTGGACAGCCAATTTTTCATTTATATGTATTCAGACCATACACCTCGGATGACATGACAGGTGATAAGATCATTGGAGTGTATTAGGGCTTTCCTTTTAAGTGGCTTTTGCCTTTTCTTTCATTCTTTATTATTTTTTAGTTTTTTAGGTTCAGGGTTGGTTTCCCCCTTTTTTAAATGCAGGCACAAGATTTTTTCTTCAAGATTTTGACTTAGTATTTTTTATTATAACAATTAGGGCGAGAAGCTCGACTTTAATTAAGTCCTCTCTTGATAGTGTCAGGCCTTACCTTGCAATTCTGGAGTGGCACAAGATTTTTCTTTCTTTTCATTCACCAGAGCGAGAGGCTGGACCACAATGGATGCCTCCCTCTGTGATCTCAGGCCTGCACTCCTTTAAGTCGGAGCGGCCCACAGACTAGTAAGGTGCTCCAATGGTCCTTTTTCTATTTGAATGAACCGAAAGTAGAGGATCGCTTAGTCCGCACTCTGTCTATTTTCGTCCTCATTAGTATGTAGGCGGGCATCCCTCGGCTTCACGTAATCGAGATTCCGATATGGAGAACGCCGATGAGAGCACGGAGGACTCCACCGAGAGCACACTCGTACTCGAGCAGCCACCCACCGTGTTCATTTAATTTAATTTCCATTTAATTTAATTTCATTTACACTTTATTGAGCATCAGTTCATTCGTGCCTTTGCTTGTTTTTGTTGCAGCTTCTATATATATATATATATATATATATATATATATATATATATATATATATATATATATATATATATATTCCACACAATCCGCTGCATCTCACATTCCCATCACAGGACGAAAGAACACTGGAGCCGTGGCCACAATCAAAATGCGTGTTTATTTTAACACCAGGTCCGACGCGTTTCGGAGTTTAATGGCACTCCTTTCTCACGGGCAACAGACTGTGTTTTTTTCACACTATTAAAGTGCGAGTGCCGGTCACGTGCTCTAGACATAGAAAACATACTCAAATTTGTGTCATTTTAAATCAATTCAAAATCGGGTGACAACTAATGCGTTTTTAAATATATGCACGAAGATATGTGGAACTTAAGCAACATTACTGATGCATTTACATGATCGTGCCGTAATGTGGTATATGAAATTCAAACAAGTGAAAACTTTATCAAATCGTCAGTGCGTGCAAAAACACGCAGGGAGTAAGGTGCTATTATCGTATGCTTACATCATGGCTACTCGTCAAACAACATAAAGCCCAAGTGGGCTGAATCAATGGTCTAGTCAGAACAGACCTAGTGCAGATCAAATCGGCTTGTATTAAGCACCCTTCCTCTTAGTATTTGATCAATTCAATCATCTCTCCCTAATGGGGCACCAGCACACTTCTGCCTGTATTCACAATTTTGCTGAGACTTCATATTTATACATATTCAAAATATATGAGTCAATGAAAAACAAGGAACCATAACAATTCCTAAAGTTTTGTAGATTCAAGACATCATGCCCCAGTGGGCTTACTCGAATATCAAGCACAGTATTTACAAAACAAAGACCACTTATTCAAAATTACAAAATGAACCCTTAACAGCAAGCAATTTTCTTCGGCACCCTCGAAAGTTTATGAGGTTATCCCAGTTACAATCATAGTTCCATTAGGCCACCTGGAAAAAATGAATAAAAAAAGACTTGTTGTCGAAACCATAACAGTGCACAGACCAAATCGAATTAACACAAAATGTTAAAAACACATCAGAGAACAATACCAGAACAAGCTGTTACTGACTTCACAAGTGTACCGATAGCTCTTCATCAAGGTTTAGGCCTTCAGGGGCCGTGGTATTGTATTTTATGATTATTCTCGATTCCAGACTTCTAAGCTCTCTTGTCCTGTTACCACCCCTTCACCTTGCCGGGATGTGGTCCAGAACAGAGAACTTAAGAAGATTTGGATTCTGGCCGTGGAACTCATTAAAGTGTCGTGCAATGGGATATGTTTTGTCATTTTTTGTGATGGCTCTACGGTGTTCGAGTATTCTAACTTTGCATTTATGGATGGTGCTGCCCACATAGAATTTATTGCAGGGGCATCTTAGTGCATATACTGCATACTCGGTGTTACAACTCAGGTGTTTTTGTATGACCAGGGGTGCTAGATCTTTAGAGAGTTTGATGGATTTACAGTTGTTGCTGAATTTACAAGCTTTACACCTGTTGCAGGTAAAAATTCCCTTTATATCACTCTTTTTTATGTCTGTCAACATGCTTTTACATAATGCATCTCCTAATGATCTGGGTTTCTTTAAAGTAAGTACAGGATATTCACCTACGTACTCTCTCAGATCGTCATCATTGCGCAGTATTTCCCAGAACTTTTTTAGGCTTTTTCTCACTTCCTGATTGTTGAAGGTCGTGATAAACCGTATAGGTTCATTCAAATCCTTGTTATTCTCCTTATTCGCCGTGAATAACAACTCTTGTCTATTCAACTTCTCTACTTTCTCAGCAGCTTCATTAACTAGAGTGGTATCATATCCCCTAGCTAAAAATCTTTCGGTCATGACTGCTTTCTCGATAAGGTAATTGTCTTCATCACTGCAGTTTCTGCGAGCTCTTAAAAGTTCTCCAAAGGGAATGCTGCGTATGAGTTTTTTGGGGTAACATGTGTGAAACCTATGGTTTTTTAAGTGAATTTGCAAGGTTTTTTAAATGCTAATTCATAACTATAACGTGTATGAAACCTATGGTATATTGGGCAATTTTTGACTTTGCGTTGGTCTTTTAATATTAGTGACAATACGGAAGTCCCAAAGAGGAGCTCTTACTGTTTTTTTCACATACCAAAGAACCCTGGATTGGTTAGTACCTAGGTATGAATATTCTAGCCTTTTGACTTTATATTGGTAGTGGAATGTGGTAAATATATGGCCATGATTGTTTTGTTTTGAGTTGTCCCTGGCAGGCTTTTTACTTGGTGTTTTTACTTGTTTTTCTGCACTTGATTTCCTTTTCCAACACATCTTTCTGGTTGGTGTATGCTAGTCTAGCACGCGAGGCTATATGTGCTATAAAGGTGTGGTCTTGTCATGCTCACCTCAGTTTAGTGTTTTTAATTAGTACCAATATAATTGGTATTGATTTGTATAAATAATTTTTTGTAGGCATTTCCATTTCTTGTCTCCTCTGTCCTGATGAGGCTCGAACGAAAGGGCCGAAACGCATGGACCTTGAATCATGGAGTCCAACAGATTATGATTAATTCATAAAAGATTGTGGTTACACATTTCTAGTACCAAGTGGAGGGTTAATTGATTCCCTTGAGTGTGTAATGGACTACCTCCCTCTATCTCGGATTACTGTTTTTGAATTATGTTCTTTGTTTATTTTTAGCATGCGTATGTAAAGACAACGGGTAGGAAGGATTGGTTATTTGGATATGTTTGTATTTATGTACATGTTTTGTATGTATCTTTATGTGTGTTCAACGTCATAAAACAGATAAAATATATGCTTTAACAAACAATTTTGGAGTGTGTATTGGTTTGGTATAAAGGAAATAATTGTAGAGATTGAGGACTCACTGATAGGGACTAATGTTTACCTATAGAAGTATATATATATGAGTTCCTCTGCATCACTGTCTGTTTCCAGAGTGTATTCCTTGCCCAGATGCAGTAGGAGTAACCGCGAAATGCCCCATTTGTTTTTCCATGAGATGCTTTTTAAATAAAGCAGTTTAAAAAAAAAATGCAGTCTGTTTTCCTTAAAGGAAAACGGGATGCATTTCAAAAGTGAAAAGTTTTCTTTTCATTTTGTTTACAGTACGCAGTGGTACATGGGACCACTGCCTGCTCTGAAAAAATGTGGGTGCCTTAGGGACCCCTTCCCCTTTATGAATGGGGGCACCCTTCCCAATTGTGAATGGCTTACCACCAATTTGAAATTGATGGTAATCTGAAAATGTTTTGCGACCGCATTCCAGGTTGCAAAACATTCATGCATACATACCACTACGACTCACTATTGAAAAAGAACGCCCTTTACACGCCCCTTCCTAATACCAACTCGCAAACCCTATTTTGCGAGTCTTTAATAGGTTACCGACTCGCAAAATAAGGTTGGAGCATAAGAAAATGCATTTTATTAGTCACAAACGGCCCGATGGGCTGTTTGGGACCGGTAAAATGCATCGTACATCTTGCTTATAGACCCCTGGGCAGCAAAACCTAAGGGACCTTTTCCGCTTTATGAATGGGGACACTCCTCCCGTTTGTGAATGACTTACCACCAATTTGAAATTGATGGTAATCTGAAAATGTTTTGCGACCGCATTCCAGCTTGCACAACATCCATACATACCGCTACAACTCACTATTAAAAAAGAACGCCCTTTACACGCCCCTTCCTAATAGCAACTCGCAAACCTTATTTTGTGAGTCTTTAATAGGTTACCGACTCACAAAATAAGGTTGGTGCATAAGAAAATACATTTTATTAGTCACAAACGGCCCAGTGGGCTGTTTGCGACCGGTAAAATGCATCGTGCATATTGCTCATAGACCCCTGGGCAGCAAAACCATTTTCCCATGAGCAACCTGGTCCATAATTGATCACAGCAGTATTATGCAGGATGGTAGTCACTTTCTGAATCCCTCCAAAACCCTGCCTGCATTCTTTTTAATTGACTCAGCTTCCCCATGGCATACTTGAATTCGCAGGTACCCAAGAGAGCGAACATCTGACATTAAACTGGACACTGATCGAAAATGTTCAATGTTCTTCACCAATTTTAGACCTGACTCTCTTAGGTTCTGAAGGTGAAGTACAATGTCAGTATCATAAAGATATAGCATGCAATTTGTTTGTCACAGTGACTCCACTATCAGGTAGAGTTTTTGTTAATGTACAAGATAAAGGGTTTACAAGTCACATGAGCAGCACTGAGGACTGAAGACAACCATGATAGGTTCTTCTCTTCAGTTCGCAGTGGGTCACTGTGTAACTGTTGATGGAGCGGGGATTCGCAAAAAGAAACCCGCTTGAATTAAGTACCCCGTGATACGTACTAATTTTAAGTAGTAAATAATATTAACGTGCAATTACACATCACACATGGGGAATTTGTTTTGCAATATGCACGAAATTAATCCTAACAATACGTAAATAACCGAAATTGTAATAATAATGTGTGTAGAACGTGTTATGAATGTTTTGCATGGCACATTGTCTGTATATGTAGTAAAAAGCATGACATGTGTTGCTTTGTCATAATAATTAATGCTGTTTTCCTGCTCATGCTATGCTAGGTTAACTGTTAACATGGGCTAGAGATAAGGTGGGTGGTTAACAGTGAAAAATATCATTACCACATTTTAAAAAAAATTCTGCTTTCTGTTCTTTTATTAAATGGACGAGTCTCCATTTTGCGTTAAGTTAGCCAAACTTTAATGAATGAAACTTGCAGATGACTGAGTGGCTGGAATGCTGAACAAGCTGAAAGAGCATGGCACGGTGAAGGACATGACGCTTGACTTGCAGCCAACTCCAGTATCTTCGTGTGAAAAACCACAAGATGTTAAATGTATAACATTTGTCCTTGTTACTTTATCCTCATGAGAGAACGGGGATGTATTCTGAATATATGGGAACGGAAGCTTAACAATGGGGTAGTCAAAGAAGTGTGATTTAATGATAGGGTGACAATCCACCCCTCGTTTTAACCAATCTCATAGCTAGAATGGGTGACTTTAGCAACTTTAGTGGGATGGACATGTATGGTAAGAGTATAATGAATAGGTGATTTAGGGGTGGGGGCTGGATGTGAGGGCGACAGATGCGGCTGCAGTCTTAGACGACGAGAGAGAGCATGCACTGCTGATCATTGGGTTGCAGAGAGGCCTAGATGTTCCAGTCCTATCCTTGTCCTGATCTTAGAGTGTTTGATCCCTGACTCTCTGTCTGGGGGTCCCTTGCCGCTACCTAGGCCTGGGTGTTGGTTTTTCCCCGCTCTTATTCCTTGGGTTGGTATCTTTGATAACTTGAAGTTATTATCCCTGTACTTTTGTCTCTTCATCTATCCTTCTGAATTGAGAATTGATTAGTGCACATATCTGATGTCTCTTCATCTATCCCCTCCATGCAACATATGTTTCTTGAGATTGATTATTTACTGACTGTTTTAGTGTGTATTTTCTCTCATGAGGTATTTTTCAAGATTGATGCATTTGAAGTTAGATAAAATTAACAATTTGCAAACAAAGAGTCAGTGATTATTTTTGTCTGATTATTATTATAAGTAACTGTTACCTTCAATTTTTTAGCTAATTGGTCCATCGACCAAGCAGATGGAAATTTGAGCATAAGGGTTATTGTGTAAATTGCGAACTGTCTAAATTTTGATTAGCTAAGTATGAATTGGTATTGAATTCGCAAACTTGACACCAGCGCAACAGGGAGCTTGGGTGTATGTGTATGGGCCAAAGTAAATGAAATAAAGGAATGTTCGTCCCTGTCCAAATTATTTTGGTCTGCGCTGGATCACTGTCTAATCCGCTTTTGAAAGCTGGATCGACATTCATGTGCTGCAGCACACAAAACAAGAATGGCCAGATAACCATATCAAACGCTTCTTCCTTGAACAAAAACAACCTTGCCTATCTATTCCAAATAGCCACTGCCAACCTTCATATGCTTGCCACCTCGTGTAAAACCAAAGCAAGTCATCCAAAGCATGGCACAACAAATGGTTCTCAAAGATTCTGATACGTCGAAGGCAGAGGTAAGGCACAAGAGAGGAGCAGGAAAATGCGACACCTGCCTGTCAACAGAACAGCGTGGGGCACCCACAACCGAGGTTATAAACATCCATACAGACATCTGAAAATGCCTACAATAGCCACACTCACAAAATCTTTGTAAAGTCATTCATCAATAAATATATAGCAAAGTTCCAGGCCAGCTTGCGCCAGACCAATACACATCAACAAGAGTTCTGACAACTTCTTGATGGACCTTCTACAGTAAAACACCATGATCAAAATCACTAGTAAACGTAAACTTGTTCCTTCAGTTTCAGAACCAGGAAATGTTAAAATTATAAGAGAGGGTCAATTTGTGAAGGCACTGATCAGCACGAGATTCAGCAATACTTTAATTCTGTGGAGGGTTGTCCCTCAAAACTAAACATGCCATTGTAGGTTTGTTCATGTGTTGACCACCAATTTCAATGATAAACTAGTCTTCAACCTGCCAGCTAGCAATCACATAGTCCCTACAGCAGTAGTTACTTTGCAACCCTTTACTTACTTGGATACAAAAACCTTCTGATTTATGTCCCAAAACCACATTAACAAATTTCATGGAATGATTAGTCTCTTTGGTTGAGGGCTGTGTCTTGATCCTTCTGTACCTGTCTACTGCCTTTGATACACTACAGTCTTCTATCATGTTTGGAAAACATGCTTGGTTGGCAGAAAACTGTGCTTCAGTGGTTCTGAACATTCCTCTCTAACCACGCCCTGCAAGTACAGACTGGTCCTTTTTTCTCCGAAAAGGATAACTATGATAATTAGCTGTCAAAAATGATTCCACAATTTCAGCCAATGCAAAAGGGAGAGGGGAAGCACCTACGAATTAAGGTCAGGTCAGTTAGATGGCCCTTGGATCCTCAGTACTTAAGACCAGGATCTGTTTGTTCACTAGTCAAGCAAGCTTAGTTATCAGCCATCCTCAACTGTATGAGAAAGAGGCAGTTATACCTCAAGTAACTGTTTTCCTGATCTTTTAGGATTCTGATGTAGATTTGGGTGATGATAGTTGGAAGGGGTTGCATGCAGGTGTTCAAAAGAGCCAGGGACAGGGAGGAACTATGAAGGGCATTGCTTTTCATTTAATAACTACCCCTCAGACATTTGTAATGAGAAGAGGCAAGTATACATGGCATCTCTGACATGTAGCTAAATAAATGATCAGAAAGCACAATGGGCCAATTTCAGCAATTTTCCTTGCAACATAACAATGTACATTTTGTCATGTTCCAATGTCCGGCAACATTGCTATTATAAATAATGATAGGGTGGGGTCAATGTCACCTATGTGTCAGACTTGTTACAAACCCTTTAAAATAGTTATAGAGTGGGCTTAGGTCCTGTCCTAGACAGTGTTTCTTTGTATCAGTCTGCTTCCTATTGAGTATTTGCATTGCAAAATATGATGGTCTTTTCACATTAAAAAAATTCACACAGTCCCCACCCATTCAATTTGTTTTGTCATACAAACATTCTCTACAAAAAACTAATAATGATTCATTATTACTAATTCACTGCATCAGCCTTTTCTGTTCAAATATTTTATTGACTTTGATCATAAATGAAAAAGACCACACAAAAAAGAGCATCGGAAAAAGGTACACATATGTTATAGTTTGCTAACTAGTGAACTATCTAACTGTTATTTAACATTTTAATATCTGCTAAATAATCTTACATACCCATGAATAAATTATATAAGATAGTAAAAGAAAAGCAAGGAAAAGGAAGAAAAGAATAATAAAGAAAAGAAAAATGAAGAAAAGATAGAAAATAGAAAGTAGATAATTCCTTTACTAGAAAAACATGTTACCAGTCATTATGACTATAGTAAAACTTGAGTAGGACTACGTAGTTATACTAAAAATAGTTATAAAATTATTAATTTAATCAACAGATTAAACATAGTCATGACTGTAGAGCTATATAATTATCAATTGGTTTCCAAAATTAATGATAATTAGAAGTGTTATGGATAACACCTGTAAGGGATAGATTGGCTCCTCTTGTGGAAAAAATTATCCATGCCCACCATGTATATACAGACAGTAATGAAGCATTTTTCAATTATCAGTAATGGATTTCAATGCAGCTGAAATAAAAAAATAATAAAGCTTGCCCTCAAAGTCTGTCAATTTTGTTGTAATAACGACTGATTTACAAATTATCATAGTATAAGACAATATATCAGTAATATTCAATATTTTCAAACATCTCTCCAAAACTTACTCATATTAAGACAGTCAAAGAGCATATGTTTTAACAATCCTTCTTGTTGAGTGCAATTCCAACATACACATGAATTCAATACGTTTGCTTTATATAACCTAAAAGGAGTCCCTAAGCAATTGAATAAACTAAATGTATTTGTTTGATATATTGAAACGGGCAACCATCCTGAGATGTTATTCAGCCAGATTTTCCGCCAAATATCTAAGGATAATGCAATATTTAAATCTTTATTCCTAAAATAAGTCAGGAAATAATATTGCCACTTGTACTTTCTTTCAATTTTTATATAAAAGAGAGATACAGCATGAGATGAGGAGACCAGGGTTTGTATGTATACAGCCAAATCAGAGGTCATATTCTGGGGAAAATTATTAGGGAAAGATTCTACTACTGAATTACACAATAGTTCATATTTATAACTATCTGCAGATTTTAGCTTGAACAATTGTTGTAGTTCCTGAAAAGGCAAAAAAGTATTGTCACGGTATATATCATTCAAGTAAAAAATACCAACTTTAATCCAGGAATTCCCCAATGTTGTGGATCTATTTACCTTAAGTCTAGGATTATAATATTATTATTATTATTATTATTATTATTTATAAAACTTGTAATGCGCAACAGCTACCCGCAGTGGGTTTCCCGGCGCCAGGGATAGACTAGAGAAGAAAAGGAAGAAAAGGAGAAAAGGAGAACGCAGTAACCATGACAACACCAAATTAAATAACAGGAAGAAATTAAGAATAATATAATGATGAGTGTAATGTAAATGCCATTGGGTATTGAAAAATTGAATCGAAATAATTTAATATTAATTTTGTAGATTTCACAGTTGTTGATTTCTGAAGCAAACTCATTGAATTAGACATGGTGACTGATGCCAGCAACGGAAACGGGGCAACCAAGTTTTGTTCAATAGTAAGCCAAGTAGGAGTATTGTTAGGTGTCACAGTTTGAAACCATAATGTACTTTGCTTTAAAATGAATGCTTTATGATACTTTACAAAATCAGGTAACCCTAAACCAACATTGTTCTTGACTACCTTCCATTTCTTATAGCTTATACGAGGAGGTTTATTATTCCAAAGAAATATGATAATGCTGTTATCTATTTTTTTATAGAATTTAAGAGAAAGCTGTGTAGGCATCATGGTTAGAAAGTAAAAGATGTTCGGAGCATGACCTTGGCTGGGAAGGGGAGGAGGGAGATGGGTCTGAAGTTATTGATGTCAGTCGGGTGTGAGGATGGCTTCCTCAGCGGGGGGTTGAACTTGGCATGTTTCCAGTTGTCGGGGACGGTGGTTTCTTTCCATGGAGCAGTTGATGGTGCGGTGAAGCTGGAGGGCTATGGCGGCGGCTGCTCTGGGGAAGATGTTGTATGGGCAAGGATTCAACGGGGTTCCTGAGTGGATGCTGGTCATGGTCTTGAGCGTGTCCTCTGTTGTGAGCAGGGTCCAGCATAGCATGGTCTGTTGGGGTGCCACATGGTTGCATGCCTTGGTGACGGGTGACAAATGCAACTGAGTATGCAGCAGTTCAGGAAACACTGAAGAAGGACTTTGTTAATTGACAGTTTGATTTAAGTGGCAGCATGAGGATAGAAAGTGGATTTGAGAAGGATTGAACTTGAAGTTATTTGTACTGAAGGTTGCTACATTTTAATGGAATCTATCTTCCCCCACCAGGTTAAATGAAGGGCAGACATTTTTGAACATTTTCTCTGATATAGTCTGAAATCCATTCACAGTTAAATGAAATCGATTGTTTTACATTATGTAAAAATTATATACCCAGGTGTTTGATTTTATCAGCGACTCAAATTATATCTTTGTTGGGAACCATAACTGGTAAACAATGAACATTTAAGGGAAAAAATGCAGTTCTTTTAGTATTTAGTGAGTATCCAGAAAACTGAGAATAAGCATTAATTAAATTGAATAATGAGGGAAATGACGAAGCCGGATTACCAATATAGAGAAACATGTCATCAGCGTATGCAGAGGTTTTAATAGTAACGTTATTAATAGTAAGACATTCAATTTCCTTAGAATTTCTGATCACAAGTAACAAAGGTTCGATCACAAGTATGAAAAGTAAAGGCCATAACGGGCATCTTTGCCTAGTACCTCTGTAAAGTAAAATTTATCAGACCTCTGACCATTAATAAAAAGTTGAGCAGACGGACCCGAATATAAAGCTAAAATCATATGAATAAACAAGGAACCCATATTAAATGCAGCCAATGTATGAAAGAGATATTGTCAAAGTATTTTAGCAAAAGCCTTTTCTGCATCTAAAGCTAGAAAGAAGGCCAGCAGGTTGAGTTAATGATGCACCACTTTCAAATGCATGGAGTAATATTCTTAAATTGTTTATTGACTGTCTGTTTTTCATGAAACCTGATTGATCAGTATGCACAATGGCACGCAATACTGAAGCTAATCTTGTTGCCAGGATCTTTGCGTAAAGTTTACAATCCTGATTCATCAAGACACTAGGACGATATTTTGAAACCATAGAGGGGTCTTTATCTGGTTTTGGAAGAACTATAAGCAAAGCTTCTGTAAAAGACACTGATGTTGTTCCTGTAAGACTAAAATCTGTAAATAATTTGAATAAATGGGTGACAGGAGAGTAGCAGATTCTTTATAAAACTCTGCAGGAATACCATCCGGGCCTGGAGATTTATGCAACTTGAGTGATTTAATAGCTGAGAAAAAGCAAAAGACACACAATTGATGGATGGAATGCAGAACAATTCAAAACATTCACCCCCAGTCAAGAGATCTGGGTTAAATCCATCATTCTTTTGCTCACCATGCCACCCCAGTTTAGACCTGGCCATATGCAAATCAGTCTTGACCCTGTGCCTCAAGGGAACAGTCCAGCCCGAACTGCCAAGCCAGGTCCTCCCTGAACCGGAAACAAGCATCCTAGGACCGGTTTTGGGGTTTCACCCCTCTTCAGCCAGGATAGCTTGATTCCAGTTGCACAGTGAGCCCAGGACCCACGTATGGGCATACCTGGTGCACTTTCTGCGAAAAAGGAAAAGACACACAATTGTACTTCATCTACAGAAATTGGCATATTTAATTTATCTCTAGCTAGTTGAGAAATTTGAGGTAAACCACACTTCTCTTAAAAATTATCAATAAGTGATAAATCACTTGTGGGAGGTTTATTATATAACTCTGAATAATACTTCATAAATTCATTCACTATTGCTGAATGAGATATGGCTGTTTGTCCATCTGAATTGTGGATAACACTAATTTGAGTTTTATCTTCCTTAATACGCAAATAGTTTGCTAAAAACCTCCAGATCTATTGGCATTAAAACATAATTTAGCTTTTGAATTAGAGATTTGTATGCCTGCTCTAGTGCTTAATGTAGAGTTCAGTTCATAGTGAAGTTTTTGCAAGTGTATTTTGTATTTAATGTCACTGCTGTAATAAAAAGACGTTAATATTTAGCAGTTTGTTTGTCTAATTCGTTAATTCATGAATTCATGATAACATTTTGTGTTTGTTGTCATTATTAAGAACATTATTTGTGTTCATGCGCCTTCTTCCTCTAGACTGCTGAGATACTGTAGGATGTAAAATGCCTGAGACAAGCGCATGATCCGAAATATCAATATTTTGGATCGTGGGTTCAGAAATATAGGGAACTAGATGATGGGATATTAATAAAAAGTCTAGTCTAGAATATGAATTATGAGGATTGGGAAAAAAAAGTGAATTGTTTGTCTGTGGGGTGATGTAAACACCAGATATCCACTAATTGAGTTGATTTAAAAATTATGTAAGAACAAAGAAAGCTTTTAGAGAACAATATTTGATAAGAGAACATCTATCTCACAAGTCAAGAAAGCTTTATTCGACGATTGTCATAAAAGCATATATGTACCATACATTTACAAGATAAAACATTTTAAGATATTTTAAAATGGTTTAAAACAATAAATAAATAGAGATATTTACAGACTGATTGAGCAATTCACGGGAAGGAAAATTAATCAAGACAACATTTTGCTCCTAATCACCCATGCCCTGCCAAGAAACTTTGCAACAGATATATAAACAAATGAAGTTTCAGCAGATCGTAAAATACGAACTGCCACCTTGGTATTCCTGGTACCCAAGGTCCGGCACATTGGTTTAAGCCAGGTCTGTCGGGGGATTATATAGGAAGGGCATTGGAACAAAAAGTGATTAACAGATTCAATAGATGCAGTACAACCAGGACAATTGAGTACATTTTCTGTGGACCATCTAGATGTAAACTCTCTTACTGGGAGACTACCAACTCTGAACTGAAAATAAAGCTTCCTGTCCAAAGGACTGGTTATATCATCCCAAAAGGGTGCCAAGGAAATGGTGTCCTTAAAGTCCAAGAAGATGCCAGATAGTGAAAGCGGTGCTGTTGATCTGAAAACTCTGGATGCTACCATTTCCCAGTACAAAGCCTTCAGGAACATCTATCTAATAAAGGATCACTTATAAGATTGAAATCACCTCTAATAATAAGTGGAACATTACCCAATTTTAGGACTTCTGACGTAAAAAGAGACCAAAACTCAGGGTCATCCTTCGTGGGACCATATATATTAATCAAAATGTAGGACTATGCCATCAATTTTATTTCTGAATACTTATGTAATATTTGAAGATTAAATTATTTTGCAAATAAGATAGCAACTCCATTTTTAGGTTGAGCCTGAGCCAGCACGCAAGCGCTGCTCTGCGAAGAGCTGTGGTAGTTGAGTATGGAGAGAAGCTTTGCCCACTCCCGCCGCCCTTATTTTTCATTGGCTTGTGTGTTTGTCCTTTGTAAATGCTGGCATCTGATTCATTATGAGGCATGTTAGTCCCTCCTTAGTACAGCCATGTCATCAGTTGTATACTTCCATGGCAACTGGCCCCTTTACTTGATTGTTACACAGGGCATGTACTATTTCCTTCGTGCACACGTAGCTTTACGCAGCTTTGTCTGTGCCTTCTCCTCTCCTCCCCCATTTCCCTTCCACCCTCCAGTTGTCCGTGCCTTTTTCCCCCACCCTCCCTCTCTACTGATGTCTGTGCCTTCTCCCCCCTTCCCTCCCATTGTCCGTGATGGCAATGAAGGACTGGGTTTTTCTAAGACCCAGCGGTGCCAGGGAACAACACCTGAAACCTTCGTGGGTTACCTGTTCTGGCGTACCAAACACAGAGACACGGGACACTTCCAGCGGCGTCAGAGATCAGCGTTTATTTTACTGCAGGGATACAGAGGTCACAAGAAGTACACAGCGTGTAGGTTCTCGGAGACTGCTTCAATTTGCAAAAGTGGATCGCTCCTTTTATACATGTTTTTCCCATAGCCCAATATAGTGAACAAAGATTACAACTCAGTTCCCACAATAAACTTCAAAAGGGTCGCGTTCATGTTTCAGGAGGCCGGAACATGATTACCACAGTATTGCCAGTTCCCAACTGTAAAAGCATATAAAACACATTCCATCCTGATCGTAAACACATTAGGAGAAGGGACAAAAACAGATGCAAAGGAAGAACAAGGATGCACAACAGGTTAAAGAAGAGTGTTAGGAGTAATAAAGGAAACTTGATAACGGGATCAGAGATACCGTGTCTAATGTATGCATGGCTGAAACAATAGACCGGCACGGCAAGATGAACCTCGAGCGGGGCCATCTGCCTTCGTCGTGTCGTTTCCCTCATCATAAAAGTCATACTTAAGGGAACACGTGTCTCTCGCGTAAGCTTGAGAGTCCCAGGGTCACGAAGCGGACAGAAGTCCGTTCGCTGGCTACTTGAGGGCAAGAAACAAAATGGATGCCGTATCTAAAATGGAACCCGAGGGTTCAGATGAATAAACCCAAAAATAAGACGAACCATACGTGGTTGCGTAGCGAAACTGCGTACACCCACTATACTCGTCATTTGCGGTTCGTAGATACCCAACTCATCCATATTCGTCACCACTCAAAAGTGTCGTTCCGTCCCACACGGAACCTCAGACGCTCCTTTTGCCCTCATGTAGGCAAGCACTAGTCAAGATCAGAATCTACTTCAATATTCATCAGGTCGTTCAGTTGCTGCTGGAACATCATTCTATTCATCAACGTCTCCTTGGTAACAGATGGTCGTCTTATACACGTTGTAGCACATAGGCCACATAAGGCAGGACCACACTGTACACAAAGACAACACGTGAACAGAAACGTTACAACAACCCCTACGATCATCAGAATCTTCCAACCCCAAGTTGACATCAGGCCCCAAAACCATCCTAGGAGCGTCCAATTACCTTCGTCCACGTGTATGGACTCGGAGATCTTGTGCAACTTCGAGATGGCTTGGTAAACAGTTGGAGCATTGTCAGGAATATAAATGCAACAACTCGAATGGATAACTTTACACACACCACCTCTATCTGCGAGAACGACATCTAGAACCATACGGTTCTGTAACGTCATGAGTCTATCCGCCTGAAGTTCAGCTGTGAGATTACCAAGGGCACTTGCAGTAATATTAGCAGTCGACTCTACTACACGTGTCAGTTGTCTTAAGTTCCTACTATTAACCATAGGTCCCCAAAACGGCAGGAAACCCTTAAAGAAGTCTCCTGCTTCTTGACCGGCAGTATCCTCTTTGCTAATAACACCTCTCACAACTCTAGTTTTGTGATAATCTGAGGCGACAGTGAAAGTCGGTGGTAGAAGATTCGCAATATAACAGGTACCCGAAAAATCACGGTGTAACCATGTATATGCGCGTTCATAACATACAAAATAAGTGCCCTTGGCGGTCAGAAAAACAGGGGAAGAGAGCATCGGCAGAACATACGTGTCGGTGCAAGCACTGTTCCCAAGTTGTGCTCTCGGATTTCGACCCAAACCTTTCAAGCAGAAATTACCGAGGTGTGGTACAATCCATATTGGGGACGAGCTCTTAAGCTGTCTATCACCCACTGACGTACTATACTCAGCCTCGCTCAGATCCTTGTAAGCCTGTACCTCCTCACTTGGGATAAGCGATGCATCAAAAACATCTCTATCTAAATCCGCTATCGCTATCGCCAAAGGTTTGTGATACGGCCCAGGACCAAAATTGGCAGAACGTGGCTCTCGACTGGGGTAGGAATCTAGTGCACTACGGAACATAGTTTGGAATGCTCGAGCCGAACCCTGGGAGCTGTAGGGAAGAACCAAATACGGAATACCCCTATCCATGGTATGTGGCATTAACCCACACACCCAACAATTGGTAGTGTTCATCACCAACTGATGCTGATGTAGAAGTTGAACAAAGGAGTTGTTCATGAACTCCGCACGTCTAACCTGTTCATGTTGAGGCAGAGGATGAAAAGAATGTGGGGAAACAGTGGTGAGGGGGCTTAGTTTAGGAGAAAGGGTAGGTGAAACAGAGGGTAATAACAACTGTACTCCAAAATATACTCCACCCACCAATAACATAGATATGGTCAGGAACAGTAGGAACACCTGAAACAAAAAACATTTTGTACATACAACTTTTCTTAATTCTGATCTCTGCGCCGACATCCTTTCTGCTTCCAATAGCTTAGAGAATGCCATCCTCTACAAACCGTCCGTGACGTACTTGACGCACTTCGTTCTGAGAAGCGATTATCAATCCCCAGGAGTTCCCAGGAATCGACAAAAGTAACCGACCTAGCGTCAGAAGCCTGCTAAACAGAAAGGAGTACCCACACGGCCCTACGGTGACCCGGATGGAGAGGTTTCCTCGCAAAAAAAAAACTCAAATCACAAATCTCTTAGCCGCGGGGCAGCACATAAAAACTCAAAAAGAAAGGATATAATTGTCCATAATGTTCATAACATCAAAAAAACAAATATATATATATATAACTAATTTTTATTAGTCCTTGAACGAAGAAAATATCGGCTTCTTCCAGGTTGAGTTTGTTCTACAAACAATTGTTCAGCTGGCGCAACAGTGTTCGATGAAATGGACAACGAGTCAGACCTTTGGTTCTCTGCTACCGATGACTCTTCATGTGGGTTTGGCAGTGACAAATCATTGCCCCTAGGTTGAGCGTCGCTAAACGGCACAAAGTGCAAAGGAGTCTCAGTTTCTGTTGCCGAAATCCCAGTCCTCACCCAACCATCCGTTGGTAAGGGGATCGGCACCTTCTTCGTGTGACTGGCGTGTACCCAATTCTTCCTGCCCTCCAGTCGAACCGCAGTCCTCGTCGTCAATAAGACTTGGAAGGGTCCTACAAATCTTGGCTCCAAGTTACGCTTTCGACCAAAATTTCGGGTAACGACCCAGTCCCCTGGCCGGAGCTGGTGTCCAGGACCCTCTGTCTGCGCCGGTAGAGCTTCAAAGACCTGTTGATGGATTAACCGTAGTTTAGTGGTCAAATCATGCAAGTAATCAATTAACATTGGATACTCAAGACTATCAAAGGCCCTTGGTCTCGGAACCCCCCAAATATTCGCAGGGCGGCCGAACACAATCTCATATGGGCTAAGCCCTACTCGAGAGTGTACGGTCGCTCTGGTCGATAGGAGGGCCAGAGGCAAGGCATCAGGCCACGATAAACCAGTCGTAGCTTGAATCTTGGGGAGTTTCAGTTTCAGGGTACCATTGTACCCTTCAACCAAACCCGCTGCCTGAGGATGATTAGCACTATGGAATTTCTGACAAATTCCAAGGCCCTTACACACACTCTGCATTACACTTCCCACAAACTCACTCCCATTATCCGACCATACAATCCGTGGCATTCCGTACCGAGGAAAGTATTCCTTCAGCAGGATTTTTGCTGTGGACAGGGCAGTGTTATCCTTAAGAGGATAGGCCTCAATCCATCTGGAGAACACACAAACCACAACCAAAACATACTTTAGGTTATTGCATCTCTCCATATGGATAAAGTCCAGCTGGATAACCTCAAAGGGACAAACAGGAGGAGCAAAATGACCAGGTGGAGTGGGGGTACCCTTGCCAGGATTGTGCATCAAACACACCATACAATTCTTAACCACTCTCTCGGCACATTTTTCAATACCCTCATTTCTCCATACAGGGGACAAGAAC
Organism: Triturus cristatus; assembly: GCF_964204655.1. NCBI lineage: Eukaryota > Metazoa > Chordata > Amphibia > Caudata > Salamandridae > Triturus > Triturus cristatus. The sequence continues at coordinate 1,015,738,323 of NC_140588.1, forward strand.
CTGCATATGCCTTTCGCACTGATATGTGCCAACCCATGAGCCATCGTCACAACAGCTAATACATACGCATCTGGTAACATCCACCTCTGACATTCCGTCAGGTCAACCCAACATCCATACATATCCAACTTTCCCGTACTTTCTTTCCACTTAGTCTTCTCAGCTTTGGTAGCCTCGTTCTGAATTGCTTTCACACTCTCAATAGTATTTTCACACATACCAGTCTCTGTCGGCCACCTTACTGAACTCGTGACATACATTCGGGTCGCAAGATCCTTAGCCGTTTCCTTAGCAATCTCATACGAAAATGCATTACCACGACCGACATCGTCCGTCACTTTCCGATGTGCACTACATTTAACAATTGCCACTTGTTTAGGCAGTGTAAGTGCATCCAAAAGGTCATTCACGAGCTGTCCATGCTGGATCTTCGTACCATGCGATGTCATAAATCCTCTTTCTCTCCACAATCTTCCAAAGTTATGCGCAACACCGAATGCATACTGACTGTCGGTAAACCCATTCACTCGCTTTCCTTTAGACAAAACGCACGCTCTTGTCAATGCGATCAACTCTGCAGCTTGTGCTGAATTCTGATTCAATCTCGCAGTTTCCACAATCGTGCTCAACGTTACTACAGCATACGCAGTCGTCACATCACCATTCGGCAATTTAAAGCACGACCCATCCACATACAAGGTACCATCGGGATCTGTCAAGGGAGTGTTTTTCAGGTCCACACGACCTTTTGTTTCCTCCTCAGTTCGTAAATAACAATCATGTGGTGGCACATCATCTGATTCCATATTAATCGGCAACAATGTCGCTGGATTCAGTACATTACAACGTTTGATCTGTATATGACTTGCCAAAAGGGTCAGCTCGTACCCAGACAACCTTGCACTCATCAGATGTTGAGTCTTTGTCCGATTCAAGAGAGTATCAACTGCATGCGGAACCATCACCATGAGCATATTATCCATAACAAGACCTGCGGACTGTCGTATAGACGCCGCTGCTGCCGCTGTCGTCCTCAAGCAACTTGGCAATGCTCTAGCTACCGGGTCTAAGGTCGAGGAAAAATATGCACACGGGCGCTGCTTGTCGCCAAATTGTTGCGTTAAAACACTCAACGCACAACCTTCCCTCTCGTGAACGTATAATGTGAATGGCTTACTATAATCAGGAGTACCTAACACGGGAGCCGAACACAGCGCATCACGTAGTTCAGAAAAACTTTTCTGACATTCCTCCGTCCACGGCAAAGGAGTCGAAACATCCTTGCACGTGAGAGCTATCAATGGCTTCGCTAACAGTGAAAAGTTCGGAATCCACTGTCTGCAGTACGACGTGATACCCAAAAAGGCACGCACATCTCTCTGAGTTGTTGGCACAGTCATTCGAGCAATTGCTGCGATTCTTTCAGGGGTCAACCTTCTTCCCGCCTTTGACAATAAGTGACCTAAGTAGGTAACTTCTTGACAACAATATTGCAATTTAGAAGGTGACACTTTGTGGTGTAAGTCACAGAGATGCTGCAACAGTGACACAGTAGCAGTCTTGCAAATTTATTCAGTATCTGCGGCTACCAACAGATCGTCAACGTACTGAATCAAAGCCGCACCAGTCGGCAGTACAAATGCATCCAGTTGACTCTTAAGAGCTTGGCTGTAGATCGATGGACTCTCACAATAGCCTTGAGGTGCGCGTTTGAACCGGAAACTGCGACCTCCTAACGAAAATCCGAACAAATCACGACTTTCCTCAGCAATCGGAATGCTAAAGAACGCATTCTTCAGATCTATTACCGAGAACCATGATGCAGAGGCTGGAATCAGAGTCAGTAAAGCTGTAATGTCTGGAACCACAGGAAACTGTGGGACAACAATTTTATTGACTTCCCGTAAGTCGATAACTAGACGGTACACGGGAGGCTTGGACGGATCAGTTCGTTTCAGAATAGGCAACACGGGACTATTACACACGTTACCTCGTGTCTCCTCGATAACATCTTTACCGATCAGATCGTAAATGATCGCTAATAGTGCTCGTTCACCATCAAGAGAAATTCGATACTGTGGTATGCGTGGTAAGCGCGCATCAACTTTCAATTGAACAACATAAGGTGGGATATCCAACAGGCCCACATCATTGGGACCTGTTGCCCACAAAGAAGCTGGAAGAGAACTCAATTCCGGTGGGAGCTTATCGATCGATAGATACATAGGGGAAATCACATTCTCACCCAACGTGAGCTCCACACCCGTAGGAGAGCAGTACAAAGTCGCATGTAACCTCTTCAACAAATCCAAACCCAAAAGATTCTCACCACAACCAGTAGTCAAAATCAAAGGAGCTTCTAGCTCATGAGACCCAATCGTAAGTTGCAAGGGGCTAGAAACTGGATTGCTAACGGGGGCGCCAGAGAATCCAACGGAAACATTCGTTAAGCCAGACAAAGGCGCGCCAGGGAGTTTCGAATGCATAATGGAACTTTTTGCTGCACCAGTGTCCAACAGAAAAGGCTCAACGATACCCAATGTAGCTACGTCAACATAAGGCCCTCTCTGATCAACCGGAACTGATACTTCTCCCTTCCTTCGTCTATGGCTGTCCTAGTAGATACCATCCATATCAACATCACGCTCAACGTAACAGTCATCCACATGATACTGTGCAGATCTACCGGACGATGGTTCACGTCGATCGAAACAATTCTGCGAGTCTGAGGAAGTGGCAAAACGCTCGGCCTGACTCCACGACCTCTACCACGTGAAGCTTGTTGAGGACCACCACGTCCTCCTCGAGCTGACACACCATTATTCCTATCACGGAGAACCGGACAATTAAACTTCAAATGGCCCTCCCCTCGACAGTACGCACATTGATTGTATCCCAACACAAAACGGGGTGCGGGAGAGTCATTTCGCGTCTGCGATCTAGAGAACTGTGATTGCGATCTATTTGGCTGTTGCGAATCATTAAAATTCGAGCGCGGAGGATACGCTTGCTGCAATAAGACCTTAGTTTTAAGATCCTTTGTTTTCTTATCTGCACGTTCACTTTCCTCCTTTTCCCTATTTTCGTAATATTGGGCCGTAGCCAATATTTGAGCAGTGGTAGAAACGGCCCACGAACTCTCAGAATTTTTCAACTTATTACTAAGTTCGGGCAACAAGTTCGACACAAACTTATCAACAAACAGCCGCTGACCACCCTCTGAGCCCATGTCCTGGCCACTATGATCGACAAATGCTTCCTCAAATCTCGTAAAGAAGTCGGAGACGCTTTCATCCCTCTTTTGCTTGCACGCGGACAGCTTGTCCCAATTAACGCGCATCGCTGGCATAAGCGTTTTCATGAGGGTAATAATCCTCTGGGGCAATGCCACAATAAGCTGCTCAGGCTTAGCCCCACCGACTTGCTGAGCGTCTGCCGCTGTAAGGGCAGCCCAGTCACCGCCTAACTCAGCCGCGTGATTCTCGTGACGAATTTTCGCCCAAATCGGCTGAGGCACTACATTGCCAAACAACATATCAATATCAGCTAGATTCATAACAGTAGCATCCACCAATTGGGACAACTCCTTATAATAACCTGCTGGATTTTTACGGGGATCAGGCAAAGTTTGCTTCACCTGTAAGACTTCCGATCTTTTCCAAGGGAGGTGTATCCACACTCTCTGAAAACGGCCTGGAACAGCAGGGTTAGCATTAGGATCGCCTGGCATCCATACTGGGGGAACTTCCCGCATCGGATATTGACCAGGTTGCGCCATCCATGCTGCCGTCTCCTCCTTAAACAATGCTCGAGGGTGCACTGTACATCGAAAGGATAACAAACGTTCTAGAGCTTCTCGAACTTTGTCACCTACAACCACACCAGTTGTGAACCGATGCTGGAGCTCAGAAACCTCAGACGGTACAGTATCTACCACATCGTGATCCCACTCCTCCTTCAACGATTTACACAATTCCTCAAACACGAATCGTTGAGTGGGCGCATTAAACTGAGAAAATGTGTCAAACACTACACGCGAAGGATATTTAACAGGATTACGAATCCATTTACGTGCCATTTTTACCAGCGATTCGCGTTCTCTATCGTCAGGAAGCTGGCTGCGCCTCTGAGCGACATCTGAAAGAGTCGAGCCGAGTATTGGCCCAAAAAGCGGAGAATAAAGAGAAGCAACAGCAGTCAAGAGACGACTACGAACAGAAGGAGAAGAGGAAGAAGATCCAGGCGCGGCGACAGTAGGGGTAGAGGCAATAGAAGTTGACGCGGCACCAGGAGTAGCAGGAACAACAGACTGAGGAGGGACATGAAAAGGCGCAGTAGGAAGAGAAGCCGGTAAAAGAGGAGGAACGATCTGTGGCACAAGGGGATTCGGGAGAGCGGGAGGAACAGCGGGCTGACCAGCAGCCGCCAAAACAGCAGGTGGAGGAAGAGGTAGAATCACAGGACCCAGAGTATCGGGAGCATAGGGGGGTGGTGATTTCAACAGATAAGACAATAGCGAATCCTCTACCGCTTCTTCTCCTGACTTATCATTGTTAGGCGGTAGTACCGGATAACACTTATCCACCGCCATATGATGAAGTCGAGCACTAACTTCCTGCTCTTTCTCATCTTTGTCTCGCTGATACTGTTCAGCATCTCGCATCACCGCGATAACGCCTTCTCTTTTACTTTTCTTACTCTGCTTGATTTCTTTCTGCTTGGCCTCTTTCCGCCACAACCGGAAGGAATCAAACATGGCCGGCCTAGCCTTCTTTTTAAACAGTTTAGCTTCCAAATTATCTAAAACGGCAGTTTCAAAACTACCATGAGATGGCCAACTAAGAACGCCATCATTTTTAGTGTAGCGGACCCAATATTCATTATACACGATAGGACCTACGCCATGGCGACTATAGAGCTCATAAATCGGAGTTCCAACCGGAGGTATCGGGCATGAATCCTCCAGCCGGGAATCCATTCTGCAACATTTAAGAAACCCAAACAAAGTACTACGGCTAGGCATCGCGCACACTAACCGAGTTTACAAACTTCAAGGGCTATCGAAATTACGATATCCTCGCAAAAAGTTTGCGAGACCCTCGGTTTTTGGCAATTGCAATCGTCAAATAAAACCCAACAACTAAGAACCACAAATGCTATGGTACCATGTAAACAACAAAGGAACACAGGGAGCGACCCACAAATACTTAACTGAAAGAACAATGGCGTCACCAGGAAGGCCCGTCTATCGTCTCGCCGTACAAAGGACTACGCCAGGCGCCAAAAACAGGTCGACAGTCAGGGCATCAGTCCGTCGCAGCCGTCAGGAGGCGGGGATCTTCGCGGGAAAAGACGTCGGGCCACTTATTTCGACAACTGGATCGATGAAGCGGGGTGCACCTTCCCTCGGAGATTTCACACGAAGTTCCTCACGATCGTCGGGCTTTGGACCGGTACCGCTGATGTTGGCCAACGTTGGGCGCCAACTGAAGGACTGGGTTTTTCTAAGACCCAGCGGTGCCAGGGAACAACACCTGAAACCTTCGTGGGTTACCTGTTCTGGCGTACCAAACACAGAGACACGGGACACTTCCAGCGGCGTCAGAGATCAGCGTTTATTTTACTGCAGGGATACAGAGGTCACAAGAAGTACACAGCGTGTAGGTTCTCGGAGACTGCTTCAATTTGCAAAAGTAGATCGCTCCTTTTATACACGTTTTTCCCATAGCCCAATATAGTGAACAAAGATTACAACTCAGTTCCCACAATAAACTTCAAAAGGGTCGCGTTCATGTTTCAGGAGGCCGGAACATGATTACCACAGTATTGCCAGTTCCCAACTGTAAAAGCATATAAAACACATTCCATCCTGATCGTAAACACATTAGGAGAAGGGACAAAAACAGATGCAAAGGAAGAACAAGGATGCACAACAGGTTAAAGAAGAGTGTTAGGAGTAATAAAGGAAACTTGATAACGGGATCAGAGATACCGTGTCTAATGTATGCATGGCTGAAACAATAGACCGGCACGGCAAGATGAACCTCGAGCGGGGCCATCTGCCTTCGTCGTGTCGTTTCCCTCATCATAAAAGTCATACTTAAGGGAACACGTGTCTCTCGCGTTAGCTTGAGAGTCCCAGGGTCACGAAGCGGACAGAAGTCCGTTTGCTGGCTACTTGAGGGCAAGAAACAAAATGGATGCCGTATCTAAAATGGAACCCGAGGGTTCAGATGAATAAACCCAAAAATAAGACGAACCATACGTGGTTGCGTAGCGAAACTGCGTACACCCACTATACTCGTCATTTGCGGTTCGTAGATACCCAACTCATCCATATTCGTCACCACTCAAAAGTGTCGTTCCGTCCCACACGGAACCTCAGCAAGTTGCCAACCATTTACAATGCAATAGGTCTCACGTAAATTGGAGACCTATTGTATTGCAAATGCTTGTTAATTATTTCCACGCTTCCCGCTCAATGCGCTTTCATTACTCTCTTTGGTCTCAAAGCACAACGGGACCGGCAGGGACCGGCAACACTGAAGGTTTGTGAGTGGCATCTGTCAGAAAGGCTATCGCCACAAATGAGAACAACGCAGACTAGCAAGGGCGAATTGCCATCTTTGACAGTGTTGCTTTCATTGCAACTCCAGGGTTCAGTTGGTAACAAAGCCATTTTAAATATTTAGAAAAAGATCACGTGCCAAAAGCCTGCTTTGATGTTAGAGAACACTGCCATGGCATGCACCCAGAAGACACATCAATACTTAAATTCCCCTTTCATGATCTTTGGTCTTCGCAATAAACCCAAATGGACCTGTCTCTGACATAATACACCATAATCCAATGTGCAAATGTCGGTCATTCAGCCCCACCCATGTGCATCACTCTTCTTTCAGTATCATCGAATTGAATGGTGTAATAGTGCCTTGTTGCCAATAAATGTGCGCACTGTCTACCCTTAATGCACAACATTGTGCCACCTGTTCACTCAAGCCATTGTACCCTCCATACATGCACAGCACTCTGTTGCCTGTGCATGTTTCCCGCTGTACCTCTTACGTTCAGAGTGACAGGATCAATGTTACACTTTCATGTGAGGTAATAAAATGGATAGATCTGGCAGGCAATGCAAGCACTCTTGTCAGGATTGGAACCCCAAAGCCATTCTATCTTTTCTTTCTTTCTCAACATAGGGGTTATTCATTCAACGGTTAGAGTACTTCTGAATTTGTTGTACCCTGGCTGGGCTGCGTCTTTTCTGGGAGCCACCTCCTCCTTCAGGCTATTTTAGACACCTTCAATTGAAAGCCAAGGGCACACTAGCTAGCTTCCAGTACGGGGCAATTGCACCAGTTAAGCAAGGCTAGCCAAGACTAGCAAAGTAAATGCCACCCTCTGAAATGCCTAGGAAAGATATCTTGATTGTGCATTGACTCCGTGTGGAATACGTCACAGGGAGGAAATAACACCACACCCTTCTCTTCCTGTCCAACTTAAGTGTACTTCCTTCCTAGCCACTCAGCTGAAACTTTTGTCACCTGACCAGCAGTGAGATAGAGATGCTAAAAAGTGGCTTCATTCCCTGAGCTTTGTAGATATGCGTCTCTGAAAATGCCACTTGTTTCCCATTTGTACAATATACACATACTAAATGGAAGTGAAAACAGCAACACATGTTGCTAAATGGCAGATGCCTCATCTCACCGCCTGTCACAGTTTCAGAGCAGACTTCTGCTCGTGGTCAGAACAGTACTCTTGGTTCCTGGCAGCCTCTGTACTTCTTCTATTGAAGGTGTGAGTGCATGCACCTGCACGTGTCAGAGGTCGAATTGTCATGCATATGCCATGGCTTGCTTCACATTCTGGCATGGATTGGACTGACGTGCAGTGCTTTTCACCCTTACCAGGATCCCAATGTCAAATATAGTTGGCACCGGAACCAGTATTTTGAGGCGTGTATATTAAGAATATTAAGAATGATATATTGACCTTTGGCTCCATTTGGCATAATTGACAGCTCAAAATACAGGAGCCTAGCCAGTTTCTGTCTTGACCTTGACACAGACCAGTATGGTCAGCTCGTTTTTTTGCAACAGAAGAAATGGGGTGAGGTTTCTAGAACCTTCGCCTCACGTTGGGTAAAAGGTATTAAAGGCGGGAAATCTTTGTGGGCAGGTGGGAGCTAATTTGTGGAGTAGACGTACTGCCACAAAGTAATCTGGATTTGGGTCCTGATCGAACTCCTTCCTGGGCTGTCGAAGGGCTCCTCCAGCTTGAGTTGGCAAAGATGTTGCATGATCGATCGGTGAGGTGTTACTTACATTGTGTATATAATTTCTAAGTTTCTTTGCGCTTTGCTACATGTATATATACCACATTTTATTCTGGTTTTGTGCTTGAGTTACTTAATATTTGGGAGTTTGCATTAGCCGATATATATTTTGGCTTACTTTCTAAAATATTAAATTAATAAACGTGTGTGTCACTTTAAATGCACCTGAATTTGTTTTCTTGCCTCGCCTTAAGAGAGTGCTGGGTCTTGTTTTATCGCCTCATCTTTTGGGAGTGCTGTTTTACGTCTGTTATTTGAAGGTGCAGTAGTGCATTTGCCTCCTCGCAGGAGTGCAGGATTCAGGTTGTGAGAAGTTGGCCTGGTATATGTTGTCCACTAATTAAAGTGGGCACCTTGCACCAGTCCAAATGACCCTTATGGTGATTAGGTTAAAGATAATCTTCATGAAAGCTATCCTAAAGCAGCTTCCTTTACCAGAACAGAACCTCCTGAGTAATCGAATGAAAGGAGAACCACACAAGTCTTATATAAAAAATATGTATTTATTACTAAACACTCTCTACTAATCTCTATACAAGAGTAGAGCACAAAACACACAATACTTAATCAATAGAACAACAGTAAATAGCACAATACATAGCGGGCTCCAGGGGGGGACCGAACCATATAACAAAAAATGGTATAACAACAATGACTTCAATAGACACATGGCCTAGAGCCTGTAGAATCACTGGGGCCCCAAGGAACCACCCAAAGGAGTGACACAGGGAGCCCACGGAGGACGGGTGCAGTGTGGGAACACAGATGCGTGCTCCGGACAACTCTATGGGAAAGTCACGGTTGGAAAATTACAGTTTAAGGACATTTCGGAGAGGACTTCAAGCAAACCCTTTGGAACATAGAAGGTTCTAAGGCCAGCACCCTTTGGAGTACCAAGGTACCCATGTTACCTATCCCAGAGGAGCCGGGTGCATAGGGGTCAAGTGGTGTCGGAAACCCTCGTAGTTTTCAATAGCGTGATGCGATGAAGTGCTGCTGCCGGGAAGATAAAAAGTGTCCCGTGGAATCCAAACCTGGGTCCGAGGTGAGAAGAACCTGAAAGCAAAGGGGACAGAGTCTGGGTCACTTCAGGGTGACCAGGGGCTCGATGGACGAATGCCCACCGATGTTGGGTGCTTCAGGTGTGAAGATAGGATGCTTGACTCTGCAGCCACGGGGACCAGGAGATGTCAATGATGACCAAAGTACAGAGGTGAGCTGTCCCACAAAGGATGTCGAATGATGAGGGGTCAGTGTCCGGATTGAACACCAACAAGCCTTGGCAAAGGCAACCCACGCAGGCAGAGGAAACAGGTTACGATGTGGACCAGCAAGGTCCAGGAGACTCCCCAAGCTATGGGGAGTCAGGGTACATCTGAAGCCAAAGGAAAATCAAAGAGACCCTCGGCAGGACCCACAGGCCAACGGACCAGGGCTCGTGAAGGGACCTCAAGCGGAATCACAAAGCACCAGCCCACAGAGCACTCGTGGAGTGGAGGCTGGAGATCTTTGGTGGAAATACTACTCTGGCTTGGGACTACACGTAGTCCAAAGCACAGCCTCAAGGATCACCAAAAAGCATATGCTGCTGCAAAAGTACACAGTGCACAGGGGTTTGGGTTGCACAGTCCCCATGAGGGATACTGGTCTCAGGATTGCTGAGAGTAGATCGACCTCAGGGAAGCTTTGGAACCCACCTCCTGTGTTGCCGAAATCTTCGGAGTCCTCAGGAGCTCGGGAGATGCAAACCGGTCAGATGCGTCTAGGTGCCTGCTGCTGCAGGGGAGTAACTCCTTTACTCCAAGGGAGATTCTTCTGTCGTCCAGCGAAGTGTAGACCGTCAAAGTACTTGGTTTCTGTTTAGTCCAGGTAAAATCCAAAGTCCTGTAATCAGGTTTCCCACTTTATACCCAGTGAAGGGGTTGGACTGACTCTAGGGTTCCTCCTAGGGGAGGGGCAGGACAGAGGGGAGGCTACACCCATGTCCTTTGTCCAGTTTCGTGCCAGAGCAGGAACAAATGTCCTGCAACTGGTTTGAGCTCGACTATGCATGAGGACACCAAATGTGCCCCCAGTGCAGACTTTCTGGCACTCTCAGAGTGCGCCCACCCAGCCCCAATACACTAAAGCCTGTCTGGGAGGTGGTCACACCTCCCTGTGACAGGAAACCTATTATGAGGCCTTCCTCTGCTCGAGCTTGGCTCAGCAGCAGGAGTGCAGACTCGTGTCTGTGGCTGGCAGCATCCATTTTGTGATGCCCAGGTCGAGAAAGCTGGTACCGGGTATACCGGTGTTTCACATAAGTCCCTCTAGGAGGGTGGCATCATACCTCCCCTGCCAGTTACTGGCATGGAGGTATGATTCCAAGGTGTTTGACACCAAGCACGACATGTTTCTAATCAGCCGTTTTAAAGTTAGTATTTACCGCATGGTTATAATGCACTTAATTATATATGGTTGGCTGCATCACAGACAACCCGGGAAAATAGGTTCCGAAGGCTACAGAGGGGCTCTACTCATGCCGGGGCACCCTCTCACATAAAGCCCAGCGCCCTACCTACAGGATTGTTACGGCCTGCCATAGGGGTGACTGATAGGTTTATATGTGTAGTGATTTAGAATAGATATAGAGAACCTATATCTAAGTAAGGGGTGCATGCACCTCCTTACACAGGCTGCAGTAGCAGACCTGTGGTGTCATTTTGAATGGCCTATCAGGGGTGGTACAATACATGCTTCAGCCCCTGGGAGGCCTCTGGGGTACCTATGCCCTGGGTTCATGGTGTACCATATACTAGGGACTGATAAGGGTGTCCCAGTATCCAATCTGGAGTGTCCCTAAAGTACATGCAATCAATTTAGAGGAGAAAACAGATAGACTGGGGTCCTGAATAGCAGATCCCAGTCAGTCTAAGTCAAAAATAGTGATACATCAGCAAAAAGTGGGGGTAACCATAAGAGGCAGATCCTACTACACAGGTGTGTTCTATTGTGTCAAATTACATGCACTACTTTTTTGGTGTCACGAACAGGATAAGAAAGAAAATTCAAAGGGGCAAGAAAAATGTTTTCCTGAAAAACAAAGGCAGATTCCAAGATACCAATTGAAATACCTAGATGGTAGGTAGTCCCATATGGTATGCTTGCCCATGAGTGGGCTCATTGCGCAGGGCTGAGTGAAAATTGAATGTGTGTTTAGCTGACGCTCAGCCAGCACAAGTGGTTGCGTGTTTGCAAAATGTGCCTTTTGAGAAAAGGAAAGAGCTTAGCACATTATGGAGAAGAGGCTGGATCCTCTTGTGTGCTTATCGTAAAATGAATGAAAAATGTGTTCAGCGGCAGCACGAACATGAAAAAATAGAAATACAGTTTGTTGAAGCCAAAAATACCTCTATGATGTTAACATATCAGAATAAGTTATTAGAAGATAAGTTGGAAACTTACCAGACAGTGGCAGAAAAGGCTGCAGTATGTATTGCACAATAGAAGTACAAGAAAAGGAGGGGAATGGTTAACAAGAGAAAAGTACATTTAGCTATTGCAAAGGGAGGAATCGACTGGGACCCAGAAACGTGGGATGGGAATATTTGGGATTTTTCAGAGTTTTCAGACTCTGGAGGAGAGTGTGATCAAGCCAGTAGTCAGGGTGAGTCGGAAGAACGCAAAGTGGTTCAGGCGCAGCCCATACATCGTAGCAAAATACAGAGTGGTCCAAATTTTACACAGGGGGTTGCAATGGATTCTATGGATGATTTAACTCAGCAGAAGATTAATGTCATTTTAGATAGTTTCCGACAAAGACCAGGAGAAACTCTGCTTACATGGATGGTGCGGTTGCTTGATATGGGTGCCTCTAGGGTAATGTTGAATCACGGAGATGCAGTGAAGTTCTGCACACTCAATACTGACCCTACAGTGCAGGAGCAGTTTAGGAATTACAGGGGCAATAATCAAACCAACCTGTTACAATTGGCAGTGGTTGGATGCAGTCAGAAATACCTGACAGAGTCAGACTGGCCAGTGAATGATAAACCTTGGTATACATTGAGAGTTGCTATACAGAGATTTAACGAGGAAGAGATGAAAACTGCTATTTTTCTGGATAATGCACAGAAGTTGATGGATAGACTATTTACTGTGTCAGTGCCAGCCGCGGTCGGTAGTAGGAGTACCTGCAGGGTGGTGACGTGGGGAGGGGGAGGGGCAAGGTGGGGGGTAGTAAACTATGGATTACGGAGGTGTACAGGTAAGTAAACATATAAATTAATAAAACGAATTTCGTTGCGTGCACAGCATTGCATTTGGGGATGCAGTGCACGCAAAGAAATTCGTTTTATTAATGTATATGTTTACTTACCTGTAAACCTCCGAAATCCATAGTTTACTACCACCCACCCTGCCCCTCCCCCTCCCCACGTCACCGCCCTGCAGGTACTCCTACTACCGACCGCGGCTGGTCAGTGCAGAATAAAATAATCCATTTGGCTCCCCCTGCTTACAAACAGGTGATGATGACTTTGCTAATTAATCAGACTGGTAATCAATGTTCCCTCTAATTTCTTTCATCTGTGTGTGGCAGTGTAAGGTCTCTGTGCGCTGCAACCAAGACTATGTGCGTCAGGAACCAGACCGTGCGTGGGGGTGCAGCGCCACATATCACTCCAAACTTTTGCTTAAAAAAGTGAAAAGACAGTGCATTTCCACACATGCAGCACCACATGAATGGTCTTAAAGCAGGTTTTCAATTTAGATACACATGCCATGACATGAATTGGTTACACAGGCAAGTACACTTCAGGTTCAGAAAAGCACAGGACTCCAATGGGTGTCATTCGCGAAAGCTGGTCATGTGCAGCTGTGTCAACCTCTCAAAGTTAATTTTTGTGAAAAGATGGACTCTTCTTGCTGTAGACTGCAGCCTTCATCTTCATTTGACAACTTCAACAATTGCCAAATACTGCGGGAAACAGTGCTTAATTTGTAAAACAATAAGTGCCGGGGCTCAAAGCTTAGCTCAGAAGATGTGCATTGTTTTCTGTCTATGGCCCTGGATGAAAGTTTGTTGGGGAAAAATATGTAACGGTCCCCAGAATTTAGTGCTGCTGGGTGTGGGATCACCGGATTCACTTGAATCACTAACAGGAGAGCAGAAATACACTCAAAGCTTCCCTCGACGATAATCCTCATTGTAGGAAAGATTACTAGTACAAAGCAATTGGACCAGGGTGTGGTTCAATTTATAGCAGGACCTCACCCGAAATCATGGCTGTCCCACAAAGACTTCTGCGGCACCCGTGTTTGGTCAGTAAAGAAAATATCATTTATAAAGACTAGTATTATTCCAATGAGCTAGCCTTGTTCTTCCATGTGTAATCTTCTAATTTGGGCTGTTTAATTGGAACCTTAATATATCCACAAACCGTATCTTTTTATTTCTCCACTTTCTTCCTTCTTGTTTCTCCACTTTCTTCCCATTAGCATCAAGCTTCTGAACTCCAGTGCCTTCATACATTTGCAGCAGAACCATTATTTTTTTCTTTGTAGTTGTAAGAGTATGCAAGTGTTACAGATTTACCCACTGTAAGCCTCAAATCTTGTTTACACTTCAACCCCCTTATCTCTCCATACTGCTCTAAATACGCCAATCATCATTGTGCACACTCATTTTATCAATTGTTTTTAAATAATTCCAACATCTGCCACAATTGTCTCATTCTTTTTCAACCGGTTTTCATTGTTTTTCCTTTTTGAAAGGTTTTGTTCTTGTAAATTGCCTCTCAATTTATCAATTCCATTGAACACTACCATACATTAGTTTAGTTTCACAGTGTGCAAAGATTACCAATCATTGAGAAAAGATGAATTGTGTGAAATATTATTTTTAATGTATTTGCTTTTTCTTGCTTGGGCATTTGGGCTGGATTTACAACTACATTCTGTTATGCATTCTCACTTTTCTGAGTATTCAAGAAAGTAAAACAGGGTGGACCTGGGCAACCACAATCTTTGTAGTTTTCAAGGTATAAGTGTCTCATTTCTACAAAAATAACTTTTCACTAAATCTAACATTTTCCACTAAATGAAAATCCACCAAGTTTAGGGTTAGTGAAAAGTCTGATTCCCACTCTATTTTTGCACCACTGTGAGCATGTCCTTTCATGTGGTGAAACCATTTCCTCCGCATTTCGATATTGTTTTAGATGTTTGCATAAACATACAAGTGTTTTGTGCATGTATTTGCAAATGTTTTGTGGAAGCAAGGAAGTGCCTACATTATGAGGATTTCTAAAGCCTTCGCATAGTCTCACCAGTATAAAAACTCCTTTTCTCCCTATTTTCTTCATCATGAATTTGATGTGCATTTTCTGTTAATAATTCCCCATTAATCTAAATTCTGTGAAACAAGAAAAGACATTTATTAATGTATTTCATTTTCCTTGGTACGTAATGCCACTTGTGATTAATGTTTCTGCTAGAGAGAGAGATCGAAGTTTTATCTAGTGGCAGTTTTGACTTACCATAAAGTAGCACAGAGGGTTAACATTCCAGTTGCAAAGAACAGATCTGTCTTTTATGTGAATAGCTGAGTGGATGAGTAAAGCCAGCCTTTACCAGCACTTTAAAACAAATGAAATGGAAATGAGAAAGGGCCGACGAAAAGATATGGGGCACTTGTGCAGGGTGGTAGTGAGGGAATCCGAGGAGGAGGTCATGGGGGGAATGGGTGGTGGGTGGGGATGAGGGGGAAGGAAAGATTGTTGCACCAGGTGCCACCAGCGCTAAAGCCAGCCCTGAATAAACAACATGGCAAGCTGACAAGTTTTGGATAATTTGTGGCAAAATCATAAGGCTAAGGCGGTATTCTTGAATGTTTCATGTTCAAAACAATATTACTTTGAATAAACAGCACTCAGTTCCATGAAATAATCGTTTACTCGCCATTAAAACACTTTAATATGATGAAAAATCCATGTTTTTCTATTTTCCAGTCTACCATTTTCCTGACATTTGTTACCTGAGTTACATCTTTTATGGCTCGGCTCGTGATCTGGCTCTTAGAGCCAGGCCAGACCCAGGTTCAGCTCTCCGCAAGGCTGTCCGTGTCCCCTAAGAAATGTAGTCTCTTCTATGCCCTTGGATGCTGCAGCACCTGCTGCACCCCAACTTCCAACGCATGTCTGATGTGAGGCACACACCCCGAAGACAAGGTTACCGCACTCTTCTGTCCTCACTCCAAAACACGAAAGCTAGTGCTGTGAAGCAGATTCAACATATCACAGCTCACATTCCTTGGAACAATTTCACTTGCCTAACAAACCAACATCTTCATTGAACTACCAAAAGCCTCCGTGCATTTTACACAACATGATTCGGCATCGTTAACTACTGGCAGTCCTGCCAAGTACCACGCATCAGGCGTCTGACTAATACATTTGAGTGTGGTGCTACGCATCAGCGCACTGAAATGCATTAGTCAAGCTTTTTTTTTTTGTCCTCATATGTTTGATCAGTATATAGCTGGAGATAAAAGAGATTTCCGACTTAGTCTCTTGCCTTCCATACAAGGTGATACCCGGTCACTCCACTGGGTAGGGGATGAAAACCATCGCGGGATCCCTGTCTACGAGGTCGACTTACTCTTTTCTCCCAGAGTACAGGTTCTTACTTAAGTTCTCTTTCCAGGTCCACCAATGCTTCTTGGTAAAACTCCTAGACTCTCGAGAACAGCCTGTTTTTACTGATGCTTAATATTTGGATTAGTAGTAACCAGTGATTCAAATAAAGATTGTATATGTGTGTATTTATAATAACAGGATACCCACACCAATCAGAAAAGAGTGAAGCAGTTTGTAAAGAAAGAGAGAGAGAGAGAAAGGTGGACTTCCATTGAGACCCGTGCTGTAAAAGAGTGAGAAAAAAGTTTCTCTACTACAGAGAGCATGCGTTCTCCACCCATTTGTCCCAGATACTCCAGTACTTCGTTCTCTAGTTGGAACGTGTTGCCCTGTCCATTTTGGCTATTCTGTGAATCGAATTTACCCATTCGTGTTCTAGGGGAGCAATAGGTAAGATCTACTTAATGCACAGCTCTCTACGTGCTAGTAGGATTAAAATAAAGATACGAGCCTTAAGAGGTTTAGATATATTACCAATAGAGTCTTCTTCCTGTATCACCCCAAATATTACCAATGCAAGGCTCACCTTCACTTCTTGACCCACTATGTCAGACAAGATTTTTCCCGCTTTCTGCCGAAAGGATTGGATGGAGGGCCACCACCAGAACATGTGCGTTTCATCTGCATTGATTTCTCCCCACTTTTGGCACTTCCTCAATTTTTGCAAGCCCACCTTTGCCAATTTTCGAGGCATCCAGTAGGCCTTGTGAATGGTAAAAAGGTTGTTTTTCTTTAAAGGTGCGGATTTCACACAATACCACAAAAGAGATGTAGATACTTTCCATAATACTTCTAATTCGTACTCCAGCAGTTCCCTCCTCCCAGTCTCTGTATACCATGAACTTGGGTCTTCTAAGGATTGGACCCACAGCCAGTACCATACCGAGACCTCTTTCTGTATCCCAGGACGCAAGGATATTTTTGCCTTCATTTTGGTTCCCCCTCTGTCTCAGAGTCTTTGCCCAGCATAATAACTGACAGTACTTAAAATGGGAGACCGAACCTTCTGTGATCTCCTGGAAAGCTTGCCAAGATATTAGCTCAGTGCCTTCCTGCAGCTGGCCCCATCTGCAGATTCCCTTTTCCTTTATCGAAATTGCTAAATAGTCTTGCAAGCAAGCTGGAGTTCCTTCAGATCTCCATATTGGCGCATAATGGCTGTAGTATGGAATCTGTAGCATCATCCTAGTTTGATACCACAATTTGCAGGCCCACTGAAGAGTCTTTAGTCTTATTTTTTTTAAAATTTGGGTCTCCGAACTTATAGAGAAAGTAGCTAGATAAATCTGGTGGACCGTACGTCAAGGCACGAAACAGGGGGGAGATGTTAGTAGAGTCTTCTAACAGCTGCCTAAAAACTTTCAAATGGAAGGCTCTCTGGTATTGTAGAAGGTCTGGGCTCGCTATACCCCCATTTTCCTTCTTTTCCCTACATTTCTTCCAAGCAATTCTAGGTATTTTTTCCCCCCAGATAAAACTGGAGAAAGCCCCTTGTACTTTTTTTTAATCCATTCCTTCTTGAATTCCAGTGGAATTGTGTTGAATATAAATGTATATCTGGGTACGATAGACATTTTTAACAGGTTTGACTTGCCCAGAAAGGATAAAGGCAAAGAGTCCCACTGCAGTACTTGCTTCTTGATTTTTGAAGTGACCAGTTCAAAGTTCACTTTTGCCAATAGATCCAAGTTTTGAACCACTTCAATCCCTAAATATTTTATCTTCTTTTTAATGAGTTCACTCTAGGAACTTGTGTTCCACTGCATAATCTCTGTTTTAGAGGGGTTGACAGCAAAGTCAGATATTTTACCAAAGTTGTCTAGATTTTCCCAAATAGCAGAAATTACTGGGTCTAGGTTTGTTCTGAAAACCATTAAGGCATCAGCGTAGAGTCCTATTTTCTTTTCCCACTCATTACAAGAAAATAAGATGATATTTTTACATGCTCTTAACTTAATGGCCAATGGTTCAATGTAAAGGTTAAATATGAGAGGGGAAAGTGGACAGCCCTGTCTGTATCCTCTTCTGATTTGAACTTGTTCAGAAAGAGTTCCATTTACTAATATCCGGGCCATAGGGCTTTTGTACAGGGCCTTAATTGCTGACCCAAACACTTCCCCCGTATTAAAACATTGGATCACTTCATAGAGAAAGGGCCAGCTGACCCTGTCAAAGGCTTTCGCAGCATCGCAAGTTATTATAATCAAGGGTCTTTCATATTCTGTGGCTAGATCTATTGCGCCAATTAGCTTATGAGTCAGATCCTCTAGGTGCCTCCCCTTCATAAAACCCTTCTGATCATTATGAATAATTGTGCTAACCATCCGCTTCAACCTTTTAGTCAAAATCTGTGTATATATTTTGTAGTCGCCATTAAGCAATGATATCGACCTATGTGATTCACATGCTCTACGATTTTTGTTGGGTTTGAGGAGAATGATTATAGTTGCTAAATCCCAAGAAGGAGGGGTCTCCTGCTTTAAAATATATGTTGAATTAAAAAGATTGAGCAGTATCGGAGCTAATTCTTCACTCAACAGGGCATATAGCTTGTTTGGGATAGCGTGTGCAGCCTTACCCTTTTTCAAATTCTTAATTGAGCTGTGGACTTCTGCCAATGCAAAAGGGGCAGATAGTTCCTCTCTGTTTTCATCACTTCACAACGGGAGATCTATGTCTCTAAAGAGGGCAGCAGTCTGATCATTATTTTGGAATATATCATCTGTCTACAGGTCCCAAAAAAAACGAACAAATTCCTGCTCGATAGCCCCGTCCTCTATGATAATATCACCCGTGGTTTGACTTTTCAGGTCCTTGATGTTATTTCTGGTCCGGTCTGCTTTGGCCTTCCAGGCCAAAAGCTTACCGCTACCCTCCCCAAATTCATAATTGGCAAGCCTGCTTGCTTCCCATCTTTGTTTTACCCTGAGTTCCAGATAATCTGCTAATTTTGTCTTGGCTTTGGCAAGAGCTGCATCTAGTAAAAGTTTAATATTTGTATCTAGGGTGTGGGCCAGATTTCCTTGAATTACTTTTACCTGGTCTTCTAAAGAGGTAAATACATTTTTCACTTTCTTATTTTGCATAGCGTTTTGACTAATTAGGATACCTCTAAGATATGCTTTATACGTATCCCAAACCTTGTTTAGGGGGGCCGTAAAAACTCTTTTGTTTGTTTTTTCACATTATCGATTATCGAAGTTTCAAGAAGGAGAGAACGATTTAGTGTCCAGCGTCGATATTGAGATTTACCATTAAGCTGAAGCTGTAAAAGAACAGCTGAGTGATCTGATAGGTGCTCCGGTATATGGGCAACCGTCTTAACAGAGTCACTAATGGAGCGAGATGTCAAAAAACAAATCGATCCTAGATCGATGCCCATGCTTTTTATTATGAAATGTGAAATTCCCCGACGCACCCCCCTTCTTGAGCCTTTAAACCTCCAGATATCAACTAGACTGTGATCCTGCATTATAGATTTCAGGACGGTTCTCATTCTTGGGGTTGCCGCAGTAGTCTTTTTAGAGGTGGTGTCTTTAACTGGATCAAGAATTACATTAAAATCACCCCCCATAATAACTGTATCATTAAATTCAAGTAACTGCAGCATTATTGTAGGTAGGGGGCAGAGGGTCATCCAAGTTAGGGCCGTAGTATGATACAAAAACTAACCATGTGCCCTGAATTTTTGCCCTAACAATCACCCACCTACCTAGAGGGTCAACCCTAGCTTTAGCATTAGTATATTGAGCTGATTTTTAAAAAATTATAGCCACCCCCTTGACTGTAACTGTTTGCAATGTACATATACAGTGGTCTACCCATGTTTGGGATTTAAGAATATCAAACCATTCTTCTTTTACCAGATGAGATTCTTGGATAAAAATGACATCTACCTCCTCAACTTCAAATATTCCATTATCTTCCTTCTCCTTGGAATCACTCTCAGGCCATTTACAATCCATGATAACACTCTTAGAGGTTTAGTATTATCTAGACCTGCCATAACTTATGTAAAGGGACCATACTGCTATATCTTAAGAATAGCATAAAAAGATAACCTCTCCTAAACTAGTGGTAACCCATAAAGACTAGAACAGCTAAAAGAAAACAAAAAGAAAAACAAATCGACTGGACCAAACATTGTAGGAATTTCTTTTTATTTTTATTTTCTCCCACTTGCTCCCCCACCCTGTGTGTCTTATATGATTCTCTATACTCTAAATTTTTACAAGTGACCCACCCCTTCCTCTCCGGGGCACCCTATCTGTTAACACGAGGTATTAGTCACACTTACAGAACTCCCCGACCCTGTGGTGATGATCATAAGGAGCTCTGATCAGCCTGGCACATGGCGCTTGATCTGCGCGCACTGCAGAGCTCTGGCTTGAGAACTTGTTGCTATAGCGATCACAGGCCATGGTAGTAGTGATAGTGGACTCTCTCTTTCACGCGGCCTGCCCGGCCTCGCCTATCTAAGACACAGGTTACGGGGGTGGTGCAGCGGTTTTAAAATATAATAAGCATGCGGTGGGTCTGGCATACATGTGGAGCCAACATAACGGCTTGTGTTGCTTTCGGGCATGCTGACATCATGATTGGGCCAGGGTATGGCACCCGGCTGCATAACCTGATTGTTTTAAATTTCCTGTGCAGCACCTGCTAGCCAAACAGGAGCCATGCAACACGCAGAAGAGCAGAAGATGATGTGGCTGTCCCTGATAACATGAATACTAACTCAAATGGTGACCATCAGCCCTGTAGCTGTGCACAATTAAGAAAAGAAAAGCAGAGTCTCAAACATAGCATGTGCTAAAGCACATGTAGTGTTTGAGACACTGTTTTTCTTTTCTTAACAGTGAAAGCTGCGGGACTGATTGGGGGCCTTGAGTTAGTATTCATGTTAATTGCAGCGCACACGGGCACCGCAATTAACATGAATACGGTCTTGCAGGATTTGATGTCGTTGTGTGTGCCCTAAATTCAGCACACTGCGCGCTTGGGGTGACTTCGGTGCGCGCATCTTATTGGGAACAGTGCTGGTAATAATTTAGCGCAGGTGATTGAGGCAGTCCGTGAGTTGGGAAAGCTGGGGGACTGGATAAAGACTGAAAGAGCTTCCAGGTCTGGGACTCGTACAGGCTGTCTAGAAGAGACATGTTTTTGGCTTTGTTGAATGATGGAGTGAAGAAAGAGCAGATAGATGGAATAGAGACTAAAAGTCTGTGGGAGATGTATCGGAAAAGAGGGTTGGATACAAAGGAAGGAAGCAGGAGAGTGAATAAACAAAATAAAATGCGAAGAAAGCCAGAGGTGGATTAAGAGGAAAAGGAGGGTGACAGAGCTGCCCATTTGAGTACAAAGGAAGGGAGAGATTCAGAAAGTGAATGGCTCAGTGAGAACCGGACGAGGGAGGATTTCCCCCGAGAGTATAACAGGTTGTACCCGGATTTGACCTGGGCAAGGGTTGACAGATTTAAATCAGATTAGGGAATAGGTCAAGCTCCGGTACAGAGATGAGCTTGCAAAGACAATAGACCCTATGTTGACATAGAAATTCATTGCAAACATCGTAATATTCAGAGGGGCCGAGCCCTCATAGATACCGGAGCAGAGGCCACTTTGAAATATGGAAATCCCCAGAAATTTAAAGGGCAGTATTTCACAGTCATAGGCTTAGGCGGAAAAGAGACAACAGCTGTGCAGACAAAGGTCCAAATGAAAATAGGGAGAATACCAAAAAGAGAGTACACTGTATTGATTGTGCCCCTCTCTGAATATATTATTGGAATTGATATCTTGAAGGGAATGACTCTGTATTTAGAGGATGGGTACTATTAATTTGGATCAAAAAGATACATTTCAGTTGGCACCGTAAGAGTGGGTCACTTGAAGTTTCCTCCAGTGAAGGTGCCCCAGGCAACTAAATTAATTCATTTGAAACAGTACAGCATTCCAGGAGGCCATGAGGAGATCAGTGCAACCATACAGGACTTGATAGAGGCAGGGGTGGTGACTCCGATCACTACCGCCTGGAATAACTCCGTGTGACCTGTGCGCAAAAGTGACAATAGTTGGCGCATGACAGTTGAATATTGCGAATCGAACAAGCACACACCTCCTTTGACTGCCGCTGTCCCAGATACTGTTACCTTAATTGAGAAAATACAGAAGCATGCTGGGACTTGGTATGCGACTATTGATATTGCCAATGCTTTCTTTTCTATACCAATAGCCCCTGAATGTCATGAGCAATTCTCGTTCTCATGGAATGGTCGGTCACCGGCTGATGGATGAGCATTTAGATGAGGTACCTGTTAGTCCTGGAGTACAGCTTTGCCATTACATTGATGATGTAATGCTACAGGGAGAGCCACAAGAGCAAGTGCGGATTCAGTTGGACAGGATTGTGGAGCATTTGCAGAGTAAAGGGTGGGAGATAAATCTCGCAAAGGTACAAGGAACATCTCAAAATGTGAAGTTTTTGGGTATTCAATGGCATCAGGGACACAGAGAGGTGGTGCAGCAGGTGAAACAAAAGATTAAAGAATTTGCTGTGCCATGAAATAGGAGAGAAGCCCGGGAGGTTCATTGGATTGTTTGGATTCTGGAGACAGCACATCCCTCACTTGAGTCAGATTTTGGCCCCTTTGTACAATGTTAAGCAAAAGAAAAATAAATTTGAAATTTGAAAAGAGGCTATACTGCTTGCTTTGGATCTGTGGCCAGTGCAGGAGGGGGATGTTGAGCTGAATGTGACAGTGCAAGTACTGTATGCTAATTGGAGTCTGTGGCAGAAGCAAGGAAAATTGAAGGTGCCTTTAGGATTTTGGACAAAGAGATTGCCAGATGCTGGAGAGTGGTCCACTCCCTTTGAAAAACAGTTGCTTGCATGTTATTAGGCCCTGGTGGATACTGAGCAATTGACCCTAGGGCACAATGTGATTTTGAGACCTGCAATTCCTATAATGGAATGGGTGATTAGTTCCCCCAAGACTTACAGAATAGGATATACGCAAGAGGCCTGCATAATCAAATGGAAGTGGTACATACAGGATAAGGCCAGAGTAAGTCCCAAAGGCACTGCGGTGTTGCATGAGCAGGTGGCACAAGCCCTAATGGGAGATAGAGAGGTGTTGCATGATGTACCTGAGATACAGGAGTCTCCTGTGAAGTGGGGTAGGCCATTTGAAGAATTGTCCTTAGAGCAGTGCTTAATTTGTGCTGGTGCTTGCCGTTGCTTAGCACCGGCACTAAATTATCAGGGCCGGGGCTACACGCGTTTAGTGCACGTCAGTAATTGATTTATGATTAGTTGCACAGAGTGTGTGCTGTGCTGCTCTACCGAAAGAAGTGCTGCTGCTGCTGTGTTAAGTTACGTACTGCTTGTGTTGTTGTTGATGTTCAAAGTAGCCAGTAGAGCGGGCCGCGACCTGGACGGCGTTGGGACTCGTTGAGGTGGACTCCGACTCTGAGACTAGAGTTAAGCATCAGGTGAGGGCGGCAGGGCCTGGTAGAGTTAAGTTAAAAAAATAAAGCTGCACAGCGGCCTAATCAGTTAATGTTATGAAGCCTAAAAGTGGTCCCCCCAAACTCCCCCCGTGTGAGTCATGTCCAACCACCGTCCCACTCCCAGAGTCCCGCTCAGTGACTACTTACTGCTGGTACGGGTGACGGCCCGATACTTGGTCAGAAGACAGTGTGTTGCTGGCAGTGTGGGGCACGACCTGTGTAAGCCAAGAGAACAACTGCCCAAGGCCCAACCATCCAAGGGGCCCCAGAGAAAATGAACTTGTTCTCAATTTTACTTCTGTCTATTTCTACGTCTTAACCTTTAACATACTAATCGGTAGTATTTTGCGTTGTGGAGTTTGCATTATCAGAAAATAGGTAATACTATTCAAAATTGTTTGGAACAGAACCCCCAAATAACTTCTTGCCCGGGGCTCCCAAAATACTTAAGATGACACTGTGAGGGTGCAAAGATAGACACTCAAGACATTCAAGATTTCGGAGTGAAGGTGCTTATCATTGTTTCGATTGTGAAATATCAGTTAATATTAGTTATGATTTACAGTACGGTTTGAGTATTTAAAAATAAGGCAAATACTCGGGTATATAATTGCACAAAGATGGCATTTGTACTGCTGAGCATGAAATAAGCCAATACTGAAAGATGAGTTTGTGATTTTGTTTTGTTTATGCAAATGATGATGTATCACATACCAATGTTTATACATAATATTTTTATTTCAGAAGTTTAAGTGCATATGGTTTAAACAATTAACTAAATACTTTGTTTGATTCATTACTCAAAATACACATTTTTGCTTGATTAGTACACTGTAAATATGTGGTACTATTTTTCTGGCTATTTTCGTGCCTTTAGGACTTGGTTTTAAACAATAAGTAATGTGAGGGTCCTCATGAAGGGGCCGTACACGAAATATATTGGGGCATTTTACATGTGTGTGCAATTGAAGTATTTGAGATTTATCAATGGATTACAGAATCGAATAAGGTTTTTGGATTATGGAGAAGTATATAACAGTGGGAATTTGTTAACAGATACTTGGAATCTATATTAGTTCTGTTGCTGTGCGGAAGGAGGTCTTGCTCTAAAGCACAAATAAACATGTTCTTACAATTACTGAGTGGTGGGGACTATAGAGAAAGGGCTCAAATGCTAATATGAACTAAGAATTATATAGTGATGGGGAAAAAAATAAAGATGTACTAGTGTTTACCAAGCAATGGGGCTAGTTTGAACTTAAACTAAGCATAAATGAGTGATGGCAAAAGTATACAGTTAAGATTTCTATGTAATGGTGCAAAGCTGGCACATGTTGAAGATTACTGAGTGTCAGTGCAAATATCTGCATGCATGGGTTATAAATGAACACACACTATGATTACTGAGAGAGTGTGAAAATCTGAACATGTCCTAAAAATTCGTGAGTGACAGTGTAAATGCGGCAGTGCAGCCAATATGTGTAATTGATAATGCAAATATGGGTCAGCATTCTGTATTTCTGACTGCTGCTATGAACATGAGTTCAAGATTAATGTGTGATGGTGATGCATATCTGAACATGCACCAAGGTTTAATGATAGAGGCAGATTACTGTGTAATAGGACAAATCTAAACATATAGTTATGATTAAAGAGGGATATGAAGATCTGAACATGCGCTAATGATTAGTGATTGATGGGGCAAATCAGAACATGCATAACAGTGTTATTTCCTGACATGCATTGAGTATTCGTGACACAACTCTGTCCACTCCTGCACAAGAGTTGCCTGAAATAATGTGACAATTCTTTCCACATTATTGGCATACTTGACATGATGGTGCTCACCCCTGGTGTAACGCATGTACTGGTATTAGATTGGTAATTTTTGGCACCTTTATATTATTAACACTGCTGGCCGGGGCCTAAGCCTGTAAGATTTGTGTAACCTGTGTGCAGTGGGTTGGCACACTGCCAGCACTGGACTCCAGACAGGAGCTCCGTCCTTCGCATGGCTCTCTACCCACTGTCTGGCACCTGCAGGGGTTTTGCAAATCAGACCCTGACATCCCTGTGCATACTCTAGCTAATGGGGCCTTGATGGGCTTCATGTGGGCCAGGGACATGGAGGTGATAAGTCCTGGGTGTGTGTGTGGTGCTCAGTCTTCCACCCTCTGGGTGGATGTGTGGCATTTTCAGATTTACACCCCTGTCGGTGACAGGAACCTCCCCAGGATCTTGCTGTGCCACAGTTTGGCCCATCTGTGCTTCGATCACACGTGGCTAGTAACTGACCCTCAGCCACAGGTGCACAGTAAAGGGAATAGACTGTCCTCTTGTGCATCCTTATGGCAATGCACATGGCTCATTTCATGACCTTTCAACCTGGAGATTTTGGTTCTAACCCTTGTTATGGCACGTTCAGTAATACTAGTTCTGGATGTGGGTGGAGCCAATAGAGGAAGTGGGTGGGGCCAGTGGAGTGAGTGGGTGGATCCAGGGGATGTGGCCTCCTTAAGAAAACTGAGCACCTGCACTTAATATTTTACAAATTAAAGCACTTCCTTAGAAGATAGGAAGCATGTGTGGTTTACTGATGTTTCAGCCAGGTAGGTAGGGGCTAAAAGGCACTGGAAGGCGGTGTCATACAATCCTGTGACCAAACAATTGTTAAGATCGGCTCTTAAAAGACTCAATAATGATTCCACCATCGTAATAAGAGAAGCCGATAAAGGTGGGAATATTGTCCGAATGAATCGAGTGGATTATATGCAGGAAATAACGAGGCAACTCAGTAATGATCTGCACTATCGGAAAATTAAGGATAATCCTATGCCCAAAAGCACTGTGATGATCAATGCTAAACTGTTGGAGTGGAGGGAATCAGGCCTTCTTAATGAAGATGAATGTCATTTCATGTGGGTTGATTGTCCAACCTTCCCATATATTTATGAGCTGCCAAAGGTGCATAAGGGTGGACAATTTCCACTGGGCAGACCTATTATTTCCGGGGTGGAAACACCAACGGAGAAAATGTCACAATTTGTCGACTCTAAACTACAAAAATATGTTCCCAATCTGCCATCCTATGTCAGGGATAGTAAAGACATCTTAATGAAGTTCAAAGATTTCGATTGGTCGGAGGAACTAATGTTTGTTACTCTAGACGTAGAGAGTCTCTATACCTGCATTAACAAGGACTTTGGAATTAGAGCTATACAATCTTTTCTTGACAGAGACGATGCAAGATTTTATGACTATAATGAGATGATTGTCTCTATGATCAACATCATCCTAGACAATAATTTCTTTCTGTTTGATGATCATTGGTTCCAGCAAATACATGGAACGGCCATGGGCTCCAAGTTTGCTCCCTCTTACGCCTGTCTGTTCATGGGTTGGTTTGAGAGGGAGCATGCTTGGAGCAGGGATGCCTCCCCCTGGACCAATTACATCGTGTACTGGGGGAGGTACATTGATGATGTGATCTGTCTTTGGTCTGGTTCCACGGATCAGCTCAATCATTATGTTTCGTTTCTAAATACTAACGTATATAATGTAAAATTTACTATGTTGTTTAACAAAGAATGTATCAATTTTCTCGATATACAGTTCTACATAAAAGACGGACAGATACACAGCACACTATATAGGAAGGAGACCTCATGTAATGCTGTATTACATGCGACGAGTGCACATCCTCGTTCAGTTAAGAACAATATTCCTTTCGGCGAAATGATAAGAATCAGACGCAATTGCAGTGAGGAAGCAATTTTCAACACGCATATCAATGACACAAAAAATAGATTCTCCAAGAGGGGATATAAACAAGAGGTTTTGCATAGAGCTGAATTAAGGATCAATAAGATCAGTAGGAATGATACATTGCAGGACAAACAAATCAGAGTTGCTACAAACTCGAATGCAAGGTTTATAACCCAATACACTTCTCACAGTGCTGCCTTCTTTAATATCTTTCGAAAACATTGGCACATCTTAGTGGGAGTACCAGGTTTGAAAGACGTAATTGAGAGTAAACCTTCAATCACATACAGGAAAGGTACTTCCCTAAAGAGAACTTTATGTCCTAGTTATGTAGTTACTCCTAAAGCGATAAAAACATGGTTACCAGATAAACCTAAGGGTTTTTTCATTTGTGGAACATGTAATGCCTGTCCCTTGGGCAAAAATAAAACCTTTGAATTTGGGTACAACACTACACTACTAGAAACTTTACGATTGACCATTTCGTAAATTGTAACACCACGTACTTGGTGTATGTTTTGGAATGCAGATGTGTTATCATCTATGTTGGTAGTACCATTCGTAGCCTGAAATTAAGAATCCAGGAACATCGACGAGCTATAAGAACGAATGATACTAGGTACCCGATCACCAACCATTATGTTAGAGAGCATCCTGAAGATGTATCATTCTGGTTTCACGCTATTGATCATGTCCCAGTACCAATAAGAGGTGGCAATAGGGATCTGTTGTTACGGCAAAAGGAATCAAAATGGATATGCCGCTTGAGGGGAACTAGTCTGGGACATAATACGGATGGGGAGATGCACTATTTCCTGTAAACACTATTGCTTTTATTTATATAAGGAAACAAATTTCAGTTCCTCCTAAGGAAAAGCATTGGGTTCAGTATGTCCTGTAAATATTGATTCTGAATACAAAATTTGAGTTTGGTTATGCCTTGGGTGTGATACTAACCATAAAGGACCATCTCTCATTGACTAATACTACTCTGTTTTTCTCTATACTGAAATGCTCTGTACTCACTGTTTATGCCTGTTCTATACAATATTTTACTGTCTGTACTGTATCTGCTCTGGCCACTATTGGCATCTGTCCAATAGGGCACTTTTGATTTTACATTCCGTTCCTTGGAAATTGATGGTTCTAGTCTTACAATGGAAGCTTGATTAGACATTGTCTTTAATTGATTATGCATATGGTCTATTTTCTACATGGCACGATCCATCTTACACGTCATGTTGAAGATAATGTCAGCGGATTATATATTCGAATTAGCATTTACTTTCCATTTGTATAATGCAATTCTTGTCAATATTGATGTCCATGAGCTATTATACAAGTATTGGTATCTCTAAACGCGGTACATCCAAGATGGTAAAAAACGTGTTTTGATATTTTATTCTTAGTATCTCATAATGCGACTTCTGCTGAGTTCACTGTGGGATCACAATGTTCCCAAGATTATCGTAATTTGGTTGATTTTGGATGTCGTTTTTGTATGTTACACCGAGGGGGTAATTGGCAGATGTTAACCTGTTGTGCTTCGGATATTAACTCAAAATAGGTGGGGTAATTTCCACCTCATTCATGCTATTATCCGTGCTGTTATATGCAGAACTGGTAATACGGCTTCGCCCCCCCTCCCCCCCACCTCCCCTTCCCCCTCCTCTTTTAATTTTGACTTTTAACCTTTGACTAGTATTGCCTTAAGAGGTCATGGTTTAGGGGTGGCACATGTAATAGTCCTTCACTAGCTTATGGAGATGGTTCTATGCAGTGACTATTTGTGTGCTTTTACGAATGCTCACATCTTGAGTCTGGGTTTATATACATCCCCGTTTGTTAATTTTGTATTTGCATTTAACTCCCACTAATTTTGGTTTTATTACACGTTAGAATATTCTTAGCTTATAATCACAGCCGAGAGTCTGCCAGATCTATATAACCTTAGGGACCGTATACCATTCAAATATGGAGCTAAAAAAGCCGAGTTCATTGACTTCTTTTGCGTTTGCATTTAACTTCCATTTATTATTTTTTTGTTTTTATTTCCCAATTCTCGAAAGTTATTTTCGTATTGGATATTCAAACTTATTTGGTTTCAATTACACGTAAGAGCATTCTTAGCTTTCAATCTCAGCCGGGAGTCTCATAGATCTATATAACCTTAGGGACCGTATACCATTCCAATATAGCGCTAAAAAAGCCGAGATCACTGACTATACACTATGAGGAATGCTCGAGTGATCAGATGTTTTCTAGAACACGTGACTTGATTGGCAGATCTCATTTAAGACGCCGGCTTTCCCACACACGGTTTCGTCGTTGATTCGGAAGAAGCAGACTAGCAGTCAGGTAAGACGAGAACGCTGATGTTTCTGTCAAGCTCTTAACAGAAAAAACGTATGTTTTCTATTAGTACTGTCTATTTTGAACTTCAGGGGGAGTTTTTGTCCATGATTAGTGGATCTTGTTGAATGAATAGTATTGTTATGATTTATAAGGCGCAGGATTGCAAGCCAGCAGGTTTCACGGGTTGTCTGTTTATCTAAGGACTTGGCGCACAACCCCTTTGGTAGTTGATTTAAGGATTAAAATGAGATTTTAGGAGCGGATGATGGATACGGGATTATCCACTTGTAATAATCATCAATCTATTGTTGAAAGTTTGTTTAGGCGTGAGTTTGTTGAACGCGCGCTCATGGTGATTTCCGTTTTTCTTTTAGTGATTGGAGCCAACACATTGGCATCAAAATATACAACAACATTGTTGATCAAATATATATACAGTTTCCTTTTGAAGTGGTCTGGAATCCTTACTACAGTTTGATTGTTTTGTGACGTATATATGACTCAGGGGTACTTATACCATGTTGATTATTGAAAAGGTAGGATTGATTTTTCTTCCTTCCAAAAACACTTTTCTTCCCCCCTTCCCTTCCCCTTATGTTAAAGATAGGGTTTTGTGATAACTTGCCTGGGTTTTTAATTTTGTAATATTGCTTCAATTAGGCCACTCATTTTTTCGGACTTTGAAATAAATACCAACCTGGAGTTGATTACTTAGTGACGTTTTGGAGCGTGTTCATATGTGATACTTTGCGTAAGAATTGACACTTATGGCCCATGCTTATACTGTACTTTTCAATAACTGTTTTGATGATTATCGGATGCGCCATTATAGTTACCATTTTAATTAACAATACTGGAGGTGATTATTGTCAGGTTTCCCCCTTTGCTTATAGCCCCCTTTTTTCCTTCCCTCTTTTCGCTTTTCTTTTTCTTTTTTTGTCTTCTTGTCTTTTGGTCTTCTTTCTTTTTTCTTTTTCCTTTTCTTCGTTTCCCCCGTTTTTTGTCTCCTTTCTTCTTCTTTTTTCTTTTCTTCTCTTTTTCTTCTCTTTTTTACTTGTAATCTCTGGGGTTTTGGTCTTACTGGGACCCATTCAGCATTTAATATGGGCATATCTTGCTCTTACTTATTCAGATCGTTTTTGTGTCACCTTACATACATAAGGATTAGGTCGGTGAATCGGAGAGAGAGCAGGAATCACGTATCAAGGTGTTTGATCGATATTTTGCTGTTCAAAAATTGAGCGTCCACTTTTGTAAATTTAGACTTTCCGCCTTACACAACCATTTGAAGCTATCGTACAGATTTTTATTAAGAAATCTGATAGCCATCATTATATTGGACCTCCTCATCTTTAATATTGAATCACTGGCTCTCTAGACACATTTATACCTTCTGCGACCGACGAAGATTAATTCTGATATTTTGGATGTCCTGATGTGGGATTTGCTGTCTATTTCTTATTTACCAATCATCAAATAAAAAGCCTATACTTGACTTGCTGTCATTTTGAGCCCTGAAGAAGTTCCATTAAAATTTGTCTTTAAAGGAACGAAACGCGTTGGCTGTTGTTGTGTTTTTATCAGCTATGAAATAAAAGTCAAACAAAGAAACAGAAAAACACTTTGGACTCTCTATTTTATGTTCAGTGCACCTCCATTTGTTGTGAATAAATTGTCAGAGATTCTCTTCTGAGGCACCACTAGGTGAATGGTGCTGGAGTTATTGTGCACTAACAGCCAGATAAGGCAGCAGCATTATTAAAAGTGAGGTGCTACTATTTAAGTCCATCACCTTTGGTTGTTTTTGATATCATTACATACATAAGGATATTATGTTCATACCGTTACGAATTAATATGATGAGGATTGTGTGTCAGGAGTGACGCACACTCAAGTCAGAATTTTAAGGAATGGTTCTAAATTACTTAACTCTTGTTATCTCGATCTATGTACTATAATTTTTTAATGTTGTTAGGAATGTATGTGTATATGTATATTGTCTTACATGGATTTTTTAGTCAAATATCTAAATGTGTTGTAATTGTTTATGTTTTATCAATTTTGAGTTTTGTCACGTTTGTGTTTTGTGATATATGTATGGATTTTATATATATGTTTGTATCTGTATTAATTTCAGCCCTGACGAAGTTCGTAAAGAACGAAACGCGTTGGCTGAGTCTGAATTTTAGAATTTAAGTAAAGAATAAAAGACGAAATTTGGATCGTTTGGAAAGACTTTTATTCTCTGGTGCACCGTCCATTCTTCTAAAAATTGTTGACCACTACTGGAGAGGGAAAGAGTAGCCAGTTCGCAGAACTATATGCTGTGTATCAAGCTTTGAATGAAGAATTACCAGGAAAATGTCATGTATACACTGACTCATGGTCCACTGCCAATGGGTTAGCTACTTGGCTTCCCACGTGGCATGCCCATAACTGGATGATGTATTCAAAGGAAGTGAGGGGTAAGAAACTGTGGAAAGAGATCTGGACCATGTTGCCACAAAACACAGTTACCGTGTATCATGTAGATGCTCACTAATCCACCGACTCACTCGAGCTTTGGTTGAATTCCCTCACAGAGGAAAAAACTAAGATTTCGGAGGCCAAGGTGGCAACACAAGAATCTGACCTGGTTGGGATTGCAAAATGGGCACATCAGAAGTGCAGACACTTTGGAGAAATAATTACTAGCAGGTGGGCAGAGAATAGAGGGATACACATTCCCCTAGAACTAATTAAAACTCCGATCTCACAATGTCCTATTTGTCAGCATACCCAACATAGACCAGTCCCACAGATAGTGAGAGGTCAGCTAGGCAGAGGAAAATTACCAGCACAGATCTGGCAGATTGATTAAATTGGGCTCCTGCCTACTAGTGGAGGATGTCAATATGTGTGCACGGCTGTGGACACATACTCTGGATATTTGATAGCATTCCCATGCAAACATGCTACTCAGTTGAACACATTGAAAACATTAGACTTGTTGATTTTGTATTATGGAATTCCACATCAGATTCAAAGTGATAATGGGTTTCATTTCAAAGGCAAATTGGTGCTGGATTATTGTGTACAACACAACATTGAGTGGGTCTTTCGTATTCGTATTACCCGCAGGCTGCGTGTTTGATTGAGCGCATGAATGGATCGTTGAAAGATTCATTGAGAAAGTTGTCTGATGGGTCATTGAAAAATTGGAGAGATCATTTGAATGAGGCATTACAAATACTGAACAAAAGACCCTTAGGAAATGCAGAAACCCCTATGATGCAAATGCTAACCCCAGCCTTGCAGATTCAGCCTCATGTAGCCCCCAATACCATCCTCTACTGGGAGACAGTTCCTGGAGCTTTGGCTCCGTACTGGGCGACACCAGAGGCTGCAAGTCTTGATCTGCATGCTTTGAAACTGAACAAACTCAAACCAAGAGATATAGCACTCATTGAGATGGGAATTCAGATTCCCCCGTAGCACTTTGGCTTGGTTGCCCCTCGATCTGGATTGGCTTTAAAAGGCACTCAAGTGCTGGGATGGGTCATTGATGCAGACTATCAAGGTGAAATCAAGGTCATCCTACTGAATAGTGGAGACGCTGATTTGATAATACAACCTGGAGACATAGTCACTCAAATAGTGATCATGCCAGTATACGGAGAGAAAGTCAAGAAGGTGACTGCCCCAACATTTCTCACCGTGCGAGGGGAAGGAAGGTTTGGCTCCACTGACAAGAATCCAGGAGAATCTCCAAATATTCCCACCGAACAGGCAGAGGTTATTGCAACAGGAAAGGACAACGTCCTGTTAATCATGGCAGGGAAAATGGGAACATGTGCCTGCTGATAAATGTTACTTGCGAGAATGAATAATACCTGTTTGTTCTCTGTTCTTTCAGATCACAGCATGGCATGTCTGTGCTCTGCTTGTGCTCGCTGAAGTGTGTTTGGTCGTGTTCAAGTGGGGCCAGAGGGACCGGGGGCCCCTTACTCCAAAGGGGCCAGCCGACTGTGCAAATCAACAACACTGCTGACGCGACCTGACAATGTGTGTTCCTATCTTGCACAGACAGTCCTCAACAGGTCTCACTTCTGCATGACATACATGAAAAGCACCATGAATATCATTTCCACGTGCCTCGTAGCTACCTACCCCCATTGATGTATTTTTGCAGTCAATTAAAGTAACAAATGCAGATGGGGAATTGGAGGAAAATGATGTGAGAACTCACCTGTTACCTTATGAGTTTTGCCGATTTTGTCCAGAAACTACTGATGATACTTGGAAAAATCTAACACAAGTGATAACGTTCAATATCTCTGAAGGCGACATTTGTTTTAACTTAACCTGTGACCCAATTACCATTGGTAAATGTGCTCAAATGCGGCTTGAAGGAACTGAATTACAAATGACGTGGGAAAAACGATCTGTATAAAAAAATACCGAAATGAAAGTACATGCAAAAATGTGCAGAATAATATGGTATGCAAAAATGTAGTATCTGCTGCCAGTCATTTCAGGCATGTTAAATTGCCTGTAGGGTGGTTATTCTCATGTGGTAATTTTACATACACGTACATTCCAGAAAATATCACAGGTGGACCGTGTGCCTTTACTAGATTAGGCCTCCTGATCTTCCCATCAAATCCATCATCACATGTCCGGAATACGAGAGAAGCTTTTTAACTCAGTGAACATTGTGATTCTGAAATCCATTTACTATCTAAGTTTGAATATATTAGTTTAGCTGCTTCAGTGAAAAATATTAATTATACATCAGTTGCTTTAGTACAATTATTATTAGATGTGCAGGGGGCAAGAAAAACTATCCTTCAGAACAGAGCTGCAATTGATTATTTACTCTTGAAACATGATCATGATGTTCAGCCTTCAAGGGAATGCAATTTCAGATCATTCTAAGTCAATTCAGTCCCACATTAAAGCTTTACACAAGTTAGCTAAAGATGTCAAGCAGGATGTAGGAAAGGATGGTGGAATTGGTTGCCGAATTTTGGTAAACTTCGCGCTGTTCTAGGCGGGATAATATTAACAATATGTATCTTGATATTACTATGTTGTTGTATCCAGTGCGTGCCTAATCTCTTATCTATGCTTCCACCTAAAGCAGTTGATCTCAGAACGATATGGTGTGAAGGCCAATGGTCAAAGAGTGGAATGTACTGATATTAAGAATGATATATTGACCATTAGCTCCATTTGGCGTAATTGACTCCATTTTCTGTGCTGATTCCATCTTGTGTAACAAACTCCATCTTCTGTGCTCACACACAGCTGCAAAGTGGGGAGGGCATGTTTTCGCTCTTCACTTGTTTTCACTCCTCACCAATGGGAGTGAACTGGAACATGTTGTGTGGGATGCGTGCTTGGTACCTTTCAGGGAATGTGCCGAATATACAGCTCTGTCTCGGAGTCAAAATACAGGAGCTTGGTCAACTTCTGTCTTGACCTTGACACAGACCAGTACGGTCAGCTCGGTTTTTCGTGACAGGAGAAAGGGGGCGAAGTTTCTAGAACATTCGCCTTACGTTGGGTAAAAGGTATTAAAGGCGAGGACTCTTCGTGGGCAGGTGGGAGCTCATTTGTGGAATAGACGTACTGCCACAAAGTCATCTGGATTTGGGTACCAATCGAACTCCTGCCTGGGCTGTTGAAGGGCTCCTCCAGCTTGAGTTGGCAAAGATGTTGCATGATCGATCGGTGAGGTGTTACTTACTTTGTGTATATAATTTCTAAGTTTCTTTGTGCTTTGGTACATGTATATATTTTCTCCATTTTATTCTGGTTTCGTGCTTGAGTTGCTTGATATTTGGGAGTCTGCATTAACCGATATATATATTTTGCCTTCTTTCTGAAATATTGAATTAATGAACATGTGTGTCACTTTAAATGCACCTGAATTTGTTTTCTTGCCTCGGCTTAAGA
The DNA here is from genome assembly GCF_964204655.1 of Triturus cristatus. NCBI lineage: Eukaryota > Metazoa > Chordata > Amphibia > Caudata > Salamandridae > Triturus > Triturus cristatus. The sequence goes on from NC_140588.1 coordinate 1,015,773,909, forward strand.
GAGTGCTGGGAATTGTTTTATCGCCTCGTCTTTTGGGAGTGCTGTTTTACGTGTGTTATTTAAAGATGCATTAGTGCTTTTGCCTCCTCTCGGCAGTTCAGGGTTCAGTTGTGTTCTATTGTGTCAAATTACAAGCACTACAGTGTCTGATGTCACACCTCACACCATAGCTGGGCAAGGCAGGGGAATTAGAGTAGTTCAGCGGATACCATCAAAGCGATGCTAACCTTAGCTTGCGTTAGAACCATCTCCAGATGACATTCGGCAGTGGGTGCTCCAGAGCTTTCGATGGGGGCATTTCAAAGTAAGGATCAGAAGAATGTTTCTCAGAGGAGCACAACAGGGGTCCATGGACCACGGCCTTGAAGAGGCAGAACAGTATCCTGCCGCAGATCACAGGTGAAGTCTGAGGGATGCTGAGAATCTGCTTAACATTCAGGAGGACTTTTCTTCTGCGTGTCCTATGCTCAGTATCCCTCTACTTTCTTTAACCCCTCCCCAAACACCACTCCTCCCTAGAGGCAAACTTCCAACAAGTTGGTGCTTCCAGGGCAGTCCACCTACACATCCATAAGAGAGAATGAAAACTAATATTCCTAGGAAAAGTCTGCTTTTCCCCGCCTTCCCATGTGAAGACCACAGTGTTGTGAAGATAACAAGTGCTGTACAAATAGCTGCAATAATCTTCACAGCAATGAAAGCGAATAGGTGATTGCAGTTTTTGCATGTAAAAATACAAAACTACAAGTACCAGAATGCAACCGCAAACTTTACTCCTGACATATGAGATCTTGAGAGCTGTACAATATATTTTGTGCACGATAATGCATGATAATGCAGCACACATAAAATGCTAACGTGGCATTCAGCACTATTTAAACGCAACATCCAACCACTCGTTGGTTTTTTGGGGAAACCAAAAGCAATTAGACTGCATGAAAGCTGAGATAATATTGAAGAAACCATTTTCAGTTTATGATTTTATTAGCAGTTAGTTTTCTTTGGAGGATAGCGAAAATTAATATTTTATCTGTGAGAGAAGTGATTTTTTTTTAAATGCAGATGCAAAGAGACTATTCCACAAGTCCTCCGATGCAGCGCCAGGACAAACCCTTATGTATTGAATGCTGAATCCTAAGCAGACTCCTTGGTCCCCTTCAGCCTCAGACAGCGTCATCAGGTGCTGGGTGAACCTTGAAATCCTCAGCCCCAGCATTGCAGACTGCCTCAACTGCGGGAGCAGTTATATTGATTCTTGGAGGTGCGGCCCACAGGATTTGGGACCTATTTGAAAACAGGCATTTGCAATGCTATAGGTCTCGCATTTACGCAAGTTTAAGCTATTGGCATTATAAATGAGAATGCTTTTTATTTATGTTTTAAAAAGCGAAACAAAAAAAAGGCATTGTCGTTTACAATGGCAATAGCCCAAACTCGCGTAATTGCAAGACCTATTGCATTGCAAATGCTTGTTCTTATTGAGAGCAGGTGGAGAAAAAATATTACCCACCGATTTTCTGTTCATGTATACTAAAATAGTGTCATCAGCATGAGTTTCCTGTAATAAACATACGTAAGCCTTATGTATGGCCAGGTAATCGAAAAGTTTAGTACGCTTTACAGGATGCCGTAAACCTTTAACATTAAAAGACACAAGTTTAATACCATGAATGTTGGACATCATTGAAAGAAATTAAGTAGAAAAGAAAATAAAGAATTTTAAAAAATGACAAAATACACGTAGTTCTGTAGAAAAGAAAGAAAAAGAATGGAAAAAATGGACCAACATATAACAAAGACAACATATAGACAGAAATAGAATTCTTGAATCGCACACATGCATAACAAGAATAGCCACTCGAATTGTGCCCAGTAAAGAATTACATCAATTTAGGCTAATTATAAGTGCGTAATAATCTAGTATCTCAAGTAAACTTTTCATTAGTTTCCTTGGAGTGCGGCAAGTGTTGGTCTAAGTATGGAAGAAGGTCACCCGAACGTTGAAAGGAATTCGAGAAGTCATCTTTCCATATTTGCATGGTAGACGGGTCGAAAAATCCATATTTGAATCCACAACTTCTCAATCTTGGACGAAGTTCAGTAAATTCTTTATGGATTTTTACAGTTTCCTTAGCAAAGTCTTGATGAATAGAAATGTTATTACCGCTGACCATTAAAGATGGAATTTCTCTTGACGCTTTCCATATTAATACAAGATAGTGATGATGCAACACCTTGAATATCATTTGATGAGGTTTAGTTTGATTTGGGCTTCTATGTGAAAGAATTCTATGAGCTTTGTTGATCTCAAAATTTTCCGTAAATTTTAGCTGCAAAAGGCTGGGCAATAAGTTTTCTTAAATACATTCTGCAGTCATTGCCTTCCACATCTTCTGGCAAATTGAAAATTCTTAAATGGTACTGCCGATTACAATTTTCCAAATCAAGCAGTAATTTATTAATTGGTTCTATTTTCGCTGCAAGAGGAATAAGAGCATCCAATTTGGGTTTGTTGTCTTGAATTTTAATTGTATTGTCAGAAATTTTCATTGAAATACTTGCCATATGTTGGCGCAAATTCTTAAATTCTGATGCAATAGTGTCTGTGTTAGTACGAATAGCCTGCATTTTATCAAACAAATCAGTTACGGAAGGTTCACAAGAGTCTCCAATTTTAGACTTGATTGGTGGAGGTGAAGTAGTATTTTTTTTACGTTTGTTACGAACCAATACCAAAGGAGTATTTTTTCTCTCCATAGTAACCAGTTGATTATTTAAGGCAGTAATCTGCTCAAATTATAATTTCCAAGCCCATAAAAAATAATGCAGTATAAAATAGCTCTGTGCAGCAGCTAAAACCAGCTGTGGGAGTATCCAGGCAACAACCAATTACGAAAGGGGGACCCCTAGGAACAATAGAGGCAGGTGTGATAGGGGTAAGTCAGTCAAATTAAACCAGAAAAAACACCTGCCTGCCTTATATAGTAATGGGCCTAGCACAACGGTCCCTGGATAAGGAAATCACTAAATGGAGCTAAATTGACAGAATATTTACAACATTATTGGATAGAAAAATACATTTACTTTTATTTTATTTTTTATTTTTTGTATATATACAATGTTTTCAGAAGGATTTCTTTATATATAAAACCACAAGACAACATGGAATAATGAAAAACGGCATAAGATAATGAAAGAAGAAAGATATACAACATACTGGTTATACACAATATTCTTCAATGTCCCGCACATCAATAAATTCATACATACATACATTCATTCCATCAGCAATCATACTATCATGTAGCGGTTCAGATGGTACAGTTTCCAGATGAGATTATATAGGTGGTTTTGCTCATATATATCGTCCAGTTGTAAAATAAGGATAATATAGAGTAGAATATGCCGAAAGATCAAACGCCAACGCACATTTCAGTGTCAGGCCCAGAACAGGGCCCGACCTTCATCAGGGCTAAAACCGGTAAATAGTGGGGGACATGAACCAAACCTAGGATTAATCAAAAACACATGTAAAACAATAGGTACAGATATAATTTATGTAACAGCATTCATTTTTTAAGTCTGTCAAAAAGATCAGCTCCAGAAGTGTATCCACACGAAAATCAATAAACATAGTTTTTTTATATAAAGGCCCCGTAGGTACCAGAGATGTGCATGAATTAGAGAAACCTCCATATTAATAATAATAGGGATAGTGTACCATACCCGTGTTCAGAATAAAGAACAGAAAGGAGAAGAATCCAAAAAGTTACGCATGAATACATAGATAGAATCCCGTGTATATACCACCAGTGTTCAGAATTAATAAACACGAAAATTTATAGTGTAGAAACGGAGCTGCATAAATCTGATTCATAATACATACTTAAAACTCAGTCCAGGACGATATAGATTTATGTATATATCTTCGCTGGGTAAATAAGTGTATATTCGGAAACTCAACGGGCCGCTTGTTCAATCTGAGGAGAATCCATTTAAGTATCAAAGCAAAGTGGTGTTCCCCAAAACCCAGAGAGGTCAACATTCGGTAGAAAGGGACCTACCCAGACAGCGGGTTATAACATGAAGAATTCTGTATGATGTTGAACCCAAAAAAGTGAGATGGGGTTAGAAACCAATAGCGATGTTTATAAAGGGTTGCTCAAGATGGCGCAACTGGTTCTGTGAAATGAAAAGGCCAAATTAAAAAAGGAAATATTGTTTCACATAAACAGGTTCCCAACGCGAAGTTTATCTCAGGGAACAAGTAAGTATTTCTAACGCACCTACGGCTCTCAACAAGGCGGGCGGATAAAGCAATCTAAGTTCCACATATAAACAGATAATTCAAGCGAGGTGGCCCACAGCAAGCGACATTCGTCAGGATAGCCGTTCTCGTATTTCAATGCATCAGATATTTTCTACACCAGGAAAGAAAAAAGAAATAATAAGTGTCGCTAAATGGCTGCGGCATTCAAAAAGGTGATCATGACCCATTATAGAATAACAATATAGGACCGCAGCCAGTGAAGTCAGTAATAAATACCACCAAGCTCCTTGGGCCGGATAACGCGATAGGTGTAGCACCAGAACACATGGGAGGTTAGTCAGCATACAGACGCGGTCTCCAAGAAAGAGAGTCACTTCGCCCTCAGTCCATACCAGTGAGAACTAGAGTACCTACTGACGTGCACGCTAAAGCCAGGGGGGAGTGTTTATTTTTTTAGATATAGTCGCACACAGCAATATGAATCTTACCTACCTATAGAGGTTCTCGATATGGTGGCAACCAGTCGTGGGTCAGCAGAGCAACAAACTCGTCCTGGGTAAATTCCCCAGCGGGTCCCGCCCTCTTTAAGGATCACATGTTCTCAGTCAGTCCAATCAAGGGCCGCGTATTTCGCCGCCTATGAAGATGAAGGACAGACTAAAACTTCAATGGGCGAGGGAGTTTGAAACAAAGTGGCAGCCATCTTAGAACAGTGCATATAGCTCATCGGGGGTTAGCAGAAAAACATATAGGGGAGAATACCGAGTCACAAATAAGCGTGCTCACATATATTCTGGCCATAATATACAAACCGCAGGGATCAAATAAAAATAGTCGCAAAAAAAAGGTTAAAAAGATAAACAAAAAATATAAAGAGGATGAAAAAAAGGGGGGAAAAACACTTATAGATGGCCTAGACTCATTTAGGTTAGAGATAACCTGAAGATACCAATCAAGGAAAAAAGAAGCAAAGTGAGCAGCAGATTAGTTAATCGCATTTTCCCATGGGCAGATCTCGTTTAAGCCGTGGTGGACAGAGTCCAAATAAAAGATCCAAAAGGTCTCTCTCTTTTTCCTGATGAGACTGGGGTCTCTACCAGGGAAGGTACGGATCTTTTCTAGAATTGACCACTTCAGATCCGTTTCGAGGTGGTTTTTATCAAGCCAATGACTTACCAGTGGGGCAGAGACTTTTTTGATGCGAATGTTGGACTTGTGTTCGCCTATTCTGAATCTACATTCCCGTCCTGTCTCTCCAATGTATATGAGGTCACACGGACATGTGATGATATAGATCACATTGGAAGTACGATAGTTAGTCATCTCCTGCAGGGTGATGGAGCGGTCCTTAAGATTGATGGTTTTACCAACAATCGCGTTAGGGCATGCCTGACATGTACCACAACGGTGGTTCCCCTTGATGGGTTCAAGGCTCAAGGTGGCAGTTTGGGCGGGCGCCGATTTCTCAACAATTTTCCCTCTGACTAGAAAGTTTTTAAGATTCTTGTTCCGTCTAAAGGCAAAATGGGGTTTCGGAATTTTGTTTTCATCATGGCCAATGTTTAGGAGATACCACAATGAGTTGATGGTCTGTCTAATCTTGTGGTTAATGTTGGAATGTTTTGTAACATAGACCAACTTATCCACAGGGTTAATCTCCTTGGTTTCGAACATGGACTCTCTGTTAAAGTATCTTGCCCTTTTAAAGGAGTTTTTAATCAGCTTGTGCGGGTAGCCCCGATTTAGGAGTTTTTCCTTTAGGATGTCAGCCTGAATCAAGAAATCTTTGATGTCAGAGCAGTTTCTCTGGAGACGGAGAAAATGACTGAAGGGAATGCTATGCCTTTGGCATCTGGGATGGTAAATGCCATATTGCAACAGAGTATTTCTGGCAGTAGGTTTGGTATACAGAGAAACAAACAGTTATTTTGGTTGTGTTCAATCCATACATCCAGAAATTCTACTTTGAGGTTGATAGAGTGGGCAGTAAATTTCAAATTGATGTCAGCTGCATTCAGCCAAGAGACAAATTCATCTAGAGATTTTTGGTCCCCAATCCAGATGAAAAAGATGCCATCTATGAATCGAGACCAAGCTCGAACATTTTCATAAAAAGGAGCCATTTGGTTGTATATATTCATCTGTTAAAAATGTCCCATATAGAGACAGGCTATGCTGGGGGCACATGATGCCCCCATACTGACGCCCTGTATCTGATGAAAATAGTTGTTGTTAAATTCAAAATAGTTTTCACTTAGGACAATCCTTAAGCATCCAATAATAAATGGGGCATTGGTCATTTCTGTTTGTAAGGACAGGATCTCTTGAAGGACTGACAACGCTCCTTCCTGGGGAATATTCGTATATAGAGATTCCAGGTCCAGGGTGACCAGGAGCTCCTTCTCAGGATCATAAGGCATCCTCTCAATCTTGGAGATGAAATGGCCTGTATCTTTCACATAGGACTCAAGTTTGCTCACCATAGGTTTAAAAAAACAATCAATGTATTTGGAGAGCGGTTCAGTGGCCGAACCAATGGTGGAGACTATGGGTCTCAGTGGCGGGTCCAAGATGTTTTTATGTGTTTTGGGTACCCCATATATGATGGGCATGCGGGTGAAGCTAGGTGTCTAAAATTCAGCTTCCTTGGTACAGATGAAGTCCGCTTCCACTGCCGCTTCAACCATAGCTAAGATGCGTTGTTTAAGGTTGGGTTCAGGGTTCCTCGTGATGCGTTTGTAGTGTCTAGTAGACGACAAAAGGGTATTTATTTTTTCAATATAGGTGGGGGTATTGAAAATAACAATCCCCCCTCCCTTATCACAAGGTTTGATGGTAAGTTGTTTGTTTTCTTTTAAAGCTTTCAAAGCTCTATTCTCAACAGGTGACAGAATACTCGTAGGTTTGGGGACAAATTTGATGGTTTTAGCAATTTTCAATAGAACCGCTTTCTCAAAAATGCCCACCTCCGATTCAACAAGATCAAGGCTGGGGGTAAAGTCAGAAGGGGGTCTGAGTCCAGAGAGATTATCTATAACTTCAGGGGATGGTCCATTAAGGAAAAATAATTTTAAACCTGATTTTCCTGAAGAAGGAATAGAGGTCTTTCATGGATTCAAACTTATTGAAAAAGGTGGTGGCACAAAGGACAGGCCCCTAGCCAAGAGGTTTACTGATTCAGGGTCAACATTAGAGGTGGATAAGTTAAACACAGGTATATTTATTGTGTTTTCCAGTATTGATTGTGTCTGGTTTGTATATACATTTGGGGTTGACCCTGACCCTGATGGAAGTTCCTTATAAGAGGTGTTCTGGTTCTGGGGCGATAATTCTCTCTGCGGTTGCCTAAAAAATGATCAGGCATGACCGGTCTGTCAAATGGTTCTTGCCGCGCTTGGTAATTCGGGTTATAGTTCGTCTCATAGTCAGTAGGACCTTCTCCGTCTGAATCCGTGGTATCTGAGAACGTAGTGATCTTTTTGTTCCCCCATCTTGCGGTGCCATTACTGGGCCCATTGCCCCCCGGCATGTTGTAAAAATTAGATATAAGATAGGGATTTGTCCGTTCCTGGGAAAACATCCTAATATCTTTTCTAAGTTTTTCAGTTTTCCTTTTCAGGAGATAGGCGGAGAAAGAGTCTAGTTCTTGGGCGATTTCTTCCAATTTTTTTATTCCCATTTCAACGGAATTGTCTTTTATGAGTTTTTCTTCCCGCTCTTCTATTTCTTTAGTAAGGACTTCTCTGGCAGTCTCGATGATTAACATCATCCAATCCTTTGAGCATCTGTTCGATATTAAAGCCCATTTCTCAAGGAATTGTCTGATTTCAACAAACAAGCCATGGATGTTTCGGACCCGTAGTCCAAACGGGATAGTTCCGGCCTTCAAGTACTCGAGCATGAAATTGGCGTGGGCTTCGGTACGTTTAGATTTTTTCTTTAAATTGAGAAGTTTGGTCCACTCTCCTTCAAGCCCTTTAGATAGGGAGAACTGTTTATCGCTGCCTGCTGCTAGGCCTACCATTCGTGCAAAGTCCTCATCAGAGAACCCAAAAGTTCTAATACTCTACATGTTAAAGAGGAACCGGGGGAACCACAGTCAGAAATGATACAGAAAATAGGTATCTTTCGTACTAAGATGGAAACTAACACAAACCGTTTGAGAAATGCAGCAATTATAGTATCTAGAAAAAACATATGAATGTTATACACACAATAGATGTCTCCATGTTATATCACATATAAAGAGAATAGGTTGAAAGAAAGATTCAAGAACAACGGAAAAATCAGAGAGACTCAGAGAATACAAATACCGATGGAGGTCCTCATATGCATATTGCTCATAAAAATCACGACCCCCACAGCACCCAGGCTGTGAAGAAACAACCAATTACGAAAGGGGGACCCCTAGGAACAATAGAGGAAGGTGTGATAGGGGTAAGTCAGTCAAATTAAACCAGAAAAAACACCTGCCTGCCTTATATAGTAATGGGCCTAGCACAACGGTCCCTGGATAAGGAAATCACTAACTGGAGCTGAATTGACAAAATATTTACAACATTATTGGATAGAAAAATAAATTTATCTTTATTTTATTTTTTATTTTTGTATATATACAATGTTTTCAGAAGGATTTCTTTATATATAAAACCACAAGACAACATGGAATAATGAAAAACGGCATAAGATAATGAAAGAAGAAAGATATACAACATACTGGTTATACACAATATTCTTCAATGTCCCACACATCAATAAATTCAAACATACATACATTCATTCCATCAGCAATCATACTATCATGTAGCGGTTCAGATGGTACAGTTTCCAGATGAGATTATATAGGTGGTTTACTCATATATATCGTCCAGTTGTAAAATAAGGATAATATAGAGTAGAATATGCCGAAAGATCAAACGCCAACGCGCGTTTCGGTGTAAGGCCCAGAACAGGGCCCCACCTTCATCAGGGCGAAAACCGGTAAATAGTGGGGGACATGAACCAAACCTAGGATTAATCAAAAACACATGTAAAACAATAGGTACAGATATAATTTATGTAACATCATTCATTTTTTAAGTCTGTCAAAAAGATCAGCTCCAGAAGTGTATCCACACGAAAATCAATAAACGTAGTTTTTTTATATAAAGGCCCCATAGGTACCAGAGATGTGCATGAATTAGAGAAGCCTCCATAGTAATATTAATAGGGATAGTGTACCATACCCGTGTTCAGAATAAAGAACAGAAAGGAGAAGAATCCAAAAAGTTACGCATGCATACATAGATAGAATCCCGTGTATATACCACCAGTGTTCAGAATTAATAAACACAAAAATTTATAGTGTAGAAACAGGGCTGCATAAATCTGATTCATAATACATACTTAAAACTCAGTCCAGGGCGATATAGATTTATGTATATATCTTCGCTGGGTAAATAAGTGTATATTCGGAAACTCAATTGGCCGCTTGTTCAATCTGAGGAGAATTAATCGGGGGAGAATCCATTTAAATATCAAAGCAAGGTGGTGTTCCCCAAAACCCAGAGAGGTCAACATTCGGTAGAAAGGGACCTACCCAGACAGCGGGTTATAACATGAAGAATTCTGTAGGATGTTGAACCCAAAAAAGTGAGATGGGGTTAGAAACCAATAGCGATGTTTATAAAGGGTTGCTCAAGATGGCGCAACTGGTTCTGTGAAATGAAAAGGCCAAATTAAAAAACGAAATATTGTTTCACATAAACAGGTTCCCAACGCGAAGGTTCCTATGCTCGCTACTTCTGACAATACAGCTGGTGTTAATATCCCTACCTGTGGCGCTTTCCAGGGAGCTGGCGAGTCTTTAACTGCTGTTCTTCTCCTCCCGCTGTCGCTCTGGGATTAGCGGCGACCGCTGTGTGGAGGCTTCGTTGAACTACGGTGCCCAGGCTCCCTTGCAGCAACTTCCGGAGGCGGACACCCTGCATTTCGCGCCCGTAGGCGCTTTAAAAATAACTCCGCCCCCGGCTGAGCGGGTTCCTATGCTCGCTACTTCTGACAATACAGCTGGTGTTAATATCCCTACCTGTGGCGCTTTCCAGGGAGCTGGCGAGTCTTTAACTGCTGTTCTTCTCCTCCCGCTGTCGCTCTGGGATTAGCGGCGACCGCTGTGTGGAGGCTTCGTTGAACTACGGTGCCCAGGCTCCCTTGCAGCAACTTCCGGAGGCGGACACCCTGCATTTCGCGCCCGTAGGCGCTTTAAAAATAACTCCGCCACCCGCATCGCGGGACCGCGCGCGGGCGGCGCCGGGCTAAGCCCGGGCAAAGGGCGGGCCCTCTGTGGCCCTCAGTAGCCGAAGGAGGCCGGGTCGGGCCCACCCCATTTTCTCCTCGATGTTGAGACAGTGCTACGCCAGATCTGGTATGTGTGGTTACAATTACTAACTCCGTAGTAATTATCTGGGTGTTGACACAATCTGTATTGTGTCCTGGACTGTTTGCCGGTGAATAGTGATATCCTTACACCATGAATGAGCAGATGAAAAAGGGTACTCTTGACAGTTATTTTAAGAAACCTAACACTGACTCTGCCCGGGAGGCTGCTCTTGCAGAACTTAGGGCTAGACGCCGTTGTTCAATAGAACTCATAAAAAATATGGCAACAGCCTCGCCGTTTCCTGAGGCTGTATGCACGGACAACGAGGTTTCTTCTTTTCAAGATTCCATGTTACCCTTGGGGATTAATGACTCTACTAGGAGCTCTGTTACGTCTATTGTTCACGAACACAGTACTGATATGGACTTACCTATTTTTCATTCCCCTATCCCTACCCCCAATGACTCAAATAATATCTTGGAAGCCCAACATGAGTTATCGCCCCTAGTTACTGAGTCGCTACCCACCATTGATATCACACTTAGTCAGACTACACTGACCGGTCCATTGCCCAGGAAAAGAAGGAAGATAGTTTCTGAGATACGCAAAAATAAATGTAATAATGCTCTTAAAAGTAATCTTACTGCTACCTGTTCTGGGAAAAATGCTACCCCTTGCACAGTGAAACAATCTTCTATTAGTAGCCCTGCATCTTGCTTGAATCAAGTTGGTACTACTGGGGAGTTACTGGATGAAATTGGCAAATTGATGGAAAAACTTATGCTGCCAATTGTAGAAAGTCTAAAGAATATTGAAAAAAGGTTAGCGAAAGTTGAAACTTTAGTGGGCAATAAGATGGAACAAAACACGACTCCACCTGGCCCTTCACATATTCCATCCACCGCCTTGGTTTCTGCTATAGGTTCTCCTAATTCATCCCCAGAAGAACAAGTGTCTCAAATGTCCACATCTACAAGCAAGAGAGGGGTTAGCCATTTAGATAGTACCATCACCTCCAAATCATCACACACAACCACGGCTAGGGATAGGACCAATGCTGTAAATACCCCAATGAATGAGGGTCATTTGTTTGACAAATCGGGGCATAATGCAGTTCCCTCGACTAAACCACGAGGTCCGCTATCTATTAACTTACCACCAGAGGCAGTACCCCTGGTAGTTGTGCTTGCAGGGGTTCCTACGATAAAATCTGATGTTGTAGAAGGATATCATCAGTTAAAAAATAAAGTCATCCATTGGTTGGGCCTAAATCGCCCTCTTCCTTCTTATATTAATGGGGAAATTTTACATGTAAGACGCCTGCCTTGGTTGGGTAACACGCCAAAAACTATAAACGGGGATGTCATCCTCATCAACTTTAGGGACCCAAGAGCTGTTGCTCATATTTTGAATTGGCAAACGCTGCATAGGAGATCCTCCATCACAACATGGGAACTTACCTATTTTTTTCCCAGACCAAAATCAGCTGCCACCTCCGTTCCGGGGGATTCATCCAATACTCAACATAATCCTACGATCCCCTTGAGAAACAGATTTGAGGTCTTAGAAAGCTTGGAGGACGTTGATTGACTCAACAATCATGAGTCTATGAGAGCACTATCCGAGGCGCCTGAGAGGAATACAAATATACATTATAATGAGTCCAGTACTGTATTATTTGCAGCAGAGGTAGAATATACTCATGAGCATTTGGTCGATCTTGCTCTGCCTGCTCCAGATAATGATAGGGTTACTACCCAGGAAGCATTGGGCAACCTATTCTCATGGAATATTGCTGGGCTGACCTCCAAAATGGAATTAACAGAGTGGGTGAGTTTTGTCAATAAATTTGACCTTTGCATATTCCAGGAAACTTGGGCCTGTGAAGCATGTTTCATGCAGGGTTATTTGAATTATTTTGTCCCTGCGGTAAAAGGCCCAAGGGGCAGACCTATGGGGGGCCTAGTAGTATGGGTTCGTCAAACTTTAAAACTGGGTATTAAAGCTCTTGACACAAGAAACAAGGATATCCAACTAATCAGATTAGACCTAGATAAGCTGGGTAGTGTAGATATTTATAATGTATATGTCCGGAGGAAGAAGAAAGGGAGGTCCGAGGTACTAGAAGATCTTGATAGCCTCATTGACATACACTCGTCGACCAACAATATTATCATTACGGGTGATTTTAATAGTACATTTGAACCCTTGATAAGCAATGATGATTTGTTTGGAGAGGAGGAGGATCGATTATGGGGCGTGCCTAAATTAGAATTGCCTCTAACAGTGCGTTGGTCAGCCGACACCATTGGTTTAAATGCTTTATGTTATGGAAAAGGGCTAAGAGCACTGAATGGCAGGACTAGTGGAGATAGAAAAGGTGCAAGCACATTTGATAATGGTAGATACAATAGCAGAATTGATTATGTGTTATGCAGCCTAAAGTTATGGCCATCAATTTGTGACATGTCTGTGGATAGAAGGCTAGAGAGTGATCATAATCCTCTGTGCCTGACACACAAGTGGTGGCCACACACTGGCTTGCCTGTGGGACTTCCTGTGCTCGTACCACCCCGGATTGTTCCCACTAATAACATGAGGAGGCTGCGCTGGGAAAAGGTAGCAATCAATCAACAGGCTATTGTTAGTATGAATACCCATGTTGACCAAGCCATATCAGACCTAGAGGATTGTAATATATTGAGCAATGGTCTAGACAGGGTCGAAGGAATTCATAATTCCCTTTTTGATATAATTAAGGGATACTTCCTTAAGCCTGTCAAGGGCAAAGGTGATAGGGTGCCAAAGCCAGCTAAATGGTACAACGATGAATGCAGGGCGTGCAGACTTGCACTGGGTAATGCTATCAAGGGAGGGCAAACAGCTCTAATCCAAGCTGCCAGGAAAAATTACAAAACTAGCATTGTGAAAGCTAAACAAGCTTGGGATGACCAACACTGGATTGAGCTAAAGGCAGCTAGTGACAGTAGGGATTCTCGACAGTTCTGGCACATTGTCAGGTGGGGAAAATCAGGTGGTCCTGAACCCCCTCAAAACAATGTCCCCGAAACTGAATGGGTAAAGTTTTTTAAAAACCAATACACTGTTTTTAACACTGCCGAACGGCACGAGACAATCCGTGTAGACCTCCCAAAAGAAAACCTTTTTTGTCCTAGTGAAATCATGATGGCTCTGGATGCAGTTGCCTGCGGACGAGCCCCTGGCCTTGATGGTGTGCCAGCGGATCTATTTGTCAACGATAAAGAGCGTTGGTGCTCATACATCCACCATCTTATTAATGCCATTGCCCTGGGCGCATCAGTACCAAAATCCTGGCAGGGTGCAGTAATTATCCCCATTTTCAAAAAAGGAGATCGATCATTGCCAGGTAATTACCGCCCTATAAGCCTTATAGATACCATCCAAAAGGTAGTGGGGCGTGTGATCGTCAATAGGCTCCTGGATTGGGCGGAAGAGACCAATGCCCTTTCATCCTTCCAGGCTGGCTTTCGACGATCCACAAGTACGGTGGATCAGGTCTTTCGTTTCACCATGATTCAATGGAGGACGGTGGTGCTCGGCAAAGGAAGCTTGTATGCGGCCTTTGTCGATCTACGGGCTGCCTTTGATCTGGTCCCTCGACTAAAGTTATGGTCGGTTTTACAGAAGCAGGGCATCCCAAACGAACTGTTATCTATGATAATGAGACTCCACGAATCAAATTATGCAAGAATACAGTGGGGTGGCATAGGTTCGGTTACCTCAGACTTCCCAGTAGAGAGGGGCGTTAGACAGGGATGTTCGATGGCTCCAGTCCTTTTTACACTTTATATCAATGATGTTGTAGCACGTATGACTTCCGCCCAAGTGGATGCTCCTTTTTTAGATGGTATTAAAATTCCTATTTTAATGTTCGCAGATGACACGCTCATCCTAGCTAAAACGCCAAGTGGATTGCAGTGTGCTCTGTCAATCTTTGACCAATTTTGCAAAGAGTATGGCCTTGAAGTAAACATTTCTAAAACTAAGCTGATGACTTTCAATCCCCATCGCAGTTTTAAGACAAAAATCACCTTAAACAATCGTCCGCTGGAGGTAGTGAATAATTTCACCTACTTGGGTATGCATATATCCAATGTGAAAGCCTGGCGGCACCACATTGAAATTGCAACAATAAAACATAGGCAATTGGCAGGCGCAATCAGCTCAGAGCACAGAAAATCCTTCACTAAACCTGTGGAACCTGTTTTACAGGTTTATGAAGCTAAAGCTCTGAGTTCCGTACTTTATGGTGCTGAGCTGTGGGGTTTTGAAAAAATGCCGGCTCTTCAACTCGCAGAGAATACATTTTTTAGGGCCATTACAGGCGTCCCCAAAAGTACCCCGCTCCTGCCCCTTAAGTATGACTTGGGTAGAAGAGCCATCTTAGATATGGCACGGCTCCGCCCAATATTGTACTGGCGCAGGCTATGGACAACGCCTGCGCTTTCTCACTATGCTGGGGGCTTCCTAGACATCATAAGAACTGACCTACACCATAAAATAGGTTGGTTAAAAGCGCTTAGGGCATCCTTGCTTGAGCTTGGTTTGTGCACACTCTGGGAAGATCCTGCAGGTGCAACCTTCCCTTCTAAAAGTATGCTCAAGACCATTTATTGGGAGAAGGTTGCCCAGCGGGACTGGTGTAGCTCCAGTGCTGGCAATATGACTAGAGAGTTGCTGGAGGCCAAGATGTACCCCCATCTTGAGCCTTACTGGGATATCATAACCAAGCCTAGAGATAGGAAGCTTCTTTTCCAACTAAGAGCTGGAGCACTTCCCCTTAGATCTTTAACAGCAAAATGGGAAGTGGGAACTAGTGCTGTCTGCCCTGCCTGTGGTACAAAAAAGGAAACTATTGGTCATCTTTTGTTTTCTTGTCAAATCTATGCTGCTCCACGGCGTATATGGCTTACTCCAATGTGCAAAAATTTAAGAACTACTAGTGGCACTGTTGCTCTACGCATTATATGCACCAGCACATTGCCTTGGATTTCAATTGCCACTGCAAAGTATCTAGGATGGGCGTGGATGATTAGATTGAGACTGCTAGTCACTTGACTATTCTCCTGAATTGGGGGAGACTGCTAGTCTTTTTACTATTCTCCCCCTTGCTTGCTAACTTTCAGCATTTTATCGTATGTAATCTGTTTTAAATTTTTTTAATTATTTAAATGTCTCTGTTTTAATAATAAGTATCCACTGTTATTATTGCGGAATGCTCAACCCAGGGTTTTAATTATGTCCATTCCCATGTGATCTAAACAACACCGCTGCTAAATGAAACAATGTCTCCCTTATGGATGTAATTCAATTAGAATTTGTCAAAAGTATGTAATATCGAAAAGTTCCGAATTTAATCGTTTTTTAATGTATTTAATGAATTGTTATTGTATATTGTACCTTGCTTTTATGAATATTATTCGAATAAAGCATACTTTGACTGTATATATACAATGTTTTCAGAAGGATTTCTTTATATATAAAACCACAAGACAACATGGAATAATGAAAAACGGCATAAGATAATGAAAGAAGAAAGATATACAACATACTGGTTATACACAATATTCTTCAATGTCCCACACATCAATAAATTCAAACATACATACATTCATTCCATCAGCAATCATACTATCATGTAGCGGTTCAGATGGTACAGTTTCCAGATGAGATTATATAGGTGGTTTACTCATATATATCGTCCAGTTGTAAAATAAGGATAATATAGAGTAGAATATGCCGAAAGATCAAACGCCAACGCGCGTTTCGGTGTAAGGCCCAGAACAGGGCCCCACCTTCATCAGGGCGAAAACCGGTAAATAGTGGGGGACATGAACCAAACCTAGGATTAATCAAAAACACATGTAAAACAATAGGTACAGATATAATTTATGTAACATCATTCATTTTTTAAGTCTGTCAAAAAGATCAGCTCCAGAAGTGTATCCACACGAAAATCCCCATAGGTACCAGAGATGTGCATGAATTAGAGAAGCCTCCATAGTAATAATAATAGGGATAGTGTACCATACCCGTGTTCAGAATAAAGAACAGAAAGGAGAAGAATCCAAAAAGTTACGCATGCATACATAGATAGAATCCCGTGTATATACCACCAGTGTTCAGAATTAATAAACACAAAAATGTATAGTGTAGAAACGGGGCTGCATAAATCTGATTCATAATACATACTTAAAACTCAGTCCAGGGCGATATAGATTTATGTATATATCTTCGCTGGGTAAATAAGTGTATATTCGGAAACTCAATTGGCCGCTTGTTCAATCTGAGGAGAATTAATCGGGGGAGAATCCATTTAAATATCAAAGCAAGGTGGTGTTCCCCAAAACCCAGAGAGGTCAACATTCGGTAGAAAGGGACCTACCCAGACAGCGGGTTATAACATGAAGAATTGTGTAGGATGTTGAACCCAAAAAAGTGAGATGGGGTTAGAAACCAATAGCGATGTTTATAAAGGGTTGCTCAAGATGGCGCAACTGGTTCTGTGAAATGAAAAGGCCAAATTAAAAAACGAAATATTGTTTCACATAAACAGGTTCCCAACGCGAAGTTTATCTCAGGGAACAAGTAAGTATTTCTAACGCACCTACGGCTCTCAGCAAGGCGGGCGGATAAAGCAATCTAAGTTCCACATATAAACAGATAATTCAAGCCCACGGCAAGCGACATTCGTCAGGATAGCCGTTCTCGTATTTCAATGCATCAGATATTTTCTACACCAGGAAAGAAAAAAGAAATAATAAAGATGAGAAACAGATTTTTTATATATAAGGAAAAAGTGTCGCTAGATGGCTGCGGCGTTCAAAAAGGTGATCATGACCCATTATAGAATAACAATATAGGACCGCAGCCAGTGAAGTCAGTCATAAATATCACCAAGCTCCTTGGGCCGGATGACGCGATAGGTGTAGCGCCAGAACACATGGGAGGTTAGTCAGCATACAGACGCGGTCTCCAAGAAAGAGAGTCACTTCGCCCTCAGTCCATACCAGTGAGAACTAGAGTACCTACTTACGCGCACGCTAGAGCCAGGGGGGAGTGGGGTTATTTTTTTAGATATAGTTGCACACAGCGATATGAATCTTACCTACCTATAGAGGTTTCTCGATATGGTGGCAACCGGTCATGGGTCAGCAGAGCAACAAACTCGTCCTGGGTAAATTCCCCAGCGGGTCCTGCCCTCTTTAAGGATCACACGTTCTCAGTCAGTCCAATCAAGGGGCGTGTATTTCGTCGCCTATGATGATTGAGGACAGACTAAAGCTTCAATGGGCGAGGGAGTTCGAAACAAGGTGGCGGCCATCTTAGAACAGTGCGTATGGCTTATCGGGGGTGAGCAGAAAAACATATAGGGGAGAATACCGGGTCACAAATAAGCGTGCTCACATATATTCTGGCCAGAATATACAGACCGCAGGGATCAAAAAAAAGGTAAAAAAGATTAAAAAAATTATAAAGAGGATGAAAAAAAGGGGAAAAAACACTTATAGATGGCCTAGACTCATTTAGGTTAGAGATAACCTGAAGATACCAATCAAGGAAAAAAGAAGCAAAGTGAGCAGCAGATTAGTTAATCGCATTTTCCCATGGGCAGATCTCGTTTAAGCCGTGGTGGACAGAGTCCAAATAAAAGATCCAAAAGGTCTCTCTCTTTTTCCTGATGAGACTGGGGTCTCTACCAGGGAAGGTACGGATCTTTTCTAGAATTGACCACTTCAGATCCGTTTCGAGGTGGTTTTTATCGAGCCAATGACTTACCAGTGGGGCAGAGACTTTTTTGATGCGAATGTTGGACTTGTGTTCGCCTATTCTGAATCTACATTCCCGTCCAGTCTCTCCAATGTATATGAGGTCACACGTACATGTGATGATATAGATCACATTGGAAGTACGATAGTTAGTCATCTCCTGCAGGGTGATGGAGCGGTCCTTAAGATTGATGGTTTTACCAACAATCGCGTTAGGGCATGCCTGACATGTACCACAACGGTGGTTCCCCTTGATGGGTTCAAGGCTCAAGATGGCAGTTTGGGCGGGCGCCGATTTCTCCACAATTTTCCCTCTGACTAGAAAGTTTTTAAGATTCTTGTTCCATCTAAAGGCAAAAAGGGGTTTCGGAATTTTGTTTTCATCATTGCCAATGTTTAGGAGATACCACAATGAGTTGATGGTCTGTCTTATCTTGTGGTTAAAGTTGGAATATTTTGTAACATAGACCAACTTATCCACAGGGTTAATCTTCTTGGTTTCGAACATGGACTCTGTTGAAGTATCTTGCCCTTTTAAACGAGTTTTTAAATCAGCTTGTGCGGGAACCCCTGATTTAGCAGTTTTTCCTTTAGGATGTCAGCCTGAATCAAGAAATCTTTGATGTCAGAGCAGTTTCTCCAGAGACGGCGAAATTGACTAAAGGGAATGCTATCCCTTTGGCATCTGGGATGGTAACTGCCATATTGCAACAGAGTATTTCTGGCAGTAGGTTTGGTATACAGAGAAACAAGCAGTTATTTTGGTTGTGTTCAATCCATACATCCAGAAATTCTACTTTGAGGTTGATAGAGTGGGCAGTAAATTTCAAATTGATGTCAGCTTCATTCAGCCAAGAGACAAATTCATCTAAAGATTTTTGGTCCCCAATCCAGATGAAAAAGATGTCATCTATGAATCGAGACCAAGCTCGAACATTTTCATAAAAAGGAGCCATTTTGTTGTATATATTCATCTGTTCAAAATGTCCCATATAGAGACAGGCTATGCTGGGGGCACATGATGCCCCCATACTGACGCCCTGTATCTGATGAAAGTAGTTGTCGATAAATTCAAAATAGTTTTCACTTAGGACAATCCTTAAGCATCCAATAATAAATGGGGCATTGGTCATTTCTGTTTGTAAGGACAGGATCTCTTGAAGAACTGACAACGCTCCTTCCTGGGGAATATTCGTATATAGAGATTCCAGGTCCAGGGTGACCAGGAGCTCCTTCTCAGGATCATAAGGCATCCTCTCAATCTTGGAGATGAAATGTCCTGTATCTTTCACATAGGGCTCAAGTTTGCTCACCATAGGTTTAATAAAACAATCAATGTATTTGGAGAGCGGTTCAGTGGCCGAACCAATGGTGGAGACTATGGGTCTCAGTGGCGGGTCCAAGATGTTTTTATGTGTTTTGGGTACCCCGTATATGATGGGCACGCGGGTGAAGCTAGGTGTCAAAAATTCAGCTTCCTTGGTACAGATGAAGTTCGCTTCCACTGCCGCTTCAACCATAGCTAAGATGCGTTGTTTAAGGTTGGGTTCAGGGTTCCTCATGATGCGTTTGTAGTGTCTAGCAGACGACAAAAGGGTATTAATTTTTTCAATATAGGTGGGGGTATTGAAAATAACAATACCCCCTCCCTTATCACAGGGTTTAATGGTAAGTTGTTTGTTTTCTTTTAATGCTTTCAAAGCACTATTCTCAACAGGTGACAGATTACTCGTAGGTTTGGGGACAAATTTGATGGTTTTAGCAATTTTCAATAGAACCGCTTTCTCAAAAATGCCCACCTCCGATCCAACAAGATCAAGGCTGGGGGTAAAGTCAGAAGGGGGTCTGAGTCCAGAGAGAGTATCTATAACTTCAGGGGATGGTCTATTAAGGAAAACATTTTTTAACCTGATTTTCCTGAAGAAGGAATAGAGGTCTTTCATGAATTCAAACTTATTGAAAAAGGTGGTGGGCATGAAGTACAGGCCCCTACCCTGATTCAGGGTCAACATTAGAGGTGGATAAGTTAAACACAGGTATATTTATTGTGTTTTCCAGTATTGATTGTGTCTGGTTTGTATATACATTTGGGGTTGACCCTGACCCTGATGGAAGTTCCTCATACGAGGTGTTCTGGTTCTGGGGCGATAATTCCCTCTGCGGTTGCCTAAAAAATGTCCAGGCATGACCGGTCTGTCAAATGGTTCGTGCCGCGCTTGGTGATTCGGGTTATAGTTCGTCTCATAGTCAGTAGGACCTTCTCCGTCTGAATCCGTGGTATCTGAGAACGTAGTGATCTTTTTGTTCCCCCATCTTGCGGTGCCATTACTGAGCCCATTGCCCACCGGCATGTTGTAAAAATTCGATATAAGATAGGGATATGTCCGTCCGTGAAGAATATTGTGTATAACCAGTATGTTGTATATCTTTCTTCTTTCATTATCTTATGTCGTTTTTCATTATTCCATGTTGTCTTGTGGTTTTATATATAAAGAAATCATTCTGAAAACATTGTATATATACACAAAATAATAAATAAATTAAAAAGAAATTTATTTTTCTATCCAATAATGTTGTAAATATTTGTCAATTCAGCTCCAGTTAGTGATTTTCTTATCCAGGGACAGTTGTGCTAGGCCCATTACTATATAAGGCAGGCAGGTGTTTTTTCTGGTTTAATTTGAGTATCCAGGCCACACCCACGCCCTTTCCTGCCGGTGGGTCCGCCCTCCTGACAGAGAAAATCAGCAATACCTGAGTGGAAGCACTGCTGAAAGGAGCTTCTCCACAAATCGCCTTCAACCTCGCCAAAATACAGATAGAAACGCCAATGGATGCTAACGGTATTAGAAGACTCTAGGTACCAGTATTTGAAAGAAAATAGCACTTTTGGCTATAAAACTCATCGTAAAACAGGTCGAAATCGCAGAGCTCACACCGTGGCGGCCATCTTGATTCGCGTGCTTGCGCGACTCCACTGCATCAGCCTTTTAATGCTTATATCTTGACTCGAGGGAAAGCCTAGCCCTAATAGTGTGCCTCTTTGCTGATTGGACCTAGACCTGATTTCGTATGAATCCTGCCTCCTTGGGGTCAGACCATATGATCTCTTATTATACTTGCACCACTAACATGGGTTTTTAACTTATACTGTTGTCACATGACGCTTATGGTCAGGGGCACAATTAGACTACATCTTCAAGGGATCTCTATTAGGTCAGCCAATGGAGGAGCCATTTCGTGTTGGGTAGGCTGATTCAGAACGGCTGGCAGAATCTGACATCGTAATAGCTTGGTCGGAAACAGTGTCCATAGATATGTACATTCGGCTTCGAACGACTCGGGGACTCCGAGTGCCGATCAGAATCGAGTCGGACAGCCCAAATGGTTTCCTGCATCGTAATCGGTTGGTCAGAAACTTTTCCAAATCGGTCAGAAACATAGGCCCTGAAACAGTTCAGGGAAATCCGATTGTCGGTCGGAGGCTTTCTGACCGACATCGTAATCGGGCCTTAGCGGAAGAGCCGCCCCTGGTGTGAATGTGTAACTGGCAAGTCTCAGGATTAATTCCTAATGCATCCTCCATTCCTCCTGAGATTGAATAAGTGAATGCCATTTAGCTGGCAATATTATTGATATTAATTACACTGCCAGCAATCTGCATAATTCTAAATCAAAATAAAGTCATTGTTGTTAGCACCCCACAATGATAATTTCTCACATGAGGTAGCAAAGCTACATCCTATCAGGCTCATAACTGGTCAAAAGTAGTTGCTTTGAAATAACTTTGCAACAAATAGTGCTCTTACGTGCTAGGATAAAAGTATTCCTTGAAACTCCAGAATGTGAGGCAGATAGACAATGTCAGGCAAAGAGAGGGGCTCTTAATTGACTTTCACTTCTGTTCTGAAGTATCCCTTGAAACTCCAGAATGTGAGGCAGATAGACTCCACCCTCTCCATGACTAAACAGATCAACGCCGTCTCCTCCTCCTGCTTCAACACCCTCCGCATGCTCCACAGGATCTACAAGTGGATCACCACCGAAACTAGAAGAACGATCACCCAGGCCCTCGTTAGCAGCAGGTTGGACTACGGAAACGCACTCTACGCAGGAGCTTCAGCCAAACACCTGAGACGGCTGCAACACATCCAGAACTCCTCTGCACATCTGATCCTCGACATCCCCCGGCGCAGCCACATGACACCCCACCAGAGAGACCTACACTGGCTCCCCGTCAACAAGAGGATAACCTTCAAGCTCCTCACCCACGCACACAAAGCACTCCACAACACCGGACCAGCGTACCTCAACAGACGACTCAGCTTCTACACCTCCACCGCCAGCTCCGCTCCACTGGCCACGCCCTCACCGCAGTCCCCCGCATCCAAAGAGCGACCTCCGGTGGCAGATCCTTCTCCCACCTCGCCACCAAGACCTGGAACACCCTCCCCACCCACCTATGGCAGACCCAAGACCTACTGGCCTTCAGAAGACTACTCAAGACCTGGGTCTTAGAGCAGTAGCAGCACCCCCCACCCCCAGCGCCTTGAGACCCTCACGGGTAAGTAGAGCACTTTACAAATGATTTGATTGATTGATTGATTGATTGATAGTCAATGTCAGGCAAAGAGAGGGCCTCTTAATTGACTTTCACTTCTGTACTGAAGCCCCAGCCCAAAGTGTGAAATCTACAAAAAAATATAGTTTTTTCAAATTCCTACAGGTACAATGTGCATTATAAAATACATTTGTTACAAATCTCTCTAAAATTCACTGAGAAGAATGATCATAGTCTCTATTATGGTTTTTCATAAATGTCTCTACTAATTATAGCAATGACCTTGGGATGCATAGAAAAAAGGGGCAACCTTAAACGGAGCACAAAGGAGACATCAGGCATGGTTACCAGTTTGCCATTTCAGTACAGGAATACGTTGTGAACAAAGTAGCGTTTTTATTGTGCAACACGATTGCAATGGAACCGATTATATACTACATTAGAGTTATGCTGCTTTTGACAGACCATATCTCAGTCTGAAAGCCAAATAAGATTTTGCAAGCATTGTGAGCTACTCTACACTAGTTTGAAGAGGCATGACATTCCTACACAAGTGAAATGTAGGTGTACTGTGTCTGCATAGACACTATTCTAGTGAAAAAACACACAAGGCATACATTAAAGCAAATTCTCCATCTATGTGGGAATTTGAGTGACTGATTGGGGGGGGTCAAACCCTACTCAAGCAGCAACCACAATCTCTGTCAGGGTGAAACACAAGTGAACGTCAAAGGAACTTGTGCATAACCCGATGGTAGCTTGGCACAAAGCAGTCAGGCTTAACTTAGAGGCACTGTGTAAAGTATATATGCTGCACTTGAATCAGTAAAAATGTGAAAACACAACACAAGAAAAATCCTACATCAATTTAGAAAAATGGAGTCGAATTTAATGAATTATTTGAGACCAAAATTACAAAAATCCAAATCAGTAGAACTGGAGCTATGCAATTTTAAAGAGTTGAGGTAAGTTTAGTGCCTAAAAGCACAAAGCTCCACTTGCAGTTATCGAATCATGCGAGACTGGGTGAAAGTCACAAGCTCAGGACGACTTCAAAAGAGCATGGGCCAGATACAGGGACCAGGATAGTCCAGGTGAAAGAGTTACCTTCAAAGTCCGGCACAAAGAGTTCCATTTGCTGTGAAGATGCCATGAGGAGCAGGTAGAGCGTCGCAGATGGTCATCACTGTAGCATGAAGAGCAGTCTGGGCATCGCAGATGGTCGTCGCTATAGCATGAAGATCCTTTCAGGCTGCAGAGATGGTCGTTGCAGGATCTTTGCGTTGGCTGACACTGCGTGGTGTCGTGGCTGTTGCACAAAGTGCACATCTCACATTGCCGGTCGTTGGTGAGAGTCATTGTGGTGAGAAGAGTTGAGCTCACCGGAGCTTCATGTTGGTGGGTGGCGCAGACAGCAAGATCACAAAAAGGCCAGTGTGTGGTCATAAAGAACCCAAAACTTTATGATTTCTCCTTTTCTAGGAGAGAGAGCTCCACTGGTGCCACACCAGGGGTCCAGGACCTGAAGTACACCTCTTGGGGATCAGGCAATCAGTCGAGCAGGACTCAGGTCCCGTTGCAGGTCAAGGCAGCAGTTCAGCAGGGTAGATGCAGGGAGACTTCTGTAGCTTGTCATGTCCCTGTCTCTCAGAACAGGAGCCAATACAAAACATTTTTCCCTGGACTTGAAATCCAATCTTTCACTATGTAGATACCTAATTATCAACCTAAAAACAACTGATATAGATTCAATGTAAAACAATAACCAATTATGCACCAACCATATTATTAAAAATTTCATAAATATTTAATAAAATACACATACATTACTAATAACATCTGCTACTATAATTTATCATTCATTTGACCAGATACATCATCAAAAACATTTGGTCCAAAAATAACATTAAAAACAACTTTATATAATGAAAAGAGCTAAAAAAGGTTATAGTGTCAACACAGCTTTGCGGTGGCTTCTTGACCTTTATCCCACCTTCAGCAGGACCAATAACTATATTAAAGACATTGATTCACAGCATTTAACTCAGCTTATTGTATCTCCTAGTTTACGAACCAACAAAGGTCTTGCAGGCGGCCAGTATGGTCTCCCATATTTCTCATAAAAATCAGGGCCCAACAGGGACACAAGCTCTCATTCCTTTTTAAAAAAATAAGCTGTGTGAACTGCACTGAACAGACAGTTTCCTATCTCATTGTGAAATTAACAGACTGTTCGTTCTATTATGGGTGATGGAGAATAAATGCATGGCACCTTCAATATACATGATAAAAAATCCTGGAGAGTATCAAAGGGTTTAATTCATTTATTGGTCCTGAAGAAGGTGGGATATAGGTTAAGAAGCCACTGCTGCACTGCGTCGACACAATATGTTAGTACTTTGATTGTATACAGTTGTTTTTGTAGGTTATTTTTAGACCAAGTGTTTTTGATTATATCTCTGGTCCAATCTATGATAAATTATATTAACAAATGGCAATATTATTTTATGTGTATTTTATTAAATATTTATTTAAGTTTTTAAAGTAAGTTTACTAAAGGAATAGAGGTGTCAAAACATAATACAATGGGACAATAAATATTCACCTAATACATAACTCTCAGGATCACAAATAGTTGGATTGGTATATAGAAAGAGAAAATACATTTTATATCGAGGAATATAGAACAGCATTAGGAAAGTCATGGGGGTTTAAGAACTTCTTGTTGGTCAGGGCTCAGAGTAAAGGATCGTTTAGCACTAGCATCAATAAATAATGTGATAGGTAACCATAGGTTTAAGCTTTTCGTGGCCATATGAATAGGATAAACAAAGGAGGTATCTAATCTGTGATTATGGCAAAAGGCATTCCACCATGCTTAATATCATATTTTGGTAAAATCGCCCAAATAGGGGATAAACTTCCCAGGAACACATTAGTAATAGAAAAAGGGAAACTAGATCCAAAATTGAGAAATGTGATGCTGTGAGGGGGGATTTTCTGAAGTGTAAAGTGATTTATAAAAAAGTAAAAATTCATTTAAAATTTCTGTGTCTTTAAAGTCAAATGTTCATCCCTGATAGAATCTATGTTAAGTTTGTTGTGTTTTACCTTAAGATAATTAGCTAAGATTTTCCCTGCTTTGGTTTGACCACCGTAAAAGTTTGCACTGGATTTTAATAAGTATAATGAGACATTATCTATAGACTCTTTGTTAAATTGTAGTTTAGCACTTATAAGCTCAGATAAACAATCAATGGATTTAGATGAATAGTAAGAATGCTCCAGCTTCTTTATCTTGTTCAGGACATTATTGGTTAATCTGCGTATATTTGTACGCTTTTTGGAAACATAACCAATAATAAAATCTCTAGCTGCCGCTTAAAAGTGTCCCAAACAACAGAGAAAGACATAATGTTATTCAGATTAAATCAAAAATATTTATTGAAAAAGACACAAAGAAGGAAGTAAACAAACGGTCTAGAAGAAGAGCATTATTAAAACGCCATCTTCTAGGGGTATTGGGTTTTTGTAAAATGTCTAGCTGGATGGATATAGGAGCATGATCGGATATTAGAATAGAACCAATATCCCCAACAAGTAGAGATTGGGATACAGTATGGGAAATAAAAAAGTAATTAATGCGTGACTGAGTATGATGAGCTGGAGAATAATAAGTATACTCTCTTGTAGTAGGATTACAGAGTCTCCAGGTATTGTTTGTGCTGTTTGATAGTTTGACTAAAAAGTTTGTGAGCCTTGTTTGGGATAAAAGAGATCTTTGAATTGCAGTCTTTAAATGGGTCTAAAACTTGATTACAGTCACCTGCTAAAATAAAGTTATCATTGATGCAATATATAATTTGTTGAGTTAAGGAGGTCCAAAAAGAGGAGTCTCCAGCAGTGGGGGCATATACATTGAGTAAAGAAAACCGAGCATTCCCAATCAACAATTTGATGTATAACCAACTTCCATCTTGATCAGCATCCAAAGGATCATGACTCCATTCTGCTTACCATCTCCTGGAGAGAAGAAGACTTCCCCCACCCATCCTTTCCTTAACTTTGAAGATTCATCCACTGTTAAATGAGACTCTTGGAAACATGCTATATCAGCTTCTAATTTAGCTAATTGGGTCAAAACCCTTTGCCTTTTTATAGGAGATTTAAGATCTCTGACATTCCATGAAATTAATTTCAGACATAAAATAATTAAAGAGAAAAGCAAAAATACCAATCCAATTTGTTCAACAAACAACAAAAACATAGTAGAGAGAATTCCAACGAAGTAAAGAATTAACCATATAGTACAGAAAAGAGGATAGAAGAAGATTCCGTTGTAAGAATAAAAGAATGGGTTGATGAAAAAATGAAGAATAGAGTGAAAAAGCAATAGAAGCACCTGAAAGAGAGAAAGAAAAAGGGGTAAAAAAGGCAGAGGAAAGAAAAAAATAGAAAAAGTGCAGGGAAAAAGACATACATACAGATATCAAGCAGGAATGAGAGGGGAGGGGGTGAAACTACATGGAACTAGTGGCACGCTCAAACTTGACAAACGGAGGGTGGGGGAGGGATCATGCCATATCTGACAAGACAACTGCGAGCGACAGATATCAACAGCTCTGTGGAAGAGAAAAAAAAGGGACACAAGTGAGGAAAATTCTTATAACAAAGTTCACTATTAACAAGTTGAAAACATGTACAAATGTAACATAGCACAACAATAAATTAAAGAATTGTGGAATGTAAATCCAATGCAATAACAGAGATAGAATACACAACGAGAGACGAGAAATATCTCAGCAGACTGATAAAATTAAATGTTATGGGATGATGAACCTTCCAAAAATTCCATAGTCTCTATTTTGCATGAGTTTATGAAGCTCTGTAATTTCAGTGGGTCGTCGTAAGTAGTCGTTCTGTTTCTGTATGTAACTTTGAGGAGACAAAGATGGAAGAGTCCAAAACGAGCTCCCAAAGAAGGTAGATCAAGTCTCATGCTGAGGAACGCTTTACGTCTGTTTGCTGTAGCTTTAGCATAATCTTTTGAAAAGAATAAAGTCGAACTGGGCCACACGACGCATTGGATTGACTTGACATTAGAAAGAATCTGTAGTAAGTCCATGTATTCGAGAAAATAAAAAATGACTCCTTTCGGTTGCTGTGAAGCGGATGCATTTGATGACGGGTGACAAAGCCTATGGGCACGCTGGATGTTGAGCACAGTATCCTCTGGAATATGAAGTAGCTTAAGAAGAAAGGACTTGAAGAAGGTGGGAGGGTCCGAACCCTCAGTACCTTCTGGTAGGCCATAAATACGCAGATTGTTCCTCCTATTACGGTTTCTCAAGATCTTCGATCTGTTTTTGAAGAATGGAGACTTGGGATTGGAGAGCATGAACTTTTGTATCAGTGACCCCAAAAGAGGACACACTATGTTCAAATGCCGTAAGTCTCTCATCCATTTGAGACCAGTTATCAGTAAGAAATTGCAATTTTGTGTTTGTTTCCTCCACAAAGGGTCGAAGGGCCCGTTTCTCTTCCAGCACCAACTCCAGTGAGACAGGGGAGGAGGATTTTAGTGGAGAAGGAGGGTCCTTTTTCAAACGTTTTATATTAGACTTTCCTGCCTCTGAAGGAGCAGGGATCGCTGAGACAGGCCCCTTAGGTAAAGACAATACAGAGTCTTCCATCTTGGAGAATTCAGTGAAAATTCTGGAATTCTGAATGAACGGTTGAGTATATCTCGAAGAAAGAGAACCAGATGTTTTTTTGTCTGCCCATGTAACACAATAAGGAGTAGACAATGTATGGTGTGGGAGATGTGATAATGCCAGCAGAAATACTGCTATATAATATGCTCACTGGTATGTATAGAGAACCACAGAGCTTGAAGAG
Source organism: Triturus cristatus (assembly GCF_964204655.1). Classification (NCBI taxonomy): domain Eukaryota; kingdom Metazoa; phylum Chordata; class Amphibia; order Caudata; family Salamandridae; genus Triturus; species Triturus cristatus. The sequence continues at coordinate 1,015,802,807 of NC_140588.1, forward strand.
TCAGTGAGTTAGAACATAAGCGATCCAAAAGTCATGTATATAGCTTTAGTTCATGGAGCACCAATGGGAACATCCCGAACAGGAACTCTTCCGCCACTCGTAGCTATGCCTCAATCACAAGCAGGTGATGGCATAACGCGACCCCAAAGCGCTGCTCCGAGGAGTCTCACTTGGGCGCCGCCATGTTCCTCGGGTGCCAAGCCACGCCCCTCTTTATTAAATAGGTATGAGATTCTAAATATTGTGGTTGGAGTATAATTGGTTATGTTTTTTACATCAGAGTTATATCTGTTGTTCTTTGGTTTATAACTAAGGATCCACATAGTGAAAGATTGGGTTTCTACAACAAGTCGAGGGAAAAACCCAATTGTATTGGTTTGGCTGAACCCTATCCCCTATGCCTTTGTAGAGTCACTTCAGCATGAGATTAAGGGTGCAGGTCCAGTATTCCTTCTCAGCAAGCTAGGCAGCTGAGTAACAGGCCAGAAAAGTAGCAGTCCTAAAGACAGCAGAGCAGCACAGCAGCCATTCTTCTTTAGTATGCACAGGCCCAGAGGTCTAGTGAAGAGTTGGGTCTGAGGGTCCAATATGATGTAGGAGAAGGTTCTGGACGTTTCAATCCCAAAGGATTTTATATTTTCCTACCTCCCTACCCTGGTTCCAGCTTGTCTAGGTACACCAAAGACTAGTGTAAAACCCTTTATGAGTGTTCTCAGAAAGAGGCTTTGTGATGTGCAACTGTGGTACTTTCACAGTTAAACAACCTCTATCAAGTTAGAGATGGCCAACCCTGCCAGCACCTATTCCCCCTTTGTCTCACTGTCTGGGGGCAATACAAAAAGACCAGCTGCCAGTTACACCTAATCATGTGACCCAGGATACAGACTGCAGGCACTAAATAGTTAGGACAAGAACATGTCAACTTGAAAATAGTGTTGTTTTTCCGAATTAAGACTTAAAATCAAACTTTACCATTAAAGAGGTATTTACATTACAATTCTTAAGACATCATACTCAATATTCCTACTTCCTCCCAATTGAAAGTTAGCACCTATTAATGTAATAAGGTAACCCAATGTTATCCAATGGGAGGGGTAGACCTTATATTAGTGAAAAACAAATGTAAGTGTTTTTCACTACCAGGATATGTAAAACTTGAAATTACATGCCCAAACTTTTAAATACATTGCACCATGCCATGGACTGTTTAGAGAATACCCTATGGATGCTTATATGTATTAAAAAGGAAGGTTTAGGCCTGGAAAAGGGCTTATTTTTTCTGGTCAAAATGACAGTTTAAAAATGCACACACAGGCCTCAGACTTGTTTAGAAGGGCTACTGGAATTGGTGACACAATCAGTGCTGTAGGCCCACTAGTAGCATTTAACCTACAGGCCCTGAGTACATGTAGTACCATGTTACTAGGCACTTAAAAGTAAATTAAATATGCCAATTGGGTGTAAGCCAATTTTACCATGTTTTAGGGAGTGAGCACATGCAGTTTAGCACTGATTAGCAGTGCTAAAGTGTACAGAGTTCTAATATCAACAAAAATGAGATCAGCAAAAATGGTGGAGTAGGAAAAAAGTTTGGGGAAAGACCACCCTAAAGCTGACAGGTCTAACAATCTATCTCACAATGCACTCTGAGAAACTCATCATAGAGGAGTTTGCTTTAGGTTTGAAGAAGTCTGTCTTTGTTTAGACATAAATTGCATGTTCAGGCATCACATAATTGAACAATCTCTCAGTCTACCCCCTGTTCAGTAGATTGACCCTTTTGCAATGCCTCCGGTAACTTTGCTTTATCACCAAAAGACAATAGTCCCAATGGATAATTTCTTACCACTTCCTTCTAAAGTTGCCACTTTCCCAGTGTTTAGGGCCTAAGGGCACCTATTAAATGAACTGATATCTACACATGCAAGATATGAGTTGAGATGTTACTTCTAAAGGGCATCGAATGCCGTAATGCATCTTGGCACTGAACTGACTAATATCAGAAAAGACATGAAGATAGTGAATAAAATAGATTCATTTTAACAACCTTCCTAAACATAGAATGGCCCTCTATTTTGTGCAAGCCTAGACGGAGTACATTACAAACAGAGGAAGCAAAAAAGTGAAGTAACACCTCCCTCTGCTCCCCAGCAAGCCTTTCTAAATTGGGTGACTGATAGCACGAGCGAAGAGCCACATTGAAGAGATTGTTTAGACTTGGAAGCAAACACATACACAGCATGGCGATTGCTTTATAATAGGCTGTATGGTCAAAGCAGAGGGCCTTATAATAAATCCCATGTATCTGAATGGCTATCATCATGATAGAAGCACAAAGACAGATTTGAAGACTAAGGCAACGATTTCAGATCATGAAGTGTTTGGGCTTTAATTAGTTAACAATTGCCGCTCACCTAATGTGGGATATTTAATGAGGAACATAACTAACTTCTCCTGAGTTCCCCACCTCAGAAAGAAGCCTAACAAGTGGAATTGGTGATTACCACACCGATTTCTAAATGTTGCAGCAACGTTGTTGCATTTTAATCTGGTAGATTTACTCTGTCTTTTTCTGGGGCAATGTCAGGAGAAATTTGCAGAATGTGGTAACTGTTGTATGACTTTGAATTCTGCCCTTGGTGCAAACATTCACCTATGCCTGGATGGGAATTTAAAACACAACTTTGAATCAAGGTCTAAGTAAAATGTGCATGTTTATGAAAGGCAGGGGTAGTTTATGTCAGTAGTAATTTGCCTAGCTCTGTATTGCTACTTTTAGTGACAGTGTTGTAGTGTTTGAGTATGTTGTATTGTATTGCACTTGTATCTATACAGCATTTCTAACTCCTAACAGGGCGCCACTGCACATTTGTGGATAGGAGAATGCTACTCTGTGGAGTGCCATAAATGGAACAGTGCATGTTTATTGTGTGGCCTATATGGGGAGTTTTTTTCTATCATGCATCAGGACCAAAGTACTGCTGTTAATATGTTTTCGCTGCTAAACCGTTGCATGAATATGAAGAGAAAATGATTGACAACTAGGTTGCATTATCTTTCCTGCTGGGTTTTCTGGCCGGTAAAATCTGGTTGGTTGTTGACCGCAGCCAGTAATCTGAACCTCTCATAATAGTAAGGCATGGAACTCCGCCCTGCCCAGTTCCCCAAGAGGGCACCTTGCAAGTGGGCTGATTAGACAGAGAGAGAGCACAACACCATGAGGCACCAGAAACAATGGAGATACAAGAAAGCCTCCTCTACCGGTGAGTGGCCTTTGGATGAGGTCAGCCTCAGTGGTTGAAGTGAGTGGGATCCGGTAGGACCAACATGACCAATCTTTTAATTTATGCACTAACAGCTGGAATACTTAAAAATAAAATATAAATAACAACCATTCCAAAACATACAATGCTGGCCTACAGGTGCCTCTGGATGAAAGGGAATGGAGGTGGTCACCTGCTCTGTGAAGCCAAGGTAGAGGCAGACAGCAAAAGAGGACACAAGCCTTCTCACCAGGCTGCCTGCTATCTGAAATAAATGTAAATGTGTGCAATTAGTTAATGGACAAGTCTAAAGGCTGCTTGAGAGCCAGTATTTAGCTTTAGTTGTGGGATTCACATGGTGCTTTATGATGGTTAAGGTTTCTTCTTCTTGAGGGGTAATGCAATGGTGTTAGCGGTGACATTCTGGTGTGCATGCTTCCAGTGAAAACGTATTAAAAAGGTGGCCTTTCTTCTGCTCATTCAAGGTATGCACTACGCATAGTCTGATTGTGTCTCACTGCAAATATTTATTTTTAACAAACTTATTTTTATCTTGAACCTAAACACCTAGGTGCCGATTAGGATCCTGGAAAAAATTTCCCCAACCGAATTGAATCTGGACTTTTTTCCGTACAAATGGTAAAAGCGCCGTACAAACTGCCAAGTACTATTCGTATGGGAAAAAGTCCATACAAATCGCATTGGGAAAATTCCCCCACACGTCCTCGGGTCGGGAAAAGTCTCCGACACGTCCCCGGACATTTTTACGTACAAATGGGAAAACTGAAGTCCAAATGCGCAAGTACGATCCGTCCCATCCGTCCGATTGTACAACTGTATGGAAAAAAGACCGTCCGGAGCGAATTCCCATAGCAACCATGGAGATGTCCAAACAAGTTTCCGGTACGCGCCGTACCCCCCCCCCCGCCCCCGTATGTTCGCGGCATACCCCCAGCCCCCCCCGCGGATGGGCGCGCCATGCCCCAGCCCCCCCGTGGATGGGCGCGCCGTACCCCCCAGCCCCCCGTATGTATGGAGCGTACCCCCGTACCCCCCAGCCCCCCGTATGTATGGAGCGTACCCCCATACCCCCCGTATGTACGGAGCGTACCCCCGTACCCCCCAGCCCCCCATATGTACGGAGCATACCCCCGTACCCCCCAGCCCCCCTGTACCCCCCAGCCCCCCGTATGTACGGAGCGTACCCCCGTACCCCTCAGCCCCCCATATGTACGGAGCATACCCCCCCAGCCCCCCGTATGTATGGTGCGGACCCCCAGCGCGTAGCGCTGGGGGTCCGCACCGTACATACGGGGGTGGGGGTACGCTCCGTACATATGGGGGGCTGGGGGGTGCGGGGGTACGCTCTATACATACGGGGGGCTGGGGGGTACGCTCCGTACATATGGGGGGCTGGGGGGTGCGGGGGTACGCTCCGTACATACGGGGGGCTGGGGGGTACGCTCCGTACATACGGGGGGCTGGGAGGTACGGGGGTACGCTCCGTACATACGGGGGGCGGGGGGGTACGGCGCGTACCGGGCCCCCTAATCAGCTCGCATCGCTGCGTACTTAGCTTTTCCAGCACTTTTTAGGTGCCGTAAAAATTTTCCCATCCGGACTGCAGTCGGTGCGAATCGTAATTGCTGGTACGTAAAAACATGCCTAACTCCGTCCGGACGTCACGTCCGCGGTGTCCCGGATCACATTTGTATGTATTTTTCTGTCGGTTGGTCTTTTTTCCGATTCGTACGGAAAAGGTGTTTCCGTACGAATCGTAATTGCATGTTTGTAAAGTTTTACAACCCGGTACGAGTCGGACGGAGAAAAAGCTCCGACCCACGGTTTGTACCGGGTTTTTCCAGGATCGTAATCGGCCCCCTAATGTATCAAATGCCCACTGGCAAAAAGTCGATGAAATTACATAATGGAAAAGATTTTTGCAAAACGACCTATGTACTAATAGATGTATTTACATAATTGTAAATAGTAATGTTTCCCAATCAAACCTACCTCATCAATATTCATGAAGCAGAGTGCAAATTGCAACTCAGTATGGTTGGATGCCGTCACAGGGATGCATGGTGGCCTGCTGGGGTCATCGGATTACCATGTCTGTGATCGCATTTAAATAAAGTAAACCCTTTTCTTAAAAGCGGCCTGTTATTCTTAAAGAAAACAGGGGTGCCTTTAAAAAAGAAAAGTTTTTTAAAGTTTGTTTGAGGGTTGGCAGTGGTCACTTGGGCAACTGCCCACTCTCCAACAAACTTTGTTTTTTACATTCACAGTTGCTAATGTGTTACCATTTCACCTCAGGAGTCCGTAACTTTTCAAAGTTTTGCAACCGGATTTCAGTTGCAAAACATTATTACATACAATAACAAATCACTATTTGGAAAGGACGCAATGAACACACCACTTCCTATAAGTGATTTATTATGCAGTTCTAAACCCATTAAGCCATTTAGCAACCTGTTACTGAATTGAAAAAAGGTTTAGTATATTAAAAAAGCTCTGAGTGGTCAAAAGCTCTGTAATTTTCAAAATCACATGCTTTCTGACTGCAAAAATACTTTTGTACATCAGGCCCTAAATCTTTTTGAATATTTTTCTGCAGCCTATGTTATGCTGTATGTCATAGAATTTTAAAATAATGACGTATATGTACAATGCTTTAATTCGCAGGCTTGGACCTTGTTACATTATCAATACACGCCACTGTTCCCTTGTGCATCAACCAGGATTGAGTTGTGTGACTGTCTGGTGTGAGTGTTATATTTATTTATATGAAGGTGAATAACCAACTAAATAGTTGAGGAATATTTTGTTCTTTTTTAACCACATCTCTGAACATGTCACCTTTGCACTCAGGATCATGGCTTCCCAAACTTGTTTTATGCACTTCGGCCTCTGGATGGCCTTGAAATACTTTGCAAAAGGCTGTCATTGAGCCCTCATCACCATTGGAGCCCAACACACATCATCCGAAGAATTTCCTTTGGTCGCTTCTTATGGTCAGGAAACCTAACAGTGCTTAATTTGAGCCGGTGGTTTCTGGTGCTTGGCACCGGCACTTAATTATTAAAATCAGGACTTATGACACCCAGCCACATGGTGGCACTATTTTCCAATTTTGTGATGAACACAACAACAGTTGTTTAATAATTCTATATACAATAAAATGACTAATATCTGCCACCCAAAGCTACAAAAATAGCTTGGGTGGCAGATATTAGTAATTTTTAATGTATAAAAAGTCTGAACTGTCAGTAGTAGCGCAATGGGTGGTGCAGCTGCTGTGGTCTCCTGATGAGGGCCCTGGCGCGTATTTGTTTTACAAATTAAGTACTGACACCTAGTAACTACTTTGCAAGTAGCCGCCGGACCGTTCCTGGTGTTGAAATCTCATGGAGGCTCATTGTCATCCTTCCAGCAGCGCCCTGCTACCTATCAGTGCACACGGCAGCTCCATCTCATCCTTCTGTTGGCTTGTTGCTAGCTGTCAGCACTCCTGGAAGCTCCTTTTGGTCCTGCTGCCAAACATCTCCTGCCTTTCAGTGCTCCCAGCACCCCATCCTATCCTGACGCTGGGCGGCTTCTGGTGTTCAGCTTACCTGCTATTGTCTTGGCCAATCCTTGTTCCTAAGGATGGCCAGAGAAGACAACAGGCTGACCACACTGTCCCAGACCAGGTGCCCGAAAGTCAGAGTTTGGAAGCCGCTAGATCCATTGCAGATACTGCTGGAAAAGGAAACAATCTGGCACATGCATCAACGTAGGCTTTTGCAATTCCTTAATTGCGATTATTAAGGAATCGCAATTAAGGAATTGCAAAAGCCTATGCATGTAGGAATCACTATAAAATTAGCGATTCCTACACATTCCTTAATTGCGACTCGCAAATTGCGGGTCGCAATTAATGAATGCCGTCCCATTCATTCCTATGGGCCTCCAGGCCCATAGGAATGAACTGGAGATTGCATGAGCAATTTGCGAGTACCAGTAGGTACTCGCAAATTGCTCATGCAATTTCAAGGGTGCAAGGGTATCAAAATGACACCCTATTGCACTCTTGAAATTGATCTGTGCACATATGTTGCACACACACATGCCCTAAGGGCATGTGTGTGCGCAACATGAAACTTTGAAAAATGCACAAAAGTGCATTTTTCAAAGTTTTTGCAAATTACCATGAAGTTCTACTTCATGGTAATTTGCTTCCCCTATTAGCGAAATCGCTAATCATTTAACTTTAATGCATTGCATTTAAGGAATCTCAATTTGAGATTCCTTAAATGCAATCGCTATTTAAGTAATCGCAATTTAGAGATTACTTAAATTGCGATTTTTGCCTTTGGGATGATGCATCCCAAATGCAAAAATACCGGTCGCAAAGGGGCAGATGCTGAGAATCTGCCCGTTTGCGACCGGTTTTTGCTTTGATGCATGTGCTTGAATATGACTTGCAAAATGCGTAAATTGAGGGCGTTTGACGGGGCAAACTCACGAGAGCAGCACCATAAGGGACGGAGTGAATGACAAACAAACTTTATTATTATTATTATTTGTTTTTACAAAGTATGCCCCCAAATTAAATTGCCTACAATGAATCATATGGTAGAAAAGCTTTTCTGGCTTATTTAACTTCTAACGGACTGCATATTAGGTAAGCTTAGTGGGTTAAGGCACCTGCTACAGTGACTTACGTGTTTCAAGGAATAATACAGGTAGTACGATTCTGAATAATATCCTTACTGAAGAGATCTGCGTTGATTCTCTAGTCACTAGCTTGAATCCTCATAAGATAGCTCAGATGGTTAATGTGCCTGCGGCAGAGAAAAGGATGTATGTGGAGATCACAGATTCCTATTTTATGTATGATACTTCTGTAGTTTAATGCTATTGCTCCAGAGATCTTGACAGACTCATGGTTTCATTGCAGGCATGTCTGGGCTTCGAATCTGCTCTGTCTCGCCCAATGCCTAATTAGAGCCAGTGGTTTCTGGTGCTCAGCACCAGGACTTAATTGGCAACACCGCTGAGGTGGCGCTGTCTGGCCAATTTAGGGATGACCACAACAGTTACTTATTAATTCAATATGTATCAAAAATTCCTATTACCTGCTGCCCAAGCCTTTCTTTATAGCTTTAGGGGCCTGAAAAATTCTGAATTGTCACACTTGTAAGAGTGTGCTGGTTAGCAGTTGTGTTGTTATTATCATCGGCAGCGCTGTCAGAGGCAAGCTGCAGTAGCCTCCTGATGAGAGCCCTGGCCCTTAATGGTTTGCAAATAAGCACTAGTCTTGCCCATGGGAACTGGGAAAGACACACATCCCTGAACAGCACCTCTCTTGCACTTGATATAGATTTGTCTCATGCACTTGAGTCCTGAAGAAACTAAGAAACAACATTTACAATATTGATTTTTTTCCTAAAATGTATCACAAACAATGTTAACTTTGAATTAATGTCAAGTACATACACTAGGAATAAACCCTTCAATGGAAGGCCTAAGAATAAACCCGTGTGCATAGCGTCTCTCAATAGCTAAAGGTCAGTCTCTAATCCGGGGAGCGAAAACATAACTAATATTCCAGAATATACTTAACAGATATGCTGAAAAGTGGATAGTACACAAAATAATAATTTATTTTTTTCAAAGTGAGGCAATTTCAAAAACATTTATTAAATTTTTTAATAAAGTTTTTTTGTATGTACATAGCAGTCAGAACAAAACAATTAGCATATTAACATTAGTGTATTTTGTCCCATTGGATCCAAATGAATACAAATGGAAATATGACTGCCCCAACAAAAAAAGGAGCGGCAAATACCATTAAGACATCCTCATACCAGTTGCATCCTAACACAATCTAAACAATCAGACATGTTAAAAGAATTGCATAAGTATGGATATAGGGACCTAGAGAAAAAAGAAAAATACACCGTCATAAAAAAGTAATAGAAGAGAAGCACTTCAATGAGGCAATGAAGATCCAGAAGATAGTAGGAATCAAATTTTCCAATCACTATTACTCAAAAAGCCTCATAGACAATTAGTAGTTGGTCTCGAGACATAAATTTGATGTTGGAGCCCTACGTTCTTTGTAGTTCTTTCTCATATACCACTATGTGGTCCCTGTCAAATAATGTGTCAATGCGCGTTTTGGTGTGGGGCTAAGGTCTAGCCGTCACCTTCTTCAGGGTCAAATTGAGATGCAATCCAGAACATAAACCGGAAAGTTTGGGGGGGAAGAAGTAATTTATTGAATCAAATATGAAAATAGAGTCCAAAGTTTCATTAAGGAAAAATTCTCGGCGTAACATAATGAGTCTGTACTGAGTCCAGAGGTCAATATCTGCTGGATAGTTCAATCCCAGTGGTATGCTCGTATGAGAACTATGGCGCCTGCATGGGGGAGGTGAAAAGTCGCTCTATGGTGGAGCTGGCGGCTTTCTGGTTCAGCTCAAATTCAGCAGGTGATAACAGCGGGGGTCCAAAGGCTGAATCAGGAAGCGAGGCTATCAAAATGCGGTGCTGCGCCCTCCAGAATAGATCTAGGGCGAGGCCCCATCAGAAGTGTAGCGGGCCCCCAGGATCTGTCTCAGCTTTCACAAAGGGAGAGAGAAGGTCTTCAGAGTGTTCGACTGCGCGTGGGGCATCTCAGTCCTCGGCGTTTCATCGGAAAGGTCAACAGATACCATCACTTCCAGACAGTCACGTGAGCTGACACAGATGGTGGCACGCCAACAAGAATCAGTTCCACTCAAGAAAGTCAGCTGTTTCCACAAAGGGGATATTCCAGAGAAGATTCCAACACTGTTCATTCTTCAAACTGAGTGAGATGCGAGCAGATGAAATCTGGCCCCTGAGAAGCAAGGTTCTCCAGGGTAAGTGGCTTGTGGTAGTATAGTTCAAAGATGGTGGCCACATTCTAGTTCACGTGTCACATTTGGAATTTAACTCTCCCGATGTGGGCGATATCTCAGTTATGCACCAACACTTCCCATTCCTGATTCATCTTAGAATTATAGAATATTTACATAAATCTGCATTCTGTATTAATTACATGAAAACAACATTCAAAATATAAGTGTTCTGAATGACTAAATGTAAAATACTATAAATGTTCCTCATGCTCATGACCATCTACCTTGATAAGCCCTTGTGACAAAACATCTCCTGCTCTGACCACAGGCATTGTCTTGATGTTACTGACACTCAATGTTACCTCAAATTTTTGTGCGGCAGTGTGAGGTCTCTGTGCGCTTCAGCCACGGCAAGGTGCGCCAAGAACCAGACCGCGTGTGTAGGTGCAGCGACAGTGGTTCTGCCTCGGGGTTCCTGCTTTATTGCGCAGATAACTGACTTAGGTACTGGATCAGAGGAGGTCTGTTTGATGGGGCAGGGAGAGCCTGACTGGGAACCCAAAGTAGTCCTGGCAATTTTGCCGCACCGGCTCCCACCCTCCAGTAACAAAACTGGCCCCACTGCTCCAAAACTGAACCCCCACCCTTCCAGCCTCCCAGCCAAACGCCTGATGCCTGCTAAGGCCAGTCCAGCCAGGGGGATGGCCTTTGTATTGGTGACTGGAGTACAATGGATGTGGTCCGTCGGCTACGCTGCCTACTTTGGTGCTAGAGACCAGAGTTCGAGCCTCGAAGTCGCGTCCACATCCTGTGATTCTGGGCAAATCACTCAATCTCCCCGTGCCTGAATGTGTAATGTAAATACGGTGCTATGTAAAGCGCTCTAATACCTTCGGGTCGAGTTCGCGCTATATAAATATGCAACACAAAAAAAAAATGGTACAATGGTTGTGTCATGTTCGAAATGAGATAGTGCAGTGCAGAGCATCTGCAACCATGACAAAGCTACACTAATATATATTATGAAACAGGGGCAACCGGCCTCATTCCACAGTGCCAGTGAACCTCTTCTTTCCTAACTAACAACACAGCGGCAGCTCAGGGACATCTTAAGGACTTTCTGGCACATGCATCAACAATGTCATTTGCGATTCCTTATTAGCGAAAAATAAGGATTCGCTAATAAGGAATAGCAAAAGGCTATCCATGTAGAAATCGCTTACAAAATAGCGATTTCTAAACATTCCTTAATTGCGACTCGCAAATTGCGAGTCGCAATTAAGTAATACCTCCCCATTTATTCCTATGGGCCTAGAGGCCCATAGGAATGAATGGGAAGACTTTCTCAATTTGCGATTCTCAATTAGAGAATCGTAAATTGCTTATGCAATTTCAAGGGTGCCAGGGTGTCAAAAGGACACCCTGTTGCACCCCTTAAATCTGCATATGAGTACATCTTGAACACACACATGCCCTAAGGGCATGTGTGTGTGTAAAATGGAACTTTGAAAAATGCACTTTAGTGCATTTTTTAACGTTTTTGCAAATTACCATGAAGTTCAACTTCATGGTAATTTGCTCCCCCTATTAGCGAAATCGCTAATATTTTTACTTTAAAGCATTGCATTTAAGGAATCTCAATTTGAGATTCCTTAAATGCAATTGCAATTTAAGTAATCGCAATTTAGAGATTACTTAAATTGCGATTTTTGCATTTGGGATGATGCATCCCAAATGCAAAAATACCGGTCGCAAAGGGGCAGATTCTGAGAATCTGCCCCTTTGCGACCGGTTTTTGCTTTGATGCATGTGGGCCTTTGAGCGCCCTAGGCCAAACGTATTTTGGGGGCCTCTGTGCGGATCAGCTTTGAATTAATGATCCAGTTTCAGCTTTCTCATGTCCCTTTGGCCAGATCACAAACAGTAATCAGACACACTGGTTCAAATTCCAAATGTGTTTATAGTTAATATTCAGGGATAGTGATGTATTTTTCCAATATTCTAACACACTAATACTGCTGCAAATAATCACTGTGATATCCTTCCATTTCTCATATCTGAGATCTTGTTTGGATCTAAAATAAAAAAAAGTATGGCTGTTGCATGAAACAAAAACACATTTGTCATAAAATGTCTGTAATACAATCTCACACATTACCCAGATTCAAAATAAATGAAAGGAAAATGCTATTTGCAATATTCTGTTTAAGAATTATTCAAAGTCATCAGGGAAAGCCTCTGCAGAACAGAGCTGGCTCTACCAAGGCGAGGGTTACTCCACCCTTTAAAACTGATAATCATGAGTTCACTTATCCGCTCTGAAGATGATTCTTGGATACACGAGGGGGGTATACACAGAAGTCCACCATGTCTGCATTCAGAGTTACTAATATATGTGAGTGATTCTAAAAGCACACGTGGTGCTTTTAGGCCTGCTCAGGGCTTTAAGTAGGATGAAAAAAACTGGGGGGGGGGTCTTTCAAAGGGGCGTGCCTGATGTAATTAAGGGCCTGGCTTAAAAGCACGTAAGCTAAAAATCTGTGCTTAGCATAGTGTGCCGCCCAACCGCTATTGTGCTGCCTCTGTCATTGCATCCAGATATATAATACAACAAGTAACAATATACCTACAACAAGCCAGGACTATTGGCTTTGTCAATGGTTGTTAGTTGCATAAGATAAATAAGCAACAACTACGGCTTTGTTGAATATAATATCGAAAATGCCTCAGTTCTGAAATGATCAGACTGTGAAAAAACTATAAAAAGTCCTCTGAAGTTACACCAAAGGCTTTTAGCAGTTGCACTGCTTCAGAGTTGAGGTTTTTTTTACCCTGAGGGTGAGGGCAAAAATGAAGAGCCTGATAGGAACCTGCCTCAGCACTGGCTTTTGAAAATTCAGCATCGGCAGGACCCAGCCCACTTGCTGCATGCTTTTTGTTAATAGAGCGTGGCTGCAGGCAGATTGTGTACATTTTTGAAAGTATATATGATAATTGCAGCAATTAACATGAATACTTTAAAAAATGCACACAGTCTGCCTGCAGCCATGCTCTATTAACAAAAGGCATGCAGCAAGTCTAGAAGCAGGACGTGTGCTTTCAGAATCACTAACGTATATTAGTGATTGTAAAAGCACACATTGATGTTAGGATATGTAGCAGAGGTGTTGTGTAGCTAATATTACTAGTGAAGCTTAGGCCAGGTAAAATATAGATGTAGAGCTCTGGCCCAAAAGTTCAAGAAAAGCTGAGATACATATGCAGGTGCTTGTAGTGAAATGGCGGCAACCTGCGCACAATATTGCAACAGATTAGAGCCGGATCTAATGATGGGGCCCGTTCAGCAACTGTTTGGCAGATAGTATAAAAGCTGAAGCAGACACTACTTGAACAAACGTGGATTTTTCTTAACCCCTTCAGTGCCCATGACGAGCTGGACTCGTCATGGGCCGCGGTGGCGCTGTGCCCATGACGAGTCCAGCTCGTCATAGACCCCGCCCGCTAATGCAACGGCCGGCACTGGGCGGGGAAAGGGGCGGGCACTGAAGGGGTTAATATCTGTTATCCTTGTCTGCATTTTAGGTATGATGTTTGATTTAAAAAAAAACAAACCTAAGTAAGAAAGAGCTGTACTGCTCCTGCACTTTCAACTTCTGACAGGCACCTGAAAGTTTGGCTACCTCACCTCAGCCCTTACGTGCCTTAGCCGGCATCATTTGAAAGTCAAAATTAAATCCCAAAGCTCAGCACACAGTATAGTGTATGTCTCACACTCTTCCAAGGATCACTGAAGCCAGCCGTTGCTAATTCTGGAAATTGTGTTTTTCAGGCGCGGTGGAAACAGTTCAGAAATCCATGCCTTCCGATCCTTGCACTGGCACCACGCACTTGACATTCTGAAAACACCTAAATAAATTACTCCTCTGAATTTCTTTCTAAATAAATGTATTTGCGTTATCTTGCTATTAAGGATCACTGCCTTTCTATTCCCTTGATGAATCCGCTCCTCTGCCTGCTCCCGTCCTTATTTACATTTACCGAGTTTGTTGATGCATTTTTTTTGTTCTCTTTTCTTTTGATACCTATCTCTTCTTTTTCACCATGCAAGTCCAAAAGCATGACGTGTGCTTTAAACGTTGTTTTTTTGTGCTTGCTGCATTTATTTTCTTAATAAAGCACGGCTGCGATCTGATTGTAGGCATTTAAGAAAGCATTCTTGTTAATTGCAGCACCTTCATGCGCTGCAATTAACATAAATATTTTCACAATGGTCTACATTCAGGCCGCATCCGTGCGCCATTAAGAAAAGACATGCATCCAGTTCAAAAGAACGATGTGTAAAACACACGTCGTGCTTTTGGACTTGCTTTTCTTCTCTTAAAGGAGCAAAGCTGCGGGCTGATTGTGGGCTATTGTGAAAATATTTATGTTAATTGCAGCGCATGATGGTGCTGCATTTAACAAAGATTTTCACAAAAGCCCACAAACAGCCCCCAGTTGCGCTTCATTAGGAAGGAAACGCAGTGAGTGCAAGAGCCGCCATAGCCAGGAAATTACCACTTTTCGCGCCGCTCGCACTTTATATGCGGCGGCGTGAATTCTCTCCCGGGAACTACTGTGGGTGCGCGCTCCAAACACTGGACTGCGCGCTCGTAGGAACAGACGTGAGCGCGCACGCGCGCAGGCGCGCACCTTCCTGGGAACACAGCTGACAGTACACCCCTGAACCCTGGCACAGTCCATTTGCCTGGCTTGTTTTGTTAAGAATCATTACATTTCTTCACTAATCTAGGTGCATGCTTATGTGTAACTGGTTCCCAAGATCTTTTTTCCAGGAAAATCACTTTTAAATACTTTAGTGTACCACAATGCAGAGTTGGCTTTACTGCTGGTAGCACCCAGTGTGGCAATCTTTGTTGGTGCCCCCAAATGACCTCCTTCTGTAAGGATTCCTACCATCTTTCAACAGTGTCCCTCATTTCTCCGTTGCCCACACTCACATGAATTCCATTTGTTTATAGTGCTGCTCATAGCAGTGTAGGGTATCAGAGCACTTTACAACAAACACACATTAAACAGACACAATTAATCTTACTTGGGTAAATCATAAGTGTATTGGTAGATCATAAACTAAATGCAACCATTCCTCTTCTGATGGCATAGATGTGACTACTTGATGTATTGGAAAGGATACCCTTGAGGACAAAAAATTGACTGATTCAGCGAGCATGAACACACAACATTCTACCACCAATTGATGGTATACCCTAAATGTCTGTTCTTGCAGACAGCATAGTAGTAAGCTTCCAGATATTGATTTACTCATTCTGTTTTGCCATTAAATTGTGGATGATCTGCAGAAGAAAGTTGAATTTCTGAACCTAAAGTTTTTCAACATGCCCCTTAAAATCGATAAACTGGGAAAATGTATTCTGTGGAGGCGCACAATATTTTGTAGACACAACTCACTAGTTTTTGTGGCTGTAGGATAGCTTTCGAATTATATAAAATGTGCCATCATTATAAATGGGTCCACCGCCACTATCACAGCAATAAATCAATTTTTAGCAGCTCAGTGTTATAGTAAAACTATAAAATCTACTAACTGATACAGTATGCCACAGATAAGGTAAACTAGGAAGTAGGAGTAAATAACTCAAACACTGTAAATAACTCAATGACTTAATTTAATTCTACCATTTAAGATAGTGTGACTAGTAGATACATAAAGGTGCACTTCATTTCTTGATCCTTCTCAGCGGAAACAGCTTTTAATTAGTTCATCAGTCTTAGTTATACTAAAATGACCAGGAAAAGTGAATTATGGTTTTCACAAAAACCTATTGCCATTACTCAGCGGTAGGTACATAAATGCTCTTTTTGTACCACAGTAGACATCTTTGAGTTTTCTATTATCATCTTTTGCCATGCATTGAGCAATTAACCCCTTCAGCGCTGCGGGAATTCCCCCGCGGTGCTGAAGGGTTCGAGCGCGGGCGGGGCCATGACGGAACGGTTCCGTCATGAGCACAGCGCAACCGATGCTCATGACGGAACCGTTCCGTCATGGGCATGGAAGGGGTTAAGTCAGAAGTCAATTTCTCCTTTATTAATTCTGTAATGCTTGGATTATGAGCGTTAGAATTTGAGCTAGTTATTCCCACACTTAGAAGTATTGGCACAGAAGGCTCTACCTTTACAGCTGCACCAGGATGATTATGCATCTGCTTTCCCATTTTTGAAGTCCTGGTCTAAAAGTGATGATAAAATCACACTTGCTGAAGAATAAAGACCACCTCAATGGACTTGCAGTCAACGCTTTCGCAGATCAGAGAAAAATAAGATTTTGATGACTGTATTCATTGTGACTGGAGATGTTGCTCCTAACAGATAATGCCGCCATTCCTCAAAGGCTGTATTGAAGCGAAGAGTTCTGTATCTAAAATTGTATATTTTACTTCTACTGATGTTAGTTTTCTGCACAGGGTGTAACTGACTTGTCTCTGGATGCCGTTGGGACAGAATTGTAACTAGATGACATAGTATTGCTGGATTTGAAAGGCTCTATGTGCTTCTTCAGACCGTTAGAACAGAATCCCTCTCTTTAGCAGTCTGGTGATAGGAGTAATCACCTTAAAGAAACGTAGGAATGTATCAAAGGTATAAATCAGCAGTCCCCAAGAAGCACTGAATACCATCCACATTTAGAGGAGCTGGCCAATCCAGTATAACCTTAACTTTCCTGTTGTCCTTTTAAAGTCTTTTTGGAGATGTGATAAAGCCTAAAGGTTTCACAGTGGTACACTAGAAAGAACACTTTCTGCTTTGGCATACATTTGGTTCCCTCTTAATAATTTCATATTCCTGCATATTAATTCTTCACTAATCCTGTTTGGGTTCTGAAGTAGTATGCTACCCTCCGAAAAGCATTTCAACACCTCATCAGGTGTAGCAAGCACTATATAAATGGAAACCATTCCCTCTTCTATCCCTCCACTAATCATTTTCAATCCAAATAACAGAGCAATATGTCTCCCGCTCAAAATCATTTTATATTTCCCTATACTAATTCACCACTAATCCTTTTTTGGGTGCTACTCACCGAAGAAGCGCTTCAACACCTCATCAGGGGTAGTAAGCGCTGTATAAATGCAATTAAAATTTCTCTTACAACACCAGTTGAACATGATGGATGTGAGATTATTCATTTACGGAAAAGATAAGGATGTCATTGAAATAGATGATTACAAAAAGTAACAATTATTTTGTACAAAATCTTGTTACTGTAATATTGAAATACTGTGTGTGCTTGCCACAATCCAAATGAAAGAACTCAGTGCTGTGTAGTTTACATTTAATCTCCATTTTAGCTTTTCATTTTAACTAAGCATCTTTTTCTAATGGTGGTTAGCACATGTTTTCCCTAATGCCAGAATGTGCAATGCACACATTTATTTCTGATAGACGTTGTCGTCCAATAGTCTACACATTTAGTTCCAGGGTTGCACAACTTCAAACACAATGCCCTGTTTTATTTTATTTGTGCTCATAGGTGCTCATAGGAGACAACTGTTTCTTCCCAGACTAATTAAATACGCTGTTCTACACCTCTGGCACAGTATGATGAGCTTGCCGTTTTATTATTGAAACAGTGTCTATACTGGAGTCATCAGTCATCATGGAACTCTGCTGTGAGATGTGACTGACTGACCTTTACCCTAAAAAAGAAGATAGCTGTGAAAGAGAAGTGATCAGGCCTGCACACTCAGATGGGGGTGCATTTGTTAATGCACTGTGGCCGGCTTCCTGACATAGAGCACCAAGGTATGGGGTTAGGTCAATCCAATTTGGCTTGGCAGATGGGAACTACCTACATGCTCTCTTTAGAATAGAGAAATTAGTGATGGATAAGAGTAACCTTAGTAACATTATGAACAATTAACATGGTTGAATTGTTTGTGTTTTTTACCATTCTAATAATGCTTATATCAATGGTGTGTCTCATCTTTCTGATAATCACAGTTCATGTTTTATTTACAAAGATTAGAGCTTTTCAATAAACATTTGAAAATGCATTATCGTATCTTTACTTTGTGACACCTTGGGTATGCAAAAGTTACAAAAGAAAGAGTTAAATTTGTTTCCACTAATTCCTTTAGAATTTAAAGTCATGTTCGATGTTACCAACAACATCTATAACTATAAGGGTAGGAGTTTAGATGTGGTACAGTGAGGTAGCCGAACAAACCAACATTTACTTATTAGATAAAAAGACTCGGTCTCTTCATTATGAAGTTTTTGTTGCTCTAAATACACAGCCCTACAAAATTTGTAGTGCCCGTATAACACCAGCTTGGTATGCAAAGCTGTCTTCCATTCTTTTACTTGTCTTATATGAGTTAGACGCACTTCTCAGATCAATGTTGGTGAAAATCGATGCTTGCTTATTTTGATCAAGAATGACCGCAATCAAAGGTCAATGGGTAGCGATTTTTTACTGTAACTCAATTCAAGACTATATAATCTATGCAGGAGCATAAGTCACCTCCTTCTTGGCCACAAAGAAAAGATGGGAGGCAGAAGGTGATTGTGAATGGCAAATAAATCCATTTACTAGATATTCATCCAGATATTTGTATAAATATTCAATCCGACTCTGTCAATACATAGATTCTTCTGCATGGTATAAGTGCTCCTGGTTCCTAATTTATTTGTTAATCGTAGGGCCGATGAGGTGGTAGTAATCTCATCATCTTCTTATAAAACGCATCCATAAATTCCTGACACACTTGAGGCACCACGGTGAGTGTAGATAATGGTAGCTCAATGTTATCCTTAAAAGTTGTGGTTAGTACCAAATATCTCTGAGGTGCAGCCTTTGCTTCATTACTCTTTTTGTAACATTGCCCAACATTCAGTTTACATTGTAGAGAGGTCAATTGTAAAGTACCCTATTCCCAATTAATGACTGGATTATGTGTAGTCAGCCAAAGAAGCCAAAATATAATTTGGAAGTGTGGGCTGCCTATCAAATTAAAACGAAACAAGCATCCTAGGACCGGTTTCAGGGTAACACCCCTCATCAGCCAGGCTAGCTTGAATCCAGTGGTAAAGTGAGCAAGGGACCCAGGTGTGGGCATACCCTGCCAACTTTGTGCAAACAAAGCAAACACAATAAGATGATGGACTGAGCCCTGAAACTTTTCAGATATTCACCCCCAGTCACTAATAGATCTGGTTTAAATCCATCATCGTTCTTCTGCTCACTTTGCCAACCCCAGTTCAGACCCAGCCTTTTGCAAATCAGTCTTAACTCTGTTCATCATAGGAACAGTCCAGCCTGAACTGCCAGGTCAGGTCTTCCTTGGACTGGAAACAAGCATCCTACGACCGGTTTCAGGGTAACACCCCTCATCAGCCAAGCTAGCTTAAATCCAGTGGCAAAGTGAGCAAGGGACCCATGTCTGGGCATACCCTGCCAATTTAGGACGTACAAAGCAAACACAATAAGA
Organism: Triturus cristatus; assembly: GCF_964204655.1. Taxonomy (NCBI): domain Eukaryota; kingdom Metazoa; phylum Chordata; class Amphibia; order Caudata; family Salamandridae; genus Triturus; species Triturus cristatus. The sequence goes on from NC_140588.1 coordinate 1,015,822,451, forward strand.
AGATAGACGGAGCGCTGAAACTTTTCAGACACTCATCCCCATTCACTATTAGATCTGGGTTAAATCCATCATCGTTCTTCTGCGCCTAGAGTCCCTTACGAGTGATTGTTCGCGCTTTACAAATGTGGATTAATATTATTATTTTTATTATTAAAATGTGGATTATTACTCTGCTCACTTCACCATGCCATTTTGGCGCATTTTAAATGCTGAGTTTGTGCTTTTCCAGATCAAATATTCTTAAAGTATACTGCCTACTGGTATGGATGACATATGATTCTGACAATGTAATCCCCATGGTATTATGAAACATTTCCTATACACAGATTAACACACATATGATTAATTGTTTCTTTATAATGTGTGTGTGATGTAAAGTGTTCTGAAACTCTACACTGGTATGAGTAGAGTTATAAAACAAAAGAAATGCATGTGATAGAGGGACTATGGAGAGAGGAGGGGCCCCTTGGAGGGTGGTAGTTAGGGAATCCATGGAGAGGGAGGTCATGGGGGAGGGGCAAAAAGTCTGGAGCATCATGTGCTATCAGCACTAAAACCATCCCTGTCTATGGTTGTTATATGGCCTTGAAAAGGCATCTGTCCCAGACTGATGTTGTACTAAGGGATTTGTTGATGTCTAAATCTGAATGACTTGACACTTTCACAGTTCTTTAAAACCCACGCACAGACTACATCTGCATGATTTGAGGAAAACGGCACCCTCCATTGTCAAAGATGGCAGCCTCCATGGTTTAAGATGGTGACCTCCATTACCTAGGATGGATCAGGAACCAAAGGTAAACAAGCTGAACAGGATGACTAAAATGGAGACTATTGCTAAAATGGAACCTGTCCTGTAGGTGTTTAAGAACCTATTGCCGAAAGAAATATACCTAAAAGCAAGTGATTAAAATAGATAAAATAATAGAGTTATGGAAGGGAAACAGTCATAAGATTTATGATAGTCTCGAATAATTTCCAAGCAATGTAGTTACTAAATTATCACTGAATAGGTTTTTGATTGATCTTGCTTATCGGACATATATTCAGACGTTCATTTGATGAAATAGCAATTCATCCCTTGTTACATGTTCAATAACACGTCTTCAAACTGAAATAAAAAAGGGGCCGCTTTGCTGGAAGACATGATCCTTGCAACACTAGACCTAGATGTGCCATATACAAAACAGTTCTTTCCTGCTCCAGCCCTCATTGCCAGGACATGTGTCTCGGCATGGCAACACAAACAACCCAAGACTCGTGTCATCCTACCTGGGCCTCATCAGTGAGGTCCAGTGTCACAGCGGGCACAGGATCAAAGTCTTTTCATACCTGTTGAACCGGAATGCGGTCATAGTGACTGTCAGTGGGTGAAATAAGGTTAAGTGTTAATTCCAAAACGTTGTTATTTATTTCTTAAATCACATGGAAATATGACCTGTTGTATAAGATTTTTGCTTGGGTATGTGTCTCTTCTGTTATAAAAGATACAACCAAAACTAGAAGGTCTGCATATGAATTCAGAAAACAATGAATGCTCACTGAACGTGTAAGTTGTAGATTCATTTGCGCTTCAAAGACATAATTAGAGAAAAGAAGGGAGAAATATCAAGCTATTCATATAAAAAGATGGCTTTAAAAAGGTCAGAGCTGCCAACTCACACGGTGTCACTGCGTGACACGTGATCTCGGCTCCCTTCACATGGTCACCCGGTGAGGGACTGATATCACACGGTGGCAAGGACAACAAGATGAAAACACTTGCAAACAGTGGATTTTCAGCCCGTTTTCAGTAGCTTTGAGCTGCCAAAGTTCATTAAGGGGTGTGAAAACATGCCAGCTTTTTTGAGGGGGATGAGGTGGCTTGGATGTGGGGGTGAGAAAAAAAGTGCCTCTTAGGGACTTCTCTGTAACAGACCAAGGCCTCATTCCCTTCTCACACAATGCATTTTTTGTTTCACTTGGCAGGTCCGAAATATTGAGAGGTTGTGAAAAAAAAATATTTTGATGAAAGATTGCATAGGTGTTGCTCGGAGAAAGAATTAGGTCTATGTATCCTTCTGGCAGATATAATTGACACATGAAAGGCAGTCAGACATTTCACCTGTTTAAGATCATTAATTGACACAGGTTCAAATTTTATGAGTCAAACACACAATGTCATATTCTTTTCTTTAAAATTCTATTTTAGATTCTGTCCCTAAATAACTTAAAATAAATGCTTATGATTCATATTAGCAAAATATAATCAGAATTAAAATGCATGTATAATATATAAATACATTTTTCATACATTTTTGGGATTTTTTTCCCCCTTATTCTTGTTCTCCTATTTTCTTGCTATACTTGTGGGTGAATATCTTGATCTATATGTAAACAGCATATTTTATAAAAGATTACAAGCATCAGCTTAGTGAGTCACTAACCATTTGCAAAACTCTTTGCAACCGTTAATTTTCCCCTTGTGCAATGTGTCAATTGTTTAATTTGTTACTCAAAATTGCATTTGCAAATTTGCTATTTCCAATTCCCGACAGCTCCTGAGAGGTGTGGCGCAGCGGCCAAGGTGGCTAACTCTCTAGCACGGGGCTCACGGTTCGATTAGCGGGACCGGCGCCAGCTCAGCCCAGCACCCTGTGACGCTTAATCTCCCTGATGGCCCCTAGCGCCTGGAGACCCTGTGGGATGCTTAGTTTTTCGCTTTACAAAATACTGGGTTACCATTCACAGATTGCAAATTGTTGCAAAAATGTATATGTGTCTAATTTACCATTAAATGAAAGCCGGTAACTAGGTGCAAAGTATAAAAGTGGAGCCGCAATGTATTGCAAATTTTCACAGGGGTAGAACTCTACATTACGATGAAGAAGATGTCTATCCTACTAGGACATCAAAGAAGGAGCATGAGAATATAGTCTTTGAGGGTGATTTGTTTAATCAAGCAGACAGAGGTTATGGGAGATATAGATTCAGCCAGCAGGAGTTTCTAAATCTCATTGTTGAGTTGCAGCCTTTGTAGCAGGTCTGCAAGCCCAACATGGTGATTCTATCCCAACTATTGCTCAGGAATTGTCTAGCCTGCACCTCCTAGGATCTGGTTTATACCAGCAGATACCAGAAGCTGCTGGCGGAATATCTTGCAGAACCCTGATAGGGCATTTCCAGACTTTCCAGGTGCTAAGCTAAAAAGGATAAATGTACTTCTTTCTTTTGCTGACACCTCTGTTCATTTGTAGGTTGCAAAGTTTTTATTCTATTGCAGAATTTCAAAATCATTTTTGATGTTTGGGTAGAACACGTGTCCTCATCTAACTCCCATTAGATAGAGTACATTTACAGTAGTCATAAATGTCAACACATACTCGATATACAGGTGCTGTATAATGACACATGCCCATCCTTGATATAGCTGCACGTTGTCCAAGAAGCACATACAATGCACATACAACTCCTATAGCTTTCGTCTTTGTGCATTGTATAACTGTCTGGTGAGAGGAGAGTTTGGAGACGGCTGGCTGCTTGTTAAGGCTAAAAGTTTAACTACATTTAAGATCATATTGTGACATTTAATTTTACCATAATAAAAACATACAGACTTCAAATTACAGATACTGACACAATACTTAAATCCACAAACAAGGGATCGGAGATATAATCTAGTTCCCAAGCAAGGCAGATACATGATCGAAACACACATGAAAGAGAGTTTTAGCTGTCTGCACAAGAATGGGGCAAGGGAATATTATTTGACAAGTTAGTATAAAATAATAGCCACTTGTGCCAGGTTGTATCAAATAGCAAATAGAAAAGGCATGTCCACTGACTCTCTAAGTGCAGTAACATTACAAAAATCAGGACACAATAGATCACTGTACAAGCATACTCCATTTGGGGCATGGAATCAGACATTGCAATAATATAGGACATGTCTCTCAGAGCTCTAAAGCTGCCAGGCAAAAGGAATTCCAGGCAGAGGGTCTATGTTTACATTCCAATGATTCATCCGATTTGCTATATTGCGATCCAGGCCGTGACACTGCATAGTAATTACATCAAACTTTTTCATAGTGTGTCAACTTTCAATAACCATCAACCACAGAATATAGAAATAAATAACAAGCATTGGCAGAGCCAATAGGTCTCGCCTTTGGGACCTTATAAGTGTTCAGCCATGCAACAGTTAATGTTGTTGCACCAAGAATATTGTGCTGCATAACTAAATACTTATAAGGTCCCAAAAGCGAGACCTATTGGCTATGCCAATGCTTGTATTGTTAGGCATTGAGAGATAAGTGACTTGTATAGAATCACAGGTATCACAGGATGGTGCAGTGGAGATGCTGTCCCTGCTTGTTTCAGAAGAAATCTGTGCTTTAAACCCCAAATGTATTCGATTAACTAGGCAGTGATGTGGTCTGTGGACCATGGCTTCTCCACATGTGCGGCACTAAAATGCTGGGGTGAAGGGGGGGCACTTTTGTCCCCTGCATAGATTGTGACTTGAGCAAATGGAATGGTGCACCATTTAAAGTGCCGAGAGTGAGAGTGCAGGCTGCAGGGTTTACTTTCAGGTTTAGGAGCGTGCCGTTCTTGTCGTTGCTGGTCTTTGTAGTGACATGTGTAAGCTGCCTATATGTGCTGAGGAGGGTACTGGAAGCGAGTAAATGGACATTCTCTCCTCAATGATAATTTTAAAATCACTTTCCTCTGCAACACTTGCTGCCTCACAGAAGCGTATTAGGTGCCTTCATTAGTGGCCCATTGAATGGAGGTCGAATGGTATTGACCTCGGAGGGATGAAAGGTCGCGCCAGTCCCACCATTTTGAGATCTCTCTAGATGGCTGATTGGCTGTACAGACAATCTTTGCAGTGAATGCATTAGATGATAAAACGTAGTGTTCACAACATTTCAAATGTGGAAGCTGTGTCAAGGAGCTGGATATAAGAATAATATGTTGTCAAATTACTAATAATGTTGCTGGGATTGGTCTCATTAGTAGAGCGGCTCCCCTAGGGACCCTGCTCCTCTTCGGATCCTTAAGGAGGTAGCCCCCACTATCATCCCCTCCCTTACTCATTTGATTAATACCTCACTCCAACAAGGAGTCGTACCCTCGAGCTGGAAGAAAGCTGTGGTAAAAGCCCTACTGAAGAAACCTTCTCTCGATCCTGAGAACCTGGCGAACTACAGGCCCATTTCCCTACTCCCAGGAGTCAGCAAGATCGCGGAAAAATTAGTCAACAGGAAACTCTCGCAGTTTCTAGAGGCCAATAACAAACTAAAAAGTTCCCAGACGGGCTTCCGACCAGGGCAGGGCACGGACATCGCCCTCCTGGCAGCGGTAGAGGAGGCCAGAGCGCTACTGGATGGGGGAGGATCAGTGGCAGTGATCCTCCTCGACCTTAGCGCGGCGTTCGATACTGTCGACCATCAACTCCTTATCGAAAGATTGGCAAGAGTTGGAGTGGAAGGTACAGCCCTATCCTGGCTGTCATCTTTCCTGGCCCAACGGTCCTATCAGATTTGGGAGAAGAACGCCCGCTCCTCCGAAATGCCCCTCCAATGTGGTGTGCCTCAGGGCTCTTCCCTGAGCCCCACATTATTTAATATCTATATGTCCACATTGGAGGAGGTTATCACCCCATTCGGAGTGAGCGTCGTCAGCTATGCTGACGACACACAATTAGTGGTGTCTTTGTCCCATCCCAAACAACAGAAAGCTGATCTCTTCAACTGCCTTACGCAGGTTCATCGTTGGATGAATAGATCAGCCTTAAAACTAAACGGGACAAAAACGGAGGTCCTTATACTTGGCCCGAAAGGAACCTCACTCCCCCTGGATAGTTGGCCAGCCTGTCTAGGTCCTCTCCCTGACCCAAAAACAGAGGTGAAAAGCTTGGGAGTATGGATCGACTCCGATCTCTCATTTATTCCGCAAGCAAAGAAGGTAGCAGGGACCTGCTTCGGTCTTCTAAAATCTTTGAGGAAAGTCCTGCCCCTTCTTCCCCCTAAATCCCAAAAACTGCTAATCCAAGGTCTCATAATATCGAGACTAGATTACAGTAACGTGATTTATCTGGGCGCTCCCGAAGCGACCCTTAATAAATTGCAGAGAATTCAGAACACTGCTGCCCGGATCATCACAAACACCCCGGCCAGATTATCTGCTAAACCCGCTCTCAAACTCCTCCATTGGCTCCCCATAAGGGAGAAAGTCAAATTTAAGGCCCTGTGCCTGGTCCACAAAACGTTGCATAACCAAGGCCCCCCAATCCTCAGCAATTTTGTCACCCCTTACACTACCACTAGATCCCTCCGTTCTAACGCAGAAAACCTCATCAATACCCCGAGATTCAGGAAAGCCCGATCAGGAGGAAGACGCTTCTCGGTACAAGTTGCCCGTCTTTGGAATTCACTCCCCCATGACTTACGTCTTGAACCACAATATCTGCGCTTCAGGAAGCTGCTAAAAACACATCTCTTTCCCTAGCTTCCATGCCCCCCCCCTGTTTTGATTTCCCACCCTTCCTCTCTTTTGCTCTTAGCCCGGGCCTCAGATTTGTTGAATTAGGGTTTTTAGCGCTGGGATACCTCCGGGTGACTATGCGCTTTATAAAAAATAAATAATAATAAATAATAATAATAATAATACTAGCAAGGTAGGTGGTCTCAATGTTATTGCGTAATTGTTGGTTGTAGTAAGTGGTGTAAGTATTATTATTGTAGTTAAAATTAGTTAGGATAACACTGTTATTTCGATGCGTCTACATCCGAGTTAAAACAATCCCCCATTTACAAAAAGCATTGGCCGCGCGGCGCGGGAAGCTTGTAGTAATGTAAAATAAAAAAAAACACGCTAGTGATGCGCACGTGGGCGCAGCAGCACGAAAAAGTGAAAGTGATCACGCTGGAAAGGAGGCAGATGGCGGCTGCGCGCGTGCACGATCGCGTGAACGCAAGCGCTAGGCTACCAAAAGCCTGTGGCAGCACTTTGAAAACCCCGATACTAAATGTCTCGCAGTGCAGTGCATGCGCTGGCTCAGCGAGACCTAAAAAGGGGGAGAGGAAATGGAATGTCCTGCAACTCTAAATAGTCCCAGTCCACCCTGGTGATCCTCCATCTCTACAAAAATGGCGAGCATCAGTGTGCAGTCTACAAAATTACAGTTCTAAGCTCAGCTTCAAGTGCCGTGCCAGTGTGTCTGTGCAGGTGGAGCAGCGGGTCAACTGGCCCATGTGTCTCAACATGCCCTGTCTGTGATATAAAGCTGTATCCGTCTGAAACTGGCATTTCAGGGGATGTAGGTAGGGCCCACTTAAAGCGTGTTCCATTCTTTTGTAGTGCAGGGACAAGCAAGGTTATTCTCCAGTCGCGGCAGGTGACATTTGAAAGTGGTGGGGCGATTGTGTGAACTTGTGTACTGTGACGGCTGGAGAGGCTAAATGTTTTTCAGGGAAACTGGCAGTGTGTGCTGGCTTTGGTGTATAGAGACAACAAAATAGATGTATAAGGGGTACATATGAAGACACAACGGGGCTCTATTAATCAAACAACATAGGGTGTGAGTGTGTGTGTGTTCGTCTCTCTCTCCTGTACTACAATTGAGAGACATGCTATCTAAGAGCTCAGAGGTGGAAAGTTTGGCAGCAAATTAAATCAAATTAGTTGGCCTGAGTTCTGTGTATTCTCTGCATTGTGCTTTCGCTCATCAGCACGGCCCGCTCCTAAAAAATGAGCACAGGTTGGCCCCACCGTAACCCCACCACCATAAATTCACTATTGAGTCGGACTTGAAAGCTACGCCCTTGGATGCTCCAATAAGAATTTCACCACCAGGCCTCAACCCTGAGAATTTCACAGCCCCTCGAGACACCAACAGGCGCTCCGAAAAAGCCATCTGTGTGCTATATGAACCCCCCCCCCAAAAAAACATAAATAATGTTGTTGTCCGCACTGCTGCCTCTTGGATGTCAAATTGATCCGTTTTAAAGAACCAGTTAATTGAAATATAAAAATCACATCCTCTTACACAGTCTTATGTCATCAGCAGTAACCAACCCAACAATAAAGGCTCTGGTGTGTTTCTTTGATGACTGACACCCAGTTGGGTTGTCAAGCCGAACGTGTCTTCATCATTCACCCTTTAAACACTTGCTACTCCATTGCAGGATTCGCAATGGAACAAAAGGCATGTGGACACTAGAAACTCCTCCTGCCCCCACAGAACCGCACCCCTGAGTTCAGTACACCATACACTAATGCTCTTCTACAATAATAATGCAGTGCACATTACAGACACCGCCAGGTCAGGCTGCTGTCAGCCGCAGCGCCTACCGCCCTCTACCCCAACCAGCTGAGCCCATCTGACCTGAGCGCGCTGGGCCAGGCCCAGCTGGTAAGGTAGCTCAGGGGGTGGAGTGCTGAGCGCAAAGAGGTGCGTGTAGCCTGCAGGCTTGAGTTTCAGGAGGGAAATCCAGCTTTTCATCCTTCCGAGGTCGTTACAACGTGCTTCACTGAGGTAGGCAGCAGTAGCTCTGAGTATTCAAGCGGCAAGAGGCCATTGAGTGTGTGGCCTGCCCCAGGGCCGACCAAACAGTCAGTACCCACAACAGTGGGCAAGACACTCCCCCCCCCCTACCCTCGAGCAGGACCACCCACCTCCAACCAGGCACTTCTGCTTTCTCGCAGTGCGAGAAGCAGAAACATAAATGGTGGTAGTTATTTCCATTTATGCTTCTGCCTTCTCGCACTGCGAGAAAGCAGTGGGGCGATGTCCCCATGCCCCAATGGGGGAGCCACCACTGTCATTCTCTGAACGTTGTTGCAATAATGTCAGTGGTATGGCTGCTTGCACCCGGAGCGAGTCAGCAAGCCATCGGGTAAGATGACCTCCCGTTCCACTGACATGCAGATATTGAATTGTAAGGTGCAATTAACTGAGGCTCGCATTTGACGTCCCCCCAATGGTGTTGCAGTGTATTCAACCATCAATTTTAGCTATCCCGGGGGTAGTCCTTCTTTCTTGAAAGGGAGGAGTGTGCCATCACAATATAAATCACCAAGTGTATGAAGGCCTGCTGCATTCCAAACCATCAGTTCCGCCATTAGGGTGATTCTTCGGCCCCTGGGTGTTCCAAGCAGCGGGATTGCTTTGTATGATGTAGGCTACTATGAAAACATAGTTACCCCGCATGAGGTAGTACGATACAAGCCCGGGATGTTTTAGTACATAGGTGGAAAAGATGAAGGAGGGCCCACAAACTCTAGGCAGGGGAATCTGTTGCTGTGTCTGCAAGGTGTAATTCGGCCAACCAGGGAGTTACCCACTGAAGCTGGGATTCTAGGTACGAGTGTTCGTAGTTAGGCACCGCCATCCCTCCCTGATCAGTTGGTAAATACGATTTCAAGAGTCCCACTCTGCACATGGACTTATTCCATATTAAGTCATGGATCAGTCTTTCTGGAGGTCGGAAAAAGGATGAGGGAATGTACCTTGGTGAATTGGTAAAATAATAGAGTAGGCAAGGAAGCACCACCATTTTTGAAAGGGCAATACGCCTGGCCACTGATAACGTGAGCATCTTCCAGAAAGATATCCGTGACGTTAAGGAGACAATCGTCCATGTAAGGTTACCATTAAACAGATCCTCTATGCATGTTAAAACCCTGATGCCTAATTAGCGGAACATGGTCGGTTGCCAGGTCACAGAAGTTCCATTAATAATGAGAGCTGGCTCAGGCAAGGTGGGAAGAAAAGGAAATAAGCAAGATTTGCCCCTGTTCACCCGTAATCCACACAGGTATGCAAACTTGTCTAAGAGATGAGGCACCTCCTCTGGATCAGAGTGGATATGCCTGATGTATAATAGCAGGTCAGTTGCGTTTAGCGATATGGCATGCACCCCATCACATTTTGGTATACCCCAGGTCCCTGCCAATGTGTGCATGGCTAGGGCCAGTAGCTCTATTGACAGAAAGAAAGGTAAGGGTGATAGGGGACAGAACTGTCTAGTTCACCTATACACCTGCACCGGCTCAAATATAAGGTTGCCCATTTTGACAATCGAGGTTGGTTGTTCATAAAGGAGATTCACCAAGCAAAGGTATCGTCTTCCGATACCATACCGTGGAAGGACCCCAAATAAATAAGCCCATTCAAGGGCATTGAATGCCTTTTCCAGATCTAGTACAAGGCATCCCGAATGTGACCAGGCGTGTGGTGCATAGTGTAAGAGCCGAAAAAGGCGTTGTATATTGAATGAGGTGGTGCGGGCCGGGACAAACCCATTTTGGTCTGCGTGTATCAGAGAAGGCACTAAAGGTGCCAGTCTCTCTGCCAATATCTTAGCCAATATCTTATAATCTGTATTTAATAACTCCAACGGTGGGTAGGAGCCCAACTGCATAGGATCCCTGTAAGGCTTTGGAAAAGAGACATGCGTGGCCTCATAGAGGAAGTCGGAAAGGTGGGAGGACAAAAGTGACTCATCATTCATACGCTGAAGGCGAGGGACCAAGAGCTCTGTATAGGCTTTAGAAAATTCAGTTGTGAGGTCGTCTGGGCCTGGTAATTTCCTGGTGACAAGGGCCTGTATCGCCTCCTTAATTTCCGCAGTGGCGATGGGGCCATCTAAATCCGATCGTTGGTCCAGGGTTAATCTAGGGAAAGGCAGTGTGTCAAGGAAGGAATCAATGTCTGTAGCGGACCGCTGACAGTGTTGACTGGTATAGTAAGGGGTAATGTTGAAACATCTTATTGTGAATTTCATGTTGGGGGAAGAGTAAGGCACCTCTAGCCGACCTCATCACAACCATCGGTTGTACCGGCTGCTCCTGCCGGATTAGCCATGCAAGAAGGGGTCCAGGCTTGCCAGCAGTTCTGTGTACCCTGGTCGTGTGGGCTTTGTAATTCAGACATCATAAGCGCTCCAGCAGGCTCAGTAGCAGTGCGGGTCTCCAGCACCAGGAGATCGTGTTCTATCTGAGACAGTTCGCCCTCTATCTGCTTACGCATGCCACTTCCCAGGCCCTGACTGTGGCCCCTTAGTGCCACCTTCATTGCATCCCATTATAGTAAATTCAAAGTGACCGTGCCTGTGTTCTGGTCAAAGTATTCTTCTACAGTATTCCTAGAGAGGCTTGAAAGGGAGAGTCTTCTAACATAGTGGGTTGTAGGCAGCAAGTGGGGATTGGGAAGGTCCAGTATCCTATGTGAGGTGCAAGTATTGTGGGTTATGATCAGAATGGATGTGTCCCAAATAATCTGTTTGCGAGATAGAGGGTAATAAATTAAGCATGCCTAACAACTGATCTATCCTAACATGCAGTTTGTGTGGGTGGGAGTATAAGGGATACACTTGGGAAAAGGGTTTGCGCGACCCCAGACAACAGCGAGTTGCCAGTGACGTAGTCAATCCTGTAGTGCCAATGCATTGGCAGAGGACAACGTGCTTTGCAGGGGAGGGAAGGAATGGTCCAGACTAGTGTCTAAGACACTGTTGAAGTCTCCTTCTAATAACCACGGCAGACCACACCATCTGGAAAGTGTTTTGGAAATGGACCGTAACACTGATCTCTGAACAATGTTGGGTGTGTAAATGTTACTTAACAAAAGAAGGTGCCCATCTAACTTGCCCTTGATAAAGATGTAGCAACCCTCGTCATCTATCTTAATTTCCTCTGCCTGAAAAGGAGTTCCAGGCCCAACCCAGATCAATACCCACAGGCACAGGAAGAGAAATTTGTGGTGAACACCCGTTCTGTCCCCCTGCGCTGCAGCTTAGTCGCCTCAGACAATATTAAATGCTACTCCTGAAATAGTGCTATATTTGCAGCACGGCGTTTGAGGTAAGAGAATACTGTGTATCAGCGAAATGGAGTGTGCATTCCACGCATGTTATAATGTTATGGTCAACTTGCAACTGGGTCAGAGTGTAATCAGTGATTTGATCTAGGGGAGCACGCAATCCCATGCATGGGATAATAACTGGGAACCCCCTGTGGGTAAGTGCAGCAAAACCAAAGCAACAAAAGGTGTGAACCATAAGCCAACATGGATTTTCTTCAGTACTAAAGAAGCAGACCCCTGGAGAAGTCTGCCCAAACGCAGACATAAACTATGTCAAAGGTTATAAACCCAAAAGATGTAGGAGGGTTGGTGTGAAGCTCGCAAATCAAGAAGGAAACACCCTATAACTAGACAAAGGTAATAAGAGCCCCAGGAGTGCTGTCAATTGGTTGACTTCCAACATATCCTAAAATGCACAAATACAAAGGTAGGAAGCGTACATCAACTAACATTGCTGGACCTGACTCTGATAGATCAGAGCACCGCCAGTAACATAGGGTTTCTCATACGAGAATAAGTGAGTGGAGATTCACAATAAGATTAACATCAGTGTACAATTTGACATGTATTTGTAATAGTGAAAGGCATAGCTAAGGCATAAATGGTGGGAATGTCATATGATGTTATCTGAAGTCTGCAGGGCACTAACAGGTGGAGGTATCAAGTTAGTTTCAGATGGGCATGCTGCAGAAGATTACTCGTCTCCCGAGGACCTCACAGACACCACCTCCTGGTTATTGCATCGCTAATCCGTGCTGCCTCCTGGACAGCCCGTTGTTGTTCTAGAATGATCTGCTCTAAGTTGGGGACATCCGTGGGGCCAGGAGGGTGGTGTTTCCCACGTCTATGGCACAGTCTCCTCAAATTCTCAGTAGCGCTGTGCTGCTCCACCCCCTTACTCAGCAGGAGAGGCAGAGGCCATACCAAAAGCCTCAAGCCAGTTCCTGGCCTCTTGTGGCGTGTCAATGCATCTTGCCTTGTCGGCAGCCATCACTCGCACTCATGCAGGAAACAGCAGGGAGCATTTCATGTCAAGTTCCCGGAGAAGCTGCTTCACCCCAGGAAAGAGCTTCGCTGTTGGTTGCTGTAATCTGGAAAGAAAATCACTCATGCATTCTCCACCCTGATGTCCGGCGATTTCGGGGTCTCGCACAATATTGAGTCCTTGTCACAGTAGTGCAACAATTTGAATATGAATGCTCTGTGGCCAGCACCAGGGGCGGGGCTATGAGCCTTGAGACGGTGTGCCCCCTGCGAAGTAGTGTGAGAGGGTGGATTGCGTTAATAATTCCTTGAGGAACCGCACGATGAATGAAAATGTGTCCTGACCTTCTGCTCCTTTGGAAAGGCCAAAAAGGCGAACTTATTTCACCTAGAGTGACCCTCCGCATCTTCCACCCGCATCTCCAGGGTCTGGATTCTAGCGCTGTATTCCTGCAGTTGCTGCGGCAGTTGATGGGTGGTTGATTATATCTCCGAGAGAGATTGATCTGTAGCTAGCCGTCCCACTGTCGACTAATTTGCGATGATCGGCATTTAGCAGTGTGTGGTCCGCAACTACATTTTCAATTTGGACTCCAGTGATACACGGGACTTCTCAATAGCAGCCAATACCATGTCAGACTGGTCACCAGGAGGGGGAGGGTGTTTGATAGGTCTGCCAGAATGGTGCCCGCGGTGGAGTAGGAGCGCAGGGAGGATCTGGAGTTGGCATTTCGTAGGTGACCCATCTCAGCTTTCTTCAACATCAGGGGGGCTGATATGGTGGTGTGGGCGATCAGGGTCAGGCGAGGGCCTGCTTGCTGGTGTGGCAGTCAATGGCTCAGCACGGCAGCACGAGCAGCCCAAGAGGTGACTTCAGACATCAACAGCACGTTGCTTCCTCCCTTCGCTCAACAGAGAGACAGTCCTATTGGATTAGCCCCCTCCTAGCTTCTGTCTGCAATCCCCTCAAGTGCTTCACAAAGAGAGCAGGCAGTGAACGATGGTAAGGGAGGAGCCAAGAGATGGACATGCAGCAGTGGCATGATTAGATATGTTCAGCCCTCTGGGCCTGCTTGCAGATCCCTCAAGTGGATCCTGGGTAACGCAGTAAGTGTAACCCAGGACGTGCCTGCCTTCAGCGTTGGAGTAATATCAAATACCTCGAGGTGGAAAATTCATAGAGGTGGGGTGAAGCAGCATGCCACGGTCAAATTCCCAGCAGTGAGAGCCAGGTCTTTCCACTATTGCATGTGCAGGTAGCCCATTCCAAGGAGTTAATCCCCAGAGGTCTGCTTTCTGGTGATCCAACAGGGTCCGAATCGTGAGCAGTCTCCGTTCTGTTCCCAAGCCACTACAGGGGGGCCTCACACTATGTTGCCAGCGGAGGGGAGCAACTCGCAGAATACCAGTCTCTGTGGCATTTGACAGAAGAAAGGGGGGCCACTTGGGGGTAGCGAGAGAGTTATGCACCCACAGCAGGAAGGGGAGCAGGGTGCCTCAGATGGGCCAATGATCTCACCGGCCCTGTGTACACTTTCCCTGCCAAGAATGCAAAGTGCTCACCGGGAAGATCCCAGGCAGGAACGTCCCGACCCTATTTATAGCGGTCCCTCAGTGGGAGACTCAGCAAGCCAGCGCTCAGTTTATGAGCAGTTTTTTGGTGTTAGTCTAGTGCAGAAGGGGACTCAACCTGTTTGTGTAGGATGAGGGCCCTCCCACAGCAGGACACAAGAAAATCCACCCCGTGATCGCTCCCTGGGCCTCCTCAGTCAGCCTGCTCTTAGGGAATTAGATAGGATACAACGAGAATTCGTTGTAAATACTTGGCTAGAATTATTTTTTTTTTTTTCTAGAGGCCCCTCACCCACCAGGGTTGCCCCTAGGTGGCATGCTTCATCATTGGGGTTCCTCTCAATCCTCTACGGATTGAGGCGTGCTGCGACTTGCAAAATACGTAGGAGCACTTTTAGTAGACTATGTCTGGTGCAGTGATGTGGAGTGAGTAGGAAAGAAAATGTAAAAATACCTAACTAGTTGGCCACTCTTTTATTCCTACCTCTAGTTGGTATGGTTAAAAATCAGGGGTTGTTACTGAGAAAAAACCTGACCTTAATGAGTCTAATTGTCTCAGTAATGTGGTTTCGTCAACATAATAAGGTTGCAAAATATGCACACTTAATGAACATGCACTGTATACATACGGTTCTAGTAAATAATATGTCTTTCTGATTATGCTATATTATTGGATCATAGTCAAAGCCAGGGGTTGAGGGGCTTGTAGTCAAATATTCGTCAAAGCCGTCTCTGGTTCAATAACCGACTTCTCTCCCTGGAGACCGCATACTGTATGCGGTCTCCAGGAAGAGAAGTAGATTATTTACTAGAACCGTATTTATACAGTGCATGCTCATTAAGTGTGTATATTTTGCATCCTTATTATAGAATTCACTACACGTGGTACACACGGGGCTGGTCCCTCTGGAGTCCTGATGAAGAGCTAATAGGGGAACAGCTCTAAACATGTTGATGAAAACACATTACTGAGACAACCAGACTCATTAAGGTCAGGTTTTTTCTCAGTAACAACCCCTGATTTCCAACCAAACCAACTGGGGTTGGAAATAAAAGAGTGGCCAACTAGTTAGGTATTTTTAAATTTTCTTTCCCACCCCCTCCACATCACTGCACTACGCATAGTCTACAAAAAGTGATCCTACGTATCTCGCAAGTCGCAGCACGCCTCAATCCATAGAGGTTTGAGGAACCCCAATGATGAAGCATGCCACCTAGGGGCAACCCTGGTGGGTGAGCGGTCTCTAGAAAAAGAATTCTCGTTGTATCCTATCTAATTCCCTAAAGGCAGGTTTTCTTCGAAATATTCGATTTTTGTCTTACTACGTAACTGATTGGAGGATAAACCTAGCCGCTACCTCTGCCTCCCTCTCTACTTTGGTAACTCCTCAGTCAGCCCCCAGGTGCTGACGGTGGCCACAGTAATTGCCCCAGTCCAGCAGGGTGCAGGTGGGAGCAGAGGACAGCTGGTAGGTAAAGGACTCTGGGAGTACCCCGCTACAAGTAGAGAAATAGGGGAGTGAAGGGGAGATGGCAACGTCACTACAGCAGGCCCGATAGGCCTCATATCAGATGTGTAGGTGCAGCAGGCTCACTCAAGTTCAGTTATACAGTCCTACCTTCGTGGGCCCACAGCCACGGCACCCATGCTGCCTCACATGGAGTACCGAGCCGCCTCCACTATCGCCCGGTCATAACCGCGTCTGCAGACACCAGGCAGCTACCAAGGCCGGCGCCGTCTGTCTCATGTGCCCAGCAATCACCGTCAGCTCCCCTTCTCTCGGCCAGGCCGCAACTCCTCCACGGCAGTCTGCAGGCCCCCCCAGCTTCAGGACAGCACCTCACGGGGGGAGCAGAGCGGTACTGGAGGACCCCACAAGTTTGTAGATGCCGCACCTGGGGTTTGATAAATTTCAGTTAAAGGGAATGTGTGACGGAGCAACGTTAAGGTGCGTCCACTATCTTGGCCTTACAAGCCATGCCCCCGTCTCTCAGTGATAATTCTTACAATGAAGATAAACATCCAGCTCGACTACCACCCTCAGGACAGAATACGTTAAAAGCTGCAGAAGGATATGCTTGCAGGACTTACATTAGAATTACTTTTGAAAGTAAATAAAATAAAAACTTAAGTTGTTGATATTGTTATATTCCCAATGTCTGCCCATGTAGCGAAGCAGCTTATTTCTTACATTGCCCTCACAATAACATTTACAGCTGCGACCTTTTGCACATATTTTAATGCACAACAATGTTGGATTTCCCTGAAACTAAACTTGTTTACCCATCTAGCTTCGCACAACATTTTCACAATGCCCTGAACATCATGTACAAGGTCTCGTTTAGGACTAATTACAAATGTTATCTCTATCTTCATCTATGGGACAATGGGGCTATCTACATATCTATAACATCGCTAATCTATATGCGCATTGCAAGGCTGCTTTCTATTATGAAAGATGAGCATCCCAATAGATTAGTAGAGGAGGCACTTCCACGGACACCGAGGATGCTTGCATGCTGAGAAATCATCACGCAGTGATCTGACATCTCGTGAGGGGTGTCCAGTTCCTGACCAAGTTAGGGTCCTTCATTCTATCCCATCAGGTAATGGGGTTGGATCGTCCCTCGACGCGATTGTTGGCTTTACACCTACACACACTCCAGGTACACTTAGAGTAGGGTCTGCATCGTAGGAGTACGCTTTATAATTTGCTTGTTTTATATGCCTTCATATATACACTGTTTTAGCACCATGGTAGAACTATATCTACTATTTACGCTTTTGGTGCTTGTAATCACGTTTATCTGCTTCTGTCTATTAATCATTGCAGCACACGTATTTTACAAGAATAACATGGGTTCTATAAACTTATTGAAAATGTCCCACTGTGTATTCTCTGTATGTTTCTCTGAAAGGAAGTAAACACAAGTGACTGAGCGAAAGGTTCTGTACTGTTTCCACGATCCCTGAGGGGTCTGAGGTGTCATGTTCACTAGTTGCCAGAAACCATTCGCTCCTTGGTAGGGTAGGGCAGCTCACGGTGGCACTGTGAGCTAGCTGGTCTATTGGCCGACATATCCTGCGGGGGTGTCCTTAACCAGTGTAGACACCAAGCTCCTATTTTATGTTGTCCAAATAATGCGCAGATCCTACGGATTAGTAGGAACTACACGACAATATGTTTACTTTTCTGTTTACATCAACATTAAACACGTAATGCATCTGCTCATAGTAAGATACTCCCTCATTATTTCATGGACGCAGTAGGGTTCACAAGGACGCCATGGTACAGGAAGTATCCCATGTGTGTCTTTAGACATGAACTAGAGCGGTTACTCTATTTTAAGGTGGAATGATGGTGTGCCTTTACACTGAACTTTCTCCTTTTTAAGTTAACATATCAGAGTTTCATTCTGCCTTAAAATAATATTTATAAATGTTTCCACACCCCCCTGAGCTTTGTATCCTTGTCCAGTTTTGTTTTGCCGAAAATGAACTCCCAGAAGCTAAACATGAGTCTGATCCACAAAAACGGGGACTCAAATCTCTTACATGCCTTTGTGAATCAAACCGAAACATGCAACTCTCTAATAGTAAAGGAGTAAAGAGGAAACAGTCCTTTCTTCTTGCAATTATTATATATGAAGACTCAAGGATTATTCCCAGTTTTATCAAATTTTAGATTTATTGGGGCCAATTCACAAAGGTATGTAAAACCACTTAAAGGAGCACTGCAGGAGTGTCAGCTGTCCCTTGACAGATCCGGAGCGAGGCTGTTTGCTATGACAAACAGCTTAATGAGTTTGGACTTTCTTGGGGTGAATTTCTATTTTTTGCTTCAATTGCCTTCCCTCCCGTCCCGTCCCCTAAACCCCTCCTTGAACCCAATGAAATATCTTGCATTCCACCTGGAAAGAAGAAGGATCTATAGTAAAGAAGGGTGTTGCCCTTTTAGCCAGTCTCCTTTGCTTTTTTCATGCCAGAAGCCCTTCCTCTCTTTTTCCCTCCCTTTACATTCTCATTGATGGAGGAACATTCTTGCCACTACTTCTCCCTTCACCATTGGGCCTCCTCTCATGTGGCTCTGCTCCCCACAAAACTTAAGGCTCTGCCCTCTTTTCCTCACCAACAGTACATGTCCTTCTTGTCAGGATTATTCCTTTGCCCCAAAACCTGCCCATTCTCTTTCCCAGGTGAGTTTGCTCTCCCCATTCTGGAACAAGTATTCTGGTCAGAAATAACCATAGATATTCTGTTTCAGCATGCTACAACTTAGTGTTCTCTCCTGTTGATGGTAACCTCCCATTCTCCTACTACAGGCTCCCCTGGCCCAGACATTTCTCTCCCTGGAAATTGGTTCTTGGGTAGCCTACATTAAACTCCTCACATTCATTCCCTCTTAAACCAAGACGATCAGTCAGGACAACTTCATGAATCCTTCACAAATATTCTACTGTCCTCATCAGCTTTCCCGATTGCTAGCTGCGGCCCGTGCAGGGAAAAGCGGTGGGGCCGGATTGGCAGAGGAGATTTGGCAGATGACGACGAGGGATAATTAAATAAATAAATAATTAATAATGAATTTTCCCTTGTCGTCGTCTGTTGAAATCCACTCCCCTCCCCACCCCACCTGGCCCCACTGCTCTTACCTGCACGGTCCGCGGCTGCTGGTTGCTGATTTATTGAGAAGGAAAAAGATTGTAATGCTAGGAGCCATTGTCACACTCAATGGTTGCTATCCTTATTCTGAACTAATTGGGTCAATGGAGCATGGTCAGTTATGACTTCAAAATGTCGATCTAAGACATAATATTTCTATACAGCCATGGCTCATTGAATCGCCAGACATTCTTCCTCAGGGTGGTTTATTATCTGGATAGCTTTTTATTTTCTTTTTATTTTTTTTAGTATGAATAAATATAATTTAATGGGAAAAAGTTATTCTAAAATATTTTAATAACTTTTATAAACTTAGAAAAAATGTTTGAATTTCTTTTTTTTATTAGCATTTTCAAAGACATACAATGTCCAAACATGTGAACGACATACAGACCACTGTACTACAACATCCTTCATCCAGTTACAGCAATTGTTTGATGTTACCTCATGATATCTTTACTACAAATAAACAGTCACTATACACAGTTAATCAACCTGGTTCGTGCGCAGATATTCAACCAAATATTTCCAGTAGTCTCTTGGCTTGGATCTGGCAGGCAGTTCTTCGTACGTTTTCAACACATCCTTACAATATGCCATATCTTGAAGCCACTTTTTTTACTTTAGGGGCTTCTCTACTACCCCAACACATTGAAATTCGGCGCTTAGCTAGAAGTAAAGCGATCATACAAAATTTTGCACATTCCGGACTAGTCCCAGTAAACAGGTGCGACTAGAGCAGATAATAGTAATACCCACAATGTCACCCAGAGCCTGCGTAAACTTTTCCCAAAACTCATGTACTGCTGTACATGTCCATGCAAGATGCAGGCATCCTTGTCTTGTCCCCCTTGCAATCGACACAGTATCAGAGATATAGTTGTTGACTCTTATACAGCCTGTTGGCTTAGTGTACAGTATTTGTGCCCATTGCAGAAAGATAGGGGGAAACCCCATTATCCTTAACACTGTGGTTAGATACGGCCATTCTATAGAATCAAATGCTTTGGCTGTATCTAACATAACCGTAGCCGCCTTAGTGTTTGGAATTAAATAATGTGAAAGTGCGAAAAGTGTTCTGGTGTTGTGCGCTGTTGACCTTGTAGGGATAAACCCTGACTGATCAGGTAGTATCAAGTTGGTTATTAGGGGCTGCAATCTGGTTGCTAGAAGTTTAGCTAATATTTTGGTGTCTACATTTATTAGCGATAGGGGCCTATATGAATCACAGTATTCTGGGTCTTTAGTTGGTTTGAGGAGGGTAATTAGCACGGCTTCTCTCAACGTGGGAGGTAACAACATCTTATCATAGGCTTCACCATGCATCGCAACTAAACGGGGGGCTAATTGATCTACAAACGATTTATAAAATTCACATGTGAACCCGTCCGGGCCCGGAACTTTACCATTGGGAAGCCATTTAATGATTTCTATTACATCCTCTACAGTAATTGGCAATGACAAGTATTCCCTTTGTACATTCGATAACAATGCTATGGTGACATCTGCTAAGTACTCCATAACTTCCCAGGGTGAAGCAGTGGGCTGCGACTTGTATAACGCACCATATGTTTTCATGAATTCTTGCAATATCCCCTGCGCATCATTACGTGTAGTCCCAGTGTCATCCTTGATAGTTAGGACTGTCTGCGGAGCATGCCCTTCACAAATTTTAGAAGCCAATATTTTACCAGGTCTACCTCCTTCGCCGTAGGATCTTGCAATGGTGCGTTTGGCTATATACTTAAGTTCGTCTTCTGCGTATGACTGGTATTCCGAAATTACAACACTTATGTCCCCCAATACTTTTGCATTTTGTGTAGTTTCGTATTATCATTCTAATAGTTTCAATTTATCCTCCCGTATACTAAGCTGCCTACGAATATCCTTCAAAATTCCCGCGTTTGTACTTATACAGACTCCTCTAACTGTAGCTTTGAAAGCTTCCCACAACAGGCTAGGATCTTCAGTGGTGGGCTCATTTAACTCAAAGTAGTCTGTGATAGCGTACTAATGGTATCCATGTATACGGAGTCTAACAGTGCTTTCGCATTAAATCTCGAACTATATGGGGGTAGCATGTAGTGTGGTATATTAACAGACAGCAGTATTGGATTATGATTGGACAATGTTCTGGGTAAGTGCTTTATAGCCCGTATCCACAGCACCGCGTCTTCAGTTCCAACCCAATAATCTATAAGTGACCAGCTGTTGTGCGCTGCTGATGTGTGTGTGGCCTCCATACATCCCGGATTTTTGATTCTCCAGATGTCATTAAGATGCATCTCAGTCATAATGTCTTTCAATTTCCCCACTGCCTTTCGATGTGATTCCATAGTTGCGCCCGATCTGTCAAGATGTTCATCTAGCACGAGATTAAAATCCCCCCCCCCCCCAAAATAAAGTCCTGCCTGTTAAATCATGTAATTTTTGCCAGATTGCATGATAAAAATCAGGGTCGTCAGTTTTTGGGCCATATGTGTTAATGAATGCAAGCCGCTGCCCCCTAAGCGTCCCTGTGACAATAACGCATCTCCCCTGGTCATCAACAGTGGTAGTTTCTACAGCAAATTGCGTCCCTTTTTTTATTAGTATAATAACCCCTCTAGAATATGAGGAATACACTGAGTTATGAGTCGTCTCCGCCCATTTACGTCCGAAGTGACTGTCAGAATGAGGAGCAATATGTGTTTCTTGTAAAAGGGCAATATCAATATGAAGCCTGTCAAAATATGCAAATATTTGTCGGATTTTTTGGGGTTGTTAAGCCCCCTGACGTTCCAGGTGATCAAGTTCAGATGTGTTGGCCTCAAGTCATTAGTGGACATTGATTTAGATAGAAAGACATCATGTACTATATTGTAACTGTCGTAATTTGCGCCACCCTGAGGTTAAGCATTCTGCGTGGAAAAGTATTGGTAACAACATATATCACAAAATTAGTCTGGATATCCGCGACGCATATTAAGTACCACAGTCTGCATAACAGTTTCCAACTCCCTAACCACTTCAGCATCCCATCTATGCCAAAGACAGACCCTGAAGTAAAAACATAACATAACAAAGTACTTCATGGGGAACACCCACGTGGGGGTCCACTAAGTGCACACAACTCCATCCAACATAGTGGATGTGGTCAAGACTCCATCATTAATGCAGATTAAACGTTGCCTACATCAAAGGAGTACTCCTGGTAACCGGCCAATCGTTATGCAAAGCGGCGTATCGGACATTTCAAAGCAACATTACCCTCCCCTTCTCGATATCAAAGTGATTCACAGTGGCTGATCAGTCAGTAGCTTAAATAAGAAATGCCATAGTTTACACTCCTAGATACATGGGGCTCCTATAGTCCGATTATAGTCCCACATTCATCCCCAATTCCCGGATGCTATCGTACTACTGTTCATTAAGCTCTATTTAGTTCTTAGTTCGACTTGAGGCAGCTATCGGGAGACCCACTTCACAAGAATTGTAAAAGCAATTAAATGTCTCTCTGTTTTCCGTCATATTCGTAATGTTCATCCCCACAGTATAGAATGGTTTAATGGCATCTCATACTTTACCACAACACGTTCCAGCATCTCCATTCTCTACCAAGCAATAATGGTACCTAGCCACATGATGCTCGATCCATTCTGTTGTGACCGGATGAAGTCCGCATAGCGCAGCCACCCAATAAGAGTCTTTTGCAGCAACTCCTTTACCGTCTAATCCTATTCCGAGTCGTGGTTTTGCTCATCCCCTTTCTGCTCTTTGCGCTTATTGATGATTTTCTTAACGAGGTCTTGAGCTGCATTTGGTGTTTGGAGAATCTTGGAGCGACCTTCCCATGTCACCTTCAATCGGGCGGGATAGAGCATTGCATACTCTATACCTAAGTCACGTAGCTTCTTTTTGGCTGGGGCGAAGTCCTTTTCATGCTAGTTGTACTTCCATTGTAATGTCTGGGTAAAATGCCAGCGTGTTACCTTGATATGTCACCTGTTGCTTTTCCCGAGCTATCCTTAGTACAACATCTCTATCCCTATAATTAAGGATACGGGCAACTATGGGTCTTGGAGGTGCGCCCGGTGGCGGTCGCGGGGCCAACGATCTGTGTGCACGTTCCACTATAAGGACCGCTGAGAAGTGCCCTGTACCAAACACCGAACAAAGCATCTCCTCCACATATGTTTCCATCCTTCCTGTATTAGTGTATTCTAGAATACCCGCATTCCGTATGTTATTACGACGAGATCTCGATTCTAAGTCTTCAGCTTTATTTTTTATAACCTCCAACAGTTTCTCCATTCCTGTGCATTTACTTGTCGTGGCATGCGCTTCATCCTCCACTGCTGTAATACGATTCTCAGCCTCGTCCAGGCACTCCCCATGCTTATCTGACTTCGCTGATATGTTATCAACCCGCTGGGTGAGGGTACCCAGTTTCCCGTTTATATCTTGCCGACTTTTTTGGATCGCCTGAAGGACACTTTCCATTGCACCACCAGTTGTGGCTTCAGTTTCAAGTTCGTTGTCGGAGTGTGCAGTTGCACCCTTTGTTTGTCTCCTTGCTTTAAAGGCGAGCTTGGGTTGCTGTCTGTCTGGTTTACCCATGATGTTGCTAGCCGACACTCCAGAATATGATAAGGATCGCCTTAGTGCACCGCAGTTCGAAATTAGCACAATATGTTGTTGTCTCCTCTCAGATAGGCGCTCTCCTGATCTCTAGTTTAGTCCACCTCCAGGGATCACAACATTGTAACGCAGCTCATGGACTATTAGTAACAGGAGCAGCATACGTATTCAGAAGCAGTTGGCATCCAAAGCAGCCTACAGTAAGTTACCTCCACGACTCCCGCCGCAGACAGTATATAGCGTGTGTCAGTAGCTCTATCCAATTATTTGCAACAAGCCCCACGTCGCGCATCCAATAATTGGCAGCCCCAGTCGTGGCATCTATGTATGTGCCATATTTTCTGCACAAGCGGAGCTATATGGTATCATTCACTTCTATTAGCCCCAACATGGTATCAAAGCGGTTGCGCTCCAAAGTTGCAGGGATCGTGACCCTGGATCTTACAGTTGGCACTGGGACCACCTCATTACCGCATCTCGTGTCAGCAGACACAGCACAGGACCAGCCTCTCCCCTGTCCAGCAGCAGGGCAATCCGAATACTTGTGTAGGGCAATAACTTTGGTCGCTTACAGCTGCATCTTGGTGTCAATTCACAGGCGATACCGGTAAACATCAATTACAGCTTTGTTTTCCTTACGGCCGACATTTTGTACCGGGTTGCCCAATCCTACCGTGGCTCCTAATCCTGCTATTGCGCCGATCAGCACACAATTCAACAGCTGCTTTCTTTGGCGCTGAGTGGTAGCTGGCCTCCCCGCCTCAGTCTTCATGCTTCCCCGTTGGCAACTCCGCAATTAGTCCAGTTCAACTGCTTTTCAGAGCGCCGCCATTTTGCGCTGATCTATCGCGCCATACCGCCAATATCCACTCCCAATGATGCCGCTTTCACTGCACTCAGCATCACCTCGCTCCTGCACAGTGTGATGCCCAAATAAAGTACACTGCCCACTTTACCTAGTTGTCGCTGCCATCACTATCTCCAGCGCCCATCCGCTCACAGCCCTGCAATTACTCCGGCTCGGTTGTAGCTTAGGGCGCCGCCGTTTTGCATAGGACTTTCTCGCCACACCGCCAAGATTCAAACAGAATTTTTCCGCTGTCACCTTACTGTGCAATATCTCCCTCCTGCACCATGCGGTGCCCATAGAATGTCCGCTGCCCACTTTTCCACCTTATCGCCAGTGCTGAGGCCACATTACAGCTCCCGACGCTCATTGTCCGATCGTTGCTCGGGCCGCCGCCATGTTGCGTGATACCGTTCCCTCCTTGTCAGCAGTCCACAGGCACGATTTTACAGCTTCCACTGCTCTTCACAGGTCTCTCGTTCCGCGCATGTTAATCACCACCTCTTCCGATGCACATTTCTGCCAAAATCTTTCAAATCTGCATCCGCATATCCAATATTGTTGCCGATTAATGTGCCTGACCAGCGGAGCTGTTTCAACAGGCAGCCATTCCGCAGTGCGCCCTCTAGCCCCCCCCCCCCCCCTATTATCTGGATAACTTAGCACTGGTTTCAAGCTAGAGCTGTTTTTAGTTCTCTAAATGGATTCTCTTGTTCTTGACCCCAAGGTAATTGATTTGGAGGGCACCTTTTTAACAATGCTTTGATTGGTTCAGTTAAAGTCAAAAAGTCTGGAACAGGGGAGGAGGAGCCTAGCGCGCAACCAAGATGGCCGCGTAGGCTTGTGGCTCCCGAGGGCCTCCGCAACCTCCCACGTCTATCCTGTCATAATCCTGATTTTTTTGATGGGCTTTTGTTTATGATCTTGCGCTAAGGTGCCACTCGTTTTCCAAATCGAAATTGGACTCCGGGAACGTGTTTTTTGGCGATCTGAAGTTTGCGGCCTTCTCCGGCCTTGGTGCCGAACTCGGGTTGGTGAGGTGCCCGGCTGCGAATTGAACAACAGCGGCATGCCAGGCTGGGCCTGCCCCGGACCCCGTGCTTTCACTTTCGGTTTCGTGTTGAGCTACCGAGACTGATGCGTGGGACATTGGGAGAGCTGCGCAGAGTACGGAGTGCAAGGCCTAGTCTTGAACTGTAAACGGGCCTCTTTCAGTTAGCGGCCCGGATCTCCTGGCCTTCCTCCGGGTGCTGGAGGGTGCTGACCTTGCTGATCGCTGACGATGACGACGAGAGTGGACGGCGACAAACTGAAACCCAAATCTACCCGGAGGGGAGCCTATTCCCAGGCCAACAATATGGACCGCTATGCACAGCCAAAGGGATCCCCTAGTGGATCGCGTAAATCGCCTGAGCCGCCCAAGGAGGCCTCGGGCGCATCATCCGAATTGACCCTGTTGGATGTCATGGGGGCCATTGAGGAGATGAAGGTGACCGTGAACCAGCAATTGGATACTCTGGCTAACAAATTGGACTCGGTGCTGATTGATGTCACCTTGGTCAGAGCTGACCTGTCGAAAACCAATGACCGGGTCGACTCATTGACCCAAGCAGCGTCGAGCCTAACGGTAGTTGTGGCCGCCTTGCAGACGACGGTGCGGAGGTTGCAGCTCGCCGGTGACCTGACCGAGCGTCGCCTTGAGGACTCCGAAGGCAGGGCCAGACGGAACAACGTCCGCATTATCGGCGTGCCCGAACGGTCAGAGGAGTCTGCTGTGGATCTTTTTGTGGAGGATCTAGTGGTGACTCATCTAGCACCCAAAGGGCTGAGCAAGTTCTTCGCTGTGGAACGGGCCCACAGGATCCCGGGGGGTGCGCCCAAGGTGGGTGCCCCCCCCGCGGCCTATCATTGCCCGACTTTTTAATTTTCGGGATAGAGACGCTATCCTGCAGGCGTCGAGGGTGGCTGGGCCATTACGATTTGAGAACTCTAATGTTAGCTTTTACCCAGACTTTACACAAGCGGTTCAAAAGCAACGGATGGGATTCTCGGCCATCAAACGGCGCTTGAGAGACATGGAGTTCAAGTATGCGATGCTGTTCCCGGCTAGGCTGCGGGTCGAGTTGGATGGTCGCTCCCACTTCTTCGACCGGCCGGAGGCGGTGGGAGAGTGGCTGGATGCCCTGCCCAAGAGTCGGGATCGGGAGGGTCGGATGGCGGAGAGCGGAGAGGGTTTGACAGAGTAGGAATGGAACTGTGATCCTGGTGATGGACTGTATTGGTAACGTTTTGCACCTGTGGCTGCACTGGACTCCAGTTTGTAACGCTTTGCCCCGTGGTATTTGGAGGTTGCGGGGGGCTTGCTGGGGCCCTTTCCTCCTTCTGGGGTTTTTTCTTGTCCTTTCTTCATATTGGGGCGACAGGCACACTGCATGTTGGGGGGGCTGTTCGGGCTCACGCAGGGGTGCAGGGAGGGGGGAGTTTTGTTGGGGTTGATGGGGGGGTTGGGGTTTGTTTGTTTGTTTCACAAGGCGGGGTAATATTTTTTGCTGTGCTATTATGATTGTGCTCCCCGGGAGGGGGATATTTTGTGCTGGGAGGGATGGGGGGTAGGGGACTGAGACTTCTTTCCTGGAATGTGAATGGGCTGGGGGACAGGATAAAGCGGGGGTAGTCCTGCAGTTCTTGAAACGTATTTCGCCTGACATTGTGTTCTTGCAGGAAACGCACCTCATAGGGAACTCTTTTCATGCCATGAACAGATGAGGATATCGCCTCCTGGCCCATTCTGGTTTCACCTCTGGCTCGAGGGGAGTGGGCATCTTAGTCAGGACCTCTCTCCCGCTGGTGGTGGATGAGGTGCTCCACGACGACAGAGGGCGCTACACTGCGCTGGTGGGGAGGTGGGAGGGTAGATTGATTTCGCTGGTCGCGGTCTACGTGCCGCCGGGCCTGCAGACGGCCACCTACGCCGATTTGGGGCGCCTGCTGCTTAGGCTCCCGGGGGGGTGTTGGTACTGGGGGGGGACTTTAATGCTGTGGTTTCCGGTGTTGAGGATCGATACCCCCCTAGGGACCTCCCTCGGGCCCAGAACTGGCTGGGGGGTTTTCTGGATACCCTAGGACTGATAGATTGCTGGCGGTTGAAACACCCTGGACACGCGCAATATACCTTCCACTCCGGGGCCCACGGTAGTCTTTCGAGGCTTGACTATATGCTAGTGCCTGCGGCCCAGGCGGGGATGATCGGAGAGGTGCGACACTTGGCGCGCGGTATATCTGATCACTCCCCCCTTTTGCTGCACCTAGATATCGCCCTGGGGGCGGAGGGGAGGGTGGCTCCGATCAACCCCTGGTACCTCCGGAACCCCATGATTCGTGCAGACCTGGTTAAGTCTTTGGAACACTATTTTAATGATAACGTGGGGTCGGTGTCTTCCGCCGTCTCCCTTTGGGAGGCCTTTAAGACGGTGCTCCGGGGCCAGGCCCTATCTCTCATTTCCCACACCAAAAAATGCGAGGCTCAGGAGGTTGTTCGGCTAGAAAATGAGATCACCGAGTTGGAGAGTAATTTGGAGCAAGGTGTTGCGGATGACAGATTGCATGTGCTGGAGCTTAGCAGGCCGATTATAAGGCGCTGGTTACTGAATCTGCTAGGAGTATGAGCAGGGAGCAACAGGGGCGATTGTACGATATGGGTGATAAGGCAGGGAAGTTGATTGCCTGGTTGGATAAGAAGGAGAGAGCGAGTCGAGTGGTGCCGGAGATTGAGAGGGTGGATGGTGTGCGTGTGACGGACCCCGGTGACATTGTTGATTGCTTTGCGGAGTATTTTCACGGGGTCTACTCTCCGGTCTCAGAGCGATCGGAGGAAGACTCTCGACTGCTGCTTCGAGATATTACTCTGCCTTCCCTATCTGATGAGGATAAAGTGTTGATGGATGCGGCCCTGTTGCCAGATGAGATTGCTTTGGCCATTCGCTCCATTGCCTCGGGTAAGGCCATGGGTCCTAATGGACTTCCCATCGAATTGTATAAGCTGCGCCCAGATGCGATTGCCCCGTATCTCCGGGACATGTTCCTTGAGGCTCAGGCGGCGGGCTCCCTCCCTTCTGACCAACGTCTTGCTACTATTGTTGTTATCCATAAGGAAGGGAAGCCGCGGGATCGGTGTACTTCTTACAGGCCTATCTCTTTGTTAAACGCGGAGCCCAAAATCCTCGCCAAGGTACTGGCCAATCGTCTGATCCGGGTTGTGGGCGACCTGATTCATCAGGATCAATCCGGTTTTATACCCCATCGCAATACCGCTTTGAACCTGCGGCGACTGCATGGCGTCCTTGCTCGCGCCCCATTCATTCGTGAGCCGGCCATCTTGGCGTCCTTGGACGCTACCATGGCGTTCGACACCTTGGAATGGCCATACATCTGGGCGGCGTTGGCGAAGTTTGGGTTTGGCCCGGGGTTTATCGGTTGGGTGAAATTGCTTTATGACATCCCACTGGCACAGGTAGTGGTCAACGGACGGGTGTCGGCTCCCTTTGTTTTGGGTAGGGGCACCCGACAGGTATGTCCACTGTTGCCTCTTCTCTTTGCGCTTTGCTTGGAGCCCCTTGCCGAATGGTTGCGGTGGCACCCCTCGATACGTGGCCTTAGAGGGACGCCGGAATACGAGGATCGTGTCTCCCTATATGCGGACGATATCCTCTTGTATCTTGCATCTCCGGGTAAATCGCTCATTGTATTGGTGGATGTGTTGAGCTCCTTTGATCGCAACTCCGGATTGGTAATTAACTGGGCTAAGTCTTGTAATATACGTTCTCTCCGGGGAGGCCCCCCCCTTCCGCGGGGGTGCCCTATCCAGATTGCGGAGTCGGGGTTCACGTATTTGGGTATCTTTATAACCCTGGATCCGGTGGCCCGGTATGAACGGAATCTTCTCCCCCCCTTCAGCGCCTAAGGGCGGATGTGGCGGGTTGGCGGCGGCTGCCGCTCTCGCCGCTCGGCCGGGCAGCATTGTTCAAAATGATGTCGCTACCACGCTTTTTGTACGCCCTGCAGAACACTATGGACGTAGTGCCGGCCCGTTATTTTCGGGAGGTGGAGTGTCTCCAGCGTCGATTGTTTTGGGATGGGCGGCCGCGGATTGCTCTTGCTAAACTGACCCTACCGTGGTATGACGGGGGGGTCGCCCTCCCTGACATTAAGCGATATTACTGGGCCTCCCAGTTGGCTGCCGTCAATCACGGGATGTATGGCCCTGCTTTGAACCCGGCTTTTGAGATGGACAAATTGCTACTGCCAGGCGGAGACTATAATCGAGCACTATACTCGGGGTCCCTTGATGCGCGGTTGACGGGCCCGACGCGGGTCAAGGTGCAGGTGTGGCATGCAGCAAATGCGGCGATGGGGTGGAGGGATCGCTTGACTCAGGCTACGCCATTGTACGCGTCCCAGCGTTTGGGTTGTCTGTATACTACGAAAGGCTTCGAGAAGTGGGATACGATTGGTATCAGCACGGTAGGGGATCTCTGGACGAAAGGGAAATTTAAGACGTTCGACATGCTGAAAACGGAATACCAGTTGAATGATAGGGAATACTATCGGTATGTTCAAGTTCATCATGCCTTGTGTTCCGTGTTTTCAGACGTGGCGGCTATTCCGGAGCATTCCACGTTGGAAGACAGAGTATTGGACGGCTATGTGCCGGATAGCACCATTTCGTTGATTTATAAAAAGCTTATCAATGATCGAATGGGTTTGCTGGCCTCATTGCGGGAGACATGGATTGCAGACGGTATAGAACTGGACGACGAGGATTGGGTGTCAGCGGTGGCCTCCCCGAAAGAGGTGGCTATCCCGGCCCGATTGCGGTTCGTCCAGCTTAAGATACTGCATAGAGTGTACGTCACGGGGCCTGGCCTGATGCGTATGGGGTATTCGGTGGATGGTTTGTGTAAGCGAGGCTGTGGGCTACTGGGGACTTTTCTCCATATCTTGTGGGAGTGTCGGATGTGACTCGGTTTTGGTGCAGAGTGCATGCGGTGTTAGAAGAAGTCACGCATGTTGCCTTGTTGCCGGAGGCACGTAGATGCTTGCTGAATGTCTGGGAGCCGACTGATTACAATGTGACGCAGACGCAATGGGTGACTCTAGGCTATATGATAGCGAAGCGTGACATCGCACAATTGTGGGGCTCCCAGAGGCCGCCAACGGTCTCCGAGTGGAAGGAACACATGGACTGGTGTATGTTTAGAGAGAAAACGGTGTATGTGGCGAGAGGCAAGCCTGGGAAGTGGATTAAGGTGTGGGGTCCCTGGAACTCCTATCGTGGAGGTATTTGCGCCCCGCCCCAGACGCGTGAGATGGATGCCGCTCTGTCTCCCTAGCCCCCGCATTCCTGTATGCTCCTGCGACATGCGACTTTGTCGCTTCTGCCTTGCCCCCCTCCCCCCCCCTCTGTCTACCCGGGTTGGTTTACTCCCTCGATACGGGGAGCACATGTTTCTGCCATTAACCTCCTCTGCCTTGTGAGTTTGATGTTTTCTGTTTTTCAAAAATATGAAACCTTTCCTGTTGTTGTAAATTAAGGCAGAATGTGATTAAGCATTTACTGAAAACATTAGTGTTTCCCTTTTATCGTGTTTTCCTCATTATGTTGGCCGAAGTCCGGACTCCATTTTGTATTGACATGCTGCCACGTGTTCACCACGAGGAGAGTCCGACCTCTGTGTTAGTTGCTCTTGTAATCTGCCTAGCAACAGTTATAAATAGCTCTCTCTTGTCCGTCTGGCGCATGCCCAGACTTGACTACATCTGTTATAATTAGCTTTGCTTGACCATGTGTTTTCGCGGGCCCAAGGAGTGTGTTAGCTCCGCCCATGTATTGATTTGGTATCGAGAATGACCCTAAATGGTAATGTTCTTCAACTCTGTGGTAACCACCCACTCATGAGCCCCTCTGTTGTGTATAAAAGGGGACAATGTACGCAAGTTCTTTGTGCTACTCCTTGCAATACTGAAGAGTGTTGTGTGGATTGTAGGACCACCCTTAAGGGTTAATAAACGTTGTTTTTGTACTTTGCAGTTTCCGTGCCAACTTCCTTATAGATTTCGTTACAGAAGAGCGAACCCTTGTCTCTTGCGGGCCTAGCTGGGGCTTGTATTCATCAATTGGCGCCCGTCACGTGGGGCTCATCGGCGACTCGGATGCTCGAAGGATTGGTCGCGACGAAGGTGAGGAGTTTGGCCGGGGACGTGATCACTGCCAGCGGCGTCTTAGCCCTGGCATCCCGAGGTTTTTCTTCCTTCCCTTCCGAGCTGACCGTCTGGGTGGCGCCGGTCATCGACTGAGACCTCTTCTGTCGGTCCTGCCGTGAGAGCCGTTTGGGCGATTGTGGAGCTTGGCAGTTGGAACCTGGACTCTTGATTGGTAAGAACCGTTGTACGGTACTTGCTCCGAGTTTTGAAGCCTGGTCTGGCTATTTGAGTTTGATTGATGGTGACTAGTCATATTTTGAATTTGTCTTTGTGAAAATATATGCGTTGCAACACATATAGGCAGGTAATGTGGAGAAATTTCTCCGGAGCTGTGTAAACTTTGAACGGCGCAACGATTAAGTGCCATTTTTCTTGATAATACTGCATATTTTGCATTATTCCTAGCATGCCTGCTTTTAGCGCACTTCGTAAGTGGTGCTGCTGTCTTGGGAACCGGTTGAACCTCGAGGAATCTGCTCCAGCTCCCCCAGAGGGGACTCCTAATAGGGATATGTACGTGAAACATGGTCTTTCTTCCATAATGTACAGCACGTTATGGAGGAAATATACTAGGAAGGATCCTGAGTTGCGATGGCCTTTGTATGGATCGTTTGATATACGTAAGATTGAGTATGTGGAACAGTGTATGTGTAAGCGACGTGCTCGTCAGGATATGTTTGAGTGTGTGCGATTATGGGTGAAGGAAGTGCGTGAGCGAGAGAAACGTGAGAAAGCGCTGTTTGATAAGGAGCAACGAAAGAATGATCATATGCGAGCGCAGGAAGCGAAGCGTCGGGAGGACAAAGAGCAAACGGACAGACAAGAGAAAGAGCGTAGGCTACAAGTTTCGGGTCAATATGTTGTTCGTCAGCCGCTTTATCCTGTCCTTAATAATCCTGATGACGATTTTTATTTACTAGATCGCTCTCCGCCCCCTTATGTTGGCGCATCCGCTCCACGGCCGCAAGATTCTGGCCCGGCTCCGGGTAAGGTCGACACACGGTCCATGTAATCGGCTGAGCATATGGCTGAGCTTCGGAAACTTTCCCTCCGTGCACTTAAGGGCAAGATGTCTATGGATGAGTTGTTCCATGCTTGGGGGTCGTGGCAAGATAGAGAGAGGGTGTATTTTCTGTCTTATTTTTCAGAAGAAGTAATTGCTGCTTTCCGAAAATATTCTAGTGTCCTTGAGCCTGCCGACGTGTCTTCGGATGCCGGAGCATTACGTAATGGTGTTTTTTCTCCCCCTAAGGCTTCTGAGGCGGCTCGGCGGCTGTTCGCTTTGCGGGACGAAGTGCTGGCCCTTAGAGAGAAAGCACGTCAACAAACGGAGGAGGAGAAGCAGTCGGATTCGTCTGCAGCAGGGGGCCACCCATCCGCCTCCCAGTCAGATAAGGATGACATAGTGCATGTTAAACCAATGCGAGAGGCGGCGCCTTTGTATGTTCCTCCCAAGGGAGCAGGGACTAGCTCGGATATTAATTCTGTCGATGCTAGGGGATATTTTGTGTATAATTGGGTTTATACTCCATGGCATAGGGCCGATGTTATGGCATTAAAGAATGCGCTGCCTGACCCCCGCAAGAATCCAGCGGCCTTCTATGAAGAAGTAGAGGGGGCCTTGAATTCTTGCATTCTGACCTTAGCGGATATAGACCTATTCTTTGGCCTTATCCTACCGCCGGATACGTGGCGCTCTGTTCGGAAGGTAGATGATGCGGTTGCCTTCAAGGCCCGGTGGTCTGACCTTGAGGATGAGGATAGGGAACGGAAGCCCGCACAGAAACCACCCCAGAATATTTTAGATCTCCCTGCGGCTATTGTGGCTAAGTTGAAGACGATTATCCCCCCTAAAAAGATTGACTGGAATATGTTAGCTGCATGTAAACAGAAAGTTGACGAGTCAGTCGCGGACTTCTTTACGCGCTTTGAGGAGACGTTTCATGATTTTAGTGGCCAGTCGCTTACTGACGACACGGGCCGCCACCTTTTCGCGGACAAATATGTGGCTAATCTGCTGCCGGCAGTTGCGGCCCGGTTGAAAGCGAGTGAGAGTTCTTGGTCCTCCGCGACACCGACGGCCCTTCTGACCATTGCTCAGTATTATGAGCGTCAGGAGCACGAGGCGAAGGGCCAGGAGGAGAAGAAATCGAAAGATCTTAAAACCAAAGTGATGTTAGCACAAGTATATGGCCCGCCCCGCCGGGGTAATAATAGTAGGGGAAGGGGCGGATCTTATGGTCCCCCTTCGGGCCGATCGGATTTGAATAGGAACCAGTGTGCGTATTGAAAGCAGTTGGGCCATTGGGCCAGGGATTGCCCAGCGTTGCGTGCTTCGCGTCAGGGGCACGCTCCGGGTGGCCCGAGAGGTAGAGGGGGCTTCTCGAACTTTAGAGGAAATTCCAACGATAATGCCCGTTTCGATACTGCCGGACAGCACCGAGATAGCTCAAACGTTTTCGATCGCCAGCACCAGTATCATGTATCGGACACCGATCGATCGGGATATCATGATTCTCAGCATGCATAGGAATGCGTAGGATGGGGGTCCGAATCAGTTGAGGTGCCGGTCGATCAGACGGGTCCTTATGTATCGGCTGAGGTTTTAGGTTCTACTGATCAGTTCCTAGTGGATACAGGAGCGACACGTAGTGCATTGTCTAGGTACTTGGTTCCGGGGGCTCCCCCATCCGGCTCAATAGTTACATCGGTAGGGTTTGACGGTACACTCTCCCGAAGCCCTCTTTCACAGCCCCTTGCATTTAAAGTTGATTGTTTTTCTGCGCCTTGTCCGTTTCTGCTTGCTCCGTACACACCGGATAACATTATGGGCCTTGATATGTTAAAGTACTTTAGGGCTACAATTCGTTGTTCCCCTGAGGGTGTGAGGGTGATTTTAAATGACAACTACCCCCGATCTGGGCGGATGTGTACAATCTCAGAGGATGCGTTGTTGGCTACCCTCCCCCAAGCTTTATGGGCGACTTCGGACACAGATGTCGGACAAATGGTGATTCCTCCGGTCCACATTAGTGTCCAGGAGGGGGCGGTACTACCACGCCTCCCACAGTATCGTATTTCCCAGGAGGGCGAGGAGGCTCTCATACAGATTGTGCAAGACCTGATCGCAGTGGGGGTAGTGGAAGAAGTTCCCTATAATATCTGTAACAGTCCGATTCTCCCAATTTTGAAAAAGGACACGGATGCAAAGGTCTATCGGTTCATAATTGATTTGAGGGAGGTAAACAAGATCGTGATACCTCAGTACCCGGTGGTTTCCGATATCACGACGTTGCTTACCTTGGTCCCGCCTACGGCGACCATGTTCTCAGTGATTGATTTGAAAAATGCCTTCTTTTCTATTCCCATTCACCCTGATAGCCGATTTCTTTTTGGGTTCACATTAAACAATAGATCTTATCGTTTTTGTAGAATTCCCCAAGGCTATACAGAAAGCCCTAGTATTTATAGTCAGGCTTTGAAGCGACAGTTGGATTCCTTTGTTTTACTCGAGGGGGTCGCCCTCATTCAATATGTCGATGACATCCTGTTGGCGGCTGACACCCTGGAGTTGTGCGAGAAAAGCACGATAGCCTTACTTTCCTTTTTAGCATCCCACAATCACAAGGTCTCTAGGAAGAAATTGCAATTCTGTAGACCAAAGGTGACTTATTTGGGTCACCTTTTGTCTAAGGAGGGGCGTGCACTCACACCAGATCGTATCCAAGTAATTTTGGACACACCAAGGCCATCCACGCAGAAGGATGTGCGTGCATTTTTGGGTCTTGTTTCTTTTTGTAGACAATGGATATTGGGGTTTTCACACATAGCTAAGCCATTACTAGCGCTCTTGACAAAAGACACGCCCATCCCGATCCCCTGGTCAGATGAGTGTGACGCTGCTTTTCAGCAATTGAGACAGGCCCTTTGTTCAGCACCAGTGTTAGGGACCCCTGATTATGCAAAACCCTTTTCGTTGTATGTGCATGAGAAAGATGGATGTGCATTGTCAGTTTTAGTGCAGATGCACGGCGACAAGCAGCGCCCTTGTGCATACTTTTCGGCTGTGCTTGATCCTGTCGCCCGAGCATTACCAGGGTGTTTTCGCTCGGTTGCGGCGACAGCTGTGTCAATACGGCAGAGTGAAGGAATTGTATTGTCCCATAAACTGTTGGTGTTAGTTCCCCACGCTGTTGATGCCCTGCTTAATCAAACAAAGACGCAGCATTTGACCAGTGCCCGTTTAACGGGATATGAGCTGACGCTTTTGGCTCCTCATATTACGTTAAAGAGGTGCGTGACATTAAACCCGGCCACATTGTTGCCATACCCCGAGACCCAGCCTGAGGCACAGAAAGCGCATGATTGTATTCTTGTGACTGAGGAACAAACAAAGGGTCGTATTGATCTCCAGGATACGCCCTTTTCAGATGTAGATGGAGAGTTGTGGGTAGATGGATCATGCCTGAAGCTACCAGATGGTACGACTTCAGCAGCGTATGCAATTACCACATTACACACGATAGTGGAGACAGCACGCATACCACAGAAATCGGCTCAAGCAGCGGAACTGATAGCGTTAACACGAGCGTGTGAGCTCAGTACAGGATTGTGCGTGAATGTTTACACAGACAGCCGCTATGCCTTCGGAGTAGCGCACGATTTCGGCCTACTCTGGAAGGAGAGAGGGTTTCTAACGTCACATGGGGTGCAGATAATGCATGGGGAGTTAGTCCACAACCTTTTAACTGCATTGACATACCCAAAGAAAATCGCCATTGTTAAGTGTAGCGCCCATAGGAAAGTGGTTGATAAGGTTGGAGAAGGGAATGCGCTAGCGGATCGAGTAGCACGGGAGACTGCGATGCAGCCCGGTACTACTGCCATGTATGTAGTGAAGTCACAGGTGGAGAGATGGCATGATGCGAAGGAGGAAGTGCGAGAAATACAAAAGACCGCTTCTGACAAAGAGCGGGAACAATGGGCTAGCGAAGGAGAACTGGATGACGAGGGTTGCTGGAGAAATAAGCAGATGGATAGATGGAAATTACCCACGGCTTTTGTACAACCTATGGTCCAGATGGCACATGGGCTAGCACATGTTGGAGCTTCCGCAATTGTGAAATTGCTTACCCAAGTCTGGGAGCATCCAGAGATTGCTAGCACGGCAAAGAGGGTGGTGCAGACCTGTATGATCTGTCTGAAGTATAACCCAGGGAAAGGCACGCGAACCCCAGCAGGAGGATTTGCGACACCCACTGCACCCTTTGAGGTTCTGCAGATGGATTACATCCAGCTTGAGCGCTGTAACAATTTGAAATATGTTCTAGTAGTGGTTTGCGCCTTCAGTAAATGGGTCGAGGCGTACCCTGCGAAAGACAATACTGCAATGACTACAGCGAAGCTATTGCTGAAAGAGTTTTTCCCCCGATACGGCGTCTGTAGACTTCTGTGGAGTGATAATGGCCCTCACTTTGTAGCAGATGTTATAAAGTATGTCTTGAAGGGCCTAGGCATCACCCAGAAGTTCCACGCCGTGTTCCACCCTCAGTCTGCAGGACTAGTCGAGAAGTATAATGGTACACTGAAGCTTAAGATCGCCAAAATTCAAGCTTCAACGTCTTTGACTTGGCCAGACGCTTTGCCACTGGCGTTATTGTCAATTAGGTCGGTGCCACACTCTCGAACCGGCCTTACACCCTATGAAATTGTATTTGGACGCCCACTGAACATTTGGGGTCCACCAAGCCCTAAGGCTGTGTATGATGTACCTTGTGTGATGATGAGTGATTATCTGGCACAGTTAACGGATAACTTGGTTTCTATTCATCAACAGGTCCGAGAGGCGCTCCCTGATCGGTCTACTGGCGAAGGACATGGTCTCCGGCATGGAGATCATGTGATGATAAAGGTTTTCGACAGATCGAACAGTTTGGAGCCGAGATGGGTCGGACCTGAGCAAGTCCTTCTTGCAACGAGGACGGCAGTGCGAGTCTCGAACAGGAAGAATTGGATCCATTCCTTGCACTGTCGAAAGGTACCGCCCGGATTGGTGGAGTCTGCCGTGCTGACCGATCAACGAGACATCCTAGCAGCAGAGACAGGCCGTGCTGCAGAGCCAAACGAGACTGAGGAGCTCTTTCCGGACCATACGACTTCTGGAGGAAGGCGATATCATCTGCGACCAAGGAAGTGAGGTTTCCAGTACCGGGACATACTGTCAGAACGGCCCTTGGGTTAGTGAAACGGAGAGCCAATGAGGCAAGGGGGGGGGATCAGCCCTGCATTAGTGTAGCGACACCCGTCTTGGCCCGCTGGTGAAGAAATCAACCGCTGCCCAAGGGGAAGAGTTCTGACAGACTTTTTAGTTTCAGGAAGATATCAGGGTATTGTTTCCTTTGACATGGAGAAGAAGAAAATTTTTTGTGCATTGGGGTTCATGCTAACAGTAGCTATCGTCGGTATAACCACATGGTTTGTGGAGGAGGCAACTCCTGCCCGAGAGACACTTGTGTTGACGACTCCAGTGCCTGCGGAGCACTACTTTTATACATTGCCATATCAAGAGTTGAAGCATCGACAATCCTATTTGAATAACACTTTCATTCAGATGCTGCATCACACCCACGTTGCTACAAATGCTACGAACTGTTGGATATGTGGGATGATGCCAGCCCATCAGAAGAAAGGAGGCACGCCATTCATACCACTTCCTTTCTCTCACAATGGCTCTTGTAGAGCATGGTACACTCTGTTGTTTGCCACTCGAAAACCGACAGTGGGACGATTGCTTTTCAGACTTAATAAAGAATGCCATCAGGACAAGAATGGATATCCACAAGCGAATGGGACAATTTGGGAATGGGAAGAGTACCGACCGGACAATGAATCCATCCCCTATATCTTCACGAATACCAGAGACACTGTGGGGAAGGATAAATTTGTAATCCAAGTAGCACAAGCCCAAGCGGACCTGTGCGTCCAGAGTGTGGGTTTTATCCCTGTCGGTGTCAGTGATTGTATAACTGTGTTAAACATTGATGGGTTAAATAACAGCACCTTCCTAGCATCCCATAATACCTATTTTGTATGTGGAAATAAAGGTTATTACCGTTTGCCGGCTGGGTGGTCTGGGGTATGCTATGTATCATTCCTATTACCTCCTGTATTCTTAGCACCTGCGTCATATCATAAGGATTTGAAATTGCTGAATAATGTGACTGTAAATAGATATAAACGTACTCTATCTATTGATGAGGTGGATCAAACAGATACCAGCTTGCAACAGTATATTGATTTTAATTTAGGACTGTTTTTCTTTGTTGGAGCCGCTCTGAATAGTAGGAAGATCCGAAGATTAACAAGA
This sequence comes from Triturus cristatus, assembly GCF_964204655.1. Classification (NCBI taxonomy): domain Eukaryota; kingdom Metazoa; phylum Chordata; class Amphibia; order Caudata; family Salamandridae; genus Triturus; species Triturus cristatus. Next base: position 1,015,861,614 of record NC_140588.1, read on the forward strand.
GTGGTAGAAGCTGTGACTAATCAGACTGCTGCCGCTCTTGGGAATCTTACGGAAGAATTACAGATTACCAGGATTGTTGCATTACAGAATCGTATGGTATTGGATGTGATGCTAGCTGATCGAGGAGGAGCCTGTAAAATTATTGGAAGTAGCTGCTGTGTGTTCATCCCTGATCATACGCCATCCGTTTATAATGCCATTAATAAACTGCACAAAATAGCAGCTGAAGTCCACACAGAAAACGGCACTTGGTCCTTTTCTGGATGGTTTTGGGCGTTGGTTACTGCCTGGGGTTGGAAGGTTCTAACTGGTCTCTGTGTTATTGTAGCAATTCTGTTCCTTTTCTGTATGTGTATTCAATGTGGACCATTGTGCTGTTCCGTATGCATTTCATTCTGCATTCCAGATAAGAAAGCTATTGCCGATGTTGCCCGCCAGAAGGGTCTAGCTAAAGAGGTTAAAGGAATGATGATAATTGACATATACGATGATTATTCTTGGAAGCCAGATGTCTTCAGTAAATGCTGAAAGGGTCGTCTGTTGTAAATTAAGGCAGAATGTGATTAAGCATTTACTGAAAACATTAGTGTTTCCCTTTTATCGTGTTTTCCTCATTATGTTGGCCGAAGTCCGGACTCCATTTTGTATTGACATGCTGCCACGTGTTCACCACGAGGAGAGTCCGACCTCTGTGTTAGTTGCTCTTGTAATCTGCCTAGCAACAGTTATAAATAGCTCTCTCTTGTCCGTCTGGCGCATGCCCAGACTTGACTACATCTGTTATAATTAGCTTTGCTTGACCATGTGTTTTCGCGGGCCCAAGGAGTGTGTTAGCTCCGCCCATGTATTGATTTGGTATCGAGAATGACCCTAAATGGTAATGTTCTTCAACTCTGTGGTAACCACCCACTCATGAGCCCCTCTGTTGTGTATAAAAGGGGACAATGTACGCAAGTTCTTTGTGCTACTCCTTGCAATACTGAAGAGTGTTGTGTGGATTGTAGGACCACCCTTAAGGGTTAATAAACGTTGTTTTTGTACTTTGCAGTTTCCGTGCCAACTTCCTTATAGATTTCGTTACAGAAGAGCGAACCCTTGTCTCTTGCGGGCCTAGCTGGGGCTTGTATTCATCACTGTTTGTTTAGGGACTGCGGCTGTGGCTGACTGCGATAATTAGCACTTTAGTAACTCTTTTGCTGCTTCATTGATGTGCATGTTAAGTCGTGCCTAGGTTTACACTGCGTTTAGCGGCCGGCCTGTTGGTTGTAGGCCCATACTTGTATCTTTTCGAAATTGTAATAAAGGTTTAAAAAAAAAAAAAAAAAAAGTCTGGAACAAACCGTCGGAAGTATCCCACAAAACCAATGAAGGAACAAACCTACTTCCTATTTCTAGGTCTCTGTATCATACTACGCGCTTCAATTGAGGGCAAACCCTTCTATTCCCAGTACAATAACCCACATATTATACATGAGTTACTGCTATGGTGCACCGGATCAGTCATTACCCTGCTTGTTGTAACCCCAAATGCTTTAATAGAGACTCAAAATCTGGACTGAAAATAACAACCTCATCCAGGTAGACATCATGAAAAACTTTGGTGAGGTCTTAAAATTAGATTCATGAGCCATTGAAATGTGATTGGAGCTCCATGCAGCCCAAATGGAGGCACATTAAACTGAAACAGGGAAAATAGTGTAGAAATGGCAAGTTTTTGCCTATCTGAGGTCTAGAAAGGAATCTGCTGGTGTTCCTTTGTGAGATGTAGCAGGCTAACTTATTGGGGCGACCCCAGTCACTTAATGACGTCATCCACTCTGTGAATAGGATATGCATCAAAAGATGATACCTTATACACTTGGCAAACATTGATGGAAAAATGGATGGCTCCATTTGATTTTGCCACCAGTACAATAGCTGACGACCATTCACACAGGGATGGCTCTATTTTATCCAAAGACAACATGATCTCAATCTTTTCTTTTACTGCCCCTCTGTGCTTCTCGAATACAAATGGGCTTCTTCTGAATTTTAACTCCTGCGGAGTAACAACAGCATGCTCTACTCTAATACAGTCAAATAACCTGGATGAGATTAAAATATTCTTTCTTGTTTCCTGAGTAGTTTGATTAACCCTCCAGCCGCCTTTCCTGTTCTGATACTGATGCTTCTTGACCAGCTTCTCACACGATCCTTACTCCTGTACCAGAAACAAATCATTATGTAATTTCGGAGTTTGTTCCATGATCCCAGCTTTCTGGTTCCTCCCATTTTTTCCAAGAGATTTGCGTGGTTTATCTGGTATTCCTTTCTTTTTAGGTCTCGCCTAGCGTTCCAGCGCGAATGCGCTGCAATCGCTTTGTGAGGCATGCAGTTTATACTGTAGTGTGGAAGCTTCGTGGAAGCTCCGCCCACTCTCTGCCCATTGGCTTTTGTCTTAAATGCTGCCTTCCGATTGGTTTGAGGCTTGTTAGTCCCTCCTCATTCATCATTTGTATCATTCCAAGGCTATTGGCCCCTTTACTCCTGACACTATTTTCTTTTAGGCCTTGCCTAGCGTTGCAGTGCGAATGCGCTACCATCGCTTTGCAAGACATGCAGTATATACTGTAGTGTCGAAGCTTCTTAGAAGCTCTGCCCACTCTCTGCCCATTGGCTTTTGTCTTAAATGCTGCCTTCCGAGTGGTTTGAGGCTTGTTAGTCCCTCCTCATTCATCATTTGTATCCTTCCGCGGCTATTGGAACCTTTACTCCTAACACTATTTTCTTCCCTGTCTCCCCACCCCACCGCCCTCTCCCTCAGTCTGTGACTTTTCACCCTCCCCTGCTCCCCCCACTTCTGTTCGTGTTTTCTTGCCTGCCGGCACTTCCATTTTCATCTTTATTATTGCCACCTTGAAATATGCGAGTTCAAGATGCGTGCTGTACAAAAACTTCTCATGTTTAATGAACTAGATTTTAATGTTGCTCTAAATATAATAAGACTCTAGGCAACATTCGGGGTATGCATGGCAACTGACGCCTCTTAGTTCACAAATGGCATTGTTGTCGGGCGGGAAGAGCGGCAGTGTTTTAACTTATGCTTAAAACGAGCACTTTTATTAACTTCCTCTCAATTCAGTGCTATAATCTTGTGTACTGAGGTGACACACTAAAGAAATGCACTTTTTTGAATTCTGAAGAGACATTATTGCACATTTACATCATGTTCACTGTATGATTAACATGCCGATCATTTACACGGCTCGCCCACTGGCTCGTATAAGCTTGGCTCGTCTCTGGCTGGCTCTACCTGTTAATTAATATATTGGCGCGCGCACCATTAACAAAGAGAGATGAATGGATACATGACAGTGAGTCCGGTAGATGGTAGAGAAATAGAATGGTGCAGAGAAACAGACAAAGTCAGTCTCCATTGCCTCACGTCAGAATAATCACTTTCACTAACCTGGAAATCTGCCGGCAACTCCTGCATGCCCCAACCTCATCCCCTCACCTATTCTTAGCAGAAGCGGCAGATTCAATACATGGTCACTATGGATATAGAGGCCCTGTATAGTAACATCCCAATTGGAGGGGCTCTTACAGCGGTACATTGGTTCATTAATGCTTATAACATCAAATGCCCAGTGGTCTTTGTGTTGGAATGTCTAAAGATTGTGTTAGAAGATAATGTTTTTGAATTTAACCAACAGTTGTATAAGCAAAATCAAGGCGTCAGTATGGGGGCATCTTGTGCCCCGACTGTGGCGAATATCTATATGACCTTTTTCGAAAATAAATATGTCTTCAACGAGGTGGCACCATTTTATGAATCAGTGACCAATTGGTCACGATTCATATATGATGTTTTTTTCCTTTGGTCAGAGACATATGAAAAGCTGCTTGAATTTATCGAATGGATAAATTTATGTGAAGATAATATTAGCTTTACTCATAACATCAGTACTGATCAAGTTGAATATTTGGACATCCTCATCAAACACCATATGGGTGTTCTGGTAGTTGTATTGTTCACCAAATCTACCGCAAGGAGCACGTTGCTGCATTACAATAGTTTTCACCCTAAGAGTAAAAAAAACAGCATACCATTTGGCGAATTTTTAAGACTGAGACGTAATTGCACGAACATTATAGATTTTGATGATCAATTCAGTATGACGAAGGAACAATTTCTAGCTAGAGGTTACCCTAATAAAACTGTACGGGATGCTTACAAAAGGGCCCGTTACTACGACAGACAGCATTTGCTAACGAATATAAAAACTAAAAAAGATCCGTCTTTCGTTTTTGTGACAAGGCATTCCATGCTTAATGCCAGAATTCGCCAAGCGGTTTGTTCCAGTTGGCACATACTCAATGTGGACAAATCCAATGAGAGGGCGGCTATATCGAAGCCACTATTTGCATACAGACGTAATAAAAGTCTAAAAGATCATATAGTACACTCGAGGATGAAAAACAGCACTGCCCTCCTTCAAACCAATCTAGAAGGAACAAAGAAGGTGGTAGGCAATTTCAGATGCACTTCGTGCAAATCTTGTGCGACGGCCATTGAAGCACCAACATTTATTTTCAATGGCCACAATATCTCTCCTAACACGCTCAATAACTGTAAGTCATCAGATGTCATCTATTTGATTATATGTCCCTGCAATATGGGATATGTGGGTGAAACAGGGAGAGCCTTGAACATTAGACTAACCGAGCATAGATCTGCGATCAGAACGCAGAAATTGTCGGCGCCTATGGTGCAGCACTTTGTGAACTTAGGTCATACACCAGATGACATGCAATGGTACATCTTAGAGAAAATTTGTCCGAAAACGGGTGTGCTAACAGAGAGAACCAGGAAAATGAGAGAAGTTTATTGGATTTTTATCCTCAATACGGCGGTATTAGGCTTGAATCAAGAGATACCTTGGGATCAAGCCATTAAAAACAATGGATGATGAATTCAAACCTATTTAGCTAACGTTAACCAGTATAAGTAGAACATTTGTTAGTTAACTCTTAATCATCCTAAAGGGTTAAGGATCTCGGCCTTCGAGTTAGTGGATACGGACATGCTAGTTCGATTCCACTCTTAACTTGGGAATATTAAGATGGTTCTCATCTAGTTAACGCATAAGCACTATCTTTTTGCCATCTAATGTAGCGCTTAATGCTAATTAAAAAACACGAAGAATAATTGACATTATTTGGAATATACTCTTAATTTTAGTCGATCATTGAAATAGAGTATGCCAAAAGTAAATACATTTCACGAAAGTAGACTTAGGTGGCTTTAAAACTACCACTTATATGTATCGTGAACACAGCCCGATTAATATGAAGCCTTTCGGGCAGTAATTGTGTCGATGCAGGTAAGGATATTATTATTATAATGAAATTGCCGAATTTGCACTGACTTTATAGACATCAAGTCGATGTCATTCCAGCAGTTCAATAGGCATATATAAAATCGGAATATTCTACAATGGCTCCTGTTTAGTTGACGATTGTTAGCCTTTAGACAGTCCTATATCCATGTCACTGATTTAGTTTACGTGCGTTTGTCCAACGTACTTAAATAGACCAAGATGGCCGCCGCACAAGTAACTACGGATCCAAACGAGGACGTGGTATTCAAGTAAGAGGAGGTATGTAACTTCTGGGTGTGGATTTATACTTTAGATAAAGGGTTTGTAAATAAAACTTTAATGGGTATCTGCTCGTGAAGCAAATAGATCTGCAACTGAAAATAACGGCCGGATATATCACGGGCATAAAATCTAACAGAGGTTTATACCTCGAGTGATATTAGGCTCAATAAACTCGTTCAGTAATGAATAAAGCTAAGGTTTGGGTTTGATTTAGTATCGCTAAACCTTAAGCACTGTTGGCTTTTGTATTTGGGTATGTAGGCTACCTAACTTCTAATTAACTAATTAGGAGTAGAAATCGTGAGCGTAGTGTATTTATTAGAGTTGATTACGATGAACACGATACCCATTTGAAATAACGAATGTTGTTAGATTAACAAAAATACATCTATCTGAATAATTAGGTTGTCAGATCAGGTCGACATGTATGTAAAGATTCAGATGGTCGAAAATAGGTAAAGGATGAAACACAGTTAGAACATACAAATAATACCTACACAGGTATGTTTGTTCTAATATATTGGTGAACAGTAGCTCATATAGACAAGTGTCCTTTTACTTGATGCAACAAATAGGCACTATATTGAAAATAAATGGATTTATATGGGAGATATAAGATTTAGAAATGGGCAATGAACCATCTCAAAGGAGTTCATAACACATAATCCTCGAAGCAATTGATTATCTTTAGAAAAGCCAAATAGTTTGGAAAATTACCCCCGAGACCTGAGTATCATTGATTCTTTCGTATATTTTTTACATCTAGACCGTTTGATCCGATACCTTATCTGAAGAAGGGACAGCAAGTGTCATCTTCCACCGATACCTTATCTGAAGAAGGGACAGAAAGTGTCATCTTCCACCGTTTAAATAATCACATGCCAGGTTGAAATTTAATTTGTTTTTGGTAAGTGATTATTTAGGCCATCTAATTAGACACTATATTGGAGAATGAGTATCTTTATTAATAGATGCGGATATAGACAGCAATATATAGAGTTTGAAGACATATTCTCCTTTTGACCATAACCTTCACTTGTGTCTTTTTTGGTTAGTGGCATTTTAGAACAATAATCTAAAAAAGAAAGAGTAAATATGGGAAGAACTATGGAACAGTATCCATTGGGTCGTTTTTTCTGATCAGAGTCTGGAACCTTAACAGGTACATGGAATATAGCTATCATCAGAATAAATATATGGATCTATTAACACATGTAGATCTTTGTTAGGAAAATTTAATTATATTCTTGTTTTTGTTGAATATAGATTATTTTGGTATACGATTGATACCGATGCTCCTGGTTTAACTGGATAGCGCCAATTTCCAAAAAAAAGAAAAAAAGAGGTAGGCGTTAATTATTGTAACTCAATCTATGTTTAAACAAATGTTGGGATTTAATTCCTTTAAAAAATAATATAAATTCTAAATTGAATTTATTTTCAATATTCCAAGTCTCCAATCCCCTTAGGATACATATTGTTTCCATCATATTGCTAGTTAGCTTAGTTCAGTTTGGAAACCTCAGACAAGATCTCATCACATGGATAAATTGTATTTAGATGTTCATTTTTTGAAATAACTTTTGACTGCCATGTGGATTCCCATCACAATGTCATTAAGCTTAGTTCAGTTTGGAGACCTTGGACAAGATCTCATATCATGGATAAATTGTAAATAGATGTTCGTTTTTGTAAATAACTTTTGATTGCCATGTTTACTCCCAATTCTAAAAATGGCTTTTAATTATTATATTTTTCTGTAATTATTTTTATATGTAGTGTACATACCTGAGCGGGCTCCTGACGAAGGCCTAGCCGAAACGCGTTGTGTCTACCTACCGCCTGTAGTGTCTACCTACCGCCTGTAGAGCAAAAATCTGGTCATAATATGTATATACTGCTTTTTTGAAATCCTTGGATTTATTGTTTGCCTGTTGTGAATTACTTTTGGTATGATAAGTATGCACTGTCCTTGTTTCATATATTCAATCAATTTTTTGTAAGATTGAGTTGTCACCGTTTAGGAATTGAATTTGTATGTATAAAAGCACCATGATGATTTGTTGATTTTTGTAAATATACATGTTCACATAGAGAAACTAATTTATTGAGAAAAAAGAAACAACAACAAAAATATTCAAAGATTATCCTAATTAAAAAGAAGTACAAAAAAATATAAGTTTGTCTGTTTTATAATGTCTCTATATATGTTTTTGTCACACATGCATGCAAGTGTTAAGTCTAGCTGTAATATAATTTAATCCATTTGGGAGTAGACAAGCAACAAGCTTGTTATTTGCACTGTACCCGGTGTTTTCCTTTTCCACATTAGTTGATTCCCTGCCTGGGTTTTGTATCAGGTTAGCAGGGGCCCCGTTACTTTGCCAAAAATATTATCTCGCAGCCTGTCTGTGAGGAGTTTTTTCTTAGTATTATCATTTGCTATATTGTTTTCATGTAAAGATAAAAGATTGTTTATATTCACTTGAGATCTTGGTTCAGTGGTCTCTTAGCTTGAATTGAGCAACACATTTTCCCATTGGCTATTGCCTATAGACTATATATCCATTTAAGTATGGCCAACCTTCAAACTTTTGGATTCACGGATGAGCAGTTTGCCAATATGGTAGGCAGCTCTAGTAATTTTGGACATCAAACCACCCTGACCTCAGATAAAAATGATGATGCCATATCACTCTTAGCTCTTAGAAAAAAGATTAAACGTATTGAACTGCATGGTCAATACATGTTAGAATACTTAAAGGCAGGAGTAATACCTCAAGGTCTAATAGTTAGAAATATACCAGGTTTGTTTGTGCAAGTTAAACAATTTCTTGAACGGTGGGCAATGATTTCCAACCGTTGCTCCCGTGATTATATGATGTTAATTGTGGAAACAGCAAAAGAGGTTATAGCCCAGTTAGCCGCAGAGATTCTAGACTTGGAAAGTAAGATTAAGGCCTCATGTATAGTAGAGATAGCAAAAAAGAAACTGGAGGAAATTGATAAAGATCTACACTCCTACACGGAATATCTCACAAAACGTAAAGTGGAGAAATTTAGAAAAGACATAAGATTTTTCAGTAAAGAAGGAACATATCCATACTTGGCGGAGCAATTTTATAATCAAGCTGGAGGTACACAATATGAACCAGCAATGAACAGACCATCATACAGAGGTAGGAAAGTTACCACATTTTCTGATACCTCAGACTCTGATTTGGAAGAACAAGCAGGTAATCAAGAGTTCAGAGACAATGGATACAACTCTGGTAGATCACGAGGGAGACAGTCCTCTTTTTTAGGGAGGCGCTTCACCAGACGCAACAACTGGAGGCCCCAATATCAGCCACGCTTTCAACCAACACCACAATTCCAACCACGCTTCCAGGGCAATCCAACCATGGATTACAACCAATATCTGGTTACCCGGAATGCACAATATTGGAGGGAATAAATACTTTACCTGTCTTTAATCTCAGCAGCACCTCTTTGACTGAGTCAACCATTTCCCTGTTATCTAAAGGATTGACGTTCGCACCTCATTCAGGCCTCAACAAATTCGAGCTATTTAGAGATCTAGTAGCTTTTTTCAGGAAAATAAGATTAAGGTTATTTTTTGCTGGTACAGATCAACAAGAGGGTGCCCTTAATTTATCTGGACTTGCCCCGCAATCATTGTTTACACCCACAGTAGACCAGCTTCCACCTGAATTGGCAATATTCGAGAAAGTGGTCTACAATAAAATCGTGAATATAACGAAACATGTACCTAATACACCTTTTAACCTGAATAAAGAAGAATACACAGCAATGCAAACCCTTAAACAAACATCCAGCATAACGATCAAGGCATGTGATAAAGGAGGGGGCATTGTTGTATATGATAACCCTACGTACATCTCCAAAATGAATGAAATGTTGGGAGATAAACAATATTATTGTTCTATAACTAGAGATCCTACGTCTCAAATCACCACACAAATACGTAGAATTTCAAATAAGGCTTTGAAAAATGGAGATATCTGTAATAAGGAGTGGGCCTTCCTTAACATTGAAAAACCAAACATGGCAAGCATCTACGGAATACCAAAAATACATAAAAACACAGTGGACCCACCGTTGAGACCAATAGTAACCACTATTGGATCAGCGACGGAACCACTAGCAAAATACGTAGATGCCTTGTTATGTAAACATATCTCTAAAACCCCTGCCTTTGTACAAGATACTCGACATATTATCAACTTGCTAGAAAACACTCCGTTTTGCATTGATACCCAATACATGGTCACTATGGATATAGAGGCCCTGTATAGTAACATCCCAATTGGAGGGGCTCTGACAGCGGTACATTGGTTCATTAATGCTTATAACATCAAATGCCCAGTGGTCTTTGTGTTGGAATGTCTAAAGATTGTGTTAGAAGATAAAGTTTTTGAATTTAACCAACAGTTGTATAAGCAAAATCAAGGCGTCAGTATGGGGGCATCTTGTGCCCCGACCGTGGCGAATATCTATATGACCTTTTTCGAAAATAAATATGTCTTCAACGAGGTGGCACCATTTTATGAATCAGTGACCAATTGGTCACGATTCATAGATGATGTTTTTTTCATTTGGTCAGACACATATGAAAAGCTGCTTGAATTTATCGAATGGATAAATTTATGTGCAGATAATATTAGCTTTACTCATAACATCAGTACTGATCAAGTTGAATATTTGGACATCCTCATCAAACACCATATGGGTGTTCTGGTAGTTGTATTGTTCACCAAATCTACCGCAAGGAACACGTTGCTGCATTACAATAGTTTTCACCCTAAGAGTCAAAAAAACAGCATACCATTTGGCGAATTTTTAAGACTGAGACGTAATTGCACGAACATTATTGATTTTGACGATAAATCCAGTATGATGAAGGAAAAATTTCTAGCTAGAGGTTACCCTAATAAAATTGTACGGGATGCTTACAAAAGGGCCCGTTACTACGACAGACAGCATTTGCTAACGAATATAAAAACTAAAAAAGATCCGTCTTTCGTTTTTGTGACAAGGCATTCCATGCTTAATGCCAGAATTCGCCAAGCGGTTTGTTCCAGTTGGCACATACTCAATGTGGACAAATCCAATAAGAGGGCGGCTATATTGAAGCCACTATTTGCATACAGACGTAATAAAAGTTTAAAAGATCATATAGTACACTCGAGGATGAAAAACACCACTGCCCTCCTTCAAACCAATCCAGAAGGAACAAAGAAGGTGGTAGGCAATTTCAGATGCACTTCGTGCAAATCTTGTGCGACGGCCATTGAAGCACCAACATTTATTTTCAATGGCCACAATATCTCTCCTAACACGCTCAATAACTGTAAGTCATCAGATGTCATCTATTTGATTATATGTCCCTGCAATATGGGATATGTGGGTGAAACAGGGAGAGCCTTGAACATTAGACTAACAGAGCATAGATCTGCGATCAGAACGCAGAAATTGTCGGCGCCTATGGTGCAGCACTTTGTGAACTTAGGTCATACACCAGATGACATGCAATGGTACATCTTAGAGAAAATTTGTCCGAAAACAGGTGTGCTAACAGAGAGAACCAGGAAAATGAGAGAAGTTTATTGGATTTTTATCCTCAATACGGCGGTATTAGGCTTGAATCAAGAGATACCTTGGGATCCAGCCATTAAAAACAATGGATGATGAATTCAAACCTATTTAGCTAACGTTAACCAGTATAAGTAGAACATTTGTTAGTTAACTCTTAATCATCCTAAAGGGTTAAGGATCTCGGCCATCGAGTTAGTGGATACGGACATGCTAGTTCGATTCCACTCTTAACTTGGGAATATTAAGATGGTTCTCATCTAGTTAACGCATAAGCACTATCTTTTTGCCATCTAATGTAGCGCTTAACGCTAGTTAAAAAACACGAAGAATAATTGACATTAATTGGAATATACTCTTAATTTTAGTTGATCATTGAAATAGAGTATTCCAAAAGTAAATACATTTCACGAAAGTAGACTTAGGTGGCTTTAAAACTACCACTTATATGTATCGTGAACACAGCCCGAATAATATGAAGCCTTTCGGGCAGTAATTGTGTCGATGCAGGTAAGGATATTATTATTATAATTAAATTGCCGAATTTGCACTGACTTTATAGACATCAAGTCGATGTCATTCCAGCAGCTCAAAAGGCATATATAAAATCGGATTATTCTACAATGGCGCCTGTTAAGTTTACGATTGTTAGCCTTTAGACAGTCCTATATCCATGTCACTGATTTAGTTTACGTGCGTTTGTCCAACGTACTTAAATAGACCAAGATGGCCGCCGCACAAGTAACTACGGATCCAAACGAGGGCGTGGTATTCAAGTAAGAGGAGGTGTGTAACTTCTGGGTGTGGCTTTAAACTTTAGATAAAGGGTTTGTAAATAAAACTTTAATGAGTATCTGCTCGTGAAGCAAATAGATCTGCAACTGAAAATAACGGCCGGATATATCACGGGCATAAAATCTAACAGAGGTTTATACCTCGAGTGATATTAGGCTCAATAAACTCGCTTCAGTAATGAATAAAGCTAAGGTTTGGGTTTGATTTAGTATCGCTAAACCTTAAGCACTGTTGGCTTTTGTATTTGGGTATGTAGGCTACCTAACTTCTAATTAACTAATAAGGATTAGAAATCGTGAGCGTAGTGTATTTATTAGAGTTGATTACGATGAACACGATACCCATTTGAAATAACGAATGTTGGTAGATTAACAAAAATACATCTATCTGAATAATTAGGTTGTCAGATCAGGTCGACATGTATGTAAAGATTCAGATGGCCGAAAATAAGTAAAGGATGAAACACAGTTAGAACATACAAATAATACCTACACAGGTATGTTTGTTCTAATATATTGGTGAACAGTAGCTCATATAGACAAGTGTCCTTTTACTTGATGCAACAAATAGGCACTATATTGAAAATAAATGGATTTATCTGGGAGATATAAGATTTAGAAATGGGCAATGAACCATCTCAAAGGAGTTCTTAACACATAATCCTCGAAGCAATTGATTATCTTTAGAAAAGCCATATAGTTTGGAAAATTACCCCCGAGACCTGAGTATCATTGATTCTTTCGTATATTTTTTACATCTAGACCGTTTGATCCGATACCTTATCTGAAGAAGGGACAGCAAGTGTCATCTTCCACCGATACCTTATCTGAAGAAGGGACAGAAAGTGTCATCTTCCACCGTTTAAATAATCACATGCCAGGTTGAAATTCAATTTGTTTTTGGTAAGTGATTATTTAGGCCATCTAATTTGACACTATATTGGAGAATGAGTATCTTTATTAATAGATACGGATATAGACAGCAATATATAGAGTTTGAAGACATATTCTCCTTTTGACCATAACCTTCACTTGTGTCTTTTTTGGTTAGTGGCATTTTAGAACAATAATCTAAAAAAGAAAGAGTAAATATGGGAAGAACTATGGAACAGTATCCATTGGGTCGTTTTTTCTGATCAGAGTCTGGAACCTTAACAGGTACTTGGAATATAGCTATCATCAGAATAAATATATGGATCTATTAACACATGTAGATCTTTGTTAGGAAAATTTAATTATATTCCTGTTTTTATTGACTATAGATTATTTTGGTATACGATTGATACCGATGCTCCTGGTTTAACTGGATAGCGCCAATTTCCCCCCCCCAAAAAAAAGAGGTAGGCGTTAATTATTGTAACTCAATCTATGTTTAAACAAATGTTGGGATTTCATTCCTTTTAAAAAATAATATAAATTCTAAATTGAATTTCTTTTCAGTATTCCAAGTCTCCCATCCCCTTAGGATACATATTGTTTCCATCATATTGCTAGTTAGCTTAGTTCAGTTTGGAAACCTCAGACAAGATCTCATCACATGGATAAATTGTATTTAGATGTTAATTTTTTTAAATAACTTTTGACTGCCATGTGGATTCCCATCACAATGTCATTAAGCTTAGTTCAGTTTGGAGACCTTGGACAAGATCTCATATCATGGATAAATTGTATATAGATGTTCGTTTTTGTAAATAACTTTTGATTGCCATATTTACTCCCAATTCTAAAAATGGCTTTTAATTATTATATTTTTCTGTAATTATTTTTATATGTAGTGTACATACCTGAGAGGGCTCCTGACGAAGGCCTAGCCGAAACGCGTTGTGTCTACCTACCGCCTGTAGTGTCTACCTACCGCCTGTAGAGCAAAAAGCTGGTCATAATATGTATATACTGCTTTTTTGAAATCCTTGGATTTATTGTTTGCCTGTTGTGAATTACTTTTGGTATAAGTATGCACTGTCCTTGTTTCATATATTCAATAAATTTTTTGTAAGATTGAGTTGTCACCGTTTAGGAATAGAATTTGTATGTATAAAAGCACCATGATGATTTGTTGATTTTTGTAAATATACATGTTCACATAGGGAAAATAATTTATTGAGAAAAAAGAAACAACAACAAAAATATTCAAAGATTATCCCAATTAAAAAGAAGTACAAAAAAATATAAATTTGTCTGTTTTATAATGTCTCTATATATGTTTTTGTCACACATGCATGCAAGTGTTAAGTCTAGCTGTAATATAATTTAATCCATTTGGGAGTAGACAAGCAACAAGCTTGTTATTTGCACTGTACCCGGTGTTTTCCTTTTCCACATTAGTTGCAGAGGAGCACGACAGAGTCTGTTGAAGTGCTGGGATCTCTAGCCTCTCGGGGCGGGCACCTAAGCCTTCCGGGTTCCTTCACACTCAGGATAAATGAATACATTTTGTTCTGTGCTTTAATCGCCCCTCTGTGAGCACTGCCTGGCAGATGAAGCTCTGTGTTAACCCCTTGAGTGCCCATGACGAGATAGTCTCGTCATGAACCCCGCCCGCTAATTCAACGCCCGGCACAGGGCGCGGAAAGGGCGGGGCACTGAAGAGGTTAATAAACACATTCAGAGAGGTGGTTGTGTAAAAACAAACAGCCACAATACCGTACGTTTTGAACATGTAGTAAAATACCTGCTCATCGAGTACCTCATTGGCTGATTATTCCATGGCACTACCAAAATTACAATTGGACACATTTGCTCAACTGTAAAACACTCCCTTCTATGGGTCATTTAACAACTCGGGGCTTTGGGGTTAGGTAACCTACTTTGGATGCTGTGTAAAAGAGTAAATACAAAAATGAATGCAATGAAACTAATCAACCAGTACTGTCTAAAACACTGTGAAAACTGACACGCATTCTGGCATTTGTTTAGTTAATGTCGATTTTCTCATAGACGCGAGTAAAGTACTCTTAATATCTTAATGAAATCTGCACACTTTTAACTAATAGCACCGTGCGGCCTTTGACCAATAGGCAATGAATACATTTTCATGTACCCCCGAAGCCCCCCTGCCCCATTGGCAAACTTCATTACCTCCCAGTGTTTGGGGGATAACCAAGACGCAGTAGAGTGAGTCAAATAGTTTAGAAAATGAAAGAGAAGCCGGGATTTGGATCACATGCTCCGATTGCCTTTGTTAGTCTTTAAGCACTACTTTTATTAATGAGTTTCGCATTAGTAAAGCACCACGGTGTGCATGTGTGGCGACACTTCCCCCATGAGGTAAGTGAAAAGCAATTATTGACACAATCCACACTTTGCGTCTTTTTCAATATATTTATTACAAAGTGCAGGACATTTCCAAGGGATTTTGCACACTACATACATTCACTCCAAAAAGAAAACGTGTAGGTAAAAAACATTGCCATTACAATAGCTCTAACTCACAAATGCGAGACCCATTTGCATTGCAAATGCTTGTTTTTCAGGCTGTGGCCCTGTGACCATATTTTTTTTATTACTTTATAGGGTCCATGGCACTTAGCTAGCATTTTATTCTCAGAAGTTGGCAATAATACTAATACCCTTTTCCATAATTCCAGAGTTTTATGGTGAGTTCTTGGATTGTACTGTTCCTCCTGGGTTCTTTGTAATTCTTGCTGATGTTCAGCTGGCAGTTGTCTGAGTGCTTTTTATCAGTTATTCAAAGCTGCCTCGTATTCTATTAGGATATACAAAAAGTGATGGATGGAATGCTTGTTTTATCCTCAGCCACTGGTAACTACTCAGTGCTGCATCGCAGTCCATATTTATTTGGCACACTGTGCGACCTCAGTTTGGACCTATCGATATGCAAATCAGCCTTGACCCTGCTCCAATGGGAACAATCCAGACTGAACTGCTAGGCCAGGTCCAACCTGAATTGGAACACAAGCAACCCAAGACCTGCTTTTCCCTAGTTGCGGCTCATCAGCTTTTTGTAGCTTGGTTCCAGTGACACAGTATGCACAGACCCACATCTGGAGCCTACCCTTACTACTTAGGCCGACACACTAAAATATACAATAAAAGTGATGGATGGAATGATTGAATTAAACTCAGCCACTGGTAATGTGTTGATCTAAGTGGGCGGGAATGCCCAGACATGTGTCTCATGCACGCTGTGTCTATAATATTGATATTGCTTGTTGGCTAAAAAGTAATTCATGGGGGGGCGTGGCCAAGATGGCGGCTGAGTAGGACGTGCCTGCTTGCCGCTCCAGTCCTTTACCTGTGCGTCAACTTAACAGCTTTATGTATCCAATCCGTAGGGTTGTAGAATTACTGCCAATATCCTGCAGCACACGACCCTGAGGCAACTTTGCCCGAGGAGCGGTGAGAAAGTGAGACGCAGGTCCCGGAGGATCGCGCCTCTGGCTCCTGTGACGCCGAGCTGTAGGACAAGCGGCCAGAGGCCATAGTCCGTCACCGGGCTGGAGCTCGCAAGTGCCTGCACGCCCAGGGAGTGGTGTGCGGACCATCGACGGACCTGCACTGAAGACCCGGTGAGGCAGAACGAGCCCTCAGGCAACACCAGGTCAGGAGGGCGGGGGAAGCGAGCTGGCCCCGTAGCACTTCCATGGCTCCCCCCCCCCCTTTTCTTTCAGGGGGAAGAAACCTGGGACCCCACTGCACAGACGGTTGACGCACGAGGCCTGAAGGAGATGAGCTGGACCTGGTTGGGGACAGGGAGGGGAAGTGGGGGCCTCCTCTCCCTCAGTGACCTTAATCCCCAGCCAGCGTAACTACGGGAGGCCGAGGAGTGCCAACTGCAGAACCGGGGAAGGGGCAGTTCGCGGCGGCAAGAGTTGGAGCAGGGGGCTGGAGCCCTGAGTACTGGGCGCGTAGGGCACAGCAGGGCCCACTCCCTGGAGCATTTGAGTGGTCTGGACTGAGTCAAGGCATTGAGTCTCCCCTCCCCCTCCAGACATGCAGCAGGAGGCAGTGGTATGAACGGGCAACCTAGAAGGCTCGCAGATTCTGGGGGCCGGCCCCGGGGATGAAAGTTAACACATAGCCCTTTGGAAGACCCTGTGTTAAAACTGCTGTTCCCGAGGAGCGCAGCGTCTGAGATAGAGGTGGTGCTGACAGCCTGAGGCCGAGTGGGCCCACTACTGCAGGGAACAGCTAGGGGGGCAGAAAGATCTGTGTAGCAGGCCCTGAGGATGTTGGGAGTGGCTCCCATGGGCCTGCCAGGGCCGACAATCGGCCAATTTTCTGGGAGTCCAGGGTGAACGGGTAGAAAAGCCCATGGAGATTGCCCCCTATTAGAGAGCAGGTAGTGTGCAGCAAGAGGAGACGATTTCTTGTACAGGCCCTGAGGCTCTTGCGGTCTAGCTTCAGTGGAGCCTGGAGCTGGATGGGCAGTGGTGGCTGGCTCCGGAGCACTTAGGAGGTGAAGGGACTCTCTGTATCCCTCCTTCGGAACATAACCACTCCTGTCTCAGAGCGCTGGAAACAAAGCACTAAACCCGGACACAAGAAGAGGAGGAGCGATTCTCAGCCATGGCGGCCAACAAAGGGAAGAAAGAGTGTTTAGTAAAGGATCTCCTCTTTAAAATCAACGTGGTGGGGCCGAGACAGCCCCGTCCTTGGGTGGACACGCAGCAGACCATGAGCAAGGTGACACTGGAGGCCCTGCTACTCGTGCCTTTCTCGAATCCTTATTCACTTCTCTGAAAGGGGAGTTCCACGCTAGGAGATATCTTTGGAACTCCGGGAGTTGCAAAGGGACATGGATTCAGGGGTGAAAGAGTGGATACGCTGGAGACGCAGGCTACGACGAGGGATGAAGCGATTGACCAGCTTCAACAGGAGGTCCCCCACCTGCAAGATCTGCAATTGGACCTTCAGGAACAACGCAGAGGACCTCGGGAACTGCTCTCGGTGGAATAACATAGGAATTCGAGGGGTCCCTCAAGGAACAGAAGGGCAGGACATAGAGGCCTTTGTGGAAGAACTATTCCGATTTATTTTGGGAGCCCCTCCGGAGCAATAGAGTAAACTGGAGCCGGCTCACCGCGTTGGGCCTAAGAGGTCGGCAACAGCTCCCCTCGGACATCCTAATGTGCGTCCATGAGTTTCAGCTAAAGGAACGGATCCTTAGGGAAGCTCACAACAAGCATCCTATAGACTTTCACTCTTCCAGGCCCCTCTTCTATCAAGATCTAGCTGCCTCTACCCTGCAAAAATAAAGGGAGTTCAGGCCGATCATGACATACCTGTGCTCTAAGGACAGTTCATATTCCTGGGGGCACCCCTTTTGAATAATTTTCAAGTGGGATGGCAAGCTCCATCAAATTCGCTCACTGCCGGAAGCCAAAGCACTAATCAACCTGCCTGATGACGACGGGGGAGCTCCAACACAGGGCGACACTGGAGGTCGACGGACCAGAGCTGAGAGATGGCGAAAGGTGAGAAGCTACCGGCTGCGCCTTCGCCGGACCCCGGGATGATGGCCAAAGAGAGAAAGGCATTGGAAGAGGACTCAGCTGCTGCAGACTGAATAATGCAACAAAATGTCATTTCGGGGCCAATGGAAGAGGTAGTGGTACTCCCGGATCTTTTAAATTGGGGCCCGGGTGGGATGGGGGAGGTTTCATGGGTCCTGCTGAACATCTCACGTCTCACCATGGGGTTTGAAACCCAGGACAATCACAGACTTTGTAAGTTAACATTAACTTTTGTTTATTCTGATTTTGGGTAAATGGGCTCCCTCCTCCTTCTCCTAAATATGTAAGAGCAGGGAGACACAACTGTAAGGGCGATTATTGGGCACTTCGGGTGGGAACGAACATGGTTTCCCCCAGGTTAGGGTCAGGTCCAGGTACGCAGTCCTTCCACATGCCCTTTGACACCCGTCATTATTGTCGCATACATTAAAATGTTATCGCTTAATGTAAGAGGCCTTAACAGCCCAATCAAGAGGTGAGCAGTCCTGTCGGTCCTAGAAAATTCTTACGCCCACATCTGCCTCCTCCAGGAGATGCATCTTTTGGCAAAGGACACTCAAAGACTACAGTCAAGGGTATTCTCCCAACAGTTGTTTTCATCTCATTCCTCTAAGACAGCAGGGGTGGCTATTCTGGTCTCTGCTAGGTTCCAAGGCAAAATTGGTCTTAAACGGGCCGAAATCAAGGGCAGACTTTTAGCACATACATACCCACTGGGACAACTTTCTTTTACAATAGCTGTTGCCTATGCCACCAATGTTGGACAGGAGGGGTTCCTGAGAGAAGTGATTCAAGATCTGTCCGGTTCCCCTGACAGAGCAATACTCCTGGGGGGGGAGGACATTAATTTGGCCTTTGACAATAAACTTGACAGATCATGTCAGCGCTTAGGGCAGACAGGGGCCCTCATCAGGAAAGGGAGACAACTACTATCCGAAGCAGGGTTCACAGACACCTGGCGGCTGCACCGCCCTTCCTCCAGAGAGTATACTTTCTACTCACATTCCCACAAGACATACGCTAGAATAGATTATATGCTAACTTCTGACACACGACCAACAGACACAGAAGGTGGAGATTCTCCCATGATCCCAGTCTGACCATTCAGCAGTTTGTATTTCTTTGTCCCTTCCCCATCACGGCCTGTCTCATCGCCTTTGGCGTCTTAGAGAGACGATGTTGCAGCACCCCTCCATAGTAAAACAGATCACAAAAGACATAACTGACTACCTGCCATCTATGGCACCCCGGACACATCAATAGCAATCCTGTGGGATGCCCTCAAGGCAATGGTCAGAGGGGAGTGCATAGCGATATCCCAGCTGATAACAAGATCAGGAGAGAGAAAAGAGAGCAGCTCTTGAACACAGTAACAGAATTAGAGCGCATTCATCAGAGAACAGGTGCACCTAGGGTCTGGAAACAACTCAAAGCAGCGAGAGCCCAGCTAACAGGCTTAGACACTGATAGGGCAGAGTACGCTGCCCTCCCACTTCGACACACCTTTTATTTGGGGGTAGATAAAAGCGGGAGGCTCCTAGCAAATAAATTAGGGGCACAGAGGCAGATGTCTAACATCACCATGGTAATGGATCAGCTGGGACAGAAACAGGCCTCTGACCAGGGCATGGCGGAGACATTTAGACAGTTTTATGCATGCTTGTACGGGGCTCAGAAATTACCTGGAGAGGAGCTAGTCCAATATTTACAAAGGGCGAACACTGCCAAGCTAGTCCTGAGTCAAGCTGCAGACCTTGAATCCCCAATTAAGCTGGAGGAAGTTATCTCTGCAATATCTTAATTGAAACCACACAAATCGCTGGGTCCTGATGGGTTTTCCGCTGCCTTTTTGAAAACTTTCTGTGCTACGTTAGCCCTGTTGCTGGTGAGGGTACATAATTCGATTGGGACATCCATCCCCATCCCGCCATCGATGTTGGAGGCATTGGTAACAGTAATCTCCAAAGCCGGTAAGGACAAGCAACAGTGCACGTCATATCGCCCTATTTCCCTCCTCAACGTTTACCTAAAATGTTTTACTGGAATTTTGGCACAGAGACTCTCCCCACACCTACCAGGGTTGATAGACCCTGATCAGTTGGGCTTTGTCCCCGGGCAACAGTGTTCCAACAACAGAAAATGCCTCTTGCACTTAATTGACAAATCTGAACGCGTTAATGTTGAGCGCATGATATTCTCTGTAGACGCTGAGAAAGCGTTCGACAGGGTTCACTGTCCGTATCTCAAGGCAACCACGCATCATTTCGGCTTACCGCAGCGCTTCATTGAATGGGTGTTAGCTAGCTACACTAATCCCTCTATCTCGGTGCGGGTGAACGGTCTCACTTCAAACACCTTCCCCATTCAACAAGGAACACAACAGGGGTGCCCACTTTCTCCACTCCTGTTCGCCTTGTACATGGAACCTATGGCTCAGCAGGTACGGGTCGACGTCATAATTTCAAGAGTGCCGTTCGGGGGCGAATTAGCCTTTACGCCTCTATGCGGACGACGTGGTGGTTACCCTGGAGAAACCTAGGGAATCCTTTCCATCCTTACTGGCGGAGCTCGACTGCTTCGCCCAAATGTTGGGCTTCAAGCTCAATGTACATAAGTCCCAAGCTCTCAACTTATCCCTTAGCCCTGATAACCTAGGAGTGCTTCAACAGTCACACCAAATTCACTGGCGGCTGAAACAATTGCCTACCTGGGTTTGCAGCTCACGGCACGCATCCTAGAAACTAATTCACTGAATTATGCGACGCTGCTGCGGCATGTGAGGGACTGCCTTTGTAAGTGGAGGCCCCACTCACTGTCGGGCCGTATAGTGGGAATACAAATTACCATACTCCCCAAGTTAATATATTTATTTCAGACACTGCCACTGATTTCCCCCTCGGGTGTCCTACACTCACTACAGAGAGACATAGAGCGCTTTATATGGCGTGACCAGCGGCCTAGACTGAGAAGGGTGTTAAGCTATAGAGACCCTAATGAGGGAGAGCTGGGGTCCCCAACCTGCAAGCCTACTGGTGGGTGGTTCAGCTGAGACCGCTAGTTCAGTGGTCTCGCCCGGAATCCGAGAAACACTGGTTGTTTATGGATAGGGCTCCAGCCAGGCAGCTTCTCTGGGGTGTCCCCTTCCTTACTAAAGCTGCTAGACCCCAGAACTTAAAACTTTCTGAGGTAACACTTTCCACCCTACTGGCTTGGGACAGGGTGGCCAGCTCCCAGGGACTCACGACCTTTACATCCCCAATTACACTGATAGTTAATAATCCAGATTTTACACCGGGCTAGACTTGGCAGTGTTCTCACACTGGACTAACGAAGACCAACGGACAATAGGTCATCTTTTTGACACAACAGGCCCCTTGACTTTCTCTGACTTTCGTAGGGAGCACGACATCCCAGAGATGGAACGCTATCACTGCCTACAGATTCGCCATTGGGTGATACACACAAAGGTGCGGGTAGGGGCAGAAAGACACCTCACACCTTTTGAGAAGTGGCTACTTACGAGGCATACAGACGCTCGCCTAACATCAGATTTTTACAAATTCATTAAACGTGACCCTGGTACTGGAAATCTCCCGGTCAATTGCAGTGGGAGGGAGAACTGGGGAAATCACTGTCACAGAAAGAATGGTCAGACACATATTATAGAGCCGGCATACAGTGCATAACATAGCAAGCATTGAAATAGCCACGAAAATAGCCACCTACTGGTACCTAACGCCCCCCCTGACTGCACAGAGGAAATCCATCTCGAAGCCCTCAATGTTGGAGGGCGTGTGGCTCGCTGGGTATGCTGGCTCACTTGCTATGGGAATGTCCCCACTTGGCGGACTATTGGAAGTGGCAGATATTAGACGACATTGATTCTCACTTAGACACCCAAATTCCCCGCTTCCCAGCCTACACTCTTCTGGGTCTTCCCAACCCAATAACCTTCCCACTTAGGGCACGAAGAGGCAGAAAAATGGCATTAGCAATGGGGGCGGCCTTACAAAACATCCTCTCCCACTGAGGCACTAAAACCATCCCAAATCGTTTTGGAAGGCTCCATAGATTGTGGGGCATACTTGGGACAGAGAAATTTCACAATCGCTCACAAACCCTGGTGCTTCCTTCCCTGACTAGTGGGAACCCTTCCTAAAATTGTTGACCTTGGAGTTAGCGGTACTCACCTGTCTGAAATACGTGAGACTACTACGGCTGGCAGATCTACCTCAAAAGGCGGCGTAAGATGACCATGCATAACACAAAGCCCAAACCACCGACAGGTTGCATGATGGAAAAACGAAATGGGCGTAATATGGCAAAGTGATTTTAACTCCTGCGGTATACCAACAGCATTCTCTACTAGAGATGTGTAACCTGGAAGAGATTAAATACTCTATCTTGTTTAAGAACAAAGTAGTTTGATCAACCCCCTTCCCTAGGTCTTGGATTATTCACCTTGGGGACGGAAAGCATAGTCAGTGAAGGGAAACACACATAAGGGCTATACACATGGGTATCACATGAAGAGGACCTGGACTTATTCAGTGCAGCATGTAGACACTATGTAACTAGCCCTAAGCAGACCTGGAGGCCCTTCAAGAGTGAATCATGATGGAAATAGCACTGCAGCAGTGGCCATCAGAAATCCTGGGAGTAGGGAGACAAAGCTAGCAAACACAGGATACCAGCAAGGCATAGGAGCAATAAGGTTAGGCGAACTAATAGGAATCAAGAAGAGGGAAAACATCAAAAGTGAGAGGGTGAGTAGGCTGAGTGCGAACTGTAGCATAAGCAAAATAGTGATAACAACTGGGATTCACAAACAATTTTCTTCTGCACATGAAAGGTCTTTATATTATCTCTTCTTCTACTGACCCAAAAGTGCTACTGCTACGGCTGATCCTAATATGGATGGTGCAGTGCAACCAGACCGCCTGGAATTGTAAGGATTTTCTACTTATATGTGTGTCTGTATTTTCTATTGGCATGTTCTCCACCTTCTCCAGTGTTCCTACTGTTTCAGCTACTTTGTCTTGTGACTTGACACGTTATTAAACAAGATGCTAGCCCACTTGGTCCTGGCTGGAGCTGTGCTTCAAGGAGCCATGTAGTAGTAGTAGTACAATACGTGTCGGGTTCTCCAACTCTTTGGGATCGGAACGATGCTCAAAAATGGTCCACCTCTGGATAGCTTCAAGTCTGAATACTTTTACAGCACCGATCACTGAAGCGATCAAGCGAGGGAAGGAAAGGGTGGGGACAGCTGGGAAGGAGACCTAAAATGACAAACAAAAGAGAAGAGGCAATAAGCAACCACTTGATAAACTTTCTAGACCTTTATAACAATTTGCTAATTTATAGAGTAAGCTACCTGTAAAGAAAAATAACTTTTCCATTGCATACACCAGGATTATCTAGTATCTTCCAGGACAAGGTCGCCCGGAATCCTTATGACCCCCTTGATAGCATACAAGAAAAAAAATTTACTATAGAAAGGAGAAAAAGATAAAGCCAGAGATAATGCATGTATAGGATTCTATTAGTAAAGTAAATGAGAACTCGGTAATAGGCTTGCATGCAGATGACATAACCCTACCCATGCAACCTCGGGTCGGTTCACAGAGGATGCAAGAGACTGAACTACGGCTCTACCACAATCCCCTGTTTAGAGTAGCGCAAGAACAACATAAACGTTAGACATAACAAAGCCTTTGGTTCCGATAGAAACAAATTGGTGAAGCCCTCTTATTTTCACTCTGAGAATTGCCGTTTTTTTTAACCCAGCTGGCTCGTCTTCACGGACAAGGACTAACATAAAAAGACACACAACGTTTGGACGTCACTTTCATTTACAAACATGAATTGTAGCATGGTATTGCATAATCTTGTTGTTTTGTTTCTAAAAGTCGTTCACTTGTTTGAATACATCTACACATGTATGACGTCTGGCTCCCATCCGCATTAGCTTCACGGAAAAATGTAAGCTCGCCAACGTGAGGGGAGTCATTCCCACAGGAAGGTTAAAGCACTTGTCCCGCAAGAGCTCATAAAAAGTGACATTCACCACTTTGACCAGTGCGGCCCAAAACAACCACTCCCCACAAAATCACAGGTATTGCTCCCACCTGAAAGAGACAACACATGTGTATCTCGCCAACGGGGAGGAACACCTTGCCCTATACTTAGTTCAGTAATTACGTGGCCCAAAACAGCGGAACCCGGTGACAAAAAAAAGAATCCTTTTAGGCCCCTCACTCGATTTGAGTGAAATGCCACACAAAACAAATATGTACACCCAGGTCGTTAAAGACTTGTTTCGATACACAGAGGTGCAGCCGCACACTTAGTGGACCCATGCGCAGCTCAGCACCACGGCTCCAAGGCTCCGACCCGGAACACTGAATACTCTGCAACATCACGAGGGGCGGAAGTGTCTTTATTGCATTTCCGCTCCTCTGTCGACGTTGACGTGCCGCCGCCGGTGCTCATGGGACTTGTAGTCTCCTGGGCTCCGGCAGCATATCCCTGCGCCGGGTAGAATGCGGTGAGCAGGACAGGGTTCAGGTGGGGGTCGTGACAATACGAGGTGGGCCAACACTCTATGCCTCAAGATGTGTATTGAGTCAAGTGGCCATTTTGTGCTTCATTGAGGGATTTATGGTACATTTTCTAGTGACAGGCTAGTCATTTTAGCATGGTATTGACACGAATCTTGGAGTAAGAACTGCCCATCAGAGGGACGCTGTCAAATTTGTTAACTCTGCGATAAAAACTCGCTATGGGCTGACCTGGAGACTGTGACAGATGGCCTAGTGGTTGATGGGGAGGCAAAGGGGGGTGTGGTCATACGGTAGGTAGCATAGATCAGCATAGATCAGCACTTGAAGGACAGGGTGGAAAGAACCATAATATTCTGGAAGCACTGGAGTATTCTGGAAGAGCCAGAAAATCCTAGAAGGAGCCAGAAGATTTGGGATTCTTCTGGTTCAGTAGCATCTGGGAAGATATGAGCACCAGTCACAATAGTACACTTTGCCTGGCAACATCAGTTTATGGGTGCTCTACCCCAGTCGCATAATTTGCACTATTGGCGTTCACTGCACCTAGTTTGTTTTGCACCTCTTCAGTTCCCTGAGATGACTATGGCATCTCAGGTTAACCCTGCCTTCGACAGATACTGAGATTTTACGGAAGCAGACGTCACACATACCTCTCATCGTGGAACATAGGTACTCTAACATTGATACTTTTTACTGGATGACAAAATCCTTGTTCTTTGTTGTACAATAACATTTTGAAGAACCACTGATGTCCACACACAATTCA
Source organism: Triturus cristatus (assembly GCF_964204655.1). Taxonomy (NCBI): domain Eukaryota; kingdom Metazoa; phylum Chordata; class Amphibia; order Caudata; family Salamandridae; genus Triturus; species Triturus cristatus. The sequence continues at coordinate 1,015,887,477 of NC_140588.1, forward strand.
GAGCCCTGTAGAAGTCCTTGTAGAACGAAATGTGTTGGCTACTGTCTGTTGGCGTGACTTTTTAAAAAGAAGAAAACGAATAAAGAATCTCTGCATAAAGAAACTTTTGTGATATGCATTTCTCCTATTATCAAGGGCACGCTAACCTGCAGAGCGACAAGCAAAGTAGTGATAACCTCTGTTATCGCTACTTTCCTTACGCCTGCTTCAAGACTGACTTAGCCATGATATCCTATGTAAGGTGGATATCATGGCTAAGTTTGTGAGGCCCTATCATCAAGCTATCGCCAAACTTCGTGAGATTATCGCTGGATTTCCAGCGATAATCTCACATTTGGCAGTTAGCGCTTGGAATGTTATCGCTTTTGAGATAAGCATTGCTAATAGCACGCTATCTCAGCGATAAAATTCCACGTTACCCGGCGATAATTATCCTAGCGCTAAGTGCACTTAGAAATAATTATCTTCGGTCCTTGATGATATGCCCCCAAATTTGTTGCCCCAGAGAAAATGTTTGTGAGTACCCATGGTTTACATGCTTAGTGCCTGGGGGAAAGGTCTTTTAAGTCAGAACAATGTGGCTTTGTGTCTACTATGGGATCTCCCCCTAGCCCTTCCTTGGCGGCCATACATCCTTCTCAGGATAGTCACTGATCAAATTGTTCACCATTAATTGCAGCTATTTAGTTTGCCACTGTGCTGACGTATTCTCTATCATTCAAGACAACTCCCTGATGTTATTTCTCACTGAAACCTAGCTTGGCCCTACAACTACCACTGAACCTCTTGTAGCCCGTCCCTCAGGTTTTAGCATCACAAGATGTGACAGGCCCAGTGGCAGAGGGGGCGGCATCTATAAATCTAGGATGACCTGTAAATTGGACCTCTGCCCCATTCAAGACTCCAAAAGTGCCCTTTTACAGATATCAGTGAATAACATTGCTACTTTTTCCAGCCTTCAAATTTATAGCTCCCCTGGCTCCATCAAAGCCTTTAGCACAGCCCTAATTAACCAGGTGATCACCTTGGCTCTTAAATCCTCCAATTTTAGCATTTTAGGTAATCATAACGTTCACTTGGAACAGCCTAACGATACTGGATCCCACAAACTGTTGGATGACTAAGCTGCATTCTAGCTGGTTCAACTAGTAAGAGTTCCCACACACACACAGGTGGGCAACTTCAGCATACAGTTTTTTCTAAACTGCCTCATTTACAAGTTGCACTTCTCTGGCCTATGAACTTGTCGAACCCTTGTATGATCCCATGTCCTTAGCAATATTGAACAATAGAAATTATCTCCCCGGCAATATTAGTATGAAAAGGCGTTGGCACAAATTAAATCTGGCAGAATTTAGCAGCTACCTACCTGCCACCACCTCCGAGTTAGATACCAATGCTGATTGTGCTGATTCCGTGGTCAAGGATTGACTCACCTCAGCCCTTGACAAGTTTCTACCCCCCTGTCAAGCTCTGACCAGAAGCAAGCCCTCTTCCCCCGGTTCAAAGAAGAGATGGTGGCAGAGGGAAAAACTACATCGTGCTCAAGCGAGCCTGAAGAAAGTGCTCTGATGCAGTGGGCAAAACAAAGTACATGGGTATAATCAAAGTATATTGCAAAGCAATGAGGAAAGTGCGAGAAGAATTCCTTTCCAATACGATCCTAAATAGAAAAAAACCCTCAAAAGAAATATTTATTGTGAACAGGTTTATGATACCTGTCATGATGACCAGGTGAGGCCTCAAATGAACACTGCAATAACATAGCCGACTTTCTCAATGAAAAGATCAATACCCTTTACTCCCATTTTCCGCTTAAGGTCCGTCCCTTCTGATACTGAGGCTTCTCCTGTCCATTTAGGCAAATCTCAGCCTGGACCAGAACTTACTGAACTAGCTCTCCTTAATCTGCCCTCTTTCTCCACTCTGTGCCTCGCAGTGAAATTAGGCTCCCCAGATGACCCCCATAAACCAGACTTTGTCAATAAATTCCCAGAAGCCAACCTTCCCAAATGTCTTGAGGTGGGCAATCTATCCCTGTCTTCGACCAGTATTCCACAGGCATGGAAGCAGGTTAAGGATATACCTCTTCTGTAGCAAGTATCTCTTGACCCTACTAAACCCGAAAAATATCACCCTATCTACCTGCTCCCTTACCTAGGTAAAGTTGTGGAAAGAAATGTCAACAAACTCCTAACAGAGTTCCTTGAAAGTAACACATTTTGGATACGTCCCAAAACGGTTTCGGGTCGAACCACAGTTCTGCATCGGCCTTGTTGACAGTTACAGAATTCCTTAGAAGAGTAGCTGATGAAGGATGTTCTGCATCCCTTATTATCTTGGACGTGAGTCCCATATTCAACACCATATCACATAAGGTGCTCCTACAGTGCCTTTGTGATGGGAAACAACCAGTACAACGCAGTCAGTACAACGCACTACCTTTACAACATTTTTTAAACACAATTTTGCAGCTGGATCATGCCCAGGAGCCCCCAGGCCCTTTCCCCCTGTCATCAAACAAGGGAAAGAGGGCTGACCTGCTCACTGGCAGTATTCCTAAAAACCTAAAAGTCATGTTTTCATGAACATTTCTCAGTTAAATAGTTAGAAATTGCGGCAAGAGGCACTAAGTGACACATCACAGGAGGCATGGCCATGCCCTGAAGCCCCTGATAAGGACATCCCACTGCAATTTATTGATATGCATGTTTCTAGGTCTCGCCTGACCCAGCGCATGCGCTGGCCTGGCGAGACTTTTAGTAGGTGAGTTTTCAAAGTGCCACTGGCTGGCCTAGCGCTTGTGTTCACTCAAGCGTGCACGCACGCAGCCGCCATCTGTCTTTCACGGGTCATTAGCACCACTGGGCCGCACGTCTTGTGGCTCCTGCCATGTCTGCTTTTGACCCTCGCGTGCACGCACACCACTCGGCTGCACGTCTTGTGGCTCCTGCCATGTCTGCTTATGACCCTCGCGCACGCGCGCACCACTTGGCCGCACGTCTTGTTTAGCAGATGTCCTGCGCCTGCCAAACTCTACATAAAGTATTTACCCTACCCTCCTCCTCCCTGAGAAGGGTGGTTTTCAATTTGAATCTCTTGTCCTCTCGTGAATTCTCCCCGCGTACAGTAGCAGTTTTTGCATGTTCAGTTAGAGGAGACCCAATGAGGCTGCGGGAGGCAAAGAGTTAAAGCAATCAAGGCCTCTTGAGTGCCGCTCTCAGCTGAGGTAGTCTGTGGCAGACACTTCTGGCCTGGCACACCTCCAGCCTGCAGTGTGTGCCCAGAGGGGCTGCTATCAGGAACGGGCTGGTTCGGGAACACTAAACATTCCTCTGCCTTGGAATGCATTATTCGCGCCCTGCGCACAGCTCTGTATCTGGGCAGCGCCGTTTATTCTCGATGGCGCGTTGTTTCCATTAAAGGCGCTCTGCTATATTTGGGGGCTCGTCCTAATGTTTTTTTTTGCTTGCATTCCCGCCATTCTCCTTATTTTCAAGCTTTATTTATTGGATTATACGCGGTGCACAAGCGATAGTGCATATTGATAACTCACGTGACCTCTTGTGTGCGTGAAAATATATTTTATGTGCTGGTGTGCTATTCACAGAATATTTAAGCACAATATCCTCTGACAGAAATGTTGTGTCACTGTTAGCAAAAATATCCACCCAGTGGAGTTAATAAAAGAATAGGATATTTCTATTAGATTATATTTTAATAACGATACTATGATAAACAAGCATTGGCGCTGAGATGCACTGTCAGTCTCAGCATCAACTTCTAAAAAGTTCTTTTGTAGACAAAGATTGACAGTTTCAGTTGAAATGAGTAAAAAAAACAGCCACGCTTCCTTAAAGCAATTTACTTTCATGCTAAAGCAAGACTCTCTTTAGAAATATAACAGTGTAACATTTGTGGTTGAGAAATTAGAGTTCTTTGGGATACATTATTTAAAAAAGAGTTACATTTCAGCATGAAGAGAAGACTTTGGAAGCATAAGTTCCACTGTTTTAAGAATGCCAAACTGAAACAGCCAGACCGAGTCGAGCACAGACTCTAGAGGTACAGAGGTCTTCAAACTGGGGGGGCGGGCCCCCTCAGGTCGGCCTTAAGTGATCCTAGGAAGCAGTTGGTGCACAAAACATGTGCTTGCACCCACATGTTGTTGCCCTTGGGTCACTGATGCAATCACAAAGGCGTGCACATGTGTGCACACCTTGTAATGGGGCCGCTGGGGCTGGAATGAATTACATGGCTTTGCAATGACGTGAACATATTTCCACAGAAGTGTAAACATTACATGTTTATTGTAACACATGCACTCAGCACACAGGACCACAGCACCTCAGAGATCACTGCAGATTCTGCTGGTTTCATCCCTTATACTGTGACCATCTTCAAACGCAGGAGCATCGGTAAGAGTTAGATACATTAGAAAAGGAGGCCTCTGGGTGATGTGCACATGTGTGCACACCTTGTAATGGGGCCGCTGGGGCTGGAATGAATTACATATTTTCACAGAAGTGTAAACATTACATTTTTATTGTAACACATGCACTCAGCACACAGGACCGCAGCACCTCAGAGATCACTGCAGATTCTGCTGGTTTCATCCCTTATACTGTGACCATCTTCAAACGCAGGAGCATCGGTAAGTGTTAGATAAATAAGAAAAGGAGGCCTCTGGGTGATGTAATTACAGTAAACACAAGCACATTCCTAGTGAACACAGTGGAAGGCTGTGTGTGCCCAATGATTAAGCACTACTGCCCTCTGCTAAGAGCAATAGTAGGGCCCAGGCCCTTCTGAGTGTGTTCCCTGCTGTTCATTGGGGCCTAGGCATATCATAACAAGTAAAGGCAACTGACAGCTGGTGAAACTCTACAACATCTGAGCAGGCTTTCATCGCCTGCGGCCTCCAAAGACACACCCTACAAGCAGACAAGCAAATCACCTGTTCCCGTCTGCTTCCGGCCCAAGCTTCAGGGGGGTTCTGATCTCAGAATATAGGCATAGAACAGTAGTTAATGTCAGTGTTTTAAGGTTTCAGATTGGCTAAGCCGAACACAGAATTCCATATAGTGTGCTAATATAGCTTTATATACCACGGGCAAGGGCTATACATGTTGTTCAATGCCCTCTCGCTAAATTATACGCTAGAGCTGCTAGAATGAGCGAGAATGTGGCTCTAGCCTGAGGAAGGACAACTAAAATACTATTGAAACCTTCCACCCACTGAGAATAGATTCTCATAAACTAAACAGTGTGCAGCAAAAAGACAGGCCTTGGAATGCTGGCGCTAAAGTTCTCTACCAGCCACTGTAAATCAGACACCTGTGAATTAACACAAATCTGCACTTTGATTGGCTCCAAGCCTACCAAGGAGATTCATAGATAGCACCTGAGACAGTTTCAACTCACCTATCACTACGTCGTGTTCCCATAACAGCCGCCTGTGAAGATCTCAGTTCAAATAAAGAACTAGGGTGCATATTATCAAGCACGGCGGTAAAATTATCGCTGCTTTAGCGGCAGAAAACTGCCGCTAAAGGGGCGATAATGGGCTTGATAATACGCTGCAGAGAATTCCAATAGAAGCCCATGTTGACACCAGAACATGGGCTTCTATGGGAATTCTCAAGGGCATATTATCAAGCCCATTATCACCGCTTTAGTGGCAGTTTTCTGCCGCTAAAGCGGCGATAATTTTAACGCCGTTTCTTGATAATATGCCCCTAGAATGTCCACCTGGATCACAGGATGGGCCTGCCCTGGGAGACACGTTGGTGGAGAAGTGCCTTTATAATCATTCACTTTAATTTGCAGAAAGCTGAGCATGTTCATTAAAAGGTGCCTTTCAGCTGCCACAAGTTCCTGAAATAAACAACTGCTTTCTGTATCTGGGTCTGAAAATGATGTAGCCCATGACATTTTTCTCTGTGCTTAATAGGCAATTCATTATTGGATCCTCATTTTCATTGTTTTGTTAGATTTACATTGTTACTTACTGTACAGGGGGCCAGTTGCGTCAAGTATTTTGTGCCTTTGCAAACGGCCGATTTGCAGAATCAGCCGATCGCAAACACAAAAAAATGCACTTCTGATGCAGCAAAACCTGTTACCGAATCGCAAAATGGGTTTGCGATTCGCTATTAGGAAGGGGCCGTCCCTTCCTACTACCGAATCGCATCGGTATGCATGAATGTTTTGCGAAATGTGGTCTCAAAACATTCCCATTTTACCACCTACTTCGGGTAACCAATTTGCAAATGGGAAGGGGTCCCCAATGGACTCCTTCCCCTTTGCGAATGTCTGTAAATTCATTTTCTAAGAGCAGGCAGTGATCCCACGCACCACTGCCTGCTCTTACAGAATGAAAGGAAAAGTTTTCATTTTCTCTTTTGTAAAGCATCCCGTTTTCCTTTAAGGAAAACGGGCTGCTTATCAAATCAAGCAGTTGTAATGCAATAGGTCTCGCATTTATGCGAGTTTAAGCTACTGGCATTGTAAATGACAATGCCTTTTATTTATGTTTTAAAAACGAAAACAAAAATAAAAGGCATTGTCATTTGCAATGTCAATAGCTCAAACTCGCGTAAATGCGAGACCTATTGCATTGCAAATGCTTGATTCTGTTGTCCCCTTAGTGATGTTCCATGGAACATTTCTAGCTATGATAATCATTGAAATGTTCGGTTTATATACAGGTGTAGGGTATATGCGATTTGTAGAGAAAGAATATAAATTTATAATATATAATGAATAGCACCATATGCGCCATACAGCCTCTTCATTAAACAAACACTAGGAAAACCAATAGGTCTTGGCTTTGGAACCCATTGGATATACTAATGTCTTTTGGCGAAGTTATACAGCTCTGGCAGGATGCGGTGAAGTGTGGCCAAAAGTATTACAAAATGAAAGGCTGCAATATCACAGCTGTACCTCATTATGACATGGGCAGCATTTTAAATTTGTATTCACCAATTTGAGATGGATCAGTAAAATCAAAATGAAAAAGAAGTACAGCAAAAGGTCTTTTTTAAGGCAATGGGGATAGCAGCTATTTGATGCCTGGTCTCCACCATTCCCACCAAAAAATGGAGGACTGGGTGAGGAGAATCAATGGGGAGTGGGTAGAGAAGGGGAAACGCAGCAAAAGAGGGAGAGCAGCATGAGTGGAGGAGAAACGCATGAGTTAGAAAGCAACAAGGACCGCAGGGAGGCAGTGATTTAGTAGGTGATAAGCACACAAGAGAGAGCTTGCAACACCAGGTAGGCACCAACGTAGATCATGGAGGGGTGAAGCATACAAGGGAGAGAGCTGGAAAACACATGGAAGTGTGAAGAAGTGTGAAGAAGGATAGAAGGATAGAACCCAGCCAATCCAAGAGTTGGTAAAGAGGCGAGGCTCCAGGGGAGGACAAATACGATGGAGCTGGGACAAGAAAAGCCACTGAATAAGAAGCAAGCAAATGAGCGTGACAATAAAGCCAACTAATGCTGGAATGTGGGCTACAGAAATGGGGGGTCTGATCTTGTAGCAATTTATAACATTCATCTATCTTTTTATGTTCTTTGACAAGATATGGTCAGTGATGCTTAATGAGCGGTTGATCTTTACATCACTATGTTTTTTTCAGACAGGAGGACTTTCGCCAAGTGATTATTGTCTCTCCTGTGAATATTTGTCACTGTAAAACGAGTGTCGTTTTTCCTGATAATAAGAACTTCTCTCCTCTTCTTTAGACTAACTGATTTCATTGTCTCACCTTCATTCGTCATCATTTGAATATAATGTTTGTTGCTTGAGATCTTAAAAGTGAGGCCACATTAAATTCCAGGTCCAAAATTCTTTACTGTGTCAGGAAAATAGGGTCCTGACTAGATAATGTTGCCATTCGGGCACCTCAGTGGTAGCTGTGAGCCCACTGGTCTGCAGGTCTAAAGATGCTCACTGGTAACCTGGTCTGAAGCAAACCTTTCCCAGCAGAGCCTTGTGGCATCATTTTCCCTCTCCAAGTCACAACCTTGTACATCATACACTTCTCACTACTGCGACAATCCAGAAGACACAGACGTATGATCTTTTGCGAGATTTCTTCCTAGCTCAAGAAGAGCAGCTGTCAATGAGAAAAAGACTGGGAATTCAACACAACCCTAGGATTTGTTTGGCCAAAAGACAGTCTCAATAAGGATGGGATTGTTCTTAAATCCTTGCTTAGTAAGCTGAGAAACCAAGAACCTGATTAAGATATTGGTGAATGGAATACTCCATCACAAACGTGATGGATATTCTGTCCACCGTATTATTTTTTCCATAGGATATAATGGAATTGCAATTCGGCAGATGGGATATCTGTCACATTTGTGATGGAGTAACCCTGTCTGCCAAACTCACAATCAATCCCACCCCACTCCAATCTTTCCCAATCCACACCAGTCCACCACACTCCACTCAAATCTATCCCACTCTGCTCCAATCTACCCCGGTCTACCCCACTCCATTCAAATCACCTCCAATCTACCACACTTCAATGTACCCCAATCCAATCCACTCCACTCCAATCTACCTGACTTTACTCCAATCTACCCCACTCTACTCCAATTTACCCCAGTCTACCCCACTCCACTCATATCACCATCAATCTACCCCACTCCAATCCATCCCACTCCACTCCAATCTACCCCAGTCAAATCTATACCAGTCCATTCCAATTTACCCCACTCCAAACTTCACAACAATATATCCAACTCCTCTTAATCCCAATGCCACCACAATCTACCCTACTCCAATCTACCACAATCTACCCCTCTCCACTCAAATCTACCACACTCCAATCTACCCCACTCCCCTCTCCCCAAATCTACCCCACTCCACCTCACTACAAGCTACCCCATTCCAATTTACCACACTCCTCCCATATCTACCCTACTAAACTCCACTTTAATACACTCCACCCCAATCCACCCCACTACAATCTACCTCACCTCACTCCACCCCAATCTATCCCACTTCACCCTACCCCACCCCATTGCAATGTACCCCATCTGACTTTACCCCACGCCAAGCCTCTCTACCCCTCTCCAATCACTCCACTCTAATCTACCCCACTCCACTCCAATCTACCTCACTCCAATCAACCCTCTTCAATCTACCCCACTCCAATCTTGCCCACTCCGTTCCAATCTACCCTACTCTAATCCACCCTAATCTACCCCACTCCACTCTTCCCCAACCTATCTCACTCCAACTTTGACTCCACTCCAACCTATCCATCTTCACTCATCCCACTCCACTCTACACCAATCCTCCTACTCCAATCCACCCAATCAACCCCACTCCAATCAACCCACTAAAATCCACCCAATGTACCCCACTTCAGTCCACCCCAATCTACCCCACTTCACTCTACCCCAATCTACCCCACTCCAATCTACCCGACCACACTCCACCACAAACTACCTTACTCCAATCTAACTTATCCGTTCCGCCCCACTCTATCTATCCCACTCCAACCTACCCAATATACTACACTCCAATCTTCCCCACTCTACACCAATCTACCCCACTCTACCCCAATCTACCCCACTACATCCCACTCCAATCTAACCCACCCCATCCCAATCTACCCCAGACAACTCCAATCTACCACACTTCCCCAATATATCCCACTCCACCTCAATTTACCCTACTCCAAACTGCCCCAATCTGCCCTCACTCCATTCCATTCTACCACACTATATTTGACTCAGTCTACCCCACTACAATCACCCCGACTGCACTCCAGTCTAACCCACTCCATTCTAATCTACCCCAATCCACCCCATTCCACTCTTCCCCAATTTACCCCACTTCAATCAAAGCTAAGCTAATATATTCCACTGCACTTTACCACAATCTACCCAGATCTACCCTACTCCTATCTAGCCCACTCCAACGTATCCCCACTCTAATCTACCTCACTCTATTTCACTCTTATCTACTCCACTCCACCCCCAAACTACCACAATTCAATCTACTCCACTCCAATCTGCCATGCTAATCTACCCACTTCTCCAATCCCATCTACCCCAATCTACCCCACTCCAATATATCCCAATCTACCCAATCCACCCCTCCCTAACTCCACTCCACTCTACAGCAATCAACCCCATTTCACTCTAACCCAATATACCCCACTCCAATCTACCCCACCCACCTCCACACCACTAACTATTTTCCATGCTGAACAGCAGTCACACTGGTGTACATAATGGCTAAAACACATTGCCAAAGCCAATAGCTCTCACATAAACGAAACCTATTGGTTTTGCCAATGCTCATTTTAAAAACTCACTTGCGTCCTACAGGCTACCTTTTCATAGCATTCGGGAAACAAACAAAAATTCCAGGAACAACACACCATGTCTTGGAAACTAGAACGTCTCACGTGTTTTAACATCAGTTGCTGATAGGGCTTAGGTAGTGGAATAGTCTCCTCTCATCTCAAAGCCGTCACACTGGTGTATATAATGGCTAAAACACATTGCCAAAGCCAATTGCTCTCACATAAGCGAGGCCTATTGGCTTTGCCAATGCTCATTGTAAAAACTCACTTGTGTCCTACAGACTACCTTTTCATAGGATTCGGGAAACAAAGAAAAATCCCAGGAACAACACACTGTGTCTTGGAAACTAGAACCCCTCACATGTTTTAACATCAGTTACTGATAGGGCTTAGATGGTGGAGTAGTCCCCCCTCATCTCCGAGCTTAGGGTCACCTTGTCCCTGTACAGTGTGATGAACCCAGTAGTGTCCCAGCTCTGCCCAGGAGAAAGGAGGGCACTGAGAGCTCCCCATATTACATAGCTGTCTGTAAGTTAGAGAAAGCCTAAACCCCGTTTATTGTATCTTTGTTTTCTTCCCCAAGTATGACCCAATCAGCTGATGTCACACTCGCGTCCTCCCACATTGCCATTCCTGTCCCAGACAGGCACATTCTTACATTATCTCCTGTATTATAAGTATGTCATCAATGTGCCTTACAGCGGTTTAAGAGCTAGGATGGGGAAGAGATTACAGGTGATTGCAGGTGTTATTGCAGACCATTTCATTATTTTTATCTTTCATTTGATTGCAGGTGATATTGTAGACCATAGCAGGCCATATCTTTATTTTTAGCTTTCATTTTATTGCAGGTGTTATTGCAGACCATATTTTTGTTTAGCTTTCATTCTATTGAAGAACACATTTTTATTTTAGCTTTCATTTGATTGCAGGTTTTATTGCAGGCCATATCTTTAGTTTTTGCTGTTATTAGGTTTGAGCCAGCTAGAGCATGCTCTAGTGTATGCACTGCGCTTGTGAGACACTCTTGTATACAAAAAAGGACTTGGAGCCTGTCTGTTGCTTACCATTCTGACACTCTTCTTTACGGCCTCATAATTTGTCAAGGCAGGCCTAGCATCATTTCCGGTGCTCTCTTTGGGGCAGGGACCAAGCACTGATTGATTCACCTTAATCAGTGCTCGTTTGCTGCTCCAGACGTGCTTGAGATACTACTTTGTTCTTTTTAACCTTTAGTGCCCTGCAAACAGAAGGTGTGTGACTGGCAAAAATGTGTACAGCAGGACAAACAAAATTGCAAAGATTTCTTTTGGATAGTTAATTTTCTTTTAATTTGGCAAGTCTTTTCTCACTTTGCTCTCATGTTTTCTTTTGTTTTTGATCCTGGGCTCTGTCCTCAAAAGATGAGGATTATGTTATTACAAAGCAACATTGTTTCTTTCTTAAGTGTAATTTCTGAAATGATGCTTTAACACATAATCATGCCGTACAACCCACTCCACCCAACTCCAGTCCACGCCAATCCACCCCACCTCACCCCACACTAATATGCCCCACTCAATACAGTCCACCCCAGACCAATCCAATCCATCCCACTCCAAGCCAAACCCCTCACCCAAAACCAATTCAGTCCAATACACCACAGTCCAGTCCTCCCAGCCCACCAACTCCAATCTGCCTCACCCCAATCCAAGACAATCTGTCCCAATCCATTCTGCCCCTCCAGTCAAAAACAATCTATCCCACTCCAATCTGTCCCACTCTGGTCCAAAACAGTCTGCCCAATCTAAAACAATCTGCCCCACTCCAATCCGAAACAGTCTGTCCCACTCCAATCAAAAACAATCTGTCCGACTCAAATTCGCACCATTCCAATCCACCCCACTCCAATCCGCCCCAATCCAATCCAAAACAATCTGTCCACTCCAATCTACCCCACTCCAATACAAAACAAGCTGCCTCAATCCAATCCAACACAATAAAATCTGCCCCACTCCAATCAAAAATAATCTACCCCACTCAAATCTGCCCACTTTAATCTGCCTCACACCAATCCATCCCACCCAATCCAAAACAGTCGAACCCATTCTAATCCACCTCACTCCAATCTCCCCGTCTCCAATCCAAAACAATCTGTCCACTCCAATCTGCCCACTCCAATCCAAAACAGTCTGTCTCACTCCAATCCGCCCCACTCCAATCTTCCCTGCTCCAATCCAATCCACCCCAGTCGAATCCACCCCCTCCAATCTGGCCCACTCCTATCCAATCCACACCACACCAATCCAATCCAACCTAATCCAGCACAATCCAATCTACCCCACTCCAGTCCAGTCCACATCATCTCATCCCAATCCAATCCACTCCACTCCAATCCAAAGCAATTTGCCCAGTCTAATTTGCCCCACACTAATCTGCTCCACTCCAGACCAAAACAATCTGTCCTACTCCAATCCAAAACAATTTTCCCCACTCCAATCCAAAACAATCTGCTCCACTCAATCCATAACAATCTGCCCGCTCAAATCTGCCCTACTCCAATTCAAAACATTCTGCCGCAGACCAATCTGCCCCACTTCAAACCAAAATAATCAGCCCCACTCAATCCAAAACAACCTTACTCACTCCAATATCCCCCACTCCAATCCAAAACAATCTGCCCCACTCCAATCCAAAATAAATTGCCCCACTCAAATCTGCCCACTTTAATCTGCCTCACACCAATCCATCCCACTCAATCCAAAACAGTCGAACCCATTCTAATCCACCTCACTCCAATCTCCCCGTCTCCAATCCAAAACAATCTGTCCACTCCAATATGCCCCACTCCAATCCAAAACAATCTGCCCCATTTCAATCTACCCCACTTTAATAAAAAACAATCCGCCCACTGCAATCCACCCCACTCCAATCCACCTCACCCCAATCCAATCCACTTCACCCCAGTCCAATCCCCCCCACTCCAATCCAACCCAATCCAATCCAATCTTACCCACTCCAAACCAATTCCCATCCAGCCCACCCACTCCAGTCCACCCCTCCTCTCAATCCAACCCACTCTACCCCAAATCAATCCACCCCAATCTACTCCAGTCTACTCCACCCCACTACCTCAATTTACTCCAACCCATGCCACGCTATTCCACCCCCTCCACTCCACTCTAGTCACTTCACTCCATGCCATTCCAGTCTACACCACTCCACTCTGTGCCACTCCGCTCTGTGACACTGTACTCTATGACACTGCACTCTACGACACTCTCTGCCACCGAACCACTGAACTCTACTACCCTCTTCTCAATTCTAAAACACCCCAGCAAATCCAGTCTTTTACACTCTACTCCCCCCACTCCACTTTAGGGCACTCCACGCCACTTACTTTTAGCCATGCTGAACAGCAGCACACTGGTGTACAACATTGCAAACCCACATTACATAGCTCTTTCATAGGCAAGACCTATTGGCTTTGCCAATGATTTATTTTTTATATATATGCTACTACAACAAAGAAGAGCATAATTACATATAGCATAGCATGTTGTTTAGATTGTACACACAGTGTCCTCAAATGACTCTGGGATTCCAGCAGTTACATAAGCATTATTGCCCATCGAAGGTGAGGCATTGATGGTTTTGGAGCCCAAACTCTCCTGTCAGTGTAAACTCCTCAACTGTCCAGTTCTCAGCCTATGTTGGGATATGATGAAGCTTTTTTGAGAGAAAAAACTGTCTTCTCTCATGATTTTCTCAGAAGGTGCTCCAGAAGCTAAAGTGAGAGGTCATTTTCTATAAATTCAATTTCTCTTCCTCAGCCATGAGTGAATAATGTCTGATATTCTCTGAGTAATATATGTGTATTTCCAAACAGCAGCAGCAAGCAGCATGTCATTTGATTCCCCAGTGTCCTACTGCAGCTTCCCTCGCTGTGTTAATGAACATCTATAGCACTAATATTCTGTAATTATGACAAAAGTGTGGCACATCTGTGCACCATCTTGATGGAACAAAGATGTGAAACTTAAAGCTATTCCTTTAGAAATTAACTAAATGAGGGTGTTCAGTTTGTCATAGAAATTAGAGTCAGTGCTCTAGAATGCTAAAATGAGGACACATTTTCCATGATTTCTGAAATATTGTCATCCATATCAATGAATATTCTGGCACACAGACTGAAATATACTTTCTATATCAGCAGTAGTCTGTCAATTAACACCTTAATGATCAAGTGTTGCCCAAGTGTTTTAATGAAATACTAGAGCGCTAACAAGTCATATTCAAGACAAAAGTGAGGCATTCTTGAAAGCCACATAGGAAAAGGAGCTGTTAAACTTGAAGCCTTTCCTGAGAAGAAGCTAAAGTAAATGAGCAGTGAGATGTGTATGCAGGCATGGAACTAGCAGGTTATAAATGTGGGGGACTTTGTAGGTTTTGAGTAATTTGAGGAATAATATTTTTTAAGGGATCTAAAAATAGTTAAAAAGAGCGATGTTTGCATAAGTACAGCATCCTTTTCCATATCTGTTTACTCAGCCTACCCAACTTGTCGATCGCTTAACTGCACTCTAATTTTAAAATAGTATCATTTAGATATGTGCAAAATTAAGAAGCAGTGAACCCCGGGTACTTTTCAAGGTTTAGGTGGAGAGGAAATCCTTTACATGGAAAACTCCACAACTCTACCAACAGTCTGAATCTGCTCACCTCAATGATCTGTTTTCCTAGCTGAGTAAAATAAGCTGTCGGCTGTATAGCTCCTCCATGCAGTGGAAAAAGCAATTACTTGCAGACAATTATTTTGAGACTGCGTTAGAATATATGCACATACCATTAGAGGATGTAACTGAAGTATGGAAACTGAAGTCAGTACCTAGTCAGATCCTCTTTCCAATTCTATCCCAGACCTTAGCATCATGATGCTGTTAAGCATCACGAAGATATGTTCCTTCTAGGGTTGCTAAAATTGTAAAGCATGCTAATACCGAGAGCTACACTATATACAATGTCAAGTAAATACGTACTATCTGTCTGTGAAATCTGCACTGTCAATGAACACAGCACTGTGGTATAGAAAATGTGTGATTATCCCTGTCTTTGCAATTTTATGATGCTTGGTACTGCCACTGATGACTCAGAATTCTGCCTGGGCATCTCCCACTGCTATTGATGCCTGGGTTGAGAACCTGTTAAATATTACCAGTGACATCCAGATGTGCCTCTGGCAGTCTGCGGCCGCCACTGCGGACCCACACCGGTTTCTTGGCTCATGCTATTACCATTAATGTCCCCGCGTTGAACTCTTGGTTGCTGCCGCTGCCAAGGATGCCCTCCTCTTTGGCAGGAACTACCACTGCCAAGGACTCCCCAGATTAGCATCTGGGTATTTGCTACCACCAGGACCAAACACCCAAATATATTCCATAACTCTTCTGCATCTTTTTCTGTGTGCATAAAGACTGTACCATATATGTCTGGTGATGTTTCCATATAATTATGGCAGGAGGACATCTATAGCTCTAAGAACACGAAACAATTAAAGGACGGATGACTTTTTCAATATCCCCTTAGGAATATATTTTAACAATAATAAGTAAACGCGTTGCTATCTTTAAAGATGGCTATTTTAGCAAACAAACACACCTTTCAATAAGGTGTGCCAGTCATACATTATAGCCTCTTTGGTGGCAGGTTTGATTGTATACTTACTGAAGCTTGAGACATATCGTTAGCAAACACTTTGGTGTTACTACTACCGCCCTTCTATCATTTCACTGTTGTTCAGGATATGTATGGTACGCGAACACCACAAGCCTCCAGCTGGCACAAAGGAACTGAGTCAGAAAACCGTGCTGAATCAGCCCAGGAGCAGAAAGGATTTAACTCGATGCCTGTAGGTAGGAGGAGCTACTTTCAGTCTTAAGGCAAGAGGCAGACTATTCCACAAAATGGCTGCTCGGATCAATAGGAATCACCGTTAAGAGCTTTGGTTCTTAACCTTTGGCTCACAGGCCTAGTTTGTGACTCATTTCCAGGGTGTCTGCGACTGAAAATAAAATAAAATGATTTTCGCAGATTAATTTTGTATACTTACCTGTTTTTCTCAATTTTCAGAGGCGCCACCCACCTTCTCTTTTTTGACACAAGCATTTTTGCCACTATCAGCTATTGGCTCAATCACCAGCCTTTATATTGCAACCGTGGAATCTGTGGTGCCCCCTGGGCTAGGCCCGCCGGACAAAGGCTACACAACGGGGCCACCAATAATGATAGGACACAGTGCACTCTCAAAGTCTGGCACGGGTGTGGCCTCGAGCGGTCCGCAACCCTTTTATTTAGACCCCCGGCCGCACCCTGTCTCTGAGTGCGTAGTGCATCACAGTTCCTGCAGCTCATTAGTTGCCACATTGGTTGATGAGCCCCACATGCCCATGGACTTGGCTCCGGGCCATGTCCAAGTGGTTCATACATAGTCTCTGAGGTCTTGGCTGGGAGCTGGGTGGGATCCTATGTGGTATCACTGACATCTTTGTGGGCATTGCCTCAAGTTTTCTTGGTTCTCACTTTTGTGCCCTCCGGGGCAGTCAGTGTTGTCAGGCGAGATTCGGATACGGACATCTTCCACGCCGGGGTCGTGCGGCAAGAGCTACTATTGTGTGAGGTCTGGCGGGTCTGTCTCATGGGTGTAGTTTCTAGACCCCAGTCCTCTCCTGGAAATTCTCCCCTCTCCTCATCGTGGGCCACCAAGGTAGCTACTATCTTGAACCAGGAAATATTCCTGGTGACTCTCCTGGTCCCTCTGACTGCCGATTTTATTGTGTTTTTCAACTCCTGCAAATGCCAGGGTTCTTTCTAATGGCGTCTGGAATTTCCAGCCCAAATGCCAGTCCCAGACAACCATCCAGTCCCCAGCTTGGAGGGTCGGAGGTTTTGCGCTTTGCACCATGCTGGCGGGGTTGTTGTTGGCAGGTGTTGTTGCTGGGTACTGTGTTGATGCCCATTGGGACCTGGTGGGGAGGCGGCCACAAACCGGTTTATGAAACTTCAGAGCAATTGTGGCACATAGTGTTGTGCTGCGGGGGGTGGACAGGACACCTGTGCTCCCTTAGAAATTGATGTAGGCCTCATTGCAGGTTCTCATCTTTTTCTGTGCTGATTCAGAGGGATTTGTTCAATGTCCTCATGAACCTTTCCACTTTGTCAATGGCTTACAACCATTGTGAAATGATTTTCTTGTTTCTGATGCCCAATGCCTCCAAATACTTCTTGAACTCAGCTCCCTGAAATGGTGGCCCGTTGTCAGTTTTGACCTCTTTGGGGAGGCCGAAAGTGGCAAAGACCTTCTCTAGTAAGGGCCTCATCCAGTAGAACGACGCTGAGAATGTTACAGTGACAACTGGATACTTGTAATACCTGTCCAGCAACACTAACATGAGTCACCCATTTGAGAGGGTCCCATAATCGGTGATGATGTTTGTCCATGAACTGCTGCATGGATCCAGTGATGACTGGGGTTGGGTGTGGCTCACCTCCCATGATCTGGCATGGATTGCAAACCCTGACCCTGCCATTGATGGCAGCATCCATGCCAGGGAACCAGACTTTGTCCTAGAGCCTCGCTTTATGCTTGGGTGCCCCTTGTTGTCACTGGTGGGCCAAACTCAACAGTGCCATTCCATAGTGACTGGGACACCAGCTGCTACAACTCCACAGCAGGGGCCATCTGCCATGCTGAGTTCGTCCCAAACTCCCCAGATCTGCATCATTACTAATTTCGACTTCCCGTCCCTGCTCTTGGCGTTGTCCAGGGAGCTTTTCCACTAGTGTTATTGCATTAAGTATCTAGGCTTCTTCAAACAGCTGTCATCGATCGCTGTGGTGCGGATTTCGTCAGGCCTCATCCCCTTTGGACAGGCACCCTGGGCAATGCTGTATACAAATACTTCCTTCTGCTCAGCACCCCCATCCTTCTTGTCCCCTAAAAGCTAAGGGTGCATCAACAGATAGTCTGCAAGGTTTGTTGCTCTGGGGTTGTAGATGTCTATGAAGTTGTAAAGCTACAGTTATATCGCCCACTGCTTGATCCACAATAGAGAATGATGGGAGGTGCCGGTGAATAGGAGAATCAATGGCTTGTAGTCGGTGACCACCTGGAACTCCCTTCTGTATAAGTAAAGATGGAAATGTTGACAACCCTTTCAATCTGGGCGTATCTTATCTCTGTGCCAGTCATGTGTGCTGGCATATGCGATGGGGACCTATACACCATGAGAGGCTTCCTGTGCCAGCACTGCACCCAGTTCCATGGAGCTCACGTCTATAATAGGTTTGTGGCTGTGGCGGGGGTTGAAGTATGCCATCATATCCTTCCAAAGGAGGCCGTGTTTGATCTCCTCATAGGCATTTAAGTTCCAAACTGCCTTACCCTTCATGAGAGTGCAGAGTGATTTAGATTAGACAGCATGGCCAGGTTCGACATGAACCTTGCACAATAGGTGACCATCACCGTTAAACTACAAACTTCCATGGTTTCTAGGGTATCAGAGTATTTTGGATGGTGTCCGCCTTATGGGGGTCAACCTGAATGTCTTCTTTTGAAAAGATGTACCCAAATACCTCAATGGTGGTCTCAAAGAATGAGCACTTCTGCTGGTGTAGCATGAGTCTATGTTGAGCCAGTCCTGGTAGGGTATTGTGGAGGCGCCAATGGTGGTGTTCGGGAGTTGCAGAGTAAATCAGCATGTCATCACTTATGTTGATAATGCCCTCCAGACCAGACAATGTTTCTTATATGACAGTTTGGAAGACCTTGGTTGCCGAGGATATTCCGAAACTTAACTGCTTGAATCTGTGTAGTCCAAAGTGAGGGGAGAAGGTTGTGTTGAAGCAGATGCCTGGATCAGGCTCTAGGTGATGATATCAAGCATTGAAATCTAACTTTGAAAACCACTGAGACCAATTTCAATCAGCTATAATATCATTCATGGTCGGTGTCAGAAGCTGTTCCCCGTATTGCCTTGTTGGGGAGCCTCATGTCTACATATAGCCTCCTGGCGCCAGGGTTGCTTTGAAGCAACCACCAGTGGAGACACAGTGGGAGTGGTACCTGATACTTTCTCATTGACTCCTTGTTCCACTAGCCTTTGGAGTTCTTTCTCCACCAGAGGGCACAGATGGAATGACACTCGCCTGTGCCGGAGTGCAGTTGGTCATACTGAGTCGTCAATGTGGTGTTTGGGGGGCAGTCACTTCAGGCAACCTGGCACCTGGAATAGCTCGAGAAATTTCTTCAGAATCTCTTCTTTAAGATTTTGTATTTGGCTAGCGACGTAGACTAGATCCAAGTCCTCCTCAGTGTGACCCACAATGAGGGTACCCTCATCCTCACTCGTGATGTGGAACTGGACTTTCTTCTGCATATCCTTGTTTCTGGCTATGACTTCTATCACTTTAGCCACTGGAGAGGCGTTCTGCCTCCATATGCATAGGTCTTGGTGCTGGGACATTGCAGGGGTGGCCTTGGGCCTGTACAGTCTTTCTTTCCACTATGATGGTGCTCATCAGAGGGGGTCACCTTCCTCTGACATACCACCCTGCTGTTGACCACCTTTTCCGAGGCAGACAGCCTTGGGTCACCCTGGTTGGGTTGGTGGTCATCAAGGGTCCGCTGCTATAGTGTGGTTGTGGGGCGCGGTTGTACCTGTGACCTTCCACCGTTTTCACTGCTCATGCATACTCTGGCAAAGTCGTTCTGCTTTCTACACCGGGAGCATGCCTTTCATTTTGCTAGGCAGTTATCTAGTGTGTGGACTCTAGCCTGCGGGTGCACCAATGTCCTTGAGGGGGGCATCAACTGCCTCAACTTTGATGTGCCCAGGCCTGGTGAGGACTGTGGCTGCAGGCTCCTTTCCCAAGGCTAGCTCCATTTCAGCAGCACAGAAGGTTTGTGTGACCTTGCCAATGCGAGAATGTCCTTTAGTTTGATGCCCGGTTGGTGTAGAATTAGGCGACGTAAAGCACATGAGTGACACCCGTGAATCAGTTGGGCTCTCACCTACTTCATGTGATCATCATTGATGAACCTGCTCTTTAGTGCTCTGAGCCATGCATGGAAGCCATTGATCATTTCGTTGTCAAGTTGTCAGGCCTGACAGAGCTTAAACCGCTCATAATCTGTGTTTCGCTGTGGGTCGTAATTTGCCACCAACCAGCCTTGTAGTCATTGTCTTAATCTTTAGCAAGGAGGTTCTTAAACAGTGTGTAAACCTCCTCTCCTCCTGAAGTGCAGTAGCGAATACCTTTTTATGCTTCTTTTGGTTTCCCTCATGGTGCAAAAATAGCTGTTGAGCCTCCCTACCCATGTATTCCAGAGGGGGACAGCTGTTGCAGGGTCTACCAGTTTACTAAAGGGGGGAGCATTGCAATGGTGGTGAGGATGCTTGTCGCAGACATCAACTTATGTGCAGAGGAGCAGCAGACGGGGAGGGTCATCCACCTTCGCCAATGCTTCATGGAGAGCTGCATTGCGGGTTGCCTCACTGTTCTTTCGTTCTCATATCTCTTGCCTCTCTTTTGTCGCACTGTTTTGCTGACTGGTTCTCTTCATCTCTCCCTTACTTTTGTTTGTTCTGTTTTGTCTCCTCTTCAAGGCTTCCCGGAGAGGCAGAGGCCAAATCAGGGAACCCCCAGCCTGCATGGGTGCAGTCTTATCTGGAGCAGCCATGCACCTGCAGTGTTATTGACTTACCACAAGGGGGCGCTTACACATCATGTGTATATCTAATTCTCCCAGGACATGGGGGCAGCAATCATCAATGCAGAGCTGCTCCACTATGGAACTAGCCGCAAGCTAGTGGGCTGTGGAACACCTGTGCTGGCAGCCGAACTGCAGGGCAAAGTGAGCAGGAGGCACCACCAGCTCATGTGGGAAGTTGAGCTGCACCTGCTGCCAGCAGAGCGTTCATGCCACCAATGTAGGAAAGCGCTTGTTGGGGCACGGTAGGCGGCACTCACCAGCACAATTGACAGTGCAGGGCGGTCAGTGCCCTTGGGACTAGACCCACCAGATACAGGCGACCCGGTGCGGCTGCCAATAATAACAGTACATGGCACACTCTGGAACTCTGGTACGGGTCAGTCTGCAGCAGTGGTGCCTGGTAATTTTGGCAGGAGGGGGCAGGCTACATACACACACACATTATACACACACTCAGTCACACCCATGCATTCACACATGCACACACAGACCCATTTACAACACTCACAACAAATGTATACATTTATACATACACGTACACATGCAGCAAACATTCAAACATTCAAAATCATAAAACTTACCTACCCAGCAGCTCCTGTAGCAGAAAGCCTTGGAGGTCCCAGGAGACTTGGGACTGCCGCCTTCCCTCACTGGCTGACCTTAGGTCAGAGAATGAGGGAAGGCAGCAGTCCCTCTCTTGTCACAGAGTGGGATGGGGGTCAATGAGACGGCTGACCACACCCCAATCTGTCAGGATGTGTCACTGATTGACACTCAGCCCTTGGCACTTCAGCACTTAAAACTGAAGCACCCAGGTCCGAGGCAATCAGTGACACTCGTCAGAAACGGGAGGGCCTCAAGGCACGGTTGCCAGGCTGAGGAGGTCACACTCAAAGGGCTGAAAAAACCTCAGCCTGGCAAAGTCCTGCTTAGTCAGCTTGGAGACTGCGCATTCAGAGGATATCTAGGTCCAAGCTGCCTGACCTGAACAAGAAGAGTGTTTGTCAGTGATAGGGCCGGATTCTTGTCTAACCAATTATCTACATTATACTAAATACATT
Source organism: Triturus cristatus (assembly GCF_964204655.1). Taxonomy (NCBI): domain Eukaryota; kingdom Metazoa; phylum Chordata; class Amphibia; order Caudata; family Salamandridae; genus Triturus; species Triturus cristatus. The sequence continues at coordinate 1,015,909,622 of NC_140588.1, forward strand.
CACGATAACTTGCAACGTTAAACTTCGCAAAACGTTATTACACGTCTAACACTTCTATGTTAAACGATTATAGCAAATACATTTCTATGGCGCTTGTTAGAAATGGGATTTCTGGTTGGCTAGGGCTTGCGCCAAAGCCAGGCAGAAACCACCACTCTAGTCAGGACAAGGAAGTTACACGCCAAAGATAACCCCTGCTCACCCCCTTGGTAGCTTGGCACGAGCAGACAGGCTTATCCCTGAGGCGATGTGTAAAGCGTTTGCGCGCGCACCCAGCAACAACACCCAAGGCCCACCACAAAAGAAACTCCACACAAGGTATTATATCAAAATAGCCTTTGTATTACCAAAACACATTAGATAAAAACACACACTTTACAATGTGCCAACAGGCACGGGCAGAATTTACAAGGGATTATATGTACAGGGGACAGGGCCACATGGACCACTGTCAGGAATTAGCACTTTTAGAACATAGGAATAATACTGTAGTACAAAATAGCAAATGTAGCACACAACCAGTAATTACTGGTAACAGGTAAGTACCACCTACGCAACCCTAACCACCTTAGGAAAATGTCACGCAGGGAACTAGGACCTCACTAGCACCACCTGTACTAGGAGAAAACAAACAACCACCTAAATATCACAATACCTGTAGGGGTAATAGAACGTTACACATGATGCATCACATTCAGGTGTAGGGAAGGAAAACACATGATGCATAAAATACATTCAGAGGTGTAGGTTTAGGAACAATAGCGCAAAAACTCACATTAGCCACCACCTGTGGCAGTCCCTAGGCCAACTGGTCTTGTCGGGGCTAGGACGCCCTGTGTCCCAATGTCAGGGCCAGACTGCGCACGCAGTCAAGGCAAAGCACCAAGCGCCCAGGAGCAACTGAGCTCAACCTACACGTGGCAGCTGCCCACTAAGTGCTGGGCAGCTGTTGAACTGAGCTAGGGCGCCACGGTGCCTTTAAAACAAATATGGCACACCTTGGAGCCTCTCTGGGCTCTGCAAAAAGAATGCCCCCAAACGTTGGAGCCTGTTAGGGCTCTGAAATACACAATGCGTGCCCTTTGGAGCCTCGTGGGCTCAAGGACACTGCCCCCTTGTCGTTGGAGGCTTACAGGCTCTGGGAAAAACAATGCGGGCCTCGTTGGAGCCTCTCGGGCTCGGGAACACTGCCCCCGTCGGTGGAGTCCCACTTCGGGGAACTCGTGAGCCTCACAGGCTCTTAACAATAATGCCCCCCAAAGCAATGTGGGAGCCTCGTGGGCTCCTTAGCGAATCTTGGCTCCGTATGCTGGAGCGGCCCGCTGTCAGTTACGGGGCCGCTCTGGTATCACTATGAGAGCCCCCCCCCCCGAAGCTGGAGCCGCGTAGGCTCTGCACAACAGTGCGCCCCGCGTCGGAGCGGACCGGCAACCACAGGACGCGCACGGAGTACCCCAGCCCTGCTCAACTCACCGGGCAGCTGCTCGGGGGGCTCCCGCGTCGTCTCCACTCTCTGCTTTTCCGGTGAGGCAGGCTCCCAGGTCTTTGGATGCGGCGGGCCTTAGCGCTTCAGGCCGATGACCAGTGCGGGGGCGTCTCCGGGGCTCTACACAGCTGCGAGTCTTTGGTGGGAGGCGGGGTAGGCTCCCGCCCTCCTACTTCCGGTTGTCCCGGAGTCCTGCCCCCGGCCTGCCTGACTTCCTACGAGCCCGGCCGCGGCGGTGATTTCGGCAATAAGAGGGGTAGGCTCCCTCGTTATAAGAGATATACGGCGGGGTGGGCACCCGCCGTTGCAACAAATAAGCGGGGTGGGCACCCGCCAACGACCACGGCAATGCGGGGTGGGAACCCGCTTCCACTATTGGCAACCAGAGGGGGAATCCCTACGCCGGGGATTCCCTCGATTAGGAGGAGCAGTCCGGCGCTGCAGAGGCAATACAGGAGCGCTCTAGAAGCGCTGGGGCACCAAATAAAGCGCTCCTAGCGCTATAAGCAAAATAAAAGCGCCTCCAGGCGCTTAGGGGAGAAGGCAAGTCCAGCAACAGAAGTCCTGGCAAAGTTCTTAGGAAAGTAGGCAGGGGGGCAAGGCTGGGCCAGGGGCCAGCTCACTGGGCCCTCCAGGCAGGAAGGCAGTCCTAAGTGGCGGTTCCTCCTGGCCTCCAGCAGCAGCAGCCCCCCTCAGCTTGGATCCTGGAAGAGAACACCTTCTGTGGGGACACAGCCCCATTTTTATACAGTGAAACCCTTTGTTCTTGGTTCAGGGTGAGGGGGGAAACCAGTCGCAGCTGGTTGGGGAGCACCCTTGATGTGCTCAGCCCCTCACTCTATTCACTGGCAGGGCTAGGGTCGTCAGTCGCACCACAGGGGGCGGAGCCAGCATTGTGTGGGGAAAGCCCTGCCCTATTCAGGTCCAAGGTGCACTCCTCCCCAGCCATCAGCATGCTAATCTCCCTATTCACCACCTGGTGACTCCTACTGACTCTGGGGAATCCCTAGCCCGTCACATGACCTCAGCCAGCCAATCACGCGACAAGGCACACATTTTACACTGCACACCGAAGTGCCCACTTCTAGAAGTGGCACTTCCATACTAGCTACACGCACGCCGCACGCATCATTGCGCAGCATTTAACCACACGAATCTGTACATACCAGACTCGACCATGCACACCCCACGCATCAGGAACTACTAGGGACACATACATTCCCCATGCATTCCTATGGGAGGGCAGGCCTATCTCACCACATGCACTCAGAGTGCTCACGCACTTTACCCTGGGACAGAGGGAAAGTGCGCAGAAACCAAAAACCACTATCACCAAGTCACCAATAAAAGCAAAAAAGTTCAGGGGTGAACCTGCCAGAAGGGCCAAGTCCAACAGCGCTTCTAAACATACAACGATTATATGCGGGTGCCGACTAACGGTAAATATGATGCACCCCTACAAATCTCAGAATCACATGGCGCTCTATCATCAGGCTGGCCTGTGCTCACTATGACAGACACTCCTTTCCTCTGAAAAAGTTGAGGGGGTGTGACCCCTTCACCAGTATTGATAGGCTGCAGCTGGTCTGCAACCCTTTTAGTGATATCCTCGGCCATGCCTGGCCTCAAAATGCATAATGCATCATATCCCCTGCGGTAGAAGCCAAGCGACCTCTACAGCATCATCCAAGTTCCCATTATCCTCCTCGGGGAAGAAGTGAGCGTGAGATCTAAATACAAGTCCAAATGATACCACGTGGACAAACTACTGTCAGTAGCTCCAGAGAACTTCAATGAATAGCTGATACAGATTCATTCATTTTAAATGCTTACATAGGATGCACAATACGCCGGCTCTGCTGCGCACCATAGGCCGTACAACGGATCCCAGTTATTCTAGATACCACTGCTTAGGGGCTAACTACTGCCGTATGGCATGGCCTTGCCCATCCACCTGCTTATTTTTAGGGGGATATTACAAATATTACCTGAAATGATTATGACTCCCCTGCCCCCTCTGGTCCAAGCTCTATTTACGCTACAATACGGATGTGCAGAAACAGTCATGACCAGGGCCAGACTGGCTGTAGTGGGAAAATGGGGAATAATAGCTCAAAATGGATAGGGTTAAGGGAAAATTAGGAAGGGGTTGTGAGGGACATGCTCGTTCAAGACCACAGCAATTCACTAAATAAACTTCTAAGATTACAACTGCAATAATTGGATCATTACAGACAAGGAGTGAGTCAAGTACCAAACATGGCCAACCACTGGTACTAACAGACACTCCCAATAAACAAGCATTTGCAATGCAATAGGTCTCGTATTTGTGAGAGTTTAAACTATTGGCATTGTAAATTTAAGTTTTAAAAACCAACACGGAAATAAAAGGCATTGCCATTTACAATGCCAATAGCTCAAACTCTCACAACTGCGAGACCTATTTGCATTACAAATGCTTGTTGATAAGGCTAATGTGTTTAGAAGCAACAAATTGTCCATGTTATACAATTAAACAACTTTAAACCATGCAATAAACACTGATGAATGGTATGTGGGCATTCACCAATAGTCATCTTGGGATATAATTGAATTGAGAACATCATGTCCACCATCTTGGATTAAGAAGCCATCCATGAAAGCAGTACCTGTTGTACTCTCACGTGAAGTAGACGCTGTTAGCCATGCAAGATCTTTTAGTACCTTTATTCCAGTTGTACAGCAAGATGGTTCACAGGTACATCAAACAGGTAGAACAGGTAACAGGATTAGGTAAGTAGGGTAGCCCAGTGGACAGCCCTTGGTACTATGTCACAGCAAACCCCATTTGATGTATCAAACCCCCTTGGTAGTATCTAACCCCACCAGGAGCAGCCAGTCTGCTGCTCAGCCCATCTGTAACTGTCATCTGTCACCCAGTCAGACTCCCAACGTTCTATGCATCACAGCATTCTCAACATTCTACTCCAAACACACGCTGTGGGTGAACAGCAGGAGAACTGGGAAACTGCAATATATGAAAATACTATGCAGGGCATAACATATCCCCCTTCTTTTAAAATGAAAAACAAAAGTGACATTTGTACTATGGAAATGCAACAATGCAATATGAGCAAGCCATACACAAAAGAAAATACACTTGTAATTAAATAAATACAATAGATTGAGACAATAGGTAGCGTATAGCAAAAGGGGAACAAACCCGCATAAAGCACATATTGCCAAGTCTCAAACATAGCAAAATTACCCAAGAAAAGAATGAATCAAAACCAGGGATGTGCAAATAAGAACATCACGAGAGATAATGAACCATTCAAAGTAGAGAACGGATAAAATACAACAATTGTAAAAATTGAGTACAACAACCCATCCTCTCCCAATAACTAAAAGATACACCCTGTGTAGGGGAACCGTACCCATAAATCTAAACCAACCCAGAGAGGGTAAAATGTTATGTTAACTGGTGAAAACCAAGAAAACATGACCCGCGTCCGGGTTACCATAAGAAACTAATCTGTAAGCCTTGAATTGGAACAATACCCATAAACTCACCTTAGTAAAGGCTGCGTGTAACGCACTATGGAAAGGGGCTCGTACCCAAACCATGACCATCCCTCATGTAAGGGAACTGTGAATAGAAATCACACTCACCAACTCGCCTCAAAGGCCGCGTGTAACACTTAATGTGTAACAAGACCACATACCCACCCCAGAGCAGGGGTTTCAATGACTATGAATGGGAATAAGACAAACCATACCCATACTCATACTGCCCACTAACAACAACTATTAGAGCATCCCTTGCGTAAGGGCAAAAAACCTGTGGAACTAGAACCACTGAGGACAACACCTCAACTTTACACTCACTACTAAACCTGGCATACATGTAGCTTCAGCCCAATAACAACACTTAATGGGCATCCCTAAACTAAGGGTACTGTAACTGTGCAATGAGCGTAAACTGAACACATCCCTGAAATTAGAGATAAACCCCCGACATTACATGACCTTCCCATATGAAGGGAAACAAATACTGTGGAAAATCACACTCCAAAAAAACATTACATAAAATTTGCAAACATTTTAAATGCAAAACATCTTAAAACTGTAAGCCACACCGGTGAGCGATCTCTCACCCGAAAACATTTACGCCATTCAAATTGTGCAGTCTCCAAAGTCGTGTACCAAGAACAACCTCTGAAAATCTGACTTTCCCCAAGTTCACATGAAGCGACATCAAAACTCTGCCTCGAAATGCTTAGCAACTGAAAGGATCAGCATCAAAACTGCCACTCACCGGCGATGTATAAAATAACACCGTCTGTCCTCTGGAAACTTTATCGAAGAAACTGCGCTCGTGGAGAAACAAAAAAAAACTTGGTTGGCAAAATTACGTGGTTGGCGGATATGGCACGCGCCTCCAATGGCAATTACGTGGTTGGCAAAAATAAATGTTAACCTCTCAAAATGGCGGCACGTATTTACACGCCGCGTCGAGTGGCTCACGGCACGCACTGTGTGCCAAGCGTCTAATAACCAGTAGTGAAGGCTTCGTTAGACGTCATAGAAGACCCAAGAAGCCGCGAGCGTCTTCGTGAAGGTAGGCTTTCACGCGCCAAGCACAACTCGTGCAACGTTTAAATTTAAACTTAAATAGGCGGTTGAGAGTCACCGCGAGCAGGGGTCTCAAAACGGACTAAAATCAATGTGAAAAAGACGAAACAAAAAATATGTCTCACCTGCCACACCACGTAACTCGTAGTCGTCCCCAACTTGCAACTACACTTCACACACTTTCCTTCGTGTGAATTCTCCACGCTGAGAATGGCCCACAATACTCACAAAACTTTTAAATCACATCGTTGTGAGAGAAAACAGCCAATAAATGCATCAAAAACACTGCAGATCCTTTCAAAATCGACGCAAAATCATGAGGCAAAAACGTATTTTCGTAGCCTTCAAAACACCACCAGATGTCAAACTTGACTTGCGCTGGATCCAAAAAGCACTGTAAATTGTAACTACTCCATCAAGCTCCTCCAAAGTAGCGCCGACAGCAGGAATCCTCTGAATAAGGCACTAAACAGCAGTCCATGTTTGTCTTGATCTTTGCTGCGCCTAAGAACATGAAGATACATTTTCCCAAGACTTTAACTTTCCTTTTAGGCGCAGAACTTGTGGGTGTACGCACAACCACACTGTACAGCACTCTGTTGCTGGGGCTGTCCGATGTGCAGGACACTGGTGGGGTTGCGAAGAGTGCTGTACCACTTTCTTTTGTTGCTTGTGTCATCTTGAGTTACTTCTTTTGTTGCGCTGTAAGAAAACTCTTCTTCTTTCTTCTTCTAGTTACTGTACCATCTCCCAGGGCAGTGAGTACGTTTCCAACTCTCGCTCGTCGCCAAAAATATGTTGTACTCTCACATGAAGTAGACGCTGTTAGCCATGCAAGATCTTTTAGTACCTTTATTCCAGTTGTACAGCAAGATGGTTCACAGGTACATCAAACAGGTAGAACAGGTAACAGGATTAGGTAAGTAGGGTAGCCCAGTGGACAGCCCTTGGTACTATGTCACAGCAAACCCCATTTGATGTATCAAACCCCCTTGGTAGTATCTAACCCCACCAGGAGCAGCCAGTCTGCTGCTCAGCCCATCTGTAACTGTCATCTGTCACCCAGTCAGACTCCCAACGTTCTATGCATCACAGCATTCTCAACATTCTACTCCAAACACACGCTGTGGGTGAACAGCAGGAGAACTGGGAAACTGCAATATATGAAAATACTATGCAGGGCATAACAGTACCCCCTCGGGATGTGGGGCACTGCATGCGGCAACAAGTGGGCCCTACCAGAGGCATTGAAGACGAATGCTTCTAAAGCAGAAATGCACACTGTGTAGAAGCAAAGTGCCACCGCTCACAGGCCAGCCAATGGCTGAGGTCCATGTCTGCTGATTTTAAATAATGTGGGATATTGGGAACAGCTGTGGGTGTTTGTCTGCCACCTTTTGGGTCGTCTGTGGTGGTGGAGACAAATGCTTGAATGCGCAGAGTTACACCTGCCCTCATCCATGCACAGGTTCTGAGAGGAGTAGCGTTGGCAAATACAGGTAGAGCGTGTGATATATATAATTTAATACTGTTTGAGAAAATAGGAGTCTGGGGAATCAGCTAAAGCTATCTCAAAGGCCAGACCGAAAAACCTTGGCTGGATCCGCAACACAGAGGCATTTCATTGGTGGACCTCACCCATGGGACTGTGTTTTTAGAGTCCAAGCTGGAAACTGTTGAACCAGGAGACCCCGTTTTTAATCCAGAACCGAACAAGGCAGCTTTTCCCCAATGACGGTAACTTTCCCGCGACACCATATTTTTGTGAGTGGACTGTAAGACTGGGTGCTCCCGCTAGGAGTGTATATTCAAAGCGCATTTTTGCTTGATTGGCTGGTAAACTCATGCTAGGCTGCATAAAAGTAATACGTAATTGTAATTAGTAAATACAAATTGTTACAATTATAAACCAATTATAATAAAGATAGTCAAATTAGTTTCTAGTAATTGAACGAGAAATATCTGCACCAGCTCGTAAAGCCCAGCCAAGGACAAATAAAACAATCACGGTGACAAATTATGTTTGTCAACGTTTCCAGTTTTAAACGTGCCCCCATACTAATTAAAACCTGCATAACTTTGAGGACATTTGATTGTAAATACCTGCATAGCAATAATAGGAAAACTCTTTGGTCGTCTGTAAGTTTAAAATTCTAAAATCTGGATTAAAAAGTCTGGTCAACAAGAGTTAAATCCGAGAAATAAGCAACAGTAATTAAACAAGTCTTAACGTCGCAGCATTAACCTTTGATGTCAAATATACCCATCGAGTCACTGAATTACACATTGTTGAAAAGAATTCGCTGATCAATCTAGGCTTCCTGCTTTATCAAATTGTGTGATCTTGGGCAAATACTTTATTTCACTGAGGTGCCTTTTTGAAACTATTACTTTTTTCACCCTGCCAGTGTGTAGCTGCCCTCTGCTTACCAGGCTCAGGCTCCCGAAGGGAAATGTTGGCCACACCCAGGAGTGAGCAGGCTGTCAAGTGCTCCGTGTCCCCTCTCCCATCCAGTTACTTCCCTATCACTGGAACATACATGTACTGGGGGTGTCGAGGAGAGGCTGTGGAAGTAATATTAGAAGGAACCAGGGGGGGAAATGCAGTATGAGTGGTGTGCCAGTATGAGTGCAGTGTGAGCAGTATGCCAAAGTGCAAGGTATGTCTGTTTAAGTGCAGGGTGAGCAGTGCATCTTAATGAGCGCACTCACCTGTGTGAGTGCATCATGAGCAAAGTACCTGAGTTGCATGCCTTTCCGGTACATGTGCAAGAGGAGCTTGGTGCACTGTGAGTGCGGAGCGAGGCCTGTACTGGGGTGGGTTCAGGGTGAGGAGGTGTCTGTCAGTACAGGATGAGATGAGAGCTTGTGAGTTCAGGGTGCACTGTGAGTGCAGAGCGAGGCCTGTACTGGGGTGGGTTCAGGGTGAGGAGGTGTCTGTCAGTACAGGATGAGATGAGAGCTTGTGAGTTCAGGGTGCACTGTGAGTGCAGAGCGAGGCCTGTACTGGGGTGGGTTCAGGGTGAGGAGGTGTCTCTGTCAGTACAGGATGAGGTGAGAGCTTGTGAGTTCAGGGTGCACTGTGAGTGCAGAGCGAGGCCTGTACTGGGGTGGGTTCAGGGTGAGGAGGTGTCTGTCAGTACAGGATGAGATGAGAGCTTGTGAGTTCAGGGTGCACTGTGAGTGCAGAGCGAGGCCTGTACTGGGGTGGGTTCAGGGTGAGGAGGTGTCTGTCAGTACAGGATGAGATGAGAGCTTGTGAGTTCAGGGTGCACTGTGAGTGCAGAGCGAGGCCTGTACTGGGGTGGGTTCAGGGTGAGGAGGTGTCTGTCAGTACAGGATGAGATGAGAGCTTGTGAGTTCAGGGTGCACTGTGAGTGCAGAGCGAGGCCTGTACTGGGGTGGGTTCAGGGTGAGGAGGTGTCTGTCAGTACAGGATGAGATGAGAGCTTGTGAGTTCAGGGTGCACTGTGAGTGCAGAGCGAGGCCTGTACTGGGGTGGGTTCAGGGTGAGGAGGTGTCTGTCAGTACAGGATGAGATGAGAGCTTGTGAGTTCAGGGTGCACTGTGAGTGCAGAGCGAGGCCTGTACTGGGGTGGGTTCAGGGTGAGGAGGTGTCTCTGTCAGTACAGGATGAGATGAGAGCTTGTGAGTTCAGGGTGCACTGTGAGTGCAGAGCGAGGCCTGTACTGGGGTGGGTTCAGGGTGAGGAGGTGTCTGTCAGTACAGGATGAGATGAGAGCTTGTGAGTTCAGGGTGCACTGTGAGTGCAGAGCGAGGCCTGTACTGGGGTGGGTTCAGGGTGAGGAGGTGTCTGTCAGTACAGGATGAGATGAGAGCTTGTGAGTTCAGGGTGCACTGTGAGTGCAGAGCGAGGCCTGTACTGGGGTGGGTTCAGGGTGAGGAGGTGTCTCTGTCAGTACAGGATGAGGTGAGAGCTTGTGAGTTCAGGGTGCACTGTGAGTGCAGAGCGAGGCCTGTACTGGGGTGGGTTCAGGGTGAGGAGGTGTCTCTGTCAGTACAGGATGAGATGAGAGCTTGTGAGTTCAGGGTGCACTGTGAGTGCAGAGCGAGGCCTGTACTGGGGTGGGTTCAGGGTGAGGAGGTGTCTGTCAGTACAGGATGAGATGAGAGCTTGTGAGTTCAGGGTGCACTGTGAGTGCAGAGCGAGGCCTGTACTGGGGTGGGTTCAGGGTGAGGAGGTGTCTCTGTCAGTACAGGATGAGATGAGAGCTTGTGAGTTCAGGGTGCACTGTGAGTGCAGAGCGAGGCCTGTACTGGGGTGGGTTCAGGGTGAGGAGGTGTCTGTCAGTACAGGATGAGATGAGAGCTTGTGAGTTCAGGGTGCACTGTGAGTGCAGAGCGAGGCCTGTACTGGGGTGGGTTCAGGGTGAGGAGGTGTCTGTCAGTACAGGATGAGATGAGAGCTTGTGAGTTCAGGGTGCACTGTGAGTGCAGAGCGAGGCCTGTACTGGGGTGGGTTCAGGGTGAGGAGGTGTCTCTGTCAGTACAGGATGAGGTGAGAGCTTGTGAGTTCAGGGTGCACTGTGAGTGCAGAGCGAGGCCTGTACTGGGGTGGGTTCAGGGTGAGGAGGTGTCTCTGTCAGTACAGGATGAGATGAGAGCTTGTGAGTTCAGGGTGCACTGTGAGTGCAGAGCGAGGCCTGTACTGGGGTGGGTTCAGGGTGAGGAGGTGTCTCTGTCAGTACAGGATGAGATGAGAGCTTGTGAGTTCAGGGTGCACTGTGAGCTACTTCAGTCTAGTGGGACGGGGCGCCCTTGTGAGTTCAGGGTAAGCAGTGTGGCTCTGCTAGTGTAGGGTAAACAGCTTGTAGTTTGAGTGGCAGTTTGTATGAGGGGAGGATGAGTAGTGTACCTGAGAGAATACAGCCAATAAGAGCCAGTTCTCTTTGACAGTGCTCGTTCTGGTAATAGTATTAAAGCTGAAGAGCGGCGTAGGAGCGTGGATCATCTCGACAGCGCATGCGCACACAGGGGTATTGCTCGGCATGCATTAGGTTTCTATTTCAGGGCATGCTTGCTCTGAAGCCCTCATCAGAAGGTAGCACTTCTCATTATTTCTGGGTCAGGGTTTTGGCAGTGCAACAGTCATGTAGTCCTATGGCTAACAACATATTCAGAGCGGGCTTTGGACCCACCCCTTTCAACTGTGCTCTTTCGGCAGGCAGCCCCTTTCAGCCATTGTATTGAGACTTTGTCAGTCAAGTCTTGGCACCGACCAGTGGAGTATTCATCCCTCACCTAATGGTACTGGCTGGGGGTATCCTGCTGCCTGCACTGGAGTACTTGCTTTCAACTTCATTAGGACTACTTTATAACTACAGCCCATTCTAGTTGCCCCTGGTGGCTTCCACCCACGAGTCTCGCTCTGCTGTGCTAATGCTGCATGTGTTAGCACATTAAACCAAGACCTATTGGCTTTGCCAATACTTGTTTTCCCTAGGGAGCTAATAAAACGGGTGAGGAACTGTTGCCGTGTAAATCCTAGAAGAGATAAAGGGGAGTGGAGAATGCCTACATAAATAGTTTGGTATAACAAGACACAAGGAAATACTCTGCTTATTTCAGTCTCTCATTGGCTAGCAGTATATTATGAATTAGTTTTAAGATTCTGAATTCCAAATATAAAATAATAAGACTATCAGGTCTGCTTCAGTAATAAGGCTTTGGTTTTGAGATTTGGCTTGCAGTAGCTCATAAGCACAACTGCTGTTTTATGGGTGAGTCTAGTTTGCATCAGTGTGTCCTGCCCTCTCTCACTGCTGAGCTACGTGCCGCATAAGTAGCGTGCCACACAACATGTGTTAATATTTAACGGTGCAGTTGGTTAGTGGAAAACCTACACTGTGGCATCCAATGAGGACTGCGCACACGGACTGGGTCGGAAAACGAACTGCAGGCTTGGTTCTCGGTTCAAAGTGGTCTTGAATGTTCCCACCTCTGCGTGTCCTGCCTCTCACTCTCACCCCTTCTTTCCCTTATGCCTTACAGCCTTTCCCCTCGAAAGCCCTTCTCTCTCACCCGCCCTGCCATGGTAAAGATACACCCATGCCCAGCCACTTGGATCCATGGAGCAAAACTGGATGTAGGGCTGATGTCTGAACTTATTTTCTCCCTCACACCGCATGCGCTCCGCAAAGTGACACATATTGAGAGCAACAAACACTAACATGCACTAACCAAAATGACATTACAGATCGCCAGTACCTTTGCCACTCACATTCTCAACACAGTAATCCTTTGTGAAATGCAAAACAAATGAGGCGAGAAGGCGGCGTTCCCGCTTTCTAGCGATTTCCATATACATTTCCCATTGTTTGCATTCCTGTGACAACTGCAACTTTGAAAACTAATAAGCTGCCATTGTCAGAAGATAAGCACATTCGCACAGTGGACGCTATTCATAAGGAACGACTCTTACACTACAATGTAGGTGGCAGCTGTGGACGACTCTTGGCTGTCGCCCTAATTGTCTTTCATAATGTGCCACATTTTTGGCACTGCAACCCTTGGCACTTTAAATATGGGAATGCAATACCAAGACTTAGACAAGTAACCAGCAGCATATTATTACTACTAATAAACATTTACACAGCACACAGTAAAACAAGTGAATTTTCTCTTGCTTTTGAAGAACAAGCACGCGCGCGCGCTAAAAGTAAAACAAGCATTGGCCGCGCGATCGTAAACGCGCGGCCGCGAAAGTGAAAGTGATCACATTCGCGATCAAGTACGGCGAGCAATGCGCTTAATGAGCATGAGGAGGAAAGCCTCTGCTTGTAAGCGCGCACCTGCGCACATGCACTTTAGCTCTAGGCTGGCCATGGCAGCATTTTTTTAAGCCCCCTCAGATAAAGTCTCGCCAGACCAGCGCATGCGCTGGGTCAGGCGAGACCAAAAAACAGTGTGTCGCCTCTACGATGCAGGTTCTACATCAGGACTCATTACATGGCAGGAGTTGCATGGGGAGTCTTTACATCGCAGCTACGCTTTCAGTCTTTTATATGCATATCAGTAGCTTTTTAAGTGTTTTAAATGACCCAACATTAACAGTATATGTTTCTATATTAATGTACCTATTATGGACGCAGACACAGAGATAAAGTGACTGTCAGAGTGTGCACTGGCTGTGCACCACAAAGACATCTAGTACACCCCCGAGGGCACCCTGTGAAAGAATGAAAAGGGGCCACATGGAACCCCAGGAAGTCACTCAGTAGGCGGGTGCAGTCACTCACCCATTATTTGTAACTGGACTCACTGTCCCTGTTTGCGCCCGGCATGCCTAGGTAAAGCTATGCTGTGCCCAAACACGGATAGTGTACCTTGTACACAATGGAGCCCAGATGCCTTCTGCTTCTATCCGTGTTCCTAAGAAGCTATGGTACTATTCAAGATGCCCCTAGCTGACAGTCTAGGCAGCAATTATCTTGTTAATTTGGTCTAAACCTTATCTTTTTGTAGTAAACTTTTAAGACGCAGGCATTTAAAAAGCAAATGTTACCTTTACTGTCAAGTCAGATGTATGATGATTGCTTCTTTCCTGTGCTGCCACTAGTGGAGGAAAAGAGGGTTACATGAATAACAAAATGCTCCTCTCGTTCTGCGGAAACATGGAGAGAAGAAATTGTAATTAAAGCAACAAACCTAGGGGCATATCAGCAAGGGCCGGCGATAATTATCGCTCAGCGCGCTTAGTGCGAGGATAATTATCACCGGCTAATGCTGAATTTTATCGCTGAGATAGCGTGCTATCAGCAACGCTTATCTCAACAGCGATAAAATTCCATGCACAAGCTGCCAAATGTGCCAAATGTGCGATTATCGCTGGAAATCCAGCGATAATCGCACAACATTTGGCGATAGCTTGTTGATAGGGCAGGGCAGACTCAGCCATGATATCCACCTTTCATTGGATTTCATGGCTAAGTCACATGAAAAGCAGGCATAAGGAAAGTAGCGATAACCGCGGTTAACGCTACTTTTCTTATCGCTCTGCAGGTTAGCGTGAGGCTAGATAATAGGAGAAATGTCAGTTAGCGACATTTCTCACGTTCTTTTGGGAAGGAACGCCCACTTTGCATCTCATTAGAAATGCAAAGCTGGGCGTTAAGGGGAAGCGCGCTAAGGCAAGGATTCACGCGATAGCGTGACCTTGCTGATAAAGCGATAAAATTAGCGCCGCTTTTTGGCTGAAAACGGACGCAAAAGCGGCGATAATTTTATAGCGCCGCCTTGATGATATGCCCCCAAGATGGGGGTATTGTTTATGAGCCAAGTAGGGCCCCGAAGGTGTATCCAGAGTCCTTTACATTGCTTTTTTTAAATTTCATGCTAAGAGGTCCGCTAATTGTAGGGCATGGCCCTTCCAAATTATTTCTTGCTCACTAGCACCATATTATTTATTATTAACACTAATAGACGGTCAAAGGTGGAATGAGTGGGAGGACTTGTACATTTGAATATTGGGGGACCATTTAAATATGAAGCTCTCAACCACCCAGATCTTTGAAGCAGTCTTCAGACAGGAGCCCGTTTTTCCAACAGAGAAATACTCCAGAAAAAAAAACTGAGATATGATCCAGAACAAAAAAATCAAAAAGACCATGTCAGGAAATTGGTATGCCCAGTTTGATAATAAGTCCTGGACACCATGATTCAGGTCAGAAGAGGGAAACAGTTGCCCAGTGTTTCTGTGACAGGCAGTAAAAGATCATCCTGCATGCATACCGAAAGGCTCACACTTCTGTGGTGTCCTACACAAGGTCTTAACTCCCAAAGTACAAAGCAAGGATTCGTGGGAGGGGAGAAAAGATAATACTGTAGTAGACTCTTAACCAATATGCCAATTTTTCCACGGACATTAACTCTCAGATTTATTTCAAAGTAGGGCATGTTCAGATTCTAGTGATGCTCAAACGTTCACAGAGTGGTTTGTGCTTTAAAATTCAAGATGGCATCTAAGAGCTTTGAAGCAAATTTGAACTTCTTCCTCATCTAGCTCTATTCTCTACCACTTAGTCAAGCCCACCCCATAACTATGGGATTCCAGCACCTCCTGTCAACATTATCCCTTGGTGTCCTACTGGTAAGCAGATTCCTCGGATCTAGCAGAGAACACATATGATGTGCCAATTGTTCATATTTTTGTAAATCCATAGACCTGAGATAATGCTTCTTTTCGTATGATCATACCCATTTGTTTTTTAACTGATGCTGCTGTTTTTTTACTCTGTTTACTGGGACTCTGCGAACTAGGCCCCAGTGCATTTGCTCTGACTCCTAAAACATGTCAAAATTGACTACACTGTTAATTGGCATATTTACCTTTCTTAAGTCCATAGTATATCATACCTCTTGGCCTTCAAGTTAAATGTCACTTGTGGACTGCAGCATACATTTTGCCAGTTCTAGAGTGACATTGTAAAACATGACTGCAGATGACCACTATAGCCTGCCTGGGCAGTTTTAAAACTGATAACTCCACCTGTCAAAATAACCCCTTTTGACAGGCCTAAACCCTAAAGGATAATAACTCACCCCTAAGTAGGACTTACATCTCCATAAGGCAGGGTGCATAGTATTTAAAAGTAGGACGTGTAAAAGTTTATTGTTAAATATGCTCTATTAGCTGTTCCACAGGAAAGCATTGGAAAGTAATATTTAAAAAAATATTATATCTCCGCTTAGGAAACAAACAATATTGTGTACAAACACAATTCATTGCAAAGTTGAATTTCTACTAAATATTTTCAAATGGTACTTTTAAAAATTCACCTTTTACCTGCCTAAAGCCTCTAGCATAGTGGTTCTTAACCTGAGGTCCGGAAACACCTGGTGGTCCGCGAAGCATACTCAGGGTGCCAGTGACTGCTTAAGAAATTAAATAGTGCTGACAGATTAGTAATGTTTATATAAATAATTAGGCAAATTGTAAAATTCAGAATTTGAAAATGTTCTATAAACGTGAAGGAATTTGAAAATGGAGCCTAAAAATTAAGTTAGTAAGCTCAGATTCAGTCTTTGGTGCATGCAAGTGCATTAAATAGAATATGATATGGTTGATGCGTGCCCCAATTGTATTTAGAAAAGCTCTAAACTTCTTGTTGAAATTAAAATGTTGTTTTTTTATATTTGTTTGTGAATTAAATAAAATATCTCATCATTTGTGTATTTTCTTGATGAATGGTTTTATCTATATTTTTTGTGTATTGTTTTCTGGTACAAATCATCGAAAATGCTTAGGTTGGGGCTCCTGGCTTCCAGTAATGACTCAGTGGGGGTCCTTGGATTACAATAAGGATTCAGTCTGTATCCCTGGGTTCTAGTAATAATTAAGTGGCGATCCATATAAGTCAAAAGATTAAGATCCACTGCTCTAAGAGCCCATATACATGAGCTTTGAATTGTCACCCAGGAGCTAAATAGCTCCTTCATGATGTGTGAACTTGCTCCCGGAGCTGAAACAAAGGTCTTGAGTGTGGGGGGTTGTTTTGTTCCTCTGACACAATTACCATCTGGGCAGTGCCCAGGAACTTAATTAACTGGAACGGGCCATACCCTGTCACAGGCAGATGTAGCTAACACATGGGCCTGCACCCTCCTTCGTCCTTCTAGTCAGCTAGGCCCAAACCCCAGTGGGAGACAAGCTGCCCCTAGAATCTGTTTTTAGTGACCACAGAAGAGGGGTTGCTCATTTCCCTGGCCACACCTCTAGGGTGGTAACAGAAGCACTGCACATGGGTAGAAGGATTCTGACATGTTTAATTTAGGTAGAGAAAGGCACTGTGGAATTGTTTGCCGTAGGGCTCACAGGAACAATTGCAAAATTGGGTAAGGTTTCACCTGGGAACTTTTTCCCTATTGGGTAGGAAGAGCCCTCCACCTGCAGGTTAGTGCCAGGCATAAATAAGGCACCCCTGGGCATCCTCTTCAGAACACTATTAGACCTGTGGAAGACAGAAGAAGGACTGCACTTCTGTTGAAACCTGTGAGGAAACCTGAAAGTCTGGACCTGCTCCGACTTGTACTAAGGACAAAGAAATGGATTCCAAGGGTCAGTTGGCTGACCTCCTATGAAGACAGACACACAACAAGCTGCTAAAAGCCCTTTTCCTGCAACTGTCCAGCTAGCCAGTTCTAACTGGAACTGCCCTGGACCGAACTCTTGGCTTCTGCTGAAGTGAGTTTTGACCCCATAGTGCTCTTCCTGGAACCTCTGGATGTATCAAAGTGATAAAGCCGGATTCTTATCTATCTTACCATCACCAAGAGTCCTCTCAAGTCGCCAGGATCTTTCTATCTGCTAAATAGTTTAAAAGGGAGAAAATCCAATCTTATCATATAATCAAGAAAAATCAATTAGAAACTCTAAAGGATCACTGACTCCGAAGTAAAATTTTAGAGGTTTATTACAAAGCCAAAAATAACCGCACATACAAGCACCTCATCACGTGGTTAAGGAAATAAATGGGCACTAATGCAAAAAAGATTCTAGGCAGGAGTCTCATCCGACTCAGAATAAGAAGAATACTTAGCTCAAGAAGAAGTTAGGCAACCAATGACTGCTCCAATCTCTATGTTAGAAGTCATTAACCTAACAAGGAAAAACGATTTATCAATCTGTCCCTACACTAACTCTAGGATGACATCCCTAGTTAGCATTTTTCCCAGGCAAGAGAATAAAGGTGTCAGTAGTGAAGACTTCCTTAGAAGTACACTCACTTTGCTTAAGTCAGTAGCCAAAGCTACAGAGCTCATTCTAAGATGCTCCTTCTAGTTCCTCACCTAATCCTCGACTGCTCAACCCTCGGGGCACTGTCCCTAATTCAAAATCCCAAATCATAGAATACGCCCTCGTCACACCTCTTGAACCAGGTCTTCCTCCGGTACTTTTCCATCTAAACTTTTACTTCATCCAAGACGGTTTGGGCTGACCTTGGGTCCCAGGCACCTTCTCTGCTGAAAGTATCACATCTGCATTCCAGTATACTCCCATGTTGGCTTCTCCTACCATCCTAACTCCTAAAACAAAGGGTTAGACTTTCTGACGAGCTAGGTGTCCTTGCACCTGCAACAGAAACATGTGAATGAGAAACTTTCCACTCCATGAGATGCACTAACCTTCCTAAAACCTAGAGCCTTTCCAAGGGAAAAAATTTTCAGCCTACAATATTCAGCTAACATAAGAAACAAATAGGCCTTTCTCTTAAATGAAGATGCGATCAGGCCTTTACATTTAAACACACATTTCTAGAATCATTTATAAGCATTGATTTCATTACACTTCATACATGAATAAGCAAAAGTACACGTGCAGACTTTAATATGGTGCACGTTTAAACCCAATACATCACTTTATACGTGAACTAATTCATTATGCATTATCTAAAATACATTTTCAATTAGACACTACAATGTGCTTCATACATGACATGATTACATTTCTATTCGCACTGTTATATGCTAATTTAGTACTACATTTCAAAATCCACACGTTAATGTTTCATACCCTAAATATATGGGTGCGGACTACCAGTGATTATGATGCACCCCTACAAATTCAGAATAACAGAGCACTCTATCAAAAGCATAGTCCTCCTAACGTTCTGAGAGGGCTCCAAAGACCTCCAGAGGACCGGGATAGAATTGGCAAATCAAAGTGACCAGGGTACATTGCACCTGGACCTCAAATTCAGGTTACTCCCCCTCTGCACTCTACTGCAGCAGAAAACCTGTGTTTTGGGGTGTCAAGGAGTGGCTATTCAGCCTTGTGGAGCCCTCTTCAGCAACAGCTTTCAGCCTTGCCCCACTAGAAGAATCTGAGCTTCAAAAAAGTGTCTAAGGGCCTGATTAGTAGTTTCATGGGTGAGAATGTTTTCACTGTCAGGGCGACGAAGTACCTGCTTGCCAAATTTAGAAATGTGGGCTGGACCAGCGGACATCTCTCGCATTTACAAGGACCACAGTCACAGCAGTTCCTATAAATACATGGAAGTTTTATGGACAGATCCATCAACATGACGGAGCTGCATATCAAACTTTAAACTTTTTCATATTTTCAAAATGAAAATCCCAAAGCAGGACTATGAGCCCCTCTCCATGGGAGATTTATTTTTGCAGTTCTTACTGCCTGTTACCACCAGGTTTTACTTGACAGTGATGGACAGTGAAAACTGGCCATGTGTTCACCCACTCTAAATAGGGGGGGGCGAACACATGGCTAAACATCCAATGGCCCTCACTCCGAAGTGTATGTAGCCATATACATGTTACAGCACAAAAAAAGAAACCCAGCTACGTCAAGTGGACTAACCCTCCACTGGAGAAAAAGAGTTTTCTTGTAAAAACCTCACCCATCAGGGCTGCCTCTTGGTGACATGCTTCATCATTCCGCTAGGCAGCCGGGCGTGCTGAATCCAACGAACTTCGTGGGAGCACTTTAGAGATTATGCAATGATAAAGAAGGTGTTAAAAAAGGAGCGGGGTGTTTTGTGCTGGAGTGCAACTTAAAAATACCTGGCTAGTAGGTGTATCCTATTTATTCTGGCCTCTAGTTGGTATGATAAGGATGTAATGCACCTGCTTTTCTAAAAGGTCAACATGTTTCAAGCTGTACCCCTATTGGCTTTTAATCAGGACCCAGGGAAACTCGCCCCTGCACCAATATGGGGAACATGCAGTTTCTGCTTGAGGCATGCACCAGCAATGTTTGAGATCCTGCACTGGGTGGGGGATGCAAGTAGACTACATATTTTGCCCTCCCTTATCAGGGTCGGGTTAGGAAAACAGGGGAGTGTTAAGCGCTCCGCCCAGTTTAGCATGGCCGGACCCAGGAGTGCTTGAGGCGCAATTTGGGGGAGGCATACACTGTCTAGTGAAGGGGTACGGCAACAATGGAGTCATGTGAACGAGCCTTTATTCATTTCATTATAATGTATGTATTTTGTATTGATTTAAAAAATTCTTTCAAACATATTGTCTTTTTTTTATTGAGAAAAATACAATTGCATTATGTTTAGTCTTTTATATTTACACACATCACCCATCCACATATGGCTGCCACAATACATTTCTTTATCAACAAGTCTGCAGGAGAAATTGCTTGAGTCAATCTAAATAGTATCTCTAGTTAAACCTTAACTCTCGCAATGTCACAGGCCACGCACGCTGGTAGTTACCATGCACTGAGCATTGGCTGCAGGATGAGAGGCCTTAAGGGGGGAGGGAGGCCTTCCTACTAGCAGATATTCTGGACACAGGGTTTGGTGTTGTGGTGATCGGCCTGTTGCGAGAGGCCTTTTTTATCTCTGCTGTTACGGGCATGCGTGGTCAATGCGCAGGCTGTGGGCAGACAATAGTGCCCTACTTCCTGCAGCCCCTCTGGATTGCCCTGCCTTAACTTTATTATCCAACAGTGTGCATCCCTATTGTCCACAACCCCCTGGAGTGTTCCCTCTGCATCGCTAAATACTTAAAGGTCCCAAAGGCAAGACCGATTGCATTGCAAATGCGTGTTACTCGTGGTGGACTACCATCAATGCCCAGCGAACATTCTACTTTCTCACAGCTCCACTGTACACATACCCTTATTCCTGTTTATGCTCTCTCTCTCTCGCTCTCTCTCTCTCTCACACTCTCTTTCTCTCTCTCCCGCTCTTATTCCACCTCTCTGCTGTTAAACATCACCACTAGAACACAGCCGTTTTCAATTGTCTTCTATTAAAGCTGAGGTGGCCAATAAGTGCTACCAAAACACAGTTGACTATGAGTCCAGGGAATGTGAAACGTTCACGTAGTGTAGTAGGCAAGATTTTGGAGAGGCTAAGTGGTCAATTCTTGAGCCCAGATCCTTTCTGCAGAAGAAAGACAAGAGAAGGCATAGACATGTCGACTAATGGCCCAAGTTAACGAGCTCAGCATATGTAGCAATCACTGGCCAATGTGAAGATTGCACTATCACCAACCACTCCTCCAAATAGCGGTATATATGTGTCCCATGTGGTAAGAAGACTCCTACTGCTGCTGTGGTCATGGAAAAAACATTTAATTCTGAGCCTAGTTCAAGGTGGGCCATCTCGTACTTATCACTTACCTCCAAAACAAATTCTATCTTCCTTTGAGGTTGGCAAACAAGAATGTGAATCTACAAACCTAATACTCTGATATCCAATCCTTCTTGAGGAATGAGGAACTCCAGGTCAAGGTGACCATCAAGAAAAATTCTAGAAAGGAAGAGGGAGATTTGAACTCCCCTCAAAAAATGCAGCAACAAAAACCCTAAAAAACAAAAGAATGCAAATGAAGAACAGAAAAACAAAAAAAATGCACAAAAAAAACCTAAATTAAAATAATAAAAATACAAATAAAAAAAAACAATAAAAGTCCTCCCTGGACTGGAAACAAGCATCCTAAATTTGAACTCCAGACATACAATAGATGTAACCCAGGGATTCTAGGTGATCTTTTCACAGCCATGCAGTTTGCCACTCAGTTCCTCTCCACAGGTGGACTGATTCTTGATTAGCTGCAAACGAGAATGTTAAGAGGAGGCTAGAGTATTATGTGCAAAATATCTGTCTGCACAAAGAGGCTGATGGTTGGAGAGGTCAGTGGCGTTGGGCATCGGCAACCAGTCTTCTAGTCAGGGATGGCCAACAGCGAGAAGGGACAGTGGAGGTTTTAAGGGATTGTGGCACGGTGGCAGCGTAAGAACTGTGAATCAAGAAAGTCAATGCATTGTGAAGGGATACTAAAGTCACTCCACAAAGGTGTATACATATACAGTCTCAACAGTTGTCTAGCTGCTTAGACAGTATTAGTTGATTAGGTGGACTCCTGATTGATTGAGAAAGAGTTGGCCAAGGTTTGGAGATTAGGAAGGAGAAGCATTCTTTTACAAACAATAGCTGTGATCATAAAGTGGGAATGATTGCGATTAGTGGATCAAACGATCAGTGTTTCAAAGCTGTCCTCAGTTCCCCGCGATAAAGCTTGGCTGCTTGAGTTTGAATAGGGACTTGGGAGAGCTTACTTTTGACCAAAACCTAGACACCAGGTTTTCAAGGTATGGCAACAGAGATATTCACTTGATCCCTCCTGTTTGAGGATCCAGGCAGAGGTATAACACCTGGAATCAAAACTTTAAAATGTATGTTTGATGAGTCTAATTTGTATTTTTTTATTTATTGTTTATTAAAACTTTCATTCAGAAAACGAAATGTGATCCACAAGATAACAATCTATTAGAAGCTAGAGAAAGTTAACTTACAATGTACTAACACACATATTCATCAAACGTAGTTTCTAAAGTGTTATAATTGCATTTAGAGCCCAACTTAATGAATGGATTCTTCATGGTAACGCTGCATACACCATTCAAGATGACCAGCTTTCCAGAAAGATGCATTTTCCTCACTTATAATCAGGCTGGTCCCCTCCAATAGCATCTTCCAAAAAGATGAAATTCTAGATCAGGTCAGCAACAAATGCTCCCGGTTGCGGCACGGCTGGTGGCATAGAAGCAGAGTAAAGCACATTTCATCTTTCCGCTGTTACTAAGTAAAGTCAATGAATGGCCGGATTCAGAGCCCAGTATTCGCACTAGTGACTCTCTACGGGGAATATTATCAAGATAGGCGATAAAATTATCGCCGTTTTAGCGGCAGAAAACTGCCGCTAAAACGGCGATAATGGGCTTGATAATATGCTCTATGGAATTCCAATTGAAGCCCAGGTTAGATGTGAAGGACGTCTAACATGGGCTTCAATTGGAATTCCATAGAGCATATTATCAAGCCCATTATCGCCGTTTTAGCGGCAGTTTTCTGCTGCTAAAACGGCGATAATGTTATCGCCTATCTTGATAATTTGCCCCTCTGAGAGCAATAAAGTTTGTGTTGGTCTCCAGCATACAATCCAAAAACGGCACACTCCGCACACACACATGGTTAAGTGGGTTCTGTAGCGCCCAGAGGTAGCAGTGCTCCTCTCTAAAGTAAAGGCAAGGGCCGTCGTTCGAGTTAAATGGGGAGGGACCGGAGGAAAATCTTTCAGGTAATTGCTAGCTTCAAAGCGAACAACTGATCGGCATAGCTGTCAAAGGCTTCCCCCATCAGCCTGAACCGCCCCAAGGCCTGGGCACTGGTTGGATGCTGGCCATAGTCTCATCTCGGAACCAGATCGACAGGCTCAGCATCTTCAGTTTTACTTTCTAGTCACACCTCTCTTTAGAAACAGTTGCACGGAGCCAGACGCCACGATGCCTCCTGGCCGTCGGTGTACCCACAGGGCTCCTCAGAAATGCCCCAGACTCCGAGCAGTGGGCGGACAAACGTTCAACAGAAACATCAAAGATTGTTGCTAAGCACTCTTGTGTTTTTAAACCTCGCTGCAGGGTGACACCAATGAAGTATCGCGTGACTACGATGAGGCTATTTTAAATATAGGGTTGCTTCTTTAAGCCCTTCTAAAGGTTCAGGATCATTGTATTAGAAAAAGTAGCAACATCTAGGCATAAAGCCAATCATTGGAGCACTGAGGGGGGTCCAGCTGGGACAGAACAAAGGCTCGATCACAGTCACCATTTAACTACAGCTGCTTGAGAGACAGCCTTTGACAATACTCCAACGAGAAGTGGGTCTGCCACTGGCAGCTCTGCAACTTTATGAACCTCCTTTTGTGTGCTTATAACACTGCTTTAGGTTGAAGCCTAAGTCTGGTTTGCAAAAACTCCTTGGGGATGGTCTGAAAGCTTCCCTGGCAATGCATTCCACATATGGGCAGGGACTACCGAATTTCCCCCTCCCCCCCCCCGGTCATAAACACATTTGTACTGAGGGACATGAGAGGTAATGACTTTTGGAGGCGGGGGTCGAACAACCCCCGGCCGTATTTATTAAAATATGAAAACAAATCAAAAGTTTTAAGAGATAAACATTATTTACATTTTATACGCAGAAACATAACACGACATTTGATTACAATTAATATGCACAGATTTCATTTTTTATTTTTTATTTTTTTATTTTTTATTTTATTCAATTCAGTGAGGCCAAAATACTAAACAAAAATTCATAATATACAGAGAACAGCCTTGAGTCAGGGGCATATACAAACATACAGTCATATACAACAAAGGTAATCCTTGATTTACAGACATTAAACTGAAACTGATCATCAAAATAAATTCCTATACCCAATTAGCGATCGGCTCCCATATTGCTACCCCCAATTTCTTTCTTGCCCTACCTTTTAATTTATATAGGGCCATTTCCAAATTATACAATGAGATAAGCTTAGACCTCCAGTTATCAAATGACGGGGGTTCAGGATCTAGCCACTGAGATGTTATACATAGCCTCAAAACTGACATACATATAAACTTTAAACCTCTGTGCGAACCCGTCTTCCTCCCTGAATCCGTGCCATGTTC
Source organism: Triturus cristatus (assembly GCF_964204655.1). Classification (NCBI taxonomy): domain Eukaryota; kingdom Metazoa; phylum Chordata; class Amphibia; order Caudata; family Salamandridae; genus Triturus; species Triturus cristatus. The sequence goes on from NC_140588.1 coordinate 1,015,934,176, forward strand.
TATCCCAAACAAAACCAAATGAGCGGTCAAGGAGATCGGGATACCCAGAGATCCTAAAATAAAACATTCAATGTCCAATAAAAGTTGGGAGAGCGAGGGGCAAGAGAAAAACATATGTATTGAATCCGCCCCATGTAGCCCACATCTAGCACAACTCGTCCCCCTCCCAGCCTTCCACTTTGTAATCTTTGCTGGCGTATAATACAAATTGCACATAGCCATATACGCTTGACTTCTTAAACTGCCAGAAAGCAAAATGGCATAAGCAGTCCTCCAAACCAGCTGGATATCAATATTGGACAATGATAATTTCCCCTCCCACATTACCTCGAGTTTACGGATGTCATCAGGCTCCTTCACAATAAATTCTTTATATAATTGACCAATTTTAGATTTGCGTTTTATCAACTCCAAAATCCGAATCTGGGACACTTGACAATTCCCCCTCGCAATTTCGGCCTGAAGGAAACTTCTAAGTTGCAGATATTTAAAAAAATCCGCCCTACCAACCCCAAATTTCTCTTGTAGCATTAAAAAAGAGAGAATATTACCAGTCTCTAATAGATCCCCTATTACTCTTATACCTTGCTGTGACCACCTCCTCATAACTGAATCATGACATACAGCGGAAGGCAAGATATGCGAATCAAAAGGTGTGCCCCACATGATAGTGGGAATATCTAATTGTTTCCTGAGCCTCCTCCATACTGCATACGCTGCCTGTATAATCTTAAATCTAGTCTTTTTATAGTAGCTTGGCTCCAGCACTTTTACCAACAATCCTCGGGCCGATTCACCAAGACACCATTCATAAATTGAAGGGGAAAAGGCAGCCTCCTGTACCTCAATATTCCCACATACCAAGACCCCCATGAATTGGAGCAGCGAAACAGTATAATAAGCGTAAAAGTTAGGAATAGCCAGACCTCCCCGCTCTACCGGCAAATATAACCATTTCATCGCCCTTCTAGAGCGCCGATACCCCCAGAGGAACCGTGAGCACATTCGCTCCACTCTCTTAAAAAAGGTATTAGGGAACATAATTGGAATTGCCCGAAACAGATATAAACATTTCGGAAAAATTGACATTTTTAGTACATTCCCCCTCCCATATATAGATAGATGGAGCCTATTTAAACGCTCCAGTGTGTCACTTACTGATATGATCAGTGGCTCAGCATTAATCTTTGGTATCTCTTGAATTTTAACAGAGATAAGCACCCCTAAGTACATTGCCTCCTTGGATACATCCATTCCTAGTGGTAAACCAACCTCCGTGTGTAACACCTGTGTCTTGTCCAGATTCAATTTATAACCTGATACTACACCAAAGTTGCTAGTAGCAACCACAATTCTTTCCATGGCCTTACACATATCCGCAGACAACACCGCCAGATCATCCGCATATGCCAAGACTTTCACTGAGTACATATGCGCTTTAACCGGACAAATTTCATAATCAGCCTCCAACCTATTTATAAGAGGGTCTATATACAAAGCAAACAGAAGTGGGGAGCAGGGGCACCCCTGCCTCGTGCCCCTGCTAACCATGAACCTCTGAGACTCTTCTCCCCCTAATCGTACTATTGCATTCGGCATACAATACATAGATTGTATTGCTCTTATAAAGTTCTCAGGAAAGGACTTCCACCTCATCACTGCCCACAAAAACTCCCAGGAGACCTTGTCGAATGCCTTTTCGGCATCCAACAGGGCCACCCCAGCGGGAACCCCCGTTGCCTGCGCCCAATCGAAAACAGAAATAAGCCGCCTAACGTGGTCCGTAGTGCCTCTCCCGGCTATAAATCCGTGTTGACGTAGTGAGACTAAGGGAGTGATGACTGCCCCCAATCTCTTTGCTAAGCATTTAGAATATATTTTGTTGTCGGCATTTATAAGGGAGATTGGACGATATGATGCATGCTCACAGGGGTCCTTTCCCTTCTTCTTAAAGATTATTATTACTGTTTCCGACCAGGAGGCTGGGGGATACCCCCTAAATGCAGCCTCAACAACCGAAGTCAATAGCCCAGCTAAACTCTTCCTGAACTTGGTATAAAACTCCAACGGAATTGAATCAGACCCCATCGCCTTCCCTGAGGCTAATGAGAGCATAGCCATCTCAATCTCGTCCCAAGAAATCCCTTCTACCAATTCCTCTTTATCTCCCTGTTCTAACCCGAGGGGGCTCATTTCCTCTAAATATTGCTGTATTCCTCTAACCGGTTCTGCTGTATATAGTTTTTCATAATACTTTTTAAAAGAATCATGAATCAAGGAGGGAGTCTCTAATACATTCCCATCTCTATCCTTAATCTTTAAGATCCTGGAATAAACCTCCTTTTGACGAAGCCTTTTAGCCAAGACACTCCCAACCTTTTCCCCATATTCATAAAACTCCCTTCTGTGAACTTGGTATTTAGCGGCTGCGTCATCGGCATACCCTTGATATATAATTGAGCGAAACGCGGCTACTTCTGCTTGAGCCTCACTCACCCTCCCAGCTGATTTTATCTCAGAAACTAATTTATGCTCCAGCAAAGAGAGGGCCGCCAAATCATTTAAAGATTTCAAACGGTCCTTTTTCCGCTTCCTTGCTGCAAACCTTATTGTCTCGCCTCTTATACCCGCTTTAAAAGCGTCCCACACAATCTCCGTCCTAGCAGATCCCATTTTCACCTGAATAAAGTCAGGGATCCATTTTTCCATCCAACTACAATAATCATGATTCATCAATAATTTCCTATCAAAAGTCCATTTCCTCCCTTTGGCCTTTAACCCACCGCATTCAAACTCTAATACTACTGGGCTATGATATGAAATTATCTTGGGTTGTACGTTTATAAAGGCACTCGATAATATAACATCAGAGATCAAGAATAAATCAAGTCTTGCCATCTTCTTGTGTGGGGCAGAAAAATACGTGAACCCATCTTGCCCTGATTTTAGCTCCTCCCAGGCGTCATATAAACCTTGATCTTGAACCAATGCCTGCAGGCTCCTAAAAGCTCTAGGTTTCCTGCCCTTATAGACTTTAGCTGTCCTTATATTCAGTTGCAAATACATATGTATGTTTAGATCCCCACAGACCAACATAGGCTGAGGATAATTAGACAACTCTGTATTAATTACCTGAAAAAAATCTGGGTCATCCTCATTTGGTGCATATATTGAACACAATGTCATTACTTGCTGTGAAATTGCTACCTCCATTACAACCCACCTCCCAAATTTATCCACTTTATGGTTTTTGACCTCCAACAATCCCCTTTTAGCCAAAATTGCAACCCCCTTTTGATTAACTGCCTGCGATGTACATGCCAACAGTTCGAGCCCTAGAGAGCCGAGCCAGGCCCTATTCGACCATGCTATATGCGTTTCTTGTAAAAAGAGCAGGTCCCATGAACTTGCATACACAATCCTGGCTAATACTCGTCTTTTCTTAAAGTCATTTAGACCACAAATATTCAATGAGCAGCAAGTTAATTTCACCATTCAAAAAGAAAAGAAGAATTCTTACAGAAGGACAACACTCTAATAACAGATAGCATGCTCTGCTTATATTTGATACAATCAACATTTTTCAAGGACACTATACTATCTTTTTCCTTATACCTCACTGAATTGATTACAACCCACCCCCAGAACCCCCTTTCCCACCCCCCCACCACCAACTTGACCCACCCCAACCCATACTGTCGGCGAGGCAAGATGGCGGCCGCAGCTCTGGCCGGTTAGGCGAGTGCTTCCCACCTCTGGCACTCTCCCGTACCCTGTCTCCCGTGTGTGGCCGTGATATACGAGATATTAATCTTAAAGGCTGGTTTCAGATATTTGCTCGGAGTGAATGTGAACCGGCAGCAGTTACCTCTGCGTGGCTGTGTGGCTCAAAGCGGAGTCCCGTCTCCTGTCTCCCGTCCCCCGTCTCACGTCTTTTCATCCTTGGGCGTTTTCACGGAGTTCCCGCTAAGGAGTTAAGGAGCCGCTTGACACGAAAACTTTGTCAGCGTGCATGCTCTGGAGATTGTCAACAGCCGCTCGTTTAGAGCCGGGGCTTACCGGGTACTGGCGCTGGCGCTGGCGCTGGCGCTGGTGCTTACTCGCTGCTGTCGGACTGTTTGACAGAGCTATGGTCGGAAAGAGTCGTCAGAGAGGAGCTGGGAATACTGCCGGTACACCAGTGAAAACGCGACAGACAGCGGCAAAACCGAATGGGGCTGGTAAGACCGGGAAAGCGCCATATACTCAGAAGGAGGCGGGAGGGGAGATGCAGACAGAGTCTCAGCCGAGTGTTTCCTCACATATCCCGCAATGTTTAAGGCTAAACAGAAAGTGGGCAACCCAGTAAACCCTGAGTCTACCGAAGAGGGCCAGCAGGGAGCCCAACAGCATTCACATGATCAATCGAATCTGAATCTGAATCAGACCCCAAGCTCTTCGGATAGAGGAATTCTGGGAGATGTAGTCCAAGAAGGGCTAGGACAGATTTAGAGTTCAGAAGTGCATCAGGCGCAACATCAGACGCAGCAACTGCATAGCCAGAAGGAGAAGATCCCAGTAGTACCATCCGTGGAGGGCGTAAATGCAGTGAAGTCATTAAAAGTTAAATCTCTTGAGCTGCCTTTAGGTCTGGTGGAGGTGCCGGATAAAGTATCTACTAGGATTTTTTTTCTTTGTCCGACAGATCTTCAGTGGACAGCGTGGTTCAAGAGTGGTTGGAAGGGGCTAGTTTGGGGGGAGAAGATGAGATCGGAGAGGACCCGGCTGAACCCCAGAGGAGGGGTGAGGAGATAGCCAGTGGAGGGGCCATGAGAGTATCAGAGGTATCATTTATGTGGGATGAGCAGAGCTCCCCGAGTTCTATTCTGTCATGCTTACCTGGCAATCCAGCTGTACCCCCACTGGAGCAACAAAGGGTGGAGGATTCAACCCCCGGAGAAATCACCTTAGCTACTATTTATGATCTAATCATGACTCATAGGGCAGAGACTCAGACTGGTTTACTACGTACTCAGAATGCGTGTAAAAGGTTGCAAAATGCTGTCAGGCGAGTTGCAAAGACGTGTGTAGATGTGTCCACAAGGATGTCCGAGGCAGAGGCAAGGATCTCTACACTGGAGGATGAACTATGTGCCCAGAAAGAACTAACAGAGTCTCTTAAAGCGCAGCGCGAGGACACACGCTGGAAGATCTCTGACCTTGAAAATAGGTCAAGGCGTAATAATTTAAGGGTGCTTGGTATACCAGAGGGAAAGGAGGGGTCAGACACGTTAAGGTTTATGGTGGGGTTACTAACGGAGGCTTTCCCGGAGCTGGGGCATTGGGAGTGGCTAAAAGAGGTTCAAAGGGCGCATAGATTCCCATTCGTCCAGAAGAAGGGCCAGGGAGAATTTCCTAGGGCTATCTTGATATCTTTGAATAATTTCAGGGCAAGGGAGGAGTTATACGATCTGGCTCGTCCGAATAAAAGAAGAAATGCCGGGGGGTGTGAGTTTTTTGTACGGCCAGATTATTGTCAGGATACTGTGGAGCGGCGCTGGAGGCTAAGACAGCTTATTCCGGGTCTTCAAGCAAAAGGGGCACAGGCATTTTTACAGAATCCAGCTAAACTAAAAGTTATTAAGGGTGGTCACAGTCAGTTTTTTACATCAGAAATCAAGGCAAAAGAATATCTCCAGTCAATCTGATTATATTTTTGCACAATAGAGTTTTTTGGAGATATTGGGGGGAGGACATGTTGTAGGCGCTATAAGCAAGGTATAAGCTAGATAAATTGAGGTTTATTGGTTATAATGCTTATAGCGATGTAGTTATAGTTATATGGCGAATTATGTTAAATGCTTCTTTATAGTTTGCCTTATTGCTTTTCGGTTGTTGGAGCACGGGGGAGGAGTGGAAGAGGTGGGGCTAAGCACGGGCTTACCATCAACAGGGGATTTTCCCAATGCCCGCTGAGGGAGGATCAGGGTGGGTTGGGGTGGGTCAAATATGCACAGATTTCAGATGGCTAACCTTAACATATCACTAATACATAGTTTTCCTATCTGAATCTAACATAAAGATCATAATCATACATTAATTACTTTCTGCGTATCCTATTTGGGCCTACGGCAAGGTCATTAACTGGTGTCAGATCCTTATCAATTTTGACCGCGCCCCCCGTAGGGTTGCGCATGCGCAGGGGGCCCGCTTACCGAGAGGGTACTTCCCCCCCAGTTACCCCCATACGTTCCCTGAACTCCACGCCAATTTGGGGGGTCTTGCACTCTGCGCCATTTAATGACGTCCATGCCAGTGCGGGGTGGCCAACCAGCCTAAAAGAAAGCGTGACTCCCCCCCTTCCCCGCACCCATCCAGCCAACCTGATGTACCGCCCCTGGAGTTATAGGAGAGACCCCTTGTCCCTCCCCCTGGGCGACCCCATCCGAGAATGAGGCCGCCCCCTAAGGACCTTAAATTTACTGCTCACTAGTCATGACCTTACCGCCACAGGCCAGCATAGTTGCCCGACTATCTGGCCCCCCCCAAACCATCCCTCAGAAAGGTCATGCCCCTTCCCTCAGACCCTCTAGCCAAGCCATGAAATTCTCTAACATCAAGTCATTACCCAACCTAGTCAAGTGGACCCCGTCTTTTAAGACGCACGGTTCCCCCCTAACACACCCATGTGCAATGCACTGTAATTTGGAAGATCGGAACAGTTTCCCTATTTTATTATTGACCCTCTTTACCGAGTGGTTCAAAGCTCTCACAGAGTCCCCCCCCTCTCCATTTCAATCTGGGTACCATGTGTGACCAAACTATGTAGCCCCCTTGGCACACATTGGCTAACCAACCAATCTCAGAGATTATGCTCTCAAACAAGACCCTCCTGCCCAACCTGACCAAGTCACTGCCCCCCAGGTGTAAAATAACGATAGAGGGAGGAGGATTGTGTCTTTTCAGCAGATCAGTCATAAAGCCCCTAAATTGACTAAGGCAAAGGCCCCCCTTTCCATGAAAAGATACTGTGAACCCCTTCTGTTCTGCCCGTTTCCTATAGTCACCTGCAAGAAAAACAGATTTCATACGCCGTACATATGAATGCCCCACAATCCACACATTACGTGTCCCTGTGACCTGTAGCTTTGTTGATTGTTGCGGAGAATGTTGTTGCTGCGATGATGGCAGTTCCCCCCCTGCGTGACAGGTTTGAGAAACTGTGAAGAAAACGACAGACAGGGAAGCATCAGTACACCATTATAATGTGCCATCACAACATGTGCAGCCGCACATAACGCTTATAACTATTGGAAACCCATCGTCCAATCTTCTGTACCTTACTGGGGTGCAACCCCCTAGCCGTCGCCTCAGTGGTAGCCCCTATCCTAAAAGAATGCGTTCCGAAAACACTTGGATCCATGCCTGCCTTGGTGATTGCCATATCCAACACCATTTTGAACTGGTACCTGGTAAGTGGTGTACCGTCTGCATGTACTAATAATGCTCCACCCAACGCGCTGCTCCTCAGACTGAGGAAATTTTCAAGATGCATTACCGGGCAACACGGGTTGTTTCGCGCTCTATGCAGTACCACCCCTTCACCCCGAGCTTCCTGATCAGTTTTTGATTTTTTGATGGTCAAAATCAAAATGTCACCTTGTATCTTTACGTACTCCATTAAGAGGCCACCCTGCCTATCCTGCTTGTTGCGAGCCACCAATTCACCCACTCTAAATGCCCCATAGAAAGCTAATGCAAAGGCAGCTCTGAATAATAGAGTCTCCCCCACTGAACTGCAGATAGCACCCAGCGCCGTCAGCAGTGCGCTCAGCCGCTCCAACCCTATCGGCTGCCTGGTGTCAGGAACCCCACCTTGGATTCGTCGCCACCCCTTCAATGCCTTCCTCACGATGAAACTATTTGTGGGATCGTTCGTGTCTCTAATCTGCGCAAAGAAGGAAACTGCCGCTACATGTCGCCTGGCTGCCGCCACTGTGCGCCCCCCCTTATGTAGGCTGTCTAAAAACAAGAGGAATGCGCCTGACGTATCCCATCTCTCCTCCCAGTCTTGACCCAAAAAAGTACAGTAGGACCAAAACGCCCCTTCATAAGCTTTCCTGGTCCCTGGAGCTAGGCTAGCAGCCACGAGGTTCTGTAGTTGGGGGCACCAATCTGCCAAAGAACTTCTGGAAAGTGTGCTGATGTTGCCTCCGCAGATGGTAGATGGTCCCTGAAAACCTGCATCTTGAAGCGAGAGAGTGCGTCAGCAGCATTATTCAGCACTCCCGGGACATGCTTTGCCTTAAACTGTACATTTAGTTTCATACATAACAGCACTATCTCTTTCAACAGGCGAAGAATCATTTTACACCTTGCCGCCTGTTGATTGATGGATTCTACCACTGTCATGTTATCAGACCAAAAGATTACAGACTGGTTCTGCAGATCCTGGGGCCATACCGTCAATGCAACCCAAATGGGAAATAATTCCCAAAAACCTATGTTAGCTGTTAAGCCACACTCACACCACCACCCCGGCCATGGCTGAGCCACCCACTTGTTCCCAAGTATGGCACCAAATCCCACACTACCCGCCGCGTCAGTCCATAGACCTAAGGCAGCCGAAGTAATGGGGGGACCGGGCCACGCCACTCTGCCATTGAAACCCTCCAGGAATGCTATCCAAATCCGGATGTCCTGGCGAACCTCAGATGACAGTCGCGTGTGATGGTGTTTTTCGTGTAAGCCTGCCATAACCTGAGAAATGGAACGAGAGAATGGTCTAGCGATAGGTATCACCCGTAGTGCAAAATTCAACTGGCCTACTACCTGCTGCAATTGATGTAAGGTCACTTTGTCCTTTAACAAACACTGCTGCAACGCAGCACGGAATTTCATTATCTTTTGTTCAGGTAACCTAAAACAACCCTGTACTGAATCAATTTCAATGCCTAGGAACTTAATTGTGGTTGTTGGCCCCACTGTCTTCCCCCGAGCCAGGGGGACCCCAAATGTGTGCATGAGTCCACAAAATTCCTCCAAGGCCACAAAACATTCCTGAGAGCCCGCCGGTCCCAGAAAGAGAAAATCATCGAGATAATGCATCACAAAATGATGTCCTGTCACTTGTCTGAAAACCCATTCCAAAAATGAACTACATTTTTCAAAATAAGCACAGGAAACTGAACAACCCATAGGCATGCACCTATCCATGTAAAACTGTCCTTGAAATGAAAAACCCAGCAAATGATGATCTAAAGGATGCACTGGCAACAGTCAAAATGCAGATTCAATATCAGATTTTGCCAGCCAAGCCCCCGGGCCCAACACCCTCAACATCTCTACTGCCTGATCAAAGGACGCATACTTTACACTGCAAAGTTCTTCATTGATAGCATCATTCAATGACTTGCCTCTGGGTGCTGATAGATTATGAATCAATCTAAACTCCCCCTCTTCCTTTTTTGGTACCACCCCTAGGGGAGAACAGACAAAATTAAGCACCGGGGGGACGTCAAATGGACCCACTATTCTCCCTAAGCCCAATTCCTTCTTAATCTTTTGCACTCCAACCATTGTGTTTGATCTGACAGACAATTGATTTTTGCACTCCGATGTCCCTTTGTAATCCCCGACTGGTATCCTAAAACCATAAAAAAAAAACTTCCTGCAGCATCCTAGCTGTAGCATGATCTGGATACCGATTTAACCAAGGATTCATAGCCAAGACATCAATGGGCGAGTGCGTTACCTTTTGAATTTCCTCCTCAATCCTGTTTTTCCCCCCCTGAAAAGTTGTTCCCTTTCTTAAGGCACTTTGACTCTGGGTGAGAGGGGTGATTACATATGGCACATGCATGCCTGAATTTACAGGTGCCTTGGGCTCTAGTACAGGACTTCCTATTGAAGTCCCAGCACACTCCCTTTCCCCCTTTCTCAGTGGCCGCCGCCCCGGGGTGCCCTGACCGAAAGGGCTGATGCGGCGGTGAAATGTGCGCCTTGCCCCAATTCTGAGCTGTACTGCCCATCTGCCCGGGGCCAAACTGATCAAACCAGGAAATGGAATCCACCCTGTCCCATGTGAGTGAAGGGTCAAACTCTTTCGCCTTCCTGAAGTTCATATCATATTCCTTCCAACCCACACCACCGTATTTATCATGCGTCATTGCCACCCTGCTCTGATAACATGCCATTTCCGCTTGCATATTAGGTGTACGTTCAGCCACTATGGCCATATAAACAGGAAATGCCCTTATCCAATTTGTCAATGTCTCCTCTACCCTGAATCTAGACATTTCCGCCCGCCACTCACTGGGAAGCATCCAATCCTTCTGTCTCTTCGCATACTCCAATTCCCTGTTATCAACCAACAAGGAAAACATATTTACATACGCCCCAGCCCAAATCAATTCTTTCACGTCTTTTGCAACATGGCGCGCTAAATATTCCTTCCAGGAAGGTAACACCCCGGCGCCCAACAATGGTAAAGTCAGCTCCTTACCCGCTGGCTCTGGCATCCCGGCTTTTCCACTGTCGCTTTCCTGCGGCCCTGGCTGTGCTTGCTGGGCCTTCACCGCGCCCAGGCTCTGTTCCACGCCCGGGGCCGCCATGATCTTTGCCACCATTCTTTGTGCCTCTGCCAAGGGATCGGTGCCCGCCGCCAAAGGCAACACCCCCCCCTTCCTTTCCTAACCATGGAAGCACTGCCGCTATTTGAGTGGCTAACTCCAACGGGACCCGCCCTCCCCCTGCTGGTGATGGTACCGGGGCCACAGGGTTCAATACAGGAACATTGGGGCTTGTTGGGGGCACGACCGGGATGATACTTGGAACAACCGGTTCAGTCACAGGGGCCACCGGAACTGGTGCAGGTACTGGCATTGCTGACCCTGGGACGTTGGTCACTAACTCTGGAGTCTCTGGCACTGCTGGGAGCCCGGACGGACCACGCCCCCCCGGTGTCTCTAGAGGTTCCACTATTTTGGGATCCTGAATCTTACCCTTCTTCGGTCTAACCCTCTTAGGGAGAGCCTCCAATTCCCCCCTCGGTTTTGGGGGTGATATTGTCCGCTTAGGCCTCCCGGACGGCCCACCCTGATCCTCCACCTTCTGCCTGAGCTCAGCCAGGCTATGGCCCATTTGCTCCACCTTGCCCCACCTCCTATCCATAGTCGCCATCCTACGCATCATTGCCTCTAGCATATGCTCCATGCCCGAACGCTTGGCTCCCCGCTTCCCTGACATGCTATGCTTTGACCCTCGCGCTTTCCTTTCAATCCCCTTCACCCAACCTCAATTCAATTCGCGCCTTAACCTGGAACAACACAAGCAACACAGGCTTAGCGCAATACAATAATCACAATATTGCAGACACAATACCTGAAATGTACAACATACACCTGGACAAATAACAATACAATATTGCAAACACTGTCCCTGCCCCACTTAACTCTCACCTGCGACAGACCGGCAACAATGTAATTACGATAAAATGCGCAAAACTACTAACACTTTGTTAATGGATATGAGAATTCCCAATGCGTTGCCATCCCCTCACATGAGCAGGAATTTAAAGTAGCCCACCTGAAAATTGAGCCTGTAACCCTGCGAGTAATACCCCCGAATAGCAACCGCCCAGCTAAAGCATCAATCTGTCCCCCAAAATCTCAATTAGATAGATGTTGCTTTATAAAACCTTCACTCGTCGGCTTCAGCCCTCAAACATTAACAAATTCAATGGCAATACACCACTAGCACCCTCGGTGGTATCAGAGCGCTTCACATGAGCACCAGTAGCTTTAATGAACTGTCGTTCGAGCCAGCCTCTTTGCTACACACCACCCACAGGCACCCCCCTAACGAATACCTTATCGGCGCGTACGCGCGCCGTTCACCAGGGCTCACAAGCCTCTCCCCAGTGTTTCCGCCCGATCTCGAACCGGGGACCTTTCGCGAACCGGAGCACCTCACACGACCACGATGCCTCAGCTTCCGTGTTCCCGCAATACGCGAACCAGCCTCAGAGCGCTGCACCCAGGACGATGTCGACCACCAGCAGCCCCGCGTAGATCGCGACCTCCAGGCCCGGAACCAGGACACCCGACACCGGCGCTGAAACGTAGGTGGAGTCCTCAGCGAACCTGCAGGGAAGCAAACAAACAAAAGAAGTTAAGCAGCCTCCTAAAGGGCTGCGACCAGGTGCTGTGAGAGTGCGGGACAAAGAGACCGAGTCCCGCGCTCCCCAGCCTTTTAACCTTATACCTGGGGGCAGACCAGTTCTAACTGGTCTGACCCCCAGCCCCCCCTACTCCCCCATGACCCGGAAGCGCCTTAACCGCTTCCGGGCCATGGGTCACCGTTGTGAGCCAATCCCGCACACGGCGCGCCCACCGCATCATGATGATGCGGTGGTCCGCGCCGCCTGATGGACACACAAGGGCGAGGGGAGGAGGGGGTCGGTGCCCCGCCATATTTGCGGTGGGGCCGATCCCGGCTCCGCCTTTCGATATTGCTTACCATTGGCTTTGTGTTTTGTAACTCACATATGCTTGCTTTCTATTTGCTGAATTTATTTGTTTTAGGCTGTCCTGCATGTCTTTGTCCCTCCCATAGAACATAGTCTGTTTACTGTATTCTTCCATGAGTGCTCGCTTTTTGTAAACAGACCTTTACATTTTGATCTTATCTTGTCATATTTACTGTGCATTCAAAGACAGATGTCAAATGTGAGGTTCTGTGTTCCTGGGGAGCTTGGTGTTCACTTTTCATTCTCTGACTTTAAAGTGAGAACATTTATCTGACAATCTGGGGGTGTGAAAGGAAAAGCTTTTTTCTAGCACACAGCAAAATGTAAATATCTGTAAATTTACTGTGAAAATATTTTTGAATATATATGAATTAGCAAAGAACAAATTAACACATTTTTTGGAAATTCTGAAGTGTGGTGAAAACAAATACTTTACTATTATCTAAACAAATACACTAGGTGATGCCATTTCCACACATTGTCGTTGGTGCGTTGTATAGTTTTGTCAGTAAAGTGTAATGGTCATTTCAATTGAAAATGTGTAGTTTGTAATGTCAGTGCACTATAACACCATGCATACTCCTCTCAATGCCACTGTAGTCTATGACACTCAATACCACCCTACACCACTCTACGACACTCCATGAAACTCCACATCACTCCACTCCAAAACACTAAATGCCACTCTACCCCACCGTATGCCACTCTACTCAACTTGTCGCCACTCTACTCCCCTCTACTCTACTCTGTGCCACTCTACACCACTTTACTCCATTCTATTGCACTCTGCGCCACTCTATGCCACTCCACTCTACGACACCTCACTCAATTACACTCCACACTCAATAGCACTCTAGAACACTCCACGACACTCTACAACACAGCTCTACTCTATGCCAATTCACTCTACAACACTCTACTCCACTCTTTGCCACTCCACTTTATGCCACTCTAGGCCAATCTACATAAATCCACTCTACAACACTCTACTCTACGACACTCCACAACACTCTACACCACTGTGCTTTACACCACTCTATGCTACTCTACTTTAAGACACTCTGAAACACTCTAGGCCACTTTAGTCTAAGCACTCTACTCCCCTCGACTCCACTCCACTACACTACACTCTATAACTCTCCATGCCACTACATGACACTTAACACCACTCTACTTTACAACAACCCACTCTACAACACTCTATGCCACTCTGCAAGACTCTGTGCCACTCCATGCCACTCCACCCTACTACACTCCACACCACTTTATGTCACTCTACAACACCCCCACACTATGCCACTCCACTCTGTGACACTTCCCTCGACTCTACGATACGCTACTCCACACCACTCTACTCCTCTCCCTCTGTGGCACTCTACTTTCCTCCACTCCACTCAACAACACTTTACTCCTCTCTATGCTATGCCACTCTACCCCATGCCACCCTTTGGCACTCCACTCAACAACACTTTACTCCACTGTACTCCACACTACACCACTCAACTCTATGACACCCTACTGCACGCTATGCCACTCTACTCCTATTTGCACCGTTCTACTCTATGGCTCCACTCCACTCTACTCTATACCTCTCTTCTCTATGACATTCTACTGTACATCAAACCTCTTCACGATACTCCAATTAGCCACACTCCACTCTACACCCTGCAACGCTCCATGCCACTTCATTCTTTGACTTGGAGGCGCTTGGGATAACTGGAAAAGTACTTGAATGGCTGTCCTCCTTTTTAGAAAATAGCTGATTTCAGGTTAGGGAAGGCCTTCATCAGATGTTTGGCAGCTTAAATGTGGTGTACCTCAGGGCTCCTCCCTGAGCCCCACACTTTTCAATTTATATGTCGACCCCTTGCTGATTTCATCTGTTCTTCTGGCCTTACTATGGTGTTTTATGCTGATGATACCCAAATTGTTGTCCCTCTGACACCTAATATCATTCAAGCTTCAGTGAATTTGAATACCTGCTTGGAACAAGTTAATAATTGGATGACCACCAGTCTCCTTAAGTTAAATGACAACAAGGCGGAAGTCTTAGTCGTGAGGAATTACCCTTCTTTGTGGAACCAGCTTATTTGGCCTACATGTCTGGGGGACACACACACTGGAGGTCAAGAGCCTGGGCATCTGTCTGGACTCTGGTCTGACTGTCGCCACCCAAGCAAAAACAGAGGCAGGGACATTCTTCGGCCTATTAAGAGCATTGAGGACAACTCTGAAATGACTCTCAGACGAATCAAGAAGAATTGTGGTACTGGGCGTTTTACTCTCGCGGCTTGATTACTGCAATTCCCTATACTTGGGCAGTCCGGCCTATGTGGTAAAAACATTACAGATCACTAAAAATGCTGCGGTTCACGTTCTACTGAATATTTCCAAATCTCACTCTGTACGTACAGCACTGGCAAGTCTTCATTGGCTCCCAGTAAGGAGAAGGATTGAGTTCAAGGCCTTATGCATTGCACACAAGATCTAATATGCTCAGGGCCTACATATTTTAAACCTCTTAATTATCCCACATATCAGCTCGTGAGACTTAAGGTCAAACAACTGCTCCCTCCTGATCATCCCAAAGATCAAACGAACCAGAGGTGGAGAGCGGTCCTTTATATACTTGGCATCTAAACTATGGAACCTCTCCCCATGCACTTGAGAGCAAACCACAATCTACTGAGCTTTAGAAAGTAATTAAAGACAAACCTGTTCAGTTAGTCATCTCAAAACCTCTTGTCATTATGTCTGCTAGCGGTGAGAAGCCCGAGTTTAAGTAGCCATGCGCTCTATAACACTAGGTGATATATCATTAAAAAATGCTCTACTCCACTCAATGCCACTCCACTCTATGCCACTGAATGCCTCTCTAGGCAACTCTCCCCCACTCTACTCTACTCTACAACACTTCACTCTATGAAACTCCACTCTGCATTCTATAGCACACCACGACACTCCACAACACTCTATGACACTACTACGCTCTATGCCACTTCACTCTGTGAAATTCTACTCCATTTAATGCCACTCCACTCTAGGCCACTCTATACCACTCTACAGCACTTTACTGTAATCTACACCACTCCACCCTACTCTCCAACACTCTATGACGCTTTATTCCACTCTACACAACCCCACTCTATGACACTCTACCCCAATCTACTCTAAGCCACTCTATGACACTCTACCTTACTTCAGTCTAGGTCACTCCACTCCAATCCGCTCCACTTCACTTCAATCTACGGCAGTCTATGCCACTCTACTCTACAACACTTTCCTCTACAACACTGTATGCCACTCAATGACTCTGTATGCCAAACTACAACATGACACTTTACGCACCTCCACTCTACTACATTCCATGCCACTTTATGCCATTCCACATCACTCCACACCGCATCACTTAGCCCTATGACACTTCACGTTATGCTACACCACTCCACTCCACTTTACTCCACTCCACTTTACTCCATTCCATTCTACACCACTCCACTCTACAACACTTAACTTAACAAAATGGTTTTTAAGAGGAGGCAGTGGTCATTTGGACCACTGCCGCCTCTTAAAAAAGGAAAAAAAAGAATTATGGAAATGATCATCTGCTGACCCTAGCAGGCTACTGTCCCATGATTTTAGCGATTCCTAGAGGGGCGCAAAGTGCAACCTACCTCATTAAAATTAATGAGGTAGGCAGATTTGCAACGCCCTAGGAATCGCTAAGTTAAACTCTTGGAGCCTCATACATTCGGAATAGCGATTACCTAATTGCGATTCATTGAAAATCGCAATTAGGTAATTGCTATTCCTAATGTTGATACATGTGGCCCTATGAAGCTCCACTCTACTCAACAACACACTAGTACACTCCACTGCACTACTCCAGTCTACACCACTCCACTCTATGCCATCTATACCACCCTGCTCTAAGGCCCTCTATGCCCCTCCACTGTACATCACTCTGCTGTACATCTCTCTACTGTACACCCCTCCAGTTCTCATTACACCATTCTATTCCACTCCACTGTACTCCCCTCCACTTCTCAACACTCAACTCTATTCAATGACACTTCACTGTACTCCACAACACTCCACTCCACTGAACTCTATGACACATCACTTTAATCCATGACTCTCCATGACACTCCACTCCACCTTACTCCTCTCTATGCTACGAACTTTTAGTCATGCTGAAAAGTAAGAGCAACCACGCTAAATCACTAAATCACTACCCATGGTGGTTTTTTAAAACATTTAAGGGCCTTTTTAATTTGCACCAATTCAGTTTCTCAGACATCTCAAGAATTGGAGTTTTTTACCCCCCATAAGCAGTTTACTTATTTTGAATAAAGATTGTACAGAACATAACGTAACTATTTCAGCAGTAGCAGGGCTGTATTGACATGGTTGTTATTGTGTTCCCTTCCTCACAAGTTTATCTGTCTTTGTCAAATAATTGTTCTTAGCCTCATTTTACTTTCCTACTATTAATATAAAGACGTGTTTGTTCTATTTTACTCTTCATTAAAATTGAACTGTGAACATTGTCACACTTCACAGTGTGCAGGTAACATTTAAGAGAAATTTAAAAATGACATCAAACATTAAGACAGTCCTTCGCTTGTGCATCTTTTATTTTAACTCAAGAACATGCCACAAAATAACATAATTGTTTAGGTATTAATCATGTCAGTTGTGCCTTGCATTTTGTTATATTGTATTTGTATTGTATTGGTATTTTAATGGCATTTATATATTACTTACTACCCCTGATGAGTCGTTGTTATTATTATGATAATTGTTATTATTTGTGAAGGAGACAAGAATCGCCAACAAAACAAGCACTCACATTGCAGGCAGCTACAATATTACTGTGCCACATTGACACTTTATTAGAGCAGCTTTTGAAAAGATGACAAAAAACAAATTGCCATCAAGCTGGGTACCCTAAGTGCGGGCAAAAAAAAAGCTGTTTTTTAAAGCTAAAATATAAAAAAGAAATAATGCACACTTTAAGCCAGCTTTGTCCTTGAAGAGAAAGGAACTATTTTTTAGGCGGATGTGAACAGTGGACTACGTTTTGTTTAGTCACTCAGTCACTCAAAGTGAAGGGAGCCAGTGGGCAAAGTGGGCTGACTCATTGCCCCATGCGGTATGCTTCAAGTGAGTAGAAGCAAAATCTGAACGACAGTTTAACTGACTCATTAATAAAGTCCACTTATCAAAAGTGATTGTTTTGGAAAGAGATAGCCTGGTGAGGCAACTAAAGAAATAGGAATGTACAACTCATGCAAGTACAGCTTTCCACTCATTTACTTCACATCATAAGATATGTCTTTCCTGAACATACATAATAGTGAATAATTTATTGCCAAGAGAATTCTGCTGTTGGTGAGGCCAGGAGTAGAATTCCAGAAGCCAGGTGAGCTCACAGAACTTGAGGGTAGATTTGTGGTGGTCACAGAGAGATTGGCTGGACGCAACCTAGCCATAATGGGGATTTACGCTCCCAATATTGATCAGGAACGGTTATTTACTGAGCTGTCATGAGTCCTGTCCCCATACCTTATTTATTTATTTATTCCGTGTTTTGTATAGTGCGAACTAGACCCCTAGGTATCGTAGCGCTTCACAGTACAGGACATGAAAACATTTTCAGTGCAATATTCTGTATAGCAATTGACATATTAAAGTACAATTCAAAACTGTCACAGCCACTTCTCTTGATAAATACTATAACACATTCACAGTAGGTAAGACTAGGGGAACCATGTTGTCAGGGGAAGCAATATTCTGTATAGTGATTGACATATGACGGTACAATTCAAAGTTGTCACAGACCCTTTTCTTGATAAATATTTTAGCACATTTACAGAGTGTGAGACTAGAGGAACCCTATCATCAGTGGAAACAAGAACCTGTTATGAACAAATGAATTAGTTCTTCGCAAAACACGCTTGTGACTTTAAGCTAGCGGATTTAGGCGAGTCTTATGTGGTAGTTCTGTCATGGTTATGGTAGGTGTTTGCTCATTAGAAAGATCTTGGTTTCTTTCTGGAATCTTGCGTGATTTGGTAACCTTCTGATTAACCCTGGGCAAACAACTACGCTACGCTCGTGAAGTTTGCATAGTTTGTGCTACTTCGTGCTACGCGAATTGCATGAAGCACAGTGCAAAATCGCGAAGCGTAGTGTAGGCATTTTTTGCTCGCTCACGGTCCTCAACATCAAGTTGGAGACCGCGAGCGAGCAAAATGACATCCCGGCGAGACTTTTTCCTCGTTCGCGATCAGCAACTTCAAGTTGCCGATCGCGAGCGTGGAAAATAAACCTCCTGGCGAGATTCTCAACACGGGGAGGTCAGGTTTCTCATTGCGAGTGGTCGCGTATGCTCGCGATTGCTCGCGATGAGACACTACTAGTCCGCGTTGAGAAAGCTGCAGCTCGAGTAAAAATCTACTCGAGCGCCAGAAAACGAGTGCTTGCACTGTGCAGATGCCGTTTGCAATGATTGCACAGTGCGGACAAGCATCCGGCACTGTGCAATCATCGCAAACAGCGTACTACGCAGTTCGCGTAGTGCTACGTGTATCTCGCGTAGTGCGAAGTGCACTTCGCGTAGCTATGCGTAGCGCTACTACGCAAACTACGCCCAGGGTTACTTCTGATGCCTGGAGGTAGCGAATTCCATATTCTCGGTGCAGCACCTGAGAACGCTCTGTCATAAGTTGTTTGGTTTTACGGAAACTCAGTGGCTTCAGTGCCAGATCTCTGACGCTCCTGGATTGTCTGCTTCCTCCCAAAATCTCCAGTTTCTGAGCTAGATATCTTGGTGACTGGAAGTGTAGAGCTTTGTGTGTTATACACACCAGTTTGAGCGGAATTCTGGCTTCATAAGGTAGCCAATTTAGCGCTTTCAAGTGAGGCGAGATATGGTCAAATATTTTTGAATTGTTAAGAGCCTTGTTGCTGTGTTGAGGCAGGCTTTTAGAGGTGCTGTTGCAATTTTGGGGAGTCCATAAAGTGTTGTGCATCTGTATTCGATCCTCGAGATTACTAATGCCTGAACTGCCATTTTGAGGTCTGCGGCTTCGATGAACGGTTTCAATTTCTTAATATAGCTCAGGTGAAATCTTGCATTTCTAGCCAACGTGTTGATGTGTGATTGCATGATGATGACTGATGCACAATTATTTTCCGGTCACCGGCTGTCACTTCCTGCTGCAGAGGCAGAGCGTATGGTCACAGTAATGTAAGCAAAACACCCTCACTCACACTCCCTGAGAAGCCAAACACTGAATGGTTGGGTCACTGCGCAGAGCCGGAAGTCGCTAGAGGAGGAGGAGGAATCCGTTTGGGGAGCTGGAACTGGGGATAGCGCAACGCACGGAACTTGGGTGGCCGGACTGGGCCGGAGCTTGAGCTTGAGCTCGAGCGGGACTTGAGCGGGACTGCTGCGGTTATTGTTTTTGCTCGCTTGCTCCCGTCCCGTCCACCCGTCAGCCCCCTTCCAGCCGTGAGAGCCGCCGCGTCGATTGGCGGACTGGAGCGGATCCCGAGGCACTCACACTCCTCACTGGTGGTGAGCGGGTCCAGGGGGGTCAGGAGAGCAGAGAGAGGCCCCTTGAAACAGCTCAGAAGAGCAAGGGCAAGGGCACCTCAGCTGCGGCGCTAGCCAGCAGTGGGGGCAGCAGCTGGCAGCAACAGGCACCGGGAGCGGGAGCAGGAGGCAAAACGGTGACAGAGCAGTACAGGAGAGGCAGAGGCAGAGACAGAGGAGAGTAACGCTGACCTGACACTGTGGTCACTTTGGGGGACTTATTGAACTTACCTGCTCCCTTGTGTGGTCGCCTTGCCTACTTTTCTTCCCGCCGCCGCTTGCTGGCACGACGCGGCCGCTGAGCGGAGGAAACTCCATTACCCAGGCTCCCTTGCTTCGGGGGGGGGGGACACAGGTGACGCTACGCTCGTGCCCAGAGGCGCTTGAAATTTGAACACAACTCCCGCGTCGCGGGACCGCGTGCGGGCGAAGCCCAGGCAAAGGGCGGGCCATCTGAGGACGAATGAAGACGGGACGGGCTACCCCCCTTACATTTGCGGCCTGATACGATATTGCTAAGGATACGGACACAAAGGTTCTGTTGGGCCACAAGTTCCACTCGCATGTTTTACATAGCGTTACATTACCGTCACATACAAGGGAGCTATTGTATCAGTTGAAACTGTATTTGGTACTGACGGGTGGGCTCAAACGGTGTCAAGTATAGTGCGGTCCTAACTACTCGATTTCGTGAGATATGTCCAAGCAAAAGGTTCCCTCTGTGCCTAACACCATGGACAATTATCTTGTGCAGGTCGTAAGTAAAATTAACAGTGATAGAAGGGCATCATTAGGATTAAGTTGTCCTCTTTCTCCCCCTATGATGGGTCCTATGTTAGATCTATCTCTGGAATCCCTATCACAGGTCACTGGTAGTGTCGTTGGCGATGTAGAGGCTCTAGCTAATGACATCTTCGAACTAAGTGCATCTTCCGCTATTAATTTACAATCTAATATTGAAGATGAAGTAGTTCCAGTTATTGAAGTACAGAAACCCCTGTCTCCCGTCCCCTTACCTGCGACCAGAGCTGTCAGAGCATGTAGAAAAACCCAAGGCAAAAGTGGCGGGTTATGTGCAGGAAGAAAAAAGACAACCCCTGCATCTAAAAACTTAGACAAGAAAGAGGTGAAGGGGATACACAATGATAAAGAGTATGAGGATGAGCTATATATAAAAATTGCTAGCATGGTTGACGCAAAGATTAAGGGCATTATTAAACCACTGGTGACCAAAATCGACCAGCTTACGGCAGAGGTATCAAGACTGAGTGTTCTTCTAAACAAGTCAGTGGATGAGGTGGGTAGTATATCAACCCTGGTGTCAAGTAGACTTGCTCCAAATGTAGAGCACCCTAGGTGTGGGGCTGGGCCAGAAGGAAAAGTGACTGCTATCCCTCCCCTACTGACTCCTTAGTTGATAAGGACGGCCAGAATGTAGTTAACGATATCACCACCAAGACTTGCTATTCCATTCCAAGAGAGTGAGACTTTTCAATGTATCGCTGAGGCTTCCCCACTTGTATTAGTTTTAGCTAATGTACCTACCCTGCTACCTGGCAATGTGGAATCTAC
This sequence comes from Triturus cristatus, assembly GCF_964204655.1. Classification (NCBI taxonomy): domain Eukaryota; kingdom Metazoa; phylum Chordata; class Amphibia; order Caudata; family Salamandridae; genus Triturus; species Triturus cristatus. The sequence continues at coordinate 1,015,955,859 of NC_140588.1, forward strand.
TTCTTCCTTGATTAATAAATCATTGTATTGGTTGTCAAAAAATATGAAGATGTCTCCCTGGGGTGAACAACAACTAGCGGGGGAAATCATTATGGCAAGAAGAGTAGCATGGCTAGGGAATAATCCCCAAAAATTTGTGGGCGATTGTATAGTTCTTAACTTCTCAAATGCAGGTGTACTCCCCAACGTCTTGGCCAATATTTTTCCCCCACAACGTAGGTATACTGCTATAATTCCACTAACTCTGGAATATTTCTATTGCAAGGGAGGCTGTGAAAAGAAACTGAGATCAAGATCTAAGTGGTATCCCATTTCTAATAGGGGCAAGAGCAATCCAAATAGCAATTGGGGTATCAGCCTGGAAAATAGGTTTGGGGTCTTGTCTGACCTGAATGAATGCGACTGACTTGAGAGGGGTGATAGATTGGAGGAAAAGATCCAAGATAAACCTGATAGATTGTGCGCTCTTGTAGCGCAGAGATCAAACCTAGCAAATGTTGTTTCTACTCCCCAACTTGAAAAGAGGGGAGCATCTAACCACCCAGAGAGTCTGTCTGAGAACATCGATTTAGCCCAATTGATATGTCCCAGCCCTATAGATAAACGTGCCAGTTTAGTATCTAAGACTCTAATAATAGAGCCACTTGGTAGCCCACGTACCAATACTGAACATATGATTGAGATGGAGGGTGAGACCCAAAGTTTTTCAACAACTCAAAACCCTTCTTGCTTTCCAACTACTGAGGCAGGGTTGTCTTTTCTTTCTTGGAACCTTGCTGGAATTAGTAACAAGCTAACATCCCCTGAATGGTGTAGCTTTGTTGACCAGTTTGATATCATCCTCTTTCAGGAATCCTGGTCATTGGTTCCAGTATATCGTTTGGGGTTCCTAAACTTCCAATCACCTGCTATTAAAAAAGCTAAAGGTCGACCATCAGGGGGTTTGATCATTTGGATCCGCCAATCACTTTGTTGCAAAATTAAGCAACAGAGCTCTCTATCTAATTACATCTTATCTGTGAACATCACATGGGCATCCAGTCATAGAGTAGCAATTTTTAACATTTATGCTAGAGGGATGGCCGGGGGACATATATCTGATGTAATTACAGCTCTCGACCTCCAGCTCACTGCACTCCCAACCCAGTTGTCCATCATTGTGGGAGGTGATGTCAATACCACTTTTGAGCCACTTGGACCTGAGGACCAGTTTCTTGCTGCTGAGGAGGATAGTAAATGGGGTGTCCCTCAGCTGGAACTTCCCGTAGTTAAAAGATGGTCAGCAGTAGCCATCCAACTCAAAGCTTTATGCCTAGAGAGAGGGCTCAGAGCAGTTAATGGGCGTACTCCGTCTGATCGCCAGGGTGTAAAATCATTTGACAATGGTAGGTTTTCTAGCCGAATAGATTACATCCTGGTGGATATTAGAGAATGGCACAGGCTGATCGATATGACCATAATATCCAGAGTGGAAAGTGATCATAACCCTCTCTACATGGAACTCAAAGCATTTAATGGGTTTAGAGAACCAAACTTAGGAGGGGGGATAACCACCTTGGATATTGTAGCATCGAATAATATGCGCCACGTTAAATGGGGTAGATTTATCGAGAACCTGGAGAAGTTGGAGGACCTTAAAAAAGCGGTGATTGACGAAGTGGCCAATCTACACGCTCAATCTGCCAACCAAAATTTCCCCCAAATTATGTTTGAGGCTCATACCCACTTTTTTAAGAAACTTCAAGGGTTCTTTATGAAATCCATAAAAGCTGACAAGATTAAGAAAATAAAAACACCTGAGCCAGGATGGTACAACAAAGCTTGCAAAGCAGCCCGCCAGAACCTCAGCGCCGAACTTAGATCCGGAAATATTCCGGGTGTAAGAAAGGCCAGAGAGACTTATAGGTACACACAGAAAGTGGCCAAGAAACAGTGGGACGAGGAACAGTGGCGCGATCTGAAACATGCCTGTGTAGCTAAAGATCAGAAACAATTTTGGGCCATAGTTAAATGGGATAGAGGAGGGATTGCCCAACCACCACAAAACAATGTTGCCAAACACCAATGGGTAGATTTTTTTAGACCACAATACGCCTGTAGTCCATCTGAAGGAGGGTACACACTTCCCCCCACCATCTTTTACCAAAAGCAGATATTTACAATCAAAGACGTCAATTTGGCACTAGACTGTGTGACTGGGGGAAGAGCCCCAGGTATGGATGGTATACCAGCTGACGTGTTTTTAAGTGACAGATTATCTTGGTGTCAGTATTTTCAATGGTTGGCTAATTCTGTGGCTATGGGTGCGCCCATTCCTACCTCATGGAAAGGTGCGGAAATAATTCCGGTTTATAAAAAAGGTGACAAATCACTACCTAGCAACTATAGACCTATCAGCCTAATAGACTCAGCCCAAAAACTTATAGGTCGCTTAGTGCAAAATAAACTGCAATCTTGGGTAGAAGAAAATGACATTTTGTCCCCGTACCAAGATGGTTTTCGACCCTGCACTAGCTCAGTTGACCAGGTTTTTTATTTTCTTGCACTTTATTGGAGGAACGTGACTTTGACCAATGGGACTCTTTACGCGGTCTTTATAGACCTGAAATCAGCCTTTGACCTAGTCCCTCGTTCCAAACTTCGGAGGGTTCTTGCTGAAGCAGGGATGGCGCCGGAACTGTTAACATTACTCGTCCGCCTGCACGAGAACAACTACGCAAGAATTAGGTGGGGGGCCCAGGCTGAGGTGACCGACTCATTTCCTGTCGAGCATGGTGTCCGACAGGGGTGTGTTCTGGCACCCACGCTGTTTTCAATATTCATCAACGGCATAGTAGACCATCTTAGCAGTTCCCCCACGGACGCTGCGGTATTAGCAGGGGCTCGCGTGCCAGTCCTCATGTTTGCGGACGACACGCTGATAGTTTCCAGGACACCGAGTGGGTTGCAGAAGGCAATAAACACATTTGGAGATTTCTGCGAAGCACGTGGACTCGAGATAAACTGTTCCAAAACTAAATTCATGTCCCTGAATCCACGGAAAACTTTCAAAGGTGCAATTAGGTTTAACGGTATCCCACTAGAACAGGTTGAGGCATTTAAGTACCTAGGAATATCTCTCCAGAGCAATATGAGCTGGAAAAGTCATATTGATATGGCTGCTTTAAAATTCCATCAGTTGGCGGGCGCAATTGCTTCTAAGCATAAACTTTCCTTAACCAAGCCTATTACTCCTGCCTTAGAAATTTCCAACATGAAAGTCATAAGTGCCTCTTTGTATGGCTCGGAACTGTGGGTTTTCACTAACTTGCAACAATTAAGATTGGCAGAGAACAAGTTCTTACGCTGCTTAGCAGGGGTTCCCCAAAGTACACCAACCGTCCCGCTCGCATATGACTTGGGCAGGAAAAAAAATAGAGGACATAGCACGGCTACGTCCCCTACTTTATTGGAGACGGATCATGTCAACCCCCGAATTAGCCCATTATGCTACCGCCCTGAAGGACATCATCAGGGTAGACCGCTTCCATTCCATCCTATGGCTAAAGGAAATCAGGAGCCTGTTACTAAAGCTGGAACTAGACTACCTATGGGATGTCCCAAATGGCTCAAGCTTCCCACCAAAGTCAACCATCAAAAAAATGTACTGGGATTTGACTTTAATGTCTGCTAACAGTTCTGGTCCAAACGCTAAGTTAACTGATCGCTTCCTCGATATTAAACCCTTACCATCTTGTGAAGCCTACTGGGATATTATAGAAAGGGTCTCCGATAGAAAATTGTATTTTCAGTTTAGAATTGGGACTCTCCCTGTAAAAGCGTTCACCTCTAAATGGTCACCTATCCAGGACAACAAGTGTCACTGTTGTAAAGATCTGATTGAGGATATTTGTCATCTGCTGTTCGTATGTCCTCTGTACACTAGCCCCCGACGTAAGTGGTTAAAACCAGTGTGCACAAATATGGGGACACGTAGTTGTAAAGAGGCCTTAAGAATACTCGAATCAGACTGTACACCTTGTATGGCAATTGCTGTCGCAAAATTTTTAGGGTGGGCCTGGATTATACGCTTTCGCACTTTTCGCACTTTAAAGCCTTCAGAACCTATCAATGAACCTCTGACACCGATTAATGTATAATGATACATTTTAAGAATCATGTTTATATCTGAAATGTTTTAATTTATTGTTGTTGATAGTTTTAACTTTGTAATCGACAGCATCATGGTTTAATGAGTTTTTAACAATAATGATTTTTATCTAGTAGTATTTATAGTATAGGTTAGGATATTTACATGCTTTTATGACTTGCTGTCGAATAAAGCTTTGAAATTTGATTTGATTGCATGTTCAGGCTTTGGTCTAGAGTGATTCCTAGAGATTTGTTTGAATCTACGATGATCGGGGTGCAGTTAAGTGCGGTGATCAAATTGGTCCATTCTTTTATAATGGGCAAGCTTTTTGCGGGGGAAATTAGGAGGAATTCTGTTTTTTTTGCGTATTGTTTCAGCTGATTGATTGCTTGTTAACCATTGCATCATCACTCTTAAAGCCTTGTTCATCGTTCTGATCTCCTCCAAAGAGGAAATCTTAATGTACATCTGAGTGTCGTCAGCGTACATGTGGAAAAGGATTTTGGCACGGAGAAGTATATCCGTTAGTGGTTCCACATCTAAGTTGAAAAGTGAAGGGGAGAGGGTTGATCTTTGTGGACCCAATCTGAATACGGGAGGATGTTGACAGGTTATTATTTACCAGAAATCTTTGTGATCTGTTCCTCAAGTAGGACTTGAACCATTCAAGAACGCTCCCCGAAAGACCCATCCTGTTCTCCAGACGTTCTAGCAACATTTCGTGGTTAACTGTGTCGAACGCAGATGATAAATCAAGAAGGATTAAAAGACATGCTTTGTTCTGGTGCAGAGCGAGTAGTGCACCATCAACTACGTGCAGAATTGCCATTTCCATGCTATGATTTGGTCTAAATCCTGATTGGCAATTGTCTAGTAGTTGGATATTTAGATATGTGCTGGCTTAGTTGTTGCTGAACACATTTTTCTATCACAAATGTGTTCAGCAACAATAGGCTAATAGAGGAATGTTGGATACAGGCCGAAAATTTCTAGGTTTAGTGGGATTCTCTGTCATTTTTGTTATGATGGGAATGACCTGTCCCATTTTTAGACAGTCAGGGAAAGTTCCTTGAGACAAGGAAGCATTGACTATCGATGTCCAGCTGGGGTTGATTTCCTGGTCAATGAATGGCACAAGTTTTGCCGGGAGTGGATCGTTGTAGTGATTGTTACGCTTAATGGCGGATAAGGTTTTAAGGATGTCGTTTTGGTCATATAGAATAAAAGTGGACCATTGAGCTTCGTTTTTGGGTATAGAATGATTGGGCATTGATGAAACATTTGGTTGTGAAGCCTCCCCTGAAGATGCTGCTGTCTTAAGCTCCCATTCCAAAGACATGGCCTTGGATGGAAAGTAATTTGCAAATTCTTCACAGCTAATTTGAGATTTTAATGATTCCAGTGCTGATTTGGAAGCTTTGTTTGACTACTGTTTAACCAATTCAAAGAGTTTCCGAGGTCTGTTTATCGCGTTCTCCAATTCCATACTGAAGAATTCTTTTTGGACTTCAGAATATTTTTATTGTATGCATTTCTGGTTTTTCTTAGCAGTTTTAGTTGTGGGGATGATGGCAGTTGTCTCCATTTCAGTTCTGCTAGTCTCAATTTATGTCTTTCTTCATTTGGTGTTCCGCTGAACCAGGGATTTTTATCTTTGTCCGACATTCGTTTTAGTTTTAACGGTGCAATATTGTCCATTATCTCTGACATCTTCGCATTGTAGTGCTCTGTGAGTTCACTGGCGTTTGTCAAATTTCTGGGAGGGAGAAGATCCCTCCTGCACATCGAGGCAAGCTTCTCATTGTCCACGTTCTTTGTGGTCCTTACCCAATGTTTGGGTTTGATTGATTGAGTAGGTTTTTTCTTTAATACTCTAGGAATTTGGAAGGTTATTATGTGATGATCTGACCAGTCACAAGGCATGATTGAGGTTAAGATCACAGCTTTATCTTTGGATAGGATCGAGTCTAGAAACGTATTACTTAATAGTTTGCCGGCCCTTCCCTTGATTGCTCCCATTTGCCCCTGCAAGACTCCCTGCTATCTCGGCTGGTGCTCATTTTATCGTATTGGCAGGGGCAATGGGGTTTGGTAGATTTCTGGACACATCTCCACCTTTTGTCCCGAGACTACTCATTCTATTCTGATATGCATGAGCTTCTTGTTCACCTTAACACTTTCCTTTGTACACCTGCTGTCCATGGGGCGGTGCATAGAGTGGAATACTTCTTCAGGACCATATAAGACCATAATCCGGTGTTTCATTCTCTAAAGTTGGAGCTTGAATGCTCCCGCATCCCTGATTTGCGATTATGGGTAGAGGCTCTGGACGGCCCAATTTTTCAACACACTATGGGGGCCATCACCAATTATTTTGCTAATAATACGGGGACCACTTACTCCCCTCTGATTGAGTGGGATGCCTTTAATATGGTTGTCCGGGGCCACTGTATTGCCGAAATTGTTGGGGTCCAACGCACTTTAGTGGGCGAGGTCGAGGATAAGTAGAAGGCACTGTGGGTGTTCGAAAAGAAGAGACCTTCAGCTATCAAAAACTGGCGGATGGCCTCCCGTTAGAGTTCTTTGACACCCTGGCTCCTAAACCGTTCAATCTGTACATAGCGGCACGTGACTTGGGCCACTTCTCACTGTCCACATGTGAGGCCCTAGTTATTCTGCTCTTAAAGCCGGGCCACCCTCTCATGGATGTTCGGGCATATCGCACCTTGTCAATGTTGTATGTGAACTATGAGATTCTAAGCGAAATATTGGTTATTCATCTCCTGCTCCACATGCCCACCATGATACATGTCGATCAGGTGGAATATATTCCAGGATGAAATACTGTGATCAACATTCGCAGGCTCCTCTCAGTTATGAGTGATAACTCAGTGGACAAACATAGAGCTGCTGGCATGACTATCGACATAGAGAAGGTCTTGACAGCCTTAGCTGGGACTTCTTGTATCGGGTCATGGAACAAATGGGCTTGGACCCTTGGTTCATACAATGGGCTAAACTTCATTACTCGGGTCCTACAGCACAGGTCCGCACTGGTCGGATGATATCTGAATCATACAAATTGGGGTGTGGAACTAGGCAAGAGTGTCCACTCTCCCTGTTGCTATTCACTATAGTGGTGGAGCTCTTAGCCTGGAGCACACACATGGTGATGTTCTAACATGGCTTGGAGGTTCAAGGCCAACCTCATTACGTGGCATTATATGCCGATGACTTGTTCTTTAGAGATGTGGGAATGGACTTTCCTGGGGTGACAGATCTATTGGGGCATTTCAGTATGGTGTAAGGCTTGTGTGGCTACAATGTACAATAGTGGCCACAGTCCGGAACCTCTGGGGGGCTGGGTTATCAGAACCGGAAGTGCATCAAGGCTGCCAGCGTCTTTGTACCACAACAGGGTGAGTTAAAGTGGCTACCTGCCTATACCGAGCTATTCGCACTAACATTGTTACGGCCTAGACAGACTTGAATGTGAAATGAGAGATGGATTTTGAATTACAGATTACAGATGAAAACTGGGGCAGAACACTGGAAAATATCCCCGCCATCTGCCGTAAGGCCAGGTTCAAACTGGTTAACTTATACTTCCTACGCAGAGCTCACCTCACAACTGGCAGGATTAATAGATTTTATACTACAGCAGTGGCCACATGTCCTCAATGTGGGGAACTTGGGGCAGAGATGTTCCATATGGTGTGAGCCTGCCCCTCCTTAGCGGGGTATTGGGAAGCAGGCCTAGAATGCATCAATAATGTTATGCACCAGACGGTCCCTTGCACACCTTTGGCTTGCCGCCTTAAGGGTTTTCCGTGCCCAGCCAAATGCAAAATGACCGCTAGGTTCACTTACCTGGCACTGATCCTGGTGAAAAGGAAACTCACTATGTACTGGAGTGCCATGTAGTTCTTATAAACCTATATAAGATCTGCACGTTTAAACAACATACTCTGCGGGCCTGGTGTCCAGACTGATTCCAGACACCCCCACCGGGTATGTTGGCCTGTATACCAGCAAGCTCACAGTGCCACTAGAAACTCCTCTCACCAAGGAGAGAGTAGTTCTTGGTAACTATCAAACATGACCTCCCTGATCCCTCAGAACTGTGGAAACAGTGCAATACTTTTCGCTCAGTTACTCATGCTCACTTTGTCTCAGAGAAATACACAGAATAAACGATACGGACGTTTTTCAATAAGCATTTATTAAACATTCATCGTTCTAGTGTAAAAGAGGTGTGCTGAAACAACACCTAGACATAAACAGATATAAATGATTAAAAGCACTAAAAATGTAAAAGGATGGTAGGTTTCTACCATTTTGCTATAACCATGAATACAGGCAAGTATATAAAATACATGACAATAAAATACGTACTCCTAAGATGTTATCGTAACTAGATGTACCTAAATGTACCTAGCATGTGTGTAGGTGTTAAGCCAAGAGTCCCTCTAGGATAAAGTCAACCCCATTACCTGAAGTATGAGACTGTAGGACCCCGTCTTGGTTTCGAATTGGACACCCGCAAGAGATGTTAGACCACTGTGAGCTGGAGTATCTGCATGCAGGAACCTCAGCGTCTCATGTCAGTGTGTCAGCATGGAAGTCATGATCTCCTCTGACTATCTCAGCAAGATGTGATGTTTATATACATGGAGGTATCCCCAGGGGTTCTACCTTGCTTTGCCAGTGTCGGACTTATGATGACATCGGTAATGAACCTTGTACATAGTTATTATGCAGGAGATGGTAGTCCTGCTAAGTTTCCAAGAATCCAAGGATCCTCATGCATAATGTATGAGGCTATTGTTTAGGGAAAACCCCTCTTTCTGTAGGCAGTACTGTAGCTAGTACTGTAGCTAGATAAAAGGCCAGTCCTAGCAGCCCGTTATGTATGTAGTGTAGGAACAAATATATGTGAAAGGTTAGGATGTTACCAGGACCTATATTGGGGTACCTATATGGAATATACCAGGAGGGCCCCTGGGGGACCGAGGCTAGTTAACTAATGAAAGGAACTCACCAAGCGGGCTTTGGCTTGAAAGTACTGTGCTATTCAGGGAGCTGAAGATAGAGCGGGGAACAATTGACAGGTTAGAGCATGAGAACACCTGGTGGATTGTCTTATGGCCCCTGATGCAGACACTGTCACTGACACACCGCTCATCTCTCTAGCAATAGGGGTGGATTCAGGGAGAGCTAGCATTTAAGGAGGGACAGCAGGAGAAGGGGGCTAAGCGTGCAGGAGATGCTTTAGAACACAATTACCCAGTGTGGGAATGTAGATGCAATTGCATATCAGGGGGAAGGAGGGAGGATGAGGGTGGGGTAAAGGGGTGCATTCAATGTTAGTGGCCGGGAAATAACCATTCTAATAGAAGATGCTATGCAATTTGAGCATGTAAATGAAAGAAGAGATCTCAAACTCTACTCTGAAATCAAACACTGCATGAAATGGTGACTATGTAAACTGTGAGTTGTTTCACCTGTTGCTGACGTATGTTATATGTCAAGAAAATGTTGCTTAAAAATAAATAGTGAAGATGCATGGGGAGTAAGTACTAAAATAGCAATTAAAATGCAAAGAAATAGTTTGCAAGAGATGCTTTGTTTATGACTGAATTAAGGTCCTACGTTGTCTAAAGCAAATGCTTATTGTAATGCAGTTATAATGTTCAGGGATTCTCAGACCTCAGTGCTCTAGAAGTGGGGAGTAATGACCAGGGCCAGCGCTAGGCATGGGCAGTGTGGCCATTTGCCCAAGGCCCTGTAACCAACACCCCAAATGGGCCTAATGACGGTGTGCCACAGTCACGGCTTCTCACCCCGATACTCTTGTGCCCCCACCCCATCTAAATGAGAGTGAGGTGCGCCTTGCTGCTTGGGCCAGGGTAGAGGAGCCCTGCCTCTCCTGGGTCTTAAAGTCAGGTGTAGGCATAGGAGAGGGGATGCAACTCTTCTGGGCCTTGCAGCACAAGACCATGGCTCCCACTCCTGGGGGAGGAGACAGGGGCCCACAAGAGGGGACCTGTCAGGGGCGGTTGGCCCATAAGGGGTGCCAGAGCATCCACCCACCAACACAGGCAGATACAGAAGAAGCTGCTGCTCTCCGCCGCTTTGTGCACCTGAAAAGCACATTTACAAAATCACAAGTATTTAATTTCATCTCTTCTCATTCCCGAGGCCTGTGCTGCTGACAGTGCAAAGTGTGCAAGTCATAAGAACAGGCGAGGGGATACAGCAGGGCTAAAATGGGTTGTGCATGTGTGAAGAGCATTTATTCATTTCAGCCCCTTTCGTGCATTTGCAATCCATAAACATGCTGCGCATGCCCTGTGCAGCTTAAGTGTGTTAACGATGGGAGCCTTCTAGGGCGGTGACAATTTTTTTTCACAGCCGCCCCAAGCGCTATGAGAACACAAGATAAAGCAGGGATGAGGAATTGCTCTACTCTGCATTCTCAGAGGGCGGTCAGTAAGCAGCAATGACCAGAGATGCCTGTGTTGGATGGGTGTGGGGTGGGTGAATTGGCCAACCACACATTTCTCCCAAATTTTGTTAAAACTAAACAAACAAAACAAAACTCCAACCTGTGGGAAGGGATGAAAAACAACTAAAACAAGTCAAGTCCAACAGCTTCGAGAGGCAGTCTGCAGGACAAACGGTGGACTTTTGTAGCTGTGAGCACCCAGGCATCTTGGCACGCATCTATAAATTTAACCTGGTACGTCTGGACACGAACATGGTGATGATGAAGTCTGAATTTCTATGCATCACGCTAGTTGAGTGACAGTACACCTACGTGATGTTGATCAGTCCAACATGCTCCCACTGTGATGCAGTTGATGGTTTACAGTTTAAACTTGATAATTGTGTTGCTTGATCCACTGAAGACATTCTTGTCATGCTGTGACCTTTCAAAGTCTCCATTTCACGAAAATTAAGAGGGAGAGAAATAGGGAGCATTGACAAATAAAAATTAACACTAGGCAGTAACATCATTTTAATTGTGGCTAACCTGCCCCACCAAGAAATAAAAAGGGGAGACCAACCATCTATTAGTGCATTAACCTTGGTCATAATTTCCTTCTTGTTGATTTTAATAGTGTTCTTAATATTATTAGTATAAAGAATTCCTAGACATTTAATGCCTTTTGAACTCCATTTGAATCCAGAGTCTTGAAACATATGTGGGAAGCAATATTTATTTAGCGGTAAAACTTCTGATTTATCTATATTTAGTTTATAACCTGAGACAGCTGAGCGTGTCATTAATAATGAAAAGAATTCCGGCAAGGAGGTAGTGGGGTTAGATACATATAATAAAATTTCGTCTGCATAAGCAGTGTATTTTATATTCACGTTTTTTAACTGAAAACCAGAAAAAATGGAGGATCGTCGAATCGTGTCTAAAAAGGGTTCTAGTGCTAAGATGAATAATAGGGGGGACAGCGGGCAACTCTGCCTGGTACCCCTCTGTAGGGGGAAGTATTTGGATTGTTTATCATTGCCTCAATAGAAGTAGAAGGATTAGAATATAGTAAATTAATGTATTGGATAAAGTGGGGACTAAAACCATGCCACTTCAAAGCATAAAACATAAAATCCCAGTTTACATGATCAAAGGCCTTATCGGCATCGAGTGTTATGGAGAGCTAAGTTTAGCGGCTAAATGTATAATATTAAGAAAAGTTCTTGAATTATCTAAGATGGATCTACCCTTCACAAAACCAGACTGATGCATGACTACTAAGTCTGGAATAACAGAGTTGATCCGTAAGGCCAATAATTTAGCGAAAATCTTGCAATCCGTATTGATTAATGAGATAGGTCTATAATTGCTACACTGAGACAGGTCCTTGTCCTTTTTAGGTATTAGCCATAACATGGCCTGAGGGAAAGAACCCTGTGTACAACTAGCATTCAAAAAATGATTAAAAAGCATTAATAGCTTAGAAATTAAAAGGTGTCTGAAGTGTAAATAAAAGCGTACAGTAAAGCCCGGGTGTTTTATCTTTAGGAAGCTAATTTATGGCAGTTAACTATTCTTGTTCAGATAAAGGTGTATCTAGGTCTATGTTTTTAGTGGGGTCTTTGGGGATTGATTGAAAAAAGAAACAAATTGTTCAATGGAGGAGGATGATTCCGGGGTGTATAGGTTCTTATAATAATCAGTAAAACATTCTAAGATTTATGAATCGCTAATATGTCAGACTCCAGAAAAATCAGTGATGGCAGCAATCTTAGATTTCTGTTTCCTAATTTTCAAATATTTTGCCAAAGATTTACCTGTGAATTGTTCTGTAAACTGTTGGTCCAGTCAAAGGGAGTTATGAAATCTCAATCTGCGAGTGGAGGAGATGGGGTTAGGATAATCAAAATCTACAATAACAGGTGCATGATCAGAACTACGAATTGATCCTGTTTCTGCATGTGTTAAAAATTGAAGTGTATGTTGTGAGAAAAATACATAATCTATTCTAGAGTAGGATTTATGAACAGGAGAAAAAAAGTATGTTCCAATGCATCAGGGTGGAGTACTCTCCATACATCAATCAACCCCCTGTGAGAAATAGTTTTGTGGAAGGTTTATGCATTTGAGATGGAATAAACTTAGTTTGTGACTTACGGTCCACAAATGGGTCCATAAATTGATTACAATCGCCCCCAACTATTATATTTTCGGAGGCATGAGAGGATAACAAAGAAGAAATGTCATTCCAAAAAGTTAGATCTACACCATTTGGCCCATATATATTACAGATCATACATTTTGTATTGTTTATGAGCACTTCTAGGAGAAGCCATCTTCCAGCAACATCTTTATATTCATTTATCAATTGAACATTTAATGATTTATGAAACATTATAAGAACACCATTTTTGTTTTGCACAGCAGGAGAACTAAAAACAGTCCCGACCTATTATCTTCTAATAGCGTTTATGTCTTGTTCCTTATGGTGTGTTTCTTGTAACAGAGCAATTTGACAGTTCAATCTGGACAAGTAGGACAAAACTCTTTGTTTTTTAACCGGATTACGAATACCTTTACCAATCCATGACACCATACGTAAGTTACTCATTAGGAAAATGACAAGAAGAATTTCAAGAATAACATTGTAAAACTTTTAACATTATATCAATAAATAACCGAATAAATGCATGAGCTAATCGAGCGGAACTAATTTGATAACTGACAATCCATGTCCAGACATAGGTAAAAACTGACACAAATAATGTAGAGAATTAAGTAAAGGGGTGAAGAAAATGAGAGGAAAGGAGTAGAATTAGGAATATAAACCTTAACAGATTTACTAAAATCATTCTGATCAACTAAGGAAAGGTATGAGACAACAAGAACCACCATAGGAAAGAAAGAACACACCCAGTGGCCCTTGATCATATCATAAGATTGAGCAGCTACACGGAAGAGGCAGAACGGAAAAATAAATTAAGGAAAATGCAGCATGCATTTTGAAAATTGATAAGCTATGTGACCAGCAATACTGTATTTTTCAACTACCTCTAAAAGATAGAGCTCTTCAGGCAATTTTAGCCTAATCATGCTGAAACACCTGCTGTTTGCCAACATTTGTTTCAAAGCATTCTTCGGAAGGATTAGTACCAATACCCCTGCCTTACACACCACAACAGTATTAGAATATTTCTTTCAGAACCCCTCAGTATTAAGTTAATTCATATGACATTTGTGCTGTAAAATGCCCTATTTTTGGCTTCTTTATTTTAATTTAAAATTGTAATTGCTTGGAAAAAGAACTCCCCTATTCTCCTATAAGAAGCTGGGTTTGTTTGTTTTGCTCCCAGGTTCAATGCTATCTGAGTTAGGTGTGTACACCCCACCAGTTTTAATGCCCACAAGCTTCCACAGGGATCCGTCCTCCCCTAGGGTGGGCATCCATCAAGCATTCTGCAGGTGTGTTCTGCAACTGGGGCTGCTCTCCGGCTGCCCCCCAGAGAGACTGCAAGGATAGGTTTGACACTTGCCCATTTTTTACAAGCTTGACCAGTGTTTTAATGTCCGGGCAGGTATAAAAATGAGGAAAAACACATAAAGCCGGAATGTTTTCTCAGTAGTGAGGTCAGCTAAATAAACTTACTTCTCCTACTTTCTACACTCTCAGAATAATTAAAAAGATTTTGCCCTTTATACCACTTAAACTACGAAAGACATTAGTTACATCGCTAATTCTGTCCAGGATTGATTACTGCAGCAGACTGCTTCTAATTACTCACAAGGTTTTACAAATGCGACAGCTAGACTTCTGTTACAAATCCCCCCAAACTGCCCAGTGTCTCAAGAATTAAGTTTGCTCTGGCTTCCTGTTGAACAGAGAATAACTTTTAAGGCACTGTCCACAATCTTGGCTCAAATGCCTGAATCAGAGTTTCAAACGATATCTCCCTCTCAAAATTCTTCAATTGGGTTCTGCTAATTTATTAACACTACCTAGGTACAAATAAGTACGATGGGGGGATGAGCATACTGCTGGAAGCATCTCAAGCATGGAACACACTACCTCTCACCATAAAAACAGCATCTAGTCTTCTAGCCTTCAGCAAGCGGTAAAGAACTGGCTGTTCAGATCCCGATAACCCTCGCGGACCTTTATTACGCTTAGCCTGAACTGAATAGCATTTAGACGCCTCCCAGCAGTAATGCGCTATAGAAATATTGTTAACATAACAAGACCTTTGTTTCCATCACACTGCAGAATTGCATTAAAAAAAACTCTTTCCAAATTACTGAATGTGTACAGTTCATGTACAGGTATTTACAATTTGATGTGTGTTACGAAAAATGACTTCCTATAGCCTTTCCTTCCACACTTCATGCTCCCCAGCAAGACACATAATTCACTTTACTTCTCTTTCTTTGACTGCAAAGTGAGAGGAGTTTGTAAACACATGCTCCCATGTTTAATAAATAAGCAAGCAAAAGACATATCCTGATATTTGACCTCTGTCTTTGAAGTGCAGGAAATGTGACAAGATAAATATAGATATTAAAGACATTTCTATGATTTGCTTGGGCTTTCCTGACTCACCAATATTGGGCTTGCGACCCACCAATAGGATCCGACCCACAGGGGAAACACTGTTTTAGAAAAAAGATTAGATGGATTTCTCTAGTAAACGATATGCATAAATGCCTCTAATTTTCTTGCGCTTCCTGTTTGTGGTTCGAGACGGGGATGTTGCAGTTCCTGCTCAGTATAAAAAAAGAATTAGAGGCAGTTGAGCTAATAAATTAACAAGGAGAGTTGATCCATAGCCAAGCCAAGACTCTGGCTATGGTCTAAGACCCAATGCAAGAGCGAAGTCCTGAACTTCTTGGCACATAAACTGTGCGGCAAACACCATATAAAATATGATAAAGGCTCTTCAAAATTCAAAAACTGTATTTAACATGCAGCAGCATTTCAACTTAGTACAACATATTATATCACTGCATTAATAGGATCGTTTATTAAAAGTGACAGTTTTAAACATGAACTTAAAAATATTCATGCCCCGCTCAATCCTCTAGCAGTTCTATAAGTGTATTATGAGGTAAGTTAGTTGTCACATGTACCCTGTGTATGATCTAGGGCCAGGTGTACAAAGCTGAAGAATCCCGATTGCCTAATTGCAATTATCTCCGATTCACAAGTAGGAAATCGGTATTCCAAATGTATACATTTTTTTCCCCACAAATAGTGATCTCTAGTAGGTTGCAAATCGACCTATCTCATGAATATTAATGAGGTAGGTAGCAATTTACGATCCATTAGGAGTCTCAGCCATCACAGGGATGGTGGCCTGTTGAGGTCAGTATACCACCTGAGGAAATTCGATTTTCAATCATGATCGCATTCAGCCGCCATTTTGTGCTCTGCCGCCATTTTGTGTTGCCCTCACTCAGGCAGCACGACGAACGAAGTCTTTTCTGCTTTTCCTGCAATATTGTGTCAAAATGGTCTTCTGCCTCTGTTTACGAAGCTGGTGTTAGAGACTGGCCGAGTACATTAATCCCTGTCTGGTTTTCCTAATCCCTGTCTTAACTATCTGTTGGTTCACACTATTCTCTCCTGACTTTATCTTATCTTCTGGCCTTCGCTGTCCTCCGCTCGTATTCTCTTGTTTCACAACTGTCCTCCAAAACACACGAACGTATCTCGCCACCTGCAAGTCAGTTACAGACATGTTAATACCTTAACCTGTGGGAGGGATAGCAAACACCGTTGGAGGAGAGGCTTCTTCGAGTTACTCGATATCTTTGTTTTTCAACCTTTCCTATTGGACATGCTCTGTCTTTAACCCTACCTTATTGGTCCTCTATGTATGTTTTAGGAGTGTTCTTTGTTAATGTATATGTTACCTATGTACTATATAAGATTGTGCGTCACGGAGTGAAGTGGCAGTCACCTGAGAACATACCGTGTGTACTTCTAGGACAACTGTACTAGCTGCAGCTAATAAAATCTGATCTTTTACGCCGACAGAGTGTCCCCGTGTCTCTGTTAGCTGAAGCAGGAGAACCCAGGAGATTAAGGCATACCCTGCGCCGCCAGGTCCAAAAAGGTTCTGGTTCTTCAACTGGCGCCCAACGTTGGGCGGCTTCAGAGGTAGTGGTTCTGCCTGAAGGTCGTGAGGAACCCCGCAAGAAAATTCTGGAGGAATCGTGAGCCACGTCAAGCGACCCCTGTATGTCGAAAGTGGTCCGAAGGTCTTTTGCAGCGCGGTTACTCCTTCCTGACGGCTACTGATGACTGCTGCCCTGACTGCCGCCCTGCCTTGGCCCTCTTTTCGATGATGTATGGTAAGGCGAGACGATAGACGGGGCCTCTGTTGGTGTAAGAAGACATCTTAGTTAAGTATTGGTGGTTCGCTCCCACATTTGGTTCTTTGGTCCTTAGGTTCTTTGGTTCTTTGGTTCTTTGGTTCTTTGGTCCTTAGGTTCTTTGGTTCTTTGGTTCTTTGGTTCTTTGGTTCTTAGGTTCTTTGATTCGGGTATTGCAATAACCGAAGCCGAGGGGTAAGTACATTTGTGCTGTGTTAAGTATTTAACCCCCTTGATGTTTGTGAACAGTCCAGTGAAATCACGAGATGCCTGGTCTGACTAAGTTTGAGAAACTCTGTTGTCTTGGTTGTAATAGGGATTCCCGGCTGGAGGACTCTTGTCCGATTCCTTTGGTTGGAACTCCCACTTATGAGCTCTATTCTAAACATGGTGTTGGCCCCATTGCCTTTAACGAAGCATGGATCCGATACACGAAGAATAATGGTGTTTTAAAATGGCCAGAAAATGGTAGCTTTAAACCTGACATACTAGATAATTTGGAAGCTATTTTATTTAAAAGAAAAGCCCGTCCGGCAATGTTTGACTCTTTCCGCCTTTGGCGTAAGGAAGCCAAACAGAGAAAAATTAAGCAAGAAAAACGAGATAAGAAAGCACAGGTTATGGCCACTATACAAGCTGCTCAGCAATTCAAAGATGATGAAGTTGATAATACCAAGGAAATTTCAGAGAGACAACATCGTATGGCGATAGATAAATGCTATCCGATGTTGCCAGCTTCCCCCTCTGATAGAAGAAAGGATTTAGAAGAGGACTCCTTGATGTCTCACCTATTGAGATTGCCTCCACCCTATGTACAAGGTGCTAATGCACCCCTGTTGTTATAGCCTGTTCAGCTGCCAGTTGCGCCTCCGCTTGCTCCGGCTCTTCCACATTTGCCCCCTCAAGTATTGCCACCTTTGTCAGCTTCGCCTTCGACTCCTTTACCTTCATCTTCTTCGCCTTCCGCTCCTCCGGTAATTACTGATTTCCCTTCAGTTAGTTCGCCTAATACCTTGTCCCCTATTCTTATGTCCAATTCTCCGTCTATGCGTAAACGACTCACAGAAACGGTCTTTGGTCTTTTATCACCATTCTTTGAGGCATTAAATGTGTCTCCGGCTTTTTCTCGAAGACAGTCTCGTAGTCAGTTCCCAGCTTCCGAAGAACGAGAAAGGTTGGACTCTCTCGCTCGCAAATGGATTGAGAAGGGTCCTCGATATAGTGTACCCGACATTATGCCTACCTTCTTACAGTGGAATGCGCCTACACAGAGATATGTTTTCAATGCTATGTGTGATACTCTTATTAAAGGATGGGAGGATATGGACTTAGGTTCGGTTCCTCAGGGTCTGTTAGATATTCAGGCTAATTTTGATAAAGGACTCATTGTGGGTCCTAAGGTTGAGGACACTGTAAAGACACTTGTTTCCTTTAGATCCTTATTTACCTCACGGACTTTTCTTGATTCCGATCCCTCAGTTAGGTTAACCCTGAAAAATTATCCAATGAGAGAGGTTCCTCCGGTATGGAGAGAAGAGGTTCCAGCAGCAGGTGGTAATCCACCTATTCCTGCTCACTTTCAGCGAATATGGGTACATGTCCACTGGAAAAGATCTGAAGTTTTAGCCCTTAAACAGTCTCTACCGGATCCTCGTAAAAACCCTGCAGGTTATTATAAAGAATTGTCACAAACTGTTGAAGCCTGCATCATGAATTTAGCAG
This sequence comes from Triturus cristatus, assembly GCF_964204655.1. Classification (NCBI taxonomy): domain Eukaryota; kingdom Metazoa; phylum Chordata; class Amphibia; order Caudata; family Salamandridae; genus Triturus; species Triturus cristatus. The sequence goes on from NC_140588.1 coordinate 1,015,974,572, forward strand.
ATATCGATATGTTGATGGGGAATGTAGTTCCCCAAGCATTATGGGCTAGGATTCGTAAAGATGAATCATGCCTAAGAATTAGGTGGAGACTGGGATGCTATAATTGCCGCAGATAGAAACCAAGTGGGTGGTGCGAAGCCTGATGCTTTGATTTCAGAACTCCCTGGTAGGATTATTACATTAATGAAAATGATGATGCCTGCCTTGAGAGTTAACTGGGATAAACTAGCCGCGTGTAAGCAGAAGAAAGATGAGAGTGTCTCCGATTTCTTCACTCGTTTTGAGGAGACATTCATTGATCACAGTGGTCAGGACATGACTACGGAGGGTGGACAGCGGTTATTTGTAGATAAGTTCGTATTTAATTTGCTTCCCGAGCTATCGCATAAGTTGAAAGACTCCGAAAGTTCATGGGCTGTTTCTTCTTCAGCTCAGATATTGGCTACTGCTCAATCTTATGAAAATAGAGATAAAGAAGAAAAAGATAAGCAAGAGAAAAAGACTAAAGAATTGAAAACTAAGGCTCTTTTGCAACAGGCTTATCCACCTCGTTATGCTCAGCCCCAGTTTCAACAGCCTCCGCAGTTTCAGAGAGTTTATCAAAAGCCTGAGCCATATATTCCGCGACCTTTGCTAGGTCCTAATCAATGTGCCTATTGTAGAGAGGAAGGTCATTTTAAGAATAGTTGTCCGGTTTTATTGCAGCGAAATGGGACACTATCTGCTCCACGAGGTCGTGCTGGCCTCCAGTCAGCAAACAGAGGTAGAGGTCGAGGTATATTGACCCAAGAACAGCGTTCCCTTCCTCCCTCTAGTTCTGTGAACTACTTTGATCAGTAAAACGCTCGGTCTACACAGTATTACAATGAGGATTATTACATTGAAGACTGAAAGTCTTCATGCTAACTAGGACAGCCATGGACAAAGTAAGGGAGTTGAGTTGATTCCAGTAGATCAGAATGGACTTTATGTTAATGTCACTACAATGGGTGTTTTAGAGCCATTTCTTTTAGATACTGGTGCGATGAGAAGTTCTATCATTCATTCAAAACTCCCTGGGGCACCTTTGTCTGGCTTAACGAATGTATCTGTAGGTTTTTCTGGTGCCCCAGTTCGCAATCCGGTTTCTTGCCCTTTGCCTATTTCAATCGGCCCTTATGATTTAGAAGTTCCGCTTCTCTTAACGAATGGTTGCGGCGAGAATCTATTGGGCTTGGATCTATTGAAAAGATTGCATGCAACGATATATTGTTCTCCTTCTGGTGTATATCTCACTTTAGGACAGAAACTGATTTCTCCAATGTACTTGTCCAAAGATCAATTTCCTCCTGAATTGCTCTCTCTTCCTACAACGCTTTGGGCTACGGGTCCAAATGATGTTGGTTGTCTTGAAATTCCACCATATGTTGTTACTCTCAAGCCCAATGTTGAATTGCCACGTGTTCCTCAGTATAGAATTTCCACTGAAGGTGAAAAAGCGCTTTTGGAAATCATTCATGACTTGATTCAGAAAGATGTAGTTGAGGAAACGAGAGGTAACATATGTAACAGCCCTATTCTTCCTGTTCTTAAACACACTGATCCTTCTCAGCCTCCTGTTTATCGTTTTGTAATTGATCTTCGGGAGGTAAACAAAATTGTTGTACCACAGTTTCCTGTTGTCCCAGATATCACTGCGCTGTTGATGATGATACCTTCCACAGAGGTTTGGTTTTCTGTTATCGATCTGAAAAATGCTTTCTTTAGTATTCCCATTGCCAAAGAAAGTAGGGATATTTTTGGCTTCTCTCTTGGAGGCCGAAGCTTCCGGTTTAAGCGCGCACCTCAAGGCTATTGTGAAAGTCCCTCTATTTACAGTCAAGCTTTGAAATGTCATCTCGATGCTTTCTCTTTGCCGTCTGGTGCTGCTCTCATTTAGTACATGGACGATTTGCTAATCGCTGCTGATTCAGAGGATCTATGCAAGAATGTGACGGTTGCATTGTTGCGACACTTATCCGATCTTAATCATAAGGTTTCACCTTCTAAGCTACAATATGTTCGTCGAGAGTTTACCTACCTGGGTCATCTCTTATCAAAGAAGGGAAGACGATTAACCCCAGAACGTATCCAAGCTATTGCGCAAATGTCTGTGCCATCCACACAAAGAGAGGTACGTGCCTTTCTGGGTATTACTTCCTATTGTAGGCAGTGGATCCCTAACTTCTCCCTGTTGGCCAAGCCTTTGTTGGCACTCACTTTGAAAGATACGCCTCAGCCCCTTCCATGGACTGACGAATGTCAGAGGAGTTTTACTGATTTACGTGCTGCTTTGTGTTCTGCTCCTGTACTAGGTACTCCTGATTACAGTAAGCCTTTTATGCTCTACGTTCATGAAAAAGAAGGTTGTGCGTTGTCAGTCTTAACGCAGCGATTTGGAGATAAACAGCGGCCATGTGCCTATTTTTCGGCTACGTTAGATCCAGTAGCTAAAGCATTGCCTAGTTGTCTTAAAGCGACAGCAGCAGCAGCAATTTCTATTTGACAGTCTGATGGAGTAGTACTAGATAATACTCTCATTGTTATGGTGCCACATGCAGTGGATACTTTGCTAAACAGAACAAAAACACAGCATCTTACGAGTGCTCATTTGACTGGATACGAGCTGACGCTTTTGGCTAGTCACGTGCACATCAAACGATGTAATACTTTAAATCCAGCTACTCTGTTGCCTCTTCCAGAAGAGAAAGGTGTTCAAGAGCAACATGATTGTTTCTTTCGTACTGAGGAAGAGACAAAAGGTAGAATTGACTTAACAGATACGCCATTAGTGAATCCGGATGGAACGCTATGGGTAGATGGTTCTAGTTTTAAGCTTCATAATGGAGAAGTAACTTCAGCCTATGCTGTTACTACCTTGCATACAGTCGTGGAAACAGCACGCATCCGACATAACTCAGCTCAGGCAGCTGAACTGATAGCCTTCATCAGTGCGTGTGTGTTATCCAAAGGAAAAAGAGTGAACGTGTACACCGACAGTCAATATGCTTTTGGTGTAGCGTTCAATTTTGGACGTTTGTGGAAAGAAAGGGGATTCCTTACTTCCCACGGCACTAAGATACAACATGGTCAGTTGGTGACTGATCTTCTTGAGTCACTTGCTTTGCCTACCCAAATAGCAATTGTGAAGTGTAGTGCACACAGGAAGATTACTGACGATGTTGGTCGCGGGAATGCATTTGCGGATGAGGTAGCGAAAAAGACAGCCAGAGATGCTACAAGTCGCATGTATGTTGCAGGCCCTGCAAATTGGGTCAGAGAAAGAGGAATGTATGAGGATACAGTAGAAAGTGTGAAATCAATTCAAGAAGAGGCTACAGAGAAAGAATTGAGTAGGTGGAAAGAAAGTACAGGAATGTTAGATGAGATGGGGTGTTGGGTGGAATTATCCGAGCACCAACGTTGGCTGTTACCAGACGCTTATGTACTACCTGTAGTTACTATGGCGCATGGTCCAGCCCACCTAAGTGCGAAAGGAATATGCAAGCTTCTGGCTCCAGTATGGCAAAATGAGGGAATACCGAAGTGTGCAGACAATGTAGTGAAACATTGCATTGTTTGCTTAATGTATATTCCAGGAAAGGGAACTCCAACTCCAACAGGTCACTTTGCTCCTCCGACCTATCCATTTGAGGTGTTGCAAATCGATTACATTCACATGGAACGATGCAACAATCTCAAATATGTTCTAGTGGTGGTATGTGCCTTTTCCCGATGGATATAGGCTTACCCCCTGAAAGACAATACTGCTCTATCTACAGCCAAAGTACTTTTAAAAGAGATTTTTCCTAGATTCGGTTTGCCGGGCATTGTCTGGAGTGACAATGGGAGCGAATTTGTGGGCCAAGTCATGCAAAAGGTTTGTGCAGGTCTTGGTATAAAACAGAAGTTCCATGCGGCAAACCATCCACAATCAGCGGGTCTAGTGGAGTGCTATAATGGCACCCTCAAACGCAAGCATGTTAAAGTACAGGCTAGTACAGGCCTTAGTTGGCCCGATGCACTACCTTTGGCTCTTTTATCTACCAGAACGGCTGTGCATTCTCGTTTGGGACTTAGCCCTAATGAGGTAGTTTTTGGACACCCAGCTAATATATGGGGAGTCCCTCGCCCTAAAAAGTATTCAGACTTGCCATACCCAATGTTGATTGATTACTTGCATGACCTCACAACTAAATTGCGTGTTCTCCATCAACAGGTTCAGAGCGCTCTGCCAGAGGCCTCCACAGACTCAAGTCATTCCATCCGACCAGGTGACTGGGTTTGTGTGAAGAATTTTCAAAGGACGAAGAATTTGGAGCCTCGCTGGAGGGAGCTCCGTCGGGTCCTCCTAACAACCCGTACAGCAGTGAAGGTTGAACGAAAGAAGAACTGGATTCACGGTGTGCACTGCAAAAAGGTTCCTTTGCCTTTGCCCTTTGATCAGTGGGTCCGTAAGGGTATAAGTGACTCTGAAAACGAGAAGGTTCCCCGATTTGTACCCTTTAGTGATGCACGTTTGACTGGAACATTGTCGGAAAAAGAAAACGACGACATTCTCCAAGAAGCTGTACCATCACATTTTCGTCTGAACACCACAAACCCACGAACATTGTTTCAGGATCAGACTGTACCTGATAAGACCCATTACGATTTGAGACCCAGACTGAAGAAGAAAATTTGAGAATCTCTCTTCTATGTAGTTTCTATCCCGGTTGCAGGGTCACGGTAGGAGTCTTGGTTGTGACCTGAGTAGTGGCAATAGGCCTGCAGGACTTGCAGTGTCATAGGACGGCAGACAATCGAGACCAAGTGATTAAGGAAGATTGCCGTGAGCATCCATTTAGAAGATGGAAACTACATTAGGCGAAAGAGAGCGAAAGAACAAAATGAAGAATAATCATTGTAGAATAGTATACAGTCGTTGTAGTATAACTTTGTGTGTTTTTATATTATTGTGTATTTTATTGGCGCGTATAGGTTGGATTGTTTATGCTATGCAGCAAAAAGTTGTCCCTTCTTCTATTTCTGTGCCTTCTTATTCCACTATCTCTCCGCATCTCTTTCATACACTTCCTCAACATGAACTCGTAAGAAGAATCGAATACTACAACAATTCGTTTATTCAATTATTACACCAACACCAATTAATAATTAATACAACCGATTGTGGGGTGTGTGGATTAATGCCTCATACCACAGAAAAAGGGATGTCATATTTAGTCCTTCCATTCTCTTATGAAGGTTCCGCTTGGGCTTATTTTGTAATTTTCTCTAACGCCTATCAAAGCTGATTCAAACGACCTGTCAGTTCTTATATTGGTGGACCAGATTTCAGTCATAGTTCATTGATAAAGGGAATGGTAGCTATGGCTAAAATCATGGAAAATAGCAAAATTGCTATCGATGAGAGAAAAGCATATTCAAATTGGAATGTCACTCATTACATCACAAGTCTTAGTGATAAGGTTAAACAAGGAAAATCTCCACCGATTTGAACTGTACCTCATCAAGGCAATTTCTGTTTGCAAATCAATGGCCAAACTACTAACCCCGAACAGAGAAAAAGCTTTTGTTCCCATACTTACATCCACTCCTCTCAGAATTCGCCGCCATTAGTGCCATCTCAGGGCACATATTTCATCTGTCATGATAAAGCCTACACGTGGTTACCGACTGGTTTTTCTGGTACTTGCTATATAGCTTTTCTTCTTCCCCCTACATACACTGCTTCTCCAAATTTTCATAAAAACAGATATGGCAGAGGAATTATTGATTCCAAAGACACAGCAGGTCAAGAGGGAGGAGACTTCCTAAAGGGATTTCTTCCTTTTTGGGGTCCCATGGCAAACAGCAGGAATATGAGGCAACTGGTTTGTGTCGTAGAAACTACTATAGACATCACTGTAGGAGCTTTAAGTAATATTACAGCCGAACTACAGGCGGATCGTCTTATGACTTTACAGAACCGAGTTGCCCTAGATGTTATTCTTGCAGATCGTGGTGGAGTCTGTAAATTGATCAAATCGAGTTGCTGTATTTATATACCTGATGACGCTCCGACAGTATACCAGGCCATCTCTAAATTACATGTAATCTCTGAGTCTATTCATCAGGACGAAGGAGATTGGTCATTATTGGGATGGTTTTGGGGACTACTGTCCAAATGGGGTTGGAAAGTGCTAACATTCCTTGGTATAGTTTTAGCCATCGTATTTTCTTGTTGTCTTTGTTTGCACTGTGGTCCCGCCATCTGCGACCTTTGTGCTACTGTGTGCATCCTAAAACCCAAGGCACAAAGAACAGAGAATATTAGAATGATGTTACAGCAACAGCTTGATGACCTCATGGCCATCAACATTGACTCATGAGTCTATGTATCTTGCCTGAGTTCTGGCAAAAGGAGGGTCTGAGGAAATTCGATTTTCAATCACGATCGCATTGAGCTGCCATTTTGTGCTCTGCCGCCATTTTGTGTTGCCCTCACTCAGGCAGCACGACGAACGAAGTCTTTTCTGCTTTTCCTGCAATATTGTGTCAAAATAGCCTTGTGCCTCTGTTTACGAAGCTGATGTTAGAGACTGGCCGAGTACACTAATCCCTGTCTGGTTTTCCTAATCCCTGTCTTAACTATCTGTTGGTTCACACTATTCTCTCCTGACTTTATCTTATCTTCTGGCCTTCGCTGTCCTCCGCTCGTATTCTCTTGTTTCACAACTGTCCTCCAAAACACACGAACGTATATCGCCACCTGCAAGTCAGTTACAGACATGTTAATACCTTAACCTGTGGGAGGGATAGCAAACACCGTTGGAGGAGAGGCTTCTTCGAGTTACTCGATATCTTTGTTTTTCAACCTTTCCTATTGGACATGTTCTGTCTTTAACCCTACCTTATTGGTCCTCTATGTATGTTTTAGGTGTGTTCTTTGTTAATGTATATGTTACCTATGTACTATATAAGATTGTGCACCACGGATTGAAGTGGCAGTCTCCTGAGAACATACTGTGTGTACTTCTAGGACAACTGTACTAGCTGCAGCTAATAAAATCTGATCTTTTACGCCGACAGAGTGTCCCCGTGTCTCTGTTAGCTGAAGCAGGAGAACCCAGGAGATTAAGGCGTACCCTGCGCCGCCAGGTCCAAAAAGGTTCATGTCTGTGATTGCTTTTTATTAAGGCAATCTTTTTTCTTTTTAAACACATCCAGTTTCCTTAATGGAAAACAGGATGTGTTTAAAAAGAAAAAAAATTTACATTGAATTTTCATTTTGTAAGATTAGGCAGCGGTCAGTGGGACCACTGCCTACTCTTAGTTTTCTTTTTTTTATATATTCTCAAAGATGAGGGGTCCCATGGGAACCTCTTCCCATTTGCAAATGGATTATCACCACTTTTAAAATGGAGGTAAAGTATTACTATTTTGTTACTGGAATTCAGTCGCAAAACAGTAATAAATACCATACAGATTTGGTATGTGGAAGGGAACCAAAACACGCCCCTTTCAACTACTGAATTGCAAATGCAAATTGCAATTCATAACAAGTTGCCGAATCACATTTTGCACATTTGAAAAAGTATTTTTCTGGTTGTAAATGAACCGATTTGTAGAATCGGGCCATTTGTGACCGGAAAAAAGCTTGGTACATTTGGCCCATAGATTCTTAAATAGAGCAAGCTTGTCATCCATTAAAGCAGACACAAAGGAGGTTTTCATATAGCACACACCCTGAACTCACGTATTTGAAAGTGCTGTCAAATCCAAGAAGGAAGAAAAAGGAAGCAGGGTGAAATACTATATTGGCCTAGGATCACTCAATTTTGTCAAGCCTGGAAAAAACCTAGTTTTTCTGATTTTACATTGTGCCATTCAGTCACTGGATGAGTAAATATTTCTCTCTTCTGTTTAATCAAAGGATGATGCTTTTTAAAAATTCTTGGCACCATAGGTTTGAGAGTGGGTGGCACGCTCGGCTTGTTTTCGACCTGAGGGTCTAAGAGGACCGCAAGATGAGCCAGGCATGTGATTTGAGCTTGGCTAGAGTTTTCACTGGCACACCACCCTCAAAACAGAGTGCATGGCAGGAGAAGCCATAATTCCCTCACTTGTCTTCATTTTATGAGCGCTGTCTCTCCAGACATATGTAATCATGCCAAGCTCCTCTTTTACGGCTCATAAAGGGCTGTACAGAACTTTCATTATCAGCCAGAGATCATTAAAGCAGCTCCAGAATACAATCTGAAGTGCTTTCTTTCAGCCATGGCCCATGCAGGTAAGAGCAGTGGGGCCAGTGGTGGGCGGATTTTGATGGACGATGACGAGGGAAAATGTAATATTTATTTAATTTTCCCTCGCCATAGTCTGTCGAAATCCCCCCACCGGGCCCCACAGCTCTTACCTGCACAGAGCACAGCTGCTTTCTTCTTATATTTACTTACAGATCTGTAAAGTTGAGTCTCTTATCAATAATCACCCCCCCAGCCTTTTCCAGCGGGGGGGAAGGGCCATGATAGCTATCCAGACTGTTGGACCCAAGAAAGATGACTGTGGTCCAAAAAATAGGACTTCTATTTTTCCTGCATTTAATTTAAGGCAATTACTGTCCATCCAGTTATGGATAGCCAGCATACAGTCATGAAATCTAGACTATCCCTATATCATTCTTCTCAATAGAGACGACAATTTGAGTATCGTCAGCATCGGATGTCAGAGAGAACCCAAAGCTTCTTATCAAATTCCCTAATGGAGCAACATAGATATTAAAAAGGTCAGGGCTCAGTGATGACCCTGGCAGCACTCCACATGGAAGGGAAACAGATTGAGAGACAAAGTTCTCCAGTTTTACTATTTGCTTCCGATGTGTTAAATAGGATTTTAGCAAGTCCCATGCTAGCTCAGTGAGCTAGCCGTGCTAACAGTAATTCATGCCTAACTGTATCAAAGGCAGCCGAGAGATCATGCAGAATGAGGGCTGCCCCTTTTCCTTGATCTAGAGTCTGCCCAACCTGTTCGGTTGCCTTGATCAAGGCTGTCTCAGTGCTATGGCCTTTCCGAAAGCCGAATTGGGTTTTTATCCAGCAATTTGTTTGATTCAATGAAAGTCACCAGCTGATCATTCAGAAAGTTTTCAGCTATTTTGGCTCTCAGTGGAAGACAGAAGATTGGATGATAGTTTGTTGGATCCTTTTGGTTCAAAGAGGCTTTTTCTAGGGGAGGGTCAGTACTGCTTTCTTCCAATATTTGATCAGAACAAATCAAGACACTGTACTTGATTGCACACAAGTCATAAATCATCACTGAAAACCGATTTCCACACATTATCATGCACATGCAATATAGTTTTATCAGCAAAGCTTTACATCTGTGCACATTTTCTGATCATTTCAATGGAAACTGGGCTGTCTGTTAATAACAATGCGCTACCAAATGATGCTTTAGTTACCTAAAAAAAATCGCCCTCTTTATAGCCATTAAAGCTAAGTGGGTACAAATGTTTGTTGTACTAAAGAATGGGTCGTGGTTCTGAAAAGTTTGGGAAGCACTGATCTAAAATATGTTGTCACTCACCTTGGAGCACATTCTGCTTCTTACTTTCAAGAGAAGCCAGTGAAGCGTCAGCACTTCCAGAGTCCGTCGTGCCGACACCTCGTGGCACTTTATCACTGTGCTGTGCACTGCTGCACCAGTGCCGCAGCAGCAGGTACCTGTACCTGCCCAGGCAGGGAAGCGGCAGACAGCCTGCTCAACAGATTATAACACGTGTATATCTCCCGGTTTGCAGGAAAAAGGCTTAACTCGCTCTGGGGGGCTGTGGATGTTCACCGGGTGGATGCCATAAGAATTGATCTCTTTCGTTGTTTACCTTCTTGTTTCTGCTCTGGGCTAAATAAAACACAGAAAAAAAAGGAAGAACCATTCATAATAAGAATGTATTCTGACATGGTACTTCATAACGCGCTTCTGCCATTCCTAAGCGATGTGAATTACAGGGGCTGGATTATGTTCAGCTGTGCTGGCTCAGAGCAGAGCGCCCCCTCTTTTGGGGCTCATATACAATATTTTGCTGTGGGGCAGCGCCGCAGGCTTTCCTGCTGTGTTGCCCTAGGCAAAAGAAAAGGATAGGAATGCGCTGTATCTATCATGGTGCAAGGGTATCTGCGTTGTGAGAATGATTGTTTTTGTGCAGGAAAGCACCTCAATGGAGGCAATTTCTTTCTTGTATGTGTGATGTTGAATGTAGCACACATAGAAAGAGGCAAAAATGAGGAGAAATAAAATTATTTCTCCTCATTGTGCCTCTACTACGCCATCCCTGGAGAGGCGTAGCCTTTTGATGCATTCCCAGGTTTACAGAACATTGTAAATCTGGGAATGTGTCAAATGTCATGGGTGATATGTAGGAATGCCCACCGTAACGCCCATGGCATGCCTCCCCATTGCTGTGTGACGCAACACAGCTACTTGTGCTGCACTTCCTCACACCATATCTACAAGGCCATGAAAAGCATCAGCACATCAATAAAAGTTACGTTCCAGGGGTGCACAGGGGCTTGGAAATGAGGCTCTTGGTCTGGCTTAACCGTGTGAAGATCTTTTACCATCACTCCCAGTTTTTCTAAATATATATAAGTGGGTTTTGAATTACCCTAGAGGAGTGTTGCACTCCCACCTCATTCTGTTGGTTGTTAAGTCATTCATCCTCCTTTAGAGTTCTTGCTCTTACTACTCAAAGGTTGTTGGAGCTGGCCTCGTGGCGTGGTCCTGTTCCCCCTCGCTAAGCCGCACGAGGTCCCCTGCACCTCGGGGCTCCTCCATTTTGAATTGTACGTGACTCTGCGCACCAGCCTACGTGACCCCGCTCAACCCGGCCTCGGTCCCAGCAAGCCCCGACATCAAGGCACCAACCCCTGGCCAGGGGGTACCACATGAACACTTCCCCACTCCCGGCGGAGGGCAGTATCGATGGGACCCCCAACCGTCCTCCCACACCTAGGTGCGATCCTGGGCCTGGCGCCTCTCCTGCTGGGCGTCTGGCCGCTCCCGACCCGGCCTCTCTGCCCCCCCGGGCGCAAGGGTCCGGACATCAAAGGGCTCCAGACCTATATCTGGGGCGACCCTGCAACAGGACAGCAGTTGTATCCCGGAGTCAAGAGCCCTGCTGATCGGATCGCGGCTGACCCTGCGGAGGAAGACTCATCCTGGAACCACGCTCTGGGCCCTGCTGACTACGTCGCGGCTCCACCGTGCTTAAAGACCTTCACGAACCTTTGGGGCCCTGCTGACGCTGTCGCGGCCCGACCTTGTTGAACTTGCCATCAGAGCCCTGCTGACCTCGTCGCGGCTTGACCGAAGCGGACCTACCACCGGAGCCCTGCTGACTGTGTCGCGGCTCAACCCAAGCGGAACTACCACCCGAGCCCTGCAGACACCGTCGCGGCTCTCCACGTCCGAGCTGCTTTGAGACCAGCACCTGCCGCTCCGATCCCCGGAGCCACCTTCGGCCTAACGCAAGGTCTGGTGCAGAGCTTCCCAGTACCAGGCTGGTACTAAGACTGTCCCGCTACCCTGTCCCTACAAAGACATTGAGACTCTTTCTGGATCTCTCGATCCCCCTGTAAATATTTAGAATGTGCTACTATTGATAAAGTACCTAGATAAGTAACTGATACGGAGTCCTGTGTGGTGGTGTTACTGGGCCTAGTACGATCATAGGAGAAAGACCTCTCCTAGGAGGCTTCTCAGCGGCGCTTGGCTATAACTTTGCGGTAGGAAGGTGCCCCGGAGTGATCCCCCTGACTCCCCGGTGGGCCTCCCTCCAACAAAGGTTTACTAAATCATGATGCATTCAATTTGTGTTTTGTTTTTTAGAATGAAATACACTTTTCTTTAATTAATAAATCACAACTCAAAATGCAAGCCAGTCATACTGGCTTTGCAAAAGCTTGTTTTATCTCAGACCTACCAATAAGTCAATGCTTCTTGAGTTAATGTGTAAACTGCAGAAAGCACAGCTCCAAAACAGAGAAAAACTATCAATGTTGACTGTTACATACACTTTAGACTAAACTAAATAAAGGAGTTCGGCTCTGACCTGAGCTAACGCACCTCTTCATGATTAGGACAGGTGATAATTACTAGAACCTAACTTATTTTGCTGACCTTGGAAAGATGAAATACTGTGTTCGCCTAACTGAGTTTCAAAGCAATCAGATATGCCGGGTAGCCAGTTCTAAGAGTTTCAAAGTCACTGCTTGTAGATCATGGGAAAACGGTGAAGGTTTATTCAGCTGAGCCATTTTGCATCTGTTCAGTTTATTTATTTTTATTTTCATGCTTTATTGGCAGACAAATGTAATTGTGTCACAATAGCATTTATTAAATTTGTTTTAAACCAATGGCTTCTCTACTTTACAAAATTACAATACAAATGATTTGCCAGCCACGCGGGTGCTAACATTGGATTTGATGGTAGAAATTATGCTGCTTCCTGGGCGCCTTAGCAATTCCTTCACCACACTGCTTAAAAGATTTTTAGGTCAAGTATTGTCAGCGGGCATGCTCTGTATTCTAGACATGCTGTTTTCATTATGTGGGCTTTAATTCTGCACCTTGCTGCTGATTTGTTAAGGAAAGCATCACTCGCCAAATCTTGCTTATATGTCCCGCCTTTTCGTGTCTTGCTCCACCCCTGTAGTATAGGCCTTTTACGTGTAACCTTTAGCTTAACTGTATGTCACTTTCAGATTGCGCACTCATTTTATTGTTGCAGAGTGTCCGGAAAGTTCCACCACCCCTCCCGGTTGCTGCTTTACCATCCACACACCCCCCTCTGTCGCTGCTGCTTGTGTTTCACTGTAGGAATTTGACCAGAGCGCTCGGGCTGCAGCTGGGCTGTAAATCATGTTCTTCTCTCATTACATTTGCTGTGCAGGAGGGCCCTTGCTTCCCACACCCGCAGTGCCCTCATTGCTCTCTCCTCTCTCTGCTCTTACCATGTTAGAGTTTGTAGGTCGAGGCTCCGCCAGGGCCCAATGAGGCGGGACCTGTTGTTGAAGGGCATTCCTGCTGTGGCACGTGCCCCGCAAGTATTAAGTAGGAAGGCTTGAGGTGGGGCAAAACATGCAAACGTTCCGGGCTCTCATTCTCTTCTTGAACTACAACTTTCATTTATTTCTGGGTAGACCTTCACTAGACCCCGTTTGCACCTGGGGCCTTTCCCTGCACGCACTGGTACATTAGAAGTTATGAGTGTCATCTCGTCCTTCTCGGGCTTGTTTCCATGCAATGCTTATATGCGCCCCCCAGCAGTAAAAGACTAGTGTATTCGCCCGTCCTCCCCGTTAACTCCCCCCTGTAATCCAGAAAGTGTTCATGTCTGTCACTTGTGTGGGATGGTCTCGTTTTTATTGCCATTCTTTGCATATAGAACAGTGCTGTTTGGGGGTGAGGGGACATATTTGCATAGTGTTTTAGTGTTAGCATTTGATCAGAGCGCTCAATGTTTTCAGTTGCTCCAGGGGCCAGGCACGCTTACCTTAGGGCATTGGTGCACCTGAAGAGGATCCTCCATCACTACTCGTCTAGCCTCCACACCCGATCCAGCCTGTCGTGTTGTTGGAGTGACTCACTCAGAGACTGGTAGGTGCTTATCTCTTTTTTTATTCTTTGCTTATCTCTGTGCCCACATGCACGTCCGTGCCCTCTGCCCTCGTGTGCAGTAATGTCCTCCCCACTGCCTGACCGGAAGTGGTGTCCGGTCTCTGTCCCCTCCCCTTGGTCGAGTGCAGGGTCCTAGTGCCCCTGACCCAGGTCACTACATCTCCCCCTTTGTCACGAGAAAGAATGTGATGAGAGAGGGAGAGATCTATGTATGTGTTGAGAAGAAAAGAGAAAGGGAGAGAGAGAGAGAGATAGAGATAGAGAGAAAATGAGAAAAATGGAGAGACATGTATTCATCCCCATCACTATATTTCTTCGATCAGTCTTTTTGTCCTTTTGCTCACTCTTCTTGGACAGGTCCCTTCTTTTTCTTCCTGTGATCCCTCTTCTTGTCCTTCACACCTGTCCGTACCTCTTCCTTCATTGTCTATTGCTCTGTTTCTCTCCTGTGTGCCGATGTTCTCTGCCGCAGTGTCCTCTCCGTCTTGATCTATGGTCTTCACTCCTTTGAAGTGAGAACTGTTTCTTGTTATTCGGTAGGGGCCCGACTCCGCCGTGATCATTGTCCCTTTGACTTCTGTTATGGTTAGCTGGTCCTTTGAAAATGGACTTTCAGACTTTCTCCGTTGTCATGATGCACCACCACTTGGTCGCCTTGCTTGAGGTGCACCAGAGTGTCATGTCGCCTGGCGTCCGCCTATGCTTTCATCTTCTCTTTTGCCTCCTGATCCTTGACAGCAATGCTGTCTTTTGTGTCTCGGGTGATCCCCAGACTGCAAATATTTCATCCAGTATTGGCAATGTCGCAGTTGCTGATGTCGAGGAGATGTGGCGTACTATGGGGAACCATAAGTATTCATCAATGATCACGAGCAGATAGTTACCCGTGTCTAGTGGCCCATAGAAGTCTGCTGCTAACGTTGTCCACACTGCCTTTGGAAGTTCTGACATTTGTAGTGGTTCCGGCTTTGCTGGCCGTCCTGTCGTTTGGCAGATGTGACAGCTCATGATGGTGTCTTCCACCATCCTGTCTAGAACAGGGAACCATACTTTCTCCCGTAGCATCTTCATTGTTGCGACCATGCCTCTGTGTGACTCATGTGCTAAACTAACAGTCCGTCGACGGAGGCCACTTGGTATTACTATCCTTGTTCCTCTCATTAGTATACCATTTTCAGTCTCTGATAGTTCTTCATGTATCTTTTTGAATGCTAGAAGTTCCGCCTTGTTTACTCTACCTTTCATTGCCCAGTTGTTGTGGATGTATCTCCATCTCTGCTGTCTTGTTGTTGCTTTCACCGCTTGCATTGTGTAATCCTTTGCTGTCTGCTGCTCTAGTTCAGCCAGTGTTATTGGCGCCGGCGTGTTCTGTCTTAGTACAAAGTAGAGATATTCTTCTGCCATTGAGGTCTTCTCTGGTGCCTGTGGTAAGGGGTGTCGAGACAAGTAGTCATCCGGGTTGTGTTCTTTGCCCGGCTTGTGCACTTTCTTGAAGTCATAGTCCATCAGTCTTATGCCCCAGCGCTCAATGCGAGGCGGCATCTTTGCATTCGGATTGCCATATATTGTCACCAGTGCCTGATGGTCAGTTACGATAGTGAATTGTTTTCCGTAAATGAAGATGTGATCGTGTTCACACGCCCATACCACTGCTAAGCTCTCCTTTTCTGGTTGGGAGTATGCCCTTTCAACGTCCGAAAGACTTTTGCTTGCATATGCAGCAATTATTCTTGGTGAGAGTCTACCTGGCAAGTGTTGTGCTAGGATTGCCCCTAGTCTGACTGGGCTGGCGTCTACGGTCAGCTCGGTGCATAGCAACGGATCGAAATAGACAAGATGATCTACGGCCATCACGGCATAGCTGATGGCCTCAAATGCCCAACTGCACTCTTGTGACCAGATGAACTTCTGACCCTGTTTTGTTAGGTCCCGCAGTGGTGTGCTCACCGTGGCGAAATCCTTTATGTAGCGTGCACAGTAGCTGGCAAGACCAAGAAATGACCTCACTTCTGCAACATCCATTGGAGGACTCGCCTTTTTCAATGTCTCTACGTTTCTGGGGTCCGGCCTCATTCCTTTCTTGGAGAAGATGTGCCCAAAGAATACCAGTTCACTTCTTCCCAGCTCACATTTTTCTATGTTTAGTGTTAGTCCTGCTTTTTCCAGCTGCAGGCATACTTCACTTAGGGCACTGTCATGTGCTTCATCGGACCGACCAAACACCAGGATGTCATCACTGTAGTTTAAACTGTTCACCAGCCTTATTACCTGCCTTATCCTTTCCTGAAATATCTCCGCAGCGGAAGATATGCCGAAACTCAGTTGCTTGTAGCGGAACAGGCCCATGTGCGTGTAGAATGTGGTAATGTACCTTGATTGCTCGTCAAGCTCCAGTTGATGGTACCCTTTGCACAGGTTCCAGCATCGAGAATTGGCAGGCACCAGTGAGACAGCTTATCATGTCATTTGGCTGTGACTCAGGGTGTCGTTCTCTCTCAATGGCTGTATTTTGTATCCTAATGTCCACGCATAGGCGAATCTTTGAGGTATTCTTTTTTGGAACTACCACTGTTGGAGATACCCAGGGAGTTGGTCCTTCCGCAGGCTCAATGATGTTCTGTGCCAGTAGACTTTGTATTTCTTCTTCGAGCTGAGGTTGTAGGTGTATGGGCACTCGTCGGTGATGCTGAGCCACAGGTTTGATTACCTTATTGATGTGCAATGTGATTTGTTTCCCTTTTAGTTTTCCTAGGCCTTGTATTATGGCTGGATGTTCTTGTAAAATGTTCAGTTTCTCTGACATGTGGTATGTCATTGCCAGGAGGCCCATTACCTGCGCTGTGACATTGCTCAGCAGGCATGGTGCTGGGATGGCTCCCCGTAGCACATGTATCTCTTCTCTGCATGACCTGTCAGTGTCTCTGTGAACGTCCCCAAGTTTTCCACTGGCTTCTTCGAGCCCCAGGTGAAAACATCGACTGTAGATGGTGATAGTGGCGGTCTTATCTTCATCTTCTCGTACTCCGACGTGCACATTATGTTGCACGTGGCCCCACTATCAAGCACAAAATGTGTACTGTGGCATCCTACTTCAATCTCCACTGTTGCTGTTTTCTTGATCTGATGCTTCTCCACAGTGTTAATGTGCTCTGGCCTTCATTCTTCCGTAGGTGTATCCAACATCAGATACAGTCTGACGCAACTGTTCCTTCTGATTCATTTGAGGAGCTGCGAATTGCCGTCTCCATGTGCCTGGCATATATGCTCGGTACTGCTCATGGTCTTGACGGTCTTCCTCGCTCACTTTTAAACTCTCTGCTCATGCAAGCGCTTGCAAAGTAATTGTCTCGGTTGCACTTCCTGCCTTTCTGGCCCATTGCCAGGCATTCACCGACGTGTGGGAATTCAAGACCGCACCTGTAGCAAGTTCTTTCCTGCCTTTTCGTTGGTGGTGGCAGTGTGCTGTCCTTCTTCATGTTGTTTCCTGTTACGCGGTTTGCTTGTTCCTCCCTTCTATCTTCCCCTACCTCCATCTGTTTGGCATGCGTCGTTGCTCTTGCTTCTGCCTGGGCCATTGTCAGTATTTTCTCAAGCGTCGTTGGATCCTTCAAGATACGTGCGTGGAACTCCACAGACTGGCAACCTTCGATGATGCGCAGTCGTATCACTTGTTCGTTGTCGAACTTGTCAAACTCGCAATATGTTACTAGTTTTCGCAGTCTAGTTACGAAGTCGTCAAGGGACTCCTCTGCTCGTTGACACGCAGTGTTGAATGTGTACTTCTCGAAGTCGATGTTTCTTTGTGGGTCAAACTTCTCTGTGAGGCACTGTATCAGTCCCTTCTATGTCGCTATTTGATCGCTGGGGAATGTAGTGAGCAGGTCCTCATCTTCATCCCCCACGGAATGTAAAAAGAGATCAACATGTTTGGCCTCGGCGATGTCTGTGGCGCACATGTAGCGTTCGAATTGCCGAATCCATCGTTCCCACCTGATGCCTGTCTGTGGTTCTGATAGGCTGAATGGTAGTGGTCTGCGAGATATTGTCTGCCCGCTGGCCTTGTCGCTTTCGTTGGTCATCTTCCTTCTTTGCTTTCTGTTTCCGTCCTCTTCTTGTTGTATTTTGTTCTTTATTTCCTCTTTGTGTTGCAATGTCCCTTTATTTCCTTCTTTTCCTATGGCTTTTTGTTAATGCCTGACTGAAAAATGGCCACCTGGCCCTCTCCAGCCTCTCATTGGCTGGCCGGCTGACTCTAAGATGGCCACCGGGAATTCTGTGGGCGAGATTTGCTATATGTTGACTTGCCTGACTTTAAAATGGCTTCCGCATGTTTCTCAGCTCTCCATTGGCTGTCCTGCCTGACTCCAAGATGGCCGCCGAGGTGTCACGAGATTTCGGGTTAAATCTCAACGCGGGACGCTCGGGGCTTTTCTTCAGTCAGCAGGCGGCTTTCTCCACGATCGGGTGCCTTTTTGTATTTTCCTCACCTCACTCTCCTTGATGCGGCCGGGGTGGGCTCCTGATGTCGCTGTCGACGCTGCACACGGACCAGGGTGGGCTCCTGGCTAAGTCTAACTCGCAATCAGGGTGGGCTCCCGATTTCGCATCCTCTTTCTTTGTGGCCCGATGAACCAGGGTAGGCTCCTGGTTTCGTTTGTCTTCTGTGGTCGGCTGTACTCCCGACATCATCTTGTCGATCGGCGGACCAGGGTGGGCTCCTGGCTCCGTGTGGACGTGGTGGGTAAGGCACGTGCTTTGTTGCTTCTAGTGGTTACTCCTGATCCCACCCTCGTCGCCAATTGTCATGTTGTTTGAGTGACTCACTCAGAGACTGGTAGGTGCTTATCTCTTTCTTTATTCTTTGCTTATCTCTGTGCCCACATGCACATCCTAGTGCCCCAGACCCAGGTCACTACACAGCCATGCCTCAGCTTCCCTTCACACTGTGTTGAACTAGATGATGTGCTGGCTGTAAATTCCATCACCAGTTTATCTGCTGCAGGCTTGCACCCAAACCTTTGCCCCTCTCTGTAACCCCTTCCCACAACGCTGGTTGCCCACCACCACCACCCCTCCTAGGCTTGACAGTTCCAAATCCCCCCTTTGCTTTTTGATTTATTTTATTGCACTTTGCATTGTTTTTCTGTTTAGTCACTCAGATTGGCCCAGTGTAGCCCCTTCCCCCGTCGCTGTAACCCCCTCTCACAACACTGCTTGTTATTAGACTGTTTTAATTTTGCACAGACTTTTTCTCTTTACATAGATTGGAGTGCCTTTTTATGCACCGTCTCACGTGAAACACTCAGGGCACGACTGCTGAGGACTTCACCCACCCCAACCCTCACCCAATGGTACTCCATGATATATCCAGCTTGCCCATGCTGCCTATAGACGGGAACACATTGACCCCTGATGTGCGTTCCCTGCCAAAGGTTTAAAACACACAAACTTATTTTCTGGGAACCGCCCTTATGATCTCACAGAGCTTTAGTTCACATTCAAATGTAGGTCAGATCAGGAAAGCCAGGCGGCTTCACATTTTTCAAACACCGAAAGTTGTGCTTCGCTTAAATCGGCGAAGCTTCATACTTTTGATTCCAATACTGCTGAATTTAGCTAACCACAGTTTCAAACAGAATCCTAGAAGTAAGGGGTATGCACGTGTGTGTTTAAAAAAAGGTTTCTGTTTTGGGCTTTCCCCTTTTACTACAAGATGAACATTAAAGGTAGCATTTAATCCATGTTTTAGAGTACAGGTGTGGCAGGTCGTTTAAGCTCATTGTCACCATCATGTCGCTCGATACACCACAATTAATTTAGCACAATGGCAATCTCCTGACTGTGCCTTATCACTAACCTTTCCTTTGGCTTGTCTCTTTACAACAGGCACATTTGCTCACAGCACCATGCATAATTTAAAAATTGCTGGATATATTTTTTTCTCCAAGATTAATGCTAACTCACATTTCTTGTCACCCTTTTGGGCTGGTTGTTGTAGAGAGCTCAGGGGACAGTAGCGAGCCTTTAAATGTATTGGATCTAGAACGGAGGCTTGCAGGGCTGGAGGGAGGTAGGCTGTGTACTAATGGAGGGGTCATGTGGGCGGGGCAGTTCACCATAGCAAAGGCGCGAGGAAGAATGTGGAGCTTGGAGTTGTCACTTATGAGGTGTCTCAGACAGGCCTTGTTCTATGTTTGCATGAGCACAGCAATTAGGACATCGTCAATGCCTCCACTCCCAATACCAATTCAGTTGGGGGCAGTGGCAGGCTTGAGTTAGTCTGATGCAAGTGTTTGTGTGCAAGGGGAACATGTTTTGTTTCCTTCAATGGGTGCTAGTGTGTCATTGGTTTTCCCAACACCGCCATAACTGGGGAATTTTTTTAATCAGCTTTGTTAGTTATAAAGTCTGTCATAAGGCTGATGCTGAGGATGTCAAACTTTCAAGGTTTATTGACAGCAATTTGATATCAAAATTGTGTTTTTATTGGGACACGAGCCTTGGCCCGGATTGTATTGACTTATTTAACTGTTGACATTTCACGGATTCGTAGGGTCTAGAGTGGGTGACCGTCCTCGAGTTTTAGTCCGAATTAATTTTTTCTATAGTTTTATATATAGATTTACTCAAAATTAGGTACTCCTTCCTGCTGGTGTCTGTGTGTGTAAAATGACTAACTTTATTGCTCCTGGTTGCTTGCCTCTGTTTACCTTCCTGTACATCCTCGTACTGGGTACAGGTCCACCTCCCAACCCCCCAAGTGTCCCTCCCACTAATCCCTCTCTCTCTCTCTCATACTCTCTCACACCACTCTCTCACGCACTGATCCAGAATTTCTCATATGGTTTACATCGAGTCTTCCAGCACAGTTGCTTTACCATACCTTTTTAAAAATTCTGAATCTTGAACACACACTCCCCTCTTCGTCATTTGGTGTCTTCTGTGCACACAAAGCACAGCCTCTCTAAGCTCTCCCCCGTTATTTCTCTCTTTCTCACACACTGTTTTGCTGTCTGAAGTTCATTAACCACTTCATGCACAAACTGACCTATCCCTCCCAATCTTCCTTTCTATCTATTCTATACAGGTCTCACCTCTATCTATTCTCCATGCCACATATTTCTACCGCACAAATACACCACACACCACACAATTCAAACCCACACAATTCCATAACTAGCAATTCCAATTCAAACCACATATTTCCACTACAAACAACATACATGTACTCCACTATAAACAGAAAAACATAAGTATAAAACATTGTCATTTATAGCTCCAACAGCTCTAAAATTTCACAAATACGAGACCCATTGCATTGCAAATGCTTGGTTGGGGTCTGAATGGCGAAACATTGTTTTTCTCCACTATATAAGGACATTCGTATATGAAGTGCAGTAGAGGCCCCTGCACTGTTGTCTCACACTTGTATAGACTATAGTGTCATGACGTGTGCCACCAGCAATTTGTCTTGCTTTGATCTACCCAGACGGCATTAGCAGATGTCTCTCCTAAGGCCAGGTGCATCTCATGATAGTGCAAAAAATAGTCACAATAACATTTTTATGCTCTTGCTTGTATTTTAGGTCGGGCTTTTGATACAGCTTTAGTGGTCTCATCAGACTGTTTTTTTTTAAGCATACATAATATATATAGATAGAGGGACTTTTAATCAGTGGTCCTTATCAATCGGTCTGTTAAATTGTGATTCAAGTTTTTCTCACACTTACCATACCATGCAGCACAGTGTGCCAGCCCACTTTGGCAACTGGCTCCCTTCACTTTAAGTGGCTGTATTTTGCTTGTGCACTTGCACCTATGCTTTATGTAATGCCTATTTTTTTAGAGTGCCAGCAGTTCCCCATATTAATTAAACGCTTAAGTATCTTTTTTGCATATTTCAACTTTATGCTGATTTTCCTACTTTTACATTGTCTGTTTATTTTCAAAGCAATTCACATTTTTTCATTGAAATAATGTGCTTTTTAAAACTATTCATGATGAATTGTATTTGATTACATCGCTGACACTAGTAGCATACCTTGCTCGTGATCAGATGGCTACGTTGTCTATCTCAGGTTTCTGCTCTGGATTTGATGACTTTCCTCCCTAGTCTTGTGTTCCATCTGCCCAGAAGCATTGCCCTTTCACAGTGTTATGTACCCCAATAAAGGCCTATATAGCTAAATGACCTTTCACCTACATTTGTCCAAATATTGCTCTGCATAACGGTTCTAGCACTGACCTTTTACCTAGTTATGTGCTGAATGAATGTCAATCGGTTTTCTTGAAACTAGCCTCATTAATTATGCATGAGGATTCTTAGGAAAGTCCCCTGCACATGGCGTACTTAACAGGATTGACATACTCTGTATAAAAGTCATGGTCATCTTCATCAGGGCGGAAGAACTACTTTGCATAATTGCAGGTATTGATTTAGGCTCACATAATCGTACTCATAAGATATCGATTGTGTTAGAAACCCGAGGCTATCATTATGGTATAAAATAACCATACCTACACTAGATGGGGGAGGAGACGTTTCCACGCTGACACAAGATGCTGAGGTCCCTGCACACAGAAGCTCCAGCACGCAGTGGTCTGACATCCCTTGAGGGGGGGCCCAACACGAAACCAAGACGGGGTTATTCATTCTCTCCCATCAGGTAATGGGGTTGGCTCTTTCCTAGGGGATTCTTGGCTTTACACCCACATACATGCTAGGTACTCTAAGGTACACTTAGGTAGGGTTGCTTCGTAGGAGTATGCTTGATTACTGTCTTGTTTATATGCCTGCATATATTCACTGTTTTAGCACCATGGTAGAATTCTACCATTTATTTACTCTGTTGGTGCATGTAATCTTATATATCTGTTTCTGTCTAATGGTTGTCACAACAAACATGTTTTATACTAGAATGACGCTGGTTCAATAAATTCTTAATGGAAACGTCCCCATCGTTTATTCTTTGTATCTCTCTGAGACTAATTGAGCATGATTGACTGAGCGAAAAGTACTGTACTGTTTCCACGATCCCTGAAGGATTAAGGGTAGTCATGTCCGATAGTTGCCAGAAACAATTTGCTCCTTGGTAATGTTAGGGGGCTTAAGGTGGCACTGTGAGCTAGTTGGTTTAAAGGCTATCATATCCTTTGGGAGTGTCCGGAATAAGTCTAGACACCAATACCTTAGTTTATGTTGTCTAAATGCGCAGATCCTATGTATTCTTAGGAACTACATGCAACAGTGTTCTGATTGGATGAATTGTGTCCTTCCAGTGCTGGCATCAGGGAACTATTTTTGTCTTTGTATTTATCTGCCTCTCTTAAGTCTATGTTCCTTATTGCTAACTCAAATACGTTCCTCTCTCCAGATTGTGTTGCTTCCTTCCGCCTCCCCCTTCCTCTTCCTCTCTCGTCTGAGTGTCACTCCTTATTGGTCCCACCGACCCCTCCTCACCCTGTGTCCCCTTTTTCATCCTTGGCTGCCACTTCACCAATCATAGAGAAGCAGCGCTGAAAAGAAGCATTATACCGAGTGTTGGCAGTATGCTCTAATAGAGAAGTAGGGTTTCACCCATGAGCAAGGTGGTAAGAGCTGGTGAAAAACAAAGGAGCCCCTCTCCATATCTCCATTCAAGGGAAACCAGACAAGTACCGAGTACCCAACTCAGAGAAGTAGCCAGCAAAGGGGATAGGCCCAAGCTCTGGGGGCCCGGAGACAGAAGGTGCTGTGGCATCTACAAGAATGTTGCAAGCAAGAAACAATATGCGAATAGAACATTAAACCATAATTGGAGTGATTGGGTGTTAGACCTGGTGCCATTGGCGTGAGTCTCCCTTCTATTTTTCACTGATCGCCTCCTCTGTCTTTGATATGTTTTGCTGGATTAGATGCTTTGGGCACTGTGCCACTGCTATTCAGTGCCACAGTGCAAGTGCTCCCTATTGTAAATTCATGTATTGATTAGGTACTCCATGATTGGATTATTTGATTTACTTGTCAGACCTTAATATAGTGCACCATGGGTGCCCAGGTCCTGTAAATCAAATGCTGCTGGTGGGCTTGCAACACTGATTGTGCCACCCACAGAAGCAGTTTGCAAAGTGTAACACAGGCCTGCCATTGCAGAGCCTGTGTGCAGTCTAGTACTGCCATGTTGACTTGGTAAGTGCACCCACTTGCCAGTCCCTAAACCTTCCCTTTACTACATGTTAGCCACCCCTGAAGTAGGCCCAAGGGCAGGGTGCATTGGAAATATAAGGTAGGACATGCCCTGATGTGTGTGGCATGTCCTGATAGTGAATTACAGCCAATTTCGTTTTTCACTATTGCAAGGCTACCTGTCCCCATAGGACAGAATGGACATTTTGATTATAACATTTTATAATCCTAACTTTGCCATTGAACATGGTAGAAAAACCAATTTAGTATGCTTGAACTCAGAATGATAAAATACATCTTTTAGTGAAGTTGGTTTTAACATTCTGTGTTTGAAAATACCACTTTTAGAAAGTAGGTATTTTCTTGCCTAACCATCCAGCCTGCCTCTGCTAGCTTGTGTATAGTATGTCTGGTTTTGTGAGTGACAGGGGCTGGGGGGCACCAAGAGATAGGGTGAGTCAGCACTAGACTGAATAGGCCTATCTGCATGAGGAGTGGTGGGAGGAGTAGCACCTGGGCCTGTATAGGGCTGTGCCTGCCTTCCACAATGCTGACTCCACCTTCTGGCGTACGTCTGATGACCCTGGCCCACACCGACAAAGGAAGAAGGTGTGCACTGGCAGAATGCACCCAGAACTGGTTTGGACTAGGTACAGACACTCTCTGACTTCAGAGACAAAGGATTTGCTAGTATAAATATTGGGGCCCAGACTCCAAGACTTTAGATCACTTCTGGGAAATCAAGACAAACCTTTGCCAAGGGGAAGAACCAAGAAAGCTGCAGGAGTTTGGACTTACCCTCTGCCAGTGTGCTGTTTTGCTGGGTTCGCCTGCAGTGGTTTCTTTATTGCCAAAGAAAGGAGAAGGAATTTTTAAGGAACTTTCATTATCTTGCAGAATATTTCTCCAAGGGCTTGAACTTGTGCTTGCCTCCTGCTGAAGTCTCAGGGCTACAAGACTTCACCACCAGCTCCTCCCTGAATTTCCTTGCTGGGAATTCTGTCTGCAGAAGCCTGCGTGTTGCTCGGAGTTGGAAGCGGGACTCAATGAGAAGAAGCGTGTCACCATAGCAGCTGTTGCCGTCGCATCACCGGGGAAGCATGTCGCCACCGCAAGGGTCGCCGTCGCATCACCGGAGAAGCGCGTCGCAGGGCCTGTCTCGGATCAGAAGTTGTCGAGTCACTTCCCCGAAGCGAGGAACCGACGCATCACTCACCCTGCGAACCTTTCGTTTGTTTTGCGTTACGTATCCAAGGTACTTTTGTGAGAAACATGTCGCATTTATCATCAACTTGAACTAAGTTACTTCTACCACCTTTAAGTCTACTTTGAGTACAGTATTATGGATTTTTGTAATTTGTGGTCTTGTGTTAAGTCTATATAAAGAATACTTATTTTTTATAAAACCTGTGTGGTGTCCATCTGTAGTGTTTTCACTGTATTACTGTATGTGTTCACAAATGCTTAACACACTGCCTCTGAGATAAGCCTGTCTGCTCGTGCCAAGCTACCAAGGGGGTGAGCAGGGGTTATCCAGGAGTGTAATCCCCTTTCCCTGACTTAGAAGCAAGGGTCCCTATTTTGGTCAAATGTACCTACCTCTGCCAACTAGAGACCCCCAGTTCTAACATTGGGGTAGACATGGCATGGCAACAACAGGGCTTGCACAATTTAATTGATAGAGTGACAGGGTAAAACATATGATATTGGTGCTCTGCCTAAAAGCTATGTTAGAGCAACTGATGAGAGAACCTAAGGTACTTGGAGAAAGGGTAGAGGATGCAGATGGGCCAGCTCAAAGGAGTAAGCTGTGAATTATTGGACTAACAGAAGACTTAGAGCGAGCCCAGCCAGAACAATTCCTGAAGCAATGGCTTTTCACACTGTTTCATGCAAGAGATATTTTCTCTTGTGCTGTGATAGAGAGTGCACATACAGCAACCTCCAATGTAATCAAACTTATCAAGCACAGAGAATGCAGTTCTGACAATAGTGTAATAATTGGTGCAGATACAATGAGAATCCTCATATGAAGTTTTTACCGAATCTATGCAAACTAGGTGCAACTACAGAAAAAAACATTTGACCAAGTGTAAAATAAATTGAGTGACATGCAACTGCAATACAGTCTGCTTACCACTGCTAAGCTGAAAGTGATCTTCGGAGGGAAAAACATACTTCCTTGAAACACCTGAGAAGGCATGGTAGTTTGACAAATGAATGACAGTCACTAGGCATATTGCCCGGGTGGTCACAGAGATGGAGAGAAAGTGAGCAAAGGAGAAAAGACTGATCTGGTAAGAGAAAGAGGTGAGGGATTTGCCAAGCACAACCTTCAGAAGAACTCCATGAAGTAGAGGGCTCAGCTGAGCGGTTAGACAGCTCTGCCCAGGATTTGGAGCAGATCAGTAACAACTGGAGTGAATTGGAATGAAAAAGAGGCAGAGATGACTGGTGTTAGGACAGAAGTCACCTCCTTCCTCATAAGCGTCAGACAGTGAGATCAGAATGCAGCCACTTCATTCATGATCTGTGGCAAGCATAGAACCAGCTGCTGGTGACTGTTATGAATTTTGATGCTTCATACCTTCCCTCAAATGCTGTCTTACAGATTCCTGACACTCCCATGTTATCGCACAGCAGGTCCTCAACCACCCTTAGAGGTTCCTGCTTATCCTTCACACACATCTGGCCTAAATACGCATAGCGCAGGTCTCCCTTACCCACGTGCTCCCCAGTACCCAGGGTCTGACTGGGCTGCAGGGCAATCATGCCATGCCCAATGAGCTGGTCGGACAGGTCGGAGTGTGGGTCCGTTTTTTTAGACAATGTGGGCCGTTTTCATGGGCAGGTGGGCCATTTTTAGGTCGTGCATTTGAGACCTCTTGTATATACTTTAGTATATACATATATGTGTATGTACTTTGTGGGTTATGGAGATCAGCCCTAGGTCTTGACTGCTTCCGCTTAGGGACTTTTTTTCAGTTCAAGCGCCTCTTTAACTGTCTTGATAGAGAACGACCAGCAGAGGTCAGTAAAATACCAAAATTGCTTTCAGCTGAAGGACTTTCTTTTTTAAAATGTTTTTGGCAACTGCCTCTATTTAACTTTCTTGATAGAAAACGACCAGCATAGGTCAGTAAAATACCAGAATCAGACTGGAATCTCTAGATTCCAGTTTATAGAAATTGTCTTCCACGAGCACCCGTAGACAATAACATTTTTTCCAAATCTTGTATTTTCTGTGATATGACCACCGATGACCCTGATTTTATATTAAAAACAGAGCTTTGGACTATACCATTTCCTGCTAAAAGGCAATATTTCTATCCATGTGATCCCATACCTTGCGTGTCATGCAGTTTGGTGATTACTTTCCCTCCATGTTAAAGAACAGTAGATGTTTCAGCACCCAGGCTAATGTGCTGCATAGCTAAATACATATAATGTCCCAAAGGCGAGATAGTTGCATTGCAAATGCTTGTTAACTGTTGATCTCCCTTTGATATACTTTTTTGTTAAGCTATCTGCTCGCTAATGGGGGGCACTTTTATTTTGGTGCAAGGGCCTATTTTGTGTCCCAGTCCTACCCTGCCAGTACCCCCCAGTCAATGCTTTTTCCTTGTGAAGAGCAGAGGCTGATGGGAAATTAAATATTACATGATCTGGACTGACTCTATCTCTCTTATTTTGCATACATTATGTGCACAGCCGAATAAGTAATCATATAATTGACAAGACGAAGTTTTTTCAGCCAAGGAACTTTTCTTGCCAATCACAATACATCATCTGCACTTGCTTTCGTGTAGCAGCCTACAACAGCCCAGAGTGTGTGTGCATCGGCTAACCAGTGTGCGCCATTAACCACAACCAGAACCACAACAGATGTATTAATGAATAAGGCCATTTTAATCAGACAGATGCACATCACCATACCACCCCCCCTAATGCCCCCACCTCACAGATTAAATATCACCTCACTAAATATCAATACATACTTAACCAATGCCCCCAAAACATTTGTTTGAAACTGGAATCCCTTCTCCTGCTGCCTCTTTGCGCTTGTTCTTCCAAACCCTGCTTGCTTCTGCCTCATCACCTTAATCTCATCCTACTTGAGGTGGTCCCCCACACAGCTGGGAGACCAATCAGAACTTGCCTAGCTCAAACCACTAAACCTGCCACATTAACCTTTGCACCGGCTTATCACTGACAATGGTCCATTCAAAAACACCCACACCCTGCACAACTGCTCCTTCAAAAGCCCACCAATCATTATTCCTCCTAATCTGGCATATAACACCCATCTTTAATAACTTTATCCAATAACCCCTTAGACCTACCAACCCCAGACATTTCTGAAAACTGGACACCTGGGGGAGTCCAGGGAGGTGTGGCTGGCATGGATCCCCCAATGTTTTCTTACCCAGAATCCCCTACAAACCTCACATTTTGCTGAAAAAATTACATTTTCCTCACATTTCTGTGTGGGAAAGTTGTGGGATCACTAGGCCGATGCAAATTTACTACCACCCAGCATTTCTCCAGAAATATTTGGGTTTGGTAGGTTTCCCTAGATAGCCACAGAGCCCGGCACCAAAAGCGCAGGTGACCCCCTTGCAAAACCAGATCATTTTGTGATTAACAATTTTGATGCCTCCACAATTCATTTTGACCCTTCCCTGTCATGGGCACTTGGCCCACCCTCACAAGTGAGTTAGTATTTTTATCGAGCGACCTGCGGGAATGTTGGGTAGGAGGAAATTTGGGTGGGCCCAGTGATTCGACAACTTTCTCACACAGAACTGTGAGGAAAATGTAATTTTGTGGGCTAAAATTGAGGTTTGCAGGGGATCCTGGGTAAAAAAATGTTGGGGATCTCTGCAAGCCACAACTCCCTGGACTCCCCCGGATGTCTACTTTTCAGAGCCTGGGACCAAAAACGCAGATTCCCCCCTTGCAATAAAAGGTTGTTTTGGCATAGTTAGGGGGCACTTGCGTTTTTGGTCTGGGGCTGAACGCCCATGTAGGGAAACCTATTAAACCCAAACATTTCTGAACACAAGACACCGAGGGGAGTCCACAGATGTGTGACTTGTGTGGATATCCCACCGTTTTCTCAACCCGAATCTCCTGCTAACGTCTAATGTAACTAAAAAGTCAAATTTCTGTGTAAAAGATGTGAGATTACCATCCGGTACAAATTCTATGAAAATTATACCTCACTTGTGTGGGTCCACAAAGCAGTGTCAGCCTAAAACCATATGGAATAAAAACCTGCCCTTTTAGACTCACTTTTGTTCTCCCTCAGTTTTTCATTTTATACGTTTTGATGTTCTCTGCTTTGGGGACCCACACAAGTGAGGTGTCATTTTTTTCAGGAGACCGAGGGAAACCCTGGGTGATGGGAAATATGTGCCAGCACAGAGAACCGAAGAAATGTGAGGAAAGTGTGAATTGTTAGCTAGATTTGAAGTTTACAGGAGATTCTGTGTTATAAAATGATAGAGGATCTACACAAGCCACACCGACAGCCAAGTGCCATCCATGCACACCACCAGCCAAGTGACAGTCCACGAACACTGCCAGCCAAGTGACAGTCCACGTACACCGCCAGACATGTGCCATACACACAGACTGCTAGCCAAGTGTTACTCCACACACACTGCCAGCGAAGCCCTTGTCTGCACACACTGCCAGCACAATTCAAGTACACACACAGCCAGCCAAATGCCAGTAAACACAGACCGTCATCCGAACTCCAGTTCACACACACATAAACTTTTGCTAGTGTCTAGTGGTTTTCTGCCCCCCATGGGAGCAGTTGTGCCTATAAATATCACTGATCTGCCCCCATAGGGGGCAGGAGCAGCCAAAATGTGTTAACAAAAAAAGGGCGCAACCCTTGCCTAAGGGGTCGCTCCCTGATGGGGCAGAAGGACAGTAGCTATATTTTTTTGGGTAGGGGTGGGGGCATTGGCATAGACCATTATGTGCTGCCCCCAACCCTGTTTTATTAATAAAAATAATCCTTGGTGTCTAGTGGACTTTCTGCCCCTCCCGGGGGGAGTTTGGGGGAATAACAGTAAGAAAGACTGTCCCTTCTGTTTTGGACAGTAGGGGCACTAGCATACCCACTCCTCTTTTAGGAAGAATAAAAACAATCCCTGGGGTCTAGTGAGTTTTCTGCCTCTGCGAGGGGGGTGGCAGGAAGACTGTCACTTTTGTGTTGGGGATGGGGGCATTGGCATGCCCATTGAGGGCAGCACCCACCACTATTTTTAAAAACGGAAAATCCCTGGTGTCTAGTGGGCTTCCGGCTCCCCGAGAGGGCAGATCAGGGATAATAACCCCTATCTGCCTCCCGAGGGGGTGAAAGACTATCCCTTTTGTGTTGGAGGTGGGGGCATTGGTATGCTCATTCTGGGCAGCCCCAACCCCTCTTTTATAAATAAAAAAAACAACCATTCCTGGTGCCTGGTCGGCTTTCTGTCTGCAGGTCCGAGGCTATTGCTCCCATCTGCACCCCAGGGCAGAAAGACTGTGGCAAATTTTTGGGAGGGGTGGGGGCATTATAGTGCCCATTTAGGGCAGCACCCACGCCTAAACATTAAAAAAAATAACAATCTCTGGTGTCTACCAAGTGCTTGTTTTCCAACATAAAACAACACTAAACTACACACCTGAAACCACCTTACGTGCATCCAGCTATCGACCGTGGAACAAACTCAATGTGGAACACTTAGAAACACAACTAACATCCAGTACAAATCTAGACAAAAATAATTTTGTTCAAGAACTGTATGAGTTGCTACAGCAAGTTTTTGGTATCCTGTTACCACCAAAAACCACACAACAGAACAAAAGAAAACAATCACCTTGGAGAAATACAGAGATAAAAGAGATAAAACATCAAATTAGAAAGGTGCAATGTACCTCGCTCAAGACAAACACCAATCAAGACAAACTTCGCCTACGGAAAATTAACAGATTATACAAGTCAGCTATCAAAAAGCTAAGAAAAGATACTACTCAGCCAGAATTCTAAATTCTAAATGTGCAAATAAAGAATCCTATAAAATCCTCAATGAATTTCATAAACTAAATTGCCTAGAAGGAGTTCATCCCATTATTCAAGATTTCACAGAAAAACTGGCAAATCATTACACAGCCAAAGCAGACACATTGGACTCCTACTTAAAAGAAACACAAAGAACCAGCGCTGACCCTTTTCCAAAACAACAACCCAAGAATACTCTAACTCAGCCTCTCTTTTCCTTCCAACAACTTTCAGATTATGAATTTATGAGTCTGGTCAAAGCAAACACAAAGAGATGATGGACGAATCGCTGAAACTTTTCAAACACTCACCCCCAGTCACAGATCTGGGTTGAATCCATCATCATTCTTTAGCTCACTTCGCCACCTCAGTTCAGACCCAGCTATATGCAAATCAGCCTTGAATGGGAACAGTCCAGCCCGAACTGCCAAGCCAGGTCTTCCCTGGACCGTAAACAAGCATCCTGGGAATGGTTTCTGGGTAACGCCCTTAATCAGCCAGGTTAGCTTGAATCCATTGGTAAAGTGAGCAAGGGACCCACGTCTGGGCATACCCTGCCAACTTAGGGCAAACAAAGCAAACACAAAGAGATGATGGACGGAGCGCTGGGTGCAGGGTCAAGACTGATTTGCCCAAGGCTGTGCTTCTTATTTGCATCGCATTGCTTATGGAATTTATTTAAAAAGGATGCCCAACGTTGGAACATTAAATCCCGAATTGAATACTTCAAGGAAGGGCCACTGTAATGGAGGCCCGCCTGTTATTTTGTAAGATATTCAAGGACCACAAGAGTTTGCAGGGACATGGAAACCCTGCGCATACTGTGGATATTCTTTTTTTAATGCACTATGTTTAGGTGAGAAACTGTGAACACCTTACACTATGGAAAGACAGCGCGCTATTTGGGACTGCATAAACAATATGATATAATGAGCCCAAAATGAATTGATTTATTTGAGGCTGGAAGATAATGTCTATATAAAGGCCGCCCCAAAATTACAAGGAATGTTCTTAACATCTTTAAAAAAACCAGGATGACTGAGTGGAGATACATTATCAGTAGCACTGCATTCAGGACATTGTGGCCTTCAAACAACAATACTAGAGGAATCTACGTTAAGTCCTTCCCCGCTGTTGACGAATCTTGTCTTTTAAAGCTGAAACAACTAACCGTTCCTGATTTTCATAAGATTAAGACCTGCATTAAGGTTGAAAGGTGTTATTCTAAAATAGACAGATAACCTCGACTTTCAGACACATGGAAGGTCTTTCCTAACAACTCCCCCTATGATGCGGACTAATCCCGCTAATTCAAGTGTCTATATGTCAAGTTTATATCACAATGTCACTATACTGCAGTACCAAAATTCCCACCAGAATTAAAAAAGGTTAGAAGAAATTCTGAGAAAAATGTGAGAAAGGAGAGAATGCACCTCGCGGTAGCAACACCAAGGGGGGACTAGCTAGTTGGTCCTCACTAGCTCACCCACTTATCATCATCAGTTGCTTTCTCACCAGAAAACAGAAATGTGTTCCAAAGTAATTTTTCTCAAAAGTGAAGAAAAGAAACAGTGAAAGAAAATGAATATGCACAGTAGGTGTGAATATCACAAGCATACCGAGCTTGTCCCCAAAGGAAGAGAAGCAGAATTGCAGTTCCCAACTATAAAAATGAGATCCTACTCACTGGTTGGTTATTGCTTTATTCAGTGCCGTGAGCGTCCTCAATTAAAAAATGGTTCAACTTAGACCATTATTATATCCAAAGCACCAACATGTTTCGTTGCTACCACTTTGCGCAACTTCATCAGGGCTACGGGGATGACCAGTCTTTACTTCACTTCAAGTTACCACTTGGTCTGCAGATAGATGACAATTAAAAGACAAAACGTGCCAAGAGTAAATAACCCCCAATCTCAATCACACTCTATACTCATACTGCTGGTACAAAAGAAGAAAATAGTTACTGGGTAGTTGCTATAATCTCTCGTACCTGCAACCACCTCCATAAGCGCGAAATTCGTATAGCCCTTCATGGCGCTTTAATGACTGAATACCTTCAAACTGGAGCAGCGCCTCCCAGTCTGTTGGTTAGAATAGAGCCCAAGATCTTTCTTGAGGACAAACAATTCCGAGTGGACTGGAGCTATATAGCTAATAAGTGCACTCGGGATTGGTTGATTTTAATCATAAACACCGCCAAGAGATTTAGTAAGGAACTATTGAAAGAAATTCTTGAACTTGAGGAAACCATTAAGAGGGACACTACTATCACTGATGCTAAAGAACTACTGGAACGCATTCAGAGTGACCTCTCAGATTATAAGACGCACATGGTTAATCAAAAGATTAAGGGCCTTAAAAGTAATTTGGAGCGCTTCTCACATGAGTGGGCATTCCCTTACGTTGAAGATAAATATTACCTATCGAGCACTGAACAGACGGGTTATCAACATTTCCAGAGGGGTGGACGTAGACAGACAAGGCGAACTCCAGCTAACTGGACGTTCGACAACACTAGTAGTGAGGAGGAGGAAGTTGCTGAACAAACCTCTACAACAAACAAGAGTAGAGTGAGGTTTACACCAGTCAACAGAACCAACAAAGATCTAGGTGCCCTGTTGAGGTCTTTTTTAGGCCAGACCCAGAGAGGCAACAGGGGAGGAGGTGGTGTGGCTCAGAGGGGCAGGGGCAGGGGAAGGGCCAATTTTCAACCAACATGGCAGACATACTCTTCCCGCATTACCCTCAGCAGAGGCAGAAACCCGATGTAATGGAGGCCCCAAATAATACATCCCGAGAAGGAGGTACTCCCTCATCCACCACAAATGATATTGTTGTTAATCTGTCTGAATATAAACTGTCCCCAGAAGAGCGGACAGTATTGAATAAGCATGACACCTTTAAGTGCCGCATGGAAATCTTCAAAATGATGAGAAAGATTAAGATCTACAAATTTTTCATGGATAAAGAGAGAGAACTACCGTCTTTCTTTAATACTAATCTCCACCGCCCTTCAGGGTTTTGCCCTCCTGGGACGTCAGTAGGTCCGGAGCTAGCTGTTTTTGAACAGCGGGTCCTCCATGACATCGAGGACTTGGAACAAAGACAGAATCAGTTCCACACTCACAATATGAGCAAAAGTGATTGGCTGTCTGTGAAGACCCTTCAAGACAATAAATCAATAACGATAAAACAAGCTGACAAGGGTGGGGCAGTAGTTGTCCTTAACACCCATGATTATGAAACAGAAGTCTTGAGACTGCTAGGCGTGCGCGCTAACTATCAACCTTTGATGCGGGATCCCACACCCGAGTTACAAAAGACCATTAAGACTCTGATGGTGGGTGCTAAGGAGAAAAAGTGGATCACGCACAAGGAGGCGGATTTTTTTATCAACTTGAAACTGCGTGTACCGGCTTTTTATATCTTGCCGAAGATCCACAAACCTCTGCACCCGCCACCCGGTCGCCTTATCGTGTCGGGTATCCAATCGATATTGGAGCCCTTGTGTCAGTTTGCGGACTTTTTCTTAAGGGAAGCAGTCATCACACAGCCATCCTATGTGCAGGATACCACTGATATACTTACCATCCTTAGTACAGTGGTGTTTGACCCCAGGGAGCAATTTTTAGTCACCATAGATATTGAATCCCTGTTCACCAGCATACCCCAAGACGCCACGCTGGTGAAAGCAGCGCAGGCTCTTGGGGAGCTGGAATGGTTTTATGACATACCTCAATCTTTCGTTCTGCAGTGCATTGAACTGGCTCTTACCAGGAATTTTTTTATTTGATTTGAGTACAGGAATCAGCTGTACCTCCAAGTGTCGGGCACGTCAATGGGGACTACATTTGCGCCGAGGCTGGCCTGTATCTATATAGGCCAGTTCGAAAGCAATGTGATCCATCATGCCTCCAACCCCTTCAAAGAGAATATTTCTCTTTGGAGGAGGTATATTGATGATGTCCTCTGTATTTGGACGGGCTCGGAGGACTCGTTATTGACATTCCTAACTTGGTTAAATAGGCGCATGGTTGCCTGAGGTACTTGGTCTTTCAGCCACCTCTCTGCTGTTTATCTTGACGCGGATATAACAGCAAAGAAGGATAGGTTGTTTACTTTTGTCCACCAGAAACCCACGGATAGGATTTCCTTGCTGCACTACCCCTCGTTCTATCCTAGAACGCTCGTGATAATCCTCCTTTTTCTCCCCCTTTCCATCATGGCACCCGCACAAACCCCCGTAACGGGGCCATGTGATGACTATGTGGGTTAAACTAATAGTGGCGCGCCATTAGGGGGTCATGTACAGGAATATACAATTTACAGAATGATGGTGGGGTGTTCAACACAGGAATGCGGTGTCCTATATTGCATACAGCGTTTTTTCCCCATTCCATCATGGTGCCCGCATATACACGCGTACCGGTGTCATGTGACGCCGTGTGTCGCGTAATGACGTCTCGCAGGGCGCCCTGGTTAAATTGTGTATGCCCGCGAAGCTCCGGTTAGCGAGGATGGAGCCTTTTAAATGCCGACATTTATCGGTAGCAGTAAGAGCGTATGGATGGCGAATGAGAGTGTTTTAAATGGACAGTGTTCATGACGGAAGTCTTACTCGTGTCTGGGATAGCCACTGATGCACGAATGTCATGATAAGGAACGTGCTTTGATACCACTGTGTGGTCATTAGTTTGATATTTTACCATAAGAGCAGGCTAGATGTTGGCTCTGGTTTGATCAGTGCTATGATATGAGGGTCTGCGGGGAGAGTATTTTAAGCCCTGTTGCTTTTTAGACACTCCGCATACAAAAAGTATGTATGTGTGGAGATGTGTAGTGGTGATGCGACATGTGATGAGCACGTTAATGCTTGTGCTTGTTTGCAGGTGCCATAACTTTGTGTGGTCACCCTGTGAATACCCGACCATTTGGCACGTACCACATATTGAGGTGGTTGCAGGTACAAGAGATAATAGCAACTACCCGGTAACTATTTTCTTCTTTTTTACCAGCAGTGTGACTATAGAGTGTGATTGAGATTGGGGGTGATTTACTCTTGGCATGTTTTGTCTTTTTATTGTCATCTATCTGCAGACCAAGTGGTAACTTTAAGTGAAGTAAAGACTGGTCATCCCCGTAGCCCTGATGAAGTTGCTCAAAGTGGTAGCAACGAAACATGTTGGTGCTTTGGATATAATAATGGTCTAAGTTGAACCATTTTTTAATTGAGGACGCTCATGGCACTGAATAAAGCTATAACCGGCCAGTGAGTAGGATCTCATTTTTATAGTTGGGAACTGCAATTTTGTTTCTCTTCCTTTGGGGGCTAGCTCGGTACGCTTGTGATATTCACACCTACAGTGCATGTTCTATTTTCTTTCACTGTTTCTTTTCTTCACTTTTGAGAAAAATTACTTTGGAACACATTTCTGTTTTCTGGTGAGAAAGCAACCGATGATGATAAGTGGGTGTGCTAGCGAGTACCAACTAGCCAGTCGCCCCTTGGTGTTGCTACCGTGAGGTGCATTCTCTCCTTTCTCACATTTTTCTCATAACTTTTTTCACTTTTTTCCCCACAATTTCTTCTAACCTTTTTTAATTCTGGTGGGAGTTTTGGTACTGCAGTATAGTGACATTGTGATATAAACTGGACATATAGACACTTGAATTAGCGGAATTAGTCCACATCATAGGGGGAGTTGTTAGGAAAGACCCTCCGTGTGTTGGAAAGTCGAGGTTATCTGTCCATTGAGTCAGGCCATGGTTGTTGATAATATGTTGAGTGGGGGGCGGCTTGACTTGTTTTCCCTGTAGGCTCCCTTCTATGTTGATGTTATTCTAAAATAGACCTGTTGCCTAATAAAGCTTTTTAGATCAAAACCGGATGGAGGACCTGATTACACACAGGAAGCTTGGTGTGTGTGTCTTTTGTTATATATGTATATATAAATATATGTTGTGAAGAACAGGGCAGTCTCACCAGGACAAAGGTGAGTAACAGCCCGGTAGGAATGTTTCCAAAGTACCGATGCAGCTTCTGAATGTATTGGTGGCCTGGAGGCACATGCATAACTTCAGCGCCAATGCATAAATCAACCGGGAATTGCAAAATAAAAACCATGAGCATGCAAAGTGCAAAAGGTTAAAAGCATGCCTTTCCAAACACGACGCAAGGGAAATAAAAAGAAAGAACTTGAATGCTCGAATTTCAGCAAGTTAATGTACATGGAATTTATCCAAATAAGCCATATTGGTGATTGGAAAGTGCAAGCCGTAATATACAAAAACATTAAAAAGGCAATGACTCACTGGTGCAAAATAGAATGGGGACTACATATCCCAGCATGCCTGTTAACTGCATCAAAGTAAAGGCGAGTATTACCACTGATTGAAAACAGATGTGAAACCACCAGGAAGAAGACAGATTGTTGAAACGCGTAGTGGTATCTGTGACTCTATTGCAATAAGTATTGGCAAATAAAAGAAGTTACCAGGATAAAGCCAATTATAGTTCAGCGTTTCTTTTTCTCTTGAATTAATACTACAAGGGTTCTTGGTCAAAACCCTAACGCTGGCACCAGCACCAGTGTGCACCGCTTGTCAGACCGCTTTGCCTTGGGATGTGTGTATATATATATATATATATATATATATATATATATATATATATATATATATATATATATATATATATATATATATATATATATATAAACACCAAAGAGTTGCCCCTATGAGTCAAGCCACAGGTACGATGTATTTCTCGAATCTTTATTGATGACAGCTTCGGCAGACAAAGGGCATTAGTTTCAAACAAAGTTCATTGCCATACGCGTTTCAGGAACCCTCGTTCCCTTCCTCAGTGGCTCAGGTCTGCAATGATCACACAGCTTCTCCTACGTGTCTTTTTATTCCCAGGGCAGCCCCAGTGGGCGGAGCCAAAACCTTTGGCATTCTGGACCTGGTAGTGTAGGAGTAAGAATTCCTCATGTGAGTGCTCGGTGAAGTATATATATTGACAAAGGCGACAGCCGAAACGCGTCTGGTCGTGTGAGAGAACCCAGAAATAAATCTTGGGAAGCCCGTTCCTGTGAGTGCTTGGTCCATTTATTTGTGCCGCGAGCTGTGGATTTTGTCGATCCGTGCGGTCTCCGTCACCGCACCATTGAGCACCCGATCGCGAGTGAAGGGGAGGTAAGACGGGAATTGAGCGCGATATATATATATATATACAATTTTATTTTTTAAGTTATGTACTAGGTGTGGGCGGCTGTGTTTGTAGGGGTATAGTGTGGGAGATTAATTATTAATTAATACATTTTTGATTAGTATTTATTAATTGTCTTACATTTATTTATTTTAGTTATATTTTAAGTGTGGGCTGGTAGGTTTGTGGGGATATAGTGCAATAATTTCATTAAGTAATAAATAAATGACAATTGTTTGAACTGATAATTATTAATTTATTTACTAATCATGTTAATTGTTTTTTTATTTGTACATATATATCTATATATTGTGGTTAATTAATAAAGTTTATATTAAGACTTTTTTATTTGTTTTAAAATAATAAGGTAATGTTTCATTTATGTTATGTGTTTGAAGTGAAGTACTCTTTCTAATGTCACACAGACTGGAGTGGACACAGTAATTCTTACCCCAGCGACGTCCAACACTTTCCCTATTGTTGCACAGACTGAAGTGAGAATAGCACATTCTACCCCTCCGCAGCCCAATACTTTCCCTACTGTTGCACAGACTGAAATGGGAATAGTAAATGTTATCCCTTCAGAGTCCAAAGCTTCCTCTACTGTTGCACAGACTGGAGTGAGAATAGTCAATTTTGCTCCTCTGGAGTTCCACACTTTCGCTACTGTTGTTAAGACGGGAGTGGGAATAGTAAATGTTACCCCACTGGAGTCCAACGCTTTCCCTAGTATTTTACAGACTGGAGTAGTAAAACTTTCTCTCCTGTTGCACAAACTGAAGTGGGAAAAGGAAATTTGGAGTCCTCGAATCTGCCGGTGGACGGACGGTTTTACAGGGGCCTCCATTATGAACAGAGAGCAGCTTGAGCCCCACACCAGAGTCCTTCACAATGAGGCACAGCGGCAGACGATTGCATGTCGATTAATGGTGGATCTGCTTTTGAATTTTACAGTGGATCACCGACTGTTTTTTTGCTTTCCTTCTATAAGTACGCTGCAGAAGCAATTTTCACAGGTCCTGACGAATGCCAATCCACCTCTTCTGAGGGTTTAGATGGCAGAAACGTGTTGGCCCATTTTAATGACACACCTAAGCAGGGTTAATCGACCACTGCAATGTCTTTTCTTTTACCCTGAATAGGGCACTCATGAATAAAGTTGTATAGTTAGAAAAGAAAATGTTACCTCTCCGAAGTCCAGTGTTGAAATATCGCGCACTCCCGTTTAATCTCTGAGTATGTTGAATTTTAACAAGTAGTGGCGTGCTGCTAGAGGAGCGACCCCTAAACCAAGGTCGAAGAAATAACAAGAGTTGCACTATCCCATCCAGGGTGGTGTCCCTCTATGCGCACAGCGTTGTGGGGTAACAAAGTTACCAATTTTCGTTCTGGTTAAACCAAAGTTCATTTATTCA
Organism: Triturus cristatus; assembly: GCF_964204655.1. Classification (NCBI taxonomy): domain Eukaryota; kingdom Metazoa; phylum Chordata; class Amphibia; order Caudata; family Salamandridae; genus Triturus; species Triturus cristatus. The sequence goes on from NC_140588.1 coordinate 1,016,014,102, forward strand.
TGATTAGAAATTAGAAATTCATTGTTCCGTGTAACAAATTATCACATGTTGTGTCAACACAGGTGCTGGTGGATATCCTCTATGCATTTCGGGTGAAACCCTTCATCAGGAGGAATCCTGTAAACAAAAACAGGAGATAATGTTGCATGTCCCCTCATAGGATTTAACTTTCACTTACAAATTAAAGCGTTAACAAAGTTAAATAAGTGAAAACATGTACCATCCAAGATATCAAGCTTCAAAAAGTGCACGAAAGCATATCAAGAAACGCTGTTAAGGAGAACTACAAAGGCGTATTAGAAATTGCACCCAAGCTATCCGGTGTCTTTTTTGAAAATTTCCGGCGTGTGAATCGTGCTGTGAAATAGATACGGTGATAGCGGCGTGTTAAATAGATACGTGAATGTTATATGAAATATGCGTGCCGAGATAGTCCAACACGTGTACAAAGTAAAGCATGCAGTGTTAGCAACATAAGCCATAAGATAGAACCACGCACCAAAGTCGATTGAGATCGTGACAGTTACCTCAGTTCACCCGTTCGAATGAGCATATCCAAACTGCTCTGATCCGAAAAACCGTTAGTAAACGTGTAGCCATGTTAAGTATGCGGATAGTGAACAAAGAAAGAAGACTCTAATAGTGGCGGCCATCTTAGAATAGGAAACATATAAATTGTCAGAACATGACAAAAAGCAATAAACAATGACTCGACAAGAAAACCGAGTTAGTACAATGTAACCAAGGCAAAATACATAAAAGTTGAAATAATAAGCTGTGGTCACCAATGTAAAATAAAAGCTAAAAAACGGTGTTGGAAAAAATTAAATAAATAAAGTTATAAAGAATCAAATCAAAAAGAAACATGGATGGAAAATACATGTAAGCAGAAAGGTGGGTAAAGAAACAGTGGAGAAAAAACAATGACATTTTAAACATGTATATGAGCTTTTGGGCATTCTTGTAGGCAACAATTCAAAGTCAAATAAAGCAACTCAGTTCGAGACGATCATTCAGTCCAAGGGGTACCATGGAGTTCATTTTGTAAATCCAAAAGGTCTCTCTTTGAATCAGAAATTTTCTGTTGTCACAACCTTCTCTTAGCGGAACTGTTTCACACACTAGGAAACGTAATTGACTGACGTTGTGTTTGTGTTCATTGAAGTGTACTGCTACTGTCGAATTGAGATTGTTGTTGCGGATGTTGCTTTTGTGTTCGTTTAATCGGGTTTTCATTTTCCTTTCGGTTTTGCCAATATAAGGCAAGCCACATGGGCACTTCAACATGTAAACAATATTTTTGGAATCACAAGTTGCAGAAACGAAAAGTTTTATGTTGTGACCTTTAGTTGGATGTTGTATGTTCGTGCCTGTAATGATGTTATTACAATTCCCACAATTGTGGCAAGGTATAGTACCCTTGTATTCAGAAAATGGCTGTGAGGAGCTTGTTGATTTTAATACCTCCATAAAATTTCTACTCCTTTCGTAGGCAAACAGTGGTTGCTGCGAAAAGATCTGATTGAAGTCAGATTCCATTTGTAGTAAAGGCCAATGTCTGAGAATGGATTTCCTGATGTTAAAACTTTCTGTTGAGAATTTTGTAACCATAACCATTCTCGTAGCTGTGTCTGAGGCTGTTGGTTGTTTTTCCAACAACGTTCCCCTTTGTTTATTGGACGATTTGTCAATGGCTGTTGTCAGTATTTGTGATGGATAACCTCGCTTTACAAAGCGTCGTTCCATTTCCAAGGTTTGTTGGGTTAGTTGTTGGGGTTCAGAGATGATTCTCTTTATCCTGAGAAATTGGGAGAATGGTAGATGTCGTTTTAGAGAAGGTTGATGAAAACTCGAGTAGTGTAGCAGATTGTTTCTGTCTGTGTCTTTCCTGAAGAGTGTAGTTTGAATGTGATGATCCACGATGTAAATGTGAACATCTAGGAAATTTATGTCTGTTTCACTGATGGTAGAAGTGAACTTGAGTCTATCGTTGATGGTGTTAAGATTCGTAATCGCTTCAGTCAATATGGTTTTTGAACCTCTCCGAAGTCCAACACTTTCTCTACTGTTGCACAGACTGGAGTGGGAGTGGTAAATGTAACCCCTCCGAAGTCCAAAACGTTCCCTACTGTTGCACAGACTGCAGTGGGATTAGTAAGTATTACTCCCCCGGATTCCCATGCTTTCCCTACTGTTGCAAAGAGTGGAGTTGAATAGTAAATGTTACCCCTTTTACTTCCAATGCTTCCCCTACTGCTGCACAGACTGGAGTGGGTATTGTATATGTATTATTCCCAGAGTTTAATATATTTTAATGCTGTTTAAATATATCTAATATTATTATTCCATTCCATTCATAAAACTATATTTCGTCTCACTTGGCCAAAAAGCACATTTAAATGGATTATATACAATTCATAAAAAGGTTCAAGTTTGCTATTCTAAAGCAGCTTTTCCAGTCATCAACCATGATGCTAAAAAAGACATAAAGTGCTTGTGCAGTGTACGAACATCATGAGACCTCAACATTTGTTAGGTGCTGGAGCTCCACGTAGTTCATAAATTTGGTTAGGGAAATGGCTTTTTCATAGGGTCATCTTTGCCCAGTTGTGTATTACATTTAGGATTACAGATGCACATAGAGCAATATCGATTGAACGCTTGAGTAATAGCTGAGGGGGACATTAGTCATAGCAGTCCTCCTATTTAGTTCTTCTGGGCTACTAATCTATTTTTGAAAGTGCTTTAGAAAGCGATGTAAAGCCCTTCTAAGGTATAAATACAAAACTCTACAAGACAAGAGTTGATACATTTTAAAAGAACAACATTTACTCAGCCATCATGTTAGCCCCCACTTAACAGCACAAAAGTTATCTTGGGCTGAAACAGTGAAAAGCCAGCAATACGTGCAGCATTTAGGGTAGACGAAAGTTGGTCCTTAGATGTTGCTCGTTCATTTTAGCAAGAACAAAAGTAAAAAACAATGTATGCAAAATTTGACAATAAAAGAATTTAAGCAGGAGGTGATCATCTGTTATTGCTCATTCCTATTAACAGTCTTCTTTAAAAAAGCTCTACAGTACATCACATCGTAAATAAAAAGCGTGAAATAGAAAACACAAAGGGCATGTGAGTATCAAATTTTAATAGCCTGTACGCCTCGCTGCAGTGTCTAGATCCCAGGTTCCTGTAAAGTTGAAGTAGTGAACGAGACCTTGCCCTCCTAAAGCCCTGGCAAAAAAATAACTCATGGAGTTCCGTCTCGTCTGCGTTGTTACACGCTGGGCAGCCCCCATTAGAAGAGCCCTCCCACTTGTTTGTAAATGAACGCAGCAGGAGGACTCAATGTCTGAATTGTAAGTAGAGCTTCTTGGTGAGGAGCGGCTGAATGTCGTCCAGCACCAGTTCTAGGCTATATCTGTTTTTTACTTCCAGAAACTCAGCAGTCAGTCGACCCAATGTAGGCCTCCTCTCAAGCTGAGCAAGTTTGTGGTCTCTATAGCTCTCCAACAGGGCCTTTCTGGGGGTCGTTTGGCAGGTTTCTTCTGCTTTATTCCACAAATTACCCCTACCCAGGGCCTCACATGTGTTCTTAATATACGACAACCATGGTAGCTTCCCCGCACCTTAAATCCCCATAACTTCAGTCAGCTCTTCTCTGTATGGAGCTAGTTCAGGAGTGCTCCACAAACGACATCAGTATAATAGGGGTCTAAGGGCAACTTCATCCGCAATGGGCCTAATCCCAAGATCCTTTCGGAGAGGTGTTAATGGTGTGCTCGAAGGGAGGACCACAAGATGTCTAGCAAATAGGTTCTCAGTACGTACTAGCAAGCCAGATGAATGAATGAATGAATGATTACGGTCTTATATAGCGCATAGCTACCCAGAGGCATCCCAGCGCTTCAGCTCGACTAGATCTCGGAAGAATCAGGCAAACAGGAAGGTTTTCAACCTCTTCCTAAACCTAAGGTGGTTAACTTCCATTCTGATAGGATCGGGAAGGTTGTTCCAAAGGGTGGCGGCTTGGGAAAAACGCCTGCCTCCCATTCGCACTCTCCTGGTTTTAGGGATTGCAAGCAGCTTCTTGTTATCAGATCTTAGGGCACGTAAAGGATGATATAAGTGGAACATTGTTTGAGTCAAGGATGGTCCTATTTTATTAATTGCTTTATGGACCGTAATCAAAGCTTTAAACTCTACTCTCTGCTGGACAGTCAGCCAGTGGAGTTGACGCAACGCTGGCTTAGCCGAAGTCCGGCGAGGGACATTCAGCAGCATTCGAGCAGTGCAGTTCTGCACTGTCTGCAAGGTTTTAATAGTTGCTTGTGTGGTACCTAAATACAACGCATTTGAATAGTCCAGGCGTGAAAGAATCAACGCCTGCACTAGTATTCTCCTGGCCTCAAACGGAAGAAGCTTAATTATCTTCCTAAGTAGTCTAATGATGGCATAGCAAGTTCCTGCCACCTTGCAAGCCTGAACACCAAAGTTTAGGGCTGGGTCCAACCAGACCCCTAAGCTCTTAATTTGTTCTTTAGGTGAAGGCGGAAGGCCAAGATTAGACGGCCACCAGCCCTCTACCGTATTAGATGGTTTATACCCCAGCAACATCATCTCAGTTTTTGCTCCATTCAGCTACAAGAACGATCGATCCATCCAGTCTTGTACTTTGTTGAGACATAAGGAAAGATTCTCAAATGGAGCATCCTGGGAGGCCAGGGAGATGATAAGCTGCGTATCGTCTGCGTACGTTACCAACTGTACTCCCCAGGGCAGTACCACCTCAGCCAAGGGCCTCATATAAATGTTAAATAGGGTAGGGCTGAGGGATGAACCCTGAGGAACACCGCACTGCAGACGCATTTGGGGGGCGCAGGCATCGTCCTCAAAGACCGCAAAGGTCCTATCGGACAGGAAAGAGCGCAGCCATTTTAGTGCGCCTCCCCCGACACCTACTTCCATCAGTCTGTGAATCAAGATGGAATGATTCACGGTGTCGAAGGCGGCACTAAGATCTAATAACAGAATGACTGCGCTGTTTCCATTGTCCACAATCTTCCTAGCTTCCTCCACAACAGTGATTAGGGCTGTTTCCGTGCCCTGCTTAGCTCTAAATCCTGCCTGAGTGATATGGAGGGAATTGCTGTTTTCAAGGTAAGATCCCAGCAGCGAGTTGACGTGCTTCTCCGCGAGCTTACTGATAGTTGGCAGTAAGGAGATAGGGCGATAATTGGCCCAATCTTCCGGGTTTAGGTTTGGCTTCTTCAATAGTGCCTTCACTTTTGCCTGCTTCCAGGAAGGGGGAACCGTACCTGATGCCAGTGAGGCATTAATCATCTCTTGAATAACTGGGGCCACAGTATCTGACACCAAGTTCAGAATGGTAGGGGGGGGGGGGCCGCCGGAGAGCCTGATTTCAGATATTTCAGGAGAGACATAGTTGTAGGACCATCTAGCCGGGAGAATTCATCCAATCCGGGGTTACCGGTGTCCATTGGAGGGGGCAGGATCGATTCACTGGGCATAAGTTTAAATGAAGAAAAGATGTTATCCACCTTATTGGAAAAGAATTGTGCTAATTCATTGCAGCGCAAGTTTGCCAACCCAGGGTCATTAATGGGAGCAGGGGGAGTAACCAAGGATTTAAAGATTTTGAAATTTTCCCTGGGAGCATTGGAGGCCAAATCAATTTTTTCCTGATAGTAGGTTGACTGGGCAGATTTAATTCCTTGTTTGTATTTCTTCAGGGCCAATTTATAGGTGCCCTTACTAACTTCTGAGTAGTTTTTCCGCCATTGTCTCTCCTGTTGCTTACATTGGCGTTTAAGAGCTTTCAATTCTAGAGAATTCCATGGTTTTTTATTGTTGCCACTTCTGTGAGAAAGTTCGCTTTTGGGGAGGGTGGCATCCAGAGAGGACGTTACCTATTGGTTGAATTGTGTATCAGCTACCAAAGGGTCCTGGGTGAGTGTTGGTAGTGTTTCCATCAGTTTCTTCCTCCAACTCTCAGTTGGAAGTTTAGACCAAACCCGTATGGACCTCTTCGTCATGTTGGAGGATCCAGGCAATACCGATGGGGCAAAGGAGAGGAGCAGCAATTTATGATCGGTCCAGGGAGTATCAATTAATTTCTCAAAGCTAAGAGTATCCAGATTGGTATAACAATGGTCAAGGGTATGTCCAGCTCTATGGGTAGGGCCTACCACTAATTGCCTCAACTGGAGCACTTCCAATCCTGCATTCAGACTGATGCAAGCTGGTGAGTGTGCCTCGTCTGAGTGGATGTTAAAATCACCCAGTAACGTGAAATTAGCGGTGGTACTAGCGTAATTAATAGCGCTAATAGGGAGGTCCTCGCAGAATTGGCCATAGGGACCTGGTGGCCTATAGAGCAGGAGGCCCGACAAGGTGCAAGTGGAGGAGAAGGCAATAGCAAATGTTAAGCTTTCCGCACCTTTTATTGCTGCATTTTCAACCCTGCATCCCAGTGTGGATTTATAAATATTGGCAATCCCTCCCCCCCTACCCTCTGGGCGGTCGTGTCTCAAGATAGAATAGTTGTGGGGTAATGCTCGAACGATATCTGAATCTGAGCTATCGCTCAGCCATGTCTCCGTCAAAAATAACACATCTAGATCTCGTTCCTCTAAGAGCAGGGAAATCTCGGTGGCATGCCTTGGTAATGAGCGACAATTTAATAATGCAAGATGATACAGACACAGCCTGTCTCGAGTGTTGATGGAATTCTCAAGGGTGAAGTTGTAATTACATCCGGTACAGGGTGAAATATTCCTTATATGTGTTAGCAATTTACTACAGAGCAGGCTGTCCGTACCTCTGAGTCTAAGTAGCTCATCCCGGCTGTACCTAATCAGAGGACAGAGGCGGTCTGTTCTGGCAGGAGCCCTGGCCCCTGGGCCCGTCCTGGCCCGGACGGGCCCAGACGGGCTTTCCTTAGGCGCTCCTTTGGCGCGAGGATGGCGCATCCGCTCTGCGCGTCCGCTGCGCGGAGGCATACCCGTATGCTTAAATACTAGCCCCGAGTGCCTCAACAACTAGTACTGCACCCAGCCTGGGAGATACCTCCCTAAGATGGCCGCCGCGTTCCTTCCCCTCGCCTCCTAAGATCGAGGCCGGACTGAGCCCTTAATCGGCTGAGTCTCGCGTGAGGGTGAGGTCAAGGTAATTTAAAAGTGCCAAAAAGCAAAAATAAGCATTAACACAGGTTAAAACGAATAATTTTAAAAATGGTGCTGAGAGCAGAATTTAGTCTAAATGCAATCACAATATCAAGTGTGTGTGTGTGCAACTCCCGGCATCCGCCTCAGCAGAAATAGCGAGTCTCGCGAGCCAACTGTACTCCTGCTTAAATACTAGCCCCGAGTGCCTTGCAGTGCCTCAACAACTAGTACTGCACCCAGCCTGGGAGATACCTCCCTAAGATGGCCGCCGCGTTCCTTCCCCGCGCCTCCTAAGATCGAGGCCGGACTGAGCCCTTATTCGGCTAAGTCTCGCGTGAGGGTGAGGTCAAGGTAATTTAAAAGTGCCAAAAAGCAAAAATAAGCATTAACACAGGTTAAAACGAATAATTTTAAAAATGGTGCTGAGAGCAGAGTTTAGTCTAAATGCAATCATGCAATCAGATGTGCAATGGCCTCATAATTCAGCGCCATGTAGAGCAGCACTCCTGGCCTGTACTTTATAAATCGCCACCGCTGGGCCAACCAATTTTTCGGTACAGCTCCTATATCATTTTAAAATACCGCCCGCTGTCTGAGTTAGTTTCAGACTTGCTTTGTTGATTTGGGCACCACAATCCATCTTCTCTGTCAGCGTGATCCCCAAATACTCAAAGATGGATACCCTCTCCAGCGGTCTTCCATCGAGGTGGGGATTTTGGCTGGTGGTGTTGCCCACATTAAAGGCCATATACTTCATTTTTTGGAGATTAATCTCTAGACCCCGCTGTTTGCAGAAGACATTAAAGTTGTCAAGAATTCTCTGGATTCCCATAGCGGATTTCGCAAGCAGGTGGGTGTCATCTGCAAACATCAGGGCTGATACTTTACAATTCGCCAACCTAGGGGCATCGATGTTCTTCCCGGCAATCAATGATTCTATTAAGCTCTTGATGAAGAGGCAAAAGAGGGTCGGGCCAGGACACAGCCTTGACAAACACCTCTTTCTACAGGCAGAGGGGCTGAGAGTTCACCATTTTTGCCATATCTAATTTGAGCAAAATTACCCTCATGTAAGCGTTTCAACTGATGACAAAGGACTCCCATGTCCAATAAGATTTCACAAAGTTTGTCCCTCGGTACCAGGTTGAAAGCAGATTTAAGGTCTACAAATAAAGGTAGAGGCTGCCACCCTTAATACAGATGGTTTTCCAGTGTATCAATTGTAGCCTAAAAATTTGATCAGTTGTTGATATTCTAGCTCTAAACCCGGCTGGAAGGGGGTAAGGACTTTATATTACTTCATCCAGATCTGGAGTCGCCCCAAAAGTACACGCGTAAATATATTTTTTGGCATACATCAATGAGGCTAATGGGGCGATAATTGACAGGCAGAAGCCGGAGCCCTTTTTGTAGATTGGTATGATTTCAGCTCCCGCCCAGGTGGTAGGGGTCGCCATGCCTTGTAAAATAGCATTAAACAGGGAACACGGATAGGGAGCCCAAACAGTGGGCTCGGAATGAAAAAGGTCACCAGGGATCTTGTCCAGCCCTGTGACCTTGGCTGGTGTTATCTTGTCCAGGGCATCTGTAATTTCTCTAAGGGAGATTGGGAGGATGTCAGCAGGTGCTGGGCGAGGGGGCAAGGGTCGGCTGATCACTGGCCCTTCCCCAGCCTCAGCCCTGCTGTTTTCGATTTTGCATGCCTATTTCCATATTAATCCCATTGCTGTTGTCTGCCTGCTTTGCACTGAATTACTGGGGAAAGGGGGGATTATTAGACTTGTTTTGACTTGCCCTTATTCTCCGGTCTGCCACAGCTTAGGCTGATTGTGCAGAGAGAGAAAGGCCTTTCATCTCCATATTGCCATTGAACCGTTGCAATTTTGATGGGTTGGCGGTTCAGACACTCTACCTGCTAGCCTATTTCATTAGCAGCAGGGTGCAGACATGCAGCGTGCCTGCTGCTGATGTGCCAAAGGCAAGTCCACCTGCGTCCATCTGCGCCCGTCTGCGCCTGGACGTCACCAGTCCCCGGAACCCCTGCTCCACTGACTAGCAACTCTTTCCACCGTGGTAGGCTCCAGCATACACCATTACTCTGCTGCCCAACTACCATTAATATCTACTAACGCTACTACTTCCCTTAGTTCACCTCACTGTTCACCTCATTGCTGCCCCCTGGTTTTAACCACACTGGAGGGCCCTGTCTCGTGTAGTAGTAGTAGGTTCTACTATACCTACCACACCTGAAGTGAGGGAGATGCCTGCCCCCATGCTATTCCATCAATCTTACACAAAAAGTACGCCGTTAGTACCCTCCAATCACAGTGCTCAACGAAACATACAATGGAAATCTGGGATCTTTTATCATCTAATTCCCTTGATTTCTGCTTCTTTACAGAGACTTGGTTGAATGCTTCTCCTCTCCCTTGTATCACCCTTGCACTACCTGGTAAACTAATTACCATTTAATTGGACAGGATAGGGAGGCCAGACCAGGCGTGGGAGTTGCTTCTGCATTTCAGAACTCGGTCAAGTTCCAAATCATTGAATCCTCCTTAGAAGAATTTTCTGGGCCAGCCCTTTAGTCTTTCTCAAAGTAATGCTTAAGAAAATGTTTTGTTCATCACAATATCATTGGGGCCAAACTCAGTAGATCCTCTTAGCACCATTAAGAAATGTACCCTTTTCAGAGAAGGGTACAACTGGCAGGGGTCTCCTACTTCCTCTCTAGCAAATAGTGCGTTGTTAAACAGGGATTGCTAGGAGAGAGAGAAAAACCTGTCAAATCTCCTATCTGAAGTGATGGTAAAGCGGAGCCTCACCCTTATGCCCTCAAATAAGGACACACACAATGAATGGTATTTTATACTTATATGTGGGATAACAAATGCACCGCTGAGCATTGTGCGCATAGTACAAGTAACCAAGGAAATCCATGACCATGTAGAGGAATGAGGGTGAAGACCAATATCCTTTATGGAGTCATAGAACTCTGATGCGACTTGCAATATTTTTTCAATTCTCAAGAAAAAGAAGGGGCAAAGCTCAGAGGCTACGTTTCTCAAACTGGCTAAATTATGGACGACTTAACCAATGAGTGGGCAACACCCCTTCATCCTACATAACTAGTGCAAAATAAAATTCAAATGTCCCTATTCACATGACTACTACTAAATCCTTTTTACTTTCTCCTTACTTTTCTTTTTCTTTCCCTTTTTGTCGTTCCCTTGCCTTTTTCTAATACACACTTTCAATTGACCAAATTTAATATCGCATCTACATGAAAACTCTAATCTTTAATCTATTTGTTGCAACTTCTTACTGGTTTGTTTCTTCTGCCTACCCATTTGCATCCTTGATATCTACTAATTATTCTTGAAGAGACAGCATGAAGTTCTAGAGAACAGAAGGCCGGTGTCTCACTCGAACAAAACATGGGTATTCCACCTAATACTTCATATGACTTGCCTCCATCTTTTCCCCTGCCCTTATCACTTGTCTTTCTATCATTGGACTCAGTATTAGGGAACACGATTTGAAGAGAAACTCTAAATACCATGGGGCAGATTTATGTTCCCTGGTGCATCCCTGCAAATCAGCATGGATGCGCCAGGGAAGATGCGTCACGAAAGTTTACCCTTGCGCCACAATAGATGCGCCGCATTTACAATGCAGCGCATCGTGGCGCAAGGATAAACAGATGCGTGACGCATCTGATGGCGGAAGGTTGGCACATTGCTGGAGTTGCGTCGCAAGCGCGACGCAGCTCCAGCAAGGCTCGGGGGTGCCCTATCGTTAAAATGTTGCGTCAATTCTTACGCCTGCTTCAAGCAGGCGCAGGGTTTTGACGCAGCATGGCCGGTAAAGTGACTGAGTGAAATCTTGTAGATTTCACTCAGCCACTTTTTCGGAGGCGTTCCTGCGCCGGAACGCCCCCCCCCTGTGCAGGTACGCCCACATGTGGCGCAAGCTTTACAACGTGACGCATCTCCCTAGATGCGTCACGTTGTAAATGGGGCGCAACATGGCGCAGGGTTTACGCCACCGCTGCGTCACAAAAGTGACGCAACGGCGGCGTAAAAGTGGCGCAAGTCCATTATAAATCTGCCCCCATGTTCGCGTAGTGTGATTTATCAATGTATTTATGTATATATAATGTACACATGACTAATTGTTTCTTTCCTTTTGTCTAAATTTGTTCTCTTTTTGTGAACATGTTCATTGGCTCATGTTATTTTCATTTTTCTTATTACAACTGGTTTTCCTTGGATGTTTATTGTATGTCCTATTTATATGTGAAATTAAACTTTATGCTGATAACTATCAATATATACAGCCTTGAAAAAGCCCTAGGCCTGCGCCTCAACCAGGAGATTGAGAGAGCCATACATTTCTTGTTTCTACTGATAATTATTTGTATATACCCAAATCACCTCTCATTGCTCATCCCTATCGTTTTAATGTATTCCCTACCTAATATATCTAAATGTTAATCAGCCATCTGCCATCTAATGTCAGGCGTCCTTAAGTGCTATCCGACAGAGTCTGATGCCACCGGACCTGCTCCTCTGAACGCAGTTCTGCTAGTATACAGTTAAACACTAGAAGCAGAACTACATACATGAGAGAAGAGGGAAGGGGTAATGGGAGTGTGAGTAAGAGAGAAAAAAAAGACAGCCAGAAAATTGCAGAATTACCATGCATGACTCTCTCTTGATTTTAGCCATTCAGAATAGGGATCTGCCAGGCTGGAGTTCTCAGAAAGTTAGGACATGCCCTGAAATGTAAATGAATCACAGATCTAGGTAGTGCCATAAAGGACATGAATGCTTATATCATAATCTGACATAACTATAGGATCTACTTACCGGCAGGCTTCTGAGAAACTCAGCCACAACAAGCATGGCAGATGGTGCTACAGATGTTACAAGCCCAGGTCACAAGCTATTGTGGGGGCAGGGAATTAGAGGAAACAAAGGCAAAGCAAAGCAACAATGCCAAAACAGATACCGTCATCAAAGTCAGTCTAGATTCAAGAAGTCAGGCAACCCAGGGAGCTGGTAAAGGGAAGAGAACAAAAAAAAGGGTGAAGGATGAAAGAACAAAACCAATTAGGATGGCAAGTGATAAAGCCAGTGCAACGAAGACATTTGCAAGGCACCTTCTAAAGCCCACTTGGAAGGGGCCAAACAGGTCCATATCACAATTCTTGATTCCCCAGTCTCATTCTTTGTTATGGGTCAAGGCCTGCTTAAAGCTGGATTTTAATGTTAGATATAGGAAGACAGTAGTATTTTTCATAATACACTCCCCCTACAAACCCCCAACTGTCAAGAGCATGTCATTTGAAAGCAGCGGTGATAGGTGGGGCTGCAGTTTCTGTTGTTCAAGGTGAGGTGGTTTCTAGGCAGGGCCAACCTTTTTTTCTGTCCCATATTACTGCTTCAGAAAGTGTTGTGCTCACCGGGATCTAATGGGGGTCATACTCAGTAGATTCTCTAAGCCCCATTAGGACATGTACCCTTTACTGAGAAAAGTGGAACTGGCTGGGGTCTCTGAATTCCTCTCTAGCCAAATATGCGTTGTTTGACAGGGAGTGTTAGGAGAGAGCAAAGCCTGTGGGGTCTCCTATCTAAAGGTGATGATGTAGCCAAGCCTCACCCTTATACACACACACAATGAATGTTATTGTATAATTGTATGTGGGATGACGTATGTCCTGATAAACAATGTAAATTAAAAGTAACAAAGGAGATCCATGACCAAGTAGACTCAGATCCCCTGTAAAGTAATGGAATCCCGAGGGGACTTGCAACATTCTTTTAATTCTTAAAGACAGGGTAAAGCTCAGAGGCTAAATTATGTACTGTCTAAAACCTATGAGTGGGCAACACCCCTTCATCCTACACAACACATCCTAAAATAATGTCAAAAGTTCCTATTCACATAACCACTACTAAATCTTTTATACGTTCTCACTACTTTTCTTTTCCTTTCACTCTTGCTTTCGCCTTTTTTCAATACAAGTTTTCAATTGATCGAGTTGAATATCGCATCTACATGAAAACGAATCCAGTTGTTACAGTATCTTGCTGGTATGTATTTTCTGCTATGCATTTTCATCCTTGATATCTACTAATTTTTCTTGACGATACAGCATGAAATTCTAGAGAACAGAAGGCTGTTCTCACATATTTTAATAAAAACCTGGGTACTCCACCTATCACTTCATATGACTTGCCTCCCTCTCCCTCCGCCCCTTATTTTTCTCCTGTCTTTCTATCATTGGACTTTGCAGAGAAAATTTCAATTCTATGTTTATTTTGGGTGCTTTATCAACGTAATTTTATACATATATATTTATATATATAATGTACACATGACTAAATAAATATTTCATAACTTTTTGTTTATATGTGTTCTCTTTTTGTGAAGATGTTCATTGGCTCATATATTTTTTATTATTATTACCATTTATAATCCTTGGCTGATTATTGTCCATTCTAATTTTATGTGAAATGAAACATTTTGCTGGTAGCTAGCAATATACACAGCCCTGAAAAAGACCCCAGCCTGCCTCTCAATGAAGGGGGGTGGGGTAACATGTGTTTGCTGGCTCACTTATCGTTGAGGATATGTTAAAAAGCTAACCTAAATTACTTAAAACATTTTTCAATTAACGTGAATTTTATCACTAATGTAAAGATAACTTGAGATGTTCTAGAAGACTCTTTCTACTGCCCTAACTGTCTACCTAATCTCGTTATTCTACAATATCATATAGTATACAGCACAGAGTATTTTATTCCTTGCAATAATACATGCTCACACCTTCATCCTTCCCAAAAACTACTTAAATCATTGGTGCTTTGAGCTTTCATATTCACTGAAGACATGAAGAATAAAAGCAGAATCTATGCACACCTGTACACATCAAAACACAGTTAGTAATTTTTGCAAAAATGTATTAAAATCTGTTTTATGTACATTAGGTTAAATTGATAGACTGAATCTGCCTTTGCTGTAATGGCTTATAGCTTTGAAAAAATGAACATAACATGGAAATGGAGTTGGAGGTGAGTGAGCCATAAATGTTGTGTTTCTACTGATCACTTTTTGTAGCTATACCCAGATCATCTTTCATCACTCATCCCTATCTTTATAGTTTGATCCCTACCTAAGATATCTAAATATTAATCAGCCGTTTGTATCTAATGTCAGGCATCCTTAAGTGTTATTCGACAGAGTCTGATGCCAACCGGCCCTGCTGCCCCCAAACGCAGCTCTGCTAGTGCACATTTAAATACTAGAAGCAGTACTAATACTGGAGGGAAGGGGGAAGGGGGAATGGGGGTGAGAGATAGAAGAGACAGCCAGAACATTGCAGTCTTGCCATGCATGACTCTATCTGAACTTTGTTTTTTATTTCTTTTTATTAAACAATTGCTTCAGACACTATTCAGTACAGTACATGGATATGATGAATCACAGCAGGCAGTGATTCGGAGAGTGAGTACTTATTCTGTTTACAATGGTATATGCAACCAATACGTAAGACTATCCGGATCTACTCTCTACATCTCAGCACCACAACCTCTCTCCCTTCCCTTCCCAGTTTGTCCCTCCCTGAGGTAACTCCTATAATGTCTTCAAGCATTCGAGATCTTTTCCCACTTGTGGGGGCAGCCCCTGCCTTGATAGATGTTTTTTTCCACCTGTTGGCACCAGTCTAAGTCTCTTTTCCAGTATTCAATCTTTGGGGCCCCAACAGCTCCCCATGCTCGTGCAATATTCCTCTTTGCCAATGCATCTGCCAGCCTCAGCCATATTTTCCCATATTTCGGCCAGAATATCACTCCTGTCACTCCCAGTATGTGCCATTGTGTATCAACTGGGACCTGTAGGCCCCTAAACTGTTGTCATCACTCGAGGAACACCTCTCCAGTATTGTTGAATTCTGGGGCAGGACCATAAAATGTGAAAGAATGTGCCCGTCTCCCCACACCCTCTGGCACATTCGTCAGAGTCGCAGCGACCCATGCGATGCTGTAATGTCCTAGGGGCATATGATCTATGCTGGATCCGAAGTTGGATCAGTCTAAACGTGCCTGTCTATCAATTCCCTTGGGGTTCTGTATGGTTTTCGCCCAATCATCATCCTCCAAGACCCCTACATCTGATTCCTATGTCGTCCTGATGGGGTCTATATAGTCTGGGGAGTTAGTCATGATTTTCAGATATGTTAGGGAGATAGCATTGTTGATCATTGGGTCAAGTAAAAGTCTGTCTTCTAGTGGGTAGTATTAAGGTAGCAATTCCCCCTGCGATATATGGCATCTGAGGGCGTGCCTCAGTTGTAGGGATTGAAAATATTCCCCCTTCCCCATCTGGTATTCCGTCTGTGATTTTTAAAAGTCAACTAATGTCCCACCATGCCAGACATCTCCCAAATGTTCTGGCCCGATGAGCTCCCTTTTAAAATCCTCTTCGATGCCGAACCTCACCAAGTATGTCGCAGTCCCAGAGTATGGTTTGCTCCGTCAACCTAGCATTCCACCCTTATGATTTTGTCGCTCTCTTCCAGGCCCGGACTACTGTCTGCGTATGTGTAGGGAGCAACTTTTCACAAGTTTCCTACTCTATAGCATGGTCGGATAACCGCAGTTTCTCATAGCTAAGCGGTCCACTCGGTAAGCGGGCTTAGAGGTTGGAGTGAAAACCCAATCATTAATGTTAATGAGATGAGACGCCAAGTAGTAGTTCCTAATGTCCGGTACCTCCAGACCACCCTCGTAAACCCCTTGTTGCAGCTTGCGTAGCGCGATGCATGGGCTGCCGCCCCCCAACAGCAAAGTACGTTGCTCTGCCTCAATCACCCGGAAGAAGACCTCTGGTATCTCGTACAGGGTTTTTTGCAGTGCATTTAACAGGCGGGGAAGAGCCATCATTTTGAACAAAACCGCCCTGCTCATGAGGGAGACCGGAAGGCTCCACCAGTGGGCCACCTCCTCCCGTAACCTCTCCATTTGGGCAAACACATTTCGTTTTATAAAGTCCTCTTTCGATTTAGTGATCCAGATACCTAGATACTTGAACTCTTCTTTGTGGACCAAGGACGCGCAGGCTGACGTCAGGGATGGAATCTCGCCTGTCACGTAGAAAACCAGGGACTTATCCATGTTTATCTGGTAACCCGAGTAACAGCCAAACAGTTGGGAGATGTGAATAAGTCTTTGAAAAGTTTGATGGGTTTATGTGTGTACTGCAGGATATCATCTGCGTAGAGGGATATACGTTCCTCCCAGCCACCCCCTACATCAAAGCCTTGCACAAGCGGATCACCACACTTACCCGGACCCTTGCCAGAGGGGCGCTCTATAGGAGTTTGGCCCAGGTGCAAAATTACGACCCGAACCCTATTCTGGAGAGAACAGTGAAGAGACATGGCCATTCAATACCATTGAATGCCATTTGCGCGTCTAGTGACAGTAACCTGGTGGCCTCTGTCGGTCGATTTGTTACCAAGTGCATGACTCCATATAGGTGCCGGAGATTCAGCCTGATGCTTCTGTGTGGCATGAATCCTGACTGATCAGGGTCGACAACCGTGGACATTACTGAGCCTGGTCGGTTGGCTAGCACCTTCACCAATACCTTAACCTCGAATTTAAGTAGGGAAATGGGTCTAAAGGAGCTACACATCTCGAGAGGCTTCCCTTTCTTTGGAATGACTACGATGGTCGCCAACCTCAGATGTACTGGTAGCTGTCCGTCAACCCTTGCAGTGAGAAACATATTTAGCATTTAATCGGCAATGCACTCTGCTACACACTTGTGGAGCTCTGCGGGAAGCCCGTTCAGGCCCGCTGCCTTCCCCTACTGCAGGTCTCCAATGGCCCCAACTACTTCTTCTTTCGTCAGGTCATAGTCAAGTGCTGCTTCGTCTTCTGTCGAGAGTACCGGCCTAGGAATATCACTGAGCAGTTAGACACTATCTTTAACTGACTACCTAGAGACCGGTTGGTATAGTTCTTCATAGTGGTTTGCGAAGGCCCCTGCTATATCAGCGCTTGACCTCAGTGGGGGCCCTCGGGAGTCCGCAGCTCCGGGACTCAGTTCTGGCTCCTGTCTCTCTTCTCTAGCCATGCTATCAGCTTGTTAGCTTTACCACCAAGGTCACATATCCATCTCTGCACGGCTAGCGCATGTGCTCGGGCCCCGTTTTCCTCTAGGTCTTTGAGTTCTCTCTGTTTGAGACTAAGCCTCTGTTTCAGTGACAGGTCAGTCTTCCCCTCTGTCTCCAGCTTAGTATCAATGTCCACTGTTTCTTGCTCCAGCGTCTCACACCGTGAACACCATTCCTTCCGCTTAGCCCTGACTGCTGCCTGTACAAATCCCCGGGCCGCAACTTTGTACGCTTCCCAGAGAGTGCTATGTGAGTCTACTGAGCCGGTATTCTCATCGAAATATGACTCTTTCTGGATTTTAGGCATTCAGAATAGGGTTCTGACAGGCTGGAGTTCTCAGAAAGTTTAGACATGCACTAAAATGTAAATGAATCACAGATATTGTTAGAACCAAAAAGGAAATGAAAGCATATATAAGAATCTGACATAATAATTGGATTTGCTTACTGGCAGGCTGCTGAGAAACTAAGCCAAAACAAGTGTGGAAGATGGTGCTACAGATGATACAAGCTCAGGTCGCAAGTTATCATGGAAACATGGAATTAAAGTGAGGCAACAACGTCAAAACCGATTCTGTCATCAAAGTCAGAGTGCATTCGAGAAGGCAGGCAACCCAGGGAACTGGTAAAGAGAAGAAAACAAAAAATGTGTAGAATGAAAGAACAAAACAAATTAGTATAGCAAGTGGTAAGCCCAATGCAACAAGGAAAGTTGCCAGGCACATTCTAAAGCCCAGTTGAAAGGGGTAAAAAAGTCCCAGATCCCAATTCTTGTGTATCTCTTTTATGGCTACTGAAGGGCCCTGTTTTGTCTTGGTAGACTTCTGTTTCATCCTCTGTTGTGTGTCCAAGACAAGCTTCAATACGGAGTTTAGTGTTAGATATGAGAAGACACAAGTAATTTCCATAGTACACTCCCTTAGCAACCCCTAACTTTCAGGGGTTGATCACGATGTCGGCAGACCACAACTGACCTACCGTAAGTTGCGGACCGCTTGACACCTGCCCCTGCGGTCCTCAGGTGCATTACGATGTGGCAGGCGGAGGTATCAGGCAGGTCGACCGTCTGCTAGTGTTCTTCACATGATCTTAGCCAAAAGGCCGAGAAGCAATTGTCCACTTGTGTCCTTGAGCCCGTCAGAGCATCATAAAAACCACAATCATAAAATGACGGCAGAGCCAACCTTGGCTCCACTGTCGGGATTGTGATGTCACTTTCCAACAGCCTTCCCATGTCTGCCTTTCTGACATGTAAAGGCTGTTGGAAAGTGCCTTTGGGGGCCCTAGCCAGGCCCCCGTCCCTCTGCCATGAGGCCTGGGGGGTACCTATGGTGCACCTTTAAACATCCTTGCACGGTGCAGGGATGTTTACAAACATCCATTTTCAGTGGCAGCCTGTGCTGCAGGCCTTTTCCACCCATGAAAAATGTATGTTTCCGACAGCTCATAGGGCGGTCGCATCCAAATTGTGAGGTTGGAACTGCCAACCTATGATCTGGCGGTTCCAATCCACAACGGTTTTGGGCCCCTCAGAGTCGAGTTCAAGTTTATTGTGGCAAAAGACTTTGGTCAGCTTGCAAATGTGTTAGCACCCAAATGAAATTGGTGTTAAAAAAATGAATGTTTTACAACTGTATTTCAGTCGCAAAACATTTGTACATAAGACTGTGAGTCACTATTAGGAAGGGAAGCCCTTAACACGCCCCTTCCTAATACTGACTCCTAACCCATTTGGCCATTACGTAATAAGTTATCAAATCGCAAATTTGGGTTCTGTACATAAGAAAAGGCCTTTTTTGTTTGCAAATGGTCCGATTCTGTGAATTGGGCCACTTCCGACCAAACACAAGCTAAATACATGTTGCTCTAAATGCTTTCCCTGTAGCTACTGGGGACCTTACAAGTGAACTCCTTTGGTTGTTTGGACACCAAAAGAAAGTTTGGAAACTTTCGAAAAGTTTCCAGAGCTGAAGAACTTCACCGGGACCCGGCCAGTAAAGTATCTGACCGGCAGTTCCACTGAGTCAGATAGAATTTTAGGTTCAGCCTGTGCATAGATCACTGCATCTTGGAAAAACCATCTAAGTCCTCTTTTTAGTTGCCACTTTGAAATCTCAGAATCTTCAAAGCAACAGCAGGACAAAACTGCTTCAGATATCCAGCCTTGCACTCCACAGAGGCAGCTATGTTTCCGTGGCCACCCATACGGAGAGGAATGTTCTTTCAAAAAGTAATAAAGTCCCAATCTGCATCGTGACTTAAAAGAAATGTGAACTTTGTTTACTTTTATTTCGGCCCTGGGATCATCATAATCTAGCGTGTAGAGAGCTGCATATTCCTGTCCTTTTAGTGTGAGGTATAGAACCTGTTCAGTATCCTGGAGGGGTGCACCAAGCATGCCCTCATAATGGGCATTGGATTACTTCTCATGCCCTGGGTGCATCACGTAAAGCAGTCGTGGCAGAATAACATGATGTGAATCTGCAATGTGACTAGACCTTCTTCTCTCTGTCTTTCAGAGTGCAGTCTACTACCAACTCTCGTGTAAAGTTCAGATGTTGTTAGAAACCCAGAACCTTGTGCTGACGTCTTGTGTGCATGTCACGTATAGGTAAGTGCAGAACATGCGTGGCACATATGTGGTAGTAGTACTCTTTGTGTTACATAAGTTTAAGAACTGGGGCAACTGGATCCATTTTGGAGGCCCCCAATTCAGTATGGAACAAGATAGAGCATGAGGGCAGCCTACCCCGGATAGTGAAAGTGTATTGCTTTCATATCTGTGGCTGGAGGATAGACAAAGCTCTAGCTTTCATATTTCACTAAGGCCCTTGTTAGCAGAGGGGTACTGATTAGTTCTGCTTTAGCACTATCATTCAATAGATAGCAGGGGTGATAGGTGAGACTGCAGTTTCTGTTGTTCAAGGGGAGGAAGTTTCTAAGCAGGGCCTGCCCTTTTGTCTGTCCCAGATTACTGCTTCAGAAAGTGTTTTGTTCATCTCAATATCATTGGGGTCACACTAAGTAGATCCTCTTAGCCCCATTAAGAAATGTACCCTTTTCAGAAAAAAGAGAAACTGGCAAGGATTTCTTACCTCCTCTTTATGCATTGTTTGACAGGGAATGTTAGGAGACAAACAAACCTGTCAGATCTCCTATCCAAAGTTGATGATGGCGCGGAGAATCACCCTTATGCCCTCATATCAGTGCACACACACACAATGAATGGTATTTTATAATTAGTGGGATAAGGTATGCCCTGATGAACATTGTAACCATAGTACAAGTAACCAAAGAGATTTATGACCATGTAAAGGAACAAGGCTGAAGACCAAGATTCTCTTTAAAGTCATTGAACTCAGAGATGACTTGCAATATTCTTTTGACTCTCAAAGAAAAGAAGGGGTAAAACTCAGGGGCTACTTTCCCTTGTTGACTAAATTATGGACTGTCTAAACCTATTAATGGGTAACACTGTTTCATCTAACATAACTAATCCTAAAATAATGTCAAATGTTCTTGTTCAGATGACCGCTACTAAACCCTTTTTACTTTCTCCTTACTTTTCTTTTTCTTTCCCTTTCTCTCTTTCTTTTGCCTTTTTTGATACACGCTTTTTAATTGACTGAATTGAATAACTCATCTACATGAAACCTCTAATCTTTAATCTATTTGTTGCAACTTCTTACTAGTATGTTTTTTCTGCCAATCCATTTGCATCCTTGATATCTACTAATTATTCTTGAAAAGACAGCATGACTTTCTAGAGAACAGAAGGCCGGTGTCTCACTCAAACAAAACATGGGTACTCCACCTATCACTTCATACGACTTGCCTCACTCTTTCCCCTGCCCTTATTTTTTGCCAGTGTTTCTATCATTGGACTCATGGTATTAGGGAACATGATTTGCACTGAAAGTTTAAATACCTTGTTCACTTATAGTAATTTATAATGTAATCATATATAAATATATATATATATATATATGTATGTTGATATATATTCACTAAAAAACCATAGGTTTCAGGGACGTTGTAGTTAGAAATTAGCATTTAAACAACCTTTGAAATTCACTGAAAAAACCACAGGTTACAGGGACATTATAGTTAGTTGGACATGTCAGTCGTAAAAAACCTATGAAATTCGGCCATTATAGTTAGTTCAGCTAACTATAACTCACGCCCCCGCAATGCACTGCTGATGATGTCACATATTACATCATTCATGACATGGTCAGTGACATCACTGATGACATTTCAAATGTCCCCCTCGTCAGGGTCACATGTCTCACAGTGGGCTCTGAGACCAGTTGAGTGCACCCTACTCTTTTTCCGGTGTATGATGTTGGGCTGTTGTGCCTGTCTTTTGAGCCCTCGCAGCTCTCCAATTCAGGTGCATGACACATATCCTATTTTGAACCCACTGTCCCCCACCCACCATTGTTGACTCCAGCTCACTTCTCAGGTTCACATGCTTGACACGGGGAGAGCATCCGGGATTGCCTTGGGGCTGTTTTTCAATGGTTCCAACTGAACAGCCTCAAGTGCAATTCCGATAAGTCTGAGGTACTCTTCTTTGGGTGCGATATAGAGCCAGACTGGCAGGCCTGGTGGCCGATTAATATGTTTCCCCCGTCTTGCTCCTCCCAAGTCGCCAAGAATCTGGGGGTCAAGATGGATAAGGGGCTAACATTGAAATCCCAGATCCTCGGGGTGTCGGGCACTTGCTTCGGCATCCTTAGGATGCTGCGGAGGTTTCTTCCCCTGCTGTCTGAGGAGCATAGGAAACTGACAGTGCAGGCTCTGATCGGGTCCAGGTTGGATTATTCTAACATTCTTTACCTGGGCCTGCCAGAGTATTTGCTGCAGAGGCTCCAAGTGGTGCAGAACGCGGCTGCGAGAGCTATTTTTGGATTAAATAGACGGGCCAGTGTATCGGGCCTGTTGAAAACTTTGCATTGGCTCCCGATCCGGAAACGGATCGTCTTTAAGGCTCTGACTCTGGCCTATAAAGCTCTCCACGCGGTGGGAGCAAAGTATCTTCAAAAGAGACTGGTCTTCTATCAGCCGACCCGGTCTTTGAGGTCGGAATCCCTGTTTTTGGCGGTTGTTCCGCGTGTGAAGAGAACTCGCCTGGGAGGCCGCTCTTTTGGACTTCTGGCGCCACAGTTGTGGAACTCTCTGCCATTCACTCTACGGGGAGCTACCAACCTACTAGCCTTTAGAAAAGGCCTTAAAACCTGGCTGTTTACCCAGTAGTCTGTTTTTCCTGCATGTATTTGTTTGGCATTCGGTTCTTTTGTTTTGTTTTTTAATGGTGTTATGTTATTATGTTGCAGCCCTCCTTTTCCTAAAGCGCCGGGACACTCTTTTTGAGTAGCCGTGCGCTATACAAAAGAATAAATAACATAACATAACATAACATGAGACACCCTACACACCCCTCCCACTCTCCCTCTTTCAGACCTCTTCCCTCCTTAGGTATAGGGGTGTTTCAGATGTTTCTGAGTCCATAGTCCCCTAACTTCCCCCTGAAGTTCAAATGTGCCTCACACGTCGTTCTGTCTTGAACATCCTATGTGGCGCAGCGCCTTAGCTCTATATTTCTTTTGAGTCGACCCACTCCATAGATTAAGGGTTCATTTGCATCTATACTTTCAGGTTAAGGGGTGTAGTGGGGTTGAGTGCGGTGGGGGTGGGCGCTATGGCGCTCCATCCCATCCGCTCCCTATCCTCGCGCTCAGGTGTAAGTCACAAAGTTGGTGGTGACTGAAGTACTCCCTTCCCCAAATCTTCTGCTGACACCAGTTTGCGAGTATAAGATGCTTAGCATAGTGTCTGAAGTTTCTGCAATCACCGGACTTTTGCATCTAATATTCAGCAATCCTGGCAAATGCACGAGCATTCAAAGAGGATTGGCAGAGTATACCAACTCGGCAAGAAACTGCATTCAGAGAAGGGGAGGTTTAAACTGAGGGAGACAGTGGTTAATGGTTACACCCTGCAGACCTCATTAAGTGAAGTTATATATTCATTGGTCCGAGCCTGTACCCCCAAAACTCACGGGTTCTCCTAATTCCCCTTTCCGAAGCGGTAGTCCGCCGAGCCCAGTTACAAAAACAGCTTCTTTAACAGGGACACACAAAACCGTAAGGTGCAAACCCCATAAACGGACCCGACTGTATAATAGCGCCACACTGGTTTAAAATGGAGCATTTTGTTCATAAAGCATATAAAATGTGAGCGCTCCGCCATCTCAGTTCTCAGTCATGACTGTTTAAGATACCAGCTCTCGGTTCTCTCCCTGTAAAAGGTAAGGGAGTCTGACCCGCCCATTTTTGTCATGTTGTCTGAAACTAAGACTAAGTTGTGCAAGGCGCAAGAGGTTTCCGAGTACCCCCGCCCCCTGTAATTAAAGGCCGTGCGTAAATAATAAATCCCTGGGGATGTGCCGGTCTCTGGGGCTGTTGCCCCTGGGACCTGGCCCACCAGGGGGCCTGAATACAAAGAAGTGCGGTAGCCCGTACTTCGTTTTTTTAAAAATGTTCGGCAGGATTCGTGACCCTAGCGCAAATTCTGCCCTTTTCTTGTTTTTTATCTTTGTTTTACTGTTTTCTTGTGACTCGGTTCTATGGCTGCCAATACTTCCTGGTTTGGAGTGTTGGCAGCCAATCAGAGTGAAGCTCATGCCCGGGATGGTTTGCCAACCCTCCTCGGTGCTCAGAAAGTGAAATATTTTCTTTTTCTAATTTCTAAGGAACTACTGAACGGATTTACACCATTTTAAAAAAGGTCTCTTTCTGAACCAAGACCTACCTTTTTGCCAAATTTGGTGTAATTCCGTTCAGCAGTTGGGCTCTAGCTTTGTCTAAAGTTTCCTACGGAAATTAACATGGGGAAAACGCATTTTGGGACCCCCCTTTTTTCTCAGCCCACGCTTGTCGAATCACCCCGAAACTTTCCAGACAGGAGCTGAATGGAGCGGGCCACTAGTTTTGAAAAGTTCTCAAAGATTCGTCTGCCAGCGCCAAAGTTATTTGAAAAAGAAAAAACGCTTTTTGAATAAAAACAAGGTCCTAACTATAACTACCTACTAGCGACCGCCAGTAGGTAATATATATATGTATATATATATCCCAATTTCAATGTGCTCCTTCTGTCTCCCCCTGCCTGGGGCAGTTGGATCGCTGGTTGCCGGCGGAGTGCGCCGGACATCAAATTCTCCTATAATTACTGTAAAGCAATCACTCTAGGGGTTGTTTCACCAACAGTTGATTTATTTTCAGTTACGCATTTCACCTGACACAGCAGGCTTGCTCACACACTGAATACATAGTGAAGTATACAGAAAGGAACAACTGACTTTTTGCAAATAATCACAGTGGCATCCATATTAGAATGGTGGAATTTACAGGCAGATATGTTAAATCAAAGTACACATATGTTTTGTCAGATAAAATCACAGATTTCTGCTGAAGAAAAATACAAATCACACGCAAATGTATCTATTACATTTTACCTAAGCTCACACCCAGAGTGTATATTCATTTATAATAATAAAAATGTCAGTTGGGAGTAGCATCCATATTGGAGTGGTGTGCAGGCACATTTTTACCACTGTATGTACATGAAACCTAATTGTTCCTACAGTTCGTGGCAAACTGGTGAGTAACAGCAAGTCCCACAGTTTGTGATTCCTAGTCCATATAATCGACATAGTGCCGTTTGCTAGAAATGACCCTTCGTATTTCCAAACAAGTTTATTTAAATTTCATTCAAACAGATTCGGTTATTAGTACCCTGAACAGAGAGGGTAAAACTGGCACAGTAGTTTTCTTCTAGAACCAACTATGTATTTTACGAAAAATCAAACATCATGAGCAGTCTGGTATGAACAGAGTTCTGCTCTTCCAATACTAAAGATAAACCACAGTATGTAGTTGTCCCATGTCAAACATAAATTAAGAAGAAAATCTAGTGTTTTTAGCCACCACCATTACACATCTATGTAGTTATACTTATTCAAAAAAGTGTTGTTCTGCACCACTGTTTTTTGTGATGTTGAATAAAAGGGTAGGGGAGGAGATCGACTGTCCACTTCTGGAGTCGGCCCCTTCCTTTCCTTCTGTGATTTAAAAGAAAAAAACATGTTAGTATTAAGGTCAGGGTTAAAAACAACAGTTATCTTTTATACAGAAAAACAAACCACAGAAATCTTCATTGTAATACACTTCTAGGTAACTGGGGCTATGTGAATTCATGGGGGCATATCTCAATCTCATGTACCTATTATTGATTAGTGTTCATGGAGGTGTATACTTAATTCTTCATCCTGGTTGTGGCCCCCGGGGGTTTTTGTCTGTAAGGTATTGATGTTCCAGGACTCCTTATGTCTACATTGGAGTTCTCTGTTCCCACCCTGATGTTCTATTCAATCTGCTCAATCGCAAAGTATGTGAGTAGTGAGCTGTTTGATAGGTGATATTCTGCAAAATGCCTGGCTACTGGGTAATGGGGGTCTTTGTTGTTAATGGCTCTCATGTGTTCCAAAACTCTTTTTTTCACTGCCAGGGTAGTACTATCTACGTAGCTTAGTTTACAGGGACACATAGAATGTAAATGGCAAAAGTCGACCGACATATAAGGAATTGGTTTATTGTTTTTTCTGATGTTGGGGTGTGGTATTGTTTCCGCATGCGGCTGTTGTGACATGCCTTGCAATGTCCACAGGGAAAGAATCCCTTCAAGTTCAAATGTATATTCAGGCGTTTCTTGGTTATGTCCCCTTTCACCAGTAGGTCTTTGAGATTCCTACCCTTTTTATAGGTTATTTGTGGGCGCTTCAGTATCTTTTCAGCTTGAGAAGGTTCGCATGCTAGGATGTAACAATTATGGTTTAGGATATTAGAGATTTTCTTTGATTGTGAGTTATATGTCAGTATAACTCAAGGACTGTTGTCTTCCGCTATATTCGTTTTTTCCCGTAGTGTTTGGTCTCTCGGGATCTTACTGAACTTATCATTTGCTCTTTCCAATACCCATCTCGGCTAGCCTCTCTCTTTAAATCTAGTGATCATGTTTGTCTGTTCCGCCAGGAAATCATCCTGGTTGCTACAGTTCCTTCTAGCCCTCAGCAGTTCCCCAAAGGGGATGCCCCACTTCAAGGTCTCTGGGTGGTTGCTGAGGGCATGAAGGAGACTGTTGCCTACTGTTGCCTTTCTGTGCAGTTTAGTACAGATTTGGTTACCTCTCACCTCCACCACTACATCTAGGAATTCGACAGATTCTCTGCTGGTGGTGTATTTTAGCTTGAGATTAAAGTTGTTGACATTGAGTTTGTTGATGAATCTCCCGGCACTGTCTATACTTCTTTTCCATATGATGCATTCAAATTCTTTATTTTGGTTGGAAAAACCATAAAAGAAACAACCACAAAATTCGCAATTATTACATACTGAGCTAAAAAGAGTATTAAGGGGACAATTGGGCCATAAATAGACATGATAAACCAGCACAAAAAGACAAGAATAATTCATTTCCCGGATAATACATTGTTGAGAGCACTCTGATAAGCGATCCAGGGCTATAAGGGCACAATGGTCAAAAAACTAAAGTTAAAGTGCTGGTGCATTAGCAAATATGGTACAAGTCAATTTCCAGTATTACAGCCCATACATTAAACAACTAG
The DNA here is from genome assembly GCF_964204655.1 of Triturus cristatus. Lineage (NCBI taxonomy): Eukaryota > Metazoa > Chordata > Amphibia > Caudata > Salamandridae > Triturus > Triturus cristatus. Next base: position 1,016,041,163 of record NC_140588.1, read on the forward strand.
GGTTAGTTACTCCTTGTACCTAGATAATGCCCTTGTTCAAAATCGACAATGGACAAAATTTCAAATAAATAATATATGAAACTAAAGGAAAATCAGCTATTTACAATATAAAATATCTCATTGGGGATTAAGACACTCTTATCTGGTCTGGGATATGTCATCTATGCACCTTAGCCACTTGATGACTCTCCCTTCTATGTTATGTGTTTCCAGTTCTTTTAACACTTCTTCCTCCCTAACCCCTAGAGTGAGGTTGGCAAAGTTAGGGGCAAAACAAGTACCCATAACTGTGCCAGGGATTTGCCTGAACATTGTGCCATTAAACAGAAATATATTATTACACAAGCAGAACATAATAATTTCTAGTAACATAGCTGTATGTTCCATGTAACACATTTTCTTTAGAAAGTGATGACAACATTGTAGTCCCAGAGTATGATGAATAATTGTGTAAAGGGAGTTTACATCTATGGTTACAAGCAGGAAGTCTTCCTCCCAGTTGTCGTTCTTTATTTTGCCTAGAAAATCATTAGTGTCTTTAGTGTATGATGGTAATGTTATCACATATTCGCGGAGGAAGTGGTCCATATATTGGGAGATGTGTTCCGAGATACATCCTATTGATGAGACTATTGGTCTCCCTGGTGGTGTTGAGGGGTTTTTGTGGACAAAGGCAGTTTTAGGGAAAACAGTTGTGCAAAGGTGTCCTTCATAAGCATTTCCAGACCTACCCCAGTCAAAGTGCCTAGGTCATTGCCACCACAGTGCACTATTATGAGGTCAGGGTGTTGGATGTGCATGAAGGATTTCACCAATGGCATCAATTGGTGCCACTTTAACCCTCTCTGACCAATCCATTTAATGTCTACATTTGGCAAAGCAAGGTCTCTCACCATACCTGTTTTCTCTGCAAACTTTTCACTCCAGAAGACATAGCTGTGCCCTACAATCCACACTGTGAACATCTTCAAAGGAGAACTGGATGCACTCCGGAGGTGTCTTTCAGTAGAATGGCAATATGAAAAGAAAGACAGTTTGGAAATGGAGGCATACATATTTTTTTCAAAACAAAAAGAACTGATTGGCTGTTTCATACCATTCTAGAATAAAAACTAGGCTGTATGTGTAAATTAATAGAAGCATGTTTTGTATTGGTAAAAAAAATGTGTAACCAAAGAACAGTATTATGGATTTGCTGTTAGGTTTGAAAAGTCAAGCACTCTTGCTCTGTGGAATTGAAACATTGTTTGGCGAACTTCTGACCTAACTCAACACAGCAGTGTTCCATGAGCTGTTGCTATGGTAGCAGGCAGAAGTCAAGTTGGGGGAAGGGTACTAGGCAGAAGTTAAGTTGGGGGAAGGGTACTTTTGGAAAAGGGTTGGTTTTCAACCAATAGAAATGTGTGATTACATTTGAAAAAAAGGGGGAAGCACTGAGATTTGAAACTTACAAGTATATGTGTGGAAAAATAGAGGGAAAGTTTGCCATTATCTGGTTCTGCTGAGAGGAGAGAGGTGAACACAACAGAGATCCTGGCTCTGATAATCTGCTGTTTGAGTGTCACATTTCTTTCACAACTAACTAATTTTAAAGGTGAGTTTACAGTTTGAGAGGGGATGTATGTGGTAACTTAAGAAATGAATAATAGAAATGGAAATTGTTTTTGTTGTAGTTACACATGGTGGTTTCATAATGTGTCAGTCTGTAAAAGTGATTTTCACTTGCCCCGAAAAAAAAAAGAGCAGTAAGTGTGCTTTCAAATTGGCAAAGAAATTTCGTTTTGGGACTAATGTGAAAACATGACTCTGTGTGCAGAGAGGAATTATAGGCAGAGATTTATTGCGTATTGCTCTGGTGATTTCACAGTTGCATTAGATGGAAAGGGGGAGCGAATTTTTGGGGGAAGAAGCAGAGTCTTAGCACACACCCATGTGCTTGCCATGTATAGTCATGCACAGTATTTACAAGCGAGTGGGGTTTTCAGGTTTCAGTCTGTAATGCAAATACATTCAGCATCACTAAGGCTGGTTGCCCTTGCTGGAGTGTAGGCAGTCACCGAGAATACACATGGTGGTGGTCTGAAAAAACAGTTTGGACATGTGCATTTAAATAAATCAAAAAAAGTGGTTTCATAATGTGTCAGTCTGTAAAAGTGATTTTCACTTGTAAAAAGTGATTTTCACTTGCCCCGAAAAAAAAAAGAGCAGTAAGTGTACTTTCAAATTGGCAAAGAAATTTCGTTTTGGGACTAATGTGAAATCATGACTCTGTGTGCAGAGAGGAATTATAGGCAGAGATTTATTGCGTATTGCTCTGGTGATTTCACAGTTACATTAGATGGAAAGGGGGAGCGAATTTTTTGGGGAAGAAGCAGAGTCTTAGCACACACCCATGTGCTTGCCATGTATAGTCATGCACAGTATTTACAAGCGAGTGGGGTTTTCAGGTTTCAGTCTGTAATGCAAATACATTCAGCATCACTAAGGCTGGTTGCCCTTGCTGGAGTGTAGGCAGTCACCGAGAATACACATGGTGGTGGTCTGAAAAAACAGTTTGGACATGTGCATTTAAATAAATCAAAAAAAGTGGTTTCATAATGTGTCAGTCTGTAAAAGTGATTTTCACTTGCGCCGAAAAAAAAAAGAGCAGTAAGTGTGCTTTCAAATTGGCAAAGAAATTTCGTTTTGGGACTAATGTGAAAACATGACTCTGTGTGCAGAGAGGAATTATAGGCAGAGATTTATTGCGTATTGCTCTGGTGATTTCACAGTTACATTAGATGGAAAGGGGGAGCGAATTTTTGGGGGAAGAAGCAGAGTCTTAGCACACACCCATGTGCTTGCCATGTATAGTCATGCACAGTATTTACAAGCGAGTGGGGTTTTCAGGTTTCAGTCTGTAATGCAAATACATTCAGCATCACTAAGGCTGGTTGCCCTTGCTGGAGTGTAGGCAGTCACCGAGAATACACATGGTGGTGGTCTGAAAAAACAGTTTGGACATGTGCATTTAAATAAATCAAAAAAAGTGGTTTCATAATGTGTCAGTCTGTAAAAGTGATTTTCACTTGTAAAAAGTGATTTTCACTTGCCCCGAAAAAAAAAAGAGCAGTAAGTGTGCTTTCAAATTGGCAAAGAAATTTCGTTTTGGGACTAATGTGAAAACATGACTCTGTGTGCAGAGAGGAATTATAGGCAGAGATTTATTGCGTCTTGCTCTGGTGATTTCACAGTTGCATTAGATGGAAAGGGGGAGCGAATTTTTGGGGGAAGAAGCAGAGTCTTAGCACACACCCATGTGCTTGCCATGTATAGTCATGCACAGTATTTACAAGCGAGTGGGGTTTTCAGGTTTCAGTCTGTAATGCAAATACATTCAGCATCACTAAGGCTGGTTGCCCTTGCTGGAGTGTAGCACTCTGGACATGTGCTTTTTAAAAAATCTGAAAAGTGGTTTCATAATGTGACAGTTTGTAAAAGTGATTTTCACTTGCCCAAAAAAAAGAGCAGTTTGTGTGCATTCAAATTGGCAAAGAAATTTCGTTTTGTGACTATTGTGAAAAGAAATGTAGTAATATATTTAAATACAATAAAGGATTTTTTTTTAGTTTTTTTCAGGTATTGCTGAAGAGCAGTGAACAAAATTTAAGATGCCTACAAAATCCAGAGTTCAAAAAACGCAAAAAAAAACCTATATTTGAAGACAACTGGAGGACCAAAGTTAGTAGAAGATGCTCATGTTGGGAAAAAGAAAAAATCTTCTGGTAAGCAGAAAAAACAATTTCTTAAAAATATATTCAAAACAAAGAAAAATGTACAAAATGTCTGTACTGGAAAGAATGTTACAAAAGGAAGAGAACAGGAAAAAATTGAGAATTTAGTTAATGCAAATATACCTTCTGCAACTGAAAAGATTTACATAAACAGAAAAACAGCGTTTAAAGAGATACGTAGAAAAATGTTTCAGAGAAGAGTTATGTCCAATTTGATAAAGGATGTGAAGAAATATAAGCAAAAGGCAAAATATTACAAGAGAAAAAAAGAAATTGAAGCCATTGCAGCAAAGGCATTAGAATTAAAAAGGAAACTATTCATATTAATTTTGAATAGGATGCGTACATTAGACAAAATGGTTAATGTACTGAAATCACATAGCAAAAGGAAAAGAGTAGTGAACAGAACAAACTTTTGTAAAGTGTTTTTAGGAAAGTGGATGCATAGTTCAAGTAGTGAACCTTTTTTTAATGAAGAGAGCTATTTTCAAAGTAATAGTTTGCTGCATGCAGTTGACACCAGAGGTCGTTCATACAAAGTAACAAATGGTTGCATAATGGAGAAGGAGATAATGGTTCCAAGAGATGAGGTACAAGTGATGGCAGATGAGGCAATGGGGAGACGTCCTAAAGCCCCAGTGTACACTTGGAATTGTAGTAGTATTTGCACTGTGCGTCAGGAATCTATTGACAAATTTCGAGAGTTTCTAAGAGAATATAGTAAAAAAAGTGTAAAACAGAAGATTAAGGTGCTTCAAAGTCTGGATCCATGCAGAGTGAGAGAGAATACTGGTTTGCAGGGTCATTCTCTGGCTTGTCTATCTAGAAAAGTGTGCAATAGTGTTTTCCATCATTTTAGGATGCTGGCTGTTCATCATACTGGAATGAGAAAGTTTGTGAGACGGTTGTATTTTGCCAAAAGTCCAGCAATAAAGTTAAATGAATTGAATAGGGCTCTGTTCCGAGGAACGGTATCAGATGTAGAGAAGGTTGTTGATGAAATTCAGTTTTGTTACTTTGGTCCTGAACAAAACAGTGCAGAGAAGGACACAGTAAATGAGGAAGAAGTGGAAGAGAATGTAGAACCTTCTGTAAGTAAGACATTTAATGATCACATAACAAAATTTGCAATAGTCTCTAATGAAAGACCAAATGTTACTTGTATTTGTTGCCGCAGAACTCATTATAGAAAACAAACTAGGAATGTTGATCTCTACAGAAAGAGTGAAAATGAAGATAATTATAAGTGGAAGGATTTTGCCACATATATATTTCTAGAAAATTGTTTTGAATTGGGTGAAGATCAGCGTATTTGTAAATACTGTTACAACAAGTTAGAGGAAAATAGAATGCCGACCAGAGCTGTACATAATAATTTAGAATTGGATGCTATTCCGGCTGAACTTTCTGAATTAAATACATATGAGTCTATACTCATTCAATGTGTTCATCCGTTCCAGACCATAGTACGTATGGAGCCCAAAACTGGTAAATTACCTCCTTCAGATTTACTGAGAGGTTTAAAAGGTAGAGTGGTGTATTTGCCTTTGGATTTGAAAAAAAATATGGAAACTATTGATGCGGATACTTTGGAAACTGAACCATTAATTATTCTGGTTAATGGTGTACCTACAAAGAATAAGAAGATTTGGCAGGAGCTGGTAGATGTGCGGAAAGTACAAAGAGCAAATTTGTATTTGAAAAAAAATAACAAATGGTATGAATCAATTTATATAGAAGAAGAAGAAGAAGATTTTCTAGAAGACACAGAAACACCAACTGGACAAATTGAAAAAGTGGACAAGTCAAAGGAAGAAGAAATTTATGAACATTTTAGCATACATCCTCTTCATTCGAAAGAAGTTATGGGAGACAATATTGATCTCTTTCAGATGAAGAAAGCAAAAGGAACTCCTGTGAGTGTATGGGAGGAGAGCTTGGAAGCTCGATGTTTTCCTCAGCTGTTTCCTAAAGGAAAAGGAGGACGATACGATGAACGTCCAGAACAGATTCCAGCTTCAGAGTATCGGACTACAAGACTATATGCTGAAGATCCCAGATTTCGACAAAGTATTCCTTATTTGTTCCATCTTTTATTTGAAAGCGACTTGTCTGCACTGTCTTATGCAGTAAATCACATTTTAAAAAGTGGAGTACATTTACAAAATGTGTCTGCTAAGGATTTTATGGAGAAAGTGCAGCACCGAGATGATCATTTGGAAACACAACTGATCAATCTGATGGCTTGTCAGCGTGGGACAAATGAATATTGGTACCGACGCCATGGTGAACTAAAATGCATGTTACGGAATTTAGGAACACCAACATGGTTCCTTACCCTAAGCTGTGCCGAGTACGCTTGGGATGATTTACTGGATTTTCTACGAGAGGCCAATTCAAACATTAAAAACATCGAATACAAGACAGCAGGAGAACTGTGCTCATTGGATCCGGTTAATGTTTGCAGATATTTCAATCATAGATTTGAGGCTATGATGTCCTTCATCTGCAATAAAAAAAATCCACCCCTTGGAGAAGTAGTGGATTTCTTTTGGAGAAAAGAGTACCAGGCAAGAGGTGCTCCTCATATTCATATGCTGTTGTGGATCAAGGATGCCCCAAAGTTTGGAACAGATGCTGATGAAGCAGTGTTATCTTACATTCAAGAATATGCAACATGTGCTATACCAAAAAGGACAGAAGAGAACAAGTTAAAGGAGCAAGTTTTACGTTTCCAAAGTCATCGGTGTGGAAAATACTGTCGACGGAAATACAAGAGCAAAGAAAAATACTACACTAAATGTCGATTTGGATTTCCTAGACCTGTTCTTTCAAATGGAAGAGTAAACAGTTTTATGTCAGCTGTGAGACATACTATCACAAGAAAATCACCTAAGAATACCTACAACCTTAAAAGAAAAGAAGAATCAAAAAATATAAATGACTACAACCCAGTCATTTTATCCATGTGGAACGCTAACATGGATATACAGTATGTAGCTGACAATTCCATTGCTGTTGCACGATATGTAACGTCTTACATTACGAAATCAGAAAAAACAGAATTGAAGGAAATGTGGGAAGAGATTTCTCACGAGAAGACTGTCAGTAAGAAGCTGTACAGTTTCAGTTTGAAGATGTTATCGCATCGAGAAATTGGATCCTACGAATGTTCAGATAGGTTATCTTCTGCAAGTCTCTACTCGAAGTCAAGAAGAAGAATTTGGGCAAGTTTAGGCCTTGCAGCAATGAGAAATCGGGTACTGAAATCTGTAGGAGAAATTGAATATTTGGTCGAGAATGACCCAGAAAGTACAGATATATTGAAAACAAACATGTTGGACACATATTATCCCAAGAGAAGTCAACATCTGGAGAACATGTGTCTCTATGAAGTGCTGCAGAACTACATTTATTCAAGGAAAGCCACAGAAGACATCAATAATGGAAAATATAAAGTCGTTGGTGAAGAAGGATGTTTGGTGAAGCAAACAAAAGGAAGTTTGATAAATCACCGGAAGCTGAGTTGCGACACTACTGACAAGAAAGAATTTTACTACTTGGCTCTTTTACAGTTGTTTAAACCATGGCGTACAGAGGATGAACTACTGGGAGAATTTCAAAGCTATGAAGATTCATTTAATGCTTGCAAAGACAGCATACAATGCAATACATTCACAACTTATCTGCAAATGTTAAATGAAGAAATTGAACAGGAAACTACAATTGCAGCAGAAATAGCTAGAGACAGTTCTCAGGACAGCCAAAGTTCAGGAACACACAGTCAAGATCCCCTAGGACAACCAATCATTGAAAATGAAGCATCAATAACCATGAATGAAGTGGAAACGGCTATGAATCAAGCTCAAGAAGAATTTATAGACTTAGAAAATTTGGAAAGACAACTGAATCAAGAGCAGCAACAAATTTATGAAGAGATCAAAAACAAAATTGATCACGGATTTCTACATGTAAAAAAAGAGTGCTCATGCACATCATTTCATCCAATCAGGATGTATGTAAGCGGACAAGCTGGAACTGGAAAAAGTTTCCTAATAAAAGTCATCAGAAGCTACCTACAGCAAAAAACGGATTCTACTTTGTCTTGTGTGGTTACTGCTCCAACTGGGTTAGCAGCATATAACATAAAAGGAATCACCTTACATCGTTTGCTAATGTTACCAGTGGAGCATGAGAACAAAATACAATTCAACAAGCTAACTGGAGAAGCATCCTTGGAAGTTTCAAGAGTATTGAAGAAGATGCAAGTTTTCATTATTGATGAGGTGAGCATGGTATCAAACCTAATGCTTGCCTTTGTGCATTTAAGAATGCAGCAAATTTTGAAGACAGACTATGACATGTTATTTGGTGGAAAACACGTCATAGTTTTTGGAGATCTTTTGCAACTTACTCCAGTTAAAGGACAACCAGTGTTTAATACTGTGACACATGAAGACACGAAGAAGTCATTGGGAAGCATCGGAAATACAAATATTTGGTCCTTCTTTGAGTACAAGGAACTTACTACTAATATGAGGCAAGCAAACGATGAAGAATATGGAAGTATTCTGAAAGATATCAGGATTGGACTACTGACAGAAGTTGGCAAAAAAGCATTACAGAGTCGGCTGCTACATAATTTATTTCCAAAGGAAGAAATAGTTGCAGAGAAGATATACAAGAACATTGCAGAAAACAAAAGTGTCATCTGCTTAATGCCAACTCTACGTGAATGCTCAATATTCAATGAGGAGCTTTTGAAATTGGAAAAGGAAGAGATCAGGAAATTGGAAGCAGTGGACAAAATTGAGGATGGAAGAATTACTGTCACAGTAACAGGCAAACTGAAAAATAAATTGGACTCACTAGAGAAGAACATCTCCAAAACAGCTGGATTAGAAAAAAATCTATATGTTTGCATGAACTGTAGAGTGTTTTTTTTTTTTTTTTTTTTTTTTTTGAAACCGTTTATTGCATTCGTAAAAAAGGTTACAGGTATGGGCCTACAACCACACGGCCGGCCGCTAGAGCATCACAATATAGTACATACAGACAGTAGCGGTCTCTCAGCGGTGCACAGTAGAAACACAGGAGTAATCAATGGTGCGGGCCTCACGGCATCCTGCCACAGAGTACGGTTTCATTTTGAAGACTAACAACAGCAAAAAACCACAACCGCAAGGCAACCCGAGATTCAAGGTGACAACATTTGCTCCATAGTGGGGGATCCAGACTGGCAGGAAACATCTGAAGAGGGGGATGGGAGAAGATCAAGGACTGGGGGGTCGCGTGCCCGCGGCCAAGCAAGAGGGTCCAGCTAGGGAGACGGAGCAGGCGAGGCAGCCGGCAGCTGTGGCGGCTCACAAATGCCCCCACGGTAGGCGTTCCAGGGGCCCCAGATTTTCACCCACGCCCCAGGCTTACCCCTCGCCACATACACCACCTTTTCACGGAACATACACCAATCCATGTGCTCTTTCCAGGCCGACACCGCAGGGGGCCTCTGGGATCCCCACAATTGAGCAATATCACGTTTCGCTATCATGTATCCCAGAGTCACCCACCGCGTCTGCGGAACCGAGTAGTCATTCGGCGCCCATACATTCAACAAGCACCTCCTCGCTTCAGGCAGCAGCGCTACACGCGTGACCACACGCAGGACCTCATGCACACCACGCCAGAATCGCTCCACCTTCGGGCACTCCCACAGTATATGCATAAAAGTCGCCAACGCACCACAGCCACGCTTACACAGTCCGTCCCCGGCAAAACCCATACGTAGAAGCCTTGGCCCCGTCACGTAGACCCGGTGAAGGATCTTGAGCTGGACGAAACGAAGGCGAGCCGGGATGGCCACCTCTTTCGGAGAGGCCACCGCGGACATCCAATCCTCGTCGTCCAGCTCCAGCCCGTCGGCCACCCAAGCCTCGCGTAGACTAGTTAACAGGCACGATCTATCATTAATCAGCTTCTTATATATGAGGGAGATCGTGCTGTCCGGGACATGGCCATCCAGCACTCTGTCCTCCAGGGGGGAAGACTCCGGAATGGATGCAACATCCGGGAAGACGGAGCCCAGCGCATGGCGGACCTGCAGGTACCGAAAGTACTCACTGCCCTGCAGCTGGAACTCCGCCTGCAGCATCTCAAAAGTTTTGAATCCCCCCCTCGTCCAGAGATCCCCCACTGTGCTGATTCCGATCGTGTCCCACTTCTCGAAGCCCTTCGATGTCCACAGGGAGCCCAGCCTCTCAGGTGCATACAGTGGAGACGCCCGGGTCAAACGGTCCTTCCACCCCATAGCTGCATTAGCCGCGTGCCAAACCCGCACCATGACACGCGTCGGTCCCGTCAGACGGGAGTCGGGCGCGCCAGAGTACAGCGCTCGATTGTAATCGCCACCGGGCAGGAGCATCCTGTCCATCTCAAATGCCGGGTTCAGGGCGGGCCCGTAAAGGCCGTGATTAATTGCAGCTAGTTGGGAGGCCCAGTAATACCGTTTAATGTCCGGGAGGGCGATCCCTCCGTCGTACCACGGGAGCGTCAGTTTAGCCAGGGCAATACGCGGCCTCCCGTCCCAGAACAGGCGCCGCTGAAGGCCCTCCACCTCACGAAAGTAGCGTGCCGGGACCATGTCCATGGTGTTCTGGAGGGCGTAGAGGAAGCGCGGCAAGGACATCATTTTAAACAAGGCCGCTCGGCCGAGTGGCGAGAGCGGGAGACGCCGCCAGCGCACCACATCCTCCCTCAAACGCTGGAGAGGGGGCAGCAGATTCCGCTCATAGCGGGCCTCCGGGTCAAGAGTGATATATATACCCAAGTACCGGAAACCCTGGGAGGCGATCTGGATCGGGCAGTCCCGCGGCAGGACCGGAGCCTCCCCGGAGAGCACGTAGACACAGGATTTCGCCCAGTTAATGACTAGGCCTGAGTTGCGGCCGAAGGAGCGCAAAACGTCAACTAGGACGATCAGGGACTTGCGCGGGGAGGCAAGATACAAAAGGATATCGTCCGCGTAGAGGGACACACGGTCCTCGTGCTCGGGGGTCCAGCGGAGACCACGGATGGACGGGTGCCACCGCAGCCACTCCGCCAGGGGCTCCAGGGCCAGGGCGAACAGAAGAGGCGACAGGGGACAACCCTGTCGCGTGCCCCGCCCCAGCGCGAACGGGGCCGACACACGCCCGTTCACCACCACCTGCGCCATCGGGCCCGAATACAGTAATTTGACCCAGCTGATGAAACCCGGGCCGAACCCAAACTTCGCGAGCATCGCCCAGAGATATGGCCATTCGAGCGTATCAAACGCCATGGTGGCGTCCAAGGACGCCAAGATGGCTGGCTCCCGCACGAATGGGGCACGCGCAAGCACACCGTGCAAGCGCCGTAGATTAAGCGCCGTGTTGCGGTGTGGGATAAAGCCCGATTGGTCTTGGTGGACCAAATCGCCCACCACGCCAACCAACCGGTTGGCCAACACCTTGGCGAGGATTTTGGGCTCCGCGTTCAAAAGCGAGATCGGCCTATAGGATGTGACCCGTTCACGGGGCTTCCCCTCCTTGTGAATTACTACAATTGTGGCCAGACGCTGGTCCGGCGGGAGGGAGCCCTGCGAGTGGGCCGCGAGGAACATCGCACGCAGGTGGGGTGCCAGCACATCCGGGCGTAGCTTATATAGCTCAATGGGGATGCCATTGGGGCCCATGGCCTTGCCGGATGCAACCGAGCGAATAGCCGAGGCAATTTCGTCCGAGGTGGGAGGGACGTCCAGCGAATCCCTGTCTTCCGCCGTAAGGGAGGGCAGTGCAATGTCCCGAAGCAGGGCACGGGAATCCGCCTCCGAACAGGGAGAAACAGGGGAGTAAACTCCGCGGAAATAATCCGCGAAGCAGGAGACAATGGCTTCCGGCTCCGTGGCACACGCACCGTCCACACTCTCAATCAAAGGCACCACGCGGCTCGCTCTCTCTCTCTTATCCAACCACGCAATCAATTTGCCGGCCTTGTCACCCACATCATACAAGCGCCCCTGCTGCTCTCTACCAAGGCCCCTGGCCGCCTCCGTGACGAGGGCCCGGTAGGCCGCCTGCTTTAACTGCAGAACATGTAACTTGGCGTCTGTTACCCCGCTTCCCAGGTCACCCTCCAATTCCGCAATCTCGGCCTCCACCCGGGACACCTCCTCCCGCTCGCGCCGCCGGGCATTGGCAATAAAGGAGAGGGCCTCCCCTCTAAGAACCACTTTGAAAGCCTCCCATAGGGAGATGGCAGATGGGACCGACCCCACATTCTCCTCAAAATAGCGCTGCAAGGATGTGATCAAGTCGGCACGAATGGTGGGGTCGCGCAGATACCAGGCGTTAATCGGGGCCACCCTGCCATCCCCCCTCGGGAAGACATCGAAATGCAACAACAATGGGGAGTGGTCTGAAATACCCCGTGCCAGATGGCGCACCTCCCCCACCCTCCCGGCATGGGCCGCCGGGACAAGGATGTAATCAAGCCGCGAAAGACTACCATGGGCCCCCGAGTGGAAGGTGTATTGTTGCAATACGGGATGCTTTAGGCGCCAACAATCCACCAGGCCCAGTGTGTCTAAAAGGCCAGGCAGCCACGCCTGTGCCCGGGGGAGGTCCCTAGGGGGGTGGCGATCCATAGATCCAGAAGCAACCGCATTAAAGTCCCCTCCAACCACCAACAGGCCACTCGGAAGTTCCAGAAGGAGGCGCCCCAGGTCCGCAAATGTAGTGGCCTGTAGCCCAGGCGGGACGTACACCGACACAAAACTGAACACTCTGCCCTCCATACGTCCCACCAGAGCAGTGTAACGCCCCCTCTCATCGTGGTGCACCTCATCAATCTCCAACGGGAGCGAGTTCCTAACCATAATACCCACCCCCCGCGAACCCGAGGTGAAGCCAGAGTGGGCCGCCAAACGATATCCCCTCCGATTCATTGCATGAAAGGTGTTACCTATAAGGTGCGTTTCTTGCAGAAAGACAACATCTGGGGAGACACGTTTTAAATACTGCAGGACCACACCACGCCTAATCCTATCCCCCAGGCCGTTAACATTCCATGACAACACAGTCAAGTCCCTACCCCCCATCATACGTCGAAACAATCGGTCGTCTCCCACTGAGCAGTCTAAAGACAACAAAACAATTGCGGGTTTGCCTTGCGGTACGAACAAACGACACCCCCCCCCCCACCCCCCGGTCCCAACAAAACTCCCCCCTCCCTGCACCCCTGCATGAGCCCAGACAGCCCCCCCAAAGTGCAGTGTGCCTGTCGCCCCATAGCTAAATACTAACTAGTCCCTCAGAGGAGGAGGGAAGCCCCCAGCAGACCCCACATGACCTCCATGGGAGGGGAACATACTGAAGCAGTATATGGTGAAGGAACAATGTCTCGAGCAAGGCAATACAGTCACCCCTCAATTCTGGTCCAGCGGGCCCTCCTCGCCAGCCGCGCTCCCCCCACCCCCCCGGCCCCGATCCCCAGGCAAGGTGTCCAACCAGTCCCCAGCCGCCTCGGGCCGGTCGAAGAAATGCGTGCGACCATCCACCTCCACCCGCAGCTTAGCCGGGAAGAGCATTGAGTACTTAAGATTTAGGTCCCTTAAACGACGTTTGATGCCAATAAAGCTCTGCCGCTGCTTCTGGACCGCCGGGGTAAAGTCCGGGTAGAAGTTCACGTCCATGTTGTCCAACCTGACCGGTCCCTGTTGCCTGGAGGTCTGGAGGATGGCATCTCGGTCCCGAAAATTAAAGATTCGGGCAATGAGGGGCCGCGGCGGGGCACCGGTCTTAGGGCGGCCCCCGGGGACCCGGTGGGCACGTTCCACCGCAAAAAACTTACTCAGCCCCCGGGGCTGGAGATGGGTCAGGATCAAGTCTTCCACGAAGAGATCCGCCGCCTCCGCCTCACGTCCCTCCGGCACACCAATAATACGGATATTATTCCTCCGGGCCCGACCCTCGGAGTCCTCCAGTCGCCGGTCCATCAGGGCGCTCGCCTGGCCAAGCCGGCGCACCTCCCTCTGGAGGGCCACCACGTCAGTCGTGAGGCTCGTTGTGGTGTGGGTCAGGGAGTCGACTCGGTCGTTCGTTTTTGACAAGTCCGCCCTCACCAGGCCCACATCCACCAGGACCGAGTCAATCTTTTGCGCCAAGGTATCAAAACGCTGGTCCACTGAGGCCTTCAGTTCAGCGATGGCGCCCATGACGTCCCGGAGGGTTAGATCCACTGGCTGGGCAGGTGCCTCCGCCGGGCCCACCGGGGATGGCCGCGATGTCTCCGGAGAACCCTTTTGGAGCGTGTAGCGATCCATACTATTGGCCTGGTGCGCCGTGCCACGGCGGGTCGTCTTCACCTTCGCACGGTCGCCATCTTGTTTGGTGGCCATGCTGGCCCGTCCACCGTCGTGCCAAGATCTCCAAACGGGCCGCCACACCAAATCACGGGTGTCAAGGGGGCGACCACCGAGCCGCGGGTCGACCCACCGCCGGCGGGTCAGCTGGGCACCTGGACAAGGCCACACCACCGCACCCCGCTCCGCAGCCCGACCTCGCCAGAGAGCAAGGAGGGCGCAAAAGCGAAAGTGAAAGCGCGGGGTACGCGAGTCGCCCAGCCCCGCACGCCGCTGTTATTCACCTTGTCCCCGGATCGCGCCACTACTCCAATCCGGGGGGCCGGCGAGGAGAAGGCCGCAACCTTCAGTCGATGCTCCCACCGGTGTTCGGGGTCCGATTCGAGCCCAAAAAACGGGTAGCGCCTCAGCTCGGGTTCCCCGACACAGTCCCCTTAACAAAGACAGGATATTTCCAGGATTTATTCAGGAGGTCGCGGAGGTCCTCGGGAGCCTCGCACCTACGCGGCCATCTTGGTTGCGCGCTAGGCTCCTCCCTGTAGAGTGTTTTTAAGGAGAAATTTGGATGTTGAGAAAGGTTTAGTTAATGGAGCGATGGGAAGAGTTGTGGGTTTTATTAATTACCAGAAAAAAGAAGGAGTTGAATGTTTAAAAATAAAATTTGATCAGAGAGATGAAGTTAAAGATATTTGTCGTTGTACAGTTCGTTTTATGCTTGTGAAAGACTTATATGTACGTAGGAAGCAGTTTCCGTTTTCTCTAGCATATGCTGTAACTATTCACAAGTCTCAAGGATTGACTGTAGATTGTGCATTTGTGAACATTGGTTCAACTGTGTTCAAAGAAGGTATGGCATATGTTGCTTTGTCACGAGTCAAAACATTATCAGGTTTATTCATGATAGACTTTGATGAGTCAAAAGTTAGTGCTGATACAAACTGTGTAAAGGAGTATAATAGATTAAGAAGAAGCTATGCTCCTCATTTAGGTCAGTATCCTGTGTTGGAGAAACGTGTAGTTTCTCGTAAAAGAAAAAATGAGAATATCTGTAGTGAAGATGTAGAGAAGAGGAAAAAAAAGAGGAGTGATGTAATTGCAAGCAAAAAGAAAAAGGAAAATGAAGAACAGGTTGTAGGATGTCATTTTGAAAATAGCTCTGGTGTCAACTGCTACGCAAATGTAGTGCTGAATGTTGCATTTTATCTGGAAAGTTTGCAAGAGCAGATAATAGTAAATCAGGGAAAAAGATTCTGTTCAGAGCTGAGTCTCCTTTTTCAAAAGCTGAGTAAAGATAAAACTCAAATAGAAAGTGCTACTGACATTAGAAAACTTTTAGATGTATGTTCAGGACGAACACAGTTTTCTCAAAATGAACAGCAAGATGCACATGAATTTTTGATGTATTTTCTTCAGGTAGTGGAAGAAGAAGGAGTTCCCATTGACATTTTTTTTGGTCTCTCTTATAAATGGGAACATAGTTGTGATAATTGTTATAATATATGTGGCTCTATTGTTGATAATAAAAGGTTTATTTATTTGACATTGCCAGAAAGTAAAACAGTCACTTTTGCAAAATTAGTTAAAGATGCTAATCATAGCATGAAATGTGGTGAGTGTAATTCTGACATGTTTTCAACATTAATTTTAAAGGAATACGGACAGTATGTAATTTTAATGATGCAACGATGTAGAGCTGATGGTTCAAAATTGGATACTTTAATAAAGAAGTTTACAGGACAGCAATTATCAATTTCAGGAAAAACTTTTGTAACTGTTGCAATAATTTTCCATGATGGACCTACTGTTACTTCTGGACATTACACAGTTTATCTTAAATGTGAAAAAGGCTGGACACTGTGTAATGATTCCCAATTGATTTTCAAACAACGTTTGCCTTTTGATTTAGCAAATTCCTATCTAAACTTCCTGAAACCTAAATTTTAGAGAGACTTGGCAAGATCTGGACAAAACAATTTTACCATTTTACTGGATTACCATTGCAATTTTGTAAAAAAAAGATTTTGTAAATTATCATTTGGCCTAATGGAAAGATAACCAATTGTAATGTGGACTTTTTTAATTTTTAATGAAACTTTGAAAAACCAATAATTTAGAGATTATCGGTAACTTCTGCACATTTTACATTTTGGAATGTTATTGGACTGCCATTGGAAATTTTTTCAAAAATGTTTTAAAAAATTACTATTTGGCCATGTGGAAAAGTAACCAATTCTATTGTGGACTTAATAAATTATTCAAAACATTTTCGTGAACCAAAATGTTACAGAGAATCGGTGAGATCTGGACAAATTAAACTTTAGAATTTTATTGGATTACCGTTGGAAATTTATTCCAAAAAAAAATTTAAAATTACTATTTGGTCTAAAGGAAATGAAATCAGATGTATTTTGGAGTTATTTGAGATATAATATTGTGATTATACTTCTGAAACAAACATATCAGACGGTATTTTAAAGAAATAACTATTGGTATTAGATGATATTTTTTTACAATATTATGCATTTCTATAATGTTAAGTTTAAGTAAAAAAAGAATCAGGGCATTTTTAATACAATCTTTGTGATTGGTATTTTTTTTTGCCCGCTGTAAAATGATGAATGCAATTGCTTTTACAATTTATAGTGAAATGCAATATATTCTGAAAACAGCAAAAATAAGGCAAAAATATTTTTGGGAAAAAAATGTAAATATGTGTACTGTATTATAAAATGTTTTAAAAATATTAATACTTTTTTCTTTTTTTCCAGATAGATATAGAAAATTTTCGAAAACTACAAACATTTTTAAAACTATTTTTTAAAAAAACAAATGAATAAATATTTTTTCAGTGAGTATGGTAAGTCAATAATAATAATTGTAGTCTCTCAAGGACAATGTAATGTGATAAATGATTTTTAGTGTTTTTAAAAAAAAAAAAAAAAAAAGTACGCGCACCGTACGCGTACGGTAAAAAAAAAATAAAAAAAAGTTTTTAAAAACATATGTAAAAAAAAGATGAAAGATAAGGTTGGCTCTTAAAAGAACCGTTGTGTTCATGCAGGGACAGAGGAAAGGAAGCATGGGAAAATTATTCAAAGCGACAAATGTGCTGATCTATTTTGTTGTTCACTAGGGAAACACTGGTCTCCCTATGGCAAATTAGATCTTTACAAAATGTGCAATGAATATCAACCTTCCGAAATCGAGGGTTCATTTCCAGAGGGCCAGCAAAAGGAGATTCTCCCCCCACAGATGAAGGGCTCACCTGACCTGCAGAAGAAGGAGTCAGCCCTGCAGATGATGGTCCAGGCTGAGCTACTGTGGATGTACTGGCTCGTCTTTCTGAAGAGTTACCTCCAAAAAGATGACCATGTGTCCTTCTGTATACATCCTGGAGGTGTCTCTTCATGGTGTGATTCCCAAAGGAATACTTCCTGTTAGGATTACCTCTAGAAAGTACACGCTTACACAGCTTACAAGTCACTAAGGGTGCATTTACCTTTTGCTGGCCTTCAGGAAAAGTAAAATAATCTCATACATAAGAGGGCTTTTGTTTCCTCGATCTCTGCCTCAAGACAGTGCTGCTAGTGCTAGCCTCACTCTCAGAAGAGCTCTGCTGTTCTGCCATCGTATCCCAAAGACAAACCAGCTCCTTCTCCCAAGGGATCACAAGCAGAAATGAGGGGAATGGGTGTGGTGTAGGAGAGTTCTAGAACTGAAAGTAGTTTCAACCAATCAAAAGTTGTGTTTCATGATCACATGACCTACCGTACGCTTACGGTACGCTTACGGTACGCTTACGGCAAAAAGTACGCATGCGCGTAAAAAAGACACGCGCTTGCGCGCATGCGCATAACAGTCACTACCCGACACTTCCGCGTAACGTGCGCGTGTGGCGTAAGCGCGCACGCGTCCCACGCGCAGTACGCGCGGCTACGCAAAGTGCGTAACTATACGCAAGCAGCGTAGATAGATTACGGACGTTGCGTAAACCGTACGCTTACCGTGAGCTTACGGTACGCGTACTAAAAAAATATTTTTTTTTTAAAAAAGTACTGCAAATAAATTTTACATGTTTATTTTAAAAAATATATTTAAAAAAACATATTAAAGAATTTTAAAAATTTAATCATAGTCTTTATAAAAGGTAAGATAATTAAATTAAAAATATGTTAGAAAAAAAAAAAAAAAGAAAAAAAAATTAGCATTTAAAAAACCTTGCAAATTCACTGAAAAAACCATGGGTTTCACACACGTTATAGTTAGGAATTAGCATTTAAAAAACCTTAGAAATTTAGTGAAAAAACCATAGGTTTCACACACGTTATAGTTAGGAATTAGCATTTAAAAAACCTTAGAAATTCAGTGAAAAAACCATAGGTTTCACACATGTTATAGTTAGCTGGACATTTTACTCGTAAAAAACCAATGAAATTGCCCCGTTATAGTTAGTTCAGCTAACTATAACTCGCGCGCCCGCAATGCACTGCTGATGACGTCACATATTACATCACTCATGACATGGTCAGTGACATCACTCATGACATCACTGATGACATCTCAAATGACATCACTGATGACATCACTGATGACATCATCCTTGTGATAGAGTGGCAGACCTCCTCTCACCCTAATATAACCTTTGACACACACATTCAAAAATAGAGACTAAAATTTTCAAAACAATGGACATACCAATACCAGTTACAACAACCTCTTCAGTAATTCTAAGATCCACATACACATCCACTCATTCACCAACAGTCCAATACAGTCACTCATACATGTACTCACTCATCATATGTACTCATACACCTATACATCCTGTTACACAATGCCACTCATCCATAGAGTTACTCACACACATAGTCACTCGTGCTAATAAAGAATCAAACATACATTTACTTGCATATACAGTTATACACACACCACCATACTTACTTCTACGGAAACTTACACATACTTAGTCTTTTAAACAATCACTTATAGAAACACATACTTATTCATACAGGAACTCTTCCAATCTCTCACCCTTGCATATACTCACATATATACACCAATAGTCACATATACTAGTTTTAAACATATGTAGTTACTCATAAAGACACTATTGAGACAGTCATTCACTCACTAACACACCCATACACACACTCATCCACCCATGCAGTCCTGCACACATGGTCTGTTCAACACATACAAACAGTGAGTCACTCATTCATGCACCTATGCACTACGTAATACCCCCCACCGAACCATGCAGACACTCAGACTGATACTCAAAAAACCAACTAATAACCTATATAGACACCCATGTAGCTACTCACCAACCCATGCAGCCACTTATACACAAAGTGAGAGACTGATACAGATATATACATATTTAAACATTACTCACTAAAACATGTATTCACTATGATACACTTAATCAGTCAGTTAAACAATCAATTTTTCAAAAACAAATCATCCATTTAGACACTTATATACCCATTTATTCTTCCATCGACCTTGAGATATACATATATAAAACATATTTAATTTTCAGAAAAACCCACATTCACTGGATGATGTCATCAGTGAGGTCATCAGTGATGTCATTTGAGATGTCATCAGTGATGTCATGAGTGATGTCACTGACCATGTCATGAGTGATGTAATATGTGACGTCATCAGCAGTGCATTGCGGGCGCGCGAGTTATAGTTAGCTGAACTAACTATAACGGGGCAATTTCATTGGTTTTTTACGAGTAAAATGTCCAGCTAACTATAACATGTGTGAAACCTATGGTTTTTTCACTGAATTTCTAAGGTTTTTTAAATGCTAATTCCTAACTATAACGTGTGTGAAACCTATGGTTTTTTCACTGAATTTCTAAGGTTTTTTAAATGCTAATTCCTAACTATAACGTGTGTGAAACCCATGGTTTTTTCAGTGAATATATATATATATATGTATGTTGCTATATATTCACTAAAAAACCATAGGTTTCAGGGACGTTGTAGTTAGAAATTAGCATTTAAACAACCTTTGAAATTCACTGAAAAAACCACAGGTTACAGGGACGTTATAGTTAGTTGGACATGTCAGTCGTAAAAAACCTATGAAATTCGGCCATTATAGTTAGTTCAGCTAACTATAACTCACGCCCCCGCAATGCACTGCTGATGATGTCACATATTACATCATTCATGACATGGTCAGTGACATCACTGATGACATTTCAAATGTCCCCCTCGTCAGGGTCACATGTCTCACAGTGGGCTCTGAGACCAGTTGAGTGCACCCTACTCTTTTTCCGGTGTATGATGTTGGGCTGTTGTGCCTGTCTTTTGAGCCCTCGCAGCTCTCCAATTCAGGTGCATGACACATATCCTATTTTGAACCCACTGTCCCCCACCCACCATTGTTGACTCCAGCTCACTTCTCAGGTTCACATGCTTGACACGGGGAGAGCATCCGGGATTGCCTTGGGGCTGTTTTTCAATGGTTCCAACTGAACAGCCTCAAGTGCAATTCCGATAAGTCTGAGGTACTCTTCTTTGGGTGCGATATAGAGCCAGACTGGCAGGCCTGGTGGTTGATTAATATGTTTCCCCCGTCTTGCTCCTCCCAAGTCGCCAAGAATCTGGGGGTCAAGATGGATAAGGGGCTAACATTGAAATCCCAGATCCTCGGGGTGTCGGGCACTTGCTTCGGCATCCTTAGGATGCTGCGGAGGTTTCTTCCCCTGCTGTCTGAGGAGCATAGGAAACTGACAGTGCAGGCTCTGATCGGGTCCAGGTTGGATTATTCTAACATTCTTTACCTGGGCCTGCCAGAGTATTTGCTGCAGAGGCTCCAAGTGGTGCAGAACGCGGCTGCGAGAGCTATTTTTGGATTAAATAGACGGGCCAGTGTATCGGGCCTGTTGAAAACTTTGCATTGGCTCCCGATCCGGAAACGGATCGTCTTTAAGGCTCTGACTCTGGCCTATAAAGCTCTCCACGCGGTGGGAGCAAAGTATCTTCAAAAGAGACTGGTCTTCTATCAGCCGACCCGGTCTTTGAGGTCGGAATCCCTGTTTTTGGCGGTTGTTCCGCGTGTGAAGAGAACTCGCCTGGGAGGCCGCTCTTTTGGACTTCTGGCGCCACAGTTGTGGAACTCTCTGCCATTCACTCTACGGGGAGCTACCAACCTACTAGCCTTTAGAAAAGGCCTTAAAACCTGGCTGTTTACCCAGTAGTCTGTTTTTCCTGCATGTATTTGTTTGGCATTCGGTTCTTTTGTTTTGTTTTTTTAATGGTGTTATGTTATTATGTTGCAGCCCTCCTTTTCCTAAAGCGCCGGGACACTCTTTTTGAGTAGCCGTGCGCTATACAAAAGAATAAATAACATAACATAACATAACATGAGACACCCTACACACCCCTCCCACTCTCCCTCTTTCAGACCTCTTCCCTCCTTAGGTATAGGGGTGTTTCAGATGTTTCTGAGTCCATAGTCCCCTAACTTCCCCCTGAAGTTCAAATGTGCCTCACACGTCGTTCTGTCTTGAACATCCTATGTGGCGCAGCGCCTTAGCTCTATATTTCTTTTGAGTCGACCCACTCCATAGATTAAGGGTTCATTTGCATCTATACTTTCAGGTTAAGGGGTGTAGTGGGGTTGAGTGCGGTGGGGGTGGGCGCTATGGCGCTCCATCCCATCCGCTCCCTATCCTCGCGCTCAGGTGTAAGTCACAAAGTTGGTGGTGACTGAAGTACTCCCTTCCCCAAATCTTCTGCTGACACCAGTTTGCGAGTATAAGATGCTTAGCATAGTGTCTGAAGTTTCTGCAATCACCGGACTTTTGCATCTAATATTCAGCAATCCTGGCAAATGCACGAGCATTCAAAGAGGATTGGCAGAGTATTCCAACTCGGCAAGAAACTGCATTCAGAGAAGGGGAGGTTTAAACTGAGGGAGACAGTGGTTAATGGTTACACCCTGCAGACCTCATTAAGTGAAGTTATATATTCATTGGTCCGAGCCTGTACCCCCAAAACTCACGGGTTCTCCTAATTCCCCTTTCCGAAGCGGTAGTCCGCCGAGCCCAGTTACAAAAACAGCTTCTTTAACAGGGACACACAAAACCGTAAGGTGCAAACCCCATAAACGGACCCGACTGTATAATAGCGCCACACTGGTTTAAAATGGAGCATTTTGTTCATAAAGCATATAAAATGTGAGCGCTCCGCCATCTCAGTTCTCAGTCATGACTGTTTAAGATACCAGCTCTCGGTTCTCTCCCTGTAAAAGGTAAGGGAGTCTGACCCGCCCATTTTTGTCATGTTGTCTGAAACTAAGACTAAGTTGTGCAAGGCGCAAGAGGTTTCCGAGTACCCCCGCCCCCTGTAATTAAAGGCCGTGCGTAAATAATAAATCCCTGGGGATGTGCCGGTCTCTGGGGCTGTTGCCCCTGGGACCTGGCCCACCAGGGGGCCTGAATACAAAGAAGTGCGGTAGCCCGTACTTCGTTTTTTTAAAAATGTTCGGCAGGATTCGTGACCCTAGCGCAAATTCTGCCCTTTTCTTGTTTTTTATCTTTGTTTTACTGTTTTCTTGTGACTCGGTTCTATGGCTGCCAATACTTCCTGGTTTGGAGTGTTGGCAGCCAATCAGAGTGAAGCTCATGCCCGGGATGGTTTGCCAACCCTCCTCGGTGCTCAGAAAGTGAAACATTTTCTTTTTCTAATTTCTAAGAAACTACTGAACGGATTTACACCATTTTAAAAAAGGTCTCTTTATGAACCAAGACCTACCTTTTTGCCAAATTTGGTGTAATTCCGTTCAGCAGTTGGGCTCTAGCTTTGTCTAAAGTTTCCTACGGAAATTAACATGGGGAAAACGCATTTTGGGACCCCCCTTTTTTCTCAGCCCACGCTTGTCGAATCACCCCGAAACTTTCCAGACAGGAGCTGAATGGAGCGGGCCACTAGTTTTGAAAAGTTCTCAAAGATTCGTCTGCCAGCGCCAAAGTTATTTGAAAAAGAAAAAACGCTTTTTGAATAAAAACAAGGTCCTAACTATAACTACCTACTAGCGACCGCCAGTAGGTAATATATATATGTATATATATATCCCAATTTCAATGTGCTCCTTCTGTCTCCCCCTGCCTAGGGCAGTTGGATCGCTGGTTGCCGGCGGAGTGCGCCGGACATCAAATTCTCCTATAATTACTGTAAAGCAATCACTCTAGGGGTTGTTTCACCAACAGTTGATTTATTTTCAGTTACGCATTTCACCTGACACAGCAGGCTTGCTCACACACTGAATACATAGTGAAGTATACAGAAAGGAACAACTGACTTTTTGCAAATAATCACAGTGGCATCCATATTAGAATGGTGGAATTTACAGGCAGATATGTTAAATCAAAGTACACATATGTTTTGTCAGATAAAATCACAGATTTCTGCTGAAGAAAAATACAAATCACACGCAAATGTATCTATTACATTTTACCTAAGCTCACACCCAGAGTGTATATTCATTTATAATAATAAAAATGTCAGTTGGGAGTAGCATCCATATTGGAGTGGTGTGCAGGCACATTTTTACCACTGTATGTACATGAAACCTAATTGTTCCTACAGTTCGTGGCAAACTGGTGAGTAACAGCAAGTCCCACAGTTTGTGATTCCTAGTCCATATAATCGACATAGTGCAGTTTCCTAGAAATGACCCTTCGTATTTCCAAACAAGTTTATTTAAATTTCATTCAAACAGATTCGGTTATTAGTACCCTGAACAGAGAGGGTAAAACTGGCACAGTAGTTTTCTTCTAGAACCAACTATGTATTTTACGAAAAATCAAACATCATGAGCAGTCTGGTATGAACAGAGTTCTGCTCTTCCAATACTAAAGATAAACCACAGTATGTAGTTGTCCCATGTCAAACATAAATTAAGAAGAAAATCTAGTGTTTTTAGCCACCACCATTACACATCTATGTAGTTATACTTATTCAAAAAAGTGTTGTTCTGCACCACTGTTTTTTGTGATGTTGAATAAAAGGGTAGGGGAGGAGATCGACTGTCCACTTCTGGAGTCGGCCCCTTCCTTTCCTTCTGTGATTTAAAAGAAAAAAACATGTTAGTATTAAGGTCAGGGTTAAAAACAACAGTTATCTTTTATACAGAAAAACAAACCACAGAAATCTTCATTGTAATACACTTCTAGGTAACTGGGGCTATGTGAATTCATGGGGGCATATCTCAATCTCATGTACCTATTATTGATTAGTGTTCATGGAGGTGTATACTTAATTCTTCATCCTGGTTGTGGCCCCCGGGGGTTTTTGTCTGTAAGGTATTGATGTTCCAGGACTCCTTATGTCTACATTGGAGTTCTCTGTTCCCACCCTGATGTTCTATTCAATCTGCTCAATCGCAAAGTATGTGAGTAGTGAGCTGTTTGATAGGTGATATTCTGCAAAATGCCTGGCTACTGGGTAATGGGGGTCTTTGTTGTTAATGGCTCTCATGTGTTCCAAAACTCTTTTTTTCACTGCCAGGGTAGTACTATCTACGTAGCTTAGTTTACAGGGACACATAGAATGTAAATGGCAAAAGTCGACCGACATATAAGGAATTGGTTTATTGTTTTTTCTGATGTTGGGGTGTGGTATTGTTTCCGCATGCGGCTGTTGTGACATGCCTTGCAATGTCCACAGGGAAAGAATCCCTTCAAGTTCAAATGTATATTCAGGCGTTTCTTGGTTATGTCCCCTTTCACCAGTAGGTCTTTGAGATTCCTACCCTTTTTATAGGTTATTTGTGGGCGCTTCAGTATCTTTTCAGCTTGAGAAGGTTCGCATGCTAGGATGTAACAATTATGGTTTAGGATATTAGAGATTTTCTTTGATTGTGAGTTATATGTCAGTATAACTCAAGGACTGTTGTCTTCCGCTATATTCGTTTTTTCCCATAGTGTTTGGTCTCTCGGGATCTTACTGAACTTATCATTTGCTCTTTCCAATACCCATCTCGGCTAGCCTCTCTCTTTAAATCTAGTGATCATGTTTGTCTGTTCCGCCAGGAAATCATCCTGGTTGCTACAGTTCCTTCTAGCCCTCAGCAGTTCCCCAAAGGGGATGCCCCACTTCAAGGTCTCTGGGTGGTTGCTGAGGGCATGAAGGAGACTGTTGCCTACTGTTGCCTTTCTGTGCAGTTTAGTACAGATTTGGTTACCTCTCACCTCCACCACTACATCTAGGAATTCGACAGATTCTCTGCTGGTGGTGTATTTTAGCTTGAGATTAAAGTTGTTGACATTGAGTTTGTTGATGAATCTCCCGGCACTGTCTATACTTCTTTTCCATATGATGCATTCAAATTCTTTATTTTGGTTGGAAAAACCATAAAAGAAACAACCACAAAATTCGCAATTATTACATACTGAGCTAAAAAGAGTATTAAGGGGACAATTGGGCCATAAATAGACATGATAAACCAGCACAAAAAGACAAGAATAATTCATTTCCCGGATAATACATTGTTGAGAGCACTCTGATAAGCGATCCAGGGCTATAAGGGCACAATAGTCAAAAAACTAAAGTTAAAGTGCTGGTGCATTAGCAAATATGGTACAAGTCAATTTCCAGTATTACAGCCCATACATTAAACAACTAGGGTTAGTTACTCCTTGTACCTAGATAATGCCCTTGTTCAAAATCGACAATGGACAAAATTTCAAATAAATAATATATGAAACTAAAGGAAAATCAGCTATTTACAATATAAAATATCTCATTGGGGATTAAGACACTCTTATCTGGTCTGGGATATGTCATCTATGCACCTTAGCCACTTGATGACTCTCCCTTCTATGTTATGTGTTTCCAGTTCTTTTAACACTTCTTCCTCCCTAACCCCTAGAGTGAGGTTGGCAAAGTTAGGGGCAAAACAAGTACCCATAACTGTGCCAGGGATTTGCCTGAACATTGTGCCATTAAACAGAAATATATTATTACACAAACAGATCTTAATCATTTCTAGTAACATAGCTGTATGTTCCATGTAACAGATTTTCCTTTTCTTTAGAAAGTGATTGCAGCATTGTATGCCCAGAGTATGGTCAATAATCGAGTAAAGGAAGTTTACGTCCATGGTTACAAACAGGAAGTCTTTCTCCCAGTTGACGATCTTTATTTAGCCTAGAAAATCTTTCGTGTCTTTAGTGTATGATGGTTATGTTATGACATATTCATGGAGGAAGTGGTCCACATATTTGGATGTGTTCCGAGACACATCCTATTGATGAGACTATAGGACTCCCTGGTGGTGGTGTGGGGTTTTTGTGGACTTTAGGCAGGAGGTAAAAACTGGGTAATCTGGGATAGTCTTTCTTTAAATAAAATATTCTTCCCACTGCAGTTTTCCCTGGTCTTTCCAGAATCTCAGCATGTTCCAGACTGTAACTATGCTTTTGTTGTATTCTTCCAAGTTGGTTTCCACATAGAATTTGATCATCTAGTTGTTTTCAGTTACTCAGCATGTTCCAGATTGCAACGATGCTTTCGTTGTATTATTCCATGTTCGTCTCCACATAGAATTTGATCATCCAGTTGTTTACATGCTTCTTCTATATACATAGTTCTAGCCCAATGTACAATGTCTCCACCCTTGTCTACAGAGTGAATGACGAAATTCTCGTCTGCTGCCAGTGATTTAACAATTTCCCATTGTGCTTTTGAGAAGTTACAGGATGCATTGGATTTTTTCTTCTTCTTCTGGCGGAATTGCAGAAGGTCTTTCATCATGGTGTCATGAAAGGCATCGATGTTATCGTGAGGTAAATTTGTGTAAAAGATGGATTTTGATTTGAAATTGGTCTTGGCTGGTCGGTCAGTAATCATCTCTTACGTTTCTCCATTTGTTTAAGAGTCTGTTTCATTATACAGATCTTGTAAAGTTCTGAGAGTGTCAATATCCCCTATACTGAGGAAGGTATCTGTGTCTGCACAGTTCTCTCTTGTACCCCTGGTGGTAGTATCTTCTTGATACAGTGGTCATGCTCTTTTGTTTTGATGCCATTTTTTAAGTTTTAACTTCCTCATGAACTTGTAGAGATCTATCATAGTTTCTGGGTAGTTAAAGTCATTGGCTAGCACAAATGGGGCCGCTCCCAGTTAGGTGTCCTAGGTGCTACAGTTTTTTAATTCATGAGTACAGGCATCTCACAAAATATGAATGACTGGTCTCACACACCACCTGGTGTCATGCTTCATCATTGACCAGTCCTCGCCCTCTAGAAACTTGGTTTGGTAGGCATACACCTGACGACAGGGATGCACTTCTAAACTAAGTGGGGGCCGTTACATAAAAAAAGTGAGTAAGAAGGCCATAATAGATGTCAAATTAATTTTAATGTGGCAGGCATCTATATGTTATTAAAACAGGGTGATCGGTGTGTTGGGGATTCTATTGTCCCCAAACCGAAGTCAGTGTGGTCGACGTGTTTCTGCCAATTGGCCCAGTAGGGTCCGTGGCATTCATCAGGACCTTGTGAATAAATGGCGGGCTCCATTCTTACCAGACTGTGGTGAGAGGGTTCCACTGTGTGGGGTGATCAAGATCACACTCCACTATGATGCGGCCTGTATCTATAGCCTGAAAGAAAGAACATAGAAGTGAAAAACATACAGTACAACGTAGCACCTGAAACAAAATGTAAGGACCCTTCCAATCAGCCACATGCACAGAAAAATATTGTGAGTGGCTATAAGTGCAACAATCATGTCAGTCATCTGTGCACTTATTGTTTTATGGAGATATTATCTCCAAAATGCTCACCCTAGTGTTGGGACAAATTTCCCCATAGGAGGGTGAGGGCAGAAGACCCCGTTGGTCGAGTGCAAAATAATAATGAGGAGAAAGAAGAAAAAAACCACCAGATATTTGAAAACATAGGTAAATACATGTAAATACAACCATGAGGTTCTATGGTTCATCAGAGTCAAAGGACCTGATAAGGATAAACATACTGAAACTCATACATCCACACATTAACACTCTTACTGATCCGTAGTGCGTCCTCCAAGTCTGCGCCTACATGTGTGCTGCTCCCTTCCTCGATGATAAATGAGTGGGGCGAGTGCTGGCTATTTATAGTGCCGGCACCCAGTAATTGGTATCAATAATGGTGTAATTAGGCTTGATTGGGTGCGGAAACCTAAAGATCCGGTGTCCCAAAACTGCGCTCTTTATAAGCCCAACGCGCCGCCTGGCCTACCTGGGGTATTGATGCCAAATAAGGACTTCCGTTGTCCACAGTGAAATGCCTGGTATCCGCGTGATAGAACATGTGAAGGCCGGGCAGGGTGTGGGTCCGGCAGCACCTACGTTCACACAAGCAGTGTCTGTGCTTTGCGCACACGCTCAGTAGCGTCTGGATGTAGCAGCATCTCCGTACACGCAACGGAGTGTCTGTGCTTCGCGCGTGCGCTCAGTAGTGTCTGGGTGTTGCGCATGCGTGTTTGTCAAGGTGAGATGGGCGCATGCACGAATTTATGAGAAAGGCAAAGATGCCTCTAGAGGAGAAAAAGTAAAATGACACGGGGGACGGAGGTTGGATTTCTCCCGGTTTTCTTTAGATATTGGCTATATTGAAGTGCACAGCTAACCGCTGGAAAAAAACATCAATGCTAGGCATGTTCTGGTGATTACACAAGCACTAGATGTGTATAAGAACATTTTCATATATAGCTGATTAGAGTGTGCACGTAGTGCTATACGCCCAGGTATTGGTCAGAGCAGTTTTAAGATCATCTAAACAGGGTCTACTCTTGAGTGTTGGCTTGAAGCCAAAAGGTACAGGAATATTAAATGGAAGAGAGACATCCGATAGTTCATAAAGAACATTGCAAGAAACACACACAGATAGTGTATGCACGATGGTTGATATTTTAGTCTAGGACCCAGTAAGCATGTAAAATTCATGAGATAACGATATAACACCAAGGTTTTATAGCCTCCCCAAAATTCATAAAGAGAAGATGCCCCCACCAGGGAGACCAATCGTATCCGGCATCGGATCCGTTCTCGAGCCTCTGTCACAGTTTTGTTATTGGTTCCTTAAACCTATTGTCCAGAAATCACCATCTTACCTACGAGACACAAAAGATGTACTCTGCCTCTTGAGAGATTTGGAAACTAGCAACACCGAAGATCTCTTCATCACCATGGACATAGAGGCTCTGTACACGAGTATCCCACAAAGGCGCACAATGGAAGTCGTGGAACACATTTTACTAAACACAGACTGGGATTTCCTCACTCCATAGCATTTCATTATGGAATGTGCCGAGGTGGCTTTAACTGAGAACTTTTTTGAATTTGAGGAAGTCCTGTACCGTCAAATCAGAGGTACATCAATGGGCAGCACTTTCGCCCCGAGTCTGGCATGCCTATATGTACACCAGTTAGAGGAAGATCAAATTTTTCATGAAAGCAACCCATTCACGGAAAATCTGAGAACGTGGAAACGTTATATTGACAACATTTTTATTGTTTGGCGAGGGGACGAAGATACAGCCAGAAACTTCGTAGAATGGGTCAATACGAAAGACCAACATCTGAAATGCACCCACTCCATTAGCAAAGATCATGCAATTTTCTTGGATCTAAACATTAGCATGACTGTAAACGGTATTAGTACCAAGGTACATAGCAAACCAACAGACAAGAATAGCTTATTGCTATATGAAAGCTATCATCCAAAAGCCCTGCATAACAACTTACCAGTGGGTCAATTTCTCCGGGTTCGCAGAAACTGCTCAGAGACAGACAATTTTCGAGAACAATCAGAGGACCTTGAGAGGAAACTATTAGACCGGTACTACCCCAAAAAAATGATTAAAAAGGCCAAGAAGCGAGCTAGGAATAATAATCGCAAAGCCCTACTAGAAAACTATGAGAAAGAAAAGCCAAATAGAATTGTGTGCGTGACAACATACACACCAGTTTCTAATACTGTACAAAAAATCCTAAGAAAAAACTGGCACATTTTAGATGGTGCAGAAAAACATTGGGAACCTCCACTTTTCACTTTTAAAAGGAGTAAGAATCTACGAGACAAGCTGGTACATGTAAAAGACCCTCCCAAGGTGAGGGATGATCAAATGACCCTCTGAAACACCCAAAGACCTATAGGACATTATACGTGCGGAAGCTGTGTCGCATGTCCATTCACTATGACAACAAAGGAAGTGGACATAGGAACCTCATGCCCTTGGAAACTGAACAACTTCAGCAATTGCAATACCGAAAATGTGGTATATCTTCTTACGTGCCCCTGCGACCTAAAGTATGTGGGCATGAGCACCAGAAAGATTAAAATCCGCATCAACGAACACCGCATCAACGAACATACGACGCAAAAAAACAAACACCAAACTTACAAGACACTTCATGGAACACAATCACAAAGAAACAGACCTTAAATGGGTGGTTTTAAAAGTCATGAGATAACAGATTTGACCAGACCACTTCATATCAGAGAGCAGAGGTGGGTATACCGCCTCCGAACATGGAAGGAAGGACTCAATAATTATATTCCTTGGCTACAACTTGCGCAATAGTCAGCACATACCACCTCACAAACTAAAAACAGTACTTAGCATGTACTGCTATATCGTTAGTCTCATGCATTTTACATGCTGACTGGGTCCTAGACTAAGATATCAACCATCGTGCATACACTATCTGTGTGTGTTTCTTGCAATGTTCTTTATGAACTATGGGGTGTCTCTCTTCCATTTAATATTCCTGTACCTTTTGGCTTCAAGCCAACACTCAAGAGTAGACCCTGTCTAGATGCTATTCAAACTGCTCTGACCAAACCTGGGAGTATAGCACTACGTGCTGACTCTAATCAGCTATATACCAAGATTTTCCTATACACATCTAGTGCCTGTGTAATCACCAGCACATGCCTAGCATTGATGTTTTTTTCCAGGGGTTAGCTGTGCACTTCAATATAGCCAATATCTTAAGGAAACCGGGAGAAATCCAACCTCCAACCATGAAGCATGACACCAGGTGGTGTGTGAGACCAGTCCTTTACATTTTGTGAGATGCCAGCACTCTCGAATTAAAAAACTGTAGCACCTAGGACACCTAACTGGGAGCAGCCCCATTTGTGCTAAACATTATATGTTGGAGGCTGCCGACTCCTAGTACCCCGTGCCTCTGGTTCCCTCACCTCAGATCTCCTCTGGGTTTTGTGGTTCCACAAGGTAAAGTCATTAACAGAGCAAAAGGAAAGGCCTATACAGAGTGTCCTTTTTCCATCAGAGATAGTGGTCGATGTGAAAGATTAATGATCGTTTTATTTACCATGTTGTCCTCCATTATAGTTGCTTCTTCGGGCCAGTTGCTTTTGTTCCCATTTGTCCCTTTCCTCGTACTCTTCCTTTTCTGATTCCTCTGTCTGATTCGCTGTCTTCTTTGCCAGTTCCTTCCAGGTTTCTTCCTCTGACTCTCCTCTGTTGACCTCGTCCTCTCCCTCGTGTCTTCGGAGGTTGCACTGTTCTCTGAATTTGCCTCCCTCTTCTCAGGAGGCAGTACTCGTCTAAAAAATTAGCTTGCAGTCTATCTTCTGTACTGTCTTTCAATGAGGTACCTGCTACTGCTACGTGTGTCGTCCTCTCCACTCTGTCTCCAACCGCTGCTGGGATCGAGCCGCTCCAGACATTTTCTTGCCCCCTCACAACACGAGGGAGAAGTAAGCAGACCATCTCTAATTCTCCCCTCACTTATAGGGAATACGGCTGAATTAATGGAAACAAGAGGATGAAGAATTTAAATGAAATCTAACATTTCCCCTCTCCCGCTTTTGTAACTGACACTTCAGTAAAAGTAAAGGAGATACGGACTGCGTATCTCCTCGCCGCACTTTAACTTTGTGACAAATCGAGTATATCTGCACCAAAACCCTACCAGTTGACTATAATTTTCTCAAAGAGAGGAACAGAACAGTATGTAGAAACATGCACAGAAGTGAATAGTAGGAACAAGCAGAATACTGCGGGACCCTTACGGAAGAAAAAGCAATTCATTTAAACACCCAAATTTCTCTACCTACATCAGCAAACTTATCAAGGTGTAGTGTTTGAGGGAAACTTCAATCTGTCTGCCGTTGTGAATCTAGGAAGAAGAGAGAATCGGATACACATGCAAAACCCACACTCGAGTTCAAGAACCGTGTCCATACCATCTCGGTGATACCAAGGAGCACGTGCAGAACACTTTTGTTGCACGCATAGTGCAAAGACAAAAACCGCAGTAGGAACCTCTACACTGGATGGGGAAAGAGAGGGGTGGACCAATAACAGCCCTTTTTTCAGCCAACAACACAACCTACTATCTTGGAAACATAACCACAGACTAACCCAACAGATCATATTATACACCCCAGCAAAAGGAGGCAGTCAGCATGGATGAAGACACAGAGAGAAGGGCGGCTGCCCAGGGCCTTTTTGCCAGGGCAACCAACAAAGGCCAACCTAGAAAAAAAAAACATTAGAGATAGCACTCTACAAGATAAACTAAGAAGATTGGAAAAACTAAAAAAATCTGAGACCTCCAAATGGTGGGAGGCAATATCCCTGCAGGATTACATTGAGAAGGGGATGGTGCCTCGTGGCCTATTTATCTACACAACTCCCTCTTATGAATCCCCTAACCCAAAAATGCTGGACGAATGGGCAGAAAATTCAGCCAAAAGCTCCAAGCAAATGCTGACGATCCTAGTGAAATACGCATGGAAAGACAGGGAAGGCATCTTGCGTGAGCTCAAAGCACTTGAAGAGGATCTGAAGAAGCATAAAGAAAAGGAAGTTATCAATAAATTCATCGGAGACCTAAAAGTAAGACTGAAAATACACGAAGATGATATCAAAGCACACAAGCAGCGCAAATTACATTGCGACTGCTGCGACTATGAAAGTGGCAGAATCCTGACTTGCAGTCACAAATATGACCACCTCTACGAGAAATTGGCATTAGGAGAAACCATAGAAGAAATGTCCGGAACCCTAAGTGGCACAGAGTCAAATACCAGTGGTGACATGGAGGGGGACCTAGCATCAGCAGCAGGTACCTCGTTGGAAGGGAATGTAGGAGGTAGACTGCAAGCTAATTTTTTAGACTAGTACCGCCTCCTGAGAACAGGGAGGCAAACACCAAGAACAGTGCAACCTCCGAAGACGACATGAGGGAGAGGACGAGGTCAACCGAGGAGAGGAAGAGGAAGAAACCTGGAAGGAACTGGCAAAGAAGACAGCGAATCAGACAGAGAAATCAGAAAAGGAAGAGGACGAGGAAAGGAACAAATAGGAATCAAAGCAACTGGCCTGAAGAAGCAACTATAATGGAGGACAACATGGTAAATAAAACGATCATTAATCTTTCACATCGACCACTATCTATGATGGAAAAAAGGATACACTGTCTAGGTCTTTCCTTTTGCCCTGTTAATGACTTTAACTACCCAGAAACTAGGATAGATCTCTACAAGTTCATGAGAAAGTTAAAACTTAACAAATGCATCAAAAGAAAAGAGCATGACCACCGGACCAAAAAGATACTACCACCAGGGGTACAAGAGAGAACTACACACACACAGATACCTTCCTCAGTATAGGGGATATTGACACTCTCATGACCTTACAAGATCTGTATAATGAAACAGACTCTCAAACAAATGGAGAAATCCAAGAGATGACTCCTGACCGACCAGCCAAGACCAATTTTAAACCAAAATCCATCTTTTACCCAAATGTACCTCACGATAACATTGATGCCTTCCAAGACACCATGCTGAAAGACCTTATGCAATTCTGCCACAAGAAAAAGAAAAAAAAGGCATCCTGTAACTTCTCAAAAGCACAATGGGAAATTGTTAAATCTCTCGCAGCAGATGAGAATTTGGTCAATTGCCCTGCAGACAAGGGAGGAAGCATTGGACTTTGGGATAGAACTATGAATATAGAAGAAGCACGGAAACAACTAGATGATCCCAAATTCTATGTGGAGACCAACATGGAAGAATACAACGAAAGCATAGTTACAATCTGGAACATGCTTAGTAACTGGAAAGACCAGGGGATACTACAGTGGGAAGAATAATGTTATTTAAAGAAAGAGTATCCCAGATTACCCTGTTTTTACATCCTGCCTAAAGTCCACAAAAACCCCTCAACACCACCAGGGAGACCAATAGTCTCATCAATAGGATGTATCTCGGAACACATCTCCCAATATATGGACCACTTCCTCCGCGAATATGTGATAACATTACCATCATACACTAAAGACACTAATGATTTTCTAGGCAAAATAAAGAACGACAACTGGGAGGAAGACTTCCTGCTTGTAACCATGGATGTAAACTCCCTTTACTCAATTATTCACCATACTCTGGGACTACAATGTTGTCATCACTTTCTAAAGAAAAGGAAAATGTGTTACATGGAACATACAGCTATGTTACTAGAAATTATTATGTTCTGCTTGTGTAATAATATATTTCTGTTTAATGGCACAATGGTCAGGCAAATCCTTGACACAGCCATGGGTACTTGTTTTGCCCCTAGCTTTGCCAACCCCTTTCTAGGGGTTTGGAATGAAGAAGTGTTAAAAGAACTGGAAACACATAACACAGAAGGGAGAGTCATCAAGTGGCTTAGGTACATAGATGACTTATTCATCATATGGAAAGGAAGTGAAGACAGTGCCAGGTGATTCATCAACAAACTCAATGTCAACAACTTTAATCTCAAACTAACATACACCACCAGCAGAGAATCTAACTAATTCCTATATGTAGTGGTGGAGGTGAGAGGTAACCAAATCTGTACTAAACTACACAGAAAAGCAACATGAGGCAAGAGATTCCTTCATGCCCTTAGCAGCCATCCGGAGACCTTGAAGTGGAGCATCCCCTTTGGGGAACTGCTGAGGGCCAGAAGGAACTGTAGCAACCAGGAACATTTCCTGACGGAAAAGACAACCATGATCACTAGATTTAAAGAGACAGGCTATCCGAGAGGGGTATTGGAAGAGCAAATGATAAGGTCAGTAGGATCCAGAGAGACCAAACGCTACAAGAAAAAACGTTTATAGCGGAAGAAAACAGTCAGAGAGTTTTATTGACATATAACTCACAATCAAAGACAATCCTAAACCATAATTGGAACATCCAAGCCTGTGAACCTACTCTAGCTGAAAAGATACCGAAACACCCACAAATAACCTATAGAAAGGGTAGGAATCTCAAAGACCTACTGGTGAAAGGGTACATAACCAACAAACGCCAGAATATATATTTGAACTTGAAGGGATTCTTTCCCTGAGGACATTGCAAGGCATGTTGCAACAGCTGCATGTGGAAACAATACCATACCCCAACATCAGAAAAAACAATTAACCAATTCCTTACATGTGGATCGCCTTTTGCCATTTACATTCTTAAGTGTCCCTGTAAACTACGTTATACAGGTAGTACTACCCTGGTAGTGAAAAAAAGAGTTTTGGAACACATGAGGGCCATTAACAGCTAAGACACCCATTACCCAGTAGCCAGGCACTTTGCAGAATATCACCTATCAAACAATTCGCTACTCATATACTTCGCGATTGAGCCGATTGAACAGAACATCAGGGGTGGGAACAGAGAACTCCAACTAAGACAGAGGGAGTCCTGGCACATCAGTAACTTACAGACAAAAACCCCCGGGGGCCACAACCAAGGCGAAGAATTAAATATACACCTCCATGAAAACCAATCAAGCATAGGTACATGAGATTGAGATATGCCCCCATGAAGTCACATAGCCCTAGTTACCTAGGAGTGTATTACAATGAAGATTTCTGTGGTTTGTTTTTCTGTATAAATGATAACTGTTATTTTTAACCCTGACCATAATGGTAATTTATGGGTTTTTCTTTTAAATCACAGGAGGAAAGGATGGGGCCGACTCCAGAAGTGGACACGTCGATCTCTTCCCCTATCCTTTTCTTCAACATCACAAAAAAAGTGGTGCAGGACAACACTAGACAGATAGGAGAACCCTTTTGTTCCTAATTATACAGAGTTCCTCTCTAATTAATTTTTTGAATAAGTATAACTTCATGGATGTGCAATGGTGATAGTTAAAAACACTAGATTTCTTCTTAATGTGTGTTTGGCTGCTAACTTGGGACAACTACATACTTTGGTTTATCTTTAGTATTGGAAGACCGGAACTCTGTTCATACCAGACTGCTCATGATGTTTGATTTTTCGTTAAAAAACATACTTGGTTCTAGAAGGAATCTACTGTGCCAGTTTTACCCTCTCTGTTCAGGGCACTAAGCCAATAACCGAATCTGTTTTAATGAAATTTAAATAAACTTGTTTGAAAATACGAAGGGTAATTTGTAGCAAATGGCACTATGTCGATTACATGGACTAGGAATCACAAACTGTGGGACTTGCTGTTACTCACCAGTTTGCCACGAACTGTAGAAACAATTAGGTTTCATGTACATACAGTGGTAAAAACTTGCCAGCACACCACTCCATGTGTAACTGAAAATATATCAACTGTTACTGAAACAACCCCTTGAGTGATCTCTTTACTGGAATTGTTGGAGAATGTATACATATATATATATAGATTGAAAAAAGGCTGCTGTGACAGCCGAAACGCGTCTCTTCATTTGGGGGGTCGAGGGAGAACCGATGATATAAAAGAAGCCTTATTCCAACAGCTTCCCGAGTGCGTGCCTTTTTCCGGTGTGGAGTAGGATTGTGTTTGATATATATATATATATATATATATATATATATATATATATATTACCCACTGGCGGTCGCCAGTAGGTAGTTATAGTTAGGACCTATTATCCATAGGAAATCCGCAACATTCTATTTGGAATAACTTTGGCGCTGGTTGCCGAATCCTCGCGAAATTTTCAAAACTGGTGGGGCGCTCCAGTCCGCTCCTATCCTGAAAGTCTCGGGGTGATTCGTCAAGCGGGGGCCGAGAAAAATGGTGTAAATCCGTTCAGTAGTTCCTGAGATATTTCTAGGGCCGCGGATCCTCCCAAGCACGAGCTTAATGCTAATTGGCTGTCAACACTTCAAACCAGGAAGTGTTGGCAGCCATCTTGTGCCTCGGTTACAGTGCAAAACACGCAACAGGGGCAGGGTAGAAACACCCTGACCCCCTAGGCCTGCTCAGGGGGTCCCACAAGGACCCCCAAGGCCCCCAAAATTATTATTTTTTTTAAAAATCACGGGATGCTCTTAGGATCCGCGCATCCCACTGCCGCAAAAAAAATGAAGCACTTTGTTTTTAATTAGCCCCCGGGGAGGCCAAGTCCCGGGGCCAATATGCACATTGTAATGGGGGGCTTTAATATACATGGTTGGGGGGGGCTCAAAGGCCCCCCCAAGCCCCAGGGACCACCACCCCCCAGGGCTTTGTGAGAATATACGTGGGGGGCTCACTACACCCTGCAGCCCCGGGGACCGCTACCCCCTGGGCTTTTTAAAAATAAATAAATAAACCTGTGTGGGGGGCTTGAGCCCTCCCCCACCCGCCCCGGGGACCGCCATCTCCCCGGGGCACTAAGACTTTACATTTGGGGGCCCGTTAAGCCCCGGGGACCACTACCCCCCGGGGCTTTGAAAATGTTGGTTGGGGGGCCACGCGGCCCCCCCTCCTGGAGCCCTTGATGGCCCTGGGGACCGCCAACCCCCAGTGCGGGCTCCTGCAGTGTCCCGGGGTGCCCACCCCCGAGACACTGTAGTTTGCTATGGCAGGGCGGGAGCCTCGCGGCTCCTGCCCTGTCATAGCAATCTTGGTTTGGATTTTGGAAGAGAGATCAGGAAACCTGCTTTATCGTCCAAAATGCAAACTCGATTGCTTTTCCACACGGGGAGTTACATCTTCGCAGTTCCCCATGTGGAAAAGCAATGCCGGCTCGACACGCCACGCCACGCGGCCCCCCTCCCCAG
Source organism: Triturus cristatus (assembly GCF_964204655.1). Lineage (NCBI taxonomy): Eukaryota > Metazoa > Chordata > Amphibia > Caudata > Salamandridae > Triturus > Triturus cristatus. Next base: position 1,016,079,337 of record NC_140588.1, read on the forward strand.
GGTCATAAGGGGCCAGAGGAGGGGGGCAAAACATTTTTTTTTTTAAAAAGGCCATGCCCCGGGGGATGGGGTCCCGGGGCCGATTAAGGCCTCAGGAGAGGGGCCACGTGGCCCCCTTCCACATTTTTTCATTTTTCAAAAACAAATTAGGGGGCAGGCCCTGGGGGATGGGGACCCCAGGGCCAAAAACATAGAAGAAGAAGGGGCGCCACACAGCCCCCCTTCTTAAAACAAACAAACAAAAAAAGACCGGCATCGCACCGGAGGCCACGCCCCCTCCTTTCATCACTCTGCAAAGGCGTCCCCTGGCACGTTTGCAGATGGTAAACAAATTCCCCTTGAAAACTGGGGGTACCTGGGGGCCAACTTGCCCACCAGGAACCTTCAGTATGCGCCAGGGGGCTGCGTTGCAGAGAGGTGTTCTGAGGCCACGCCCTTTTTTACACCTCTATGCAAAGCAGCTCTGTGGCACTTAGTGGAGGTAGCTGGTGGGCTAGTTGCACTCCAGGGACCCCCAACTTAGAACGGACACAGGGTGCGTTTACACAGTGGTGAAGGGAGGGGACAGGGCCTGAGGTGACGTGTGCAAACACGCCCTGTGGCACATTTTAAGTTGGGGAATTAATTCCCCTTCAATCCTGAGGGCCCATGGGGGCCAACTAGCCCACCAGGTGCTTCCAGTAAGTGACACTGTGCTGCATTGCAGAGAGGTGGTGCAGGCCGTGCCCCTTTTTACACCTCTCTGCAACGGCGCTTACTGGAGGTACCTGGTGGACTAGTTTGACCCTAGGGACCCTCAGGATTCAAGGGGACTTAGGGGCATATTATCAAGCCAGGGGATAAAATTATCGCCGCTTTAGCGTCAGAAAACTGCCGCTAAATCGGCGATAATGGGCTTGATAATATGCTCTATGGAATTTCAATTGAAGCCCATGTTAGATGTCCTTCACATCTAACATGGGCTTCAATTGGAATTCCTTAGAGCATATTATCAAGCCAATTATCGCCGTTTTAGCGGCAGTTTTCTGCCGCTAAAGCGGCGATAATTTTATCGCCTGGCTTGATAATATGCCCCATAATCTCCCAACTTAAAACGGCCACAGGGCGCGTTTACACAGTGGTGAAGCGAGGGGATGGGGCCTGAGGTGACGTGTGAAAACACGCCCTGTGGCGCGTTTTAAGTTGGGGAAATAATTCCCCTTCAATCCTGAGAGCCCCAAGGGGCCAACTAGCCCACCAGGTGCTTCCAGTAAGCGCCACTGCGCTGTGTTTCAGAGAGGTGGCCCAGGCCGTGCCCCTTTTTGCACCTCTCTGCAACGCAGCTCTGCGGCGCTTACTGGAGGTACCTAGTGGGCTAGTTTGCTAGTTGGACCCAAGGGACACTCTGGATTCAAGGGGACTTTATCTCCCAACTTAAAACTGCCACAGGGCGCGTTTACACAGTGGTGAAGGGAGGGGATGGGGCCTGAGGTGACGTGTGAAAACACGCCCTGTGGCTCATTTTTTGTTGGGGAAATAATTCCCCTTCAATCCTGAGGGCCCCTGGGGGCTAACTAGCCCACCAGGTGCTTCCAGTAAGTGCCACTGCGCTGTGTTTCAGAGAGGTGGCCCAGGCCATGCCCCTTTTTACACCTTTCTGCAACGCAGCTCTGTGGCGCTTACTGGAGGTACCTAGTGGGCTACTTGGACCCTAGGGACAGTCAGGATTGAAGGGGAGTTAATCTCCCAAATTAAAATGGACACAGGGCACGTTTACACAGTGGTGAAGGGAGGGGATGGGGCCTGAGGTGACGTGTGAAAACACGCCCTGTGGCGCGTTTTAAGTTGGGGAAATAATTCCCCTTCAATCCTCAGAGCACCAGGGGGCCAACTAGTCCACCAGGTGCCTCCAGTAAGCGCCACTGCGCTGTGTTTCAGAGAGGTGGCCCAGGCTGTGCCCCTTTTTACACCTCTCTGCAACGCAGCTCTGTGGCGCCTACTGGAGATACCTGGTGGGCTACCTGGGCCCTAGGGACACTCAGGATTCAAGGGAACTTAATCTCCCAATTTAAAATGGACACAGGGCACGTTTATACAGTGGTGAAGGGAGGGGATGGGGCCTGAGGTGACGTGTGAAAACACGCCCTGTGGTGGGTTTTTAGATGGGGAAATAATTCCCCTTCAATCCTGAGGGACCCTGGGGGCCAACTAGTTCACCAGGTGCTTCCAGTAAGCGCCACTGCGCTGCGTTGCACAGAGGTGGTCCAGGTCGTGCCCTTTCTTACACCTCTCTGCAATGCAGCTCTGTGGCGCTTACTGGAGGTACCTAGTGGGCTACTTGGACCCTAGGGAACCTCAGGATTCAAGGGGACTTAATCTCCCAAATTAAAACGGCCACAGGGCGCATTTACACAGTGGTGAAGCGAGGGGATGGGGTCTGAGGTAACGTGTGCAAACATGCCCTGTGGCGCATTTTAAGATGGGGAAATAATTCACCTTCAATCCTGAGGGCCCCTGGGGGTCAACTAGTCCACCAGGTGCTTCCAGTAAGCGCCACTGCGTTGCCTTGCAGAGAGGTGGTGCAGGCCATACCACTTTTTAAACCTCTCTGCAACGCAGCTCTGTGGCGCTAACTGGAGATACCTGGTGGGCTAGTTGGACCAAGGGACACTCAGGATTCAAGGGGACTTTATCCCCCAAATTAAAACGGCCACAGGGCGTGTTTGCACACATCAGCTCAGCCCCCCTCCCTTCACCAGTGTGCAAACACGCCCTGTGGCGCATTTTAAGAGGTAGTTTTAATCCCCCTGCCGTATTATGTACTAGGGGCTTACAGAGGAGGTCATTCTAATCACAGGGGTACCCCAACGCATAGTGTTCCCTAGTGTATGTAGGTGTTTTAACTGTATTCTAAGTGTCTTTTAGCATAGTACTGGCTCTAGGACTGGTTAGTCAGAGTCAGTTACCACAAGTACCCATCTGCAAAAATTGTAAAAACTGCACCAAAACCCCAAAACTTATAAATTCACCCAAGCACTCTCCTTGCAGTACTCTAATCATTCAGTTACTACCCAAGTACTCATGCACTGAGCCAGGCCTTAGCACATGGATTGCTTCAAACGTCTATCCACTATGCATAAAGTCCTCTAACCACCTACTCACTTGTCCTTCACACCTTCAATTCCCCAGTCAGTATCCATACACTCCAGCAAACACCCTGTCACTCCCCTTGCACTCCTCCAGTGATCCATTCAGCACCATGTACTAATCCATTCACTGCGCCAAAACCCAAACACTTATAAATTCACCCAGGCACTCTCCTTGCAGTACACTAATCATTCAGTCAGTACCCAAGTACTCATGCAGTGAGCCAGGCCTTAGCACATGGACTGCTTCAAACGCCTATCCACAATGCATGCAGTCCTCTAACCACCTACACACTTTTCTTTCACACCTTCAATTCTCAAGTCAGTATCCATACACTTCCAGCAAACACCCTGTCACTCCCCTTGCACCGATGTAGTGACCCATTCAGCACCATGTACTAATCCATTCACTGCGCCAAAACCCAACCACTTATAAATTCACCCAGGCACTCTCCTTACAGTACTCTAATCATTCAGTCAGTACCCAAGTACTATGCACTGAGCCAGGCCTTAGCAAATGGACTGCTTCAAACGCCTATCCACTATGCATGCAGTCCTCTAACAACCTAAACACTTGTCTTTCACACCTTCAATTCCCCAGTCAGTGTCTATAAACTCCAGCAAACACCCTGTCACTCCCCTTGCACTCCTCTACTGCTCCATTCAGCACGATATACTAATCCATTTACTGTGCCAAAACCCAACCACTTATAAATTCACCCAGGCACTCTCCTTGCAGTACTCTAATCATTCAGTCAGTACCCAAGTACTAATGCAGTGAGCCATGCCTTAGCATATGGACTGCTTCAAATGCCTATCCACTATTCATGCAGTCCTCTAACCACCTACACACTTGTCTTAAACACCTTCAGTTCCCCAGTCAGTATCCATACACTTCCAGCAAACACCCTGTCACTCCCCTTGTACTCCTCTAGTGACCGATTCACCACCATCTACTAATCCATTCACTGCGCCAAAACCCAAACACTTATAAATTCACCCAGGTACTCTCCTTGCAGTACTGTAATCATTCAGTCAGTGCCCAAGTACTCATGCACTGAGCCAGGCCTTAGCACATGGACTGCTTCAAACGCCTATGCACTATGCATGCAGTCCTCTAACCACCTACACACTTGTCTTTCACACCTTCAATTCCCCAGTCAGTATCCATACACTTCCAGCAAACACCCTGTCACTCCCCTTGCACTCTTCCAGTGACCCATTTGGCTCCATGTACTAATCCATTCATAGCGCCAAAACCCAACCACTTATAAATTCACCCAGGCACTCTCCTTGCAGTACTCTAATCATTCAGTCAGTACCCAAGTACTCATGCACTGAGCCAGGCCTTAGCACAGGGATTGCTTCAAATGCCTATTCATTTTGCATTCAGTCCTCTAACCACCTACACACTTGCCTTTCACACCTTCAATTCCACAGTCAGTATCCATACGCTTCCAGGAAACACCCTGCCACTCCCCTTGCAATCTCTAGTGATCCATTCAGCACCATGTACTAATCCATTCACTGCGCCAAAACCCAAACACTTATAAATTCACCCAGGCACTCTCCTTGCAGTACTCTAATCATTCAGTCAGTACCCAAGTACTCATCCAGTGACACAAACCTTAGCACATGGACTGCTTCAAACCCCTATCCACTATGCATGCAGTCTTCTAACCACCTACACACTTGTCTTTCACACCTTCAATTCTCTAGTCAGTATCCATACATTTCCAGCAACCACCCTGTCACTCCCCTTGCACTCATGTAGTGACCCATTCAGCACCATGTTCTAATCCATTCACTGCGCCAAAAGCCAACCACTTATAAGTTCACCCAGGCACTCTCCTTGCAGTACTCTAATCATTCAGTCAGTACCCAAGTACTATGCACTGAGCCAGGCCTTAGCAAATGGACTGCTTCAAACGCCTATCCACTATGCATGCAGTCCTCTAACCATATACACACTTGTCTTTCACACCTTCAATTCCACAGTCAGTATCAATACACTTCCAGCAAACACCCTGTCACTCCCCTTGCACTCCTCTAGTGACCCATTCAGCACCATGTACTAATCCATTCACTGCGCCAAAACCCAAACACTTATAAATTCACCCAGGTTCTCTCCTTGCAGTACTCTAATCATTCAGTCAGTACCCAAGTACTCATCCAGCGATCCAGGCCTTAGCACATGGACTGCTTCAAACCCCTATCCACTATGCATGCAGTCTTCCAACCACCTACACACTTGTCTTTCACACCTTCAATTCTCCAGTCAATATCTATACACTTCCAGAAAACACACTGTCACTCCCCTTGCACACCTGTAGTGACCCATTCAGCACCATGTACTAATCCATTTACTGCGCCAAAACACAAACACTTATAAATTCACCCAGGCACTCTCCTTTTTCTACTCTAATCATTCAGTTAGTATCCAAGTACTCATGCAGTGAGCCAGGCCTTAGCACATGGACTGCTTCAAACGCCTATCCACTATGCATGCAGTCCTCTAACCATCTACACACTTGTCTTTCACACCTTCAATTCCCCAGTCAGCATCTATACTCTCCAGCAAACACCCTGTCACTCCCCAATCACTCCTCTAGTGACCCATTCAGCACCATGTACTAATTCATTCACTTCCCCAAGACCCAACCACCTATAAATTCACACAGGCATTCTCCTTTCAGTACTCTAATCATTCAGTCAGTACCCAAGTACTCATGCACTGAGCCAGGCCTTAGCACATGGACTGCTTCAAACGCCAACCCACTATGCATGCAGTCCTGTAACCACCTACACACTTTTCTTTCACACCTTCAATTCCCCAGTCAGTATCCATACAGTTCCAGCAAACACCCTGTCACTCTGCTTGCACTCCTCTAGTGACCCATTCAGCACCATGTACTAATCCATTCACTGCACAAAAACGCAACCACTTATAAATTCACCAAGGCACTCTCCTTGAAGTACTCTAATCATTCAGTCAGTACCCAAGTAGTCATCCAGTGACCCAGGCCTTAGCACATGGACTGCTTCTAACCCCTATCCACTATGCATGTAGTCTTCTAACCACGTATACACTTGTCTTTCACACCTTCAATTCTCCAGTTAGTATCCTATACACTTCCTGCAAACAACCTGTCACTCCCCTTGCACTCCTCTAGTGACTCATTCAGCACCATGTACTAATCCATTCACTGCACCAAAACCCAAACACTTATAAATTCACCCAGGCACTCTCCTTGCAGTACTCTAATCATTCAGTCAGTACCCAAGTACTCATGGAGTGACCGAGGCCTTAACAAATGGACTGCTTCAAACCCATATCCACTATGCATGCAGTCCTCTAACAACCTACACACTTGTCTTTCTCACCTTCCATTCCCCAGTCAGTATTCATACACTTTCAGCAAACACCCTGTCACTCCCTTTGCACTCCTGTAGTGACCCATTCAGCACCATGTACTAATCCATTCACTGCGCCAAAACCCAACCACTTAGAAATTCACCCACGCACTCTCCTTGCAGTACTCTAATCATTCAGTCAGTACCCAAGTACTATGCACTGAGCCAGGCCTTAGCAAATGGACTGCTTCAAACGCCTATCCACTATGCATGCAGTCCTCTAACCATATACACACTTGTCTTTCACACCTTCAATTCCACAGTCAGTATCAATACACTTCCAGCAAACACCCTGTCGCTCCCCTTGCACTCCTCTAGTGACCCATTCAGCACCATGTACTAATCCATTCACTGCGCCAAAACCCAAACACTTATAAATTCACCCAGGCTCTCTCCTTGCAGTACTCTAATCATTCAGTCAGTTCCCAAGTACTCATCCAGCTATCCAGGCTTTAGCACATGGACTGCTTCAAACCCCTAGCCACTATGCATGCAGTCTTCTAACCACCTACACACTTGTCTTTCACACCTTCAATTCTCCAGTCAATATCTATACACTTCCAGCAAACACCCTGTCACTCCCCTTGCACTCCTGTAGTGACCCATTCAGCACCATGTACTAATCCATTTACTGCACCAAAACCCAAACACTTATAAATTCACCCAGGCAATCTCCTTTTTGTACTCAAATCATTCAGTTAGGATCCAAGTACTCGTGCAGTGAGCCAGGCCTTAGCACATGGACTGTTTCAAACGCCTATCTACTATGCAAGCAGTCCTCTAACAAACTACACACTTGTATTTTACACCTTCAATACCCCAGTCAGCATCTTTACACTCCAGCAAAAACCCTGTCACTCCCCAAGCACTCCTCTAGTGACCCATTCAGCACCATGTACTAATCCATTCACTGCACAAAAATGCAACCACTTATAAATTCACCCAGGCACTCTCCTTGCAGTACTCTAATCATTCAGTCAGTACCCAAGTACTCATGGAGTGACCGAGGCCTTAACAAATAGACTGCTTCAAACCCCTATCCACTATGCATGCAGTCCTCTAACAACCTACACACTTGTCTTTCACACCTTCCATTCCGAAGTCAGTATTCATACACTTTCAGCAAACACCCTGTCACCCCCCTTGCACTCCTCTAGTGACCCATTCAGGATCATGTACTAATCCCTTCACTGTGCAAAAACCCAAACACTTATAAATTCACCCACTCTCCCTGCAGTACTCTAATCATTCAGTCAGTACCCAAGTACTCATGCACTGAGCCAGGCCTTAGCACATGGACTGCTTCAAACGCCTACCCACTATGCATTCAGTCCTGTAACCACCTACACACTTTTCTTTCACACCTTCAATTCCCCAGTCAGTATCCATACAGTTCTAGCAAACACCCTGTCACTCTGCTTGCACTCCTCTAGTGACCCATTCAGCACCATGTACTAATCCATTCACTGCACAAAAACGCAACCACTTATAAATTCACCCAGGCACTCTCCTTGAAGTACTCTAATCATTCAGTCAGTACCCAAGTAGTCATCCAGTGACCCAGGCCTTAGCACATGGACTGCTTCAAACCCCTATCCACTATGCATGCAGTCTTCTAACCACTTATACACTTGTCTTTCACACCTTCAATTCTTCAGTCAGTATCCATTTTTCATTTTCATTTCATAAGGCTTTATTCGAACACAAAACGAGTTCATAAAAGCACACATTAAAAAAGACAACATTGCAGAGGCAGGAAAATACATCAGTGTAAAATAGTTAAAAAAGCATACTTTTCCTAGCATTAATGGATTTAAGGAGAAAAGTAGCTGTATAAAAACACACATCTGGATGATGCAAATTAAAAAGTAAACACATACAATCACGTAATGATCTGACCCCATATTTTACAAACAAGGGTTTCAGGTAAGCTGTCCGGAGGTATTTATACAATTGACAAAGCAGAAGAGAGTGCATAGTGCTTTGCGGGGTACAATTGTCACAGGGACATGGACCGACTGGGTGTATGTTCAAAGTAGGGAAGGCAACAAGGTTGTGGACTACTCCCATTCTAAATCTGATCAACACAAACCGATGTGCCTTCCAGGTTACTTGAGACAAATAAGGTTGAAGACCCATAACTTCGTTTAAATCATAATAATAGACATAAGTTGAAAGATTAGAGCTAACCCGGTGTCTCTTAATGGAGATTTGGTGTAAGAGGCACTGCTTAAGGTCGAATTTGGACAACGCATCTGCCCCATGGTGGTCTGCGAGACTGCGACAATATTGATATTAAAAATCTCCCGGAAATTATCGACAACGTACTTCAACCATGGGATCCTTGTGTAATAGTCCAAAGCAAGGCAATCGGAAATGATAGCTCTACACAATGACGTCTCTTCTTTGGTCCAAATGGAGCACCATAGGGTCAAGGGTCTAAGGGCGATCAAATCGGAGAGGTTATAAATACCCAGTTCATTATGCACTAAGGCATTAGAAACAGAGCTTGGCAGGCACAAGAGTTTCTTCAAAAATTTGTTCTCCTCAACTTGTAAAGGTCGTGCCGGGGCATAGCCCCATATACCAGCTCCATACAGGGCAATAGAAACACAGCGGGATTGAACATTTTTCAACATATCATTTACCCGCCTATCTCCCAATTTGCTTGCCATAGTAAAAATTCCATAAGTGCTCCTGGCCATTTTAGACCTTACATTCTTATGTTCATTGGCCCAGGTGTTATTATTTGAAAAAGTAACCCCCAGATACGAAAAGTTGTCAACAGCTTGAATCTTTTGCCCCTCTATAAAAAAGGCTGGCTGTTTCTTTCCAAGCCTACGGCCGTATTCCATTACAAAAGTTTTGGATTTGTTTAATACTAACTTTCTACTTTTGATAAACTGCATAAAACCATCCAGCAATTTTTGGAGACCATACGGTGTACGTGAAATTAAAACCGCATCGTCCGCGTAAAGTAGCACAGGGATATATCCATTATTAATTTTGGGGGCATCCACTGCCAGAGATTTAAGAAAGGAATCTATCTCATTGATAAAAAGTATAAAAAGCAGTGGTGCTAGGACGCATCCCTGGCGTATTCCACGCCCAATCCTAAACAAGGGGGTACATTCACCTTGCGGACCATAACGGACGCAAGCTCTCAGTTTGGTATATAAGCGTGCTAGGAAGAAAATGATACCCTCTGGGGCCCCCATTTCTAACAACTTTGCCCAGAGGATGCCGTGATCTACCAAATCAAAAGCACTACTTAAGTCCGCAAAGCAGAGGTAGATAGTGCCGGTCTTGGCCAAAGTATATTTACCGACGAGCAGTTCTAAATTTAGACACTGCTCGATGGTACCATGGTCCTTCCTGAAACCAAACTGACTCTCAGCTAAAATACCATTTTCCTCCGCCCATTCCTCCAATCTCACCAGGAGCACTCGGCTCATAACTTTTACCGAGGAATCCAGCAGGGAAATTGGTCGATAATTCTTAGCTTCCCCACGGTTACCCTTCTTAAAAATTGGGACTAGGATAGATTCTTCCCAGGTCGGGGGCATTTCATTACTAACTGCAGCGTTAAAAATATTTGTAAGCAGGGGCCCCCATATTTCTAGGACCAATTTATATACATCAATTGGTACCCCATCAGGTCCTTGTGCTTTTCCCCCTTTACTATCCCTTATACTAACCAAAACCTCTTGTACCGTAAAATTTAGGGGAATATGTAGCCATCTATTCTCTATAACATTAGACGCACCATCTGACTGGAAGATTTTAGAAAAATGCGAGACCCATTCTGTCTGCATAACGTTGGAGGTTAGTTCCGGTATTTTGTCATCTTTGAGAAATGGGGAATTGACAGTTTTCCAGAACAGGCAACAGTGACCCATTCAGCACCATCTACTAATCCATTCACTGCCCCAAAATCCAAACACTAATACATTCACCCAGGCACTCTCCTTGCAGTACTCTTATCATTCAGTCAATACCCAAGTACTCATGCACTGAGCCAAGCCTTAGCAAATATACTGCTTCATACGCCTATCCCCTATGCATGCAGTCCTCTAACCACCTACACACTTTTCTTTCACACCTTCAATTCCCCAGTCAGTATCCATACACTTCCAGCAAATACCCTGTCACTCCCCTTGCACTCCTCTACTGACCCATTCAGCACCATGTACTAATCCATTCACTGCGCCAAAACCCAAACACTTATAAATTCACCAAGACGCTCTCCTTGAAGTACTCTAATCATTCAGTCAGTAACCAAGTACTCATCCAGCGACCCAGGCCTTAGCACATCGACTGCTTGAAACCCCTATCCACTATGCATACAGTCCTCTAACCACTAACACACTTGTCTTTCACACATTCAATTCCCCAGTCAGTATCCATACACTCCAACAAACCCCCTGTCACTCCCCTTGCACTCCTCTAGTGACCTATTCAGTACCATGTACTAATCCATTCTCTGCGCCAAAACCCAAACACTTATAAATTTACCCAGGCACCCTCCTTACAGTATTCTAATCACTCAGTCAGTATCCAAGTACTCATGCACTGAGCCAGGCATTAGCACATGGACTGCTTCAAATGCCTGTCCACTATGCATGCAGTCCTCTAACCACCTACACACTCTTCTTTCACACCTTCAATTCCCCAGTCAGTATACATACACTCCAGCAAACACACTGTCATTCCCCTTGCACTCCTCCAGTGACCCATTCAGCACCATGTACTAATCCATTCACTGCGCCAAAACCCAACCACTTTTAAATTCACCCGGCACTCTCCTTGCAGTACTCTAATCAGTCAGTCAGTACCCAAGTACTCATGCACTAAGCCAGGCCTTAGCAAATTGAATGGTTCAAACGCCTATCCACTATGCATGCAGTCCTGTAACCACCTACACACTTGTCTTTCACACCTTCGATTCTCCGGTCAGTATCCTTACACTTCCAGCAAGCAACCTGTCACTCCCCTTGCACTCCTCTAGTGATCCCTTCAGCACCATGTACTAATCCATTCGCTGCGCCAAAACCCAAACACTTATAAATTCACCCAGGCACTCTCCTTGCAGTACTCTGATCATTCAGATAGTACCCAAGTACTCATGTAGTGAGCCAGGCCTTTGCACATGGGCTGCTTCAAACCCCTATCCACTATAAATGCAGTCCTCTAACCACCAACATACTTGTCTTTCACACCTTCAATTCCCTAGTCTGTAGCCATACACTCCAGCAAACACCCAGTCACCCCCCTTGCACTCCTCCAGTGATCCATTCAGTACCATGTACTAATCCATTCATTGCGCCAAAACCCAAGCACTTATAACTTCACTCAGGGACTCTCCTTGCAGTACTCTAATCATTCAGTCAGTACCCAAGTACTCCTCCAGCGACCCAGGCCTTAGCACATGGACTGCTTCAAACACCTATCCACTATGCATGCAGTCCTCTAACCACCTACACACTTGTCTTTCATACCTTCAATTCCCCAGTCAGTATCTATACACTTTTAGCAAACACCCTGTCACTCTCCTTGCACTCCTCTAGTGACCCATTCAGTACCATGTACTAATCCATTCACTGCGCCAAAACCGATACACTTATAAATTCACCCAGGCACTCTCCTTGCATTACTCTAATTATTCAGTCAGTACCCAAGTACTCATGCACTGAGCCAGGCCTTAGCACATGGACAGCTTGAAACGCCTATCCACTATGCATGCAGTCCTCTAACCACCTACACACTTGTCTTTCACACCTTCAATTCCCCAGTCAGTATACATACACTCCAGCAAACACCCTGTCACTCCCCGTGCACTCCTCCAGTGACCCATTCAGCACCATCTACTAATCCATTCACTGCCCCAAAACCCAAACACGAATAAATTCACCCAGGCACTCTCCTTGCAGTACTCTTATCATTCAGTCAATACCCAAGTACTCATGCACTGAGCCAAGCCTTAGCAAATGTACTGCTTCAAACGCCTATCCCCTATGCATGCAGTCCTCTAACCACCTACACACTTTTCTTTCACACCTTCAATTCCCCAGTCAATATCCATACACTTCCAGCAAACACCCTGTCACTCCCCTTGCACTCCTCTAGTGATCCACTCAGCACCATGTACTAATCCATTCACTGTGCCAAAACCCAACCACTTATAAATTCACCCAGGCCCTCTCCTTGCAGTACTCTAATCATTCAGTCAGTACCCAAGTACTCATGCACTGAGCCAGGCCTTAGCACATGGACTGCTTCAATCCCCTATCCACTATGCATGCAGTCCTCTAATCACCTACACACTTGTCTTTCACACCTTCAATTCCCTAGTCAGTATACATACATTCCAGCAAACACCCTGTCACTCCCCTTGCACTCCTCTAGTGACTCATTCAGCACCATGTACTAATCCATTCACTGCGCCAAAACCCAACCACTTATAAATTCACCCAGGCACTCTCCTTGCAGTTCTCTAATAATTCAGTCAGTACCCTACGCATAGTGTTCCCTAGTGTATGTAGGTGTTTTAACTGTATTCCAAGTGTCTTTTAGCATAGCACTGGCTCTAGGACTGGTTAGTCAGAGTCAGTTACCACCAGTACCCATCTGAAAAAGTTGAGGGTTCTGGATGATTTTGCAACAAGGCCTGTTTCCGTTCCTCTGTTTGTTCTTTCTGTATGTCTTCCTTCTTCCTGCACTTTTCTTCGTCTTTGTGGACTTCCGTTGCTTCTTTCTGCATTTGTTTTTCTTCTTTCTTCACATGTCGTATCTCTGTAGGCATAGTTAGAAACTAGCATTTAAAACACCTTAGAAATTAACTGAAAAAACCATAGGTTTCAGGCACGTTACAGTTACAAATTAGCATTTAAAAAACCTTTGAAATTCACTGAAAAAACCATAGGTTTCAGGGCTGTTATAGTTAACTGGACATTTCACTCGTACCAAACCATTGAAATTGCTCCCTTATAGTTAGTTCTGCTAACTATAACTCGCGCGCCCGCAATCCACTGCTGATGATGTCACATATTACATCATTCATGACATGGTCAGTGACATCACTGATGACATCACTGATGACATCTCAAATGACTACACTGATGACATCACTGATGACATCTTCCACGTGACAATCAGATACACCTCATCATACACTAGTATAACCTGTCATCACTCACTGTAAAGTACAGAGTAACATATTTCAATCCATTGACACATCAATACAAGTTTCTAAAAACCCAATCAGTGATTCCTAGATCTACACACACATCTAATGACTTACCTATAGATTTACTCATACATGCTGTCAATGATCAATCGAACACTATCAAATATACTTATACACCTATATCGACATTACACACCGGCAAACATCCTATTCACTTATGCAGTCATCCTACTCACTTATGCAAACAATGGATCATAGTTACATTTAGTCAACTACACACTTATACAAACACCACTTCATTTATTCATATAGATAGTAACTCATACTTAGTGTGTTAATAAAATCACTATTACAAGTATACAGTTATCCATACAGTCACTCATACAATCACTGAGTCATATGTATACTTGTTTATATACAACAACTGTCACATACACTGCCTTTTATTTTTCTAGTTTGTTGGACATGTACCATTGAGAGATATATTTGCTCATCACCACACCTATAAAGATATTCACTCACCCAAACAACTGTTCTAACATGTAGTTTTTACCTCATATACCTACTGAATCAACTATTCACACATCTTTGGGCAGTCACACACTCCCCACCAAACCACACACACATTCACTCTCCCATACAAATACTCAGTTAACTAATCAATAACTAATATAGACTTTCACGTAGCTAGTAACCAACTGGTGCAGCAGTTTACACAACAACTGACAAAGTGATACAGATATTCACACAGTTTTGTCACTATCCAATATATTTAGTGAGACACTATAAATTAGTCAAGTAAACAGTCAATCACACTGCTACTAAATCCTCCATCCAGATATTTATATTTATATATCCACTCATTCTTCAATGCAGATTGCTACATATATAATATAATTTTAAATAACAAACCAAACCACATTCACTTGATGATGTCATCAGTGATGTCATCAGTGATGTCATTTGAGATGTCATCAGTGATGTCATCAGTGATGTCACTGACCATGTCATGAATGATGTAATATGTGACATCATCAGCAGTGGATTGCGGGCGCGCGAGTTGTATGTAAATATCTGTATCAGTCTCTCACTTTGTGTATAAGTGGCTGCATGGGTTGGTGAGTAGCTACATGAGTGTCTATATAGGTTATTAGTTGGTTTTTTGAGTATCAGTATGAGTGTCTGTATGGTTGGGTGGGGGTATTACGTAGTGCATAGATGCATGAATGAGTGACTCACTGTTTGTATGTGTTGAAGACAGCATGTGTGTATGGGTGTGTTAGTGAGTGAATGACTGTCTCAATAGTGTCTTTATGAGTAACTACATAAGTTTTAAACTAGTATATGTGACTATTGGTGTATATAAGTGAGTATATGTGAGAGTGAGAGATTGGAAGAGTTCCTGTATGAATAAGTATGTGTTTCTATAAGTGATTGTTTAAAAGATTAAGTATGTGTAAGTGTCTGTAGAAAGAAGCAACAGAAGTCCTCAAAGACGAAGAAAAGTGCAGGAAGAAGGATAACGTGCAGAAAGAACAAACAGAAGAGCAGAAAGAAGCCTTGTTGCAAAATCATCCTGTACCCTCAACTTTTTCAGAGGAATACTGGTGGTAACTGAGTCTGACTAACCAGTCCTAGTGCCAGTGCTATGTTAAAAGACACTTAGAATACAGTGAAAACACCTACATACACTAGGGAACACTATGCGTTGGGGTACCCCTGTGATTAGCATAACCTCCTCTGTAAGCCCCTAGTATATAATAAGGCAGGAGGAATAAAACTACCTCTTAAAACGAGCCACAGGGGGTGTTTGCACACGTCACCTCAGGTCCCGTCCCCTCCCTTCACCACTGTGTAAACGCGCCCTGTGGCCGTTTTAAGTTGGGAAATTAAGTCCCCTTGAATCCTGAGGGTCCCTAGGGTCCAACAAGCCCACTAGGTACCTCCAGTAAGTGCCACAGAGCTGCAGTGCAGAGAGATGTAAAAAGGTGCACAGCCTAGACCACCTCTCTGCAACTCAGCGCAGTGGCGCTTACTGGAAGCACCTGGTGGGCTCGTTGGCCCCCCGGGCCCCTCAGGATTGAAGGTGAATTATTTCCCCAACTTAAAACGCGCCACAAAGCGTGTTTGCACACGTCACCTCAGGCCCCGTCCCTCCCTTCACCACTGTGTAAACACGCCCTGTGGGCATTTTTAGTTGGGAGATTAAGTTCATTTGAATCCTGAGGGTCCCTAGGGTCCAACTAGCCCACTAGGTACCTCCAGTAAGCACCACAGAGCTGCGTTGCAGAGAGGTGTAAAAAGTGGCACGGCCTGGACCACCTCTCTGCAACGCAGCGCAGTGGCGCTTACTGGAAGCACCTGGTGGGCTAGTTAGCCCCCAGGGGCCCTCAGGATTGAATGGGAATTATTTTCCCAACTTAAAACGCACCATAGGGCGTGTTTGCACATGTCACCTCAGGTCCCGTCCTCTCCCTTCCCCACTGTGTGAACATGCCCTGTGGCCATTTTAAGTTGGGAGGTTAAGTCCCCTTGAATCCTGAGGGTCCCTAGGGGCAAAATAGCCCACTAGGTACGTCCAGTAAGCACCATTGCAGAGAGATGTGAAAAGGGGCACGGCCTGCACCACCTCTCTGCAACGCAGCGCAGTGGCACTTACTGGAAGCATCTGGTGGGCTAGTTGGCCACCCGGGCCCCTCAGGATTGAAGGTGAATTATTTCCCCAACTTAAAACGCGCCACAAAGCGTGTTTGCACACGTCACCTCAGGCCCCGTCCCCTCCCTTCACCACTGTGTAAACACACCCTTTGGCCATTCTAAGTTGAGAGATTAAGCCCCCTTGAATCCTAAGGGTCCCTAGGGTCAAACTAGCCCACTAGGTACCTCCAGTAAGCACCACAGAGCTGCGTTGCAGAGAGGTGTAAAAAGGGGCGTGGCCTCAGAACACCTGTCTGCAATGCAGCTCCCCGGCGCATACTGGAGATACCTGTTGGGCTAGTTGGCCCTCAGAGACCCTCAGTATTGAAGGGGAATTAATTTGCCAACTTACAACTCACCAGGGGGCACGTTTGCAGAGTGCTGCAAGGAGGTGGTGTAGCCTCCGGCGCGATGCCGGTCTTTTTTTTTTTTTAAGAAGGGGGGCTGTGTGGCCCCCTTCTTTTTCTAATTTATTGGCCCTGGGGACCCCATCCCCCAGGGCCTGCCCCCTAATTGTTTTTTTAGAAAAACAAAATTGGAAGGGGGCTGTGTGGCCCCCCTCCCGAGGCCTTAATCGGCCCCGGGGACCCCAACCCCTGGGGCATGGCCTTTTTTTAAAAAAAATTCTTTAGGAGGGGGGCTGCGTTGCCCTCCTCCTCAGGCCACTTATGGCCCTGGGGACCCCATCCCCCGGTGCCGGCCTTTGTTTTTTATTATTATTTTTTAAATATATTTATAGAAACACCTAGGACATGCTGGATAAACCGTACACACCTATCACCATGACGATTTGTGTGATATTCATTAAAAGGCAACTATGCATACAATGAATCCATGTGGAATGTATTTACACCGCTAGTGAAGCTCTGACGTGTCTGACGCCCTACCGTGCCTAATCCTGCGCCCCGCCGGTGGGTACTCTCCAAGTAGACACCCTTGTCGTTTATTTATACAAACATGGGTAGGTATTGACGGGCACATTTAATACACACGCACACCAAGCCATTCAAAGGGGATTCGACAAAAATTTGACCAAAACTTTGCAAGAATTCCCCCTCACAGTTAATAAAACACACATCCACCGCCAGATGTGTAATACTTTTTATTTTACTCTCTGGAAAGGAAACAAACCTCACTTGAGAGTCACAGCGCGCTCCTGGCTGAGCCCAATGCTGTGCTACACCCACCAGTGCCCGACGAGTGCCATACATCCCTGTGTTGTATTCCACCAGCTAGTGCGTATGCTATGACACTCTCTAGCCCATGTGCACTGTAACACCACCCCGTGAATATGTCATATCACACTTGCCTTCGCACGGATTATATTGCCCCGTCTAACGTGCCTTCCTCGATGCCTATGTTATAACGCACAGCGCTATGCCATACATATTACAATCTGGGATCTATATCTTTGTCACAGTGCATATGCAACGTTACACTCCCCAGCACATATTTTATATTACAACTTTAGAGACTAGTTAGGTTACACAACAGTGCCCTGTGCATATTACGCACTAGTGCCTGTGCTATCTCGCGCTCTCCAATGAATGTCATTGCGCACAATGTATTGCATATTATATTTCACGCCCCGGTTCATCTTATATCACACTTTTTGGGGCATAGTTTATACCATACACTATATCTAGTTTTCATTTTCAATCGTGCTCTCAGGACTATATTCTATATATCACTGCGTTCACCTACCCTTTTCACGGGCATTACATTTTGCGATGGGGGTGGAGGGTCAGGGGGTGTTTCTGCCAAGTGAGCCCGGAGTCACAGTCACAAACGTCCTGTTCTTCCTGAATAAAAGTGAGATTATGCTGCATACTTGTTCATATTTTAAGTAGTTCGCACAGACACACATTTTAAAAACAATAAAGTTCCTAATACCCTGAACAGTTAGCTTGCTGCCCCATCCACCTCCTCCCTATCCTCTGTTGTCTGAATCCATGGACTAGCCTCCTCCCTCCTGCCATGCATGGTCTGATGTGCTGCCACTGCCCTCCATTTAGCATGATGTACCAGTCCACTCCTCCTGCCCTCCATTGCCCATTTCTATGCCCCATCATTGACCTCCGGCTTAGCCTCTGTGCTTAGCTTGCTGCCTCATTCTCCTTCCCCCTGCCCTCCGATGTCTTTGTGCATGCCCCTGCTCCATCCTTTTTGCCCACCATGTTCCATGGACCTGCCACTCCTATCTACTCTGAGTGTTCTGTTCAGCTGCCACTCCCCTTCCACCTGCCTAGCATTGTCAGATGACTGTAACCTGTCCCTGCCACTTCCACCCTGCCTGTCCACATTCCATGCCCCTATCCCCTTCCTCCTGTCCTCCATGGTCCATTTTACTGCCACACCCTTCTGCCCTCCTTGGTCTGTTGTGCTGCAACTGGTCCTCCTGCCTGCCCCACGTGGTCTGTTGTGAGGCTCCTTCCCCTGAACTCTCTTGTCTGTGCCCAGGTCCTGACCCTTCCTTCTATCCTCCATGGTCTTTTGTGCATGCCCCTGAACCCTCCTTCTTGCCCATCATAGCCATTGTGCTGCCACTAACCCTCCCACTTGCCATGTATGGTCTTCTGTGCTGCCACTGCCCCTCCCACCTTCCCTGTGTGGTCAGCTAGCTGCCCCTGACCCCCTCCCACCTTCCCTCCATGGTCTGTGTGTATGCCATCATAGTCTCACTGTTGCTCTCCATGGTGTGTCTTGCTTCTAGTGCCCATCCTGCCTGACCTTAATCGTCATCTTGCTGCTCCTGCCCTGCCCACTTGCCCCCAGCCCTCTGTTTCCATGTGCAGACCCCTATTCCCTCCATCCTGGCTTGTCTGTTCCATTGTAATGCCCCTGATGCGTCCCTCCTGTCCTTTACGGTCTGTTAAGCTGCAGCTTTCTCTCTT
Source organism: Triturus cristatus (assembly GCF_964204655.1). NCBI lineage: Eukaryota > Metazoa > Chordata > Amphibia > Caudata > Salamandridae > Triturus > Triturus cristatus. The sequence goes on from NC_140588.1 coordinate 1,016,098,653, forward strand.
GTCTGTCCATTATGGTCAGCTAGCTACCTTTGCCTTTTTCCCCTATGTTCTCTGTTGTCCATGTGCATGGTCCAGTCGCCTCCTTATTGCTTTCTATGGATTGTTGTGCTGCACTCCCGTCCCACATGCCCTGTGTGGTGTATTGTGCTGCTGCAAACCCTGATGCCTGCCCTGTAGGGTCAGTTTGGTAAACCTCTCCATGTCCCTCCTGTCCTCTGTTATCCGAGTCCATGTCCCTACCCCAATTCCCCCTGCCTTCCATGATCCAATGTACCATACTTGCGAACATTTTGAACTTGGTAAGAGGGAGATTTTGAAAAAAAACTGGGGTATTGATTTTCCCCTTTGAGTTACATTGAAAAAGAGGAGATTGTAGACAGGAGACAGATCAAATAAAGCCCATTTGAACTTAAAAACTGTGTGCGTTTCCTGGCTGAATCGGGTCTGTTGGCATGTATGGTTGTACTACCACTGCCTCTTCCTTCTGCCCACAATGGTCTATTATATTGCCACAGCCTCTCTTGCCAGTCCTGTATTGTTGGTTTGTTGCCCCTGCCCCCCTTTCCACTGCCCTCCATAGTCTGTTGTGCTGCCACTGCACTTCCTGCCTGCCCAGTGTGGTCAAATTGTTGCCTCTGCACCCTCCTACCTGCCTTCAATTTTCAGAGTCCGTGCCCCTGGCCTCTGCCTCTCAACAGTATCCTAATGAACAACTAGATTGGTAACATTCTATAATTATTACAAAAGTGTGGAACGCCTGACGTCATCTTGATGTAATCAAAACTGTAATACCTAGAGCATTTCCTTTAGAAATTACATATATGAGAGGGTCTTATTTGCATCAAAATTATGGTTAGTGCTCTAAAAAACTAAAATGAGGACATATTTTTCAAATAGTGACAATGTACTTTTAAATTATTTGTTATCTTTATTTTTTTTATCCAGTTGACCACTTGATTAAATGTTGCACTTAGGGGAGAGGATGTGGTGTTACTTCCAGAGCTGCAGACTTTGTAACTGGGGAACCAGATTGGAGTTTCTGCTTCAGCTTGGCATTCTGTGATTCTGGTCAACTCACTTAATCTCCCCATGTCTACAACCAAAATGAATTTGTTCTTGTGTGATGTAACCAATGCTCATGTAACGCACTCCAATGCCTGACAAGTCTGCACTATATAAAACTGCAAAAACACAAAAAATAAAAAGTGTTTTGCACACTTCTGTCATTGGGCTACATGTGGGCTACATCTGGGTGATATTTGTGCTGCATTTGGGCTCTTTTGTCTCTGGTGGCCATCTTGGGAAGTTTCCTAATTTCCTCATTTACTGCAGTCTCCTCAGTAGGAAATGCTTTCATTTTTTTACTTTGATTCCATCAAGAAGGTATTCAGATATGTCACACATTTGCCATACATTCTGAATGTTAGCACTCTAGTTGCTCATTAGATCACTGTAGTAAAGCTACTGCTCACCATGGAAGTCTGCTGCTGGTATTAAAAGTGCATGTTTCAGTCTGCATGTCAGAATTTTTTAATGATGTAGAAGATCATTTGAGAAGTCACTCAAAATGTGCCCTCATTTTTCTTTCTCCAGCACTAATCATAATTTCTATGGCAAAATGAACAGCCTCATTGTGTTCCTTTTTGTATTAAATGTTTTAAGTGTTACCAGTTTATTCCAATGAAGATGGCTTCAGGTGTGCCATACTTTTGTTATAAGTAAGACAGTAAGCGCTCTAGTTGTTCTTAAGAACACTCTGGGACACGCTGTCATTGGGATATACGAGGGCTACATATGGGTGAAATTTGTGCTATATTTGGGTTCTTTTGTCTCTGATGGCCATCTTGGGAGACTTATTTGTTATGAATTTTCCTAATTTCCTCATTTACTACAGTCTCCTCAGTAGGAAATACTTTCAGTTTTTTACTTTGATTCCATCAAGAAGACATTCAGATGTGTCACACATTTGTCATACATTCAGAATGTTAGCACTCTAGTTGCTCATTAGATCACTGTAGTAAAGCTACTGCTCACCAGGGAAGTCTGCTGCTGGTATTGAAAGTGCATGTTTCAGTCTGCATGTCAGAATTTTTTAATGAAATAGAAGAGGATTTGAGAAGTCACTCTAAATGTGCCCTAATTTTTCTTTCTGCAGCACTAATCATACTTTCTATGGCAAAATGAACCCCCTCATTTTGTTCCTTTTTAAATTAAATGTTTTAAGAGTTACCACTTTATTCCAATCAAGATGGCTTCAGGTGTGCAATACGTTTGTCATAAGTAGGACTGTTAGCGCTCTAGTTGTGCTCTAGAACACTCTGGGAAGCTGCAGTAGAACACAAAGGAATCAACTGACAGTCTCTGCCCTTGTTGGATGTTCATGTCTTACTGAGAATGTCAGACTTCATTCTCACATGACTGAGAAAGATAATGTGAATTTACAGAAAATATGCTCTCAGTTTAGCTTATAGATCACCTTCCAAACCTCTGTGGGAAAAGCATGAGAAAATAGTTTTCTCTCAAACATGATTCATGATATCCCAGCAGAAGGCTTTTTCACATGGTAAAATCACCTTAGAACACACCACAATTCCTAAAATGAGTATGGTACCATCAACAAATGATTTATAATGTAACTAAAGTCTTAAAACCTTCTATTAACTGCAATGCTTTTTAATGAGGTGCTATCATATATATTGGTCCCAAGATGGCTGCCAACACTTCTTGGATGAAGTGCTGACAGCCAAGCAGATCTCACGATGAGATGTGTGGTTAGGCTCCGCCCAGATGTATATGTGATTTTACTTTTGATTTTCTCAAGAACTACCAAATGGATTTACACCATTTAACCAAAAGGCACGACTCTGAACCAAGGGATACCTTTTTGACAAATTTGGTGTAATTCCGTTCAGCAGTTCGAGCTGTAGGTGCGATTAAATGTTCCTATTGAAAATTGCATGGGGAAAACACATTTTGGGACCCCCCTTTTTTCTCGGCCCCCATTTCACGAATCACCCCGAGACTTTCAGGATAGGCGTGGACCAGAGCGCCCCACCAGTTTTGAAAATTTCGCAAAGATTCATCAACCGGCGCCAAAGTTATTCCAAATGGAATGTTGCGGATTTCCTATGGATAATAGGTATATATATATATATATTACCTACTGGCGGTCGCCAGTAGGTAGTTATAGTTAGGACCCTGTTTCCATAGGAAAACCGCAACATTCTATTTTGAATAACTTTGGCGCCGGTCGACGAATCCTCGCCAAATTTTCAAAATAGGTGGGGCGCTCGCTCCGCTCCTACCCTGAAAGTCTCGGGGGGATTCGTCAAGCGGGGGCTGAGATAAAAGGGGGGTCCCAAAACGCGTTTTTCCCATGCATTTTTCCATAGGACCTTTAGACACAGCCACAGCCCGAACGGCTGAACAGAGTTCCTTGAAATTTGGCAGAGAGGTAGTCTACAGGTCAAGGAAGTGCCTTTTGTAGGTTTGGTGTAAATCTGTTCAGTAGATTCTGAGAAAATAGCCTTTAAATCAATATATATATCTGAGCCAGCTTACGGTGCGCTTACCGTACGCGTACGGTGACGTGCGCGAGCGCGATTCTGATTGGCTGTTCGATCTAAGTAAACATTCGAATCGGTCGAAACCAGGAAGCGGCGGCCGCCATTTTCTCTCTCGCACTCTGAGGGGGGCTGCAAAAACCAAGACAAAAAACATCTACAGGGGGAGTATATTCAGTTCTTAAACACCCAGCATCCATATATGTGTCCCCAAACAACCCCCAAGGCCAAAAAAACAAATTTATTTTTTTTCGAAAAATCGCCGACTACGCTTACCGTACGCGTACGGTAAAAAATTTCCAAAAGAAAAAAAAATTATCCACACTTTCCCCACCCCGTGTGCAAATGGTGCCTGGAGGGCACCATTTGTGCATGGCATATGTAATGAAATTGAAAGTACAAATGAATAACGTTCACAACAAAGCGCATAATATGTCCCCCATGTGTGCACGGTGCGCGAAGCGCATCGTGCGTACATGGCCCATCCCGCGTAACGTGGGCAAGCGGTGCGCGCAGCGCACCGCGCGACCACCGTGCGTGCACGGCACTAACTGCGTAAAGTGAGCGCGGTGCGCGAAGCGCACCGCGTGCTCACTGTGGGCGCACGGTGCGCGAAGCGCACCATGCGCACATGGAACGAACTGCGTTAACTGGGCGCGCACGCCACAAATGGCGTAAAGTAACTTAGCATTTAAAAAACCGTACAAATTCACTGAAAAAACCATAGGTTTCACACACGTTATAGTTAGGAATTAGCATTTAAAAAACCTTGCAAATTCACTGAAAAAACCATAGGTTTCACACAAGTTATAGTTAGCTGTACATTTCACTCGTAGTGCAGGCAACTATAACTCACGTGACCGCAATCCTCTGCTGATGACATATGTGTCTTTATGAAAAAAAAATATTTGTAATATATGTATAGCTAAAATTTAATGGAAGAAGACATGGGCAAAAAAGTGTCTAAATACAGTATTAGCATCAGCAGAGGATTGCGGTCGCGTGAGTTATAGTTGCCTGCACTAACTATAACGGGGGAATTTCATTGGTTTTTTACGAGTGAAATGTCCAGCTAACTATAACTTGTGTGAAACCTATGGTTTTTTCAGTGAATTTGCAAGGTTTTTTAAATGCTAATTCCTAACTATAACGTGTGTGAAACCTATGGTTTTTTCAGTGAATATATATATATATATATATATATATATATATATATATATATATATATATATATATATAATATATATACATATATATATATATATTCACTGAAAAAACCATAGGTTTCACACACGTTATAGTTACGAATTAGCATTTAAAAAACCTTGCAAATTCACTTAAAAAACCATAGGTTTCACACATGTTATAGTTAGCTGGATATTTCACTCGTAAAAAACCAATGAAATTCCCCCGTTATAGTTAGTGCAGGCAACTATAACTCACGCGACCGCAATCCTCTGCTGATGACTTCAGATATTACATCACTGTATTTAGACACTTATTTACCCATGTCTTCTTCCATTAATCTTTAGCTATACATATATTACAAATATTTATTTTTCATAAAGACACATATGTCATCAGTGATGTAATATCTGACGTCATCAGCAGAGGATTGAGGTCGCGTGAGTTATAGTTGCCTGCACTAACTATAACGGGGGAATTTCATTGGTTTTTTACGAGTGAAATGTCCAGCTAACTATAACATGTGTGAAACCTATGGTTTTTTAAGTGAATTTGCAAGGTCTTTTAAATGCTAATTCGTAACTATAACGTGTGTGAAACCTATGGTTTTTTCAGTGAATTTGTAAGGCTTTTTTAAATGCTAAGTTATGGATTTATTAATTTTTTGTTTTCAGGTTTTTCACCGTGCGCGCACCGTGAATTATTATTATTTTTTTTAAATCGCGAGGTGCGTGCACCGCGCGCGCGCTGTGGGCGCTCGGTGCGCTTCGCGCACCGAGCACCCATGGTTTGCAGTGTGTGCCGTGCGCGCGCGGTGTGCGCACCTCGCGATTTAAAAAAAAAAAAAAAATTGTTTTTTTCTCCCTTGGGGGTTTTTCTGTGACCCCCTGACCAAGGCTAGGGGGTCAGGAACTGTCCACTCTGCCCCCTTTTCACGTTCTCCACCTTTTATTTTCACCCCCTCAGACTGCGAGAGACAAAATGGCGGCCGACACTTCCTGGTTTCGACCGATTCGAATGTTTACGACATCTAACAACCAATCAGAATTGCGCTCACGCACGGCAGGGTGCGCGCACAGTGCGCGCATGGTGTGCGCCTATAGATATTGATATGCTTTTAAATGCTATTTTCTCAGGAAATACTGAACAGATTTACACCAGACCTGCAAAAGGCACTTCCTTGACCTTATGGCTACTTCTCTGCCAAATTTCAACCTAGTTTCCATAGGAAATCTCAAAATTCTATTTTGAATAACTTTGGCGCCGGTTGACGAATCCTCGCGAAATTTTCAAAACTAATGGGGCGCTCCGCTCAGCTCCTATCCTGAAAGTCTCGGGGTGATTCGTCAAGCGGGTGCCGAGAAAAAGGGGGGGGCCCAAAACGCGTTTTCCCCATGCATTTTTCCATAGGACCTTTAGACACAGCTACAGCCTGAACGGCTGAACAGAGTTACTTGAGATTTGGCAGAGAGGTAGCCATAAGGTCAAGGAAGTGCCTTTTGCAGGTCTGGTGTACATCTGTTCAGTATTTCCTGAGAAAATAGCATTTAAAAGCATATATATATGTGGGCGGAGCCTAGCCACACATCTCATCCTGAGATCTGATTGGCTGTCAGCACTTCATCCAAGAAGTGTTGGCAGCCATCTTGGGACCAATATACATGATAGCACCTCATTAAAAAGCATTGCAGTTAATAGAAGGTTTTAAGACTTTAGTTACATTATAAATCATTTGTTGATGGTACCATACTCATTTTAGGAATTGTGGTATGTTCTAAGGTGATTTCACCATGTGAAAAAGCCTTCTGCTGGGATATCATGATTGAGAGAAAAATATTTTCTCATGCTTTTACCACAGAGGTTTGGAAGGTGATCTATAAGCTAAACTGAGAGCTTATTTTCTGTAAATTCACATTATCTTTCTCAGTCATGTGAGAATGAAGTCTGACATTCTCAGTAAAACATGTACATCCAACAAGGGCAGAGACTGTCAGTTGATTCCTTTGTGTTCTACTGCAGCTTCCCAGAGTGTTCCAAAGAACTACTAGAGCGCTAACCGTCCTACTTATGATAAACGTATGGCACACCTGAAGCCATCTTGCTTGGATTAAAGTGGTAACTCTTAAAACATTTAATTTAAAAAGGAACACAATGAGGGGGTTCATTTTGCCATAGAAATTATGATTAATGCTGAAGAAAGACAATGAGGGCACATTTTGAGTGACTTCTCAAATCCTCTTCTATTTCATTAAAAAATTCTGACATGCAGACTGAAACATGCACTTTTAATACCAGGAGCAGACTTCCATGGTGTACAGTAGTTTTACTACAGTGATCTAATGAGCAACTAGAGTGCTAACATTCAGAATGTATGGCAAATGTGTGACATATCTGAATACCTTCATGATGGAATCAAAGTAAAAAACTGAAAGCATTTCCTACTGAGGAGACTGCAGTACATGAGGAAATTAGGAAACTTCATAAGAAATAAATCTCCCAAGATGGCCACCGGAGACAAAAGAGCCCAAATGTAGCCCAAAATCACCCAGATATAGCCCAAATATAGCCCAATGACAGAAGTGTGCAAAACACTTATTATTTTGTGTTTTTGCAGTGTTATATAGTGCAGACTTGTCAGGTATTGGAGTGCTTTACATGAGCATTGGTTACATCACACAAGAACACATTCATTTTGGTTGTAGACATGGGGAGACTAAGTGATTTGACCAGAATCACAGAATGTCGAGCTGAAGCAGAAACTTCAACCTGGTTCCCCAGTTGCAAAGTCTGCAGTTCTGGAAGTAACACCACATCCTCTCCCCTAAGTGCAACATTTAATCAAGTGGTCAACTGGATAAAAAAACATAAAGATAACAAATAATTTAAAAGTGCTTTGTCGCTATTTGAAAACTCAGAAAATATGTCCTTATTTTAGTCTTTTAGAGCACTAACCATAATTTTGATGCCAATAAGACCCTCTCATATATGTAATTTCTAAAGGAAATGCTCTAGGTATTACAGTTTTGATTACATCAAGATGATGTCAGGCGTTCCACACTTTTGTAATAAATATAGAATGTTAGCAATCTAGTTGTTCATTAGGATACTGTTGAGAGGCAGAGGCCAGGGGCACGGACTCTGAAAATTGAAGGCAGGTAGGAGGGTGCAAAGGCAACAATTTAACCACACTGAGCAGGCAGGAAGGGCCATGGAAGCACAACAGACTATGGAGGGCAGTGGAAAGGGGGGCAGGGGCAACAAACCAACAATACAGGACTTGCAAGAGAGGCTGTTGGAGAGAAGATCTATTACGGGTCAAGGAAGCTAGGGGCGGTCCCCAGAGCCCCAGGAGCCACCACAGAACTGAGCAGGAGAGTGAGTCAGGGACAAAAGGGGCACCTTAATTTGAGCCGGGGTGCCTAGGAACGCTTGCTCCAAAAATGAAGAAAACAGACATATGAGACATGGAATTTGAGGCAGAATACAATGGCAGTTTAATGAGAAGATGCAACTTCAAAGAAACCGCAGAATAGAGACATAAAGTACAAAATACAGAATCCAGATAATCATACAGCTGTCATGATATTCTCTGTATCTCAATTAATGTACTGACAGAGAGAGAGAGAAAACACATCTATAAATGCATCATGAGAAACAAGTTACTCCAAGGAAAATGTTACCTAGGAACACTCACGTTTACTCTTAGAGCAAGCATTCCTGCAATTACAATACAAAATCTTTTAAATGCAAAAGTAAAGAGAACAATGGTTAAACATAACATGACATTTCATATAGGTAAAATAGAATAAGATACTTCAAGCAAAGCAGAGCAAGACATTTTAAGCAAAGGAAGACAAGAGCTCCCAGCTCTTGGGGAAAACCTGCACAGCCTGTTAACCTACATACAGACGGCGAGGTAGTCCGTCGATATCTGTGGGTGCTCCCTTTTTATATCATTTTGTGGGCTCCTTTGCACGCTACATCTACCTACGTATGCTACCCAAAAGCTTCGTCTGCAGATTTTACCAGATATTTCGTCATTTACCCACTTAATGCTGACAATGGACTGGGTGAAAAGGTCAGTCTCTCAGGCCAATCGTTTATCGTAAGTTCCATAGAGCAAGCAGAAAATAATGGGTATTGTACGGGAATTCAATATATTCATGTATAAAATCTCCTCAGTTCTCCTAACTTTACGCTCTGCGGTTGCCACTTCCTTAAAAGCGGGAAACCTGCCCAGGAAGCAAGTACCAGTCCAGGATGCAGCCTACTGTACGTCGACAGCTTCAGGGGGATGTTGAACTTGGATACCGAGCACGGAGCACTCGGGTAGGGTGGGGGATACTAGTTTAGAGCAGAAGGCCTCGCAGACCTGCCTTCAGACTGCTATACACTAAAATTGCAGAGCTATGGTCAATTTAACAAAGAGGCCTACATATTGAACAGAAGGGCCTACACAGGGGTTTTATGCTGGCTGAGTGGTAAGGATGTCTCAGGATAATTATATAGCAACACAGGACCCGCTGGTCAATTTAATACGGCCTACAAATGCGGCTGGCAGGGCAAGGACAAGGGTCTCATACTTCAGGTGTGGACAGAACGGGCCAGGGGCCCCCTGTGATACAAAATCTACCCTCCTTCAAGGCTGTGGCAATGTAATAGACCATTGTGGGCAGAAGGAAGAGGGAATGGTAGTACAACCATACATGCCAACAGACCCGATTCAGCCAGGAAACGTCCAATGTTTTTAAGCTCAAATGGGCTTTATTTGATCTGTCTCCTGTCTACAATATCCTCTTTTTCAATGTAACTCAAAGGGGAAAATCAATACCCCAGTTTTTTTCAAAATCTCCCTCTTACCAAGTTCAAAATGTTCGCAAGTATGGTACATTTGATCATGGAAGGAAATGGGATAGGGACATGGACTTGGATAACAGAGGACAGGAGGGACATGGAGAGGTGCACCAAACTGACCCTGCAGGGCAGGCATCAGGGTTTGCAGCAGCACAATACACCACACAGGGCATGCAGGACGGGAGTGCAGCACAACAATCCATAGAAAGCAAGAGGGAGGGGACAGGACCATGCACATGGACAACAGAGAACAGAGGGGCAAGAGGCAATGGTAGCTAGCTGACCATAATGGACAGACAGGAGAGAAAGCTGCAGCATAACAGACCATAAAGGGCAGGAGGGACGGATCAGGGGCATTACAATGGAACAGACAAGCCAGGAGGGAGGGAGTAGGGGTCTGCTCATGTAAACAGAGGGCTGGGGGCAAGGGGGCAGGGCAGGAGCAGCAAGATAGCCATGGAGGTCAGGCAGGATGGGCACTAGAAGCAAGACACACCATGAAGAGTAACAGTGAGACTGTGATGGCATACACACAGACCATGGAGGGAAGGTGGGAGGGGGTCAGGGGCAGCTAACTGACCACACAGAGAAGGTGGGAGGGGCCATGGCAGCACAGAAGACCATGCATGGCAAGCAGGAGGGTTAGTGGCAGCACAATGGCTATGATGGGCAAGAAGGAGGGTGCAGGGGCATGCACAAAGGACGATGGAGGATAGAAGGGAGGGTCAGGACCTGTGCACAGACAAGAAAGATCAGGGGAAGGGGCCTCACAACAGACCACACGGGGCAGGCAGGAGGAGCAGTTGCAGCACAACAGACCAGGGAGGGCAGAAGGGTGTGGCAGTACAATGGACCAAGTAGGAGAGGAGGAAGAGGATAGGGGCATGGCATGTGGACAGGCAGGGTGGAGGTGGCAGGGACAGGTTACAGTCATCTGACAATGCTAGGCAGGTGAGAGGGGAGTGGCAGCTCAACAGAACACTAAGAGTAGATAGGAGTGGCAGGTCCATGGGACATGGTGGGCAAAAAGGATGGAGCAGGGGCATGCACAAAGACATCGGAGGGCAGGGGGAAGGAGAATAGGGGCAGCAAGCTAAGCACAGAGTTTAAGCAGGAGGTCAATGATGGGGCATAGAATTTGGCAATGGAGGGCAGGAGGAGTGGACTGGTACATCATACTAAATTGAGGGCAGTGGCAGCACATCAGACCATGCATGGCAGGAGGGAGGAGGCTAGTCCATGGATTCACACAACAGAGGATAGGGAGGAGGGGGATGGGGCAGCAAGCTAACTGTTCAGAGAAGGCGGGTATTAGGAACGTTATTGTTTTTAAAACATTGTGTCTGTGCGAACTACTTAAAATATGAACAAGTATGCAGCATAATCTCACTTTTATTCAGGAAGAAGAGGACGTTTGTGACTGTGACTCCGGGCTCACTTTGCAGAAACACCCCCTGACCCTCCACCCCCTATCGCAAAATGTAATGCCCGTGAAAAGGGTAGGTGAACACAGTGTTATATAGAACATAGTCCTGAGAGCACGATTGAAAATGAAAACTAGATATAGTGTATGGTATAAACTATGCACCAAAAAGTGTGATAAAAGATGAACCAGGCGTGAAATATAATATGCAATACATTGTGCGCAATGACAGATTCATTGGAGAGCGCGAGATAGCACAGGCACTAGCGCGTGCTATGCGATATGCGCCTTGGAGTGTAATATGCAAAGGGCAGTGTTGTGTAACCTAACTAGTCTCTAAAGTTGTAATATAAAATATGTGCTGGGGAGTGTAATGTTGCATATGCACTGTGACAAAGATATGGATCCCAGATTGTAATATGTATGGCATAGCACTGTGCGTTATAACATAGGCATCGAGGAAGGCACGTTAGATGGGGCAATATAACCCGTGCGAAGACAAGTGTGGCATGACATATTCACGGGGTGGTGTTACAGTGCACATGGGCTAGAGAGTGTCATAACATATGCACTAGCTAGTGGAATACAACACAGAGGTGTGTGGCACTCGGCAGGCAATGGTTGGTGTAACACAGCATTGGGCTCTGTCAGGAGCACACTGTGACTCTCAAGTGATGTTCGTCCCCTTTCCAGAGAGTAAAATAAAAAGTATTACACATCCGGCAGTGGATGTGTGTTTTATTAACCGTGAGGGGGGTTTCTTGCATAGTTTTGGTCGAATTTTTGTCGAATCACCTTTGAATGGCTTGGTGTGCATGTGTATTAAATGTGCCCGTCAATAGCTTCCCATGTTTGTATAAATAAACGACAAGGGTGTCTACCGAGATTAGGCACGGTAGGGCATCAGACATGTCAGAGCTTCACTAGTGGTGTAAATACATTCCACGTGGATTCATTGCATGCATAGTCGCCTTTTAATGAATATCACGCAAATAGTCATGGTGATAGGTACGTACGGTTTGTCCAGCATGTCCTAGGTGTGTCTATAAATATATATTTTTTTAAAATAATAAAAAACAGTGGCCAGCCCTGGGGATTGGGGTCAAAAAAATATAATTAGGAGACAGGCCCTGGGGGATGGGGTCATCAGGGCCAATAAATTAGAATAAGAAGGGGAACCACACAGCCCCCCTTCTTAAAAAATTCAAATAAATAAAAGACTGGCATCGTGCCGGAGGCCATGCCCCCTCCGTGCAGCTCTCTGCAAACGCGCCCCCAACAGGCATCTCCAGTATGCGCCAGGGAGCTGCGCTGCAGACAGGTGTTCTGAGGCCAAGCCCCTTTTTCCACCTCTCTGCAATGCAGCTCTGTGGCGCTCACTGGAGGTACCTAGTGGTCTAGTGTGACCCTAGGGACCCTTAGGATTCAAGGGGACTTAATCTCTCAACTTAGAACAGCCACAGGGCGCGTTTACACAGTGGTGAAGGGAGGGGACGGGGCCTAAGGTGACGTGTGCAAACATGCACTATGGCACGTTTAAAATTGGGGATATAATTTCCCTTCAATACTGAGGGCCCCTGGGGGCTAACTAGCCCACCAAGTGCTTCCAGTAAGTGCCACTGAGCTGCATTGCAGAGAGGTGGTCCAGGCCGTGCCACTTTTTACACCTCTCTGCAACACAGCTCTGTGGCACTTACTGGAGGTACCTAGTGGGTTAGTTGGACCCTAGGGACCCTCAGGATTCAAATGAACTTAATCTCCCAACTAAAAACGGACACAGGGTGTGTTTACACAGTGGTGAAGGGAGGGGACGGGACCTGAGTTAACGTGTGCAAAAACGCCCTGTGGCCTGTTTTAAGAGGTAGTTTTAATCCCCATGCCCTATTATATACTAGGGGCTTACAGAGGAGGTCAGGCTAATCACAGGGGGACCCCAACACATAATGTTCCCTAGTGTATGTAGGTGTTTTCACTGTATTCTAAGTGTCTTTTAACAGAGCACTGGCTCTAGGACTGGTTAGTCAGACTCAGTTACCACCAGTATCCATCTGAAAAAGTTGAGGGTACAGGATGATTTTGCAACAAGGCTTCTTTCTGATCTTCTTTTTGTTCTTTCTGCACATTATCCTTCTTCCTGCACTTATCTTCGTATTTGAGGACTCCTGTTTCTTCTTTCTGCACTTCTTTTGTTTCTTTCTGTGCATTTTTTCTTCTTTCTTCACATGTCCTATCTCTGTAGGCATAGTTAGAAATTAGCATTTAAAAAACCTTTGAAATTCACAGAAAAAACCATAGGTTTCAGGCACGTTATAGTTAGGAATTAGCATTTAAAAAACCTCAGAAATTCACTGAAAAAACCATAGGTTTCAGGGGTGTTATAGTTAGCTGGACTTTTCACTTGTACAAAACCATTGAAATTCCCCCGTTATAGTTAGTTCAGCTAACTATAACTCGCGCGCCCGCAATGCACTGCTGATGACGTCACATATTACATCACTCATGACATGGTCAGTGACATCACTCATGACATCACTGATGACATCTCAAATGACATCACTGATTACATCACTGATGGCATCATCCTTGTGATAGAGTGGCAGACCTCCTCTCACCCTAATATAACCTTTGATACACACATTCAAAAATAGAGATTACAATTTTCAAAACAATGGACATACCAATACCAGTTACAACAACCTCTTCGGTAATTCTAAGATCCACATACACATCCACTCATTCACCAACAGTCCTATACAGTCACTCATACATGTACTCACTCATCATATGTACATCCTGTTACACAATGCCACTCATCCATAGAGTTACTCACACACATAGTCACTCATGCTAATGAAGAATCAAACATACATTTACTTGCATATACAGTTATACACACACCACCACACTTACTTCTACGGAAACTTACACATACTTAGTCTTTTAAACAATCACTTATAGAAACACATACTTATTCATACAGGAACTCTTTCAATATCTCACTCTAACATATACTCACTTATATACACCAATAGTTACAAATACTAGTTTAAAACATATGTAGTTACTCATAAAGACACTATTGAGGCAGTCATTCACTCACTAACACACCCATACACACACTCATCCACCCATACAGTCCTGCACCCATGCTGTGTTCAACACATACAAACAGTGAGTCACTCATTCATGCACCTATGCACTACGTAATACCCCCCACCGAACCATGCAGACCCTCAGACTGATACTCAAAAAACCAACTAATAACCTATATAGACACCCATGTAGCTACTCACCAACCCATGCAGCCACTTATACACAAAGTGAGAGACTGATACAGATATTTACATATTTAAACATTACTCACTAAGCCATGTATTCACTATGATACACTTAATCAGTCAGTTACACAATCAATTTTTCAAAAACAAATCATCCATTTAGACACTTATATACCCATTTATTCTTCCATCGCCCTTGAGATATACATATATAAAACATATTTAATTTTCAGAAAAACACACATTCACTGGATGATGTCATCAGTGATGTCATCAGTGATGTCATTTGAGATGTCATCAGTGATGTCATGAGTGATGTCACTGACCATGTCATGAGTGATGTAATATGTGACGTCATCAGCAGTGCATTGCGGGCGCGCGAGTTATAGTTAGCTGAACTAACTATAACGGGGGAATTTCAATGGTTTTGTACAAGTGAAAAGTCCAGCTAACTATAACACCCCTGAAACCTATGGTTTTTTCAGTGAATATATATATATATATTTTTTTATATATTTTTTTATATATATATATAATCTACACATGGCTAATTGCTTACATGTGTTCTCTTTTTTAGAAGATCTTCATTTACTCTTATAATTTTTATTATTACAATGTGTTTTCCTTGGATAATTATTGTAGCTCCTATTTACATGTGAAATTAAACTTTATACTGATAACTATCAATATACACAGCCGTGAAAAAGTCCCAGGCCTGTGCCCCATTCAGGGGGCCACACATGTGTTGGCAGTCTCACTTACCCTAGAGGAAATGTTAAAAAGGTATCTTAACTTATTATAAATATTTTTTAATAAACGTGAATTTCTCACTAATGTAAGCGTGATTGAGGATATTCTAGAAGACTTTTTATATTGCCCTGTCTACCTAATCTTATTATTCTGCAATATTCATTTAATATACAGCACAGAGTATTTTGTTCTTATAATAATGCATGATCACACCATCCTCCTTCCACAAAACCACTGAAATCCTTGGTGCTTTGAGCTTTCATGTTCATTGAAGACATGAACAATAAAAGCAGACTCAGGCTATACGCCTGGACACACCAAAAAAGCTCTTAGCAATTTCTGCAAAAACATATTAGAATCTGTTTTATGTACATCAGTTTAAATTGATGCAGTGACTCATACTGTGTAGAGATTCTGCCTTTGCTGTAATGGCCTATCGCATTGAAAAAATAAACATAACATGGAAATGGTGCAGGAGGTGAGTGAGCCATACATTTCTTGTTTCTACTAATCACTTTTTGTAGCTATACCCAGATCATCTTTCATCGCTCATCCCTATCTTTATAGTTGGTTCCCTACCTAATATATCTAAATATTTATCAGCTGTTTGTCATCTAATGCCAGGCTTCCTTATGTGTTGTACGACAGAATCTGATGTCAACCGACCCTGCTCTCCCGGACACAGTTCTGCTAGTACACAGTTTAAATACTAGAAGCAGAACTAATACTGGAGGGCAGAGGGAAGGGAAATGGGAGTGAGAGGGAAAAAAGACAGCCATGACATTGCAGTTTTGCCATGCATGACTCTCTCTGGATATTAGCAGGGGTGGGCGGAATTTGCGAAATTCGCTTTCGCAAACTATCGCGAAAATGTTGAAAATCTCCGCAAACATGCCGGAAATATCGCGAAGATGCAGAAGTTTTTTTCCCACCTGTTTGCGGTATTTTTTGCGTGATCGCGGCTCGCCAACTTGCCCATGCGGTTGCTCACGGGCGCGGCCATCTTGTCCCGCCCTCCCGCGATGCTTACTTCCTGTTCCGGGTCGCGCAATGCATGCTCGCGCCCGTTCACGGTACGTATTTCCTGTTCGCGGACGCTTTACGTGTTCACGTTGCTTTTTGCTTGCTCGGGGAGAAAATATCGCGCGAACTTGCGCACGTGGTCGCAATGGGCGCGGCCATCTTGTTTTTCACTCTATTGCATGGTTCTGGGGCCTGATTTTCAATCCTCCCTATATCTTTTCAATCCTTTGCTTCTGAAAACTTTTTTTTGATCTTTTTTATTTATTATCTCTCTCTCTATTTTCCTGACTCTATATTTTTTGTTTTTGTCTACTTTTTTTTTGTTTTTAGCTACTTTTTCACTCTTTCTATTGCCTGCTATTTATTTCCTTTACTTACTTTTTAAATTTTATTACCTTTTCTTTCCCGCCCCGTCCCAGAACCATCTCAAAGGGTAGGGCTCGTCACAGCCAGTGCAGCGACCGCCTTCCTTGTGGAAGGCGGCGCCCACAAGGGGTGCTGGCACAGGCTTTATTTGGGGAGGTGGAGTTGGCTGCACTCATTTTCTTTGTGCAGCGCCACCTCTCTTCAACCCTGGCAGCAGGTGGCAGGCCTGGGACCAGGTACGGCCTCCGGGAGCATCGACAGCAGTGGGGGAAGGTGCGCCGGGCAGTGTTGCGCTGCTCTGGGTTCCGGCGCACCCAGGCGCAGTTGACGCACCTGTGGTATGACATCCTGGACCGTGAGCAGGACCTGCTGGACCTGCTAGGAGTGGAGGTCCCGGGTCTTGGTGAGCAACTATTTAATTATTACTACTTTGTGTCTGTTCTTCTGCTCTGTGTTATATTGCGAATATCTTTTTTTTCTTCCAACCATCTAGAATGTTGCTGCTTACATTCCAGGTTAATTATGTTTAAAAGTCTTCTGTGATTGTTATGACACAGGTGCTCCTCTGCGCTACTACTAATCTTACTTGTTTACAACTTTGCGTTTGCGCTCGCTTAGCGTGATTCTGTAATAGTTTATTTTAGAGAAATTAAGTTACGTAATGCTACAGTAACTCTAGTCCTTACTTTGTCCTGTCACTAAGAGATAGGGACGGATTGATACTTAGGTTTAGGTACTTTGTATGAGTTTGTAATTTTTTAGTGGTATGCATGATGCCCCCTCAGTTACGCCACGTGCTGCTAGTACGCCAGTCTTTATTAGAACCTTTTCTAGATTGTTCAATGAGTGGTGGTAATTGGCTTAGCACTAGCAGAACATCAGCATCAATCAATCAACCCAAAATTTAGTGTATACAAAAAATGTAGTCATGTGTCCTCCATTTGACCATATGCATTGTTGAGGACTAAAAGAAGTGGAAATGCATACTTAATGTACAATTGGCACGCCTGGAATAGGTGAGCTAGGTCGGATGGTACGTCGTACTTAGGCTTAGTTGTAACTTAGTATTCTGGAATCAGAATGGAAGACTGGATTACTGTTGATAAATAGTAACTTAAGTAGTCGATCTGCGAATCCCCCGATACTACTTGTTGACCAGATGAGATCGGTCAATTTAGTTATTGCAATTGTTGTTTACATAAGTGTTTTTTGACCGTTCTTTAAAAATATTGTATTTGTTTGACACCATCCATGAATGTTCATCTCTTTCTTATGTCTTTCCTGTTCATCAGCACCCAGGGGCAGGCAGACAGGGAGTGGGCAGTCGGCGGGAGAACACCACCACCAGGAGGACACCAACGAGGGCTCCTCTGCTGGCCCCAGTAAGTCTTCTTGTTTTTAATAATATTTCTTATTCCATAACTTTTACTGCACCATATGTTTCACGAACTATTGTTTCAGTTTCCCAATGCTATTTTTTACCAACAATTATCCTTCGATCTGTAAGGTTTCAAAAATCTTGTTATCCCTGCCTCTGCTATGATGACTCTCTGTACTACTACTACTATCAGTCTGTCTGTACTGTAGTAGCTAAGCTTGTCCAGTTGGCCACTCTTTATTTGAAAGGTTGTAAATAAAACTCAGATTCACCAGTAGCTCTAGCCATTGAGTCCAGTCCTTTGGGTCGTCCTCTTGTACTACTTCTAGTCTTATTGATCTTGAGTCTTTGTTAATCTTGAGGTTTTGACAACTCACACCAACAAATGCCCAACCAGATTTATTACTATTTTGATATGATAGCCTATAGGACATACTACTACTGTTGTAGGGATCTTGCACATACAGACCTTTGCACAAGAAAATAGGATGTCGGTGATGGTAGGTTGGACCTTCCTCACACACCTCAATCAGAAATTCAGAACCCACCACAATCCCCTGCCCGACTATAGTAGTGTCTTGTCATAACTATTAGGTCTCCGAACCCTCCCTCCAAGATACCCAACAAGTAGACAACCCAGAACATAACACACCCAACCTCTCAGTCGTGGAAGCAATGCACATGCACATGCACACCCTTCCTTTAATTTGCTCACTCGTGTAAGTCCACACCAAATACCACCAAGTCTATGTAAGCTCAAAATGTTTATTTTGAATTGAGAAGCTCTGTACATTGTTCTATTATATAATGCAGCACCAACCGGAAAATCAATAACATTAAACCAATAAACATTGTTATACTTACTTACAGTTGGGAATTAAATCATGATAACTGAACAGTGGTGGAAGGCAGCACCACCATCCCCTAGGAATTTAGTTTATATCAATTTATAAATGAAGATCTCTGAGTGAAGGGACCCCTCACCTTAAAAGAACCTAGTACTGGTAGTTGTTGCATCATTCATAAGCTCTGCAAAGCTCTGGTTCGTAGAAGGGAATCTTCTGTATGTAATGCGAAAAATGAAATGATGCGCGTTAGTATATTGCAACCTGCAAGCATTTCTCAGCCGTGCCAAAAAGTGTAGCATTTATGGATAAGCAATATGGACTAACAGTACACCAGTACTTCATAAAAAAGTGGTTTGTTAATGTTTTTGTTGACCGCTTGTACACAGCGCGTAAACAGTAGCAGTGTGAGGCAGGTCATGTGGGCTCAAAGGTGTCTTATACAACAAGCTGCAAGGTAATGTCACATGTGCAAAAATAAAAGACACAAAGGTAAAATGGTTGCATGGCTCGGGCTAACTAAGCAAAGGCTAGAAGGACCCTAGGGGGGACCATATATAACTATTAGTGTCTACTCTACTACTACCTGATTTGTACTAGTGATGTATGTTATACTATTAACTCATTTTTCAATCTTGCTACTGACCAATAGGGGGAGGTGTATATGACGCCTAATAAATGTGTAATGTTTTCTAGGCGCACTACCGACCACCATTGCCGGGGCCAGCGAAGGCGACGCGGAGGGAGAGGATGCAGCAGTTGCTGCCGATACCGACGATACCGACTGCCAGCACCAGTGGCGGGCGGTGGTATGTTAGATTCATAATCCTTAACTATTGTTGACAGTACACTCACTGCTAGGGTGTACTGTATGTATGCTGTACTGTTGAGACTTAGGGCCCCATTAGGATGGCAGGCGGATTGCCCCCGCCGGACCGGCGGTGGTCACCGCCGACCCCGCAGGGGCAAACTTCCCGCCATCCCTGTAGAAAAGAGTCAGACCCCCCACATGTCGACCAGGTGGAAAAGGGTTCAATATGGTGGTGGTGTCTCTCTGAACACACTGCCAGCCGAATAATCTGCATTTTGGAATGCCTTTACGTGGCGGCATTGCCGGCCACCACGGAAAGGCATGCAGAGTATGCTTGGTGGCCCCCATGGAGGGTACCTATGCTATGGTACCCCCTGCCTTTCCAAGCAAAACGTGACAGGCTCCGCGTGGGGCCTGTCATGTTGTGCTTGGAAAAGCACAACATGTATTATTAGCATTGCTTTCGGCACCGCCCACCAGAATGTAAAAAAAACAGGATGCGCCCGCCACTGTTGCGGGCGCATCCTAATTGTCCCCACGGGACCCCCACCCTTTTTAGCGTGAGGATGGCGGGCGGACAAAGTCCGCCCGCCATACGATGTCCAAGTAAGTATGAGTTGTTGTGAACGTTTGAAGAGTGAACTAGACTAGACGCCCTTTAATTGGCATAGGGGCGGGAGTATTGAGTAGCCAATGGCCTCATCTATCTGATTTCAACTCCGCTTTGTAAGTTTTATGGAAAACACTAAAAGTCAGATCAGATCACCTGCTGCACTGTTCAACTAAAAAGTGAAAGACGGGTGGAAGGAAGAAGGACGGGCGAGATTTAAAATGTTATGTACTGTGCTTTATAGTGCTACTCTACCATGCCACTATGTGTATAATTAACTTGTTTTACTGTTTTTCTAAGAGCATATTTTACAATTGTCTTGTTTTTTTCTTTTTGATACACAGCTACTCCTTCCAAAGTCAATCGGAAGGAGTTGGCCGCCAAGGCACGGCGCCGGAAGCTGGAGGCAATCCAGCAGGAATATCGGCGGCTGGTGGTCTTGGCAGAGGAGGAGGAGACTGCAGCAGCACTTCAAGCCTCCTCCAGTGCCCCGGGCCCCAGCCACCGCCCTCCAGCGGTACGGCGCCACCATCTGGCGGCTGCCCGCCACCACCACAATGCCAGCTCTGGTGCCCCCCCACTGAGGCTGCAACTGCCATGCCCTCAGACACCGCGTCACCCGTCTAGAGGAGCAGATGCGTGTCCTCCTGCAATCCCGCCCCACACCTTAGTCCCTGTCTTCTGCCCCTTTTTTAATTCTTGTTTGGGTGGGTGGGAACTGGTTTGGGCGTTGGGTTTTTGGACTATTTTCTGGATTTTCTTACAGACATTGGTTGGGGTTAGGGAGGGGGGTGGGTCAGCTTTTGTGGGTTTTTAGTTTATTTTTGTTAGGGTCAATTAAATCTATTTTTCTACGTTACATGCAATGATGTTAATGTTTTGTAGGTTGGGTTACTGTTTTACATCACACTGTTTCCTTGCTGGTGCAGGCCCGCCCATAGCCAGTGTTTGATTTAAATAATTGACTGACTGTGTAAGACACAAACAGATAGATGCGACACCCCTCACTGATTGACTTGTCCTACTAGTACTTTCAGTCTCTCCTCTAGTCTAAGCATTCTTTATCTGGACTCAAAGGGGTGTGTGAAATTGAATTCATTGAAAACATGTCCATTATTAATTCTGCCTCCCACAACATTCTCTTACCTTTGCTTGAAGTTTAACTTAGGCACAGCAATGGCTGCATGGTGAAGATGGTTTCCTTTTTCTAACATGCCATGATTGGGGTGGTGGTGGTAGTATAGTAGTAGTAGTAGACACTGGCAGGGCAGCAGCATTTGCAAAAAAAGAAAATGAGACAGTCAATCGCCTTTGAGAGACTGTTCGAGGAGTAGTAGAATGAAGTACAGTATAGAACTTACCGAGCAACAATAATATGCTAAAATAGTTTACAACAAAACATAATGGTGGTTGGGATAGCCTACTAGACAGAGTTACAAACTATAGTTGTGTCGAGTCACTTGACTAGGCCTACAGCATAACAGTTAGTTCTGTGTATGAGGAATGACAACAAATCCAATCAATGCCGGCAATTAATGCTGAGGTATATGTTCCTTTGTTAAATAAAATCACCTCTAAAATATACTACTCATGGGTGGGCAAGCAGAAGAAGATCATCGCTCTGCCTTTGAAATTGAAGTACTGTTGCTTTCGCCACATCCGCCCCAGCAAGCGTGTGATTAAGTATTGGTGTACATTTAATTTAGTCACACCTCAACAATAAGTCACAGAGCCCGGGGGAAGATGGTTAGGGTTTGTTGAATGGATGGGAAGGGGGTTTGGGGAAAGGTTTGACAGTGAAAAACAGTATGCATGGACAAACAAACGACAATCTTTGAAGACTACCATATCCATATGTTACGGGAGAAAAAGGAAATGCATGCATGATGATGAGAGACCCGGATTACATACACTTCTTGTTCTGTTGTTCCGGCCTTAATACTTTAACAGATAGCAAATAGAAATTTTAAATATTGGTCGGGAAGAATCGTAAACAGAGAGCAAACCTAATGATGATAATAACAACAACAAGAACACACTGTTGTAAAGATTGTAGACAAAAAAAGAATCAAATTATTTAAAAGAAGATGAAAGTTGATACTGTTACTGTTTTATCCTGGTAAAAAATATGGACTGGATTTGCATCTCGGCATTCCTCTTGGTCCTCTTGTCCATCAATCTTGGGTGTCGCCACTCGCCACTGCCCGGCTGGAAACAAATGTGGATTTATTTGTAAGGTAAGTGTGCATTGTAATGTTTTCCCAAGTATAGGGCAAGGCCCGGCCTGTAATTGTAGATGGAAAGGGGATATTGAGAAACAAAGTTGAAACAAATGCACAAGTTATGGTGTAGTGCAACAAGAACACTTTCCGGGGCGGCATGTATGCATCATCTCTACTCTAGTCTGTTTCCAGCATTGACCTTCAACAACAACAGGAGAGAGCAGGCCCACAGTGACAGTCCTGACGGCACGTTGCTTAGCAGTAGCACATCCTATGTTTAGAGTACTTTTTTTTTTTTTTTTAAAGAGTTGGACAAAGGCAAAGCACATTATCCATTCCAAACAAAGCATTTTACAGTTTAAGTTAGTAAATCAATGCACCACATTCATCCCACCGCTACACTCGACTCCACTTCTACACAGGCATTTGGGTCTGCTGTGGTTGTTGTTGACGTGTTTACCTTTAGGCTTTTATGCCACTCATGAAACGTCCTCCTGACTTGTTATTATTCCATCAATCATCTCCGATACTTGCACTGACTGACTGTGAAGATCGGCCTGCAGTAGAAGTGAAATTTTGTTATTACACAACAAGAGTAGAAATATTATTGACTTGAGTCACTCTTTAGTGTGTACAGTAAGACTACTAGTACACTTTGACTTCACTTTGTGCACAGCAAACAAACAGCGAAAACACAAACACCAATCGCTCAGAGTCAGGTGTCCAATGCATGCCATTAATTGTCATTACCTGTTCCTTCTCATCTTAAGTTAACAGCCCGTCTTTTTCGCCATCATCATCATGGACGGTGCTGTTGTCAATCATACTCAGTGCGCAGATTGAGTCCCCTTCCTGTATTGAATTAAAAGCAATGTATCAAGCTGCAGGAGAAGTACAAATTTCTTATTTGCAAGAAGGGGAAAATTCACCTTGAGTTACGTTTAGTGTGTACTGTAGAAAGATGATTAGTGCACAATGACATAATTTCATGCACAACAAACACAACAAAATCTCTCAGTCTGCGACTCTGCGTCCAATGCATGGCATCAATCATTACCTGTTCCATCTCATTTTCAGTCAATGGGCAGTCTCTCTCGGCTCTGAAAGGAGGATAGCTATAGTAGTCATCTGATTCATGCTCCACTTCTTTTGGCGGGACTAGGAAAGTTTTAATTTGTTCTTCTATTTTCCATCATCCAATCATCATTCATGAGGGCAATGGATTTAGGTGGGAGATTCAGTATGATGGAGCGGAGGAGCTGGATTCGGAGGACTGTACTGTCAAATTGCAGACACCTGAAACTTGTATATTAAATAAGAATAGTAGAAGACGGTGGTAATGGATTTGTTGTGATTCACAAGTTTGTAACTGGAACGACAGACACACAAATAAAGGGGATAAAAAAGGGAGGAAGACAGTAAGTGCAAGCCTAATTGTCAGGGAAGTATAGCTTTTCCTCAAACTCTGGGGGTTCAGCCAGTAGTAGGTAATCATGTGACACACTACTTCCGTCACCTGAGCCGCTGTCCTCATCTTCCTCCATTGCTTCATGTATTGTGTAATTCGGTGGTATGAAGTGCTGATTCATTTTAATCATTGTTAACCTCTCCACGTTTTTGGGTGAAAGACTGGTCCTTCTCAATGTTAAAATGGAACCAGCAGCACTGAAAACACGTTCGGAAGAGAAACTTGCGACAGGGCAAGCCAGATAGCTTATCGCCAGCCTGCTGAGCAGTGGCCATTCAGACCTTTTCCTATACCAATACTGCAATGGGTTTTGATCAATGTACACCTCTGTTGGGTCGTACAGACAGATCTGGACCATCCGCTCAATGTTCAGGGGTGCTGCTGGTAAGCTTTCGGGCTCTTTTCTCTGTGCATCAGCACTGTGCATATTAATGCCTAACTGTACATACCAATTGTCTAACGATTCTACTGGGCCTAATGATCCAGTTATTGTTGCTGTTGTCGATAGTGATGGTGAGTGTTGTGATCCAAACGCACTGCCCTCAGCCGACGAAGTTGCACTTGATCCTGCATGCCCTGCTGCAGTACTTCTTGTGGGTTGATCTTGCAGGCTTTTAATTAGCAGCCGTTCGCTTTCCAACTTACTGGCTGCCTCAGCTATACAAGTTTTGTAGCGGGCAATATCAATTTCTGAAAAAGCAAAGAATGTCTTCAGTCCAAATTTTGCACGTAGATCCAGAATTGTGGCACAAATGTAATGTTCTTGTGACAACATTTTATTTTCTATCCTTGTATTTTCAGCTAAGCGATGGGCTAAGCTCTCCACCAAGTCATAGGCTTCCCTTTTGTCCTCTACACCTTTGTATGATTCAGACACCTTCTTCAGCTGATGCTCTAGCATTTGCAATAATGGGATAGCTTGGTCCATTGTACAGTCCTCCTTGCTGACTTCACGTCTGAAGACCTCAAAAGGACGAAGCATCTCAGTCACGCATTTAATTAGGCTCCATTGCTCCATCTGAAGGGTCATGCCTTTAACAGTAGCATCCCCTCTTTTCCAGACATATTCATTGAGTGGCCTGTACTGCTCAAACAGACGATCAAGCATGTAATACGTGGAGTTCCAACGTGTTGCCACCTCCTGGATGAGTGCTTTGACTGGCATCCTATATTCACGTTGAATGATCCTCAGCTGCTTCCAAGCTTTAAAAGAATGGCTGAAATGAGTGCATATTCTTCGGCAGATGGCCAGTAAGTTGCTGACTATGGGTTCTTTTTTCAGAAAGTCTTGAACTATAATGTTTATGCAGTGCGCCAAACACGGAACCCTGAAATAGGATCCAAGATCCATGGCCTTAAGTACATTACTGCCATTGTCTGTGGCAACAAAACCAATACTAAGGCCTCTTGGGCGCAGCCATTCAAAAACCTTGCTTTGGAACTCTTGCAAAATGTTTACAGCCGTATGAGATTTCTCCATGGCGAACATGGCTACAGTTGCATATTTCCGAGTACCTTTAAAAATCGCAGCTGTGTCAACAGCACCTCGTGCAGATAGCTTATCTCTAACCCCCACAAAAGAGACTCAGTGTGCAGTGATGCACATGTAATCTGTGGCTTGGCAACTGGTCCACATGTCTGTTGTCAGGTGGATATTGTGAACAGCACTCTGCTGCAAAGCTTGTCCAACCAATTCCAGCACATCATGATGTAGTGCCGGAACAGCAATTCTTGCGACATAGGACCGGCTGGGTACCTTCCATTTAGGGCAGATGGCTGACACAAATTCAAGGAAACCCACCCCTTCCACAAATGAAAAAGGGAGAAGGTCCACCGCTAACATTTTAGCCAGCTTCGCATTGTACAACCGTGCCGTTGGGTGGTTGCGTTGGAACTGCCCCTCCAACCTAAGCATGCTCTCAATGGTAGGCTGGATTACTTTCCTTTGTGGTGCTGTTATTTTCATTAACCCACTTAGGCTCAACGACACAGTTTGTCTCATTGCGGTACTCGGTCGCCCTGGGTGTCTCAGCCTGACTCTGAGTATGGCTCTTACTGCGGTGCCACTCAGATGTTACTGAGAAGGATGTGGGTAGTACCACTACACTACTGGGGACAGGGCTAGAAATGCCTCCCTCTTCTTCACCTTCCACCGCAATAATATCGCTCCCTGATTCTTCCTGACCAACTTCAATGGGTTGAGTTTTTCTACTTTCTTTTAACTGAAGTAAGTGATTCTCCCACACGATAGTGTGGTGTATTCTGAGATGACTTACTTGGCCTCCGGTACTATAGTTAGTATCAAGCTTACCCCGCCGAGCAACTTGTCGACAAATTGAGCATATAGCAACGTTCTCCATCTTGGTGCTAACAGAAAAGAAGTCCCAAACTGGGGAGGAGAACTTTGTGGCACTGCTGGATGTGCCACTTTCAATACCAGATGAACTGGAGGGTGTGCTTGGAATGTGACCCTGTGTAGCTACACTGTGACTTTTACTACCACTACCTACTGAGATGGTTGAGCTGGATGTAGGTCCCTGCCGGGCCTTGGAAAATATGGCAGCTGGAGGTAGTGGTGGTGTAACCTGTGTTGGTGATATCCGTGCTACATCCCGCTCAGTAGCAGCCTTTCTGGATAGGGTGAGAATGTTGGTCTCCAATCCCTTTGGGGTGGGAGTGATGTGCGGGATGACTGGCTCGTCTTCTTCAACATCACCCCTCACTTCTACATCTACCTCCATAACTCTAAGCTTTTCTGGGACCTTCCTTTTCAGAAGCATTGTCTTTTGGCGTGAATCACTCTCAGACTGAGCTGGTGGATGCCAAGTGGCATCCCGATCATCAGAAGAGGGGCTTGAAGAAGAAGATGATGGACTAAGCCTCCTTTTCCTTGCTGGTGGTCTGGAAGACAATAGATCTTCTGAAACAGGGGTTTGCTCCACTTTGTCTGCAGGAAGTTCGATTTCCTGAAATGCCCCTACGTCAGGAGCAACAACTACTATATTGGGCTCTTGTTGCGGCTGCTGCTGTTCTTGTTGCGGCTGCTGCTGTTCTTGTTGCGGATGCACACTTATCTGCTGAGTTTCCGCCTGCGTTGATTGTGTACTACTTTGCGATAATGACATTTCAACATCACTGCTCGTTAGTAGACTGGCTACCTCTGCGACACTAAAGCCCTTGGGCCTAGGTTGGTGGGGTTGGACCGCTGGTGCTGAGGTGCTGCTCCCAGCTTGGTTCCCGGACAACGCTGCTGCAGGCATAACTTTTTTGGTGCCAAAAAAAACATTGTCTGGCACACCAGTCGTGGTTAATGGCAATTCCTTTTTCTGTTCCTTCTTCTCGCCGGCAACCTCCTTGGTACTGGACCTGGTACCTTTCTTTGGGGCATATTCTTCAGATGTCAGGCAGGATGCAGATGCACAACAAGTTCTGGTCACACGTGGACGTGATGCGCAGCAGGACTTCTGTCTGGCTGGCAGTACAACGGGTAGCCGGGTGATGCTGATGACACCTCCTCCTCTGGCTTTTTGTGCACCTAAAAGCAAATAGGCCAGGAGAAGAACATCAGTGAAATGTTGCATTTGTTGTTGTGGTTCAGTTACTTATTTACTACTGTACTAGTGCAAACAAAAGATATAGTCTAGCCATTTCTGACACAGGCTATGTTATACTACAGTGTACAGTCACACACTACACTCTCAGGAAGGATAGGAAAGTTAATAAGAACCACCAAAATAAAAATGTAATGGAAGTCGGGTGGACCCTATTTGCCATTACATTATTTGAGCATCTCAGCATCCATGGAGCTGCTGCTGGCAAAGGGGGTGGATGGATGGAAGCAGTAAGCCAATAGGAAAACCATGCAGGCCTATATGGCAAAAGCAGGACACTAATAACTCCCAACACAAAAAAAGGCCACCAGCCACATGGACACTCACAAATCACAAACAAGCAGGGGGCCTGGGAAAGATCAGGAGCTGACAAAAGGCCTATAAAAGCCAGGTAAAGGATGCATGCTAAAGCACACTGCTCTGCCTTTTTAATGCAACAAAATGCAAATACGAACATTCACAGGCCTCAAAAAAGGTCTGCAGGGTGCATGCATTGCACACCAACACACCCCAGACACACACAACAAAAGCATGTTTTAAGACAACCAACATCAGAAATCCCACCCCAAAAAAACACTTGCCTACTCAATCCAATGCCATCCATGCCCTAAATTAGGCCTGGGCGAAAATTTCATTCCGTTCGCAGAAATTGCGATAATTTGACATTTTCGCGTTCCGCGGAGAGCGCAAAAATGTCAAAATTTCAGGTTTCCGCAGCTTGGCGATAATTTGTTTCTTGCTCGCGCTGTAAAATAATACATTCTCGCGCGCGCGCGATCGCCTTACCTGAATCCCTGCGTTCGCCGACAAGTTTTCTTGATCCGGTTGCGTTCTCCATGAGATGTTGTATTGTTTCTAGCCATTTGCGTTGTCTCGCGACAGTTCGCGCCCGCAGTGACGTCATGCGTCGCACGATCACGTCTTTCTTCTCGCGATCATGCACCGCGAGACAACTCAAAACAAGATGGCCGCGCCCGCAAGCAACCACATGGGTAAGTTGGCGACCCGCAACCATGCAGAAAATCTCGCGAACATGCGGGAAAAAAACTTCCGCATCTTCGCGATATTTCCGCTTGTTTGCGATAATTTTAAAAATGTTCGCGATAATTTGCGAAAGTTAATTTCGCAAATTCCGCCCACCCCTACCCTAAATGATGTCTAAATTCAACAGACCACACAGAAACACTTGAGTAATACAGTTGTGGCTACCTTCTCTGATCCTACTGGATAAAAGCAGGCCTGTTGGCAGACAAGGCCAGGCAAGCTTGCAGGCGTAGGCTTCAAAATGGCCACCAGCCACATGGCCAGGCCCAACAACATCAGAAAGCCCAACCCAAAACAACACACTTGCCAACTCAATTAAATGCCAGCCATGCCCTAAATGATGTCTAAATTCAACAGACCACACAGAAACACTTGATTAATACAGCTGTAGCTACCTGCTCAGCCTCTGAGCCTACTGGATGAAAGCAGGCCTGTTGTTGGCAGACAAGGCAAGACAAGCTTGCAGGCCTAGGCTTCAAAATGGCCACCAGCCACATGGCCAGGCCCAACAACATCAGAAAGCCCACCCCAAAAAAACACACTTGCCAACTCAATCCAATGCCATCCATGCCCTAAATGATGTCTAGATTCAACAGACCACACAAGCACTTGAGTAATACAGCTGTGGCTACCTGCTCAGCCTCTGAGCCTACTGGATGAAAGCAGGCCTGTTGTTGGCAGACAAGGCCAGACAAGCTTGCAGGCCTAGGCTTCAAAATGGCCACCAGCCACATGGCCAGGCCCAACAACATCAGAAAGCCCACCCCCAAAAAACACACTTGCCAACTCAATCCAATGCCATCCATGCCCTAAATGATGTCTAAATTCAACAGACCACACAGAAACACTTGATTAATACAGCTGTGGCTACCTGCTCAGCCTCTGATCCTACTGGATGAAAGCAGGCCTGTTGTTGGCAGACAAGCCCAGGCAAGCTTGCAGACCTAGGCTTCAAAATGGCCACCAGCCACATGGCCAGGCCCAACAACATCAGAAAGCCCACCCCAAAAAAACACACTTGCCAACTCAATCCAATGCCATCCATGCCCTAAATGATGTCTAAATTCAACAGACCACACAGAAACACTTGATTAATACAGCTGTGGCTACCTGCTCTGATCCTACTGGATGAAAGCAGGCCTGTTGGCAGACAAGGCCAGACAAGCTTGCAGGCCTAGGCTTCAAAATGGCCACCAGCCACATGGCCAGGCCCAACAACATCAGAAAGCCCACCCCAAAAAAACACACTTCCCAACTCAATCCAATGCCATTCATGCCCTAAATGATGTCTAAATTCAACAGACCACACAGAAACACTTGATTAATACAGCTGTGGCTACCTGCTCTGATCCTACTGGATGAAAGGAGGCCTGTTGGCAGACAAGGCCAGACAAGCTTGCAGGCCTAGGCTTCTAAATGGCCACCAGACACAAGGCCAGGCCCAACAACAGAAAGCCCACCCCAAAAAACACATTTCCCAACTAAATCCAATGCCATCCAGCCCCTAAATGATGCTTGAAAATGAAAGACTTTAAAAAAACACCAAAGGAACAGTTGCTTCATCATGCACACACCAATGAGCCCATGACTAGCTCGGGCCTACTACTGACTACTACTACCCACAACATTTTTAAAAAAGGAATGATGATAGTTACCAAAAATAAATTGTAGTTACAACAACTGCAATGCCCCCAATCAAACAGACACAACAACCACTTACTTGTAAAATATCCAATTAAAAAATCCTCAAATCCAATTGCAATGATGCAGCAGAAAGAGTGATCTTTCCAGCTTAAAATCCATAGGCAGAATGAGCAGGAGATGGACAAAGCACTGGGAGGAGCCTTCTGGACAGGAACAGGAAGTTGTTATTCTGTGGCACTTCCTCCCTCTCCCCACCTTTTTAAAAAAGAACTCCTTGCACAAAAAAGGACAGCCAAATGTCAATCCGAGGAGTTGTTTTCATCCAAATCATCATTTGCAGAAGGTTTCATGCTGCTAGAGCTGATATTCTTCTCCAAATTGAAAATTTTACATGTTCGAGTTCTCGAGCTTCACATTACTTCCGCCGGATGTCGATGGCGTGTCCAAAATGACTTGATCGCGTTCTCTCGCTCCCTGTCGCGTTGGATATGACGTGTTCGGGGTCTCTTTCTCCTTTTCGCGTTCGATATGACGTGCTCGCGTCCTCACGCTCTCGCTCGCGGTGGAGAATGATGTGATCGAAATCTCAATCTTCTAATACTCTCGCGGTGCATGATCGCAAGAAGAAAGACGTGATCGAGTGACAAATGACGTGTTCGCGCGACAAATGATGTTAATGCGGGCGCGAACTGTCGCGAGACAGCGCAAAATGGCTACCAACATCCAACATCTCGTGGAGAACGCGACCGGGTCGAGAAAACTTGTCAGCGAACGCGGGGATTCAGGTAAGGCGATCGCGAGCACGCGAGAATGTATTTTTTTACAGCACTAGCAAGAAAAAATTACCGGTAAGATGCGGATTGCGGAAACTTTGACATTTTCGCGCTTTCCGCAGAACGTGAAAATGACAAATTATCGCAATTTCCGCGAGCGGAACGGAATTTTGGCCCAGGCCTAGATTTTAGCCATTCAGAATAGGGTTCTGACAGGCTGGAGTTCTCAGCAAGTTTAGACATGCACTCACATCAAAATGAATCACAGATATATTTAGCACCATAAAGGACATGAATGCATATATAAGGATCTGACATAATAATAGGATTTTCTTACCAGCAGGCTGCTGAGAAACTAAGCCATAACAAGTGTGGAAGATGATGTTACAGATGATACAAGCCCAGGTCGCAAACTATCATGGAAACGGAATTAAAGTGAGGCAACAACGACAAAACAGATACCATCATCTAAGTAAGAGTGCATTCAAAAGGTCAGGCAACCCAAGGAACCTGTAAAGGGAAATAAACAAAAATGGTGAAGGATGAAAGAACAAAATTAATTAATATGGCAAGTGGTAAAGACAATGCAATGAGGAAAGTTGACAGGCACCTTCTAAAGCCCATTTAAAATGGATCAAACAGGTCCAGATCACAATTCATGTGTATCCCTTGTATGCTTACTGAAGGGCCCTGCTTTGTCTTTCTAGACTTCTGATTCATCCTATTCATTGTGTCCAGGACCTGCTTCAAGATGGTGTTTAGTGTTATATAAGAGAAGACACTAGTAATTTCCATATTACACTCTCTTACAAATCCTCAACTCTCAGAGTCAAACCAAGTTTATTGTGGCTGACTTTGGTAATTTTGGATTTGCCCTGACTCGTTGCATTTACGGCTGGTTTGCAGTTAGGCAAACAGGAACTACTGCAAAGGTAGGTAGGCCCAGGCCTGCTAACAATTACTTTATCGGTCTGATGGGGACTAAAAGTGTTGTAGGGTCTCCACCACCCACATGTTGGTGAAACCTACAAAGCTGGGCCTTCACCCACCCTTCCTCAAAAGGCTGCTGGACTTGGGAAAGGATACCAGGCTCAATGAATCTGCTTTACTTTGCAACTGTGGCCTGTGAAAATGACTGGAGGAGATCGGACCCCCTTCTACCTCAAATACAAGGACAGAAAGATCTCCAATGATCACAAAGCTGATCCCCTAGGTGGCATCAGGAACATAAAAAAGCTGAAGAGGGCATTCCTTCGCAGAATTCCAGTGGGCCAGTGATAACTGGACTGTGACTTGACTTTGCTGTTAGCCTCTGCCTGACACCCTGAAAGTCTCTCAGTGCCTTTCCTATGGATCCTTGGTTTATCCGACCCTGGCTCAACAGTGGTCCAACAGAAAATGAGCCTTGGTCCTCTCCTACCACGACTATTGGCTTAGATGAGGGTCCTTTATTTTTCAGGCAGCTGTTTCACTTAATTTCTTTAAAATCCCTAACTCAGATTCCCCTTATTGGATTATTGCCATTCTTGTCATACAATGTTTCTCTTAATTTTAAAATTGGAAGTGAGGTGGCATTGTGTTTGATGTGCTTTTCCTACTGTTTATGCTTAACTTAATACTTTACAATTTACCTTTGAATAAAGCCTGATTGCTTCTTGTCAGATTACCAGGAAAGGAGCACAGTTTCATTTTATTTAATTTGTGTGGCAGCTAGCTGGTGGTGGCCTTATCCTTCTTCTACCCCAAATAATAATACATTTTCCTTTAGTGGTGGACCATGATGGCAGGGTAGGGTTGGCAACTGCTCGAGTACAGTGAAGGATTTCATACTAGAGAACTTTTTGCCAAATCCTGAAGTGGCAGATGTGGTGATGCCTAGCCCAGGTAGGTCCTGTGGTATCAGACCCTATGGATAAGGGGCAGAGACTCATTGCATGGAAATTGTAAAGCAGGTGAGTGAGCCTATAGTGACCCACCCAGGTGGCTAGGTAGTGCCTGCTCCAGATGAAGAAACCTCTGAGCATCAATCTGGGGTAAGAAATAATTCTCTGTTAGGTATTGTCGCTCTAAGCTGTCGTAAGGATATGGATGATATAAGCCAGGTTGCAAGCTATTGTGGAAGCAGGGAATTAAAGGGAACAAAGGCAAAGGGAAGCAACAATGCCAAAGCAGATTCCGTCATCAAAGTCAAAGTGCATTAAAGAAGTCAGGCAACCCAAAGAACTGCTAAAGGTAAGAAAACAAATGTAAGGGATGAAAGAACAATGAATGAATTAGCATGGCAAGTGGTAAAGCTGTTGCAAAGAAGGAAAGTTGCCAGACACCTTCTAAAGGAAACTTCCCATCTTAAATAGCAGTGCTGAATACCATGTCCTGGAAGTTCCACTGCTTTATCTCCACTCCGCCTAGGTGTCCCAACTACCACAGGCTGGTCAGCCTCAATCCTGTGGGAATATGCATCACAGTTCTTTGCTACATCTCCCAGGAACTCAGTATGATCTTGAAGCTCCTTGCTTATTCTTGACATCTAACATGTATGGCTGCTTTAGTATTACCATAAAGCCATAGTTATCAGTTGCACTGCAGGTGAGAATGTCAAGATCCCTGAAGTACAAGGGTCCCACTTCAACCCCAATTTTGGCTGTGTTTTAAAACTCAAGTAAGGAGTAGGCCCATTTTCCTTGCTTGCTTTACGACCCATGATACTCTTGATGCATAACTCCTGGAGGGCCTAAATCGCTGTCAGTGTTAGGGGCTTCCTTGGCATCCTGAAGGTTAGACATTTGGAACCTGGCAAGGAAGAATCAGCCGTCTAGCCTTTTGATGTTGATTCCCATTACTTCATGTAACATTAAATTGATACTTGTATAGCGCACTACTCACCCGCGAGGGTCTCAAGGCGCTTGTACGAATACCGCTGTGGAACCCATCCTGGCTTTCCCTGTGAGGCATCCACTCCTGGGCACCCCCAAGGTGGAGGCCAGGCATCCTTAGCGTTGTGGGGTCCATTGTGGAGATTAAGCAAGCTATTGCCCAGAGTTGCAGAGTGGGACTCCATGATTGGAATGGCACCGAGGCGACAATTATCAGGTCCGTGGAATTTTTGAGCCCAAGACCCGCCGAGGCGGGGAACTGAACACTGGTCCCGGGCTAGACCTCTGCATCAGGGTCTGCCACTCTAATCATTGAGCCACACTTCTCCACTTGACATCATTAGGTTAAACCTATCAGACAGCGCAAGCTGTCTACAGAAGACCTATTCTGTACTTAGAATGGGCTTACACTCCGGCCATTGCTTACCTTTGTTTGGCTTTATTGTCACTATAATTTGTTTGCTTTTTATTTGATGGCTTGCCTTGCCTTGTGTTTGTCCCTCCCCTGGAGTGTAGCCTCTTTACCATGCTTTAGATAGACTGGCTTGTATCATTCCACTGTCAGGGAATTATATTTGTCACTTTGTGGTCTAGCACTTTATCGGGTACCATATGTTTTCTAGCTCCCTCCAGTGTGCCTCTTACCTTACGCCTATCTCCCTCTCTTTCCTTTTTGCTCTCCTCAACCTCGTTTACAGTGACAAGCATATCACAGAATCAGTCTCTGGGCCCCTACATTACCCTGCTAAAGCAAAGCACTTAAAACGCTTAACGACCCAATGTGCTAGTGAGCATCGCTTCTGCCACGACCTGAAAATGCATCTGGGCAACTGAAAGTGTCCTCTGCAGATCCCTCTTACTGTTCACAAAGGCACAACTTGATCTGCCTTCCTCTGAAGTGATAAGATCATCACAGCTGAGATCACACTTCTGCACTGGCACTTCCACCCGCACAATGTGAAAGGAAATCCCTCAGTCTTGTTTGTTTTGAGAGAAAAGCTGCTGTATTTCTTTTACTATCGATGCTATCTGTACTTTTTGTCCCGTTGAGGTATAATAAAAGTGCACTTCAAGAAGTCCCAGCAAAGAAACACAGCTCAGATTTGACCTGGATGTTTACTTTTAACATTTTAATGTTTGGTTACTGCTTTATGTGTCTTTCGGGGACTGTATCTGGTTACAAGAGTAATATTTAGGTCATTTTATCAGTATTACTGCACCTTGCTCAGGGAAAGCACATATTTGGACTAAACATGAAGCCGCAATCCCTTTTAAAAGAGGACTTATGAAAATAAGAATTTGCACCAAGCTAAAATTATGATGGATGGGTAGCTTTGTGGAATAATTTTCAACTCCCGTTTTTAGCATTTTTCATCTTCTTCTAGAAAGTGAAAGACAAGGTGTTGCATTAATTCTTCCGACATCAGCAAGCCTTTTAAAATATATCACAGACAAATGTTGGTGTGTCATCCTCCTCCCATTCCAGTCTGTAATTGATACATGCCAGGATGGCAACTATTTTAACATACTTATTTTTAGGTCTGGTGCTTGGCAAGACCTATTGATTTTACTAGAATTATATGCATAACATAACACCTCTGGGGGAAATGGATCAGCCTACTTCAGTCACTGTCTAACTTCACTTTGAGTGACTGCATTTGGCCCTTTCACAAGGAGCACGTCCACACACAAGATTGTTCCTTACAGGCACCTGTGCTCCTAGCCTGCCACTTGCCTGTGCTGTGGCCTCTAGTTCCTGCTTGTTCCAGTCTTATCCAGTGCCACTCCCACTGCCTGGGTTTCCTGCTTCAGTTTTCCTGCTTACCATTCTTCCCGTCAACAGAAGCCCCGCCCACCTCAGGACCTACTTAATGCAGGCCGCAGTCCAACCGCACTTGTAGAATCCTGGGCACCAAGCCTGCCACTTGCCTGTGGCCTCCAGTTCCTTCTTTTTCCAGTCTGATACAGTGACACCGCTCTGCCTGGGTTTTCCCACTCACGGTTCTTTTCGTCAACAGAAGCCCCAAACCACCCCAAGACGTACTAAATTCAGGCAGCAGCGTGACCGCGCAGCAGGTGCACTGCTCACGCACCAAAGGTAAGCCCATCTGCGCCTGTCCACGCTTAGACTGTGCCCAGTGCCACAGCCCCAGGCCCTTTCGGCCCCCACTGACCAAGCTCTACAACCTTGGCCCTGGATACCGCTACAAACAATGCCACCATGTCAACCCATACTCCACGATAGGACCTTTCACCTGTACCCACTGCCACTTCACCTGCCAAAGCACACACACCAGTCTATCCACCAGCCCCACCCCGATCACACCACAGACACCCTATGAACAAAAACCCAAACTCGCATGTGCCCATCTCACTAAGCAAACAAACCACAGAGATTTGAGACCTCATCTCCACCCTCACAGCTGATGTTCTATTCCTCACTGACACCTGGCTCAACCCAACTTCCGCACCCGACATCGTCACTGCAATACCTGAAGGATACAATATCACCGACAGTGACCGCATCAGCAAACCTGGTGGAGGGATCGCCATCATACACAAGAAATCTATCCAATGTACCACTCCAAATGATAACATCACTCCACCAATGAACACATCTACTTCCGACTCCAAACAGACAGCAACACCACCATCAAGGGCCCCCTCGCTTACCATCCTCCAGAACCACATCCAACCTTCTGCAACTGCATCGCTGACTTAATCGCCCCCTTACAATAGACACCAACAATTACATTATCCTCTGTGACCTCAACTTTCATCTTGATGACCACAATGACATCAATGCTATCAATTTCCTTAACAGCATGAACAACATCGGACTCACCCAACTCACCTACGACCAACCGCACACTATAGGCGACATGCTAGATGCCATCTTTGCCTCCAGCAACTGCATCAGGTACAACCACACCACAGAACTCACCTGGACCGACCACTACATCATCCACTTCTAAATCACCAGCCATTGACCTCTGCCCTCGTCTGCCTAGTGCCCCACCGCAGCTGGAGCAAAGTCTCAAAGAACACATGGATCAACGCCCTCAACCCCACCCACCTCATCCCCTCCAACAACGTAGACCAGAACGTCAGATACTTCAACAATTGGATTACCAACTGTACCAACAGTGTCGCTCCCACCAGCAACAATGCCCACACCAATGGGGATGACACTCATTAGGTAGTCACACTCTCGGACGATCTAACCCGGGACACATCTAACTTTAGGAGCGCCCTTGAGGCCATTGCAGAGTGGATGACTGCCAACTGTCTCCAGCTCAACGCCAGCAGGTCCGAGGTTTTGCTGGTAGGTAAAGACACTGAGCTGTGGAGTGAGCACTGGTGGTAAAAAACCTGGGCGTTTGGGTAGACACTGCCTTCAGCTTCCAGACACAAACGAAGAAGGTGGCAGGGACCTGTTTCGGTATATTGCAAGGGCTCAAACCTCTGTTAGGGTTTTTTGACCCCTTCCTCAGGCAGGTCATTGTCCAGGCTTCTATATTATCAAGACTGGACTAAGCCAGCTCACTTTATCTTGGGTCTAATAAAACTGAAAACTTACGACTGCAAAGAGTTCAGAATGTTGCGGCAAGAACTCTTCTTCACCTGCCCAAGACTTGCTCTGTGTCTAGTGCCATTTGTCAGCTTCATTGGTTGTCTGTGGCCAAACGTATAGAGTTTAAGTCCCTCTGTATCTCCTTCAAAATCATGAACTCTTCCTCCCCAGCTATCCTGGCCAACTTGCTTGTACCATACACTCCTCTCCGTCAACTTCGGTCAATGGGACAACATCTGGCAGTCGTCCCTCGGGTAAGGAGGGTACGTGCTGGGGGCGTTCCTTTCGCACCTTAGCTGCCAAACTTTGGAACGCACTTCCCTTTTCCATTCACAATTTGAAGAGTTATCTGGCATTTCGGAAAGCAATTAAAACATACCTCTTTCCTCCATTGTCAGCCTCTTCCGTTGGTAGAGGCATCACAGTTTTCTGCTGTCAGCCCTGGGACGACCCTCTGCTGGGGCAGCTCTGCACTTCGTAAACTGTATAACATAAAAGAAGGTCCACCAAGCAGGCTAGCTTGTACACCTTAGAACCCAGGACCGCTAAACGACATTTTAAACAGTTTAAAAGGAGATAGTGCACCAACAAGGACATGACCAACAATAACGCCTTCAAGACAACATCAAGAAAAATGCCTTAGCCTCACGCATAGAATCAAGCTCCAATAACAGCAAAGAGCTCTTCGACATTCTCAAATAATTCTTCAACCCCTCAGCTACAACAAACAACATTACCCCCTCACAGGAACTCTGTGACAACCATGCAAGCTTTTTCCATGACAAGATCGCCAACATCTACAGATTGTTCAAACCACAGTCCAAGGCCACCAACTTCTTCAAGCAACACAATGACCCCAGTACCACCACGG
This sequence comes from Triturus cristatus, assembly GCF_964204655.1. Taxonomy (NCBI): domain Eukaryota; kingdom Metazoa; phylum Chordata; class Amphibia; order Caudata; family Salamandridae; genus Triturus; species Triturus cristatus. The sequence goes on from NC_140588.1 coordinate 1,016,136,819, forward strand.
ACATCCGACTAACCAAATGGAGTCAGCTCAGCCCACAGGATACCACATCTATCTTGAAATTGGTCCACTCAGAACCCTAACCTACCACGCACTCACCACATCTTCAACCTAGGCAAAGCCAGATTCACCCACGCACTCACCACCTTGTTCAACACCACAATTGCCATGCTCACCTTCCTCGAGGACTGGAAACATGCAGAAGTCAATGCCCTACTAAATAAATCATCGGCAGACCCCAGCGAACTCAACAACTACCAACCGATTTCCCTTCTCCCGTTCCTGGCCAAAGTCTTAGAAAAACCGTCAATCAACATCTCGCCTCGCATCTGGAATGGGGCCTCTTAATCGACTTCTCCCAATCTGAGTTCCACAGCAATCACAACACTGAGATAGCCCTCATTGCTGATATTGTTGGTGTCCAAGCTCTACCGGACCAAGGAAAAACTCTGATCCTTCTAGACCTCTCAGCAGCCTTTGATACGGTCTCCCACTACACACTCTTAACAAGGCTGCACAACAAAGGCATCCAAGCAGCCATTCTCAGATGGATCGCCTCTTTCCTCACCAGAAGAATGAAAAATGTTCACCTTTCCCCCTTCACCTCCAAACCCAACAATATCATCTGGGGTATCCCAAGGATCCTCGCTCATGCTCTCCCTCTTTAGCACTTATTTGACATCTCTGGCCATCATCACCATGGTCAAAATCATATCTACGCTGACAACACACAACTCACCCTCTCCCTCTCTGAAGACACGACCAACACCAAGACCAACTTCCACAGCTGCATGAGAGATGACGCCAACTGGATGAAGGACAACTGTATAAACCTCAACACGGACAAGACTGAGGTACTGATTTTCAGAAACAAAAGCTCCCCTTGGGATGCATCCCGGTGGCCCTCAAAACTCGGACCTATTCCTGCCCCCACTGACCATGCTAGAAACCTAGGCATCATTCTAGACAACAAGCTAATGATGATGACTCAGGTCAATTCTGTCTCCTCGTCCGGTTTCTTCATCTTACACATGCTTTTTAAGATATTCAAATGGCGACCCTAAAGCTCAAGACTCACGATCACCCAGGTCCTCATTTCCAGCTGACTAGACTACGGCAACATTTGCTGTGCAGGGATTGCAACTCATCTACTCTGATGACTACAGACCATATAGAACAGCACAGCTAGACATGTTCTAGATCTCCCTAGACAAACGCTCATCACACCCTAGCTCAGGGTCTCCACTGGCTCCCTGTACAGAAAAGATGCCAGTTCAAACTCCTGACCCATGCATACAATGCCCTACACAGTTTAGGACCCACCTACTTGAGCCACCCCCTAAACTTTCATCAGCCCACCAGACACCTCCTCTCCGGGTCCCTTTCTCTAACCTGCATCCGACATAGCACATGCGGCGGTCGCTCCTCCTACATACCAGCAAAGACATGAAAAGAGCTACCTTTTCATCTATGGACCTCCCCATCTCTTCCAGAGTTCCGAAAGTCCTTGAAGACCTAGCTATTTGGCAAATCAACTGGACCCTGCCAGTGCCTGGACACCCTCACGGGTGACAAGAAACACTCTACAAATCTACTGATTGATTGATTAATTGAGTGCCATTGTTTTTGTTTTTACTTAATTACTTTAGTGTTGCCATTGATGGTAGAGCTTGATGTGCTAACAGGGTGCTTTTTACAAGATTTGACCACAGAGCACATTCCACCTTTAATATGTCCTATGCTAATGCTGTTGTAAATCATTTTTTAAAGTATTTATCTGACTGCTACTTTCTCAATCTTCACATCAACTCTGACAAAAAGCTCATGAGAGTGCTCTTTCTGTGCAACCCTGTCTGTCAGCCATTCATTCTTTTTTTCCTCTTTCTTTCTGTGCTTCTTTTATTCTTTCATACTTTCCCTCTTTCTTTGCTTCTTTCATCTCTCTTTCTGCCTTCTTCCCATCTTTCTTCCCTTTTTATCTTCTGTCCTCTTTCTTTTCTTCTCTGCTTCTTTCTTTCATTATTTCATTCCCCTTTTTCTTTCCACTGTTCTTTATTTTCTTCTTTCTTTCCTTTTTCTTTTTTTCTTGCCTTCCATTTTCTTTTCCTCTTTACTTCATTCTTTCATTTTTCTTTATAGGCTTTTTTTATTTCTCTTTCTTACTTGCCTTTTACTATCTTTTTTCTCTTTGTTTGGCATCACCTTTCTTGCCTTCATCTAGCTTTCTCGTTTTTCTTTCTTGTCTTCCTCTTTGTTTCTTTGTTTCTTCTCTTTCTTATTGTTTGTTTCTTTCTTGTCTTCCTCTTTTTTATGCCTTCACCTTTCTTACCTTCATCTTTCCTTCTTTCTTTTTCTTAGTTTTTTCCTTGCCTTCCTTTTTGCTTTTCTTGCCTTTCTTTTTCTTACTTTTGCCTTCTTTATTTCATACCTTCCTTTTTTCTCTCTCACTTTGCTTTCTTACTCTTACTTTCTTGCCTTCCCCTTTCTTTCTTGCTTTCTCTCTTTTTCTGACCTTCATCTCTTTTTCTCTTTCTTAATTCCTTTCTCTCTTTCTTACTTCCCTTCTTTACTTCTTGCCATCCTCTTTCTTTTTTTCTCTCCTCTGATTCACCAAGACATTTCATTTCCACTAAAATTATGTAAAGTATAGTAACTTATCAGGTTATTTAGCAAGACTTCATCCATTAGTCTGTGGTTGTGTCATTCAAACTTTTCTTCCACCCACTCTAGGATACATTAAAGGGCATAAAAGTTGTCTCTCTTCTCTCTCGTGACACCCTTCTCAATTAAATATTCCAAATTTAGGGCTTCTTTTTGACAGTATTATAGTTTACTCAGGGACACCTTGTGAACCATTCTCAGGTAGATGATTTAAAAGAGCAATTGTGTCCTCTTTACAAGCTTCTTGCATACTTAATGCCACAAGCAAGTAATCAATGTACTGTACAAGAACTGAATTGCAAGGCATCTGTAGAGTCTCAAGATTTTTTTTCAGAAGGACTGTCTGTATACCCTTGTATGACTCGGCACCATGCCAAAACTCTATTTCTAAATACGAATGGGAACAGGAATTGACAGTCCTTGTGCAATGCATTAAAGAACAAGCATTTGCAATGCAAATAGGTCTCGCATTTGTGAGTTAGAGCTATTGACGTTGTAAATGGCAATTTCTTTTTTACCTGCATGTTTTATTTTTGGAGTGAATGTATGTAGTATACCAAATCCCTGGAAAGGTCCTGCGCCTCGTAATAAATATATTGAAAAAGACGCAGTGTGGATTGCGTCAACAATTGCTTGGTACGTACCTCATGGGGGAAGTGTCTCCACACATGCACACCGTGGTGCTTTAATAATGCGAAACTCATTAATAAAAGTAGTGCTTACAGACTAAACAACGCGATCGGGATCGGAGCATGTGAATCTGAATCCTGGCTTCTCTTTCATTTTCTGGACTATTTGACTCACTTTCCTGCATCCTGGTTATCACCAAATCACTGGGAGGCAATGAAGTTTGCCAACGGGGCAGGGGCAGGGGCAGGGGGGCTTCGTGGGTACATGAAAATGTATTCATTGCCTAGTTGTCAAAGGTCGCCCGGTTCTATTAGTTAAAAGAGTGCAGATTTCATTAAGATATTAGGAGTACTTTACTCGCATCTATGAGGAAACCAACATTACCTAAACAAAATGCCAGAATGCGTGTCAATTTTCACAGTGTTTTAGACAGTACTGGTTGCTTAGTTTCATTGCATTAATTTTTGTATTTACTCTTTTACACAGCATCCAAAGTAGGTTACCTAACCCCAAAGCCCCGAGTTGTTAAATGACCCATAGAAGGGAGTCTTTTACAGTTGAGCAAATGTGTCCAAATGTAGTTTTGGTAGTGCTATGGAATGATCAGCCAATGAGGTACTCGATGAGCAGTTATTTAACTACATGTTCAAAACATACGGTATTGTGGCTGTTGTTTGTTTGTACCCAACCACCTCTTTGAATGTGTTTATTAACACAGAGGTTCATCTACCAGACAGTGCTCACAGAGGGGCGACTAAAGCACAGAACAAAATGTATTCATTTATCTTGAGTGTGAAGGCACCCGGAAGGCTTTGGTGCCCGCCCGGAGAGGCTAGGGATCCTAGCGCTTCTACAGACTCTGCTGTGCTCCTCTGCACCAGCAGGGCACAGCTCAGAATCTGCCGCTTCTGCTAAGAATAGGTGAGGGGGATGAGGTTGGGGCATGTGGGAGTTGCCGGCAGATTTCCAGGTTATTGTAAGTGATAATTCTGACATGAGGCAATGGAGACTGACTTTGTGTATTTGTCTGCACCAGTCTACTTTTCTACCATCTACCGGGCTCACTGTCATGTATCCATTCATCTCTCTTTGTTAGAGGTGCGCAAGCCAATATATTAATTAGCAGGTAGAGCCAGCCGGACAAGAGCTAAGCGTATACGAGCCAGTGGGCGAAACGTGAAAATGATCGGCATGTTAATCATACAGTAAACATGATGTAAATGTGCGATAACGTCTCTTCAGAATTAAAAAAAGTGCATTTCTTTAGCGCGTCACCTCAGTACACAAGATTATAGCACTGAATTGAGAAGAAGTTATCAAAAGTGCTTGTTTTAAGCATGAGTTAAAACACTGCTGCTCCTCCTGCCCGACAACAATGCCATTTGTGAACTAAGAGGCGTCAGTTGCCATGCATACCCCGAATGTTGCCTAGAGACCTATTATATTTAGAGTAACATTAAAATCTAGTTCATTAAACAAGAGAAGTTTTTGTACAGCACGCATCTTGAACGCACATATTTCAAGGTGGCAATAATAAAGATGAAAACCGAAGTGCCGGCAGGCAAGAAAACACGAACGAGAGTGTGGGGGGGAGGGGCAGGGGAGGTTGAAGAGTCATAGACTGAGGGAGGGGGCGATCGGGTGGGGAGACAGGGAAGAAAATAGTGTTAGGAGTAAAGGGGCCAATAGCCATGGAAGGATACAAATGAAGAATGAGGAGGGGCTATAAAGCCTCAAACCAATTGGAAGGCAGCATTTAAGACAAAAGCCAATGGGCAGAGAGTGGGAGGAGCTTCCACGAAGCTTCCACACCACAGTATATACTGCATGCTTTGCAAAGCGATGGCAGCGCATGCGCGCTGCAATGCTAAATGAGGCCTAAAAGAAAATAGTGCTAGGAGTAAAGGGACCAATGGCCGTGGAAGGATACAAATGATGAATGAGGAGGGACTAACAAGCCTCAAACCAATCGGAAGGCAGCATTTAAGACAAAAGCCAATGGGCAGAGAGTGGGTGGAGCTTCCACGAAGCTTCCACACTACAGTATATACTGCATGCTTCGCAAAGCGAAGGCAGCGCGTTCACGCTGCAACGATAGGCGAGACCTAAACATGTCCTGACAAAGATCCACAATGGTAAACTGGTCTGCAGTGCAGGGAATTTGAAATAGTCTTGTTGCTGGTTTAGGGTCTCACGGGACAACATGGAAAAACTATGTTGTTAATTTTTTGTAGATCCTGTACAATTCAATACTTATTGTTGGGCTTCTGTAACCCCATAATTGATGAACTGCAAGGACTCACAACAATCTCCTTCAAAATCCCTTGTTTTACCATGTTTTCAATCACTGGAGTTATTCCTGCCACCGTCTCTGGTGTTAGATTATATGGTGGCACTCTCTGATAAATGATATTTCTTTTTATTGTGATTTGAACTGGTTCTACACATTTGATTAGTCTGATGTCTTTCCCTGAAAAGTCCCACACTTCTGGTTTTACAGTATCTGGAATTAAAATCCTGTACCATTCTTACTGGATACAATCCTACAGCTGTTCCTTGTAGAGCCATTTGAAAATTCAACATCTTCATCATGCATTTGAAATTTAACACCATGTGGTGTGCAGTAAATAGTGTAATTTAATTTGCACAAAAGATCTCTTCCCCAACAGTTATACAGTACTTTATTCACATACCACAAACTGACGATCTTCCTCAAATGCACCTATTTTTACATGCTCTTCCTTTGAAACAGAATTAGGTATTTATTTATATGTAACACCTACAACTTGTCTCTTTCCCAAGAGTGGTTATTCTGGGACTTCTATTGTTCTAAAAGTGAAACATGTAGCTCCAGTTTCGGCCATAACCTCAGCATCTACCAATGGTTAGAGGTGGGTGGAGCTTGCAGATTTACATAAAAACTCAGTGAGATTCCACGGAGTTCCACGAGTGGCGAAATTCTGCACGTTGTGCCGCTTGTGCTGACTTTTAGCAACGGGAGCTTGTTCCACTCTGTAAAATCAGCATGAACGGGACCATGCGGCATGCCAGAGGGCGCTGCTTCTTGGGAAACAAACATTACAACACAGTCATTACAGCGCACTACATTTACAACGCAGTCATTACAACGCAACTGCCTTTACATTGCATGCCATTACAACGCAGCCATTACAACACATGTCACTGCAACACATACATTACAACGCATGTCACTACAACGCATGCCATTACAATACATTATAAGGTAAGGAATGGGGAATAGTAATTTTTACCCCTACACTATCCAACACTTACCCTACTGTTGCACTCACTGCAGTGGGAATAGTAATTTTTACCCCTACACTATCCAACACTTACCCTACTGTTGCACTCACTGGAGTGGATATAGTAATTTTTACCCCTACACTATCCAACACTTACTCTACTGTTGCCCTAAAAGTATATGCATTGTAATGGTATGCGTTGTAATGGAATGCATTGTAAATGTAGTTTCTAAAAATGCGTTGTGGTGGCATGCATTGTAAAATTATGCATTGTAATGGATGTTGCGATGTAAAAACTGCGTTGTAAAGGCATGCGTTGGAAATGTTTGCATTGTAACGTGTCCTATTCCTGCTTCTTTCTGCTGCTTGTGTAGATTTTCTACTCAAGCAGAGGCTTTCTCAATGTGAACGGTCGTGACCTTTCTCGACCTCCCACATTGAGAGAATCTTGTCATGAGACATTCTAGTGCCCGAAAATTGGGCCAAGGGATACAAATTCTAGCTCGCATTCACAAACTGAATGGCAAGCCACGTGTGAAAAAAAACTATGCCACACGGGGCTTACCCGACTTTTGCCAGAACTCTGCGATACGCATGTAGTGCGGAGTGAGCAAAACTCGACGAACTACACAGTCGGAGAAGAATTTTCCACCCATCCCTACAAATGGTCCACTTTGGTCTACCTCTAAGACTATACCAAGTATGTAATCTTCCTCCCCATTCACGTACCATCATTGGGAATTGTCAGAATCAAAACCCTTGTTCTCCAACATGGGGAACTGTAAATGGGTTTTTAATTTGCTCTCAATACTTTATTCATATTGAATCCATAATTACCCATATTCTGTGGCGCCAATGGAGCTTGTGGGACCTGCATCATAGGAATTTGTGGTTGCGTTGGCATCTTCATTTGTTGAACTGAAACCAGAACTGGAAAATTTTGCATTTGTGTTTGATTTACCCCTTGTACTTGCCTATCATCAATCACTCGATTTGGATTCTGTTTACACTCTATTCTAATGCCAGAGCCTATGACAATAGCGACAAGGAGTTGATTTCTTCAGTGTTGCAATGTCTACTCCTGAGTTTGGGTCAACTGGAACACCTCAACTTATACCTTGTGAAACACCAACTCTGCCCTGTGCAATTTGACCTCCAAACTGAAAACCAACACCATGCATTCCACCAATATTCCTTCCACGCAATTGATTCTGTAAAGCCTTCAGAGCCAACTTAGGGGCATATTTACGAGGAGATACCAGCACAGAACACCCCTTTTTCCGACATTCTGGTATAGTTGTCCTTCACATTAATTACAAGGCGGCATTAAGCCACTTAACATAGCTTAATTCCGCCTTGTAAATAGTGCCTCTATTCACGCAGCACTTAGGGGCATTTTTCCGAGAGAAGTGTCGGAGCGTGGAGTTGGCCTCCGTGGCTTAAGCCACGCCCTGCCACTTCTGAAATGCAGGGCTGCACTGTATTTACAAGAATACAGTGCAGCCCTACGTTTCCGCTGCACTGGAGCTAATTTAGCTGCCTAGCGCCAACGCAGGCACCCTTGCACCATCGTTGAAGGGTGTCTGTGTGGCAGGAGAGTGATTGATAATGTGCAGGAAGGTGTCCCTTCCTGCACATAAATAATCAGTAATGGCGCTTGGTAACTTCTGTGTGTGCTGCTTAACGCAGTACACATAGAAGCAGCAAAACATCATTTTTTTTCAATTAATGTTTATGTGCAGGAAGGGACAATCAATGGCACAACACAGTACACATGGAAACAGCAGAAACGAGGAAAAATAATGAATTTATCCTCATTTCACCTGTTTAAGACCAGGTTTTCTCAGGTCTTAATTTTGGTGCTGCCTCCTGTTTACGCCACCTTTGTAAATAGGGGGCAGCATCAAAATCAGTGGGTGTTGCGGTGGAACACCCAACACAACACCCATTGTCCTTCCCTTTCATGCTAAGTGTAGCAGGAAAGGTTGTTTTATTTACAAGGCAGCGTTAAGCCACGTTAAGTGGCTTAACGCTGCCTTGTAAATAAGGCAAAGTCCCTATCGCCACCTGAAAAAGTGAATATGACCCATAGTGTGAAAGGGGTGTGCAATGGGTGTTGCAGTGGGCATTCTGCCGCAACAGTCATTGCTTTTTGACGCTGCCCCATATTTACAAGGTATTGGGCAGCGCCCAAAATATCGCCAGGGAATATCTGATCTTAAGTAGAAAATATGAGGAGAAATGTTTTATTTCTCCTCATATTTTGCTCTTTCCATGTGTGTTGCATTATGTAGCACACGTAGAAACAGCAAATTGCCTAGAAAGATTGGTTATGTGCAGGAAAGTGTCCTTCCCTGCACATAAACAATCTCCCCTGCAGCGCAGACACCCTTGCAACATGGATCAAGTGTGCCTGCGCTGTTGCTAGGCAGCTTCTTTAGCGCCAGTGCTAGGGAAGCGCAGGAGTGCAGCTCATTCTTTAAATATGATGCATCCCTGTGTTTTGAAACTGACGGAGCGTGGTGTTACCAATTTTGGCGTAACACCACACTCTGCCAGTTTCTAGTAAATATGCTGCCTTAGTTTGCTCTAACATAAACTTCTCTTTAAGTCTCTTCATCTCCTGCTCATCACTAAAGTATTTTGCACACCTCACAATTTCATCTAAAGGTTTTGTCTGCCAACAAATCCCATTCTTTTGTATGTGCATACTGATGTCTGGTCGCCACCCAAGAATGAACAGGGACACAAAACTCCCCATATCTCCCTTTTCTGGATTTTCTTGTCCGCTATATTGTTTGAACACCTGCAATAACCATTCATTATAAGCATCAATCAATCAATCAATCAATCAATCAATCAATCAATCAGTGGTTTGTATGGCATGGCTACTCCTCAGTGACAGTATCAAGGCACTGGGGGGCCTGGGGATCCATATGGGTGTGGAGGGACAGTAAAAGAACTAGGTCTTGAGGTCCTTCCTAACATGTGTCAACGACGTGTATTGCCTGAGGTGGGGGCAGGGTGTTCCAGATCTTGGCGGCAATGTAGGAGAATGATCTTCCTCCGGTTCTGGTCTTGTTGATCAGTGGGACGGAGGCCAGGGTGAGTTTGGTGGAGCAGTGATGTCTGGCGGGTGTGTGGAAGGCGAGGCGGTGGTTCAGATATTCTGGTCTTGCGTAGTGGAGAGCTTTGTAGGCATGTGTGAGGAGGTTACATGTGATTCTCCTGTTGCTAGTGAGCCAGTGGAGTTGTTGGAAGTGTTGTGTCATGTGGTTGCAGTGGGGGATGTCAAGGACCAGTCTGACTTCAGTGTTTTGGCTGTTCTGTAGTTTCCTGAGCTGTTTCTTGGTGACACTGGCATAGAGTGCATTGCTGTAGTCCAGTCTTTTAGTTATGAGTGTGCGGATGACCACCTGAAGGTCTTTCGAAGTAGGCAGAACATGTGGAAACAGGATGAGGATACTGCATTGATTTGGCGGTTCATTGAGAGCATGGAGTCCAGTATGATGCCAAAGTTGCATGCGCTGTTGTTAGGGGTGTGAGGTCTCAGGTTGAGTACTTCGGTTTTGTCCGAGTTGAGCTTGAGGTAGCTGTCTTGCATCCAGTTGGCGACTGCCTTCAGTCCATTGTGAAAGTTGCTTCTGGCGGTTGAGGGTTCGTTGGTGAGGGAGATGATCAGCTGGGTATTGTTGGTGAAGTAGACGATGTTGAGTCCATGGCATCTGACGATGGCTGCGTGGGGGGGCATGTAGATGTTGAAGAGGGTGGGGCTCAGGAAGAAGCCCTGGGGCACTCCACAGCTGATCTCTGCAGGTACTGAGAACAACGGGGGTAATCTGTCTCGCTGAGTTCGGCCGTCAGGAAGGAGTGGATCCAGTCCATTGCCTTGTCGCAGATGCCGTTGTCATGGAGTCTTCTGATTAGGATGTGGTGGGAGACTGTGTTGAAAGTGGCTGAGAGGGCCAGTAGGATGAGGGCTGCGGTTTCTTTCCAGTCGAGGAGGGAGTGGATGACACCGGTGGCAGTGAGCAGTGTGGTCTCAGTGCTGTGGTTGCTTCAGAAGCCCGAATGGGTGGTGTCCAAGATGTGATTCTATTCGATGAACTCGGACCATGCACTGATTCTTTTGATTCTTGAGTAGTCCTATTGTTCTTTAGCCAATCAGTATTGCTCACTGGAACATTGGCTTCCAAAAAAGTCATCACCTCACCATACTTGGTCATTTCTACAGTTGAAGGTGCATCTCCTGGATATTCAGTATGTGCCCATTGCACAGCTATCTTGTATTCAGCCCACAGATCACTTGGTACCACAATATCAAAGAAAGTATTAAAATATGTCAACAACACCATTGAGATTTTTACGAGTTTGAGAACATGTGTATATCGTTGAGCTGGAATCTCTCTTACCTTTGAGAAGTTGGTCATAAATGTTGCAAGGTCACCTCTACTCCACGGTACATGAACAAACCCTCCACCCGGTATTTCTCTCATAGGTTAAGTTAAAGCCTCATCTTTATCTTGGGGTACTAGTGGTGGCTTAACATTCACTTCTGTAGCATCTAATTGTTTTTATTTCCCTGATTCTTTTCTAACTTGCTCTATAATCTTTCAAAATCGCTACTCCATTTGCTGATGTACTTCACCAATTTCGCAAAGTGTAATCTCATCCCTGAAGACTGCATTGTCACAATAGCTTCATAATCTAACTGTGCTCTAAAGCTTTTCTGTAAAGGAACAATTTTGGAGAGATCCACATTATATTTTCCTTCCAATTCAGTTACTTTGTCACGGGTGGCTGCCACACATCTTCAGATTTCTTTACTCAGCTATATCACTTAATTTTCCTGGTATTGACTCGAATGTGAAATTTCTAGGCATCCTCTAATAATTTCTTCTAATTCCACCTTCTGTTTTGGTACATTTAAGGCTCTTACTCTTTCCTTACTAGTACATGTTCTCTCTGCTGCTGCCACTCTATTATTTTCTGGAGTTTCTGCAAATCGTGGGGGGCAACATTGATTTGCATCTGGCAGCTGAGTGGAGCAATACTTCCACTGTAGGGGCCTGTGTTTGACCTCATGGTCACAGGTTCAAATCCCAGCAGGCCCACTCAGCCTTTCATCCTTCTGAGATTGATAAAATGAATTCTGTCTGGTGACAATGAACATCTGTTATTTAGCACCAAGCTACCCTTCTGGGTGAATATGCGCTTTACTAATACACATGTTATCTTATGTAAAAATCCTATCGGTAAATGGTTATCTCCCTTCTTGTGCAATGGGTGTTGTAAAGACAATTCTTCTCCATTCTCTTAATGATTGAACATTTTGTGGTGGGGTCAGGAAGCAATTTGAGAGTTTTTCAATGTCAGGGTGACCACTATCGCAGCTACTCCTCCTACAGCACCTTGAACAGCAGCGTTCTAACAATATTTATAAGTGCAGTTGCAACAGACACTGCCAATGTCTGAGCTGTTACAACTTGTGACACTGGGGCAGGAATAGTCACAATAGAAGCAGTAACACCCAGAGCTATTACCGTAGGGGCTACTTCAACAGGTGCAGTTGCAATCGGAAGTGCAGGAATCAGTTTTTGAATCTGAGTTGTATTCAGATCGACAGGTGCTGTAGCCACTGTAGTACTAGTGGTTGTAACACGCTCTGTTTTTGTTGTGGGGGCCACATATGGCAGTGGATGAGAGGATAACAACGCATCTAAAATAATGTCCCCTGAATCGCGATCAGTGACTGTTTTCTTTGCACTTTTCATTTCAAAATGTCATAATTTCCCTGTTTTCTGCTCTTTACAGCCTTTTCTGCCGTTCTTGCTAGATACATTCTAGCTCCCTCCACTATGCGTTTTTTCTGTCTCTGCTGCCCTTTATCTAGCCGCGGTCTGTACTGGTAACAGTGGTGGGCCAAAATTGTTCCTTTACAGAAAAGCTTTAGAGCACAGTTAGATTATGAAGCTATTGTGACAATGCAGTCTTCAGGGATGAGATTACACTTTGCGAAATTGGTGAAGTACATCAGCAAATGGAGTAGCGATTTTGAAAGATTATAGAGCAAGTTAGGCCCCAAGGGGGGTTTCGAGGGATGATGCAGATGGAAAATTAAATAAATAATTAATTTCCCCTCGGCATCGTCCCTCGAAATCCCCCCTTAACAGGCCCCACCGCTGTTACCTGCACAGACCGCAGCTGCCTTTATCTCATTGAGCATCTGCATCATTTTACACAGCTTTCATTGCTCTATTCTGGTACTTTTCTTTCTCTTTGGCATGAGCTGTTCATTCCCAACTATTTAATATTTCTTATTGTATCGGTCTAGGAAGTGGCCTCATTTCATATAATTATTCTCTTAAATTTTCGGTAATCTCTCTATATGAGGTACGATATTTTGGATATTTTAATGGTCTTTCGCTTTCAGTGATTTTGCACCATTGACTAAGGCAAAAACATGTATGAAGACCTACACTACTTGCCATATGATGAACTGGCGTAGCTTCCGGTACTGCCTCTTTACCTTTCGAAACTGGTACTCGTACATCACCTCTCATCAAATCTCTAAGAGACTTAAAACATTTAACGTTTGCAAATATTTAACAATCAATGAACAATAACCATAATCAGAAATGGTAATATTTTTGTTAAGTTTACAGTTCCATATACGCCACAACTTTCCTCCAATCCTGTTACAATTTTCTATCCCAAGCCTATTACAGCTTAGTACTTGATGACTTGTCAACAAACTTCAACGCGGCACTTCACACCAACAGACCTATCTCAGTGCGACACACTTTCATGTAATTCTCCACTCCTTGTAGCAGTTCACTCTCCTTTACAATGTTCTCATACACAAAATTGTACAACTCTAATGAAGCACACTAAGCAAGCATCATTTGTGTGCTCCACTAAAGAATTAAAAGTAGTTCATTTATGCAAGAAACAATCAGAAATAAGGTTTAAACACCCTCAAACTTCATTGCACACATACACACCACTGAAATCTCGACCAGCTAGAAAGCACGCTGACTGATATACTTTCCCCCTTGTGCAAGAATGTCCACTAACATCAACCAATAATTTGTTATAATAACAGCTAATAGTATATTAATACAATAAGCGTGTTCCATAAAGAAACTGATCTAATCAAAATGAGATTGGAATAACGACAAAAAAGGTATCAGTTCAGATATCCAATAAAGAGTTCTGATGAGAGAGTAAATGTGCAAACATAGAGCCTCTTTGCATAATATGCTGGAAAATATTCTCAGTTAAAAAATCAGCAGACAATAAATTAAATCTAAGTGAAGAAGCCTCTAATGAACAAAGGCATCAGAAACTCAACGGTGAGTCTCCAGAGAGGCAGGCAAGGAATCCGGACGCTGCCCTAGCAACACGCACTAACATAAACACACAGTACTCTATGTTGCAGCATTCTTTTTTTTTGTCTCCTGAGTCCTCCAAAAGAATTTAAGTGAAACTCCGGATAAGAGGCAAACCCCCATTTTCCCAGAATGGTACAATAGTCTTTAGTAATTAGCCCTTGAACAGTTACATCGTTGATACTCTGTGGTCCAGACTGTTCTTCTCATGGTACGTTCTTCCTGTTGCCTCCTCTCCTCCTGGTGTGAACCTTACTATCAGTTGTCTAATACAAAACAAGAGCCTCATCACTACCCAAAAGAAGGCTTCTGGAAAATTATATCAGCAAAAAGAAAAAAAAGAGAAAACATTGTGCACAAACAACTATACAAAGGGAAAATCGGGACTTTCATTCATAGTGCATTATTTTTCAGTTAACACAGCATCTGCTGACAGTCTAACTTAAATTAGCACTTATTTTCATGTTTAGGCCTGTAATATTTAAGTATAATTTACCTACCAAAAATTTTGCGGGTGGTATATGTGCTGTTTAAACGTAGGCTTTTCACATTATTAATTAAAAGAAAAACAGCTTTCCTTTGCAAATATAATTTGCGTCATCACTAATGACTGTTTGGGTGTGTCCTTCTGCCTCCACTCAAGTGCTTTCATTGAATTGCCTGTGGGAATACCTTACAAATTTTGCCCTTTTGATCCACTGACATCCGTAAACAGAAATCTCTAAAAACAGACTTAGAGCTTGCCCATTAACTACCGGTACTTACCATTGGTTGGCTTTGATGTCACTCTTGTTTCCTTGCTTCTTGTTGGTCAGTGTCTCATACTCGACTCCTGCTTTCTCCTGGGGCCTGAAGTGTGTATCTCTACCGTGGAGCATGGACAAAGTACAGCTTCCTGTCTGTGGTCAGTGTCCTTCCACTGGCCGCGTGCTGATGCAAGGGCTTTTTTTGCACATGCCCTCCTGTTGCTTTCTCCACTGCCATTCTCCCGAGGTCCACCATACAGTTCCATTTAAGTCCTAACAAGCTGTCACAGACAGCTGAATGGTAAAAACAGAACCGAAACTATGCTGAATTATTTTCTGCCAGACATTTTGTCTCCAGTGCTGCATTTGGTTGCATACCTATGTGGAACGTCAACAAACACATTCAGAGTAGAAATCTATTATTTAGGGCGAACGCTATTTAAACAGTAATTAACTCACTAGGCACTTTGTTCCTTTTAAAAGGAGCCACCAAGGTTGGTAAATAAGCGCTCAGAAACAGTGCCGCCCTTCTTATCATTTTAATATATACCTCAGTCACGTATTCTCTATTTCCTTTCAGAAAAGGCTCACTGTAAAGAGGAGGAAGGACACGCTTTAAAGTAGCATTGCGTAAATCTTTTTTATTCAAGTGAGATGGTATCTGGAGGTTTCATCCACAGCGTCAGGGCTTCTGACTGTCGCCCAAGCCAGGGATCGTGCACATGTTGCAGAACTGTGTATCATCCCCTATAGAACCCTAGCACCGAATACAGGATACCACCCTCACCTCCCACCTCAGGCCCAGATATGCAACCCACTGTAGTGGCATTGGTATAGCGGTCCATACCCCTCACATGAAGCCATGCCGCATTTGCAGACAGCTTGCTCATGATACATTGGGTATTGTTTTGATGATATGCGTGTGACCCCCAAGGTGTGAACCATCGTGCTTTGTCACTCTACCGGCAACCGGTAAAACTTTGAGGATTTCTTAATTTCAATAGGCACTATACCAATGATTAATGTCATATGCAGCATACATTTTAATCCATAGTACAACTAGATGAATTACCTTCCCTCTGTGTCTGCAGATACCCCTCCAACCTAAAGTACTCCAAGTACAGGTTCCACAGCAGAAAACAGTGCTATGACACCGCATAGAGTTTTTTTATTTATTTAAGCCACGTTGCATAGCAGCCCGCGCTGCTGTGCAACATGTCTATAAAAATATTGGCAAAGCCAATAGATCTTGCATAGGTGAAACCTGTTGGCCTTGCCAATGCTTTTTATATTCCTGCAAACAAAAGGGTTTGCGGGGTGAGCTGAAGTTCTTGCCATCTCATTTCGCTATGCACAGTAAGGGCTATGGCCATGTGGCAACAACGAGGACGAGTCGAAATACCAAAAACGGTGAATGTTTTAGTTGGCCTGCACAGCTGAAGGCAACCAGTGAAAGGTTGATGCGCTCCAATGTCTCCGTGTCGAGTTCATGTTATATAAAACTGCAAACCTATACGGTTAAAAGTCTCTAGAAATGTCTCATGCCCATCTTAGGACACTGCTTCAGAAAGATTTTCTCTTGCCTTTTCATTGGCTACTGACCCTGAGAATGGTAGCATCTGCACAGGAAATCCCAGCTGGCCTGTTGCAGAACGGTTGTTGGAAAGTCAATGGGCTCCACTGTTCACTAGTCACCAGTCTCAAGATTCAGGAGGAACGTCTCTTCCATTGTAGTTTTGTAGATGTTCAACCAGTTCCCTCAGCGCCCACCTACGGACTCCAGAAGAAACCAAGGCCCCGACTCTGTACGGTGTCACACAATGCAGCACCCGAAGAGGCTGCGTTGCGTGACGGAGAGAGAGCAGGAGAGTACCATATTCACAGAAAAATGAATCTTGCCTACCTTCTCCCTGGCTCCACCGCTGATTCCAGCTGAGGTGTGCCAGGCACACACAATAGCACCACAGTGCTAGGCTGCATGTCTGAGTCTACCATAAGTTTTGTACAGAAGGCTACCCTTCCTGTGCAAAATACCATGGCTAGACTCGTTTAAAAATGTTCCTACTTTGTAGTGTGCTACACAGTGCAGCACGCATGCAAAGTAGGAAAAGAAAGGAGAAATAGAACATTTCTCCTTTTAACACCTGCTTTTCAGCGCCGTTAATTTTTGGCGCTAACACCAGTCTACTAATGTTAGTAGACAGGGTTTCGTTTAAAAAAGCATGGGTGTTTGCATGGGAATGCCATTTACCACCCATGTAACGCCCCCTTAATGCAGAGTACTGCAAAGAAGCGTTTTTCTCTACTTTCCGTTACTTTGCCATACTTTTCCATACACACTAATACTAATATCAATTAGCATTGATTTGTTAATCCCCAAATAGTTTTAGAGTCCTGTTAGCATTACAAAAGTAATGCTAACCCAATGCTAAACCTTGCATGACTAGTCAACTGGACTTGTCAGCATCCAATGAGCAGGGGAACACAGATTAAATTACATTTTCACATGTGTAGTTCAGTGACCAAAAGATACCCATGGGACATGAAGTTAGAAGCTCCTAACACCCTTGGAAATGTGGTGTAAAATTGCAGCGCCTGCCCAATATCATCAGCATCTTCTTGCATGGGAAGGGGCCTCTTTATGGTGGGAGAAAGAACTGCAGAAAATGTTTGCAGAGGGCACACTTTTTTATTGGTAGCTAATGCAGAGATTTGAGTGTAGGCTCGGAGGGAGTGCGGGGTGGAAGGTTGAATACAAGGTGAGCAGCAGTATTCTGCGCCACCTGAAGTTTAGTTAGGAGAGCTTCATTTACTGCTACCATGAGAACATTGCCATAGTCTAGTTGGCTTACAATGAGTGCTTGAGTAAGGTATTTTGCTGTTCTGGAGGGACAGCAATTGGAAAGCCTTTCTAAGTAGGCGCATGATCCCAAAACAGGTACCATAAGTGGAGTTAACCTGCTCTTTCAAAGAAACATAACATTAGTTCATAAAGCGCACATTCACCCGTAGGCATCCTGGTGCTGAATAACAGATGTTAAATTGTTACCCAACTTAATGGTACTCATTTTATCAACCTCAGATGGATGAAATGGACCCTCCGGGATTTGAATCTGTGACCATGAGCTTGAACACAGGACCTTGCAGTGGATGTATTAGTCAACTAAGCCACCAGACCCGCCTAAGGGCTGTTGGGTGTTCGGCGCAAACGTTATCATCTATTAGGAAACCAGGGTTTCTCACTACCTTTTTTAGGGAAGAGAGCCATCCCCTATTCTGGGGGCCACCAGTTCGTTGACCATATGGTATGGACCTTACCGAAAGCAGGTAACTTTGTTTACTGAAGATGTATAGATACAGACTGCATCCAGCGCCTGTGGTCAACTATTTGAGTTAGGCACTGTCTGTTTTGAAAACCATAATAAAGTTTTTTTATCAGAGTTTCAAGTTTCATAAATTTTTACATTTTTTTGTGTCAGCTGTTAAGTTTCGGCATTTTACATTGTTACAGTTTGCATTAAATATCTAGCGTATCTTTTAACAAAGAATGTCTGAGTATTCACCTTTGTATAATGCTGTTTTCCAGGTTGTTAGAAATGGGGCCTTAGTTGCAGTGGCTTGCACCCTGTCCAAGTAGAGAGCCTTCCTTCTAGTCAGGGTAAGGTGATTACCCAGCTAAAATAATCCCTGCTCACCCTGGTAGCTTAGCACAAGCAGTCAGGTTTATCTCAGAGGCAATGCATAAAGCATTAGTACAAAACACACACCCTAACACAGTGAAAACACTAAAAATGGACACCCCACCACTTTTGAAAAATAAACAATCTTTTTCTGAATAAAGCAAGACTAAAATTAAAAGAATCAAACATACACAAGCAAATATATCACTTTTAAAAGGTTTAATTAGTTAATTCCATAGAAAACTATGAATACGTTACTTTTTAGCACCAAGTACCTGGGATGCATCAAAAGCAAAGTAGAAAACAGTTGCAGGGGAGATGAGGTGCCGAAAACAAAGCGGTACATTTATTCCTTAATCCCCGTGGAGGCGATGCGTCGATTCATGACCGCCAAAGGAGGTGATGTGTCGATCACTTGCTGTGGTGCAGAGGAAGTGAAACATTGATTTTTTGCTGTCACAGGAGGTGATGCGTCAATTCTTTTCTGCAAGGGGAAGTGCTGTGTCGAATTTCAAACACACAGCTTCAGTTCCTTACTGCTAGGCAACATCGATGAAGACTTGGCACACAGGTGTGATGCGTGGAAAATCCAGGCGCACTGTGATTGATGCAGCGGTGGCGAACCAGGCGGTGCAATGGTTTTCCAAGCCACGAGCAGGTGATGCATCAAATCTTTAGCCACGCAGCAGGGTCTGCGTCGGAGTCAGAGTGAGTGCTTTGGACGTCAACGAAGGTGCTTGTGACTAGTGCTGGGGCAATCTTGTCGCCGCACGACCGACGCTGCATTGATTTTTTGGCCGCACCACGGTGATGCATTCCTTTTTCAGTGGCAAGCTTGTGGCAGAAAAAACAGGCACTGAAGACCAGTACATGGATTTTCTTCTTTCATTGAAGTAGAAGCCAAGAACTGTAATTGGCACTACTTGGAAGGTCAGAACTCCCAGCAGAGGAGTTCAGGGGTAGGAGGTGAAGTCTTTGATGGCCCTGAGTCTTCTTAACAGGAGGCAAGCACACACAAGCCGTTGGAGAACCTTGGCAAGCAGGAAGATGAAAACAAAGTCCAGTCCTTTTCACTCTCCAAGACAGAAGTATTCAAGCAGTAGGCCAGCGCAACACGGCAACAAGCAGAATGGCAGTTCCCCTCCTACACCCTCTCCAGCTCTTCTTCTTGGTAGAATCCCCTCTTCGTCCAGAAGTGTTCCAAAGATGTGGGGTCACAACTCCAGTACTTATACCAGTTTCTGCCTTTGAAGTAGGCAAACTTCAAAGGATAGTCTTTGAAGTGCACAAGTCCCTGCCTTTCCCTGACCTGGCCCCAGACACATTACAGGGGGTGGCAACAGCTTTGTGTAAGGGCAGGCACAGTCCTATTCAGGTGTCAGTGACAACTCCTCCTACCACTCTACCTCAGGAAGACCCATCAACCTGGTGATGGGCCATCAGGATTTGCAGGGCACACCCACGCTCCCTTTGTGTGACTTTCTAGAGTGAATGTACAAACAGCCCAGTCAAAACCAGACGTGGATTCCTCAGGCAGGCAGAGGCACAGGTTGGTAAAGCAAGAAAATGCCCATTTTCTAAACGTTATACAAGGGGTGTGCCCTTATTCACACAGCTAGATAGGGCCAATAAATACAAAAATAATCAAAACATCTAGCTGACCATTTGGGAGGCTGCCACCAATTTAAGCAGACTTGAAACCAAACCTACCAATAAGATAGTCTATTTCATTTAATTATTCCCTTTTTTTCCCTTTTTTCATTTCATTTCCTAGAATCACAAGACAAATATTGAATGCACTTTACATTTTACACAGTTGACATGACAAATAAAGAAAACATTATTTAACAATAAAACAAATCACAATTAACACACAGTTTGGATTGTTTCCAGTCAAAAAAACAACAACTGGTAACCCACGATTTTGTTTTCAAAAGAACAAGCTGGGGTTACCAACCAACGGGGAAAAATCATTTTTAGCAACAGAGGATTAACATTTTTAAACATTCAATTTCCCTCGGTCGCTACACAGCTTTCTATTGAAACTCTTCCCCTGATTGAAAAGTGCCAACGCGTTTCGAATCACAATTTATTTCTAGGGGTTCTCCTCAGGGCTGTGACTGGATTTCTGTAAAACCAAAATAGAAAAAAAAATGTGTTTGGCCAACCATTACCACCCTGCTTACTTCCCTATATATACCCTTTTGAAAAAGGAATTATGTGTACCTGTTAAAAAGTTTTAAAATCCCTTC
The DNA here is from genome assembly GCF_964204655.1 of Triturus cristatus. Lineage (NCBI taxonomy): Eukaryota > Metazoa > Chordata > Amphibia > Caudata > Salamandridae > Triturus > Triturus cristatus. Next base: position 1,016,157,439 of record NC_140588.1, read on the forward strand.
AGAATTATGGGAAACGTTGTGAGTATTTTCCTGGATAAAACAAGGGCACTCAATCACTACCGGCTACTATCACATATTATGTCCATTTTATGATCATTATGTTTGTGACCAGTCCACTTACTTGAGGTAAAGACTTAATGAACTCTAACACAGGTGCCACTCCTGCGTAGAGCTGGTACTTCAGGGGTTTATCGATTATTTAACAATTCCAGCAGACATGTCGGATTTCATCTGTTGTAAATGAAAGACTTGGGATTCATAAAAATTCCTACTATAAGCGCTGAAATCATTACTTTTGTTTAGAATGTAATGCTTACTTTCCGATTAAAAATGCTGTTTACAGCAGTAGCTCGTAACGGCAGTGTAAGAAAGGTCTGTATTTTCTAACCGTTCGGTTATTACTTTTTCTGAGTTAGTTCTCTCTGAGATTAAGTACAAGAAAAAGATGTTAGCTACTGCGCGTCTTCCTCCAACGTTTTCAGTTAGATACAATGTTTCAAGCCTAATGACTCACTCCTACTTCAGAAGCAATCATCAAGCATTCTTTCTCCATTTCCGGCGGCTATGGTGGAACACTAGGTGTTTGACTGGGCTTAATTACGTAAACAAGGACTTCCTGTTCCTTGTACTTGTTCAGTCAGTTTTTTATGCAAAGGATGCTGGTTCTTGTAGTACTTCTATAACTTATAGGCGATATCACTGCTATTTACCCATAGTTCTCCACTATATGAATGCTTTTAAGCTTTTCATGCATGCTTCGTTGTGATCCACCTGCATTTATCGAACGTTGGTATATCGCCCGAGCTTTATTACGTTTAAGAGGACTTCCTGTTCCTTGGTCAGTCGGAATATTAGTTCTTGAAGTAATTCTATATGATATATAGACACTTTCCATCCCTGGCCATTTGCAAATGCTTGTAAGCAGTGATTTAGAAATGTAGTTGAATACAGTCATTTTTATGTTCTTGTTATTTCAGACATTTCATTCAACCCACATATAGCACTATTAAACTTGGGAATAAGATACGCTTTTTTTTGTACTAAAGTTCTTTCTATATCTCCGCCTCTTAGCGTCTGTTTTAACAACCAAAGAACTGTCCATTTAAAATCTTTTTCACTATGGTTAGTGTGTATACAATGGCTAACCATGGGGGCATTTGTCACTTTCGTGCAATTTTTAGATCGATTTTGAACGATTCGTAGTCAAAGATTTTTTTCTTCATATGTCACGTCAACTGTGTAAGTTGTAAAGTGTATTCAATATCTGTCTTGTGAATCTAAGAAATGAAATGGAAAAAGGGAAACAAAGTAAATAATTAAATGAAATAGACCATCTTATTGGTGAGTTTGGTTTCAAATGGTCAGCTAGATGTTTTGATTATTTTTGCACTTTCTAAAAGTGACATTTTCAAACAAGTATTTAAATCAACTTTACTAAAAGATGTATTTTCAAATTGTAAGTTCAGTGACCACAAACTCCAAATCTCTATCTCATCCCAATTGGAAGTTGCAAGTTATAAGAGAATACAAGGCAGCTCCAATGATATGCTATGGGAGAGATATACCTTGCAATAGTGAAAAATGAAATTGGCAGCATTTCACTATCAGGACTTGTAAAACATACCAGTACATGTCCTACCTTTGGAATACACTGCATCCTGCCAGTGGAGCTACCTTGGGCCTGCCTTATGGGTGCCTTACATGTAGTAAAAGAGAAGGTTTTGGCCTGGCAAGTGGGTGCACTTGCCAGGTCGACAAGGCAGTTTAAAACTTCACTCACAGACACTGCAGTAGCAGGTCTGAGACATGTTTGCAGGGATACTCATGTGGGTGGCACAATCAGTACTGCAGGCCCACTAGTAGCATTTTGAATTATGGGCCCTGGGCACACACAATGCACTTTACGAGGTATTTACTAGTAAATCAAATATAACAATCATAAATAACGAATCTTAATCACAATTTAAACAGGGAACACTTGCACATTAGCACTGATCAGCAGTGAGAAAGTGCCCAGAGTACAAAAAACAGCAAAAACTAAATGCAGCACACAGCCAAAAACAGGAGGTCAGAAGCACAAAAGACAGGGGACAAACACCTCAAAGATGCCAGGTCTAACACTTTGTGGTTCTGCCTAGCACACATTTAAGGACAGGCATCCAATCACTAAACAGCGATTCCCATAATTCCAGATATAGCAAAACACTAAACCCTACTATTGCTGTCCTGTCGGAAAGTCATCTTTTTTGACTGATGCTGGGGATTACTGATTCTGAAAGTGCCCTGGGCTCTGCTAACCAGGTCCAGGTCCAGTGGTCCATCCTCTAAAGTTATATATTAATTAGGGCACGTGGCTTTAGAGACACAAGTGGACTTAATGCACTTATGTATCCACTGCTGGGGTGTCTGTTGTCATTTTAAAGCCGGACCTGCCTTGCAGGCTGATTTTAAAAATAAATCAATGTCCAAAGTTGACTTTGTATTTAAAAGTACTTCCAAAGTCCAAAACTAATGTGTTATGACTTATAAGTCACCCCTAAGGTCTGCCCTAGGTGGCAAAAGGGTAGGGTGCATTGTAATAAAAAGCAGAGACAATATAAAAGGTGTTTTATATACCCTGTTAAGGAAAAATAGCTAAAGTCATTTTTTCCCCTATTGTAGTACTGCTAGCCCCATACCCTAACATTGGGAGGCTTTATTACATTTAATAAAGTCTATCTTTGCATTGAAGCGTGCTAGTAGTACCATTCAAAATATCAAATTAATGGTCACAATAAATCTTCTGACTCTACGGGGGACTCAGACCCTAGTGAGGGTTCATCCAACTGCAACCAACAAAGGCAGAATACTTTTTTAGAGGAAGGCCAACAACAACAAAACGTGCGCTTCAAAACACAACCATGGGATATGAGGACCAGAGGACAGTTTTACAAATTGTAGCCTCTTCCCCAATCATCAACCTCTCCAACAAAAGCCTGACTAACGATGAAGTCTCAGTCCTGGAATTAGGTTTGAAGTTTGTTCCCAGATGCAAACCAAATGTAACCCGTTTAAAGATCGAAGCAGTGGAATTCTGTCGAAAAATCAGGTTGAGAGCTTTTTTCCACAGAAAATACCACTCTGAAAGAAACAACAGGTTTAGCAAATAAATCCAGTGCAGTCCAAAAAGCTTTATTCGACACTTTGTCATAAAAGCATTTTACATATGTATACATGATTATTCTGGAATACAGCTAAAATCTAGTAAAATATGTGACAAAGAGATAAATATCCTACAATAGTTATTACCACTGGAGCAGGTTACAATTAAAAAGAATCAAGAAATTGCCTTAAAAAACAAATAAAGAATTGCAATAAAAAATTGTACAGTATCATCATTTATTTTGTTCACTTCCAGTTAATTTTGACAATAGAGTAAATCTGATGTCTAGGCAATATAATTTTCATTATATCAATCAATCTACGGCTATCTAGTTTAAACAGTCAAATTTGCTCGTGTTATTGTAAGTTTTAGCCTTATTACCCACGCCCACCCCAGAAATTTGGCAGCTCCTATAGAGATATATGATAAGGAGCTAGTACGTATTATCCTTTCTGCCTCCGCACTCTTCCACGTACCCAACATTTTACAAATAGGTTTCAACTAAATCCGGCGCGGGGCAGCATAAGCTGGGCACACAAATAGCATATGGACAATCGTTTCACTACATGATAAACAGACTGAGCATTTGTCGTCACATGAGCTCGACCACCTAGATGTGAAAGATTTAAGAGGCAGCGAGCCCACTCTCAGCTGCAAATACAGTTTTCTATCCAACGGTTTGGTTATGGTGTCCCAGTAGGGTTCAAAGACAGGGCTGTCTTTAGAATTCAAAAACAAACCTGTCAATGACGATGATTCATTATATCTTTGGGTGTTATGCACCACTACCTCCCAGTACCTTTCTTTTAATGCTTTTTTTAAGGGAAAACATGCTGAGAGTGGATCCAACCAGAGGGAATTCATCCCCATGCTTGTAAGGACATCCCTAACTCCCCGCAACCAACTTATCTTGTGGAAAGTCTCAGAATTAGTAACATCTATGAAACCCAATGCATACAACTTCAATTGCGGCGTAGTCCACAGTCTACGCCAGTATAAAACAGGGCGTAGTTTTGCAATGTCTGATATGGACTTTCTGCCAAGCTCGTAGATGAGAGGGCACTGTGGTGTACTTTGGGGGAGATTGGTGATACTACGCAGGAATCTATTTTCAGAGACTCTAAGTTTGGGCATATTCTCGAACCCCCAGACTTCGGCGCCATAAAGGGTTGCACTGACCACTTTCATGTCGTAAACCTGGGGCACAGGTTGCATAGGTTTAGTGAGTGACTTTTTGTGCTCCGCATTTAGCGCACCTGCCAGTTGCCGATGTTTAAGTGTGGACAAGATCAATTTGCTGATTCCACTTCATATCACTCTGAATGTTTACCCCCAAATAAGTGAACATTCTAACTTGGTCCAGTGGTTGATTATTCAATAAAACATTTCCTTTAAAAACATTATATGAATTAAAAGTCATGAACTTCGTCTTAGATACATTGATTTCTAGACCACGAGCTGTACAAAATTCTTCAAAGATAAGCAAAGCTTGCTGGAGTCCGGTCGGGGTTTTTGAAATTATCAAGGTATCGTCGGCGAACATTAAAATGGGTATTTTGGTCCCTGCAAGTGTTGGGGCATCAGTATTCACGGATGATATGTGATCCACTATGCCATTGTTAAACAATGAAAATAGGGTGGGTGCCATAGCGCACCCTTGGCGCACCCCTCGCTCTACTGGGAATGTACTAGTATCCATGCCCTGGGACCCCCATCGGATTCTAGCTGAGTTATCTTTGTTCAGCATAATTACCATTGATAAGAGTTCACTTGGCAACCCTAGGTCTTTCAAGGTTACCCATAATTTGGTGCGTGGTACTAAGTCAAAGGCCGATTTCAAATCCACAAATGTGGCATAAAGACTGCCTTTGCTCAGAAACACTACTTTCCAGTATATAAGGATAAAGCGAAACACCTGATCAATGGTGCTAGTGAATGCCCGGAATCCGGCTTGCAGAGGGGACAGTATATTATTGTCGTCTATCCAATCCTGTATCTTACTTAGCACTAACCTACCTATGATCTTCTGTAATGAGTCGATCAAACTTATGGGTCGATAATTCCCAGGTAATGATTTATCCCCTTTTTTATATACGGGGACTATTATCGCGCCCTTCCAAGAATCCGGGATGGGTGCTCCCTGTGCTAAGGCATTTGCCAACATTTTAATATATCTCCCCCACCGTTCCTTACCATGTGTAAACACATCTGAGGGGATACCGTCTTGACCTGGTGCTCTTCCACCCCCCACTAATCTAAGGGACAATTCAACATCCTTACGATTAAAAACCTCTTTAGTATAAAACACATGGTAAATTCTACCCCATATTCCTCAGATGGGCATCGGGCATACTGCGGCTTAAAATGGTTAACCCAGTCATCCTGGGTGACATGGTTATGTGGTTCCTCAGGTTGGCCGCCATAATCCCATTTTAATAAGCTCCAAAATATTTTACTATTGTTTTGAACGCTAGCCTCTCTAAGGTCTTGCCAGTGATTTTCGTCCCAGGAACGCTTGGCTTTGTACATCGTGGTCTTGTAATTCGCCCTGGCAATCCGTACCTGTGCAGGCTCCCCAATTTTGATCACCCTCCCAAGGCTAGCACGTGCCTGTCTACACTCGCTATTATACCAGCGGCAAGATCTTTGAGATATCAGTTTCTTCGGCTTATGTCTCTTAATAAAATAAGTTCTCATGTGGAATCTTTCATGTAACTGGGTGACACATTCTAGGTTCCTCCCAGCAGATATAATATTTTCTAACTCTATCAGGGCACTGGCAGTATCATTAGAAATACTAGTCAGTACATCACCATGTTTTGCTAGATTTGCCCATTTCAGTCGCCTCATATCGTGAGTAGGAACCATATCTAATGTGCATAATTCTACCTCACTGAGTTGGAGACACGTATGCCATCACTTCTCGAAGGTAACACACTTGGGGTTATGATCACTTTCCATACGATCCCTTATTTCCATGTCATCTATTTTATGTCACAGTTTCAAACTCACCAAGATGTAGTCTATTCTGCTATTACTAGACCCATTACTAAATGTACTCAACCCTAATCTTCCGTGCAGTGTCCTCCCATTTAGTCCCCTGTCAAGACAAATGGTGTTGATCTGAATAACTACATCTGTCCACTTCTTGACAGGGGTAAGTTCCAATTGTGGAATGCCCCATTGAGCATCCTCCTCCTCGGTAAGAGGCAAATCTCCTATTTCAAGTGGATCAAATGTTGTATTCAAATCTCCCGCTATTATAATATTAGAATTAGCAGAATATTGATCAAGGAGGTCCTCAAGGGCTGATAAAATTTCAGACCTGCCTCCCCGTGTTCCCCTGGTGTAAATATTGTAAATGTCGATTGACTCTAGTTGACTTGGCTTTAGTCGCAGCACCTGTATATCATTATTATTAGAGGGGAGTTCTTTTATATTGATGTTCAGTTCCTGGCGAATCCATATTGTTAGACCACCAGAGAGGCGACCCATTCTCCCTTTTACCGCTGGGACATGATAGTTTACAAATCCCTCGTAGTGCAGAGATGTCAAGAGCCATGTCTCTTGAAAGAGACATATGTCAAAACAATGGATAAAAGCTAGCCACTCAGGTGACAAGAGTTTTGAACTCAACCCTGCGATGTTCCAGGATAACAATTTTTCCCTGGTGGGGGTAAGACAAGTAGTCGCTACTTCACTAACATTTTCCAAATGAGTGTACCCTGGCACAACTGGACAATCAGAATGAAATTTACATATTGCAGAAGATGGTGTACACTTTAGGGGACTATTTGCATAGTTGGGGACTACCCCTAGACTCTCACAAGCAGGTACTAAAGTATCAGAGACCATCAAGGGACTACAAACACTCTCAAGCTCCAGTCAATCAATGCATTCAAGCGTTGAACTACCCATCCTATTTATTCCATCCCAAGGAACTTGTCTCAACTGGGATCTAGGTAGGACAGTAGGTTGTGCCCTTCTCATCTCAATTAAAGACGAGTCTGGGGAGCAGGACCTATATTCCAGAGCACATACATTTTCGTTAGTTAGGGAGTCTGCACTTTCCCTACCACAACTAGGCGCTACCTTTGAGACATTCACAGTGTATATTGTTTGGGCACTATGTGTTCTAATAGGGCATTGTTCGCCCCTCCAGTCCAGACCCTTTTTTTGAGTGTGGCTTAACATGGAGATGTTATCGCTCTGATAGTTATGTGAGGGATTAAGCGCTTTATTCCTATTAGGAGGGGTGTTACAATTAGCTCCTCTGGTTAGGCCCCTATTTATGTTGGTGTACAACGATGGTATCACTTTATGATTGGCCATCTCACTATTACAGGGGGCATCCTTAGTCAGACCAGTATTACTTTGTGGGGCAGGCATTGTCACGTGTACTAACGGTTGGTTTGATAAGAGAGGAACCACTGCATCACAAGTTACACTAGCAGGGGCATTAACCTTGCTACATGACAGAGACCCAAACATGGTTCTCAAACTCTCCAACAACACCCTCATAGACTTAATTTCATCCCGCAGGGTATGCACCTCCTGGACAACATCGTGTAAAGTCGGTTGCTGGTTATTTTCAGCAACTTCCCGTTTTGTATTAAACATGCCTGCTATGTGTGGGGTAGTGTTGGAATCTCCCTGTGCCTCAGATAGTATGGCATATCTATTTGAACAGGTAACTGCAACCTCAATAGGGTGAGACTGCAGTAAAATATCATCTAGCTCAGCAACTGTCTCAGCAGCTGTCTCAGCCATTTTCTTACTGGTGGCTATCTTGAAATTTCTGATTTTTTTCTTACGTGGTAAGAACATTGCTGGCACAGCTGAGCCTTTATTTGGACTAACCTTCATTCTATTACCCGTGCCTGTGCGGGGATTAACATCATCATAACTAGGTTTTGATTTTGCCACTAATATTTCCTCGCATTCTTCGACTAGGGTGTTAATTCTATCCATTACACAATTACTGCCAGCATTCTTCATTGTCTTCCTTAATTTTTTCCTTCTGCTAGGTTTACCTGCGTTACCACCACCCCCCTCTTCACCACATCCACAGTGCCTGCTCCTCCCTCCATGGATTTCCTTTTGCCAATTGTTCCAAAAAAAGGCTGTACTAATATCCAGCCAACAGCAAGCAGTAGTCAATAATTTCTGCACAAAAGTATGAATGTGACGAATGTAACCCAGGAACAATAGCACCTTAATTACCCAATGATTGGTATGCTCAACATCCAGGACCCAGGACCAAAAGGCAGATGAAATGGGGGTGGCCCTCTGGGCGAGGGCAGGCAAGGACGGGCAAGGACTCACCGCCCCCGCGGCCCCAAGCCACGCCACCCCTCAGCCACAGTCAACCCAAGCGCCGCGAAGCACCCCGAGATCGGTAACCCAACCAGGGTGGAGACCGCCACGAGGATATCTCTCAGGGTCCACCTTGCTTCAGATGTCCTCTTCCTCCGTCCTGAGTCTCCAATTAGCATGGTCTCAAAGTCACCAAAAAGAAAGAAAACAGAGAAGCACTACTGTTAGTGCGGGAGAGGGAACCGGCAATGAGGGAAAGGAGTGGGGATTCAATCACCACCTAGATTGCACGGTGTGGGGAGGGATAACCGTCACCAAGCGGGTAGGAAAAGAGCGGAGTGTGCGTCCCCCCTGTCACGCTTTCACAGACTCGGTGTAGTACGGCTCCCCTCTATGAAAGTTGGCACGGATGCTCCCACCCGACACCCGGATCCTGTAGACGATCACGCACCTGTTGGAGCCACGACCCTCCTGGGCCGTGGCGGGATGATACGTCCACCTTGCAGTCACAGTACCCCTTTGGCGGGTGCTCCTCCGGCTCCTTGGTCCTCTGCTCTGGCAACAATCGTCCTCCGGCGTCCTCAGGAACTCCGTCGCTTCCACGTTCCTCCTTCTGGGTCTAGACACACCTCCCCGTGTTCCTTCTTCCTGGGTCGGGCGTCAAGGGTGGGACGCTCAGAGCAGCTGTGAAACATTCATATAAGTGAAGTCAGCAGGTGACTGAAGTAGGCTGGACCATTGCCCACACTGTTTGCTTCTGCGGGGTTTCATTTTCAAATAAATCCACGTTTGTCCTGTATGCCTATACTGTTCCAAAGCTAATCTTGGCTTTTGAACATGTTGTACTTTCTGCAATTCAGCAACTAGAGAACAAACATTCTTTCAAACCAAACAACTTAACACCACAACAACATAAGGCCTTGAATGACCTCAAACAGGACACCTCTATAGTGATAGAGCCGGCCAACAAGGGAGGTGCATTAGTCCTTTGGCCAAAGGAAATGTACCTTAAGAAAGGAATCAATCAGGTCCAGAATAATTGTTTGGTATCGGAATGTCAAAGACGACCCCACCCATGAGATACAGGAGGCCATTAAACCGATCCTCACCCAGGGCCTCGAAAGTGGAATACTTGGTCCTAAGGAATACGATTTTCTGAACAAAAAGCATCACAGAACACTGGTGATGTATTCCTTACCAAAGATTCACAAGCAACTAATGGACCCACTGTGAAGACCAATAGTCTCTGGTTGTGACTCGCTATTGGAGCCTCTTTCTAAATATGTGGACATCTTTCTGAAAACCATTTTTACAGCAAGTACCCTCATTTTTGAGAGATACGATGTATTTTATCAACAAGATAGAGGGCCTCCCCTTTGATTCTAGCAATCAACTGTTTGTTCCATTTGACGTGGTGTCGCTGTAAATACAAAGTCCCCAAGAAGAGGCACTTGAAGCGCTTGAAACATATCTTGACACCTGTGAACATCCACAGCAGGTACCCACTGAGTTTATTCTTCAGCATGCATCAGTAGCCTTAAAAAAGATCTACTTTAAGTTTGATGAAAAGTTTTATAATCAAACCAAAGGGACTGCCATGGGTTGTTCCTTTGCCCCAGAAATGGCAGTCCTCTACATGGCCAGGTTCAAGGAGAAATGTGTTTATGAGAATAATCCCTTCAAACAACACCTTTTGAAGTGGTACCGTTACATCGATGACATCTGGTGCATTTGCGTTGGCCCAGAATCATCACTAATGGAGTTTCATGATTGGCTCAATGCGAGACACTCTGACATAACATTCACTGTGACCAAGAGAAAGACTTCACTTACGTTTCTAGATGTAGAGCTAATACCTACAAATAATGAACTAAGGACAACTCTCCACCGTAAATCAACCGACAGAAATTCGATCCTCCATTATAAAAATTCACATCCCCAAGCCCTAAGGGATAACCTGCCGTATGGCCAACGTTTAAGGATAAGCCATAACTGTTCATGGATGGATGACTTTGAAGCCCTTGCAACAGCCCTGTGTGAACAACTAAAGGAAAGAGGTTACCCCAAAAAACTTCTCAAGTATGCAAATAGGAGGGCCTGGTACACACCTAGAGAATGTCTTTTCTCAAAGAAAATCAAGGAGCCCATGACCAAAATGGTGTGTATCTCTATCTTTGGTCCCTACACAAATCAATTCCGCCAAATCATCTAAAAAAAATTGGCATTTTCTTCAAAATCTGGAATTCCCGTTTGACAGACCCCTCTTCGCCATGAGGAAAGAAACAAGCATTGGCCAACAACTGGTGTGAGCGGATTGCACCTCCACAACAAAAAAACAGGACCTACGTTCCCTCTGGAACCTAAAAGCAATCAAAGGCCACCACAAGTGTGGTAACTGTGTAGCATGTGAAACAACCTGCGAAGGATCTTTATTTGAGCACAATGCCATCACATGGATCCATAAGCCTTTTTCAAATTGTAAAAATAAGAGGGAATTACATGCCCTTGTGGCAAATTGTATTTCGAAAAGACTACTCAAGAGATTCAACTACGAATCGTTCAACATTGATCTAGAATTCGCACAAAAGTGACAAATGCCCCCTTGGTTAGCCATTTTATACAAGCTAACCATAGTGAAAAACATGTTTGCAAATGGCCAGGGATGGAAAGTGTCTATATGTCATATAGAATGACTTCAAGAACTAATATTCCGACTGACCAAGGAACAGGAAGTCCCCTTAATCGTAATAAAGCTCAGGCGATATGCCAACATTCAATAAATGCAGATGGATCACAAGGAAGCATGCATGAAAAGCTTAAAAGCATTCATATAGTGAAGAACTATGGGTAAATAGCAGTTAAATCGCCTATACATTATAGAAGTACTACAAGTTCCAGCAACCTTTGCATAAAACACTGGCTGAACAAGGACATGGAACAGGAAGTCCTTGTTTACAAAATTAAGCCCAGCTGAACACCTAGGTGCCGATTCCGATTCGTTAAAGAAATTTACCGACCGACTGGCATCTGTAGTTTTTTACGTACGAATCGTACAAGTCCCGTACAAACTGCGAAGTACGATTCGTACGTGAAAAATACATACGAATGACCTCGGGAAAAGTCTACGACACGTCCCCGGACAGTTTTACGTATGAGTCGTAAAACCGAAGTCCGAGCGCACAAGTATGATCCGTACCGTCCGTCCGAATATACAACCGCATGTAAAATGGTCCGTACGTAGCGTCCGCTCGACCACTCATGTACACGGCTATACTTGTGCCCGCGGACGAGTCGCACAGCATATGTCAGCACCGTACCCCCGTATGTCTGCACTGTACCCCCATGTCCACACTGTACCCCAGCCCCCTACGTGTACGTGCCGTACCCCACCTCCGTACCACAGGCCCCCCGTATGTATGCACCGTACCCCCAGCCCCCCGTATGTACGCACCGTACCCCCAGCGCATAACCCCAGCCCCCCGTATGTACGCACCGTACCCCCAGCCCCCCGTATGTACGCACCATACCCCCAGCCACCCGTATGTACGCACCGTACCCAGATGAAATCCGACGTATCTGCTGGCATTGTTAAATAATCAAAAATCCACTGAAGTACCAGCTCTACGCAGGAGTAGCACCTCTGTTAGAGTTCATTGAGTCTTTACCTCAAGTAAGTGGAATGTCACAAACATAATGATCATTAAATTGAGATATTATGTGATAGTAGCCGATAGTGATTTTGTGCCCTTGTTTTTTCCTGGAAAATATTCACAACCTTTACCATAAATCTGAAGGGATTTCGATACTTTTTAACAGGTACACATTTACTTATTTATTTATTTATTTATTTTAGCAGTTTTGTATAGCGCGAACAAGACCCTTGCAGGTATCAGAGCGCTTTACAGTACAGAGAATCAACAAAAACAAAAAAAATAAATAAATAAATAAAAACATATAGGTATCGTGAAGTAGGTGAATACAGTAAAGATGAGCATACACGAATAGCATGTATTTACATTGGAATATCAGAGAGTCAAGTGAATTTGGATAGAAGAATAGATTTCACTTCTTTTTTGAAAAACGCTGCGGATGGATTAAGTCTCGTTTCATGTGGCAAGGCATTCCAAATCCTGGGAGCCATTCCTGAGAAGGAGCGGTAGTAAGTTTTCTTCTTGGAGAACCGTTGTGGTTTAAGTAGAAGATTGCTGGAGCTCCTGGTGGATCTGTTACCACCCGAAAGTACCAATTTCTCCGCTAGGTATCTCGGTGTTTTGTGATGCAAGGCCTTATGGGTCATACAAGCGATTTTCAGGTGAATTCTGGCCTCAAAAGGAAGCCAGTTGAGGGCACGAAGGTCAGGGGAGATGTGGCTGTTTCTTTTGGAGCCTGTGATGAGCCTAGCAGCTGTATTGATTGTGGCTCTTAAAGGAGCGGTCGTTGATCTGGGTAGGCCGCAGAGAGCAATGCTTCCGTAATCCACTTTGGGAATTACTAGAGATTGAACAGCCTGTTTAAAGTCGCTGGCCGGTATGAAGGGTTTCAGTTTTCTCAAGGTGTTAATCTGGAAATTAGCTCCTTTGGTTGCAGCGCTGATGTGCTTCTGCATATTTAATTTATTGTCCAAGGTTATTCCCAGTGATTTAGCTGAGTCAATGATGATAGGTTGACCATCGAATGCCGTAATGTGCTTCAATCATTCAAGGATGGTGGCCGTTTGTTTGGGAGGGGCGATTAGTAGAAATTCAGTTTTTAGACTGTTTAGTTTTAGATGATTTTCTGCCAGCCAGATCTGTGTTTTAAGGAGTGTTGAAATAAGGGACTTGATGTCATCAAGTGAGTGGACCTTAATGTAGAGTTGAATGTCGTCAGCATACATGTGATATTGGATGTTAGATGAATTGAGTAGCTCAGTGAGAGGTTCCATAAACATATTGAAGAGTGTCGGGGAGAGGGATGAACCCTGGGGTACTCCCAGAGTGACCGGGGAGGGGTTGGAAAGCGATTGTTTAATCTTAAATCTTTGAGTTCTGTTTTGGAGGAAGGACGTGAACCAGTTTAACACAGTACCAGATAGTCCCATCCTGTGTTTCAGGAGGTCTAGAAGATTGTCATGTTTGACTGTGTCGAAGGCTGAGGATAAGTCAAGCAGGATTAACAGGCATCCCTTGTTTTGATCCAAGATTTGCAGCGCGTCATCAATTATGTGGGTCATGGCTGATTCCGTGCTGTGCCCCGATCGAAAGCCTGATTGGAATTGATCTAGCAAGTTGAAGTGGTCTATGTGATTACTAAGCTGCACGTGAACACATTTTTCTAGCAGTTTGGCGAGGGTCGAGATGTTGGAAATTGGGCGATAGTTATTCAGGTCAGATGGGTCCCCCGAAGGTTTTTTTAGGATGGGAGATATCTGACCAACCTTGAGGATGTCTGGGATGGTTCCTTGTGAAAGAGAAGTGTTTATAATCCTGGTCCATAGGGGCAATAGCAATGGAGTGAAGGTTTTTAAATGGGTTGCTGGGAGAGGGTCTGTGAAGTGATTGGAAGGATTCAGTGCTGTGATCATTTTTAAAATGGTTTCTTCATTGTAGCAGCTGAAGTCGGTCCAGGAGGCATTGTTCTTGAGTGCGGGCTTTGGAGGGGATATTATCGAGATGCTAGGTGTGGACGGAGCACCACTCCTTTGTGGGCCAGTATGTGATAATAGATCATTAAGTAGGACTGTCTTTAAGTTTTCAGTCTTAGTTGAGAAAAATGATGCAAGATCCTCACAATTGGGCAGTGTTTCAGGATCAGCTTGGGGGGAGTGGGAGACGCCCTTGGATTGGGCTTTGATTATTTCGAATAGTCTTTTGGGACGATTCTTGGCTTGGTCCAATTGTTGACGAATGAAGTCAGCTTTCGATCGTCTAATCTTTCTATAGTAGGAGTTTCTTTTACTTCTTAGCAATTTTAGGTGGGCAGCAGATGGAGCAGCTCTCCATTGTCTTTCAACTGTTCTTAGAGATCTTCTGTCTTCATTTAGCCTACCATCATACTAGGGGTTTGATCCTTTTGCGGTGGTTCTTTTCAGTTGTAGTGGGGCTAGGTTATCTAGTACCTGACTCATCGAGTTGAAGTAGTGGTTGGTTAGAACATGTACATCCTCTAGACCCTCCAGTGGGGGTGTGAGGGTGTGACTAGCGGTTGTGAGAGAGGCAGGGGTGATGGTTTCTAGGTTTCTCTTCCAAATTTTAGTTCTCATTGGTTGGATAGAGAGTGGCTTGACTTCCTTGTTGATGTGGAAAGTAATTATGTGATGGTCAGACCAATCGCAGGGGAGGATCGAATCTAGCTGGGTAGAGTCTGTTTTGGCAATTACTAGGTCGAGGATGGAACCCTTATCGTGGGTGGGGCCATCACATATTTGGGCCAGATTAAGGTCAGACAGAAAAGATTTGAGGCTATTGACCTCAGAGTCTTCTGGGTCATTCCAGTGGAGGTTGAAGTCCCCCAGGAAGATTTGCGTATTTTGTTGACCGGCATTTGTGGCTATGATATCCATTATTTGTTCGATGAAAATGGGATTGTTTCCAGGAGGGTGGTAAAAAGAATGAAGAGAGCATAGAGGCTTGTTGTTGTTCTTGATGTCTAGGCAAAGGTACTCACAAGAAGAAAGCACCGGTGAGTTGATGCGGTTCACCGAGAGGCAGCTCTTATAGATGCAGGCAATGCCACCCCCTGGCCTATCTAGTCTGTCAAGTCTCGTGATGTAGTAGTGGGGGGGAACTAGTATGTCTAAGAGGGGCGTGGAAGGGTTGTTTAGCCAGGTTTCAGTCAGAATTGTGAGATCGGGTTCTGTAGTTAATAAGAGGTCAGCTATATCCGTGGCATGACGCGATGCAGATCTACAATTTAGTAGGATACATTTGAGCTGGGTTATAGAGGGAGTAGTGTTATGGTTGTGGAGGATGGGTACCCTCTTGAGGTTGTTTTCAACAATACCTCTAGGCGTATGTCGTTTCGGGACTCTAGAGGTATTGGGTTGGATGGGTTGGATAAAGGACAATTTTTGCCGGTCGTCTGTCTGCATGGGTTCCAAGGGAGGGGGTGAGGGTATGTAGGAGCGAAGTAGGGAGGTAAGATCTTTCTCAGATAGGGTGGAAGCTTTCCTGTTGGGACGTGATGGGGCATTGGGATAAGGTGCTGTTTTCCAACTGGGGGGCGACTGAGACAAGGGGCCAGTGCATGGCTGATGAATGTATTTAGTTTGTGGCTTGTGTGATTGCAGAATCAGGTCATGAAGGGTTCGGATGTCCTCTTTGATTTGGTGAAGGGATGTAAGTATCCTATCCAGTCTCTGGTCTGATGAATGGGTTGTAGTGGTTGAGAGGGGACGTGACAGGGTATTAATGCGTACTTTCGACGTAACTGGTTCAATGTGAGGCAGTATATCAGAGTGGCCGACAGTGGCAGGGGGGGGAGTGCAAAGGGGATGGGAGGGGGTGTTGATGTGCGCAGAAGGCAATGGGACCATGCGCTTCGTGGTGCAGGGAGAAGGGGAAGATGGGGCTACATGCTGATCCGGAGTGGTGCAGGGAGAAGGGGGAACACTGAGGTCCCGTATATCCACGAGGGTGTTGGGTATGGTGATGGAAGTGGAGAGGGGAGTACTGTAAGTAGTATATAGGGTTTATATAGGGAATATAGGGAAGTAAGAAGGGTAGTAATGGTTGGCCAAACGAAAATATTTTTTCTATTTTGCTTTTACAGAAATCCAGTCACAGCCCTGAGAAGAACCCCTACAATAAAATTGGGATTTGAAACGCGTTGGCACTTCTCCATCAGGGGAAGAGTTTCAATAGAAATTTGTGTAGCGTCTGAGGGAAATTGAATGTTTAAAAATGTTAATCCTCTGTTGCTAAAAATGATTTTTTACCCGTTGTTTGGTAACCCCAGCTTGTTGTTTTGAAAATTCTTTTTGTGGGTTAACAGTTTTTTTGACTGGAAACAATCCAAACTGTGTGTTAATTGTGATTTGTTTTATTGTTTAAGATTATTTTCTTTATATGTCACGTCAACTGTGTAAATTGTAAATTGTATTCAATATCTGTCTTGTGAATCTAAGAAATGAAATGAAAAAAGGGAAACAAAGTGAATAATTAAATAAAATAGACCATCTTATTGGAGAGTTTGGTTTCAAGTCTGCTTAAATTGGTGGCAACCTTCCAAATGGTCAGCTAGATGTTTTGATTATTTTTGTCCTTTCTAAAAGTGGCATTTTCAAACAAGTATTTAAAAATCAACTTCACTAAAAGATGTATTTTCAAATTGTAAGTTCAGTGACCACAAACTCCAAATCTCTATCACTTCCCAATTGGAAGTTACAAGTTATAAGAGAATACAAGGCATTTCACTATCAGGACTTGTAAAACATACCAGTACATTTCCTACCTTTAAAATACACTGCAACCTGCCCATGGGGCTATCTTGCGCCTACCTTAAGGGTGCCATGTAGTCAAAGGGAAGGTTTTGGCCTGGCAAGTGGATGCACTTGCCAGGTCAACAAGGTAGTTTAAAACTGCACTCACAGACACTGCAGTAGCAGGCCTGAGACATGTTTGCAGGGATACTCCTGAGGGTGCCACAATCAGTGCTGCGGACCCACTAGTAGCATTTTGAATTTTGAATTATGTATGGGCCCTGGGCACACACAGTGCACTTTACGAGGGATTTACTAGTAAATCAAATATGACAATCATGAATAACGAATCAT
Source organism: Triturus cristatus (assembly GCF_964204655.1). Classification (NCBI taxonomy): domain Eukaryota; kingdom Metazoa; phylum Chordata; class Amphibia; order Caudata; family Salamandridae; genus Triturus; species Triturus cristatus. Next base: position 1,016,174,649 of record NC_140588.1, read on the forward strand.
AATCACAATTTAAACAGTGAACACTTGCACTTTAGCAATGATAAGCAGTGGGAAAGTGCCCAGAGTGCAAAAAACAGCAAAACCTAATGCAGCGCACAGCCAAAAACAGGAGGTCAGAAGAACAAAAGACAGGGGAAAAACACCCCAAAGATGCCAGGTCTAACACTTTGTGGTTCTGCCTAGCACACATTTAAGGGCAGGCGCCCGCTCACTAAACAGCGATTCCCATAATTCCAGATATAGCAAAGCACTAAACCCTACTATTGCTGTCCTGTCGGAAAGTCATCTTTTTTGCCCTGATACCCCCTTTTTTGATCGATGCTGGGGATTACTGACTCTGAAAGTGCCCTGGGGTCTGCTAACCAGTTCCAGGGCCAGTGCTCTGTCGTCTAAAGGTATATAGTGATTAGGGCATGTGCCTTTAGAGACACGAGTGGGCTTAATGTACTTATGTATGCACTGCTGGGGTGACTGTTGTCAGTTTAAAGCTGGGCCTGCCTCGCAGGCTAATTTGAAAATAAATCAATGTCCAAAGTTGATTTTGCATTTAAAAGTACTTCCAAAGTCCAAAACTAATTTGTTATGACTTATAAGGCACCCCTAATGTCTGGCCTAGGTGCCCAAAGGGTTGGGTGAATTGTTATAAAAAAGCAGAGACAATATAAAAGGTGTTTTATATGCCCTGGTAAGGAAAAATAGCTAAAGTCGTTTTTTTCCCTATTGTAGTACTGCTAGCCCCATGCTCTAATATTGGGAGGCTTTATTACATTTGATAAAGTCTACCTTTGCATTAAAGCTTGCTAGCAATACCATTCAAAATATCAAATTAATGGTCACAATAAATCCAACAACTTACCAAAGTTGTATTCAATCTGACTAATACAGGCAAGTAGTTTTAGAACTTACTATCCTGAAGTTACCTAAAACTGCCCAATAGCAGCCTCTTCTGATTAGTAAGCCTTTGACAGACTGAGCCAAGCTACCCCCTGGGTAGGTGTGAAGAGGCCTGGGGCTGCAACACTACAGCCATTTGGTGCAAAGAAATTTGCTTCCTGGAGAAGCCAGGGAGAGGAAGGGAGATGGGAAGATCAGCTGGACTTCAAAGGAGGAGAACATATGTCATAGGACACAGCCCAGCCCCCAATTCCTTGATCCCCATTCTCCCTTAGATTAAGAGAGGGGCTGAAAGGGGAGTGTAGTCAGTTGTTAACCACACCCTTGGGTTGAGTTACACAGATACACACACTAAGGAGAGAGTTTCTCCATTTTGATTTTTGGGAGAATAGTGCATTCTGGGTCAAAAAAATGCCACGTTTTGCAGGAAGTGGTGGTAACAGAGGGAGTATCTTTACCCCTATTGCTTAGGGTGCCACCTCACCTGCGAGCCCAGAAGGGAGGATGAATATGGAAATGTTGCAGGAGCTTCTAGGAACACTGCCTGGACCAAAGAAGGACTGGCCAGCTGGACCCTTGAACTTCACCACAGAAGGTTTGTACTCAGAAAGACTGCACCTGCTACACTCACAAGGCTAAAAAAAAAGGACTGTGCCTGACTTAAAGGAAAAGGAGTGGACTCCCTGATGAACAACAGGTACAACAAAGTTGGAAGAAGTTATCTGCAATTACCCCAGCTGACAAGTTGCAACTGGATTTTCCTGGACTGCACAGGTGCCTTATGGGAAAGGGAGTCATAGCTCACAAGAAGCAATCCAAAGTGCCTAAAATCTTGTTGTCCCCAAAGGAACCAAAATCTGAAAGTTTGAAACTTTCTGCAAAGTTTTGCAGAAAAACTCCATGAGGAGACCAGCACAACTTCAAGAGTCAAGCCGACATCGTCATCTTGTGAATCTACTGACCATGCTGGTTTGTCCCGCTGAAAGCTTTGGAGCTCCTCGACATTGATGCAAAGGACAAAGACTTCCAGAGGCTAACAAGGCATCTCGTAGTAGCAGGCCACACTTGTAGAATCGAACTCCGGATCCGGGGAAGCTGAGAACTTGTCATCAAGGGAAAAGCTCCACGAAAAAGATTTGGCCCTGATTATGAGTTTGGTGGATGGGATATCCCATCTGCCATATTGGGAGTTCCAGATGATATATTGAAATTTCAATTTGGCAGACGGGACAATTGTGACTGAGTAACCCGGTCCACCAAACTCGTAATCAGGTCCTAAGTCTGAAGGTAAACTTTTGACCGGGACCTAGCCCTCAGCCTATCTCACCTACGCTCCATCCCTGTTGGCCTAAAACTTTGAATTTGTCCCAGTCCAGTGCAAAGCAGATAGCCGAAAGTGGCACTTTAAGCTTTTTGGTGCTAGAATGCACAATTGTTTATTTAAACTTTAAAAATTCATATCTCGTCTTACCGGCACTTGATTATTGTCATTTTGGTGTATTTTGAAGATAAAAATATTCTTTATTTCATAAAATGTTGTTGGATTTTTATTGTGTTGTGTCTTTAACATAGGTACAATGGTGGTGGTATTAAATGCTTTACACATACTTGTCTCCTAAGTTAAGCCTGACTGCTCGCTTGCTTAGCTATCAAGGGCTGAGCATGGATTAATTTACAGAGACTTGACTGGGCCTATCTGTGATTGTGGTAATATTATTAGCTGAGGGTAGTAACCCACCACCTACTAGTAACCCACTTTCCCACATGTCTCTTGCTGTTTTCTTTAATACTGCTTTTACGTGAATTTACCAGAAAGAAATGAGAAAGAATAAAGAGTACATTGCTTTGTTAAAACACCTATTAAAAAACATTTCTTTCTGTTCGCTTGGTTGTGCATTTTATATATGTGATTCATTATTTTTATAAACGTGCCTGTGCTACTTGTGAGTGTAAATGCTAAAGAAATACTTTCTTGCCATGTGAGTAGTTTCAAAAATAGTCGATCCGTCTATGTTAATTCCCTTAGAGTTTTGTGCAGATCTGACAAATGGGGACCAGAAAAAAGGGGGGTGCCAGAATGCTTATTGCTCATGTTAATTTTCAAAGGCAAAGTTGCTCTCTTATACAGTAAAAAGGGCTAGATGAAATGACACCAAATGTGGGAAAAAGTACAACTTTACTCAGAAAGCGTGTTTGTGTGATTTGTTATAAAGCCGTTTCTGAGACATTTGCCTTAAAAGAGGTGCTCGGGGTGGCCATGAATGAGTTAAAAAGTCAGGTATGTCTCAACTGCTGGTCTCCCAGGTATCCTGTCGGAGCACAAATTACAAAAATAGACCTTTTTCTCCCATTTTCCATTTGGTACCAAGGGACTGGTCCTGATCCCGCAATGCCAACCGATCTGATTGGCTGGCCTGACTCAGAGAAAACATGTTACGTTATCATTATTGGACTTAAGGATTCAGTCAGTTTTGTCATTAGGGTTGGCCGTGTGAAGCGGCAGGTTGGCCACCTGCAGGGTTGGGCACAGGACCTGAATAGAGACCGGGTCCTGTCACCAAACCTCCACTAGGCATGGCCGACCCTAATTACAAAACTGACTGAAAGCCAATGCGGAGCTGGGAAGTTGGCTGAATATAATCAGAAATCCCTAAGAAATTCACTGAAAAGAGCAAAAGTCAAAGTGACACCATACTTAGGTATGGTAATAAGATCTTAGCTAATGATAAAAAACACCCTATAAATTCAGTGAAAGATGAAATTCACGGAGTGATGTAATATGTGAGATCATAAGTAGTGCATGGCAGGGGTGAATATCAGTGTTTTTATGTTTTAAATGGTGGTTATTATCTTACTTCAACATATAAGTACAATGTCACTTTAGATAGATAGATAGATAGATAGATAGATAGATAGATAGATAGATAGATAGATAGATAGATAGATAGATAGATAGATAGATAGATAGATAGATAGATAGATAGATAGATAGATAGATAGATAGATAGATAGAGTCGGTGGAATTGAAGGAATTGGGCTACATACTCACTAATTTCCCTATTTTTCCTTTCAGTCTCCCACATGAATCCCTTCCTCCAGGGCTCCCTTACACAGAAGCATCTTGACCACAAAGAAAATGACCTTGTTGCAGCTGAAATCCAGGTAAGTCCATTTTACATTATTTAAGCATTGACTGGACAATGGTTCAAACACAAGCAAGGAGAAAGTATTCGTAGTAGGTTTTTTCACGTGTCATGCATATGTGTACACTGCAGTCAAAATATACACACTTGCATCGAGATATATGAAAAAATATTAATTGCCGGCAGAAACACCACCGCTGGCCCAGTATTAACATCGTAATATGCTGGGTGGGAGACAGCCACCGTGGTGGTCTTCTTGGAACCGCCTATGTGGCTGTACGGTGGTAAGACCGTTGACCTTATAATCGGGCCCACTGTCAGCTTCACCACAGAGATCCCAAAGAACCCCTAAAATATTTATTTAGCTCTCTCATGTTCTCATCTGACAAAATAAAGGCCACAGTAATACCACCCTACCTCAATGAAAAGGCAGAGCAGAAACTGAGGCACCAGAGTGATTGTTTCTTTTTACTACACCCAAAAGGCTGAACTGAATTAGATATGATGACATTTAGAAAGATATGAAACGTGGCTGCCAAGTTTTCAGAATGCATAAGAGTAACATATTCATGTCTCCATTGTGACATTTCAATCCCATGTGTGTGGCAATTTGAGTTACACTTTACTACGAGGAGAACAAAGAAGTTATATCCATTTAGTGAGATAGATTTCTTGAACTAGCCCCTTCCGTGCACTATAATTAGGGCTCCCAGTTTTATGGTATTTATTTTTTTGACATTTCGGTCTTCTCTTTATCCATATTTATTTGTGGCTACTTTTATTTGTATTTATCCATATTTGTTTGGGGTTTTGTGAAAAAATGAAGCTGAAATTAGTAAATTTCCACATTTATTTAATCGATAAATATGCAGTCATGCTTGAATGCCTGCCAGCTTTCAATGCTGCGAACACCCGCTGAAGATATATCATTGCACTTATATGAAGAAATGCAAACTGTAGTATCAATCTTGTGTATATTTATCTACCACTGTTAGAGCCTCTTTACTAAAATCCCTCTTTTTTAACCCACTTACCTATCAATCCACACAGCTATGGGCCTGGCAGTCATGACAGACAGTATTTAGAATTACTCAAAAAGCAAGCCAATTTCCGTTTTTATCTGCATTTAGACATAAATACAGACATGAAAATAAATGTTTTCTGTCTGTATTTATCTGTACAAATCAGTAAAAATGGAAAACAGGGAGCCTTAAATATAAATATACCAGCAACATCTCTAAACCACTGAAATACTTCTAAAGGGCATATTCCCGGAGTACTCAAGTTCCTCAGGTCTGTGTGCCAGTAATTCGTCCAGTCCAGATTTTTACTTTACACTCTGGGAAAGCGGTGCCACTCTAAGATACGAACAACAAATCTCAGAATGCAGAAATTGCACGGTAGGCCTACCATTATATCCCTCTCCTGGACAGAAGAAGTATAGAGGGGCTCTGAGGACTTTGAACAGCAGAGGGCCAAGCCATAGCTGGTGTTTGGCAAGGCCAAATTTATACAGGATCCCCTAAATATTTGATCAGTTTCAATCATATGAGAGAAGAAGCTATTACTGCGTCCTACACATTCTGCCAAGGAGGCTGCAACATCTGAGGCATATGGAGGGCAGTGCACCCCTAACGAATTCCCTCCTCGGGTACAGGCTGAGATATACTTTAAGATTTTAATACAAATTTTCCAGAGAGGATGAGAGAGCCTATCCTAGTCGCAGGAAGGGTTCCAAAAAATATGAGGTATCACCTAGACATTCCCTAGGGGAAGGACACTCAAATGTCAGTGACAAGGATGCTGATAGCAAGGTGATTGGTTTCTTGCGTACAATCAGTTGTATCATTCCTTATCCTCTGGGTATTTGCCTTAAGATAAGGTGACATGCCTGCAAGGTTATGCAAACCCTTTAATAGTGAAATCAGAATGAGAGTGAGCTGGACCAGGCCTTCTCACAGGGAAAGGGTAGCCCAGACTTCTGAGACAGATGTGAAATTGGCGACTTCCATGAGACTCACTTCATGATGGACTCTAAGAAGGTTATCAAAAGTTCCTGGTGCTTCTGCCAGGATAAACCTTTAGATATGTAGTGTCCACAAACCAAGATTTTTGACCTAGCAGAGGAGGCTGAAGCCATTTAGGGTAAACTCAGGGTACCATATGTTTTCGTGGGCAAGGCTAACTGTGCAATCTCTACAGTGAGACAGCTGATTATTATAGACTCAATGTTGGGGGACCTCTTTAGAAGTGGGAAGCCCATGATCATTTGCTTAGCAACCACTCTTTGAAAGAAATATGAAAGTTTGTTAACACCTTTACGCCTCTGGATAAAGTGCTGTCCAAGGCAATGGATACCTGGCCAGCCATCATTTCTTGATGGGTCCCCTTGGTGGTCAAGGTTCTTAGAAAGGGGTGGCAGCATGGATCAGATGTGCAGGCATGCCTTCTTCCCCTCAAGAACCAGACCAAGTCACAATAAGGGTCTATTCTCCAGAAGCAACCCAAGAAACTTTGGAGGTGAGTCTGTAAAGCTTAGAGGGGAGGTCAGGTGTATTCACTCATAAATTGGATTGCCTACCAGTAAATAGGGGAGTGCGGCATACCCTGGTGGATTCTGCATGTAATTCAGACTTTTCATGTCACAGAAGAGGCCAAGGCCAATTGTGTTCTATAGAAGAGCACAACTTATAGAAACAGAGAGCGTCAATATACTAATTATACCCTAATGTTTTTTTATTTTTAGGAACAACTGTTTATGGACTAAGGCTTCACACTGGTCATCGATTTGAGGGAGTTCAATGTGTGGCTGGTCCGTAGATAATTCAGGATGGAAGGAATTCATCATTTGACAAACATCCTATTAGCATGGAAATGAATGGTGCATTTGGCTTGATGAATTCCTATTTTTATGTTCACTACTTTCAGGAGACAACACAAATTTATGCTGTTCACATAGGAGTAAGTGTTTGAGTTCACTGCAATGCACTTCGGTCTGTCTTCGGCCCCATGGCTGATGAAGACGCTGGTGGAATTCCAGAAAATGAGAGGGTAATTTACCTAGACAACACCCTATTCATGAATCCAGAATTATCTAGTTCGGTGGGATCGGTTCAGTCTGGTGGTGGATTTTCTGCAAGAAGTAGAATTTTTGAGCAATTCCAGCAGGTCAGGTATGACACCTATTTGAAGCATGGAGTTTCTGGGCTTCACCAAAGACTGATAATTACTGGAGCTGTATGGCAATCCATTGGTATTTTGCACACAAGGCAACCTCAGTTTGGGCCCAACCATATGCAAATCAGTCTTGACCATGCTCCACTGGGAACAGTCCAACCAAACTGCTAGGCCAGGTCCTCCCTGAACCAGAACACAAGAAACTCAAGACTAGTTTTGCTCCTATTATGGATCATAAATCTGGTGCTTAGCTAGGTTCCAGAGGCACAGTATGCATGAGGCCCACTTTTAGCCATACCCATCGCAATTAGGGCGTCAGCAATGAAATTAACAAAAAGGGATGGATGAAATGCTCAAATTAATCTCAACCACTGGTACTTATTCAGGACCACAACCCAGTCCATTTTTATTTTGGACCATGCCACCTCAGTTACTCTGAGCCTGCCAGCCAGGAAAATGTAGAGCATCAAAACAGAACTGTGGAAGGTGCTCGAAAGAAACTCTGTTTTGTTGCACCAGTTGGTGTGAATAGTTGGCCCACTGGAGTCACTGTAGTCCCACAGTGATCATTTGGGGTTCCCTGCATTACAAAGGCTCTTCAACACCTAAATGCAATGCTCTGCTGGAAAGAGTCTCAGATCTGGGTGCTAGCGATGGGGGCTGGGTAGCCCACTGTTGAGATATTGCCACAAGTGGCAAGTGGTCAGGGATTGAGCTGCACAAGCTCATCAGTTTCCTGAGATTTCTAGAAGGTTTAAACCAGGACAGAATAAATCCTTGTGTCCTTTGTCTGGATGTACAATGTATTTGCAGTCAGGTATATCAGTCATGTATGTGGTATGAGTTTGAGGACCCCGCTAGAGCTGGCCAAGGACTTTGGCACTTCTGCTTAGATAGGAAAACATTGCCAATGGTAAAGTGCTTAATAGATAAAACAGAATCTGGTGGATGACTCATACTCCAAATATCTAAAGGATTCCAGTGGTTGGAGGCCGGTTATGCGAATGTTCAGGGCCATTGAGACCAAATGGGCCCGTTCTAGGTGGATTTGTTTGCATCTAGGATGAGCACCACTTTGCGTGACACTGCAGTTGCAGGCTGGACCCAGAGGCTTGAGCAAGGCACACTTTTCTATACAATTGGAAAGTGCAGTGAATTACATCTTTCCTTTGCTCATTTTGGTCATAATGGTGATGGTCCCAAGGAGGAGGAAGAAGGTGTACTTGAACCCATCCTATTCTTGTGTAAATCTTACATGGGATTTTATGTCCTACTGGAACTTTCTTTGGATGCTCCAATCCTTTCCTAGCATTTCTTTTGATTTTCATGCCATTCACTACACCAGGACTGGTCACTACAGTTGGGCGCTTGTAGGATTAGAAGCAAATATGTCAAATCTGAGGACACGCATTCAACAGACCTGGGATCCAGGAAAGTTAAATGATACATGCTAGTGCCTGAAGAGGAATCTTGAGTCCATGGAGGCAAATCTTGAAGTTTTTTTCTGAATTTGATGAATAGAAATTAGCCTGCTGACTGCTAAATTCCATTAGGCTGGTTATTTCTGCAAATTTAAGGGGCCCAGATTAAACCCACTACTAATGCTTAAACGCCTTAAGAAAGCAAGGCTGCCTACACCCTGGAGGGTAAGTATACACCTGTTATGTTATGTTATAAAGGGTTTTATAGCTCGAGTGTCCTGGCGCGTGCAGTTATCAAAGCCCAAGGGAGTGGAGAGTATGGATCAGCTAATTAAAAAGAAGAGTTTTAAGCTGTTTCTTAAAAAGTCCAAGATCCTTAATATGTCGCAATTCCAGTGGGAGAGAATTCCAAGCCATAGCTGCTTTAACAGAGATGGACTGACCTCCCAACCGGACCTGCGAAATCGAGGGATAATCATCCGATGTTGGGCGGCTGAGCGCAAAGCTCTGCTGGGGACGTAGAAGCAGAACTGCTTCCTGATGTACAGAGGCCCCATACCATGCAGAGCTCTATGGGCCACCGTGAGGACTTTGAATTGCACTCTTTTGGCCGCCGGGAGCCAATGCAGGTCACTGTCTCACGCTTGATCTTCCGGAGATGTTAAATAGAAGTCTAGCCGTGGCATTTTGTATGGTCTGCGGTTTTCTCAGCAGATATCCTGGGATGCCGCAGTATAGTGCGTTGGCATAGTCAATGCGAGAAAGGTGAAAGAATCTTTTGAGTGATTTGAGAGTGCCGAAGCAAACTCCGGTGAGTTTCTAAATTTGCACCGAAAATCGGAGGTCTTCACCAAACCTGAGAGAAGTAAATGTTGTTATGTGGATGCTATTGAATTGGGTAGACAATGAACACCACTCCATAAAAGAATGATCATGGTACTGTGCTTGCTGTGGTGTAATAGTGTCATATGATTTGCCTTATATGCCCATTAGGAGGCCCCTATGTTGTGCATTTGCTTATCTGTTCATCAAGGTCTCAGGCCTGACGAGCCATCATTCTTTTGCAATCATTGATCAGTTCATCTGCATTCATGTTTGTTTTAATGTCAAGATGTTTCTTACCTTGGTTCATAAATCACTTGGGTGATGTTTGCCAAAGTCATCGCAATGAACAGTATGAACCAATCGTTCACAGCTCTCTTCATAGGAGAGGGAGGGACTTAAGATTCCAGGAAAAGGACAGCACAGACCAGTTCTCTATGGAACTGTGCCAAGGACATTGCTTCATAACAACGTGGCTATAGAAACATAATTCAGCCTTGTCTCTGAAATTGGCTGAAGAAAGCAAAATAAATGAAGCTCAGGTATGCAGGCGTGATGGCGATATCTAAATGCTGAACCTCGTAGAGAGGCGGACCTTTGATGCTAGGATGATACAGGTAGGGCTCCTCAAAACGCACTATGCACTACATTGACTACTTTCATACTTTTCACATTCTGTGCATTTCCAGATTTGCCATGGTTATTTTGATGTGGGCGATAATCTTGTTATATTTTCGAAAGATAGCTCTACAAAAAGCCTTAAAAGTAACAGGGTGCCAGTAACTGACTTAAATGAATTAATTTTCCTGAAAGCCATTGGCAGGTTCTGTTATCTGCCTCATATGTCTTATCTCCTGGTACGTTGAGCGAGAGGCCTGGCCATACCTGTTGTCCCTGCTCATAGTGGTATGTTTGCACCTATCTGTGCTTACATAAGGTGCCAAGGAGATTTTGCCAGGTAGCCATAGTGATTGGCTGGAATTCTGAGTGTCCTCAGGTAATTCACACGTGCCTCACAATTATTACTAATATGGACACGTCTGTGTCATATTAATAATTCCTCCCTCTTTTCAGATAGGAACTCTCTAGTCTGCTGCAGAGTTTGTTAACTTTAACAATCCATAGGGGCATCCATAATTCAATTGAGTTTTAAATTGCAATCTGAATCTTTGATATAATGGCAAATGGGTCTCTACAGATACGGATGTACATTAGAGAAAAAATGACTTGGCATGACAAAGGTTTCCTATTACTGGGGGAGAACCAATAATGTTTTTGCAGCGAGTCCAGCTCATTCTTTTGAAATATTTCACCTGTGTGTGTGAGCCATTGATTATATTAGAGTAACTGTAAATCACTTCAGCCACGTCTTCCTGCTCAAGCTAGCAAATCCCCAAAGTAAATCCCCAAGTTTTGAGCTTGACTTTCACATCTAGGCTCCAGATGAAGGGAAAGTCTTGATTGCCTTACTCAGCTGAAACGTTACAAGTGAGTGTTTTTCTTTCTCTTGATCTCAGTCTCTGGGCATATATATGCTCCCTTTTTATTGTTATATCACGTGTCCTCCATCCAAAATCCTATAAAAATGTGTCCTGCCTCACATGAGCAGTGTACACCCCTACCAGCTTTCTTGGGGAACCACTATTTGGCTAGAACTGTGAATAACAAACCACTATTGCCTTTCTTTAGTTAATTTTTTAGTTTAAAGAAAAGTTTATTGGATATAAAAAAGAAATATAACAATTCAAAATACATCATATAACGTAATATAAATCCAAAATTGGTTATAGAACAAGAGAGATGAAAGAAAGAAAAGGAAAGAAAGAAAAGAAAGATAGAAAGGGAGAAGTGGGAAAGAGAGAGGAAATCATAAGATAAATAGCGGTATCGTAACTAGAATACAGCATATAAACATTTCGGCGAATGATAAAAATAGTATGAATAACAAACGTGCATTATACACTAAAATAATAACAATAGATAAGCTAAATTTTTCTATTAAGCTTACGGAGGCTTGGATACTTCTTCATTACAAGGAGTATGCAAAGGTATAGCACGAGCAGAGGCATTTAGGAAATTGGTGACTGGTAACCACAACAGATCTCGTTTAATGGCCAAAGCAATTGGATAGACATAAGCTCGGTCTAATCTGTGATTATAGCAGACGCCATACCACCAGGCTTGGAATGAAATGTTAGAGGCAGTTTTCCACGATTTTGTAATTTGTTGAAATGCAACGGCTAAAAGTAAGTCCACAATAGAGGTGGAAGATCTGAGAGAAGACCATACCTCTGAGACACTACCTAGGAAAATATGAGCATAAGAAAAAGGGATCTGTGTGTGAAAAATTTTGTTAATTTGCTGCCAGACTTTGATCCAAAAAGTGTGAACAGGAGGGCAGGTAAAGAGCATGTGGTAAAGATCTGCATTAGGGGCAGGGCATGACCAGCAAGTAGAGGGAACAGTAGGGTCTATACGGTGTAGTTTGGCCGGAGTAATTAGGAGTCTATTGTAAAGAAAAAATAAAGTTTGTGTGATATTAGCTGCTCTTGACGACTTCCTTATTTTATTCCAGATCTTTTCCCATATTAAAACGGAAAAAGATATACCCAAATCCACCTCCCAACTGCATTCCGTTGTAGACTTAGTACGGGAAAGAGATGTAGATCTTAATTTTTTATAAATAGTGGATGCCGAGGCTGGAGTATGTAGAGACGAAAGTGTGAGAGGAGAAGCTGTTGTATGAATATGGACTGAGGATAAGATATTGAAGGAATTTAAAGCAGTAGAAGTCAATTGTCGGCATTTCGATAGATAGGAAGGGGGAAGAGAAAAGCGGGTGCGAAGTACAGAGAAGGGAATACAAGCGTCTTCTTGAAATAGTTGATGAGTCCACTTAAGGTCAAGTGCTTGCCAATCCTTCCAAAAAAGGGTCCTATTTTTGATTTTAATATGTTTATTATACCAAATTGGGGAGTTTAGAAAACGGGTACGATCATCAAGACCTCCAAACAAAAGAGGCTGAAAATTTTTTCGGGCATTCTTAAGAATGGGAAGTGACATTTTCAATGGGATGTGAGTTAAGGACAAAAATTCCTCAAAGGAGAATGGATGGAAGAAGGAAGATTCTAACTCTACCCACAAGGGACGAGGATTAAGTGTCCAGATCTGTAGATAGTAGAAACGAAGAGTGTTTGAGAAAAAACGATGTGTGATAAGAAGAGAAGTCAGGGAAATTGACTCCACCCATATGTTTGGGCTGTTTAAGTTTGGAGAGAGACATCCGAGGATGTTTATTTTGCCATAAAAATTTTGATAAGATACCATAAATTTTTTTGAAGCAAGATTTAGGAATATTAACAGGGAGATTGGCTAAGTAAAATAAGATTATCAGAACTAACATCATTTTAATCGAATCTAATCTGCCCCACCAAGATAAGAATAAAGGATGCCATCTTGATGTAGAGTTACTCAAAGTGAGCTGTAAGTTTTTTAAGTTTAGAGCCACAGTATCTTTAAGGGAGGGAGTGAACCATAGGCCCAGATATTTAATTTTAGAAGTGTTCCAGTGAAAGGAAGAATCTACAAAATCTGCGTGAAAACAATATTTGTTTAGAGGGAGAATTTCGCATTTGTCAATGTTGAGTTTGTATCCCGAGACTAGAGCAAAAGCAGAGACTTCTGATAAAAAGGCTGGAATGGATGATTGAGGACTTGAAATGAATAAAAGAATGTCATCAGCATACGCTGAGAGTTTTAAATTGCTGTCTGCATAAGGGAAGCCTGTAATGTTAGAATTCAAACGGATTTTTGGTAAAAAGGGTTCTAACGCTAAAATAAATAAAAGTGGAGAAAGGGGACAACCCTGTCGAACCCCTCTATGGAGGGGAAAAGAAGAGGATATAAGGCCATTGGCTAAAATAAACGATCTAGGAAAAGAATATAATAATGAGATATATGCAATAAATTTGGGACCAAAACCAAACCAACGGAGTGTGGAAAAAATAAATTGCCAGTTGACTCTGTCGAAAGCTTTTTCAGCGTCTAATGCAATGGCCGCTAAAGAACCTGGGTGAGAATGGGACTTACTAAGAACATTAAAAAAGAGACGAGTATTATCTGATAAATAACGACCTTTAATAAAACCAGATTGTTCTCTGCCAATTAACCGTGGTAAAATATTGTCTAGGCGAAGAGCTAGAATCTTTGCAAAAATTTTATAATCCAAATTAATCAAAGAAATGGGTCTATAGTTTTTACACAGAGTAGGGTCTTTGTTGTCTTTAGGAAGAAGACATATTAGAGCCTCTTGAAAAGAGCCTTCAGATTTTCCAGAAGAAATGAAAGATAAAAACAATTGATGTAATTTAGGAACAAGGAAAGAGGCAAAGTGTGCGTAGAATTCCATGGTAAAGCCATCTGGTCCAGGAGCTTTGCCCTTTATAAGTGAATGAATAGCTTTAAGAATGTCACTGGGGAGTATATCTGAGTCCAGAGAGGAGAAATCAACATCCGGGGGAGATGGGGAGGGAATAGTGGCTAAGTAATGGGAAATGTCAGCCAAAGAGGGCGAAAACTCAGGAGTATAGAGCGTTTGATAGAAATTAACAAATTCTGAGAGAATATCTTTATCTATATGAACAGTTGTGTTATTAGAGGTTACAATAGAATCGATCTTTGTGCGTTCTTTTTTAACCTTAAGATAATTGGCAAGTAGATTGCCAGATTTATTCTGAGCGTTATAGTATTTAGCACTGGACTTCAAAAGAATTAGGTTTGCAAATTCTGTAGAGAGTTTATTAAAAGAGAGTTTGGCTTTAATAAGATCATTCAGTGTAGATTGATTTTCTGTTATATAATACGAATGTTCCAATTTCTTAATTTGTGAATTAAGAGTTTGAATAGATTGCGTAGATGTTCGACGCTTACGGGCCACAAATGAAATAATGAAGTCTCTTGAGGCAGCTTTAAAAGTATCCCAATTGAGTTGGGGGGATATATGTGAAGTGTCATTTTCAGCAAAAAATAAGGATGCAAATTCCAGAAATGATGATGAAAATTTGGGATCTAATAATAAAGAGTTGTTAAATCTCCAACGTTTAGTGCCTTTGTTGGGGGGAAGTAAATCTAAACTTAAAGTAACTGGAGCATGGTCTGAAATTAGAATGGATCCTATGTCCGAATGGGAAATATGCTGTGTGAGAGGTTTGGAAATAAAAATATAATCAATTCGGGATTGGGAGGAATGTGCCGGGGAAAAGTATGTGTATTCCTGAATTGTAGGATGACAAAGTCTCCAGGAGTCTACCAGAGATCTTTGTTGAATAGTGGAAGTGAACTGGTTGTGCATGGAAGAAGGAGAAAATCGGGATTTGGATCGCCTGTCTAAAAAGAGGTCTAAAATCATATTACAATCTCCGCCCAATATTAGGTAATCATCCGTATATTGCATTAAAGAGGAAAGAAGGTGAGGCCAAAACGTTTTGTCTAAAGTTGTGGGAGCATAAATATTGAAAATGGTTAAGGGGATTTTGTTAATCAATAATGATACAACAACCCACCTACCCTCAGAATCATTCTCTTGCTTCACAAGTTGAATGTCTAAACGTTTGTGACATAGTATAGTCACACCATTTCGTTTCCCTGAACCAGGCGAAGCATAGACATGGCCTACCCATTGACGACGTAGTTTAGTTAATTCACATTCAGTTACATGAGTTTCTTGCAATAACGCAACATCCCCTTTTAAATTAGCAATATGAGATAAAACCCTTTGACGTTTAATGGGAGAACCCAAGCCTTTGACATTCCACGATACAATATTTAAAGTCATCTAAATATAAATACTAACTCTTCAATTATCGTAGAGACAGTCATATGTAATGTTTACTAACTGTACAGTGCACGTTAAATTAGTACCAGAAAGAAGTATCTTAAAAAACTGTTGAGAAAAGATAGCCATACTTAAACAAGTAGAAGAGAAATTATAACACCAAAGAGAGAGGTAAAGGTATAAGACAGAAACTGAGAAGCTAGGAAATAGAATATAATGAGGAAAGGAAGAACAAGAGAAGAAGTTATAGATTATTACAAGAATGTAAGTAGAAAAAAGAAAGAAGAAGAAGAGGCAGGACTGAGATAAAAAATACAAGATATGAGAGAAATAACAGAGCGCCCAGCATAAGAGATAGGATAGGGAAGCGAGGGCAAAAACAAAAGAGAAAGGTGGAAAGACAAGGAGGATAGAAGTAGAGAAGAACAAGATGAAAGAATAAAAAAAAAGCACATACCACAAAAAGACATGGACAAATGGGGATGGTGGAAGCCCATGAGGAAAACAGCACACCAAACGCGGGGTACCCCGATACAGAACGGAAAACGAAGACACCATCCAGGCAGTGGAGATATGATCACGGAAGGACGATGATATATTGCTGCTTCTAAAATAAAGAAAAGGGGAAAGGAAGACCAATTACAAAGGGTATACGAAACTTATGATCACATATAATGACGAAAAACAGAAGAACAAAATTAATATAAACCAACAACATTTAGAATAGATAAAGCATTCGTTTAGCTATAAGATATAGGTTATAAGTCTTAAGTATCTTCAGGTCTTTGAAGTACGAGGAATTTCCATGCTGTCTTCAATACAAGAGTCAAGAAAGGCTTGTAGACGTGCCGGGTCTTCATAGGTCGTAGTTTTGTTATTAAGGGTGATTTTCATAAGACATGGGTGAAACAAGCCAAAACGAGCATTAAGATTCCGTAGTGCAGGCCTCATATCCAAAAATTGTTTCCGCCGGTCAGCAGTTGCTTTCGCATAATCCTGAGCAAAAAATAAATTATTACCTTGCCAAGACACTCTCCCTTTACTTTTGGCTGCATGAAGAACTTTAAGTAAGTCTGTGTATTCTAAAAAGTAAAGAATGACACCACGAGGCTTGGAAGTAGAGGAAGCAAACTTAGAATTTTGGCCTAGTCGATGAGCTCTTTGAATGTTCAGTTTTGGAGATTTAGGAATGTCCAGCAGGGTTGGTAGAAATGACTGAAAGAAAGAAGGCGCATCGGAGCCCTCAATTCCTTCCACAAGGCCATAGATGCGTAGGTTGTTGCGCCTATTACGATTTTCCAAATTCTCAATCTGAGCCTTGAGATGAGCGACCTCTAACTGTAATGGAGGTATTTGAGACGTGACAGACTGAATGGAATCAACGCGTTGAGAAAGTAGTGAGGACTGTTGCTCCATTTGAAACCATTTATCTTCAAGATTCTGGAGACGAATGTTGGTCTCTTCCATATGAGGTTTAAGTGCGCGAATTTCTTGAAGAAGAAGTTCCATGGATAACGTCGTTGTAGAGCCTGTTGGAGACGGTGGGTCTTTTTTGACACGTTTTGTAGAAGTGGTAGATGAATTTTTAGGTAATTGTTTAGGATTACCACGAGGTAGGTTGGACTGAGTAGTAGTGGCATTGAACTGCGTAGTTTCAGGGTCTTCCGTATTGTCTTGCAGTACACTGAAGGGGTTAGGATCACTCATCACCCAGAGTAGAGCCAGTACGGAGTGCACGGGCTTTTGCCATAGTAAACCACACAATAAGATGTAAAACGTGTGGAGAAATGTGGATACGCAAATGATTAAACGCAGAAGTCCAGCCAAAAATGACGAAAGTTAATGAAAAAAGGAGAGAGATGAGGCAAAAAGCATTTAGAAAAGTACGCTGCACAGGTTGTTTATAAACAGCAAATCTTCAGAAACACAACGAGAGCGACCTTGCATAGATAGAAAGCAAAAAAGCCATGACCTCGAGCCAACTCTGAGGAGATAACATTCTGCGCCGAGGTAAAAAACAAAATGGCGGCCACAGAAACGAGCGCGAACGAAAGTGCGCTGAGAGAGAGTGAAACAGCTCACCCTGAAGATCGAAAATGGGTTCAAATGAGAGCGCTATGTTTCATATCTTCTTGCCAGCGCCAGCATCGTCCCAAAGATGAAGAAAAGATGCCTGGTGGAAGCTCCGGTCCTCACGTCAGTAAGGAGCTCCGCGATCCGGCGGCCATCTTCTTTGGCTCCCAAGCCACGCCCCGCATTTCTTTAGTTAATAAACCGTTTTATTTTAATTGGTGAGTGCAAAGATTTTCTTTTACATGGGTAGAGTTTGCACCAGTTGAGACTGATACCCAGTACTCAATTTGTCAGTGCCAGGGCCCTCGTCAGGAGGCCACTGCAGTTTGCACCACGCATTGCCCCTGCTAGCGCTGCCAATGATAGTAACAACACAACTACTAACCATCACACTCCTAGAAGTGCAGATTACTTCAGACCTGCGAAACTATAAGAATGGCTTAAGCAGGAGGTAATAGTTGTTTTTATTGTATTTTGAAGTAATAATTAACTGCTGTTGTAATCTCTAAATTAGCCAAAGAGCGCCACCTTGAGGCAGACTGTCACAAGCGCTGGTGTTGACATTTAGGTGCCGGTGCCGAGCATAGGAAACCACCAGATCAAATTAAGCACTGCTGATACCAGATGCTTTGCCACACACACGCCAGGACCTCCTCCTACATGATAAATATGGTATGAAATCCAGAAAACCTACAAAAGTTATCAAGAAAATTCATTGTGGCTCAAGAGAGGTTTAGCACAGGAAGTGACGTCTTTTAGGATATCTTTTGTAATCCTTTTAGGTCCCACATGGTCGGTGCAGTGGTATTTAACCGTAGATTAGTTAAGACAGTTATTGCAAGAATTAGTGACTGTATAAAGTCGATGTTGACAGTACGAATTACAGATGGTAGGGACTAGTATTAGGACTCCAGTAGTCATACATGGACCTACTAGACATATATTTAGGGGATGATTTACTAAAGGTTCATGCACCCCAGCAAAGTAAGTTGCTGCACTGCATTGTGTGGATGGGACAGAGCTGAACAGCACCATATTTACGAAGAGATTGTGCTGTTTACCTCTATCCCTGTGCTAGAACACTTATGGCTCCTTAGCCCCCATGCAGTCATCATATGGCATGGGTGCCGGCGCTGTGGTCAGGACTTTTTATTTGTAGTAAGGGTTACATTCCTGCACAAAAACAATCCTCAGGGACATATTCCTCTTGCCAACAGGAAAGAGAAAGCAAATAGGAAAAATTAAGATGTTTCTCTTTTCTACACCAGCCTGGGGTAGGAGCACCATTTTGGCGCAAACCCATGTTTACTGCCTTTAGTAAATCTGGGTTTATGTCAAAATACATGTAACACCTACTCGGTACAGTGTAGTGCAGCACAAAGCACTTCATTGTGTTACTTTATTTTACAATACCCATCAAGTTGACACAAATCTGCCCTTGCATGGCTTAGTAAATCTCAACTAGCATTTTGCAACATGACTGTGCCAAAAAAGTGGCATATCCACAACACAAAGGTGCCGATTAGGATCCTGGAAAAAATTTCCCCAACCGAATTGAATCTGGACTTTTTTCCGTACAAATGGTAAAAGCACCGTACAAACTGCCAATTACGATTCGTATGGGAAAAAGTCCATACAAATCGCATTGGGAAAATTCCCCCACATGTCCTCGGGTCGGGAAAAGTCTCCGACGCGTCCCCGGACATTTTTACGTACAAATGGGAAAACTGAAGTCCCAATGCGCAATTACGATCCGTCCCATCCGTCCGATTGTACAACTGTATGGAAAAAAGACCGTCCGGAGCGAACTCCCATAGCAACCATGGAGATGTCCAAACAAGTGCCTGTTACGCGCTGTACCCCCCCCCCGCCCCCCGTATGTTCGCGCCGTACCCCCAGCCCCCCCCGCGGATGGGCGCGCCGTACCCCCAGCCCCCCGTATGTACGGAGCGTACCCCCACCCCCATATGTACGGAGCGTACCCTCCAGCCCCCGTATGTATGGAGCGTACCCCCACCCCCATATGTACGGTGCGGAACCCCAGTGCGTAGCGCTGGGGGTCCGCACCGTACATACGGGGGTGGGGGTACGCTCCGTACATACGGGGGGCTGGGGGGTATGGGGGTACGCTCCGTACATATGGGGGGTACGGGGGTACGCTCCGTAAATTCGGGGGGCTGGGGGTACGGGGGTACGCTCCGTACATACGGGGGGCTGGGGGTACGGGGGTACGCTCCGTACATACGGGGGGCTGGGGGGTACAGGGGTACGCTCCGTACATACGGGGGGTACGGGGGTTACGGGGGTATGCTCCGTACATACGGGGGGCTGGGGGGTACGCTCCATACATATGGGGGTGGGGGTACGCTCCGTACATATGGGGGTGGGGGTACGCTCCGTACATACGGGGGGCTGGGGGTACGGGGGTACGCTCCGTACATACGGGGGGCTGGGGGGTACAGGGGTACGCTCCGTACATACGGGGGGTACGGGGGTTACGGGGGTATGCTCCGTACATACGGGGGGCTGGGGGGTACGCTCCATACATATGGGGGTGGGGGTACGCTCCGTACATATGGGGGTGGGGGTACGCTCCGTACATACGGGGGGCGGGGGGGGGGTACGGCGCGTACCGGGCCCCCTAATCAGCTCGCATCGCTGCGTACTTAGCTTTTCCGGCACTTTTTAGGTGCCGTAAAAATTTTCCCATCCGGACTGCAGTCGGTGCGAATCGTAATTGCTGGTACGTAAAAACATGCCTAACTCCGTCCGGAAGTCACGTCCGCGGTGTCCCAGATCACATTTGTATGTATTTTTCTGTCGGTTGGTCTTTTTTCCGAATCGTACGGGAATGGTGTTTCCGAACGAATCGTAATTGCATGTTTGTAAAGTTTTACAACCCGGTACGAGTCGGACGGAGAAAAAGCTCCGACCCACGGTTTGTACCGGGTTTTTCCAGGATCGTAATCGGCCCCAAAGTGTCAGTAAATATGGGCCTTAGTCTCCAGACTATAAATACAATAATGGGTAAGGTGCCCAAAGTGAGATGAAGTACCGTTTTGGATTGCTCACAAAAGTCAGCTCAAAGTGGTCTCTCCTCGTGCAATGCCCCAAGAAAAGCACAGAATATTGACAAGGTGTCTCCTCCTAAGAATGTTTCCAGCCATTGAAGATTGTGGGAAATAGAGAAGTGTGTTTGTTAGTATAGATAAAATTGCATATATTACACTATCTATCTAACTATTACTAGATGTGTTAAAACAAATGCAAAGTGAATATGGGGATGCTTCCAGAGTTGGTTAGGGAATGAAGGTGACGGGTAACTTTCATGCAATCTCCTCGATGTGTACATTCAGGGCGAAGCAGAGTTATAGGCCTGTGCCTTTGTACTATTCTGCTACATACCGTTTTGCCAGCATATTTGTCCTTCCCAGCTGACCTTCCTGTACTGCCACTATTCAGGGAGGCTGTAGAGTTAAGGTGGCTGGGCTGTAGCAGTATAGAGCAGCTACAGGAGGAGTCACCAGGGCGGGCGCCCTGTACACTAAGTGTCTGGGCCAACAAGCCTTGAGTATGGTGGCCACAACAAGGAGTGACATGGCTGCGTTGGAGTGACCTGCGGTCCCGTAGAAGTGCTGGGCTCCCTGGCTTGTTCTGTGAGGTTTGGTGCAGCCCCCCAAGATGGCGAGGCACGGCCCTCATTTAGGCACCATTTCCTACACCGTTCGGGGCAGAAGGCCTATGGGAAGTACCCAGCTCACCGGTGGCCCTGATTGCATTTCCTGAGGACTGCCCAGCCTTGGGGCATCCTGGGGTTCCACCACTTGACTTTTGAGGGAGACAGGCTTGCCTCAGGTTTTTTTGGGGTACAGTTCTGCACGCAGGGTTAAAAACATGCAGACTGAAAATCAAACTAAGTTCTCTGTCATCTGTGGAGTTACTTGGGGTAACTTTGTTTACTGACAGAGGTGTCATCAAAGGAGTATTCCTCGGAACACCCTTTCGAGTGGGTCCCGCCATCTGAGTCCGGAGGTCTGCTGTGGGTAATCTTAGCTGCCGCCAACAGCTCTGCCGCTTTGTCCTCTTCCACCTGAGCTTTTGTTGGTCTTGGGATGTGGTCCAAGAAGGCCACATCACGTCGTCCCCTCCACAGCGACGGACAATGCCAAGCCTCTGATGCACCTCCATGTGTCCCGTCCACCCAGTAGCGATCCAGCCACTCCCAAGCGTCTGCAGAGTTCAGGAAGATGTGAGTGTTTAGCAGGGAATAGAGAGAGCACCTCAGTCCCGCCCCTCGCAGCTCCTGTTTAATTTCCAAGAAGGATGCTCTTTTAGCCTGCACTCTCACAGAGAAGTCCAGGAACATGGACACCACTGTTCTCAGTTTGCTGCTTCCGAGCTGGAGTCCCTTGCACGAACTCTATGCGCACATTCGAGGGCAAAGAATGAAGAAAGTTCAGCAGGGGCCACCTGGGTTTTCATTTGGTTTTCAAAATAGGCAACCATATCCCTATCTTCCGAACCCTTGGGCAGCCCAATGATCCACACATTGTTACATGGATTGCTGGAATGCCTTTTATCCCCTAATGGGAATTCTGGTACTTGTAGTCTCATTACCATTTCCCCTCAAAGAGAAAGATGGATTTATGCTGTTATTCAACCCTATTGAGGCATATGTACACTTTGTGTCAATCTTTTAATGTTCTCAAAAGGAGTGCATACATAAGTCCTTCCTGCACAGTGCTGATGTTATGAGTTACTGTGACACTCCTCACCATTTTTAGTCTTTATGAGTTCATGCTTATTAGCTTTAACTGCTATACCAGCATCACTTCTGTTTTCAAAAGGAATATTGTCCAGATTACCAGTCTCTCTGATTAGTGGTAGTTTGCATCATAATTGAGTCAGGCACTGTGATCAAGGTTGTAATGGTTGAAACGCGTTGCTGGAACACTGTACCAATTAAATCAACCTGGAATTCAAAGCCAATGTGAGTGCCGCATTTTTTTTCTTATTCTACTAATGTTTGGAGATAGTGGTCATATCCCAGTGCTATCACCAGCAGCCAGAGCTTGCTGCTTCCAGACTATTTGGTTATGTATATATATATAATATTACCAACTGGTGGTCGCCAGTCGGTAGTTATAGTTAGGACCTAGTTACTATAGGAAAATGGCAACATTCTATTTGCAATAACTTTAGGGCCGATTGATGAATCTTCGCGAAATTTTCAAAACTAATTCTTTGTTGAGATCAGCTTCTATGTTGAACGTTTGTGGGTGATTCGTCAAGGGGGGGCCGAGAAAAAAGGGGGTCCCAAAATGTGTTTTCTCCATGTTAATTTCCATAGGAAACTTTAGACACGCCTACAGGTGGAACGGGTGAAAGGAATTACCCCAAATTTGGCAGGGAGAGGGTCTTGGTCTAGAAAGCACGCTTTTGTTTATTTGGTGTAAATTCGTTCAGTAGTTTTTGAGAAATATTGAAATTTACAGATATCGATATTTGGGAATTCTGCTATCTGATTGGCTGAGGCGTTATGAGCATGAGCTTGCTGCTGATTGGCTGTGAGTGGTGCGAGCGGTTGCAACTAGGAAGTGTTGGCTGCCATTTTGTGATTCCATTGAAGAGAGTAAGGTGAAAAAAGGGGGAAAAAGGGGGCAAAGAAGTGGAAAATAGGAGGGTAGGAGCACTGTAACCTCTGTGGGGTGTTTAGGGTGTGCTATAGAGAGGTGGCGAAGCGAAGTATTTACCCCTACCGGTGTGTAAGTGGTGGGCTATGGAAATTAAGGGAGGTATTGGGTAGAGTCTGATGCGGGTAAGGTGAGCTGGTGCGGGACTCGGGGATTAAAGTGTGAGCTCAAATTGTGTGTCTTATGCTGTGAAGTCATGTGCCATGGCCGCTGCACTACAGTTGTGGAAGTAGTGTCCGGATGTGTTTATAACTACTAGGACGAACTACTGACCCGTACTGGTATGAAAGTCCTGGGGTACGGAATATATGTGAGGTATTGTCTAGAGTCTCATGTTGCTAAGCTGAGCTGCTACCGGAGTCGGGGATTAAAGCATGAATCCAAACTGTGTGTCATATGCTGTGAAGTCATGTGCTCTGGCCGCTGTATCACATCTTTGCAAGTAGTGTCAGCATGGTACTTGGATGAACTTTTGTTTAGAGCATTGTAGCTTGTGTATGGTGCTTAGGTGCTGTTGTATAGGGAGTGCGAAGGTAAATCAATATGGTATTTGTAGAGCGCAAACTACTCACCCCTATGGGTGAGTAGAGCTGGGGATCAAAGCGAGAGGTCTGTGCTGAAAAGTGAGATGGTCTGGTCGCTGTGCCACAGTTGTGTTGAGAATAAATTTGGGCGAGGGTGCGTGAGTTGGCGTTATCCGGCCCTAAAATAGCGTGCCTAAGTTGTAAGTTATAGAGTGGCTCTAAAAAGAGCCCTTGTGTTCATTAGTTGGAGCTACATATAAGTGCGGATGCACAGCTTCAAGTTATTCAGGAAAACTCGGTTTCCCTGATCTGTGAAGAGTACTCCATCACTTCTGTATATATCCGCAATATCAAAACGTATGTTATTGTTGTATATGGACCCCATTTTGTGGTCTCTGAGGTATGCAGAGACAGCTTTGTTGACTTTTGTCCGAGATTTTTCAATCTGAGGACAAAATAGTTTGGACAATTTCCACTTCTGTCTTTGGCATATATTGGAATCCACAAAAACAGTTTGAGGCAAAAGTAACATCAATTGTCCAAAGGTGTCCTTCATAAGCATTTCCAAATCTACCCCAGTCAATGTGCCTAGGTCGTTTCCACCACAGTGCACAATCATGAGGTCAGAGTGTTGGAGATGCAAACAAGTTTTAACCAAAGGCAACAATTGGTGCCACTTCAATCCTCTCTGTCCAAACCATTTAATGTCCATGTTTTGTAAACCTAGGTCTAAGTCAATACGTCTCTGTTCTGCATACCTCTTGCACCAGAAAACATAGCTATGTCCTACGATCCACACTAGCATTTTGAAGGTATGGCTGGAAGGTATGGAAAGATGTCTGTAGCTCATGCAGTTCCTTCGTAGAATAAGAGATATGGTTAAAGATGGGGAACTAGTTTCTTTTTGCATACATAACGGTACCTGATTGGGAGATGAAAAGCATTGTTTTTTAAAAGTAGGGTGCACATTCATTTTGTGGAAAAGTATGTTTGTGATTGGTTAAAAAAAACAGTTTGCATGTACATATCATAGTGCATATTGTAGGATAAAATGTGCTCAACTCAACCACACCTGCTACTTGCATTTGGAAGGCACTGTTCGAACTTAAAACAATCGTGAACTTTTAATCTGCACGTGCCGTTAAATGTTCGAGAAAATGTTGCAAAAAAATATCGTTAGGTTTAAAAAAATTGATGAACTTTTAACCTCTACGTGTTGTAGAATTTTCTAGAAAGTGTGTTGATAGAATAATTTGCATTTCTGTCTTCGATGTGTACTTGAATATTAAAAAAACTATTTATATGGAAAAGTAGAAAGACAGTAATAGAGAGAATTTTTGAAAGCTAAAAGAATCAAGGAACTATTGTAATTTGTTCTGGATTACCTTCTGGCGGTCGACAGTAGGTAGTTATCACTGTTAACCGTCTGAAAGTGCGGTTTTGCTCAGAGTGGCATGGTGGTGATATGATATGATGCTACACTCGGGTATGAAACCGAGAGCCTAAACCGTGAGGTAATTGCTGTAAAGTGATGTGGTCTGGTGTTTGTAGCATACGTGTGTTAGTAGGCGTTTATACCATACAGGGAGTGGGACGCAAACTACTGACCGCTACTGTGTGTTGATAGTATACCGGAAGAGGGAAGCGAAGTAGTTACGCCTACCGGTGTGAAGACTTGGGGATGAAACCGAGCTGATTGCTGTAAAGTGATGGGCTCTGGGCGGTGTAGGATACTAGCCGCTGTAGTATAAGTGTGTAAGTAGCGTTAGTATGCGTTTATAGTATATAGGGAGTGGGAAGCGAGCTACTCACCCCTACTGGTGTGAAGACTCGGGGATTAAACCGTGAGCCTAAATTGTGAGCTTATTGCTGTAAAGTGATGTGCTCTGGGCGCTGTAGCATATTTGTGGAAGAAGTGTTAGTTTATGTTTATATAATATAGGGAGTGGGAAGCAAAAGTCTTACCCCTACCGATGTCAAGACTCGTGGATGAAACTATGAGCTCATTGCTGTAAAGTCATGTGCTCTGTGTAGTATTCCACTGTAAGTCATAGTAGAATGTTAGTATGTAATTCTACTAGAATCTACGGGACATATTATCAAGGAACGGCGTTAAAAGTATGCTAAACCGGCGATAATGGGCTTGATAATATGCCGTACAGAATTCCAATAGAAGCCCATGTTAACACGAGAACATGGGCTTCTATTGGAATTCTCTAAGGCATATTATCAAGCCCATTATCGCCGTTTTAGCTGCACTTTCCTGCCGCTAAAGCAGCGATAATTTTAACGCAGTTCCTTGATAATATCGCCCTCCGTATGTAATGTTAGAATGTAGGGCTGTCATGGGGGGAACCTTGCCGAGTTTGTACACGGTGCTGGATTAGACAGTTGTTTTGCTGTCTGCTCCTGTTGGTGGTTGTTTCAGGTGTCTTGTTTTCTTGCAATAAATCTACTTATTGGATTCACTGCTGTCTGCCTCTTCACTACATACATTTGGCGACGAGTGGGAGAAGGCAAAAAGAAGGCACCACTCAGCAATATTTCAAAATTGTTTGCGTTGTGCTGAAGACCCGTTTTGTTCGTGTAGCTGTTTCTACTCATGCCAGGGTCGTTGGCTCATTGAACTATGTCATTCGACTTCTGCAAGGATTTATATTTTTAGATTTTGCGCTTCCTCTGCTTCTTGACTATATTCTGGTCGCTGTACTACATGTGTGTAAGTAGTGTTAGTATGCGTTTATACTAACAAATTCATCATGGTAGTAGGGAGGGCGACCTCTCAGGTGCAGCTCATACAATGTCCTGGGGTGTGCATTGCTGGACATTTGTGTTTGCTATTAGAGTGTGGTGCATGGCTTCCACCCTGTGATAGCGAATACTTGTTTGACTACTTGAAGCGAGAGGAGGAAAATATCGTATTGCTGTAATAGAGGGGAAGCGGATGGTAAAAATGGAGAGAAAAGAACAAAAATTTTTAAAAAGTGGGGTCTCACCCGTTCTTTAAAATGAGGCCCCTGGTGGGTGGGTAATGTTCCGTGGCCAATCCAATTATTATATTACGGGGTCTCTGTAGGACTGGCGATCCTAATGTCACATGTAAATTAGGCGAGGAAGGGCACAGAGACGTTTTGCAGCCTAGGGGAGCGGCACCTTCCTGGGTATTGTTTACTAATTGTTCGGGGGGGTTCGAGGCCAACTGAAGTCTGGGGATCGCCACACTCCGGGTCTTTATGTAAATATGCAGGGTGGGCCTCGGCAGTCCCTGGAGAATCGGTGGTCCTAGGTAGTGCCTTATTTGTTCTGTAATCACACGGGCAGTACTTCTGGTGTTATAAAGTGATCCACTCATAGCACTCTTGCAGTTGTACAATTACCCAGGCTTCATTTGTCTAATAGTCAGTTAGATTAAGTTTGGAAGGTGCACTCTAATATTAAATAATGTCGTCCTTAAAATCTCCTATAAACAGATGATTTTCACAATAAGCAATAGACAAGTGTCGTCAGAAAAAGAAGACCTATACACTCAGTTATTTATTTGAAAAAATAAGTAACCTTTATTAAAACAGAAATAAATAGAAATGTAACTTTAATAGAACAATATAATAAGAAAAATGTGGGTTGGACTCCAGTGGAAGCAGCGTAGGAAACCTGCAAGACAAAAATGAAACATAAGTAGTCCGAATGAAAGGACCATAATGAGAATGGAAGGGAGGGGGAGTGGGTGGAAGGGAGAAGGGGAGGGAGAGTCAAAAGATGAGAGGGAGGAGGAGACAGAGCGTTGGCCTATTGCACCCAGCCCAGCCGTTTGTCTAGGACGCTGGGGTCTGCGAGAAAGAGTGTGGTTCAGCAAGTCCTTAAAATGAAATACATGAGGCCAGAGATTATGGGCCATATTATGAAGGAAGGGCGATAAAGCGGCGATAAGGGGTTGATAATATGCCCTTGTAAATTCCCTTAGAAGCCCAGGTTCTGTTGTGAACCTGGGCTTCTATGAGAATTCACAAGGGCATATTATCAACCCCTTATCGTCATTTTAGCTGCAGTTTCCTGTCGCTAAAGTGGTGATAATGTTATCGCCATTGTTTGATAATATAGTCCTACATTATTAGCTACGGGAAAATCGCTTGCATGCACCTGTGCACCCAGGGTGCTGCACCCCAACCCCTTCCCCCACACAGTGCTCAATTGTAGGTCTTGCACCGATGCTTCACTGCTCACCTGCCACCACTGGTGTGTCCCACGACGTGTTGGTGCAAGCTCCTAGTCCGGGGTATGTTTGTCCAATAGACCAGGTCTTCGGTCGGGGACGGTGTCTTAATACCACGATGGAAGGTATCAGAATGCCAGGGCATCATTGCGGGGTCAGCTCCCGCTCCGCCCTTCTTGTGGCATTAAATGGAATGTCTGAAAAGGGAGAAATAATTTAATAGTGGAAACGTTTGGAGGTAAATGAAGGTTTATTTCAAACTTGATAGAAAATAGGAGTTGAGTGCATCCTTTGTTTATTGAAGTACGATCTACCAACTGTTAGTGGTAATAGTGGTTCAAAGAGGAGTTGGAGTGCATGAGAATACACAAGGTTAAATAATATGTTATGCCAACGTTCACATACAAAGGAACAGAGCGCAGTCTAGAAGCATAATGTGCGCGTGTAATGCAGTGGCGGGAGCCTGTGTGCATGTACACTTAGTAAGGAGCTCACTACAATGTCCTAAAAGCCAACGCCACAGGTCTGTAGGGCAGTGCTGCCCGCTGGCTCAGGCCTACAGTACGGTCCAGCAGGTCCTTAAAATTAGACCGATGTGACTGAATGAGGTCAGAGATCACATCATTACGCACGGCAACATCGCTTTTTCGCACGTGCGCACTCAGGGTGATGCACCCCACCCCTCCCGCAGAACCGCCCTCAACAGGTGTCTGTAGGGCAGCGCTGCCCGTAGGTTCAGGCCTACCTTATGGTATAGCAGGTCTTTAAAATGAGACAGAGATGTGACTGAATGAGGTCAAAGATCACATCATAACACATGGCAATATCGCTTATTTGCATGTGCACAGTCTGGCTGAAGCATCCCATCCCTCCCGCAGCATCGCGCTGAAGAGGTGTCTGTAGGGCAGCGCTGCCCGCTGGCTCAGGCCTACAGTACAGTCCAGCAGGTCTTTAAAATGAGACAGAGATGTGACTGAATGAGGTCAAAGATCACATCATAACACATGGCAATTTCGTTTGTTCGGACCTGCGCAGCTAGGCTGAAGCACCCCACCCCTCTCGCCGCAGGGCGCTCAATTGGAGGCCCTGTGCACCCAGGCCGCTCTGCTTACCTGCTGTCATTGTTGTGTGAGCAAACACTACGGGCAGCAGTGCTCACAATTCAGACGGAGTGTTAATTGCAGGAGAGTGTACACCTCATGGATCCCATTTGTAGGCGATGGGCAGTAGGGCTCACAATTTAGAGCCCGTGTTGATTGGCAGAATGGAGTACACATCATGGATCCAATTCTTTTTTTTATTGTGCATTGTGATATGCGAGGTGGATGCGGTAAATCATTTGAGGTAGTGTGGAAGAAGATGGACATGTGGCGTTGTGGTTATCCTATTTATACGTACGCAAAGTGGGCTGGGTATGCGTACGCCAGGCCAGCGTAGGGGTGTGAATAATTATTCTGGGGAATTGGGTGTTGTTCAGTTGCTGCCTGGCCAGGAATTGTACTTATGTGGGTTTCTTTTGAAGTTTTGACCTCGCAGAGTGTGCAATTTAGATTAGTGTAGCATGTGTCGGGAGGGCAGAAACTATCGTTAATGAGATGGCATGTGATCTAGGATGTGCAGTCTGACCGTGGCTGACGATGCTCCTTAGAGCCACCAATACCCAGGCCGAAAGGCAGCACAATAATGTGCAGACACACACACCAGGGGCATCGTGTAACACATATTTGTTTTTTGATGGAACGTTTGAGATGCATGGCAATCACACGTGGAAGTCTAATGTACAGAGCATGAATATTGATCAAGATGATCGTTGCATGTTGTGTGTAGTATAAGATATGTGTATACAGGAAAACACCTTTCAAAAAAGCTTTCTAAGCAGAAGAGGTGTCTCTCATTAAACGCTGTAGAGAGAATGAGTAAAATGGGTGGGGTCGTACAACTGTTACAGTGGGAAATGTTATGAACCAATCAAATGCTTTTTTTTAAGGTCACATGGCAATCGCGCACCGAGCACGCAAGGAGGCCGCACCCGACGCCATTTTGACAAAATATATTTATCATAATATAAGTTTATTACAGTTAGAAATATATAAATGTTTAAAATAATTTAGATTTTCGCGTGCTCTCATATACTGTTGAAAGTTATTTAGATATACTTTTGAGAAAAAAAAAAAGGAAATGGCGCACCCGGCGCGATACTATATGTCTGTGACGAAACACAGGGCTTGGCATTGTGTACTCGAATACGCAATGCGCAGCAGGCGCAACCCCATACGTACATGATGTAACGCGTGTCTTGGTACTGCGTACCCGTCGGATATCAAAGTAGTACCTGGGGTGTCTTCATGCGTATATAATGTTATGCAGGACACGGTGCCACAAACTCGTCGGATACGAAATGCGCATCATTTACGAGTTTAGCAATATGGCGGATAGGATTGTTGTGGTGATGGAGCTTGGTACGCTGCCGGTATGGGAGTGCAGTTTTCTCCCCCCAAAAAAAGATATACATATTTTTTGGGGAAGATATAAAACATTACATGATTTTTAAAGTTAAAAACAAGAAGTATAATAGAGTTCCGATATATTTAAAAATATAATAGAAAAAATATAGGTTTTATAAATATTAAAATATGAAATTAATACTTAAAAAACCTTTGAAATTCACTGAAAAAACCATAGGTTTTACAGACGTTATAGTTGGGAATTAGCATTTAAAAAACCTTTGAAGTTCACAAAAAAAACATAGGTTTCAGGGACGTTATAGTTAAAGAGAAATTCGCCTGTTATAGTTAGTTGAGCTAACTATAACTCACGCGCCCGCAATGCACTGCTGATGATGTCACATATTACATCTCTCATGACATGGTCAGTGACATCACTGATGACATCTCAAATGACATCACTGATGACATCACTGATGACATCATCCACGTGACAATCTGATGCACATACTGATGCTCTAATATAAACTTTGATACACCCATTCTAAAATGCTGACTACTATTAGAAGAATGCCATATACTACATAGCACTCACTATTTCCTAGGTCTACACACACATCCAGTCACTTACACATGTAGTTACTCATCAATAGAGGACTATAATATGCACTCATACATCTATACATGCAGTCATACGCTGCCACTCATCCATAGAGTTACTCACACGCCGAGTCAGTAATACAAAGAATGAATCACATACCCATTTAATCATGTATACAGTTATACACACCAACTTCGTTACTTTTAGACATACCACATCACTTATTTATACAGATACTAACACATATTTACTGTCTTATACAATCGCTGATAGAAGCAGACACTTATTTATACACCCACTCTTGAAACAACTTAGTCTCACGTATACTCATTTATATATTTCAACACTCACATATAGTGGCTTAAAACATAAGTAGTTAGTTACAGATATACCACTGAGACATTTATTCACTCACCAACACACCCATAGACACACCAACTCACCCATACAGCCCTTTCCAGATGCACTTTTTAATCCATACAACCACTGAATCACCCACTCAGACATCTATGCACAGACTCAAATACCCATCCACCCACACAGACCCTCAGGGACCCATACAGAAACCCAGACAACAAATCAATAACCTATATAGACACTCATGTAGGTATTCAGCAACCCATGCAGTTGCTTACACACCAATGGAGAGACTAATACAGACTTTTGCACAGTTTAGTCACTAACCCATGCATTCAGTAAGACACGTTCAATCACTCACTTATACAGTCAGTCACATACATACGAAATAATTCCTTTAGGCACTTGTAAATGCATTCATTCTTCAACACACCTTGGCATATATATATAAAACATATTTACATTTTATAGAAACACACATTGACTGGGTGATGTCATCAGTGATGTCATCAGTGATGTCATTTGAGATGTCATCAGTGTTCTCATCAGTGATGTCACTGACCATGTCATGAGTGATGTAATATGTGACATCAGCAGTGCATTGCGGGCGCGCGAGTTATAGTTAGCTCAACTAACTATAACAGGCGAATTTCTCTGGTTTTATATGAGTCAAATGTTCAACTAACTATAACGTCCCTGAAACCTATGTTTTTTTTAGTGAATATATATATGTGTATATATATAAAAATATATATATATGCACACACACATACAGGCATACACCCTTGCCACCCCAAAACCCATACCCACCCTAAACCCTAAAAACCCACACCACTGAAAACTTCACCCACCCTAATACCTAAAAATACCCTTGCCACCCAAAAACCAATACCAACCCTAAACCCAAAATCATATAAAAATGCTTGCCACCGCAAAACACGCCCACCCTAAACCCTATAAACTCTTTAGCACACAAAATTCATACCCACCCAAAAGTTAAATAAAACCCTTGCCACCCAAAAACCCATACCCTCCCAAACCCTAAAAATTCCTTTAACACTCAAAACCCCAAACCCATCCTAAACCCAAAACAGTGTCCTTGCCACTCAGAAACCCATACCCACCATAAACACTAAAAATACCCTTGCTACCAAAAACTCAGACCCACCCTAAACCCTGAAAATACCCTTGCCCCCCCAAAAACCAATACTCACCCTAAACACTAAAAAACCCATACCTACTCTAAACCGTAAAAATACCCCTAAATCCAAACCCACCCTAAACCCTAAAAACTCAATTGCCACCCAAAAACCCAGACCCACCCTTAACCCTAAAATTACCCTTGCCATCCAAAAACCCATATCCATCATAAACCCTAAAAATTCCCCTGCCATCCAAAACCCCAAACCCACCCTAAACCCTAAAAAATTCCCTTGCCACCCAAATATGCGGGGGGTTATTGCTGTGACTCTAAAAGGTGCATCACGTTTGACCTCTTTTCACAAACATCATCAGTAACCAGTTCTGTTACAAGAAGGACCTATGGAATAAGACTGCATCTTACAAGTAACTCAACATTCCTTATTTATGTGATTCAGTGCCAACGCCAAAGCTGTAAAAAATACTATGTAGGCCAAACAATGAATGACCTCTGTTCATGATTAATTAACCACAAATCGGCAATAATTAAGAAGAAACTTGACCAGCCTGTAGCCAATCATTTTAACATTGTGGATCATTTACTATCAGATTTCAAGATTTTCCCTGTGGAACATGTCTTAAAGGCAGAACTACTGCACTGCAGAGACAACGTCTGGATGTACAGCTCAAAATCACTGAATCTAGATCGCCAGTAGGTAGTTATAGTTAGGGTGTAGTTTCCATAGGAAGAGCGTTTTTCGTTTGCCAATAACTTTGGTGTCGTTTAACGAATCCTCGCAAAATTTTCAAAACTAATTTGTCAGTCACTTCAGCTGCTGTCTTGAAAATTTGTGGACCATCGAGCGGGGGCCAAAAAAAAGGGGGGGTTCCTAAAATGCTTTTTCACAATGTTAATTTCCAAAGGAACCTTTAGACACAGCTACAGCACGACTGCGGAATGGAATTACACCGAATTTGGCAGAAAGGTAACTCTTGGCCCAGAAAGGGACCTTTTTTAAATGGTGTAACTCTGTTAAGTAATTGCTGAGAAATGTAAAGATTTTTAAAATATACAACTGAGGCCGTGGTGGATCAGCGACCCCCTCCTTTCAACAGGAGTCGTGCTGCATCCACCGGAAAAACAAATGAAGTGCGTTGGAAATGCAGAGTGCGTCCGTGGGATCCAAAATCAGCCGTGAATGGCACTACGCGGTTCTCAAGTGTGTTCTTGCATTCTAAATCACGAGTAAACAGCATAACATGGTCTGCATGGGTGCAGCTCTCTTGTTTTTCTGCTCTATGTTATGGTACTGGGCCTAAATGTTATCTCTCCTTAATCTATGTAATCCTCGTCCTTTATTACTTTTCTACCCCGAATTTTTATTTTTTGTAATAGTGTGTGCCTTTGTGATTGTGTATTTTACGTTTTTGTGTAACAATGTAGGTGTTTTTGACTTTATTTCTCCTTGTTGCCTTATTTCTTTTTTCTTTATTTTCCCTTCCCTTTCCCTTTTTATTATTTCCCAGTGCCATGGCAAAGGGGCGGGCTGTGCCGCTGCCCAGGTGTGCAGCCCCGTGTGATCTTCGGAGAGGAGGAGGTGGCAGCACAATTTTTTTTTGTGCAGCTTCACCTCCCCTCTATGCTTGCAGCAGATCATGTGGTGCATACTGCCTGCAGAAGAGTCGTCCGTGCTGGAGGATGGGGTGCACCAGCCAGGTTAGGCACACTGCTGAGTAGCTCATTATCTCTGTTAATTTGTTTATGTAGCTCGTACAGTTTCTGGTTATTATTTAATTGAATTCACAGTGATGTGACCTATGCATCTATGCATTGGAAAAAAGGGAGACTGAGTTTGCTCATCAAGGTGTTGAGTAATGGGAAAGGATAGACTCAAATATCCTTCACTGCAATACATTAGTTGCAAATGTAGTTTTTGTTAAGAAGATTTGGAATATGGATTTAACGACAGTCAATAGACTTGAGTCGAAACTAGTAGTACTATAGGTGATATGTTTTAGCAACTGCGTTTGCTTTTCATAAACCATTTTGTGGAGATTATTGACTGAATCACTTATCTAGTTTTATTTATCTTCTTCATTTCTTTCATCAGCACCAAAGGGCAATAAAGGGATGTTTCTGAGGGTCCGGGAGAAGCTGGTCAGCCGGTGCCGACCACCAGTGCCACTGCTGAGGGCCCTGCTGATCCCAGTAAGTCCTTTTATGATTGTTTTGGACTTCTTAGGGTAGAATCTTGTGGTATTGGAATGTTGGTGCTGTCTATTATGAAGATTCAGATTTCAGGCCCAAGTAAGCTAGTGCTTTAAATAAAAATCACAATGTATGTTTGTTGAGAAGGCTTCTCTTTTCCTGCTTATGCCTAGCTCCAACACAATTCAGTTCACAAGAGAGTGACCATTGTCATCATAGACCACCCACCAATGTAGTGTGCTGCACACTCATTCCTCTATAGTTACATCATACCAGCAGTTTCTCATGATAGTGCAGCGAGGCTGGAAAAAATGATAAGGTCCCACTCCCATTGCATTTGCTAACCAACACAATAGGTCTTCCACGCCTGGCTTGTCTAACTTTGTGAACCAAGTAATCAAATGCCCAGAGTGATATTTGGAAGATACTGACATGTTAACTGAGCTGTAGTGCTGCATTGCAATTGTATTTGGGGTTACATATATGGCATCTAAATTATGACTAATGTTTTATTCTAGCAAGACAGAACATCAGCGATGTCGGCTCCAGTGCCACTGCAGGAGGAGACGGGTCAGTTGGAGGGAGAGAAGTGGCAGCAGGGACGGGCACTGGTAAGTCACATAATTTTTTGCAATAACTATGCTCACTAGCTATTGCCATGGTGTCGCTCGTTGTCATCAACATATGACCGTGAAGAGAACCCCCGACTCAACTTTACCAGCCACAGTGGTGGTTGAGTGATTATTATTGTTTTGGCCTCTTCTATCTGCAACTCAGTAAAATCTCACATAATAAGCGTTGATGGCTTGAGGGAGACATGAAAAACCGAAGGTAACTTAAAAGAAAGAAAATGGTATATGAGTGAAAGGGTGCACAGGTGAAAGGGTGCGCGGGTGGGTAAAGGGATGGATGGGCGAAAGGATGGTTTGAAGAAAGGGTTGCTATTGAATTGGTAGATAATGGATCAGAAACTTTGGTGAAAGACTGGATGAGAGAAAGTAAAGCTTAATCATGGTGGCTATGGGTAAATTAGAAAGAAAGGATTAATGTATATTAGGATTGTTTGGATGAATAAGCAAGGCAGCTCTTCTTATCATCATGAGGAGCATGCTGCTCACCCACTTTGCTTACTTTGTTTATGTAGGGTATCAATATCATTTAAAGCTATGGTTCTAAGGGGGGGTTATTTATTTGTATTCTTTGTTCTACTCCCTTGACTCGCTTTATTTGTTAAGTGAGCCAGACCTTTCCTACCAATCATTCATCATTCCCCCTCCCCGCCCATGGTATTTTTGCCAACTATGACCGAAGTACAGCATTGGTTAATCAATTTGTGGCTGCAGTGTTGGCTGAGTAATATGCGTCTGCTTCATTAACTGTGGCATTTACAATGGTTTCAATGCATTGCAAGCAGAACACACAAGGTGTGTTGTCCCTTTCCCTGCTCAGTCACCTCCTAGTACTTCACTCCTTGATTGTTTTTTCCTAAGTTCTTCTGTCCCAGCCTACCAAATTGGAAAATCCATTCTTGCCATGTGCCACATTTAATTTGATACCCATGTGAAGTGATTCTAGAATTATTTAATGGTTTCCCATATCAGATTGAATTTACACTTTGAATTTAGATTTGTTCAGTTTTCCCCCTTCGAATTGTACAGTGACTGAAAAATCCAAAGATTTATGAATCGATGATCAGTGTAGTGGCCCTCTACTGTATATAAAAAAGTGCTTCCCTACCTGTCTAATAATACCTCTATCCTACCCTTTCAGTAGAGAAAATCAAGTTTCCTTTAATTGGTTACTGCTCAGCAAATGCATTCGTTGGAAATACATGGTGGTGGGCGGGCCACAGAGTGAAGTGGGAGTAAGTGCATGATTTGATGTCAAGTTTGGCGTATGGGATACAAAGCGACAAATGTGCCAAATAAAATCTATATAGCCCGTTCCTTTACAGGTGATGCAGCTCATTAGATTCCTTTTCCTCAATGCCTACTTACAGCAGATAGGATAATATATTAATATCCACATTTCATTCATGAGGTGTGTGACGTAGTATCTTATTTATTATTTATGTGCCTCTTTGGAGACAGTGTAGAAAGAGAAATGCATTTGGGGAAGAGCAGGGCCATTAAATGGAATGGAATTAAAAATAGATAACTGTCAAATACAGCTGCAGATAGTAGCAGACTAGCTGAGGCACTGGCTAGCAAGGAGCATTGTTTTTGTGTTTTAATTCTGTGATATTATTATTATAATTATTATTAATATTATTGTCTGCCTGTTTATGCTTTTTTATGTTTGGCAACATGTGTGGGTAACACATAAAATTAGTCTTGTGTCTCTTCTAATCAGAATCACATCACATGCATTCCAATGGCCCTAGGTGCCACCCAGTAATTTTAAACAATTGTGTGCACAGAGCATTATTTACAATTTGTCTTTTTTTGTTTTTCTCAATATAGCTGCTCCTGCTGGTCCAGCCGGACCACCCAGCAAGCAAGCTGCCGGTTTGCCGCGGGAAAGGCTGCAGCATAGCCAGCTGGAATACTGGTGTCTAGTTGTCCTGGAAGAGGAGGGGGATGAAATTAGCACACAACAGCCAGGCCCCAGTGAAGCTGATCCCCCTTAGCCTCCAGCCTCCCAGCCATGCCATCGCCAGCACCACAGCCAGCCAACTGCTGCCACCCCACCACACTTACAAGAGGCCATTGCTGCACCGCATCCTACAGCTGTTGGACACCATTGATGGCCGGCTCACCACGATGGAGCAGAGCCTGGACCAGCTTAGGACCAACATCCATAATGCCCTCTTCTAGCCCCTTTGTAATTTTTTATTTTGCTGGGAGGGATTTGTTTTTCGATGAGGCTGGGTGAAGAGGGTGCGAAGGGATTTGGGAGAGGAAAGACTTCTTTTTGGGCATTTCCAGTTTTGGGGCTTGGGTCAGTTTTGCTTGGGGAGGGGGATGTACATGTTGTTTGTGTGGAAAGGGTGGGTTTTTTCTAAATAAAGAGGAGAAAACTATTTTTTATCTAAATGTATGCCTGATGTAGTTTATTTTACTTTTACTATGTACTGCTGCCTCCAAGTAGTTTTACGCAGCCTGTTTATGTGCTTTTAACGTAATAGAGAGCGTAGCACTTAGTAATAGAGTGTAGACTTATACTTCTGTAACTATCTCGACCATTATGGGAAATGCTGCCATGATGACCTATATTGCGTACAACTATCTAGATAAAAAGTAGCAGTTAATTTATTTCTTACTAAGTTACATTTCATCCATACTAGTTTCTTACCTGAATATACATGCAGCAATAACAGCAAAGGCATCACAACTTCACAAGCAAGGTCCCACTTCCAGCTCCACCCAGGTGAGCTCCAAATGTAGTATTGATCTGAATGATTGATTGATTATCCATCACTGGCAAGTAAAGGGAAGTAGAATGACTGAGTTAGTGAGTATATCTATCAAAGATTTACAAAGAATTGACACAAATTATGTGATGACTCAATGAGAATGCCTTATTGTCCTAAAATAGAAAAACTAGCAATGCTAGTAAGATTTTGCTAATGTGGAGCTAGCTGTATTATTTGTGAAATCCTCAAGCTATAAAAAATGGACCTTAAAGTCTGGAGTGGACAAGCTTAGGTTAGGTGTTTATGGTTAGTCAACGTAAGGCCTGAATGATGATGCTGATAACTGGTGTTCTTCATTCTTTATCTAAAATATGGATCTTAATGCTCGGGTTGGTAATGGGCTGGTGTGGGCAACTGCTTAGAAGATTCCACGATAGGTTGGTGTTGCTTTCACCACATCCGCCCCACCAAGTGTGTGATCAATTGATGGTTAATTTAAGCCACACCACAGTAAATCACACAGCTCGGCTTAGGGATTTAATGAATGGATCTGTAAGAGGATTTGAGGAAAGGTTTGACAAAGACGAACAATACAACACAAGGCCAACATTCATCTGGGCATAGGCAGCACCATATCATTTGCCATTAATATGTTTTTAGAAGCACACAAAGGAATAAGTATGACAGAGTACAGGTAAATGCATTGCAAACAGTCCTTCTGCCCCTAAGAACCAATTTATCAGATATCTAAATGTTCTGTCTTCTAGGTTGGGGAGTTAATCCGCCTACCTATTCTTTCTTAGTTCATATGAATGTTAAAAGAAAAATTATGCTGTATTGCAAAATTGGGTGGTGCATCTGCATTCTTCTCGCTAAGGTTCACTCTTTGGGGCCTGTCTGCACTGGTCCTATACTTAAGCAGGAGCGTTGTTGTGCTAGGCTAGCTTTCGCCTTTCGTTCATGAAGGAGACAAGATGAAGGCCTGTGGACAGTAAAAGAGAAACTGTATTTTAGAGTCAAGGAGAATGACTGAAGGAAGGTAAGCTTCATGAGCAGTGAACCAGGAAGACTCAGAGGCAGAGCAAAAGAAACAGAAGGGGTACTCAGAGTATCTCTTTTTGCCACAAGTACAACACACAAACACACACACACACACACAGCAGCATTTCACAAATGCACCTCTCTCTATTCCACACAGCTAAGTAATAAGCCTCAGGCTCTTGGTTTATCTTTGAACTGAAGTCAATGTATACTGTTAGAAATGGGGCTCTCTATTTGGCAATGGTGTGCACCTTTGTCCAAGTACGGACCCTTCTTCCTAGTCAGGGTAAGGGGGATACACTTCTAAAATAACCCCTGCTCACCACCTTAGGAACTTAGCATGAGCAGACAGACTTATCTTAGAGGCAGTGTGTAAAGCATTTGTGCATGCATTCAGAAACACAGTGAAAGCAGTGCAAATGGACACCCCACCAGTTTAGAAAAATAAGCAAAACTTTATCTAAACCAACAAGACCATAAACAATGAAAAATCTAACATACAATATGGTAAAACATAGTTACTCTGCAAGATAACCTTCAATTTGGAAGAATAGCTCAAAAACACAGTTCTTCCGAGTCGGTAGCTCCGTCCGGGGCTACCGCGATGCTGAAAACGACAGAGTCTAACAGTTCCAGCAGACCGAATTGGGATGGGCCAACTTAAGCATCAACAGAATTGTAGACAGTACCTTTCTCGTTTTGGCCGATCCTATTGGTATGAGTCGGTCGGGACAACCGTCGTGGTTGCTATGTGAAGTGAAAGCGGTGCAGCGTGTGGTGCCCTCACTGCGCGCTTCAGGCAGCGGCTCTGTGATGGCCATTCATCAGTATGGGTGAGGCCAAGGCTTACGCTGCGGAGTGAGGTGGTGCTCGATGTGGTGCTGGCAGGTCACTGTGCAGGCAACGGAGCCGGTCAATATTCGGTGTCGGTGACGTCCGGGCTGAGTGAAGCAAGGCAGTGCTGAGTGTGGTACCCACAGGATGCAGCACAAGCAATGGCTCGGTGACCGTCGCCCAGCAGCATCAGTGGGACCAAGGATGCGCTGCGAAGTGCGGCGGTGCCTTCTGCGGCGACTTCAGGACATGGAACCAGCGACAGACTTGGTTACAGAGTCAGATGCTCCTTTCTTCTGCGGCGACTGAAAACAGCAGTTCCAGAGATGGTGACCAGAAGGATGGTGAAGTATTTGCTGTTCCTGAGACTTCTTGAACAGGGGGCAAGCTCTACCTCAATCCCTTGGAAATACTTTGTCAAGCAGGATACACACACAGTTCCTCTCCTTGGCAGAAACAGCTACTGCAGGCCAACCTCAGACAGCACACAGCAAAGTGGTAGTACTTTTCCAGCTTCTCCCAGCTCTTCTCCTTGACAGAGGTTCATCTTGAATTCCAGAAGTAGTCTAAAGTTCAACGGTCTGGGCCCCAACATTTATAGTCCATTTATCTTTGTTCTCTGGTGTCAGAGAGGCTCTATGCTCAGACCGAACCAGTTCTGTTCTCTCTGGTGCACCTTCCCGGCAGGAGCTGGAGACAGCATTGTACAAGGCAGACCAGGTCCCTTCAGGTATGAAATAAATCTCCTCTCCCTAGTCTGAATGCAGCCCAGGTCTATTTAGCCCAGCCCTGAATCACCCTGAAAAGGCAGGACACACCTCACCCCCTCAAGTGGCTGTCTGAACAGAATGCGCATCCCCAGCTCCTGTCACTCCAAAGCCAGCCAGTCCATGCACAACCTTAACAGAGGTACACTGGATGGCTAAGCAAGAAAATACCCACTTTCTAAAAGTGGTATTTTCAAACCCAGAATCTAAAACTTATCCTCAATAAATGATGCACATTTAGATTCTAGGTTCATGCATACTAAACACCATTTTCCCATCTTGTTCCCATAGGCAGTTATACTAATAAGATGTTATAAGTAAACTCCTTATTCTATCCTATGGGACAGATAGCCTTTCAATAGCGAAAAATTGAATTGTCAGTATTTCACTATCAGGACAAGCCACACACATCAGAACATGTCCCACCTTTCACATACATTGCACCCTGCCCCCAGGGGTACTTTGGCCCTACCTTAAGGTGACCCACATGTAAGAAAAGGGAAGGTTAGGACCTGGCAAGTGGGTGCACTTGCCAGGTTGAGATGGCAGTATTAGACTGCATACAGACACTGCAATGGCAGGCCTGGGACTCTTTTGCAAGGCTGCTTGTGTGAAAAGCACAATCAGTGCTGCAAGACCACTAGCAGCATTTGGTGTACAGGACCTGGGCACACACAGTTCACTGTGCTAGGGGGTTAACAGCAAACCAAATAAGCCAATTATGAATACACTAATCCATGACAACCATTTATAGAGAGAGCACTGCCACTTTGGCACTGAACAGCAGTGGCAAAGTGCCCAAAGCATCTAGACCAGCAAAAACGAAGTCCAACACACAGTAAAAACACAGTAGGCAAAGGCAAAATACAGGAGAAACCCACACCAAGGATGCCAGGTCTAACATATACGCGATAACTTCTTGATCCTAGCTGTTGATGATGTAGTCCTGCAGCTCCTGCCCTGAGTTCTTCCATGATCCTCCTCCTGACTGTGAGTAACGCTGTCTCAGACATTATCATCATAATGTCCCAAGCAAGATAGACGTGGAGTGCACTGCTGTTGAAGAACATGTAGAGAAACAGAATTGCAGTATTTTGCATAGGTTTTTGTTTATTAACTAAAGTGACTGTTCTGGTCTCTGAAAAACCTGACAAAAATGAGAACACCCTGCAATTAAATCCGGCTAAGTGTGAAAGGGCTGATCCCCTAAAGGGAAAAAAGGAGCACCCATCACTCAAGCCCCAAACAATGCAAACCAAAAATCATCTGAAGAAAGTTCTCACATTACAGTTCAATACACCCTCCCTCACTTTCAGCCACCACATCAATCATCACTCACAGTCACTCGATAATCTGATCACTTATTGGTGCAATGGTTACCTGTTCCACTCCAAGCATGGTGGTAGGTACACTTTCTCCCCTTTAATACAAGCAACAGATTGAAATTGGCAGTCTTCTAATTAAAACGATTGGCTGGGGCAGTCATCCTAAATGATGAAAAAACACAGAAGGATCATAGGAGTGAACCATACAGGTTAATTCGTTTTTGCTAAGTTAGTTTGTGAAGGCCAATCATCTCCAGGGGAAAAATGATTGCCTACCCATCAGGCCAAAAACATTGCAAATCAGCCACCTCATGCAAGTTCCCACATTACAGTTCAACACTCTCCCTCACTGCCTGCCACCACATGAATCATCAACTTAAATCATCACACTAAAATTCAGTCACTCACCATTGCAATAGTTGAAGTTACCTCTTCCAATCCAAGCACAGGTAGTTTAGGTATTTGGTATACAATGATCTTTGATGCAGGCAACACATTGGA
Source organism: Triturus cristatus (assembly GCF_964204655.1). Taxonomy (NCBI): domain Eukaryota; kingdom Metazoa; phylum Chordata; class Amphibia; order Caudata; family Salamandridae; genus Triturus; species Triturus cristatus. The sequence continues at coordinate 1,016,217,013 of NC_140588.1, forward strand.
ATTTGGTATTGGCAGGTAGCCTTGTAGATAATTAATGATTTTATGGGAAATCCCTTCTAGTGCTAAGTGATGCACAAAGGGATAGCATTAGGCAATAGGTATGCGAGGGGGCAGACATTGTCCCCAATGTCATGAATTAATAGTGGAGGCTTCTTCAATGCACACTGGCCCAATTGCAATCTGGCATGTATATGTGACTAGTAAAAAGGTGGAGCAGCATAAATCTGACAACACAAAACTAAAGTTCCTCCGGCTAATTATTTTTTGCAAATAAAAAACTAAGTTCAAAGAGAAGTTTTTTTTAAGTTCTATGGGGGCACTGGCATACTTTGTCTGGGATTTAGATTTCGTCCTCAAATTCAGTTGGTTCACCCAGAAGTTGGTCAGCTAACACATTTGATTCAATTTTGGACCAATCACCCTCCTCCTCCTCCTGTTTCAGGAACGGTGTAATTGTGTGGCATAAAATGTTGGTTCATTGTGATAGTCAATCTCTCCATGTTTTGAGGCGAGAGACTGGTCTTTCTCACTGTGAGAACCGCACCAGCTGCACTGAACACATGTTCAGTAGACACACTGGTGACAGGACAAGCTAGATAATTTACTGCCAGCCTGCTGAGCTCTGGCCATTGGAGCATCTTCCCAAACCAATTACATGTTGACCCACATAGACCTCTTTGGGATGATCCAGACACTCCTGGAACATCCTGTGGATGGGAATTGGTACTGCCACTTGCTCAACCTGTTTTGCTATCGCCTCTGCACTTGGACTTGAGCCCTGCCAATTGCAATCAATACAATGCAGAGGTTGCGTCTGGTCCTTCTGTTGCTGTTTCCTCTATGGAAGTTGAAGGCGGCACTCCAAAATTGTGGGTTGGGACTCGAAGTTCCAGCCGTTCTTCCCCAAGTCTCCGGCTTGCTCTGCAAATCACCTCTTGTATTTTAAAACATCCCCTTCAGAAAAAGGAATGAAAGTGGGCAGAATTTTTTTGTGCTGTGGATCAAGTAGTGTGGCACTCAATGATATGATGCCGCAGCCTCACATTAGAAGCCAAGTGAAGGACTTAGGTCTCAACCAAGGCATGAGCTTCTGTGTTTTTCATTCACACCTGCGGGGACAAAGCATTCAGACACCTTCTTTACCTGGTCTTGTAGGAGATGCAACAATGGGATAGCTTGCCCATTTCACTGTCCTCCTTGCTAACTTCCCGAGTGAAAACCTCAAAAGGGAGTAGCATCTATGTCAGGCTTTTGACCAGGCCCCATTTGTTCGCATCCATGGTCATAGCTTTCCCAACAGCATCCCCTCCTCTTTGAATAACATAGTCATTGATCTGTTTGTACTGCTCAAACAGACGTTGCAACATGTAAAACGTGGAGTTCCAACGTGCTAGCACCTCCTGTATCAGGGCTTTAACTGGTGATGTAATTTTATGCTGAATAATAATCAGCTGCTTCCATGCTTTAAACGAATGGCTGAAATGAGTGCACATTCTTCTGTAGGTGGTCAGTATGTTGACTATGTCTTCCTTTTGAGGAAGTCTTGCAACACCAAGTTGATGCAATGGGCCAAACACAGGACACTGAAATAGCCTACGTCTGACAAGACCGTGACCATGGTACTGCCATTGTCTGTGGCACCAAATCCAATTGTAAGACCTCTGTCTCGCAGTCATTTATACACCTTGCTGTTAAATTCCTCCACAATATTTACAGCTGTATGTGTTTACTCCATCGCGAACATTGCCTCTGTTGCATGCCACCTAATGCTCTTAAAACATTCTTCAGGGCCAAGACCTGAAGATATATTTTGCTTTACACCTGCAAAAGATATCCAGTGTGCAGTGATCCACATATAATCGGTTGCCTCACAAATGGTCCACATGTCTGTCGTCAGGTGTGAACAACACTTTGCTGCAAAGCTTGTCCAACCAACTACAGCACATCCTGATGGAGTGATGGAACAGCCACTCTGGTAAAATAGGTCCTACTTGGTACCTTCCATTTTGAGCAGATGGTTGCCATACATTCTAAGGATCCCACTCCTTCAACAAAAGAATAAGTGAGAAGGTCCAGTGATACAATTTTTGCCAGCATCCCATTGTACAAACATGGGGTTGGGTGGTTTCGCTTGTAGGGCCCCTCCTGCCTAAACATGGCTGTAATAGTAGTCAGGATTTTCTTCTTTTCTTGGGGCACTGATACAGGTGTCGATTGAGAAATAGATGCGAGTGGTAGACTCAATGTGCGTCATGGTTGTGGGGCTGTCAATGTATGCCATGGTATCTCCATCTAACTCTGAGTCTTCTTGTGCCGTTGTGAAGTCGCTGAGGTGGGTGAATATGCTGACACACTGCTGGGAACAGGCTGCTTTTCATGAAGCTGGCACCCTCTCCTTCCTTGTCATCACCTTCCACTGTGATTGGACTATTTAGCTGATGTTCCCCGGCTCTGCCCACCACCACGACCATGTTTTGCAATTTTTTTAATGTGCTCCTCCCACTTGAATGTGTGTTTTTGTTCTTCATATGGGTTGTCTGACCTCCAGTACCAAAATGTGTACCGGGCTTACCTCAACGAACATTTGTGTGGCAAATGGTGCATACTGCAATGTGTTCCCCCTCTTTGCCAACTGTAAAAATGTCCCAAACTTGGGAGGAGTAGTTTTTTTTCACCCACTGCCAATGCCTGAAGAAGAACTGGCAGTCAGTGGGCATTTCGCCAATTGCCTCTCTGCTTCTCCTGAGCCATGGTGGGTGCAGGTCTCAGCTGGGGATTTGCAAATATGGGAGCTGGTGAGGATGCTACTTGTGCCACGTCCTTCGGAGCTGGTTGAATAGCAATGTCAGATTCCTCTGTCTCACCTTCCACCAAGACTACCTTGTAAACGTCATCCTCCTTTTCATCTCCTTCCATAAGTCTAAGTCTTTCTGGTACTTTTATTTCCCCTTGCCTCTCTTGTTGTCTCCTTGTCTCTGTGAGGGTCTACTCCATGTCCCTATCATCATCATCAGAAGTGGTGCTTGGAGAAGATAGTGCAGTAGTACCCTTCCTTTTCCTTGCTGAGATCTGTGAGCCAATGATTTTAAAAGAGGAGGTTCAACTTCTTGCTCGGAAGGAAGCTCAACCTCCTGTTCTGCTCCAACATCAGACAAATGTACCATTGCTGGCTGCGGCTACTGTCCACTTTGCTGTGTTTCCTAAAAAGATTGTGCGCTGCTTTAAAAAAGAGACAAATCCACTTCAACATCACTACATGTCAACATGATTCCACTGGTTGCCTCACTGACAGACATGGTCCTGAGCACAGGTTAGGGGGATGGTGCTATTGATGCAGGAGTGCTGCTGTCAGCTTGTTCGCTGGAGACTAGTGTGGAAGGCACAACGTTCCTGAAAAAGGTTGCAGGCGGCACACCATTGGTGGGAATTCGCTTTCTTCTCTTCCCCACTAGGCACTGTCTTGGCTGTAACTTTCTTTAGGGCCATGTTGAAGCGGTCAGTTGGCAGTGGCACTTAGCTTCACAACAAGCTGATCACGTAACCGTGTTGCGTAGTCAGTCAAGTGTCACGTCGTGCACAGGCCTTTTGTCTGGCAGTACTGTGGGTGATGTCTCTTCTCTTGTTCACCTTAAGGCAAACAAGCAGGAAGAACATCAGTGAAGCATGGTATTGTTGCAGTTCAAGTAGTAGTACAAACAAACACTATCATTTAGTATGGTGACTTAGCAATAATACAGTCTATCTATTCGCAAAACTTAACCAACAAACTTTCATTGTGTGCAGTACACTCAGGAAGGACCAGAAAGAACAACAAAAACAACATACAGATGTAACTTTTTGCTTTATGTGCATCATGTTGGGATGTGGTACTCAGGAAGGCGCAGGTGAAATGGAATAATCCTTAGACAATGAATGCTGCTATACAGTGCACCTATTTGTGAGAAAATGGAGAAAAAACATTATAGATCATAATATATTTTTGTAAATAATTTAAATTAAAAAAATTAATAGCAATTTTTGAAGATAAAAAATTTAAAAAGTTTTTGAAAAATTAAAATTAAAAAACTAAAACTAAAAATGTAAATTAAAATAATAATAATAATTAAAATATATAATTTTTTTAAATTAAAATACAAAAACAAAAAAATTAAAATACTAATTAATTACAATTAACAAACCTAAAATTCAAAATGTTAAATAAAAAAATTAAAGATAAGTGAAAATATCCGCACACATATTAATGTATAAAATTGCTATCATTGTCAACCACCCATGCAAGCCTATTGCAAAGGGCCACACTGACTGGATGAACAAAATCACTGTCAGCCAGTGCAACATGGTCATCAACAACAACTAACACTGAGCAAGGAGGCATGGCCACAAACACAGAGAAGACATGCAGACCTAGGAGGCATGGCCACAAACAGAGAAGACATGCAGACCTATGGGGAAAGCATACTGGCTTGCTACAAAAAATGGCCACCAGCCACATGGTCAGAAAAACAACAACTAACAAGGAGGCATGGTCACAAGCAGAGACATATGATCTCTCAGTTGAGGTTTCAAATCATTGGGATCCAGTCAGTACGCCCCAGTGTAGATATTACTAAGATGCTTCTCCAAAGAGAAATACATTGGATAAAAAATGTGAACACTATGATCCCGTTTGGGTTAAATGACCAGTTAGACATGAGTTGCTTTTTGTAACATACATCAGATATGAGAGGAATGCACTTACGTGGTATTAGTCAATCATTTACATTATTACAATCACAGCTCTCATATTTTTTATATGGTGGTGGTTCACTTTGGTAACACATTTTGTATTTTTTGTGTTGCGCCGAACTGATGCACCGGGCATAGCAATTATATTTGAATATAGCATTTCTATTTTTATTGCTATCACTGCCTGCGATTATATATTGTCAGTCGTTCATCCCATTATAATCAGTCTACAGCCAAACACCTACTAGTATTGGATGTTCTGAGCAAGTTTTATCACGCTGACCGTGGTTACTCAAGTAGTGTGATATCCTTACGAGGTTGTGGTGTCCCGTTATGGACTAAATATTTTACCATCAATTGCCTTCATCGTTATTGATATCTTTTATAGCGTTTCTTTTAATTTTTTCTCATCTTTCCCATCTCTTTAGTACTTTAGACTCCTCATTATTCTTTCATTACTGCATTATTACTTTCATTTTTCTTATCTTCTATCGTTTCACTCATCCGTCATCATCTTTTATTCTCTCATTACCATTACATTTAGTATCTCTCAGTATCTGTTCGCATTTGCATTTTTTTAAATATTAAAGGTAACTCGTGTCCTCTTTTTATCTCTCGTCCTTTCTCATTGGCTCATTTTACTTCCTTAGTTTCCGCATGGAACTACATTTTGTCCTTTTTTTCTCTTTATTCCCATCACGTGACTGGGTCCATATCCGTTTAAGTCCGTTTGTTTAACGTTACGGTTCCAACTTTTTACGCGGCTCCAACGATACAAGTATTTTTTCACACGGTTGAATCTTGGATTATCTACTACTATTTTTTCGGTAAGGCTTATTCCTTACCTATAGGTATTTGTTTAGCGATGTTTACATCGACAAACTACGAGGAGCTCGTTCTTATCTTTGCGTTTTCTTAACACAGAGTCACGTATAGGACATTCAGGAGCATCCACGAAAGCCGTTTTCTTACACAACTCTGATTGTGAGGTGAGCATACTTTCAACTAGGTTGCCTACAAACCGAGAACTGAGTAATTCTGTTATTTACGGCATGTAATTATTTTTGATATTACAGCGTTTCGAGTAAAGACGGGAACTTGTCTAAACTTTATTGAGCACTGCTGACAACATGTGGTGAGATACTAGTATCTTCCCAACATCAGGAGTGGCATTATTGTTAGCTGCACTGACAGTTTTTAGATGTTTTTTTAGCCACTGCACTAGGGGTAATATTTCACTACGCACATCTGATTGCGGTTGAGTTTTTTATTGCCGGCTTGCACTTTTTCTTATTTTCACTTGAGCACCGCTGGGTGAAAAAACTTATCAGCATGAAACTCCTTGACTATTAATGCTTAGATATAATACCACAAATATTTTATACTTAACTTAGAATTTTTTACACTCAACTCAGCATTTCCATTAAAGCGCACATTAAATTGGGTAATGCATTCTAAGAGAGTCTGAAATAATATACTCAAATGGAGTAATTTGAGGATGTTCTTTTTAGGTTTGCCCCTGAGGAAGAGACTCCACAGTCCCGAAATGCATCGGGCTGTTTTCGAAAAACAGTTGAACTGATCTTCTTTGTTTTATGTCACGTCAAGACTGACTTGTTTTATGAATAATTCAGAGCGAATGTGAAAATTGTATTTACTGTAAATCACATGATTTTGTTGAACAGAAAATGTATAATGTATAATTCGTGAACACATTGAATACAATGTTTTTTGGAGGAATATTGCTTGTTAACACGTTTGATTATTGTTTTGTAACTGGACTATTTGATAGGGTCCAGATGGAGAACCAGTGAACAGTGCACGGTACAAGCAAGTTTTCTTGCTAGTCACATTTCTTTTCAGTTCACAGGCACTTGGAGTGACAGCGGGTGCAGTACCGTAGCACCATTGAGTTGAATATTATTATTTCTCATATATAGCTTTGATTAACTTAGGTGTGCACCTTCGCCTTTTTCAATCTCACAAGCAGAGAAGACATGCAGGCCTATGAAAAACGTATACTGACTTGCTACATAAAATGGCCCCCAGCCACATGGTCAGAACAACAACAACCAGCAAGGGGGCATGGCCACGAACAAAGAAGACATGCAGGCCTATGGCAAAAGCACATTGGCTGGCTACACAAAATGTCCACCAGCCACATGGTAACAACAACAACAACCAGGAAGGAGGCATGGCCACAAACAGAGATGATGTAGGCCTATGGGGATAGCAAGGCACACTGTCTGGCTACACAAAATGGCTGCCAAGCACATGGTCAGAACAACAACAACAACCAGCAAGGAGGCATGGTCACAAACAGAGAAGACATTCAGGCCCATGGCAAAAGAACACTGGCTGGCTACACAAAATGGCTGCCAGCCACATGGTCAGAACAAGAAGGAGGCCTGGCAAACAAAGAACACGTGCAGGCCTAGGGTGGACACTGACTATACAAAATGGAGGCAGGCCTCAAAGCATAGGGAACAACAAAGGCAAATGGTGGCCTAAGGCAAACACACATACACACACACTGGCCAGAGAAAAAAGGCATGGTAACACAGAGAACACAGCATTAATTTAGCAATGCCAAAAATGAAAACGAACAGGGCTAAAAATGTCTACAACAACACACCTTCTCCAAAGTCATTACCCCACTTATATACTGTTTGCAGGGGAACAAAGTGAAATACCACAAAAAAAATATTTTGTATTTAATCCATGGCCTATATGATGTTTTAATTCAACAGACACCACTGAAACAGTTGTTTCATGCACCCATGAATAGTAGGCCTACTGGCTGGAAGGCCCATTGGTAGACAAGGCAACAAAGTGAATTAATACATACATTTATTGAAAACAGGGAGAACATGTAGTAAACTGTGCATCATTTTTCCTTTACAAAAGAAGAAAAATTAAATGAAAAAAATAACAATGCCCCTGCTAAAACTGCAGGCCACCCACCACAATACATTTAATAAATCAAATAAAATTAAAAAATAAATCCAGCCGCTTGGCCCCAATCAAACAGACAACACCCTTATACATCAGTTTTTCAAATTACTTGTGATATCTCAAAAACAGTGTCTTTAAATCCAATGGCATATATGCAGCAGGCAAGATGAGTGAGCCTTCTAGCTCCAAATCGCAATGAAAACAGACCAGAAGAAGAACAAAGCACTGGGAGGAGCCTGCTGGACAGGAACAGGAAGTTGGAGTCTCTGGGGCACTTCTTTCTGGTTTGAAAAAAAAGTTTTTAAAAATGGCTTATCGCACAAAGGGCAATATTTTGGTAGTAGCATGGTGGCCATCAGGGGTTACAGGTCTTAACCTCTTTGCATTTAGCAAGGCCTACAATGTACCTGGCCTTTAACTAAACCCCATACCTTAGTAATGCATCTGCTCAAGAAAACTTTCTGATCTCATGGCCACACATAAGAATCTTGATGAGTGCACTCAGCATTTCATGGTTCTAACATCGATAAAAGGATTGCTGTTTATTGGGCAACAATAAATGCTAAGAAGGTAAAGCAGCCTGCACTAGGTCATACTATCTATTAGTTGAATTGACGTTTGAGAATTTATTTTAATAATGTTTAACATGTAATGTATTTTGCTGTGGGTTTTAATGTTTGTGAGCAATATTTATTTTGTGATATGTACACCTAATCTGAAATTGTGTTTGCACTCTTGCCTTTTTCAACTTACACAAATTCAATACAGTAGAAGTGCAAACAGACATTGGCAAGCTAATACATCTCACTATTTTAAACAAGCAAAGTCAAAGCCAATATGTTTTGCTTGTAATTGAGAATGCAAACCAGACCTAATAGCTTTGCTGAGGCTTATTATGAGAGATCACGCCAATCGGCATATTGATGCTACAGCAAGCCGCAGTGCCGTGGTTAGTTACTTAGAAGTCCCTGAAGCCCAAATACAAATCCTTTCTGAGGCAGTCTCTAGTAATTTCAAACACAACTGTGGTGGGCTGGAGGGCACAGACAGTTATCTTGGTTTGGAGAGCACAGAGAGGTCTAGTCCATTTGGCGGTTCTCTAGGCTTTCAAGCAAATGGGCCAAGTCAACTGAGTGGGCGTAGTCCTTTGACTTGCCATTCATTGTTATCCACGTGGTTGCAAATTGAAAGAGGCCATATTTATTATTCCATTTTCACAGCTGGGTTCGAAGTGCCAGAAATGCCTTCTCTTGGTGGTAGGTCTCCACTGAGAAATGTGCAACAATCTGGATCTTGGGGTTTTCGAGGTCATCGGTGCCATGCTTCTGGGCTATGGCAAGAACCTGACAAGTCTGTTGTGGTAAAGCAAACAGGCAATGATCAGTCAGGGCAGTTTAACGACTGCCGTGAGCTCAGTATGTGGACCCTTAGTTGTTCAAATGAGGCATGAAAGTCCTGCCTAGCCTCAGGGAAAGTAGATGCCCTAGCAGGCCCTGGACATCATTTCCCTGCTCCATTTTCTCCAGGATACCATGGAATTTGATATTGTCTCTTCAACGCATGTCTTCCAAGTTTACCACTGCAGTTATGGCTGAGAAGTAGGCCACAACATGCCCTAGGGGGAAGTGCATGGTTTAAGTGTGTATCAAAAAGAGCGTGTGGACCAGGTGGGCCCGTAACTCACCACGTGGTGTTGCAGAAGTGTTCTGTGGCGTTGGGGTTTGGATGTGGCCGCAGGTGGCAAGTATACAGGGGCAAGGCCTCAATGTAGGCCTGGGGGGTTGGCTCCGGAGCGCAGTAGGCTGTAAGGAAAGGTCTTGAGTATTGTGCGGCCCACCTAGGGAGAACTAGGCTAAGCCCATATAAAAGTGGATATGTACAGGCTGTATGGTGACCTTACATCTGAGAGGGTGGGAGCTCAGCGGCAGCTGACAGTGGCTCCCTTGGTTCAGCACTCTCATCCCCACACTACAGGGGGTGCTGTGGGCACTGGTTAAAGAGTGTAGGCATCCTCATGCTCCGTGGCCAAGCAGAGCTTCACAGTGAGGTGCCCATGACTGTCCACAGTCAGGCTCTGCTCCAGGAAATCCTTTCCCAAGTTTTTACTAGAGGTCTCCAAAGTCAGAAATAAATCTTTCTTGAAGAGGGTGCAGTAATTAGGCTGTTACTAGATGTCCCTGGAGTTAGACACACATCCTTTGCTGAAGCAGGGAGTCAAGGCAGCAGCCAGAAAAAGAAAATACCCTCCACTTGCAGCCAAATGGAATGAAATGTCCTAGCAAAGTGAATGGATCGTTTACGGGTGGATTTACACTCTTTCCTTTAAAGGACTCGAAGCACTATTTTTTTCTCATTTGCAGCGCCGTCCGCACACTAGTAATGGCCGTAGACAGCCTCTCCTGTTTCAGCCCCCCCCACCCTCGCAAAATGTAGAATTCTGCTGCATCATCAACGCACCTTATCTCTCTGGTGCTTAGCTTTTTAAAGCAATCTATTCATGCATTCACTTGCGCATTATGATGAGCTGATGAGTATATTTCGTGTGAGACGGGGTTGGACTACAGAGGTATGTTTCAATGGTCCTAGTTAAGGATACAATGTATATTTGTAATACATATTCTGGTTTGTGGACATGAACCCAGTGGTCTTCGTGGTAGTTAGACAGGCCTTGGAAGAAACGTGGGCTCTCGTCACACAGGAAGTGCAGCGTCATCTTAGATCTTGCACGGCAAGGATGCAATGAGCCCCAGTGGGACACTCACTGCTTAGAGGTGATGCAGACACACCACAGAATGAACAGAAGTGCCTTTTGTGCACCCCACATGTGCGTCTGTTGTGACTCCGCGCTTGTGCCCTGGTGCTGTGCACACAGAAGCAGGGCCGCGGGAAGCGGGGCTGCGGAAACAGAGGCGCCTGGAGGCTACTCGGCCTTTGTGTACATTATCGTGACCCTCTGTCGGGCAGCAGCTCAGTGCTGTATTTAACGATTGGAGTAGATGAGACCCCCTGATGTACACACACTCGCTGTGCATCAAGAGGCAGAGAACCAGGTCAGCAGAGCTGCTGTAGAGCCAGAGAAACCAGGTCAGCAGAGCTGCCTTAGAGGGAGAGAACCAGGTCAGCAGAGTTGCTTTAGAGCCATAGAACCAGGTCAGCAGAGCTGCTTTAGAGCCAGAGAACCAGGTCAGCAGAGCTACTCTAGAGCCTAAGAACCAGGTCAGCAGAGCTGCTCTAGAGCCAGAGAACCAGGTCAGCAGAGCTGCTTTAGAGGGAGAGAACCAGGTCAGCAGAGCTGCTCTGGAGTCTAAGAAGCAGGTCAGCAGAGCTGCTCTAGAGCCAGAGAAACCAAGTCAGCAGAGCTGCTTTAGAGGGAGAGAACCAGGTCAGCAGAGCTGCTCTAGAGCCTAAGAACCAGGTCAGCACAGCTGCTCTAGAGCCAGAGAACCAGGTCAGTAGAGATGCTTTAGAGCCAGAGAACCAGGTCAGCAGAGCTGCTTTAGAGCCAGAGAAACCAGGTCAGCAGAGCTGCTTTAGAGGCAAAGACCCAGGTCAGCAGAGCCGTTGTAGAGCCAGAGAACTAGGTCAGCAGAGCTGCTATAGAGCCAGAGAACCAGGTCAGCAGAGCTGCTTTAGAGGGAGAGAACCAGGTCAGCAGAGCTGCTTTAGAGCCAGAGGACCAGGTCAGCAGAGTTGCTCTAGAGCCAGAGAACCGGGTCAGCAGAGCTGCTCTAGAGCCTAAGAACTAGGTCAGCAGAGCTGCTCTAGAGGCAGATAACCAGGACAGCAGAGCTGCTGTAGAGCCAGAGAAACCAGGTGAGCAGAGCTGCTTTAGAGCCAGAGAACCAGGTCAGCAGAACTGCTCTAGAGCCAGAGAACCAGGTCAGCAGAGCTGCTTTAGAGCCATAGAACCAGGTCAGCAGAGCTGCTTTAGAGCCAGAGAACCAGGTCAGCAGAACTGCTCTGGAGCCTAAGAACCAGGTCAGCAGAGCTGCTCTAGAGCCAGAGAACCAGGTTAGCAGAGCTGCTGTAGAGCCAGAGAAACCAGGTCAGCAGAGCTGCTTTAGAGGGAGAGAACCAGATCAGCAGAGCTGCTTTAGAGGGAGAGAACCAGGTCAGCAGAGCTGCTTTAGAGCCAGAGAACCAGGTGAGCAGAGCTGCTTTAGAGCGAGAGAACCAGGTCAGCAGAGCTGCTCTAGAGCCAGCGAACCAGGTCAGCAGAACTGCTTTAGAGCCATAGAACCGGGTTAGAAGAGCTGCTGTAGAGTCAGAGAACCAGGTCAGCAGAGCCATTGTAGAGCCAGAGAACCAGGTCAGCAGAGCTGCTCTAGAGCCTAACAACTAGGTCAGCAGAGCTGCTCTAGAGCCAGAGAACCAGAACAGCAGAGCTGCTGTAGAGCCAGAGAACCAGATCAGCAGAGCTGCTTTAGCTGACACTGACTGACTGACTGACACTGATTGACTGACACTGCCTGACTGACACTGACTGACTGACTGACACTGACTGACACTGACTGACTGACCGACACTGACTGACTGGCACTGACTGATTGACACTGACTGACTGACTGACACTGACTGACTGACACTGACTGACTCACTGACACTGACTGACACTGATACTGACTGACACTGATTGACTGACACTGACTGACTGACTGACACTGACTGACACTGACTGACTGACACTGTCTGACACTGACTGACACTGACTGACTGACACTGACTGACACTGACTGATATTGACTGATACTGACTGACTGACACTGACTGACTAACACTGATTGACACTGACTGACTGACACTGACTGACTGACACTGACTGACACTGACTGACTGACACTGACTGACTGACTGGCAATGACTGAGACTGACTGACACTGACTGACGGACACTGACTGACTGAAACTGACTGACTGACACTGACTGACTGACACTGACTAACACTGACTGACTGATACTGCCTAACATTGACTTACTGACTGACACTGACTGACTGACAATTACTGACTGACACTGACTGACTGACACTGAATGACACTGACTGACACTGACTGACTGACACTGACTGACACTGACTGAAACTGACTGACACTGACTAACACTGACAGACTGACACTGACTGACTGACACTGACTGACTGACACTGACTTACAGACACTGACTTACAGACACTGACTAACACTGACTGACACTGACTGACTGACACTGACGGACACTGACTGACTGACATTGACTGACTGACACTAACTGACTGACACTGACTGACTGACACTAACTGACACTGACTGACACTGACTGACTGGCACTGACTGACTGACACTGACTAAAACTGACTGACACTGAATGACTGACGCTGACTGACTGACACTGACTGACTGACACTGACTGATTGACTGACACTGAATGACTGACACTAACTGACGGACACTGACTAACTGACAGTGACTGACACTGACTGACACTGACTGACTGACTGATACTGACTGAAACTGACTGACACTGACTGACTGACACTGACTGACTCTCACTGACACTGACTGACTGACAATGACTGACTGACACTGACTGACAATGACTACCTGACACTGACTGACTGTAACTGACTGGCACTGACTGACACTGACTGACTGACACTGACTGATACTGACTGACACTGACTGATACTGACTGACACTGACTGACTGGCACTGACTGACACTGACTGACTGACTGACACTGACTGACTGACACTGACTGACACTGACTGACTGACACTGACTGACACTGACTGACTTAGACACTGACTGACACTGACTGACTGACATTGACTGACTGACACTGACACTGACAATGACTGACTGCCACTGACTGCCACTGACTGCCTGACACTGACTGACTAACACTGACTGACTGACACTGACTGACAGTGACTGGCACTGAATGACACTGACTGACACTGATTGACTGACACTGACTGACTGACACTGACTGGCACTGACTGACTGACTGACTGACTGACACTGACTGACTGACACTGACTGACACTGTTTGACTAACACTGACTGACTGACACTGACTGACAGTGACTAACACTGACTGCAACTGACTGCCTGACACTGACTGACTGACTGACTGACAGACTGACTGACACTGACTGACACTGACTGACTGGCATTGACTGAAACTTACTGACACTGAATGACTGACACTGACTGACTGACACTGACTGATTGACACTGACTGACATTGACTGACTGACACTGACTGACTGACTGGCTGACAGTGACTGACACTGAGAATGACTGACTGACACTCACTGATACTGACTGACACTGACTGACACTAACTGACTGACACTGACTGACTGACTGACACTGACTGACTGACACTGACTGAAACTGACTGACACTGACTGACACTGACTGACACTGACTGACTGACACTGACTGACTGACAATGACTGACTGACACTGACTGACTGGCACTGACTGACTGACTGACTGACACTGACTGACTGACACTGACTGACTGACACTGACTGAAACTGACTGACTGAAACTGACTGACTGACACTGACTGACAAAGACTAACATTAGGTCTCGCCTTTCATTAAGTTAAAGCCATTTGCTTTGCTATACAATACCATTAGCAAAGCAAATGGCTTTAACTTAATCAAAGGCGAGACCTATTGCATTTTCAATGCTTGTTATTAAGAAGACACTGTGTATTGTTGCCCAGAGGAAAAAGCTTCAGAGCAATGCATTTTGCACCATGATTCGAAAAGTATGTGCCAAAAGCTGCAAATTTACCAGCATTGACTTTTTTTTCTTTACTTGTTACCCTCAAGCCCACTCTAATATCAACATATAGTGATTAACGGTAAGTCTTTAGATTTCACAGATTCTTTTTTCATGTGTTCTTTATTTCCTCTTAAGTCCTTAGCCGTTCTTAGCTAACACATGTTTCGTTGCCTCTGGGAATCAATTCCGTGACTTCATCAGGGCTGTTGATTTTCATTAAGTTCCGTATGTCTTCATGCGAGTTATACTTCCGTTCGGGTCTGCAATTATACAAATGACGGTTTAAAGGAGGGTTTCCTCATGCTTCAGTATCCTGTGTTGAGTTTAACACAAGCTTATTTTCTTTTTTCTTGCATGCCATATTTCGAAGTAATAGCCATTGTTATCCTTCTGCTGCTCACGAGTATGCTCCTATTTCTGCCTGATCCTTTTTTTATTTATCCTTGTTCCAGGTGTCTTTTGCGCTCTCTCTCCTTCCTTACATACATGTTTAATTTTTCTTCCTGCTTTCCATCTTTACTTTCCTTAGTTCCACTCTTACATTCATGCTCCTTCCTTTCTTTTTATTATCTGCTGTACTTCCTTGGCGTCTTCTCTCATGCCTTAGTCTTCCTGAATTCCTTCCATTTGCTAATTCTTTATTTTCTTTGCTTCCACTCACCTTCCACCTATCTCTAATTTTCTCCTTTCCAATATTTAATTCTATTTTCAGCTTTCCTTGTTTTTTATTCTCCCATTTTTATTTCTGTGTTTCTTCTTGCTACCCCTTTTTCCAAGTTGCATTCTCTTCTTCCCCCTCCCACTGTACTTTTCTTTTATATTCAAAAATATCTCTTCCACTCTGTCAACCTTTTAAGCTTTTCTGAACTCCTCCACTGCTTCCCCATCCCACAGTTGTACCACTGTAATTGATGGGTCTGTCCTGTCTTCCAATGACCTGCAAGAGATGTAAGTTAAGAAGGGCTGTAAAATAACTGAATCTGTCACAGGCACCACTACGTAAGTTGGCAAAGCGGGATCTTCACTACACTCTTGCAGGGAGTAGTACCTTAGGTCGTTAGTATAGGCTCTTAGAATCAGAAGCAAATCCTTCCTTAAGTCATTATTTAAGGGCCCTAAAGTCAGAAATTAATCTTTTCTGAAGGGAGGGTGCTGTACCTTTGGTTTTTACTAGAGGTCCCTGGACTTTGTCATAAATACTTTTTTGAAGAAGGAAGTTGCACCATAGGTCATTATTAGAGATCCTGGGAATCAGAAAGAAATATTTTTTTAGTTTGTTACTAGTGGTCTCTGAAGTGAGAAGTAAATGTTTCTAGAAAGAGAGTGCAGTGCCATGGACCTTAACAGGGGTCCCACAGTTAGACACAAATGATTTCTGAAGCAGAGAGTAGTACCTTAGGTCATTAGCATAGGCGCCTACAATCAAAGTAAATCCTTCCTTAAGTTGTTACTTGGGGGGCCTTAAAGTCAGAAATAAATCTTTCATGAAGGGAGGGTGCAGTACCATAGGTCATCACTAAACGTTCCTGGAGTTATACACAAATCCTTTTCTGAAGCAAAGCGTAGTACCTTAGTTACTTAGGGTCCCTGGAAGCAGAAACCAAGCCTTTCTGTAGCAGGCTGCAGTCCTTAGGTCCTTCCTATAATCAGGTTAGAGTACTTTAGGTGACTATTAAATGTCCCTGGTGTCAGAAACAAAACAGCTCTGCAACAGACTGCAGTACCTCAGATCATCACTCAAGGTCCTGCCGTCTGCAGTGTGTCCTCCTTATAATGAACCTGCAGTTCCTTGTGTCATTGCTTGAGGTCCACAAGTATTCATTACTGACTCTTTAATCTCAGGATACCATAGGATTACTACTAGGGCAGTGTCCCTTGAATGCCTTTTTGAAAGTCGAAAGACACAGTAGTAGAAGGTAGGCTGTGAGGCATCGATGTAATTTTAGGGCTCTCCAGAGGTCCAACCCCTGGCACTGCCTTTGCGACCCCGGGCTTCAGAGGTGGCAAAATAGGGGCCAAGAATACAGGGGTGGCTTTTATTCTTTGTTGTCTGCAAGTTTTTCATAATACTAATAGTGAATAATGTTCTATTATACACAATTATAATATTCTATTATTCACTATTAGTCTAATAAAAATAGAACACACTTAGCTGGGATGGGATGTTTGCTAGCAGCTGTGGTAAGTAAAAATGTATGTTGTGTGCGTGTTTGTGGGTGAGACTGTTATTACGTGAGAGCATGTGTATGTGTGAGCATGTGTCTGTATGTGTAAGCATGTGTGTATGAGTGAAAGTGAGTGAGAGACAGTGAGTGAGATCGTTTGATACTGTACAACATGTAAAGTTAGAAAATGAGGAGAAATAAAAACAGTTATCTTTATTACACCTGCCTCGAAGACTCATGAGATTTTAGCACAAATTCCTGAATACCAGCATTTGTAGACAGGGATCTGCGTCAAAACCCATAGGTGGTTCCATAGGAATCCCAAAGCACTTCCCATGGAATGCCCCCTTGATGCAACATAACGTAAAGCCGCGTTATAGTCTTGTCTTGTGTCAAGGCAGCACAAATAAAGGATACCTGGAGTAGGCCATCCTCACACAAATATATTAATTCTCAATCTCCTCTAGGATCATATCCATCCCAGACTGAATGTGTGGACATCAGAATACCATGGGATCCTTTCCAGTGCTAGATGGAGATTGCGGTGATGAAGCATGGCACCCACAATGGATCAGAGTTTATCATTCTGCATGAGTTCTTGCAAATGTACTAATCCCTAGCATTGACATCCAAATAGAAGACCTAAACCTTGTTTTTGAAACTGTTTATTAGGGAGGATCTCCAGTTAAACTCTGATTAGTAAATCCCTCTTACTACCGTCTAGGATATATATAAATCCCTCCTACGGTATATAAGGACCACTAACTCTCCCAGATGTGAAGGGAAACTGCACACATTTAAAGGGTTGGTTTCTAGTGTATGCCTCAGAGGCACAGAGTCTGGCCTGCAGCAAGAATTTCAAAACTTCTCTGCACTGCTTCATATTGAGGGATGTGCTTCTCCTTGTGTACCGGAGGCAGCTACGAGGGCTCAGACACATGTGGGGTTTGGGAGCTGTGTGCAGCAAGTACGCAGTTGACACAATCACACCTCAGTTTCTCGAACCCTTGCAGATTGCCGTTTGTGATGACTGAGCACACTTGCTCTCACAGCAGAACAGCGACCAAGCATTCTCAAGGAGATGAGATCTTCACTGTCGTGTGGGTCAATTACAGGAATCAACACAAATGGTGCAACACATACAAGGACGCAACAAGGAGGGTAAAGCGAATGTCAGACTCAGAGGGAGGAAGAGCGCCTCAGATGATGTGCTCAGCAGAGTAGTCCTACCTGGAGGTTCCGGAGCCTCACTATAAGATTCTCCTTGTGGGAGTTACTCGGTGGCTATGGATCCTGTACATGCTGCTGCCTATTCGAGGGGTCTGTGATATGACTAAAGTTACTGTTTCTTCGTCCAACTGCACCTGGTGTCGTTCACTGAGTTTGCGCTTTCACAGGGGACCAACCAGTGACTTACGACTGGTGCAGAAGCTGAAAGTTTTTAGGGGATCTAATCAGGTTCGAATGTCTCTTGCTCAATGTTCAGTGTGGTCTCTGCAGCATGCTATAAAATATAAAAATCGCAGAAGGTGTTAGCAGTGGGCATTAATTTTCTGGTTGGACAAACGTAGTCTGAGCACCCGCTCCCCACCTGACCATCAACATCGCCCCCCTTAACCCTCCCCCTCCAGGAAAGAGTAATTTTCACTGATGGCACTGCTGCCAAGGCAGTGATAAATCCAACTAACAGGTTTATAATTTTCTCCAGGTCCTCAATTTTGGACTGAGAGGCATGAAAGTCTTCCCACCTAACTCGATTTTGTATGTTTGTTTCAATAAATATTGAAGACAGCGTTTGTGAGAAGTTGGCCTGGTATATGCTGTTCACTAGTTAAAGTGGCCACCTTGCACCAGTACAATTCGACTCTTGTGGTAGATAGGTTTAAGACAACCTTTTAAAGAAAGCTATCCTAGTGGTAGCTGTGGGGAGCAGCCTTCAGGCTAAGTCTTTAGAGGAATGTAAAGCAGCTTGTTTTACCTTATAATCTCTTGGATTACTAAATGAAAGGACACCACACAGGTATATATATAAAATATATATGTATTTATTACTAACAACTCTCTGCTAATCTCTTTATGAGATTAGAGGTCAGGAACATATGCACAAATCAACATTTCACAACAAGTTAAGCACAAATATGGCTGGGACCCTAGGGGAGTACCAGGCCATATACTAAAAAAGAGACTTAGAGATAACAACTTGCAAGGGGACCAGGCCTAGGGCCTTCAGAAGCGCTGGAGCCTCACTAATCCACCCAAGGCAGGTAAGTAAAGGACCCACGGGAGACGCATGCAGTGTGAGAATGCAGCCGCGGATCCCAATTGACTTCAATGAAGCAAGTCGCGGTTGGAAGTTTAGAGTTTGAGGATACTTCGGGAGAGTCTACAAGCAAGTCACTTACAAGGTAAGTAGTTCTAGAGCCAACACACACAGGAGCACCGTAGTGCTGGAGTTACCTCACCCAGGGAAGCCGGGTGCATAGGTGTCTTTTGGTGTCAGGTTGCGGCGTCGTTTTCAATGGGAGCCAAAGAAGACTTGCTGCTTGTGAAGACAGGTGAAGTGTCCGGTGGAATCCAAGCCTGGATTTGGAAGAAGGAAGACCTGAAAGCAGAGGGGAGAGTGTTCAAATTCACTTGGTAGTGACCCGGGGCATGGAAGCTGGATGCCCACAGTCGTCGGGTGATTTCAGGTGTTCACGGGTGTCTTGACTCTTCATCCACGAGGTCCAGGAGGTGTCGACAACAACCAGGAGCTGAATTCGGCGTGTCCCATGAAGTCTGCAGCTTACTGCATTGTCGGTGACCAGATTGGAGCCAACAAGCCTTGGTAACATCAAGTCTCATGGAAAGGACAAAAAGTCAGCGGTGCAGACCAGCAAGGTCTGAGGGACTCACCCAGCGGGGGTAAGTCAGGGCAGGCCTGGAGCAACCAGGGGAGCCCTTTGGAACTGTAGAAAAGTTTTCTGGGACCCACAAGCCAACCAGCAAGGGATCGCAAAGACGCCTCAGGAGGATTCACTCAACAGGGGCCCACGGTCACTAGGGACGGGGTGGGCCTCTGATCTTCGGTGGAAATCCTGCCGGAGGCTTGGGCCACATAGGGTCCAATGCACAAGTTCGTAGAACGTTGTGAAGGGGTTGCACTCGAGAATAGTGCACGGTACCCAGGGATTACGGTTCCTCGTCACTTGTGGGGTTCACTTGCCTCAGCGTCGCTGGGGACTCACGATGACCTTGGAGAAGTCAGGAAATCCTCTTCCTGGGTTGCAGGGACTTGGGACTCCAGGGTGAGTGGGAAAGTTTGTGACCATTGATTGTAAGATTTGGTGCCTGCCAAGCAGGGAAATCACTCCTTGACTCCAAGGGAGATTCTTCAGTCTTCCAGAGGTAGTGGAACGTCGAAGGTCCAGGGTTCTCCTTCAGAGCATCATCCAGGGATATCTAGTTTGAAATCGCAAGGGTTCCCTAACTTATACTGCAAGGAAGGGAGGGACTAGCTCTATGACCCCACCTATGGGAGGGTCAGGGGAGTGGGTGGCTACACCCACTTCCCTTAGTCCAGTTTCGCGCCAGAGCAGGGGCAGGTAGCCCCTGAGCCGGTTTGAACTGGTGTATGCACAGAGGAGCCTACTGCTCCCCCAGTGCAGGACTTCAATGCACTCTAGGAGTGCACCCACCCTGCCCCAATACACTAAACCCTCTCTGGGAGGTGGCCAGGATACCTATTGTTGGGCCTCGTCCACTGCGAGTTTTGGTCATCAGCAGGATGGCAGCCCAGTGTCTGTGACTGGTGGCATCCATTTTGTGATGCGAGGGCTCTTCAGGATTCTACCGCGTTTCCACAGTAGGTACATGTCTATCCCTCTAGAAGGGTGGGATCATACTCCCACACCAGTTACTGGTGTGCGGGTATGATTCCAAAGCGTTTGACACCAAAAACGACATGTTTTGATGCAGCATCCCAAAGTTAGCATTTACCGCAAGGTTATAATGCACTCAAGAGTATATGGTTTTGACCGCATCCACAAACAGCCCCAGAGAATGGATTCTGAGAGCTGCAGAGGGGCCCTGCTCAGGCAGAGGCACCCCCTCACATGGAAACCAAGCACCCTGCCCTCAGGATTGATAGGGCCTGCCTTAGGGGTAACTGATAGGTTTAAATGTGTGTGCAGGAGAGATATAGTAAACCTATATCTCAGTAAGGATTGCTAGCACCACCTCACCCAGGCTGCAGTAGCAGGCCTGTGGTGTCAGATTTAGTCTGCTTCCCAGGGGTGGCATAATGCATGCTTCAGCCCCTGGTAGGCCTGTGAAGTACCTATGCCCTTGGTACCTAAGGTACCACATACTAGGGGCTCATATGGTACCACAGTATCCAATCACTAGTGCACCTAATATGCATTCCAAGTTGTTTAGAGAGAACAGAGAGGCTGGGGCCTGATTAGCAGGGTCCCAGCCAGACTATAGCCAGAAACCTGTGTAAACATCAGAAAAATGTGGGACAACATAAGAGGCAGATCCTACTCTCCTACAGCGTTTACAGCGCTGGCAGTCCCACGCAGGTTCTTAACAACACGGTCGTTATAATGGTTGGTACCAGGCTTGCCTTTACATCGCAAGACGTTTCAAAGACTTGCGCTAGGTGGCGTGCAACACAAGGGAATGTGTTGGATTTTAAATCCAACACCTTCCCTGCTGTTGCGCTAACTTGAGCAGGAATAGTAATTTATACTATTACTAAGTCCAAAGCGGCACCTAACACAAGTCATTGAAACGACTTGCGATGTAATGCCACGCGTGGTATCAACGTGGTCGTTGTAACGACCGCGGTATTACCTACCGCGTGGTAAAAACACGCATAGTAACGTCATACATTCAATAAATGTAGCTCCCACGACATCTTTCCTTTGCCCTCTAGGCCATCTCTCTCCACTCTCTCCTTTCTTGGCTGGTCAAGGAGAGGGGCAACAGTGAACGTTAATGCAACGTGATCACAAGGGACGCAGTAACCGTGCCATCACATGACTTGACGTAGACTTTTTGATGGTACAACAACTCTGATTGACAGGTCTTTGACACAATAACTCCATCAAATTTTATACCCACAGACTAATTCTGATGGCTTATTCCATGGCATAGGAATTCTACTAACCTGTCTTATAGGCAGAGCAATGGCGACGAGGACCATGCATAATACACTGCAGGATTCCAAAATTGCTGCATCGTCTGTTGTGCAAGGATAGCTTTGGGTGAAATAGGAAATATCCTGCAGGAACCGCTGAAT
Source organism: Triturus cristatus (assembly GCF_964204655.1). NCBI lineage: Eukaryota > Metazoa > Chordata > Amphibia > Caudata > Salamandridae > Triturus > Triturus cristatus. The sequence goes on from NC_140588.1 coordinate 1,016,238,921, forward strand.
TCAACGCTCTCTGCACACATGAATCAAACTACCATATATTCATAGAAGTGTGGTCTTAAGGAATTCTTTCACATTCTATTCATTCTTCCTGGAGGCACTGTCGATTTCTCTGCAGGGGGCTTGTATGTCAGGATAGGGTCGACGGAACCCGCGCACCTTCCGCCCTGCAGAATAATGACAGCACATTCTACATGTAGAAAATATGTGGCCAGATGTACCAAACGTTTTCGTGGTCGTAAACACCCCCCCACCCCCACCCCCCCCTACACCCTACAGTAAAAATACGGGGTTTGCATTTGCAAAAACCGTTTTACATATGTGCGAACTTTATTTTGTGATCCGGGAAAATATATGACGAATCACCAAATGGGATTGGAAATCATCACTGAATGGCAGTTTGGAAGGGGCGTGTTAGGGGCGTTCCATGCTATTCAGGATTTTATAACCTTTGTGTCAAAAGTTTCAGACCGAAATTCTGCTCCTAAACCCCCGGCCAGTTATTGACTCAAATTGTGATGGTAACGGACGCGCAACATGTCGCCTTCGGACGCTTTCCAAAGGGTGGCAGCTTCCGGGGATCAGAGACCGCTGTCCGCTCTCTCTCACTTAAACTTTTCCAAAATGAGAAACATGTTTTTAAAATCCGCTTCAGTCACAAAATAAAATACCTTTTGCTAAATTTGGGGCGCTATGTGCCCCCGCTTTGTGTGACCAGTGTAGTTTTAACTGTACATAGTTGTGTTTCTGAAATGACCCAGTAGGTCTTTCTCACTTTGAAATGTGTTGCTCAAGAGTCACGATGCGTTGTTTTTATTGGTCAGCTTTGTTTTGAGGAACCGAGAAACCGTTGTTTTGAGCAATAAGCAATTATGTTCAGCCAAGTCTGAGGGACCTGTCAGTTGTAAGTGACGGTAATGCAGGTGCCCTGCAGGGGCCGGGAAAACCCCAACAGGGTGAACCTGAAAGGTCAGTTCAGTTTGTTTTGACACCGACCTTTCTCTTCATGGGCGAGGCACACGTAGCACAATTGTTTGTCATGAGAAGGTTGAGAGTTTTACATAGTTGTTTGATTTCACCTCATTGTGATGTGTGTCCTATTATTATTATTATTTTTTGCATTTGTACTGCGCATCGGCTACCCAAAAGGGTTTCCCGGCGCATTTTAGCTGTTGCAGGTGGAGAGAAAAGGTTTTTTTATTTTATTTATCGAATAACCAGGTTTTTAACAACTTTCGGAAACTGAAGTAGTTAGGCTCATTTCTCAATGAAATGGGGAGAGAGTTCCAGTGAGACGGGCCTAAGTAAGCAAAGGATTTGCCTCCTATGCGAGTGCGTTTAAATTTTGGAATCCTGAAACGGCCCTGGGTGGCTGATCTGAGGTTCCTGGATGGAATATATGTATTTACCAGTGAGCAAAGGTACCTCGGGGCTGTGTTGGCTTTTATTTTATACATGTAGGTGAGAGCTTTAAATTTCACTCGATTTTCAATGTTCAGCCAGTGCAGTTTGCGCCGGAATGCAGAGACTGATTGCCTTTTAGGTACATTGCACAGTAATCTGACTGCCGCATTTTGAGCCATTTGTAGACGATGGAGGTTAGCCTTATTTGATCCTAAATAGAGGACATTTCCATAATCTAAACGGGATGTTATTAAGGCGTTCACCAACGTTTTCCTGGTTGACTCAGGGAGCATCCAGCAGATTTTCCTCAGCCATCGTAGGATGGAGAAACAGGTGGCTGCCACTCTAACTGATTGTGCATGCATGCTCAGAGTATCATCCAGGAGTACACCCAGATTACGTACTTGCGAAACTGGGTTTGGGAGGTTGCCCATTTTCTCTGGCCAATGTTGATGGCTCCATAGATGTTTCTGTTTCCCTAGAATGATCACCTATGTTTTTTCACCGTTTAGTTTTAGGAAATTTTCCTTCATCCAAGTTGCGATGTTGTTCAGTCCAGTTTTAAGCATAGAGATGTCATTTACTTTTTGGGCCGTCAATGAAAAAATAATTTGTGAATCATCTGCATATGAATAGATCGTGAGTCCCGACTCCTCAACTAACTCAGCCAAAGGCTTAACATAAATGTTGAAGAGAAGTGGACTCAGGATGGATCCCTGTGGTACACCATGACTGAATGAATGGATTTTGGAGCATGTGTTTTGAGAGAAAACTTGAAATGTCCTGTTTGAGAGGAAGTCCTGGATCCATTTCAGAGCATCCCCACTGATTCCTACGTTACTCAGAGTGTTTAAGAGCACCTTGTGAGAAATGGTATCGAAAGCAGCGCTCAAATCCAAAAGGATGATCGCTACTGTTTTTCTTTATCCAATTTCTGGCGGATTGTCTCAGTGACGCCCAGCAGCGTAGTTTCCGTTGAAAAACCTGCCCTAAATCCAGACTGTGACTGGTGAAGAAGTTGGTGAGTGTTCGCATATTGTGTCAACTGAAGGTGGATGTGTTTTTCTAAAATTTTAGATAGAATTGGGAGTAAGGAGATGGGACGGTAGTTTTTCGTATCCGTTGCATCAGCATTTGGTTTTTTCAGCAGAGGGTGGATCATAGCATGCTTCCAAAGGGGAGGAACTTTGGCCTCTTTCATTGACATGTTGAGTACCTGCGTTATAGTAGGTATCACCGATAGATTTAACTGCTTAAGGATGTTAGCTGGAATAGGATCTCTTGGTGACCCCGATTTGATAGAATTTAATAGGTTTTGGACAGTATTCGTAGTTAATAGGGGCCAATCTTTTAGTTCATGCTCGATCTTTCTTCGATTGGAAAGCTGTATACCCTCTGATGCAATAACCTTTGGCCTTGGAACTTCCGTGTCCTGTGAGATGATATCTTGATAGATACCTTCCACTTTATTTATGAAGAAGTTCGCTAGTTCTTCACATTTGGATAGTGATAAAGTAGGTGGTTTGGCAGTTGCATCTGAGCCAGCCAATGTTTTCACTGTGTTAAAGAGTGTTTTTGCACAGTTTGAGACCTTATTGATGGTTTGATTCACGAAGGTGGCACGTGCAAGCTTACATTCCTTATGATATTCACTCAAAGCGGCTTTATAAGCTACTTTATCTATGGGGTTATAGTTTTTCCTCCAGTGTCTTTCGAGAGTTTTACAGCTAGATTTTGATATTTTCAGAGAATCGGTATACCATGGTGCTGGGGGATGATGAGTAATTTTATTTTGTTTGGAAATAGGAAGACATAGGTACACAGCTTTAGTAAGCCAGCATTGGATATCATTTGCTAATGGGTCTATTTGTTGCTTCATCGGTGGTATATGTGCCTCTAGACATCTGTTCATTTTCTCTACGTCTAACCTCTTCCAGTTTCTTGAAGAATTCTCTATGCGAGTTATGTCATTTCCACTGTTTGTATTGTAGGGTGATATCAAGGAGAATTTTATTAAATAGTGGTCAGACTAGATTGTAGGTAATGCTGGGGAGCAGGTAATTGTATCTAAATTGGTGAAAACGGGATCTAAGAAATGTCCTGCTCTGTGAGTAGGCCCTACATTTACCAATTTAAGATTTTGAGAGGCCATGTCCGCGATAAGTCTTATACTATTTCTACAGGTAAGATCTTCTAGCTGGAGATTTAAATCTCCTAGCACGGTAAAATTGGCCTTGTTTGTTATCTGAAAAGAAATTTGTTCCATTAATACAGAAATCCAATTAGTCATCAAGTCGGGTGGTCTGTATATAAGTATCCCAGAGAAAGTAAAGTAGGCAAACAGGGTAAGTTTAAAAAGGGCAGCTTCACCTGTTGTAATGGGAAGTTCATCAAGAGTGCAACTAAAGTTTTTTTTTTAAATTACTGCAATTCCCCCCCCAATCTTATTAGTACGATCTACTCTTACTATAGCATAGTTCGAGGGTAGGGCTATTGCTATGTTTGGTCCTGAACTTTCCTGGAGCCACGTTTCAGTAAGGAACACTGCATCCGGTTTTTCATTAAAAAGGAGGTCAAACATATTAGCACTATGTTTGGAGAGTGACCGGCAGTTTATGCTTATCATGTTATATAATATGGGATCAATACATTTTTTTCTCTGATAGGGATTTTCAGTACCCTTGGAATTAAATGAAAAGCCGCAGAAGTTGCAGAGAAACGGTTCCAATATTTTGTGGGCTCTAGCACACTTGACCATTCTGGGCTCTCCGATGGCTTTTAAAGTGTCAATGTCATATGTATAAGTCCCTGTCTTACCTAGTTGTTTCTGTGGGGAAGGGTCAGACGGTATTTCTTCTGATCCTCTAGCAGGGGTTTTGGCCCTCGGCCCGGGCCAGGCGCGGACGGGCGCAGACGGGCTTGCCTTTGGCGTGCCTTCGGCATGCCGCCGGCACGCCCGCTGCGCGCGTCCGCTGCGCGGAACTACAGAGGAGTCCATTTTATCTCAGCAGCGCCACAACAACTAGCCCACTGCCAGGTCCGATTACCTCTCAAGATGGCGGCAGAAATCGATCGGCAGATTCCGGTGGTGTTTTCGGCGTCCCCTGTCCAGAGCCTAATCGTCTGGATCAGGTAAGTTTAGGCAAAGCAGCAAATCAGGCTTGACATCGCTATTAGGGTGTAATTATTTAATAAACGGCTCGAGTGTCAGCGCGAGTTTTATTTTCAAATTCAATTCAGTTTTCAAGTAAAAAGTTACAATAACCACGATTATTACAAAACACAGCTAAAAACTCCCGGCTTTCCGCCTCAGGAGTTGCACACACAAGCTAACAGCCTACCTGTTCATCTGCGCTTGGAAGGGACCTTTGGGAGTCTAAAGCTCAGTACTTATAAGCAATAAAAAGCTTTGGAAATGCCAATAGGCCTGGATTTAAAAGAATGTTGTATTGTAATGTCAGGCCTTACAAGTAGATAGATTGGGAATGGATATGTATGTGTGGAAGAATACAGGTGTAGTTTAAAAGGTACGGTGACAGTTGCACTATCATGCCAGACTTAAAATCCATGGTGGTTAATCACTGCCCTCTATCCATCCTGCTGTTACCAGAGAATTATAAACTATCTAGTTATTTATGGCAATTTAATAGCATTTAAAGTCACAAGTGTGCCCTGGAAAGTTTAACCTTAGGCAGCTGGATAAATAAACAAAATAATCACAGTTGTGTGGAGGGCAAGCACCTTTTTTTGGACGTACACAACTTCTGCTCAATCAAAATATGGACTCCCGACTCAAGAAATGTGGGCGGAGCCAAAGCCCTTCTCCTGGCGAGTCTCACATAATTGTCTGGCAACAGCTGCGCTGTCAAGTCATACCATAAAAACTCATTAGTAAGACCATCTGGCAACCTCGCACAACACACACCTTACCATATAGGAGACCTCTTAACAGCACAACAGCAGAAGAGATGGATAATGGCCCTTGCAAATGAGGCTGTACTTACCACAACGATTCCACCCAAGCTCAGGACTGCATGGTGTTTGTCCCACTAAAGCAATAGTAACATCACCAAACACAATTCAAACATAATCTCAAGAACCGAGCAACAAGGCCAATTATAGACTGCCTGGAATTCTAATGGGCGATACCTGTATCCAAGCCATCATTCCTGATCAAAGTCGCTGTTTGATCCATCAGTGTCATGCATGGCATGTGGTTAGGAAGTAATATCCAGTGGAGCTGTAATAGGTTACATGAAGATTCAATGAGGCGGACAAAGTTAAAGGGGGGTGAGTCAAGAATATTTTGGATTTGATTTACTTATCACTTTGCAACTGATTGAACCTCACAACATTTGTGTAAAGATGGGCCTCAGACGTCGTGTGATCAAAATGTTTATTAATCAATAAACAGATATATAAACCCACCAGTGCGGATGACAGAGACCCTCCAGCACCGGTCAGCACAGAACACGAAGTGCCTCACAGCATTCCTATCTGTAACCCAGTAACACAGAATGCACCTACATCAGAGTACTGACACAATAGGATTCCAACCAGCATAGTACTAGTAAAAGGACACCACAACATGTCCCCCCCCCTTTTTTTTTTTTTTTAAATACCAAAGAAAACAAAACAAAAAAAAAACACAAATCATTTTAAAACAAAGTCTTCAAATTTCTTGGGTAATTTCACCACCCTTCTCACAGGAACATCAGAAGAGACATTCCCAGAAAGAATCTCCTCAGAAGAAGAAACATTGTGAGAATCAGTGACAGGAACAGATGAATCAGAACAAAACTGGAATCATATTCAGATGAGGAACTAGCCCCATGTGTATCCTCAATATAATGACCAGGATTGGGACCACATACACTTTTCTCAGATTTTATATCCAAAAAGGAATCATTGGAACCAAGCACATTGAACAACTTTTCTTGCCCAGGTTTAAGAAGAATTATAGAACTCTTATTCCACCACCCTCTTTTGTGTAAAAGAGCAGCAGTTTCAGAAACTTTAATAACTTGCACTGGAGCAGAAAATCTAGAAACACCTTTGCGTGGTAAACCAGGATTAATGATGCGTACCCAATTGCCAACACATACACTCTTATACTTGGTTCTATGTATGTCATCATGATAAACCTTATTTTTTAAGGCAGCTCCATCCAAATTGTCTTTCACCTTATCTAAAGTTTCCTAAAAATTCTTACGAACCGTCAACTCTACAGACGGTGACACAAGTGTACAACTCACTCTTCCTCTCATCAAATAAAAAAGAGAAACTCCTGTCACTGAATGCGGCATGGTATGATATGCCCAAATCTTATAATTAAGAAAATCGAAAACATTCTTCCTACTCTCCAAAGCACACTGAATACCATCTTTAATACATCTATTAGCCCTCTCCACTTGACCATTAGCTTTAGGACAATATAAAGGAGCCCTCTCAGCTCGAATGCCACATTTTTTAAAGAAAGAAATCATGCTAGATGAAATGAACTGAACACCATTGTCTGACATGAGTAATCTAGGAAAACCTTCCACAATGAAAATCTTTTCTAAAAATGTAATCACCTCATCAGTGTTAGGATTCTCAACAAAAGTGTGATAAATCCATTTAGAAAAATTATCAATTAAAACAATGAAAAATCTGTGTTGTCTACCTAAGATATCATAAGGACCTGAAAAATCAATGGATACCTTCTGCCAAGATCCCTTGGGAATTTCTTGTAAACCAACAGGCTCACACGAGACTTTGCAATGTTTATCCGAACGTACACAAACAGCACAAGCATCAACAAATTTCTCTACTGAAGTATCCATACCAGGCCACCAGTAATGTGGCCTGGTATGGATACTTGTCTAACTGGAAATTCATTATCAATACTGAGCTCACTAGAAATTTGAGCATAACTGTGTAGTCCTGCTTCAAGGTTCCTGAGAGGAGGCCATCCTTGGACAAGAAACCTTTTGACTTTGTTAAGCAAGAAATCCTCATCATAAAATCTGATCCAATCAACTTCAGAAATCTTACCCTCACAACTGTTTAAAACATCCATCAAGGCAACTAAACACTCATGATTATCAACATAGGACTCTTCATTGATTTCTTTAGCTGGCAACCTAGACAAACAATCTGCAGTGATGTTCTTTCCTCCAGAAATATGCTGAATTTTAAAATTTAATTCTTGCAACCTAGCAATAAGTCTGATGAGTCTGGAAGAAGCATTGCCAGAGCGTACACCATCCACTAAAGGTTTATGATCCGTGATTAACTTAAAAGATTTTCCCCATAAAAATGTTTTACACCTTTCCACAGCCCACACACAGGCAAGCGCCTCTCTCTCAATCGTACTATAATGTAGTTCAGAACCTTTCAAAGCTCTTGAAATAAAAGAAATAGTTCTTTCCTTCCCGTCTACAAATTGGTTGAAAACAGCCCCTAAACCAATAGAAATGGCATCAACAGTTACAACAGATTCCCCATCAGGATGAAACGTTTTCAAAGTAGGAGCTCTAGAAATGAGCTCTTTAACCTTAACAAAAGCATTGTCGTGCTCTTCAGACCAAACAAAAGATACCCCTTTCCTGAGCAATTGTCTCAACGGTTCGACAACAAGAGCATAGCCCTGTACAAATCTGGCATAATACTCTCCAAGTCCTAAAAAGGACCTCAGAGAGTCTTTGTCATATGTCTTCATAGCATTGTTGAGAGCACTGATCAAATCAACTTTAGGAGAAATGCCCTCCCGTGAAATTTTGTGTCCTAAATAATCAATTTCTTTCACAAAAAATTTACATTTTTCTTTGCTAACAGTCATCCCTCTGTCTTCTAATTTAGTAAGGACTTTATCTAATATAGAATCATGTTCTTCGTGCGATTTAGCAAAAATGAGGATGTCATCCTGAAAGGCTTGTACACCTACAAGATCTTGAAATAACACATCCATCAGCTTTTGAAAAACACTTGCAGCGGAAGCTAGCCCAAACGGCATCCGCAAAAATCTATAAACTCCAAAAGGAGTTACAAAAGCTGTCAAGTCTTTTGAGTCCTCATCCAGAATAACTTGATGGTATGCAGACTTGAGGTCAATGATGGAGAAATATTTAGCATTATTGACAGCCATTAGTAATTCCTGAATCCTTGGAAGAGGATGACTGTCAATAATTATGTTCTTATTAAGTGACCTCAAGTCAATACATAGTCTCAAATCGCCATTTTTTTTAAGTGCGATCACAATAGCCGAAATCCATTCAGAACTATTGGTGGTTTCAATTATGCCCTCAGAACAAAGATTATCTAAATGCTCTTTAAGCTTTTGACGAACCCCTAAGGGTACCATGCGTACTTTGTGCTGTACAGTTATAGCATCTCTCTTTAACTTAATGTGATGCGTAAATCCTTTCACATGACCAACTTTATCAGCAAATACTGCATTGTGTTTCGAAAGAATAGTATCAGTATTACAATCTTGTGTAGAAATCTGGTTTAGAGAAATGTTACGTAGTCTAATGGGAGTATCAGTACCTGGACATAACATTATTCCTAATTTGCCACAATATTCTTACCATTGACTGCGACATAAATTTTCGTGAAAATACAGCGTCCCTGAAAATTTAATTTTTCCTCAAAATAACCCAACATTTCAATATCGAAATTACCAAAAGCTTTAGGGTTGATATCTGTGACACAAAGTCGTATACCTGTCTACTTTTCTTCAAAAGTAGCATCAGAAAGCACAGTAATAGGAGAGCCAGAATCAGCCATTACCTCCAAAATGACATCACCAATACGAACTTCTCCTAAAGGTGCTTTGAGACCAAAATTAATCATATTAACATCAAAAATAGGATCATACAAGGTAATAATCACGTTCTCTAACTAATTAGTCACATCGTTTACAGAATTAACAGTTAAACTATTGCTATTAGCAGTGGAACCAATCCTTATATTTTTGCAAACAGTTTGGAAATGACCAACCTTATTACATTTAGTACATCTTATCTTGATGGCTGGACATTCCAAACTATTGGCAAGATGAAACTTGGATCCACATGTATAACAAGAGGGTTTACTAGACCTGGACACTATGTTAGGCTTATATACTTTTTTACCGACTTGAATGGCACACACCGGATTGTGATTATTGACTGAACTCTCTTCAGAAGAGAATACTTTAGACGATCGTATAGATCTTTCAATATCTTTGGCTATATCTATAACTTCATTAAGTGTGGGATTGCCACAGGCTAATAAACTTTCTTGTATTTTTTTAGATTCGCAATTAAACACAAACTGGTCCCTAATGCAAATATCAACACCTGCACCAAAATCACAATTTGCAGCAAGAACCCTTAATGCCGCAACATATTGTTCTACTGTCTCATCAGCAAATTGTTTCCTCTTATTAAAAGCATGACGCTCAATTAAAATATTGGGTTCTTCAATAAACTGTTTTTCCAATCTGGCGATAGCCTCTTTGAAAATGTCCCAAGAATCACCTGCTCTGGCTGGTGCTGCAATAGGAGGTAAATTTTCAAAAATTTCAATTGCAGCGGAACCTAAATAAGTAAAGAGGAGTGCATGTTTTCTTTCAGCCGGAATTTTTTTACCATCGATAGCTACAATATAATTTTCAAATGTTTTGTACCATTTCTTCCAAGTTAAAATGGGATTTCCTGGTGTACTCAAAAATATCGATGGTTGATTGCATATTTGGGAAGAAGCCATGGTAGTGAAATGAAACCAGGTAAATATGCAGTAGAATTTCAGTAGAAAGATGAAACTTTGAAACGGACGTTTAAATTATACGTGTGCACATCAACACAACAAAAAAAAACTCCACTAGTAATAATGTGCTAAACTCAAAATTTGCATCAGTATTGACAATACAGGCTAGCAGTGAAAGTACCGAGGAAAGTTAATAATTGTTTTTTTTTCCCTTTTTGTTGAGATGTATACTTAAAATGATAATAGTATTGAATTTTATCTGGAAAAATAATTACAAAAACAAACAAAAAAAAAATATATCCTGGCATCCAGTTTTACTGCCGCGCAGCATCAAATCTTGAAGAAAACGACGATCACACAACTGCTTGAAGAATGAAGCCGATAAATCAGACCAACTTAAAATGGCCGCCGTGAACAACCTCACGTCACGTCCGTGCTTTCTGTAGGCAGTGGGTCTTGTTTCACAAACGTAACCAGTTGACGTCACATACGTACTTCCAGAAGGCAGTGGGTCTTGTTTCACAGATATGACGATCGTCTCACGAGGATAATGGAGCTCGAGCAAGCACAACTCTAACCTTCAACCGTCACCCACAGTAACTTAAGGTAAAGTTTACCTGTTTAAATGTTTTATGAAGGTGAAGCGCAATACTCCAACAATTTCCGCTACCTCCGAAACTCTCAAAACACCGTAAATTGCCTTCGGTGTTCTCCTTTTTCCTTTTTTTTAAAAAATTTGACGTGCAGAGTAAATCTCGGGTCCTTCCATCACGGTGGGTGATCCCATCCTCGTCGCCAATGTAAAGACGGGCCTCAGACGTCGTGTGATCAAAATGTTTATTAATCAATAAACAGATATAGAAACCCACCAGTGCGGATGACAGAGACCCTCCAGCACCGGTCAGCACAGAACACGAAGTGCCTCACAGCATTCCTATCCGTAACCCAGTAACACAGAATGCACCTACATCAGAGTACTGACATAATAAGATTCCAACCAGCATAGTACTAGTAAAAGGACACCACAACAATTTGTCCTTTTAAGATCTATCTATCTATCTATCTATCTATCTATCTATCTATCTATCTATCTATCTATCTATCTATCTATCTATCTATCTATCTATCTATCTATCTATCTATCTATCTATCTATCTATCTATCTATCTATCTGTCTGTCCCTCTGTGTCTCTGTGTCTCTGTGTCTCTGTCTGTCTGTCTGTTTCTGTGGCTCAGGAAGATTTTATTGTTGCTATAAGAGAGTGATCTCAGTTTTGACAATTTCCAGTATTTTACATAGGGCACTCTTTTTGACAGACAGCTCTCCAGCCTGGTCATGATGGTTTGTTGTATGGGTATTTCTGGGGAGGTTATAAAGAGTCCCACTGGCAAAAATCGTCGGCTTACGCAATGGACAAATGAATGTACTGGGGAGAGCAATTAATGCACAGGTGTACTGGTTCAGTTTGCTAAGGACCATGGCGGAAGTCAGTGTTTGGTAGGATTGAAGGGGACATGAGGGTGGTTACTGTGAGTGTACAGAAGTTGGTATCTAGCAGCAACAGCTGTAGTTCATCTGGCCTCCAGGTGCAAAGCGTGGTTGATATGCACGCCAATGTATAACAAGCATTTGCAATGCAATCGGTCTCGCCTTTGGGACCCTATATGTATTTTGCTATGCAGCACATTAGCCTGGATGCTGAAACATCTACTGTTCATTAACATGGAGGGAAAGTAAACACCAAACTGCGTGATGCGCCAGGTATAGGAACACATGGAGAGAAATATTGCCTTTCAGCGGGAAATGGTATAGTCCAAAGCTCTGTTTTTAATATAAACTCAGGGCCTTTGTTGGTCATATCACTGAAAATACAAGATTTGAAAAAAATATTATTGTCTACGGGTGCTCGTGGAAGACAATTTCTATTGTCTGGAATCTAGAGAATGCTAAAGTGATTCTGGTATTTTACTGACCTCTGCTGGTAGTTTTCAATCAGGAAAGTTAGATAGAGGCAATTGCCAGAAAAATTTAAAAAAGAAAGTCCTTTAGCAGAAAGCAATTCTGGTATTTTACCGACCTCTTCTGGTCGTTTTCTATCAAGACAGTTAAATAGAGGCAATTTAACGGAAAAACAAGTCCCTATGTGGAAGCAGACAAGTCATAGCGCTGATCTCCTGAGCCCACAAAGTACATACACATATAAGTATATACTATAGCCTTATAGCCCGCCGTAGAGGGCTATACCGGCTATTAAAGGACCGCTCCCACATTAAAGGCCCGTGCCAAAGGTGAGGTACTTTAACAAGGGAACGGGACATTAATAGCTGGTATAGCCCTGCTACGAAGGGCTATAAGGCTATTAGGACATTCTGCCACTGGAGGGCAGAATGTCCTAACAAATTAAACAAAGGCCTCTCGAAGCTCGATGGGATTTAAATCCCCTTGAGCTCTGAGAGGCCTTTATAAAACATTGGAATGTTGCTCTACGGGCCTTTACTGGCCCGTAGAAGCAGGGAACACTCCATTGTCTTCAATGGTGCTCCCAACATTTCAATGTTCTAATAAAGTATATACAAGAGGTCTCGAATGCTCGACCTAAAAAGGAGCTGTCTTGCAAATATCTTTTATGAAAGCTCACTTTACCATAGCCCAAGAACCCTCCATGCCTCTTGAAAACCTTTCTTGAACTAGGCCTGGCAATGCCATGTCAGAAATTTTAAATGCAAGGATAGTCATTTGTTTCAACCATCTACCAAGCATAGCTAAAGAAGCTTGCAACCCGTGGCAAGACAAACCAAATGTGCCTAAATGAGACTGTACTTTTTTAAACAATGCTGTCCTTGTAACATAAACTGATAATGCTCTCTGCAAATCAAGAGTATTTAAGTCCACTTTTTCAGGTGTGAATGGGTTAGGAGAATGAACTGGAAGAACCAGGTCTTGAGATACATAAAAGTCCATTGAAACTTTAGGCACAAACGAACCCTTCGGTTTCAAGATAACCTTGTCTGTAAGGAGACGAAGAAAAGAGTCAAAACAAAACATTGCTTCTAACTTGCCCCCTCTTCACCCTGAACAAATAGCCACTAGGAAATAAACTTAAAAGAGAGAAACTGGAGTTCCACTGACTTTAATCACTCAAAAGGAGCCAATTGAAAGCTCCTAAAACCTTTGGAAGTTTCAAAGTAGGAAGAGGACAATCAATCACTGGGCGTGTAAAAAAATACCCTCTGAAGAGCCTGGAAAGCCAATGATCTAATTTCTCAGCTTCTCGTTTACTAAAGGCTCTCATGGCTGCCCATTGGCTATGCAGTTTTGAAACTGCAAACCCATCTATTATGAATTTATCGGGTCATAATTCCTGGGTGATAAGAAATAGCATATAGAGAATGATCTCCAATGCCTAGCATAAACCTTTAAGGTTGCCAGGTGCCTAGAATCTTAAATCGCAACAGCCACATCCTCCGAAGAACTTAAAGCATGAAGCTGCAACCTCTTAAGCTTCAAATCGTTAAGATAAAGTCTCTTCAGATACGGTTTGTCGGGGTTCAGTACTAACAGAGGTAACGGTTCCAGAGGATACTGCAAATGGCGTGTGTGCTACTGACAATTGATACAGAAAAGGGCACCAATATTTCCTGACCGAAAAGGGAATCACTAACAGAATCTAAACCTATTCTGCCATCACTTTCTGGATCACATTGGGAGCAGGCTGCATCATTAACTGTACACACTCAATTTTAATCCTCTCTGACGAGGCAGGCAGAATCTCCTAAACATGAGAGTCAGCTTGTCTCTGCTTTTCCTTTGCGTTACTAGATTTCATTGAACTGCTCAGCAAACAGGCTGTCAGTAAAGTAGAGATTCAGCTGAGATAGACGTGGTAGTGTGAGTTTCTCGCACTGCCTATAAGGGGCTTATAAAAGTGTTTCACTCCATGCACATCCAGTGCTAGGCCTCTCTGCATAGCGCACAAAGCCATGGTCCAACAAGTGCTAGTTGTAATGCTGGGAAAGTGTGAGATATGCAGATGAAGGATTTGAGAAAAATGTGGGGGAAAAAAGGGACTAAGCGTAGCAGAGTGAAAGACTGTTGAATAAAGTGTTGACAACTTGAGAGTTTGAAACACTCTGTAGGTCACACCAGTTTCCATACAGCTTAGTACATTTTTAAGTCTGGGGCTTGTATTTTCAGAATTGAAACAATTCGAATTCTAATCCTTCACAACAAAATCATTGTTTATGTATCTAGTACAGCTAACAAGAATTGGCAAAACCAACTGCTGTAGCTGTGTGAAGCACAACATTTTAGTTTACTTATTTAAAGCTCTGCCCTAAATTGAATAATGCATGTCCGTTTGTAGATTTTCTGGGCACGCTTCTTTGGCCATGCTCCTTCTATAGCAGGGGTCTTCAAACTAGGAGGTGGGCCCCGCTAAGGGGCCTCAAGTGTTCCGGGGGAGGAGGGGCGCAAGGTTCTGGCTAAAAGAAGCATTATGTTTATAACAGTGCTTTGTTTTAAGCAGAAAAAAATGAGGGGCAGAAAGTTGCTCTGTAATGGGCCATCAGTAACATCTTTTGCCATTTATATCCTGGCTGGGAGAAGGTGTCAAAAGGGAAGGGACTCAAAATATTCTTCAAAACCCCACCCCCATTTCTATTAATCACACCATGGATACTTAAAAAAATGAGTAAGGCCTGCCTGACCAGAACAGTATGTTTCGCAATCATGTATTAAAACGCATTTTTAAAACGGTTACAGAACTTCACTGTAATGTTCGAATAAGTCTAAACATTTTCAAACATTGTCATTGTAATAGAATAATTGTGAAAAAATCTGAGGGATACCCAAATATTTTTCTTAGGGGGGGGGGGGGGAGGGTGCTTTAAAGAGTTTGAAGACCACTGCTCTAGAGACTTCCCCAACTTATTTTTCATCCAACTTAATGTACTAGCTATTACCTAAGCAACACAAGGGAAAGACAGGCTGCCCTGCTTGCTTTTGATTACAAATCAGTAAAAGAAAATGCACAGGACTCTCTGATTGACTCTAAGAGATGGGTTGTCAGGGCAAATGTGGGGGCGTGGCTTTGCTATATTTCAATTTCACTTGTCAGGTTTGTAAAGATAAGTAACCCCATTTTCAGCTCTATGTGAAACCAAATATAGACTCCTAACCAAGGAGGCATGTGCAGGCTCGGTCACTTTTCCTGCAGGTTTGTATTTAAGGTTGATCTGCTACTACAAGCATGAGTACTGAGCAAATAAATAAATGTGCGCCTTAAATATATACTTACCCGTGAGTCAAGATGGGATTAAATACTAAAACATTCGCTGTGCTGTGTGCACCACAGTGCATGAAATTTCACAATCAGTTTTGCCAATGCTTGTGCTTGTTTGCGGGAGTGCGCCCGTTTGAGTGGTACGTGGATGGTTTACAAGTTCTGAGCCGGTGAGAGATAAGGTGCCAAAAATAATAGAGCATGTAGTAAAGACCTCCAGAGAGGTACGTGGGCCTTTCCTCCATAAACATCGTTGAAGCTCCTAAAACGCAGCAGGTAGTTTCCATAGCAACGCACACAGCCTAAGTGCCTCCTGCCAGAGCAGCGGCACCCTCTCACGCTTACCGGGGAGCTTGGCTACATGACAGGAGAGTATGTCATTGAAAGATGCCCCCTCCTGCTGCCGACAAGACATTGAGATGGCGGAAGACCCTGCAAAATTGAGAAGTGTTGTGACACCCAAATAGGTGCGGGCACTGGTTGTGAAGTCCTTATCAAAAGGTTTCTCAGATACGTCACAATATTGTAAAGAAAGTCGTTTAGTCCTTAAACTGAAAATTTTACTTTTAATTTATTGTTACGTCACAATTCATGTAGATATATTTCAATTCTTCATACACTTCAATTCCCAGAATGCATTTCAATTGTTAGATAATTTTAGGCGATCCCAATGCATTTTGGCATGATTGCCTTCATCTGGGAATATTCTGTGAACAATAAAACATGATACTCTTATAAGTGTTTTAGGCATATATACATGAGGAAAATTGTAAAGAAATGGGCCTTCACTCGCTAATGATGACTCGTGGTTTATAAGTGGTTTGAGTGAACTGGTGAGTCTTTCCCTTACGTTAGGTATTAACTCCTTCAGTGCCCATGACGAGATGGTC
Organism: Triturus cristatus; assembly: GCF_964204655.1. NCBI lineage: Eukaryota > Metazoa > Chordata > Amphibia > Caudata > Salamandridae > Triturus > Triturus cristatus. Next base: position 1,016,255,227 of record NC_140588.1, read on the forward strand.
TCGTCATGGAGCGCGGTTGCGCTGTGCCCATGACGAGACTATCTCGTCATGAACCCCGCCCGCTAATGAAAGGGCCGGCACAGGGCGGGGAAAGGGCGGGGCACTGAAGGGGTTAAGCTTGGTGAATCGAGTGAAAACGTCTATGACAGTGATGCTATCTAGTTATGTGGACCGTAAGGTGAACCGTTGTGAATGGTGAAATCCAGGCGTTTGTTTACCCGAGTTCGCATCAATAATATCAGCCGTGTCGGTTAAAAAAGATTCAAAAGTGTCGGTTCAAACGGAAAGATACTCACTCATGGTGCCAATGCTGTTAAATATGGTGTGTGCAGCAATATTTTAATGCGTCAATCTTAGTTTGTGCTTACCGAGTGTACAGAGTAAAGAGACGCCAAGCGTCTTCCGGCTTCCGCGCTGCATTCAGGTGCAGTGTTACTCAACGCTGAATGGAGGGCGGTTCTTATGCTATGCGTGAGTTGTGTGACTAAACATAAAGAACGGTCAATGAAAAGTGTGTTACTAAAAAGAGGTCAATAAAGATTCGACGTATAAAATAAAGATTCGACTTAAAGACTAAAGATTCGACATAAATATTAATGTGTCAAGCATTATAACACGACAGCTGTTGATATTGGTATTGGATAAACTGGGTGAAAAAATATTTTGACAAACATCATGTGCGGTAGTGAAACCACTAAATTAAATTAAAAACAATAAACCTGGTCATTATTATCATGTAGGTGAAAAGTCTTAATACAGTCTAGGTGTGTTTTTTTCAGAGGTAACACGAAAACTCCATACGATCATTCATGCCAAAAGGCTTCATGGAATTCAAAAGGGTGATCCAGTAATTTTCACGTTGTAACAAAAAATTATGGTTGTGTCTTCCCTCTCGTCTGTCGATTGTTTCCAGTACACAATATTTTAGTTGGCTGATGTTATGTCTGGCATCCAGGAAATGTTGAGTAACTGTAGATTTCATTTGTTTGGTTCTGGTGTTGGATTTGTGTTCATTTAACCGTATTTTTATTTTCCTTTCGGTTTGTCCAATATAAACTTTTCCACAAGGGCACTTTAACATGTAGATTACATTGGACGTATCACATGTGGCTGTCACCTTTATTTTGATCTTGTGTCCCTTCATGGGATGAGTGACGTATGCGCCTTTAATTACGCTGTTGCAATTGTTGCAGTTCCAGCAAGGAATTGTGCCTTTGAATGAGACCTCCGTTGGTGATTGACCCGGATGTTTTAATCTTTCACCAATGTTTTTACTTCTTGTATAAGCGAAGATTGGATCTTGTTCGAAAATGTGGTTAAAATCCTGTTCCAGCCTAAGTATTTGCCAATGTTTTTTGATTATTCGTTTGTAAGTAAGTAAGTAAGTAAAATGTATTGTTTCTGATTAATTAAAACCATTACAAAAGTTCATAATGAGTGCATCATCAATTTCTGAATTTGAGAACAGTCTTAAAGAAGTTAAAATATAAAAGTTTAAGAAATATTCATGATTCCTTGTTTTTCTGTGCACCGTCATCTGTTTTAGGTTGTTTAAACTTAACTAGTTTCAGGAATTTTACCAACAGTCCATTCAGATGTAAAAGTCTTGGGTCGAAGCATGCAATGACTGCTTGTGTCCGTGTACGTATGTTAAGTTCGTTAAAGGTGGTTTTCAGGAGAGCTACTCTTTCCTCTTTTAGCTTTTTGCAGGAGCATATCAGATGTTCCATATCTTCTTTCCCTGAGCCACACAGGCTGCATGTGGGCCCGCAGTTCTTTCTCAGCCAGGGTTGTAAGTGGGGTATGGCTGGTAAGACTCCGAGCCTATGTTTCAAAAATGCTTCTTTTGATTTCCTGCAGTAACCCAGTCCAAAGTATGCCTGTAACCCGGGCAATTTATAAGAGCTCAATATCATCCATGTGTGGCGTCTGTGAGCAAAGGTGGCTTTATCCTCTATAAAGGAGAGTCGCTTTATGTTCTTATTTACAACTCGTTTAAATTGTGTGTTCGGAAGAGAAATTTCCCATAGAGCTTTTAGGCCTGTCTTTGCTAGTGACTCCTCTAAGTAGTTTTTTGCAAGTGCAGTTGAACTGCCGCGCAGGTTTTCCCAAAGCTGGTGATTCAGTGTGTTCTCAGGCGAGTTCTTTATTTTGTACCAGCATTTGATGTATGATCCTCGCCTTGCGAGTAGTTGCTTGATTAAACCAAATTCTAGCCGATTTGAGCCTGTGAGGTGTATGATGGTAGGTTTAAGAGGACTCTATAAGCTTTTGAGATAGTTATGTCCAGCAGTTTTGCATCTGTACCTCTTAAGGCTTCACTACCGTAAGTAATTGATGACTCGATTTTTGCTTGGGTAACACGCAGTAGTGGCAGAAGAGTTGGCCCGGACAGATTGGTTTTAAGTTGTCTGAGAGTTGTTGCGATCAGCATACCTTTCCTCTTGGTGGCCTCAAGATGTTTTGAAAAATGGCCGCCCCTGTCGACAATGACGCCAAGATATTTATATTCAGAGCAGTTCTCTATTGCCCTTGTCCCAAAGGACCAGGAGAAGGATTTTTTTTTACCGGATATTGTCAGTGTTTTGGTTGTTTCGATGTTGACTTCGAGCAGGTTATCCTCAGCGTATCCGTGCAGTACATTGATAAGGTGTTGCAGACCTACCTTAGTGTGACTAATCAAAACCACTTTGTCTGCATAGAATATGCTGGGCAAGGTTCGACCCCCCAAACGAGGGGCGTGTGCGTTGCAGGCCTCTAGAGCTGGTGGCAAATCGGCTGTGTATAGATTGAAGAGAGTTGGTGCTAAAACGCACCCCTGCTTAAGGCCTTTTGTTGTTGTTATGCGCCTTGAAAGGTGGGTGCCATTTCCGAGCTTCACTTGGACCCATGTGTTGGAGTGGAGTTCTATCAGAAGATTTAAGAGTGGTGCAGGAATCCCCCATAGAGCTAATTTCCTCCACAGATTTGCTTGATTGACATTGTGGAAGGCTGCTTTGAAATCTACAAAACAGAAGTGGAGACTTTGTTTGGTCTGTTTTGCTTTATCAATAAGTAGTGATACAGCTAAAAGATTTGTTGTTGTTCCAGCATCTCTACAAAATCCTGTTTGGCTAGGCGAAATTAAGTTGTTCTTGGTAGTTCGTTTGTAGGATGCGCTCATTGTAGAAAATCTGGAAACAACAGTGAATTGGTCCTTTGTGGGTCTCTTTTGATTTCTAAGCAATTCTTCTCTGCTTTTGAGTGAACAACGGTCCCTCGCTTGTTGTAGTACCTGGTCAGGATATCCACGTGCCTTAAATCTCTGTATCATCTTTTCCAGTTGTTCCTCCGCTTTCACTGGGTTGGATACTATCTTTTTAACTCTTAACATCTGTGTGTATGGCAAGTGCTGTTTGAGGGGTTGTGGATGGAAACTTTGATAGTGAAGGGTATTGTTTCTATCTGTGTCCTTCCGATATAAGTCAGTTTCAAAGCCTGTTGGTGTCTTGGTTATTTTTACATCCAAAAATGTTACGGATTGTTGTTGGATTTCAAAAGAAAATTGAATACGCTTTTCAATTTGATTGAGTTTGTGCAATTGTTCTAATAGAGTATTTGCTGGACCTTTCCAAAGGATGAAGATGTCATCTATGAATCGTAGATATAATTTCAAGTGAGATGTCCAAGGATGTTTTGTTAAGATGTTGTCTTCCTCAAAACGGTTCATAAAGATGTTGGCATATGCCGGGGCGGCACAATTTCCCATGGAAGTACCGTTTTTTTGTTGAAACCAATCCTCATTCCACTTGAAATAACTGTGTAGTAGGGTAAACTCCATGAGCTCCATAAGAAAGATCTTTAAACCATGTTCATAATCAGTGTGTAGCAAGGCGTGTTCAACTGCTTCTATTCCTGATTGATGGGGGATGGATGTGTAAAGCTAATTGACATCCACTGTACACAGTAGAATTTCTTCCTCCTCTATGAAAGTGATTTGGTTCAGCTTGTTTAGGAAATCAGTAGTGTCTTTTATGAATGCTCTCATGGCTGTGACACATGGTTGTAAATGGCGGTCTAGAAACTTCCACACTGGTTCATGTGAGCTCCCTTGAGTGGTAACTATCGGTCGGCACGGTGGTTCGACCAGATGTTTATGTATTTTTGGTACCATAAATAGTGTTGGACTCCTTGGATTAGGTTGTAATAAGTATTTTTTGACCTTATCATTAATGGCCCCTTCATCAACAGCTTTTTGGACGATGGTTTGCAAAATTCCAATGATTTGTTCCGTAGGGTTTGAAGCCAGTTTCATGTAGGTGTCTGAGTCTTGTAGATGTGTCATTACTTGCTCATTGTAATAGCTGGTATTTAAGATAACTAGTGCCCCTCCTTTGTCTGCTTTCGTACATATGATGTCAGCCCTTGATGATATCGCTTTCACTATGCCCAATTCTTTGGCTGTGAGGTTGTTCTGTTTGGACTTCTTCTGACAGTTGAATTTTGCTATATCATTTTTAACTAAAGACTCGAACATTTCTAAACTTTTATGTGCTTTTCACTTGTAATCCTTTTAACAGGTCATCTTCCTTGCCTTTAGTTGTTTCCATAACATTTTCAAAGAAATGGCGTAATCTGAGTTTCCTCATGAGTTTAAAAAAACTGATGTTGAGTTCTAAAGTGTTGGTACCAGTGGTAGGAACAAAAGAGGCTCCCTTTTGTAATGTTTTTATTTCAATCTCACTGAAATGATGATCTGAGATATTGATGACTAAGTTGTCTGTTGATTCCCTTTCTTGCCTTTGTCCTTCTTTGCAGTCACTGTGCGTGTCTGTGGTTGAACCTTGTCTTTGTCTTTGCCTTTTCCTTTTGCTCCTCCTGGGTCGTCCTGTTCTTCTGGGCCTCCACCTAAAAAAGCCGTTTCAACAGTAACTGTATTTGATCCCGATGTTGATGCTGTGCTTGATGAACTTAATGTTGTAGTAAAAGTTGGTGCTCTTTCGGTTCTATCTGTTCTTCTTGATTGTCCCGTGGCGTCACTGTCTGAAAATGAGGTATCTGTGGTCTGGGTGTAGGGTTTATTTTGCCTTTGTTTGGCGCAGCAGGTAGTTTCCATAGCAACGCACACAGCCTAAGTGCCTCCTGCCAGAGCCGCAGCACCCTCTCGCACTTACCGGGGAGCTTGGCTACATGACAGGAGAGTATGTCATTGGAAGATGTCCCCTCCTGCTGCCGACAAGACATTGAGATGGCAGAAGACCCTGTAAAACTGAGAAGTGTTGTGACACCGCCACTGCGCCCCTTCTCCTCTACCCTGTCCCTCTCCACAGACGTAATCTAGTGGGAAATCAGCCTTTGACTTAATAGGAGATTCGACCATGACCGCGAGCAATTGAGCAACAAATAATAGTTTCAAACACAAACAAGGTGCGCTGACCAGTGACTGGCAAGGCCAGCCGCCGCTTCGCTGCTTGTGCTGTCTCTGCCTCCCGCAGTGAACTGGAAAAACACCACTGTTTTGTCACGCATGTGTACGATGTAAGGCATCGCGTGCATGCGAGACAAAGAGTGCAAATTCAGCTACCAATCATAAAACAAACAAGCACTGAAAATGCAATAGGATTCATATTTACGTGAGCCCTATTGCATTTTAAACAGAAGTGCAGTAATTAAAGAAGGCACAAATGGGAGGGGGTAGGGGGTGGGGTCAAACAAATTACAGACTGCGGGAGGGAACAGGGAGAGGCAGGGGAACAAAACGTTTTTTGAAGTAAAGGGGCTGATAGCCTCGGAAGAACAAAACTGACGACATGGCCATCAGGAGGCGGGACTAAGAAGCCAACAACCAATCACAATGCTGAATTTATGATTGAAGCCAATGAAAATTATGGATGGAAAGTGGGCGGACCTTCCCCCAGCTATAGTGTATACTGCATGCCTCGCAAAGCGACAGCGCGTTGCGCTACAATGCTATGCGAGAACTAAAAACAACTTTGTTGCGATCAGAGTGCCTAAAGGTAAACAAGGCTAGTTGCTCAGCTATTTGACATGTTGCTAAATGAAAACATTTTCCAAGTCCTTGTCCCCATCAGGGAAGGACTGGTATGTTGAATTCCTGGACTTGTCCTAGGGTTTACTGAATAAGTGTGGCACCTCTGAGGCCGCAATGGTGCAACTGGCCAGAGCATTAGTTTGATAAAACAATACTAATTCACAATGGAGATATCATATTAGCTGGTGTTGTTGGCCTGCAATGGAAATGTTTAGGACTAAGAAAGAAACACAAGTGGTGTGGGCATCACTTGTACTCTCTTCAATTTGTAAGACATCTCGCTGCTTGCCTTTGACTGGTAGTATATATGGTATTATATATGAGATGTAATTCTCTATACTGGTACCCAAAAGTGACGGTTTCAAAGGTGTGGCTAAAAAAAAAATCTTTAACTTTTTTCGGTCTTTCTCATCGAGGTGTGTAGATACAAAATAACACAGTTTAAATATGAAATAAATGCGAATTAAGTTACTCCTTTGAAAATGCAGCATCGTACTTTATTAAACATCTATTAGTTAAAGTATTGTATAGGTCTGTGTCTGTAACCAGAGAGCCAGGAATTAAACCCTGATTGGAGCAGTGGAGACTTGTTGGGAGCGTAACACAGGCCCCTGTTTGACATCCCTTCAAAAAGCATGCACTTCATAGCAGAGCTGGTAACTCCTTTCCAATACAACTGAAAACAAATAAATGTATGTCCTCAGGAAGATTCAAGTAATTCCATTCATTAAAGCCAAATTAAAGCTTCTGAGCTCACTTTATACTTGCAGATTAGCCCATCGTGCACATTTACTCTTTCAGGCAAGCAGGCGCTCTGGGAAGAAGGACTCTTTACCTATTTATGACAATGTTCCTGTCTCTTCCCTGTGAAGACATGCTATCATGTTTTGTAAAAGTGTACAAGGTCTGGACAGTAAGTGGCTTGTAAAGAGTGTGAAGTACTGTGAATTAACATATGGTAAAGTGGTGCCAACAGTAAATTACTGTTAGAGACTTTGAAAACACAAAAGTATGTGTTTGAAGAACTTGTGTTAAATCAGCATAGCAAACGTACATTTTAATGTAATAAATGTGATGACGTTAGACAAAGTGATAACATAAAGAAAGCAAATGTGAAACTAAGATTTCTAGTCATTTGTAATCCCCCAAATATATTTAATAAAGTGTGTTGTCTAAATAACTAGGCCCGGTAAACTCCACTCTGCTCACAGAGTTTGCGGAAGTCGGGCACTCAGCGCTCCGCAGAGGAGTGCAGAGTTCCTGAATTCCAACTTGCAGGGAGCGAAGTGGAGGTTTTTTCCATTCACGTGTTCAAGATTTATTTTTCCAGGGGCGGCGAGCAAGCTAGCGCAATACTTTACGCTCGCTTGTATGGCATCTGGCCATGACGGTGCCAATGTACTGCCGATCGTGACTGGATCGCTTGAGCAGTTTTTGTGTCAAAAAAGTAGCTGAGAGGCTTTCTGAGTAGATTTTCTTCTCCAAGGAGTTGTTTTTTTGTGTGAGAAGACATTTTTTTGTTACCTTTTTCTTTTCAACTGGAAGGAAGTGCCCCAGACACTCCAACTTCCTGTTCCTGTACAGTAGGCTCCTCCCAGTGCTTTGTCCATCTCTTGGCCACTTTTCATTTGGATATGTAGCTGGAAGGATCACTCTCCTTGTCTGCTGCATATATACCATTGGATTTAAGGACTTTGTTTTTGAGATTTTAAAAGTAAGTTCATAAAGTCTTGTGTAATGGTGTTGTTTTGTTTTATAGATGGCATGCACCAGTATTTATTTTGACTTTAATTTGATTTTTCAAAGTTATTGTGATGGGTGGCCTGCATCTTTTCATTAGGGGCCTAGTTATAATTTTGCAATTCATTTTTTTTTTTTGTAAAGGAACAGTGTTACATAGTTCAGTACATCTTCCTAATGTTTTTTAAATTTACAATATTAATTTCATTTACTATGCGGCTGAGTCTGCCAAGGGGCCACCTAGTAGGTCCAGGCCAGTGCTAGTCATAGGTACATGAGACAACTCTTTCTGTGGTATATGCTGTTTTAAAACATTATTTAGGGCAGAGATGGAATTGGATTGAATTAAAAATCTGGTTTTCTTTTTCTTTTTGCTATTTCACATTTTGTTTTGTGTGCAATAAGTTTATATGTGGGGTAGTATTTGATGTTTTGGGAGGATGTGTGTTGTAAAATATTTATAGCTCAGTGAATTTTTGTTTTTGGCATTACTGAATTAATAATAGTGCTTTTTTCAGGGTTAACATGCCTCTTTTGTCTGTCCAGTGTGTGTGTTTGCCATAGGCCACCATTTTTTTGTGTCTGTGTCCATAGGCCTGAATGTGTTCTCTTTGCATCTCGTGCCTCCGTACTAGCTGTAGTTGTTTGATCATGTTCCTGACAGCCATTTTGTGCATCCAGCCAGTGTGCTTTTGCCATAGGCTTGCGGGTGTTTTTTGCTCCCCATGCCTCCTTGTTCAGAGTCATTGTTAGACCATATTGCACTGGCTGGCAGCCATTTTGTGCATCCACCCAGTGTGCCTTTGCCATAGGCTTGCATGGATAGATGTGATATCAGTTTAATAATATGCTTGAGTATTGTAGTATTTATATTAAGAATATGATTTAGATGACCAGTGCTTATATATCACATGCATTTTTTTTATTTTGCACCTCTTTGTCTCATAATAGGTTTATTCTCATCCTCCCATACAAACATTGGCAATTATTTATAGTGTTCAAATTTTTTTTTTTTTTTATCTTTGTATTTTGAATTTTTATTTGAATTTTAGTTTTTTGAAAATATAAAAAACTTTTAAAAAAAAAATGCTTAAACTTGTTTTTATAGTTTTTTTAAAACAGTTTTTTTCAATCTTGCCGCAGTCAATCCATTTATCCACCCATTGATCTAGCAACAACATTTAGTTTTTTTAGGTATAATTCCATTTCCTCCTAGACATCCTGGCTGTGGTGCACTGCAGACACATCAGCATCATTCATGTTTTTTAATGATCTTACCATCTCCCCCCGGACTACCTTATCTGCCATACAGGTACAAACTTACCTGCATTTTTAAAAAGATTATTACTCCATTTACCCATGAAGTTTCCTGAGTGCCACAGGTGTCTCCAGTGGTGGCTGGTGACATTCGAAAGTGGTAGGGCGCAAAAGCTGCCAATGTGTACTTCATCACGGGGCTAGTGAGCATGACTGTCAAAAGGGGAGCCAGGGGGTTTCTCGCTCAAGAAGACTCTGAACAACAAGCAAGGTTCTAACTATGTCACCTGCACAGGGCACACAAAGCAGTCTTGTCTGTCCACTCTCCACAATGCACCTGCCCGACACCCTCCCCTCACAGTCTTGCAGCTGCAATGACAAGATTTAATGACAACGACACAGCTACTACACTCTGTAACTTCAAAATGGACCTGAGACAACAGCGCCCTGTACCTCATTTACCCATTCTCAATGTATATGCCTGCCCTACAAACCCCTGTTTTTTATTGGAAAATGTTTTCAATACAAGGTAGGACATCCCTATCTACTCGGTTATACATTAATCAGAATACCGTATGTCCAGATCATCTTTACATTATGTGGAAGTCTTTACCGCATAACCAAGAAGCGAATTAATACCATAAATACGAATTCTGGGAAAAGCGGATGGAAGAGACGTGACCAACCCAGGTCTGTGGCCAACAGCGTGAGGTGGAGTTTTGCGGACTTTCCTTCTGAAATAAAAAGAGCGTTGATGACAAGCATAGTAAAAAAAAAAAAAGTGATAATTGGTTTCTTTATTTAATGCAAAGGTCCATTCACTGCTATTCTTTCCCATGTGTTAATATATGTATAACAACAAGCACTTACGCTATGACATTTGTACTGTTTACCAAGTTACCTGGGAGACGCAGCATTCTTTCTTCCCGCTGACAGATTGATTTAAAAAAAATTGATGTGCCTTGGGGTTTGTCCCACGTCATATCAATTAAAATGTTTCAGCGCATTTCATTTCCTTTAGGCTAGAATATCGCCTCAAGCAGTATGCAAATATATGAAAGCACACTCAATCGGCTTCATTGTGATGGGTAGTTGGCACACTACTTTAGGACGGATCATGCAACGAAAAGCATTCGTCGTACATACTGCGTTTTAGGATCAAATTACATTGAAACATTAATTATCGCTTAAAATCAACAATAAAGCCTTCGTTTTATAAACATCAGAAGGCTGAAAGCTTGAGTAAGCACTGCTATGATTCAAACCTGCATCCTACTGTTAAACACAGAAATCTGTAATGAGTTACTGCAAAGAGCTATTATTGGTGTTTTTACTAGTCGCAGCCAGCATTACGGGCGGGTAGGGAGGGAGTGTAATTTGAAATTGGGTTGTCGTGCCGCGGGGGTGTGGGGAGAGAGGCGGAAGGGGTTTAATGGGAAAAAATATATAAAATAAAACGTCCGGTTCGGACTCCTGCGTTTTCCAATTCCGGGCCGGCCGGCTGCAACTCTCCTTGCGTCATCAGGTAAGGCATCCACCCTCCCTCACCTCCTCCAATCACAACTGGTGAGGCGAATCTGAGAGCGCCCCAGCCGGGCCATTTTCTCTATGTAGGCTGCTGCATGCAGCAGCCTACATAGAAAAAAGGGAGAGTGGGCGGTCCTGCTCGAGGGCAGGGGGGGAGTGGCTTGCCCACTGTTGTGCATACTGACTGTTTGGTCGGCCCCAGGGCTGACCAAACAGTCAGTATGCACAACAGTGGGCAAGCCACTCCCCCCTGCTTTTGAGCAGGACCGCCCATCCCCAACCAGGCACTTCTGCTTTTGAGCAGAGCGAGAAGCAGAAACATAAATGGTAGTTATTACCATTTATGTTTCTGCCTTCTCGCACTGCGAGAAAGCAATGAGGCGGCGCCCAAATGCCCCTAGGCAGGAGCCGCCACTGGGTGTCTCCTTTATAGTCTTGGACATAAAGAACAAAGCTCTATCTGTCTATTGTGTGTGTTATCCTGATGGGTAATTACATTTTATGGTATGGTGTTGTGGTTTGTAACCCTGGGCGTAGTTGTGTAGTCGCGCTAAGCAAAGCTACACGAAGTTGTTACAGCGCTGCACGAGCTACACGAGCATGCGTAGTTGCTTGTCGCGCCCGTTCGTGATGCATTTTTCTTGTTTGGTAACACGTTGTGCGTGTTCGGGACGCTGTTTGCATGCTCGGGGGATAGTATCTCGTGAATTTGCCCGTGCGGTCGCCTATGGGCGTGGCCATCTTGTTTTTCAATTGTCCCGCCCGTTCGCGATGCCTTATTTCCTGTCCACGGTTGCGTATAACATGTTTACAATGCGCATTTCATGTTCGGGAAAGCGTATTACTTATTTGTGGCGCTTTTTGCGTGCTCGGGAGAAAATATCGCGTGAACTTACGCATGCGGTTGCGACGGGCGCGGCCATCTTGTTTATTTACTCTATGCTATGGCTCTGGGACAGCTTTTCTATCCTCCCTCAATCTTTGCAATCCTTCGTTTTTTACACTGTTTTTCTGATTTTTTTATTTATTATCTATCTCTCTCTTCCCCTAAGTCAATATTTTGCATTTTATTTCTACTTTTACTGTGTTTATTTTACTTTTCTACTGTTTTATATTACTTCCTTCTTTAAGCTCCTACTTCTTCCCCTAACTTTATTTTTTGCTTCTAACTTTTCTTTTCTGACTCCCACACACCCCAGAACCATGGCGAAGGGTAACAGCAGCACTAGCGGCTCCAAGGGCAAGGCGCCTGTGCCCAAAAGCCGCCTGTCTTGCGGCAGACTGCACCCTGCAGGGGTGCAGGCCCGGCAGCTTTTTTGCGAGGAGGAGGTGGCCGCCCTTGGTTTTTTTGTGCAGTACCACCTCCCCTTGACCTTGGCAGCAGGCAGCAGGCCAGGCTCCGGGTACCCTACCCAGGAGCATCACCACCGGTGGGCAAAGGTGCGCTGGGCAGTGTTTCGCTGCTCAGGGGTCCGGCGCACCCATAACCAGCTGGCCCACCGGTGGTCAGACATCCTGGACCGGAAGCAGGACCTGTTGGACCTGCTAGGAGTCGAGGTCGTTGGGCTTGGTGAGTAGCTAATACATAGTAGTATAAGAATTGTGTATAATTTTTTACGAATAACAAGAATACGGCTCCTTACATTGCAGGTAGATTACGTTTCAAAATCTTCTGTGGATGTAGGACACAGGTGCTCGGCGCTACTCTTACTTGTTTGCAACTTTGCGCTCGCTTGGGCTGATTATTATGTAAGCGTTTACTTTAGAGAACTCAAGTTAGAAAATGCTATTGCTAGAGAGAGTCTCTAGTCCTTCCTTTATCCTCCTGTCAAATAGTGGTGGATGGATTGATACTAGGTTTAGTTAGTATTAGTTGATAATGTTTTAGCGGTCTACGTGACGCATCCTCTGTCACTGAGTGCTGCTTACCCCAGTCCTTAGTAGAACCTTTTGTAGTTTGTCTAGTGAGTGGTAGGCTTAGCAGTCAGTAGCAGAACATCAGACGCAACCAACCAACAATTTGGTGTATGCACAAATTTATGCATGTTCATGTGTCCTCCATCTCATCTATGCATTTTTGAGGGCTAAAGAAAATGGAAATACAGACTTAGTGAACAATTGGCCCATTTGGAATAGGTGGGCTAGATCAGGTGGTACTTAGGCTTAGTTAGTATTCTGGAATCAGAATGGAACACTGGATTAGTGTTCATAAATAAGTAGACGGTCGTGAATCCCGCAAGCCAGTAGTCGATCTGATTAGATAGGTCAATTTTATTGCAATTGTTGTTTCCTAAAATGTTTTTTGAGCCTTGTTTAAAATAATTTATTTATTTCACAATCACAGCAATCATTCATGTTTGCCTCTTTCTTTATTATATCTTACATGAGCAGCACCCAAGAGCAAGAAGACAGGGTCCGAGTCAGCGGGACAACCAGAGGACCGCTCCTCTAACGAGGGCCCTGCTGCTGGCCCCCGTAAGTCCTCCAGTGGTTAATATTAACAATGATATTTCCCTAACTTTTACTGCACCTTATTTTTTCCAAACAATTAATTCTGGTTCCACTTCCTAATTCTATTTTTCATAAAAGCTTCTTTGATCTTCTTAACTTATCTGTTTCTAAATTCTGGTTATCCCTGCCTCTCTAAGTTCTAACTGCCTCTGCTATGACTCTCTGTACTACTACTACTCTTAGTCTGTCTGTAGCTAAGCTTGCCCAGTTGGCCACTCTTTATTTAAGGTTTTGAATAAAACTCAGATTAACCAATAGCTCTAGCCACTGAGTCCACTCCTTTTGGTTGTCCTCTTCTAGTCTTCTTAATCTTGAGGCTTTGACAATTCCCACCAACAAAATGCCCAACCAGATATTTGACTATTTTTGATAGGATATAGTACATACTACTGCTGTAGTGTTGTGATTCTGCACAGCCACATACAGAACTATGCACAAGAAAATAGGATGTTGGTGATGGGAGGTTGGACCTACCTCACATCTCAGTCAGAACCCACAATCCCCTGACCGACTAGCTATAGTGTCTCATTAGGTCCCCGAACCCCCACCCGAAGATACCCAATGTTTATACAACCCAGAACATAACACCCTTTCGCTCGCTCACTCACTCGCGTAAGTCCACCACCACACCAAATACCACAGAGTCTATGTGGAAGTTCAAAAGGTTTATTTTCAACTAACAAGCTCTGTACGTCGTTCTATAAAAATTCAGTGTACTACAGCCAGCTCCAACAGCAAAATGCATAAGATAAAACAATAAACATTGCTACAAGTGCATGATAGAAAAAAAAAAATCTGTGCGAATTCTGGGAGACCCTCACCGTAGAACGTAGAAGTACTGGTTCATGCATCATAAGCTCTGCAAATCTCTGGTTCGTAAAAAGGAATCTTCTGCCTGTTATGAGAAAAATGGTGCGCGTTAGATAGTATAATGCAAGCATTTCTCAGTCATGCCAAAAAGTGTAACATATACATGGCTAAGAAATACGGACTAACTGAACTCCATAACAAAGTGGCTTGTTTTTTTACCTCTTGTACGCAACACTCAGACAGTAGCTGTATGAGCTCATGTGGCCTCAAAGGCGTCTACTGCACAACAAGCTGTGAGGTAACATGTGCAAAAGACATGAAGCTAAAATGGTTGCGTGTCTCAGGCTAACTTTGCAAAGAGTAGAGTAGACTATAATTACCCTAGGGACCATAACACTACTAGTCTCTACTGACTCTACTCTAGTACCCGATTTGGACTAGTGATGTATGTTGTATTTGTATGTATTAACTTTTTTTTCAATCTTGCTAGTGAAAACGAATAAATAGGGGGAGGTGTACAGGCATCTAAAAATGTGTAATATATTTTCTAGGCGTACTACCGACCACCAGTGCCGGCGGGGCCAGAGGCGATGGCGATGCGGCCATTCCGGAAGGGGCAGGAGATGTGGCAGTGACAACTGCAGGAGCTACTACCGGGGGTGAGCCAGCAGCAGCGGCGGGAGGTGGTAAGTTATATTCCTTACTTATTGACATTACACTAGCGGGAAGGGTGTACTGTACACTCACTGTACCGTTGAGACTTAGTAAGTATGAAGTTGTAGTGAACATTAGACAATGGTTGAAGAAGACACCCTTTAGTTAGCAATGGCATTAGGAAAAGCATTAGCAGCATGAGTTGAGTAACTAATGGCCTCTTCTATCTGACTCCAACTCTGCTGTGAAAGTTTTATGGAGAAGACTAAAAGTCAGATCAGATGACCTTGATGGATGTGTTGAACAAAAAGGGAAAGAAGGGTGGAAGGAGGAAGGACGGGCGAGCTGTAATAGGTCAGAGAAGGATACGTTGGAAGCAGCATGCATGGGTGGCTGATAGGAATCAGATGCATGGGTTGTTGAAGGATGGGTGGAAGGTAAAAGAAGATGCCTGCCTGGGTGGGCAACACAGTATGGGTGGATACTGGATAGCAAGAATCATCAGCGGTGTTTGGGTCAAACTCAAAGCCAAGGCAAGCAGGGAAGGAGGTGACGCATGGGTGGTTGTTGGTAAAACAACCTAAGGTTTGTTGAGAGATTAAGAAGAATGATAGACATTTACTTTGAATGGATGGATGCCTGGATGTATTCATCATAGACAGCATAGGTGGAGACTGTAATTGGATGCAGAGTCTTAGTTTGAAGAGAATGCAAAAGAAACCGCGCCAGAGTGGCAAAGCCGTGAGGAATATAATAACTTGTATTTTCAGAATACAGTTGACTCACAGTAGTTTGCAAGCACATCATATATATATATATATTAAAGTTATCAAGCGCCTTCCTCCGACTCCGAGGACCACTCCCTACCTATGTTAATTTATTTACGACTGTGTCAGCCAGCCTGCAAAAGGAGGCCTATCTGTTGGTTACACAATCAATCAAAACAAAGTACCTTATGCAGTAGCGGTCGGTGGTGGGAGTGCTGCCGGGCAGTGATGTGGGGAGGGAGAGGGGCAGGATGGGGGTAGTAAACTATGGATTATGGCCAAATACAGGTGAGTAAACATAAAAGTAAATAAAATGAATTTTATTGACGCACTGCACCGCCAAATGCGATGCAGTGCGCACCACAAAATTAGTTTTATTTATTTAAATGTTTACTTACATGTAATTGGCCGTAATCCATAGTTTATTACCCCTCTCCCCATGTCACCGCCTGGCAGCACTCCCACCACCGACCGCTACTGACCTTATGTCGTCATCCCATATGTAAGCAATGATCACTGGATCAATATATAATCTGCCTTTTTGTAGTAGCCAGGGCAGGGTGAAAGTGAAATTGAGCAATTGCCCTCATGTAACAGAGAGAGTATGGCCAGTGCCACCCGTAATAGGAAAATACGAGCTTCCCCACCTGCAGATAGTAGTAGTAAATAAAATTAACGTGAGTCTGCGTCATGACTCGTATGTTTGGCTTGGGTGCAAGCTTAGCTGACTGAGCTGGCATGCCGGCTACAGCAAGGTTATCTAATTTCACTAAACTAGAGATAAAAAGAAGACTGATGTACTGTGTACTGGAGTCCATAGTGCTAGTATAATGCCTGAAACTCCCACAAATGTTAGAGGCTGAGGAAGTGGGAGGATAGATACTTAGCACAAATGTTATGTACTGAGCTTGCTAGTGCTACTGTGCCACTATGTGTTGAATTAATTTTGTGTTACTGTTTTGCTAAGAGTATTGGTTACAGTATTCTTTTTCTTTCTTGATATAGATCCTCCTTCCCAAGAAAGACCAACACGGAAGGAGTTGGCAGGCAGGGTCCAGCACGGGAAACTGTAGGCCATCTGCGAAGAGTACCAGCTGCTGGTGGTTCAGGTGGAGGAGAAGAAGGCGGCTACAGCTGCAGCCTCCTCCAATGCCCCGGGCCCCAGTCAGGCCCCACCTCCAGTGGTACGGCGCCACGGTCAGGCAGCCACCTGCCACCGCACTTCTTTAACATCTAGCACTGCTGCCCCCACCCTGGATGCAACTGCAGGGCATTTCGCTGCCAGATGCTCCTCCAGATGGCACGCCTAGAGGAGCACCTAGAGGAGCGGGTCAAGATCCTCGTGGATGAACACCTTAAAGCCAGCCGAATTTAGGACCACGTTGGATTGACCTTTTTTCATTCCTTTTGTTGGTGGGTGGGAATTGGACATTGGGGTTCATCAATCTTGGGTGCCACTGCCTGCCTGATGCGTATTGGTAAGGTAAGTGTGAGTTGTTTCTCCCAGTATAGCACAGGGTAAAGGCCGGCCTGTAAGTGTAGATGGAAAAACAGAAGGGGTATTGATAAATCAAGGAATAAAAAAAAGCATCAATTACAGTGGAGTGCAAGAAGAGAAGAGAGAACACTTTCAGACTAAGGCGGCTTGGATGCATCATGTCTACTCTGTTTACAGCATTAAGCTACAACAGCAACAGGACAGGAGTCAGGACAGAACAGGCCCATGGCACTGGGCCGTGACCCAACCTCCATTTACCTTAAATTTTGACAGAGCCAGACAAAAGGTATATACAGCAACCTAGCATTTTCAAAATTAAGTGACTAAATCAATGCGCCGCTGTCAGTCATACCTAGGTCTGCTGTGGTTCTTGTTGAATTGTCGTGTTTACCTTTTATGCCACTTCATGAAACACAGTTATTCCATCAATAATCTCCGATCCAACTGACTGACTGCGTGCAAAGATAGCATGGTCATCATCATGGTGTGGTACGTGTTGTCCAACTTCAACTCAGTCTGTGTAGTGACTCCGATTAAGTCCATATTCCATATTTAAAAATTGCAACGGATATTGGCCTGCACCTGCAGTAATAGTAGGAGTACAATTTGGTTATTAAACAACAAGAAGGGAAACATTGACTGTCACTTGAGTCACTTTTACTTTGTAGATAAACTAGTAGGGTGCACAACATCAACACTACAAACAACAGCAATCGCTCAGAGTCAGCAAGCATCCAATGCATGCCATCATTATCTGTCTTGCTCTTCTCTTTGGCTGTCAGATCAAATGCCTAGTTCTGACAGGTGTGTGTGTGTTTTTTTTAACGAGGCAGTGGCCTCATTATTACTCCACATTTATTTTGAGTGTTGTTGGTCGCTGTTTCAGTTTTCTTCTTATACATATGTGGGACTTTGTTGCAGTTGAAGTTGGGTCACATGGTCAGCGCTGTGATGGGCCGCAGCCTGGGTAGCGGTCATTGGTCAATTGAGTTTGCAGAAATGTCAGCAAGTTTCTTCGAAGAGTCTTGACTTTCTCTGCCAAGTACCTTCTATCCTGACAATGAGCTTTGGATCCCTGCCGAGGCTGTAGCCTTCTGACAGTGATGAGTTTACTTTTGGATGCCTGCCCAAGTTCTGACAGTGAAGAGTTGTGGATGCCTGCAGAGGCGGTAGCCTTCGGACAGTGATGAGTTTCGGCTCGGAAACAAAATGGAGGATAGCTATAGTCACGTTTCACTTCTTATGGAGGGACTGTTAGAGGCAACATGTCTTGTACTATTCTCCATCTAATGTCTGACTTGATGGACATTTATTTAGGGCGAGTCAGGAAGATGGAGCAGGACTCTGAGTAGTGGACAGTTAAATGCACAGACGTGCAACTCCAATAGGGAAATAAAAAGAGAAGACGGTTGTAATGGAATTGTTGTGATTTGATTTGAACCAGAAAGACAGATACACACACAAATAAAGGAAGGAAGAAAGTAACAATTTGAAATCCTACCTATCAGGTAAGAGAAGCTTGTCCTCAAACTCTGATGGTTCGGACAGAAGTAGGTCATGTAACCCACTACTTACGTCATCGAAGTCACTCTCCTCTTCCTACTGTGATTCACGTATTTTGTACTCCGGTGGTATAAAATGCTGATTCATTTTGATCATGGTTAACCTCTCCATGCTTTTGGGCGAAAGACTGGTCCTTTTCAAAGTTACAATGGCACCAGCAGCACTGAAAACACGCTCAGAAGAGACACTTGCGACAGGGGAAGCCAGATTCTTTATCGCCAGCCTGCTGAGCATTGTCCATTGGCTTTTTTTCCCATACCAATACACCAATGGGTTTTGATCCATGTAGACCTCTGTTGGGTCACCCAGATAGGCCTGGACCGTCAGCTCAATGCTCAGGGGTGCTCCGATGTGCTCGGCCTCTTTTGCCTTAGCATCAGCACTGAACTTACCATACCCCTGCCGTAGAAACAAATCAGTTGCCGATTATAGTGTGGATGATCCTGTTCTTGCTGTTGTTGAAGTTATTGCTAGTGTTGGTGTTGGTGACTGCTGGGAGGCAAACACACTGCCCTCAGGCTCTGAAGTGGAACTTGACTTTGGATGCCCTGTAGTACTTGTTATGGCCTGGGGTGGGGGGCCTCTAATTACCAGCTGTTCGTTTTCAAAGTCAATGGCTTGCTCAGCTATCAAAGTTTTGTACTTGGCAACATCCACTTCTGAAAAAGAAATTACTGCCTTACTGTTCAGAAATTCTTTTTACCGTGGATCCAAAATTGTGGCAGTAATGTAATGTGGATGTGACACAATGTTATTTTGAATCCTTGTATTTTCAGATAAGCGAACGGATAAGGAGTCCGCCAAATAATGTGCGTCTTGTTTGTCATCCACACCTGCGTACGTTTCAAACACCTCCTTCAACTGTTGCTCTAGCATGTGCAACAATGAGATAGCTTGGCCCATAGTACAGTCCTCCCTGCTGACTTCACGTGTGAAGACCTCAAAAAGAAGTAGCATCTCTGTCAGGCATTTAACGAGGTCCCATTGGCCCATCTCAACGGTCATGCCTCTCACAGTAGGATCCCCTAATCTTTGCATGACATAAGCATTGAGTGGTATGTATTGCTCAAACAGATGATCAAGCATATAATAAGTTGAGTTCCAACGTGCTAGCACCTCTTGGATGAATGCTTTGGCATTTTATGCTCACAATGAATGACACTCAGCTGCTTCCGGGCTTTAAAAGAATGGCTGAAATGTGTGCATATTCTTCTGCAGGTGGTCAGTAAATTGCTGACTTTGTATTTATTTTTCAGAAAGTCTTGAACAACAATGTTAATGCAGTGTGTCAAACACAGGACCCTGAAATAGCCACCATCTTTCATGGCCCTAACTACATTACTGCCATTGTACGAGGCAACAAAACCAATGTTAAGCCATCTTGGGCTGTTAAACTCATCCAAAATGTTTGCAGCAGTATGAGTTTATTTTTGTTAGGGTAATAAATTATATTTATACTTAAACATACAATGTTAATGTTTTGTGGGGGGGTTATTGTTTTACGAAGTTACATCACATGGATTTCTTGCTGCTGCAGGGCTGCAGCCAGTGTTTGATTTAAAATATCTGCCGATTTTGTAACACACAAACAGATAGATGCGGTACCCCTCACTGAGTTATTTGTCCTATTAGTACTGTCAGTCTCTCCTCCTAGTCCATTATACCTCCCACCAAACATATCTTACCTGTGATTGATGATGATTAGGTTTGGCACAGCGATGGCTGCATGGTTTACCAAGAGAATGGAGAAGATGCCATGGTTGTGGTGGTAGTAGTAGACACTGGCAGTAGCATTTGCAACAACAAAAGAAAGAGACAGTCACTTGCCTGAGAGAGACTGTGGGAGGACCCTTTAGAACGAAGTAAAGTACAGTACAGAAAAAGCCTGCCAAACAAACAATATTGCAACTGCTAAAGTAAAATAAAACATAATGGTGGTGGGGACAGCCTAGTACAAGAAGTTACAAAGTGTAGTTGTGTCGAGTGAGTCACTTAACACAATCGTAATTCGTAACCTTTACTGCTGTGTGGTAGGATGTTGATGATTAATCCAATCAATGCCGGCAATTATGATGTATGATGTCCCTTTGAAAAAATATGGCTTGCACATGGACTGATCATGGGTGGGCAAGCAGAAGAAGATCCGCGCCCTGCCTTGAAATTGAATTAGTGTTGCTTTTACCACATCTGCCCCAGCAAGGGTGTGATCAATTGTTGGTGTACATTTAATGTGGTCACATCACACCTCAATATAAATCACACAGCCTGGGGGAAGAGGGTTAGGGTTTGATGAATGGATGGGAAGGGGGGTTTGGGAAAGGTTTGACAAAGAAAAACAGTATGCATGGACACAACAAAAGCAAAACACAATTTTGGCAGAATACCATGATCTTATCCAATAAATCTATAAAGGGGGGAAAAGGAAATGCATGCATGATGATCAAGATAACTTGATGTTTAATGAGTAGTACTTACTAATTACTACTACACAATTAGACAGTACAGGGCAGTAGTATATTAATATGCAATTTGCCTTGCCTGTATGCCCTCAAAGAGACCCAAATTACATGTTGTACCGGGCTTACTTTTAAAGATAGCAAAGAAAATTAAAAAATAGTTGTAGGGATTAATTAGCAAACAAACAACACAACACACAGTCGTAATGATTGAAGAGAAAAAAGGTATCAAATTAGTTAAAAGATGAATGATGAATGATACTAAAGTTACTGTATTATCCTGGTCCAATTGTGGAGTTACATCTCGTCATTTCTCTTGGTCCTCCCTTCCATGGATGCTCTGCACATCAATCTTGGGTGCCACTGCCTGCCTGATGTGGATTGGTAAGGTAAGTGTGAGTTGTTTCTCCCAGTATAGCACAGGGTAAAGGCCGGCCTGTAAGTGTAGATGGAAAAACAAAAGGGGTATTGAAAAATCAGTGAATAAAAAAAAGCATCAATTACGGTGGAGTGCAAGAAGAGAAGAGAGAACACTTTCAGACTGAGGTGGCTTGGATGCATCATGTTTACAGCATTAAGCTACAACAGCAACAGGACAGGAGTCAGGACAGAACAGGCCCATGACACCGGGCCGTGACCCAACCTCCATTTACCTTAAATTTTGACAGAGCCAGACAAAAGGTATATACAGCAACCTAGCATTTTCAAAATTAACTGACTAAATCAATGTGCCGCTGTCAGTCATACCACTACACTCAACTCCACCACTACACGGACATGTAGCCTAGGTCTGCTGTGGTTCTTGTTGAATTGTTGTGTTTACCTTTTATGCCACTTCATGAAACACAGTTATTCCATCAATAATCTCCGATCCAACTGACTGACTGCGTGCAAAGATAGCATGGTCATCATCATGGTGTGGTACGTGTTGTCCAACTTCAACTCAGTCTGTGTAGTGACTCCGATTAAGTCCATATTCCATATTAAAAAATTGCAACGGATATTGGCCTGCACCTGCAGTAATAGTAGGAGTACAATTTGGTTATTAAACAACAAGAAGGGAAACATTGACTGTCACTTGAGTCACTTTTACTTTGTAGATAAACTAGTAGGGTGCACAACATCAACACTACAAACAACAGCAATCGCTCAGAGTCAGCAAGCATCCAGTGCATGCCATCATTACCTGTCTTGCTCTTCTCTTTGGCTGTCAGATCAAATGCCTAGTTCTGACAGGTGTGTGTGTGTATTTTTTTAACGAGGCAGTGGCCTCATTATTACTCCACATTTATTTTGAGTGTTGTTAGTCGCTGTTTCAGTTTTCTTCTTATACATCTGTGGCACTTTGTTGCAGTTGAAGTTGGGTCACAATTGTCAGCGCTGTGATGGGCCGCAGCCTGGGTAGCGGTCATTGGTCAATTGAGTTTGCAGAAATGTCAGCAAGTTTCTTAGAAGAGTCTTGTCTTTCTCTGCCAAGTACCTTCTATCCTGACAGTGATGAGCTTTGGATCCCTGCCGAGGCTGTAGCCTTCTGACAGTGATGAGTTTACTTTTGGATGCCTGCCCAAGTTCTGACAGTGAAGAGTTGTGGATGCCTGCAGAGGCGGTAGCCTTTGGACAGTGATGAGTTTCGGCTCGGAAACAAAATGGAGGATAGCTATAGTCACGTTTTACTTCTTATGGAGGGACTGTTAGCGGCAACATTTCTTGTACTATTCTCCATCCAATGTCTGGCTTGATGGAAATATATTTAGGGCGAGTCAGGAAGATGGAGCAGGACTCTGAGTAGTGGACAGTTAAATGCACAGACGTGCAACTCCAATAGGGAAATAAAAAGAGAAGACGGTTGTAATGGATTTGTTGTGATTTGATTTGAACCAGAAAGACAGATACACACACAAATAAAGGAAGGAAGAAAGTAACAATTTGAAATCCTACCTGTCAGGCAAGAGGAGCTCGTCCTCAAACTCTGGTGGTTCAGACAGAAGTAGGTCATGTAACCCACTACTTACGTCATCGAAGTCGCTCTCCTTTTCCTACTGTGATTCACGTATTTTGTAATCCGGTGGTATAAAGTGCCGATTCATTTTGATCATGGTTAACCTCTCCATGCTTTTGGGCGAAAGACTGGTCCATTTCAAAGTTACAATGGCACCAGCAGCACTGAAAACACGCTCAGAAGAGACACTTGCGACAGGGGAAGCCAGATACTTTATCGCCAGCCTGCTGAGCACTGTCCATTGGCTTTTTCCCCATACCAATACACCAATGGGTTTTGATCCATGTAGACCTCTGTTGGGTCACCCAGATAGGCCTGGACCGCTCAATACTCAGGGGTGCTCCGATGTGCTCTGCCTCTTTTGCCTTTGCATCAGCACTGAACTTACCATACCCCTGCCGTAGAAACAAATCAGTTGCCGATTATAGTGTGGATGATCCTTTTCTTGCTGTTGTTTTTTTAAAATCTTTTTTATTGAAATTGAATGGTGTCATACATATTCAAAATTCGAAATACAAACTATAGAATAATGAAACCCAAAGCTTTCTCATAGAGCATACCCCGCTTTCAACGGCTGTTATGGACAAAATAGTTAACTTACAATTTTCCATAATCAAAAGACAAAAAAAAGATTTTTACAGATTATTCAAAAAATGTCCCCCAAATTTTGTCAAATTTTCTCCCCCCAATCCTCAAAGCATAGCTTTGCTCACTTATCTTTACTCATTCATGCATGGATGAAGTCTGATTTGTACACCAGTTTTGAAGTAACAACGATCTGGCAACTGCCATGCAAATATAAACCAATTTAGCGAATGATTCAGATAAATTGAGGTACGGATCGAAACCATAAAGCATCAGTTTTACATTTGAAGATATCCGAATATGACAATTAGAACTTAAGAAAGTGAAAATTTCTTCCCAGAATGCTTTTACCATACAGAAATCAGTTATCACGTGAGTCCAATTAGCTGGGGCGAAGTTCAAACATCAGAAACAATTCGGTATATAGTTACTGTACATTTTGGCTATTGCCGCCGGGGTGCGATACAAAAGCCATTTTCCGAAAAATAACATTCTGCGCCAGTTAGCTCCCCTTAATATAGAAAAATTTAACTGATTAATGGTTCCCCACGTAGTCAATGCCAGAACATGATTTTCTTGTTCCCACCATTTTTTGACAGCTTTAGCGCCCAGATCACTTTGTCTGGACTGAGCTAAGCAGCGCTTCCACTCTCCGGGTTTCCTTGTCAAAGTATTATTAAAAAAAAGATCATTGTTTAAAGAAGAAATCTGAGTAAACGATGTGGGAGCATGCTGCTGCAGGGATTGATAAATGTTAGTATAAGACCCGGCTAACAAAAAATTTCCTGAAATTAATAATCGCATCTCCGGCGGGGTTATCCACCTTGTATGTTGCAGAAAATTGCCCACTTTGCTAAATCCAGCTTTAGTCCAATGACCCATTAAATCAGAGCCAGCCACCTGCCCACTAAATGAGAGTAAATTAATCAACAAAGAGGAAGAATTAAACAGAGAGAGAGAATATCTTCTGAGCATGGCCGTACGCTTCCTGAAAAACCAGGCAATTATTTTATACCTAACCAGTTTGGGAGATTTAGGAACTTGAAGAGGGGACGATATTTGACTTTCCGAAAAAATTAAATCAAAGAAAAAACTAATGAATACGTTAGAGTTTGGAATTGGGAATTTAAATCGAGTCAGATACTGAGCAAAGTAAGCACTATAATAATCTCTAATATTTGGTAGTGCGAGGCCTCCATTGTCTAATTCCTCATAGAGAGTGTTCGGCGCAATACGAGGTGTTTTATGTGCCCACAAAAAGCGCGAAAATATAGATTCAATTTTAGTAAAAAATGTGCCCGAAAGAAAGCAGGGAATCGTTGAAAACATAAAATTAAACAACTGTAAAATTGACATTTTTATCAAAGCAACTCGGCCCAAAATTGATAACGGTAATTTATTCCAGCGAGTGAGCATTGAGCCAACTTTCTGAAGAAGGGGATCAAAATTAAGATTATAGAGATCTTTAACTGAAGCTGTAAAAAAAAACCCGAGATATCTTTTAGGTTTATTATTGATACAGCCCCGTAAATCCGGAAATAATTCAGGATTATGATTGCCACAGACCAATATTTCTGTCTTCTTTTTGTTAATAGGGTAGCCCCCGAAAGTCTCAAATTCCTCAAAAAGCTGAAATGCTCGAACTTGTGACTGCAAATCGGATTTAATAAGAAGCATAATATCATCAGTGTAAAGTTTTATCTTTGACATTAATGGAATCGGAGGCGAGATCTCTACACACTTCCAAATTGCGATTGCAAGGGGTTCGATAAAAAAAGCAAAAAGAATTGGTGATAAGGGACAACCCTGACGTGTACCCCGATTAACTGACACTGATCCTACCGTTAGTGAATTAATAATAATATTTGCTTTGGCACCCGTGTAAAGATTCCGAATGAAATTAATAATAATTAACGGAATATGAAAATGTTGCAAAATAATAAAAAGTGTCTCCCAGACCACCAAATCAAAAGCTTTTTCCGCATCAAATAACAAAATTAATGCTGGAATCCTCAGTGTCTGAAAGTAATCCAGGGCTTCCGACAGATAATGGGTATTAGTCATCAATTGCCTACCGGCAATAAACCCATTTTAATCTTCGTGAATCAAATCCGTGGCAATATGATTAAATCGAATAGCGAGTAGTTTAGTAATGATCTTATAGTCCGAGTTTAAAAGGGTGATGGGGCGATATGGATTAGGATCCCTAGCATCCTTCCCCTTCTTCAGAAAGCTGACCACGGTACCCTCGCGGAACGAGTCTGGGATAGAAGCTCCTGCCAATATAGAATTGAGGAGTTGTAGAGAAATGTCGGAAAAGGCAGGGAAAAAAACTTTAAAAAATTCCGCAGGTAATCCGTCTGGGCCGGAAGCTTTCCCTGATGGAAGTTCTTTCACTACCGACTGTACCTCTTCCAAAGAAAATCCACTTGCCATATTTAATTGCTCGGATTGGGAGAGGGAAGGGATCACATCCTTCCTCAAAAAAGCATTTGATTTTAGCTGGTCTATTTCATGCTGATGGCTATATATTTTTTGATAATGGGAGTGCATTATCTTACCTATCCCACCCAAGTCAGTTATGTATTGATTAGTAACAGGACAAATTAAACCCCGAATTAAATTTGAGGCTACTTGTTCTTTAGCCTGCCAGGCCAAAAATCTACCCGTAAAATTGCTTTCTTCGTAGACTTTCTGGTATTGACTACGAAAGAACGCCTCTCCTTGCTCAAATAAATATGTACTGAATTCACGTTTAGCTTCATTTAATTGATCTTTAATATTTCTAGAGGAATTTTGTTGTCTTAGAACACTAAGAACCTGTATACGATGTTCAAATTAGTTTTTTATAGCCCTAACAGCGATGGATGTGGCGGCATCTTTCCCAATAATGATTCCACGAATAAAAGCCTTTAAGGCGTCCCAAATAATACTGAGAGGGGCGGTGCCAGTATTGCGAATGATAAATTCTCTAATCATGACTTTTTATTCGGAGACCCATATTTCATCATTAAGATATAATTTATTAAAAACCCATCTTTTAGGAGACATTCTAGTATCCCCCCAAAAAAATTACCTAATGAGCATAGCATGGTCGGAAAATACATTATGCACCGTGTTATAATAACCTAGCCTGAGATTACGTGAGGCGAGAAAAAAATCAATGCGAGCAGCAGGTATATTCTTTTTAGAGGGCTTATCTAGACGCCAATAATCAGAAAGATCCAATAATCTTTTATAGTTGGAAATAGTCTGGGAAACTTTGGGTTTGAGTTGTTTTTTTGATTGAGACGATGAGTCCAGTTTGGGATCCATCAAGACGTTAAAGTCGCCACCAATCACAATGTCCCCTGACACCATTAATAAGGATTGGAACATATCTTCAAACATATTGGAATCATCATTTAGTGGGCCATAACAACTTACAAAAATAAAAGGTCCATGTCTACTTTTGACTCTACATGAGACCCAGCACCAACGCCCTAAGCCTCCTGCTTCTGAATGAATAATTTCAGCATGTATATTCTTATTTAAAAATATCGCCACCCCTCGTTTAGATTCGTTGCATGATGCAAAACACCGAAACGAAGCCCAAGATTTGAACATTGAGAACTCGTCTATCTTAAGAGAGGAAATATGAGTCTCCTGTAATAGGATTACGGAAGGATTTTCTGCCTTAATCAACATTTCCACAGCTCGCCTTTTCTTAATATTGTTTAAACCATTAACATTAAGAGAAAACAATTTCAAACTCTACTTATTTGACATTGACATTTTAGATTAACTAATTGAAGGCAGTTATCATCAGACCTCCCCTTACCCATTGTAGACATTCTGGCACTTTGAATCAAAACATAAGTAAATGAACAAAACCTGACACCATCAACTTCATTTTTTGTTATAACCCACCCATCACCACCCTCAACCCCCCAAACCCAACTCTCCAGTGGCCCTACTTCCTCACCCTCCTCCCACGCGGACCACAGGAACCTACCCCGCTTCGTTAGGGTGACCTGTTAGCACCCCCTGGCTCCCTGGGTCCCCTTACTCCTCATGCTCTATCCACCCCCGACCATCCAAGCAATTAACCCCTATCGATGTAATACCTATAATAGCCTGTGGCCATTAAAATAGCCGTCATAAACCCCTCGATTCTAGTTTGATTGAGAAGCCGAGATCTCCTTAAGCAGATCATGTGCTGCGGCTATATCAGATATCATAAAGAATTTGCCTTTCACTAAGACTTTGAGCTTAGATTGTTGCGCTATCGTAGCTTGGTCCCCTTTGGCTTTAAACAACTGTAACATTTGGACAAACTCTTTTCTTCTCCGTGCAGCAGAGGCAGACATATCAGAGAAAATACGGCATTTACAGTTTCGTTAACAAAGAATTGTCTTTGCTGAATCGCCATTGAAAGAATAGTCTCTTTTATCCGTATGTCTGAGAAATTTAATAAAATTGTTCGAGGAAGAGAGGAATTCAGGAAAGGCTGGGCAGGAACTCGATGTGCTCGCGTAGTTGTCAAGTCGCCCTCATGATTGGGGATCACTTTTTGTTTTAGAAAGGAAGTGGCCCATTGAAGCGTGCTGGATCCTTCAATGCCTTCCGGAACCCCCACGATGCGAAGGTTCGATCGACGATTATAGTTCTCCAAATCATCCAATTTAGTTTCTAATGAACGTGTTGTAAAAGAAATCCTACTCGCCTCTTTTTTAACCTCATTCATTTGGTCCTCCAAATTAGAAATACGAGTTTCGGCTTCTTGAAGACGGCCAGGGAATGTAGAGAAAAGGTCCTCCATTTTGTCCAGTCGCTGATTGATTAAAGCCAACTCGGATTTTTGAAACCTCTTTAATTCGCGGACCTCATCAAGAATTAGATTCAACATATCTTTTACTGACATCTGAATTTCCCCCACAGTCTCAGTATCAAGATCCAGCAGAGGACTGAAAAGTTTACCATTGGGGGCCAAGTCAGCAGAAGTATTTGATGGCATATCAGCCAAAGGTATAGCCATAACCGTGTTCTCCGAAATCAGAACCTCTTCCTGGACAACGTCCGTATTATTCACAGAGGATGCCAGAGAATTTTCTTTGAGCAGAGATGTCGAAGTTGTTGGGGTTGCCAAAGTGTTAGGCTTATGCAGTAAGTCTGGGGGTTGAGTAGTTGAGGAAGAGGAAGATATTTGAACTGGGATGCCCTGACAGGGTACTGCATTTTTTTTACCAAACAGAGGAAATGGTTTAGCGCCTTTTAGCACATCCATAAATCTATCTTGCCGAGGTATGGCATCCTGAGTTAGGGGAGAACGAACTACCTCTGCACTGTGAGAGTTCTCTAAATCCGGAATCGAAGTCGGAGTTGGAGATTCCACAAAAGACTCCTCCAATTCCTCTGAGCTCCCAGTGCTATCACTTTTTCCCTTTGCGTCATCTTTTTCGCCCTTATCGCTGTTATCATTTTTATTTAATAGTTTGGCAGCGTTTTTTGTTTCTCTAGCCTGTATGCGGAGGGCTTTTGCCTTACGAGTGTTGAGTAACTTCCCCATACTGGAACTAGAGAGGCAGCAGTGAGTTAATTGATACCTGGAGTTACTGGAATTCGACCTTTCCTCCTTTTCTCCTTCCGCCCGAAGCCTTTATGCCTCTATGCCTCTGAGTGTACACGTCCCAACAATTGACGACTTTCCGGAGCAAATCTCCCAACGCTGCGGGGTCTGTTAGTCTATAAATCTATAAGCCACCGAAGCCAGCCATCCAGCAGTACTCCTTATCCAAAAAAGAAAAGGGAGGGGCGAGACTCACTACGTACAGTTCACCGTGAGCTACAGCCCTGGCATCCGAAACCAACGCGGAGCCGAAGCAGACCCCCACTTGACCGGTACCTTCTCCAACGCCCGATCCCAGCTGCTACGAATTCGGGAATAGACAGAGGTAAATCCGCTCTGCTCCGCTCCGCTGACAACTTGAGCCCATAGAGATTGTCGCTACCAGGAAAGCCGCATATAATCAAGTGTGATCGAGTCCAGGATCCGATTAAGTCAGCAAAAACACTTAGCGTCCACAACGGCCGCCATCCGCATCAGCCTCCATCCACCTCGGCTTCACAACCTTGAGGGGGGGGGGGAAGCCAGCAGTCGGAACCTCAGGTGTGCACGGAGGCGTGGAACTCCATGCGCCAACCTTGAACTTTGTTCTTGCTGTTGTTGATGTTATTGGTAGTGTTGGTGTCGGTGACTGCTGGGAGGCAAACACACTGCCCTCAGGCTCTGAAGTAGAACTTGACTTTGGATGCCCTGTAGTACTTGTTATGGCCTGGGGCAGGGGGCCTCTAATTACCAGCCGTTCGTTTTCAAAGTCAATGGCTTGCTCAGCTATCAAAGTTTTGTACTTGGCAACATCCACTTCTGAAAAAGGAATTACTGCCTTACTGTTCAGAAATTCTTTTTACCGTGGATCCAAAATTGTGGCAGTAATGTAATGTGGATGTGACACAATGTTATTTTGAATCCTTGTATTTTCAGATAAGCGAACGGCTAAGGAGTCCGCCAAATAATGTGCGTTTTGTTTGTCATCCACACCTGCGTACGTTTCAAACACCTCCTTCAGCTGTTGCTCTAGCATGTGCAACAATGAGATAGCTTGGCCCATAGTATAGTCCTCCCTGCTGACTTCACATGTGAAGAGCTCAAAAGGAAATAGCATCTCTGTCAGGCATTTAACGAGGTCCCATTGGCCCATCTCAACGGTCATGCCTCTCACAGTAGGATCCCCTAATCTTTGCATGACATAAGCATTGAGTGGTATGTATTGCTCAAACAGATGATCAAGCATGTAATAAGTTGAGTTCCAACATGCTAGCACCTCTTGGATGAATGCTTTGACTGGCATTTTATGCTCACATTGAATGACACTCAGCTGCTTCCGGGCTTTAAAAGAATGGCTGAAATGTGTGCATATTCTTCTGCAGGTGGTCAGTAAGTTGCTGACTTTGTATTTATTTTTCAGAAAGTCTTGAACAACAATGTTAATGCAGTGTGTCAAACACGGAACCCTGAAATAGCCACCATCTTTCATGGCCCTAACTACATTACTGCCATTGTACGTGGCAACAAAACCAATGTTAAGCCATCTTGGGCTGTTAAACTCATCCAAAATGTTTGCAGCAGTATGAGATTTCTCCATGGCAAACATGGCTACAGTTGCATGTTTGCGAGTGGCATGAAAAATCTCAGCAGCATCAACACCAGCAGATATCTGTTCTCTAACCCCAACAAAAGAGATCCAGTGTGCAGTGATGCACATATAATCAGTGGCTTGGCAACTGGTCCACATGTTTGTTGTCAGGTGGATACTCTGAACAGCACTCTGCTTCAAGGCTTTTCCAAGCAATTCCAGCACGTCGTGATGTAGTGCTTGAACAGCAACTCTGGCAAAGTAGTAGCGGCTCCACTCTCTCAGGGATGCCTAACATTCTTAAATGGGCATTGTGATCCACCTCAGCCCAGGTTGAGCTTTCCAGATCATTCCCCAGTAGACAATCTACAGGCAAGGTTGGGGACACTGCCACTCTCTTTGGGCCAGTGACCCCTCCCCAGCTGAGATTTACCACTGCCATGGGATGGTCTGTCCTAATTCCATCAATATTGGTCACCTGGTATCTAAACTCAGGAAAAAGCTGTTCTAGGGGCACTCGTCTCTTTGTCACCATGGTGACACTGGCCCCTGTGTCCCTGTGGGCCACAGCCTTCTGACCATTGATCATGGGCACTTGTCTGTACCTGCCCAAAGTATTGGGACTCATAGTAGAGTTGGCAAACCCCATGCCACCATCACAGACTAGAGTTGCTTGTGTAGGGGACCTGGTTAGGCCAGAGTCCACCTGAGTTCCCCAAGAAAACTCAACTAAGTTTTTGGGTGCACTCCCACCACCTGGGGGATTACTACTGGTAGTAGCAGGAGGTGTTGGAGCTGCAGTGGGAGGAACATTTTCTATATTGCCATTCTTTGGACAGCTGGAGTCATTTTTCCAGTGGCCAGGTTGCTTGCACCCATGGCACTATGGTTTCTTGTTGGAAGAGGAAGGATTTTGGGACCCACCCTCAGAACTGGATTTTTGGGGCCCTTCAGAGGACTTTTCTGCATTTATATTAGCCCCACCTTTCTCTTTAGGCTTAGTGGAATCTTTATTCTGGTCACCACCTTTGTTCTTGGGCCTCAACCTGGTTCTGACCCATTTGTCTGCCTTCTTTCCCAATTCTTGGGGAGAGGTCAGATCAGAGTCCACCAGGTGCTGGTGTAAGAGCTGGTTTTGACAATTGTTAAGTATCTGCTCACGCATAATCACATTATACAATCCTTTAAAGTCAGTTGCTCTACTGCCAATTATCCAACCCTCCAGTGCCTTGGTAGCACAATCTACAAAGTCCACCCAGTCCTGTGTCTGTGCCTTCTATGTATCTCTGAACTTCAACCTGTACTGCTCAGTGGTTAAGCCAAACCCATCTATCAATGCACTCTTCAGGACTTCATAGTCATCAGCATCCTCTTCTCTAACAGTGAGGAGCTTGTCCCTACCTTTATCTGAAAAGGAGAGCCACAAGATTGCTGCCCACTGCTTTTGGGGGACCTGTTGTACTCTACAGGCCCTTTCCAAAGCAGTTATCCATTTATGGATATCATCCCCACTCTGGTAGGGGGGAACAACCTTGCCCAGGTTCCTATGGTCTGGAATATATTCTCTACCTCTAGGGACACTGTTGCTGCCACCAGGGGTTTCTAACCCCTCTCTTCTAGAAGCTCTCGGGAGCTCAAACACTTCTCTATCTAATGCCAACTGCTTGGTTTTGAGGGCAAATCTTGTTTCCTCATACTGCAGCAGTTTGTACATTCTTTCAGAGGAGGTTTCCCTTCTAGGAAGGTATGAGCTCTGCCAGAGTGATAGGAGTGGTCAGACTCCCTAGAAGGGGACCTAGGCCTAGTCTACTGTTAGGGGCATGTATAGGCAACGGGAAGCAGGCACAATGGTAGCACTGGACCTCCTCCCTTTTCCTTTTGTGAAGGGAGTGGAATTTTTTGTGGCAGCCATCTCCCCAAAATGGAAGGTTCCAAGTCGGACCTATTTTGCCAGAGTTGCTGTTCCAGCACTGCATTACATTGTGTTGCAATTGCTTGGAAAAGCATTGCAGCAAAGTGTTGTTCACCTGACAACAGATATGTGAACCAGTTGTCAGGCAACTGATTACATGTGTATAACTGCACACTGGATCTCTTTTGCAGGGCTAAAGCAAAAGCTGTCTACAGGTCTTGGCCCTGAAGTAAGTTTTAGGAGTGTTCTGCAGCATGCAACAGTGGCCATGTTCATCATGGAGAACTCACATACAGCTTTAAACATCTTGGAGGAATTTAACAGTTAGGTGTCTGAATGGCTGCGACCTAGAGTTCTCAGATTTGGATTTGTTGTCATAGACAAAGGCAGTAACGTAGTCAAGGCCATGACAGACGGAGGATCTTTCAGGGTCCTGTGTTTGGCTCATTGCATCAACCTGGTGGTGCAAGACTGTCAGAAGCAGTTGCGACTAGGGGTGGGCGGAATTTGCATAACCGCGTTACGCAAATCTCCGCGAAACGGTAAAAAATCTCCGCGAACACGCAGAAATTCCGCGAACACGCGGAATTGCTTGTTCGCGATCCTTTTTTCCTGTTCGCGATCGCTGTTTGCGTGCTCGGGGTGAAATATCTCGCGAACACGCATATTGAGAACGCGAACAAGCAAAAAATTTCGCAAAGTCGCGGAACGCAGATTTTTGGGCAATTTCGCGTTCTCCGCGGAACGCGAAATTACCCAAATTACCCAAATTTCGCGAACGGAACGGAATTTACCGCCCAGGCCTAGTTGCGACTATTCAGTGTGCCTATTGAGTACCAGTTAAAGCCCTGATACAGGGGGTGTCAACACGTTCGAACTCATCATATTACATATTGCAACATCTGTTTGAGGAGTACAGATAGATCAATGACTATGTCATTGAAAGAGGAGGGGATGCAATTGGGAAAGCAATGACCATAAATGCGGCCAAAAGGGCAAATGCTTGATACAGATGCTACTCCCTTTTGAGGGAAGTTAGCAAGAAGGACACTTTAATTTCTTTTTCTGAAAGTTATGTTTCAAAATACAAGAGGTAGGTTGTTGATCAAGTCAGATACCTGGAAGAAGAATGTCTGGAACTTAGAGTCCTACCCCACAGTTCTGTGGTGCCTCCTTCAACTTCCAGAGAGGGCAGTCTTGTATCTAAGCCTGGGCAAAGCACTACGCTACGCTCGCGTAGTTTGCGAAGTTCGCGCTACTTCGCACTACGCGAATTGCACGTAGTACAGTGCGAACACGCGTAGCATAGTGTTGCGTAGTGCTGCGGTCATTTTTTGCTTGCTCGCGGTCCTCAACGTCAAGTTGGCGACCGCGAGCAAGCAAAATGACATCCTGGCGAGACTTTTTCCTTGTTCGCGATCAGCAACATCAAGTTGGCGATCGCGAGCATGGAAAATAAACCTCCCGGCGAGATTCCCAACGTGAGGAGGTCAGGTTTCTCATTGCGAGTGGTCGCGTATGCTCGCGACCGCTCGCGATGAGAAACTACCAGTTCGCGTTGAGAAAGCTGCTGCTCGAGTAAAAATCTACTCGAGCAGCAGAAAACTACAGCTTGCACTGTGCAAGATGCCATTTTCAATGATTGCACAGTGCCGGTTGCTTGTCCGCACTGTGCAATCATTGAAAACGACATCTGGCACAGTGCGAACAAGGTACTACGCAGTTCGCGAAGGGCTACGCGTAGCTCGAGTAGTGCGAACTGCACTTTGCGTAGCTTTGCGAAGTGCTACTTCGCGAACTACGCCCAGGGTTACTTGTATCACAGCAGCCAACAACACCATCAACCAGAACACTGGCAACAGCAGCAACAGAAGTACCAGACCTAGTCTCTGCATTTGATTGGTTTCAATCAGCAGGGTTTAAATCCATTGCAGAGGTGATGACAAAAGAGGTTGAGCAAGTTGTAGCACCAATGACCATCCATAGGATGTTGGATGTCCGAGGACTATCTGGATGATCCAAAAGAGGTCTATGTGGATCAAAACCTGCAGGGTATTGGCCCTTTCACACTTAGCCAGATTTACTTGCAGGGTTCACTCCTTTTTTTCTGGTTCTTCAGTGACCAGAACAGTCACTTTAGTTAAAAATCAATAACCTATACAAAATACTGCAATCCTGTTTCCCTACTTTGTAATTCAACAGCAGTGCACTACAAGTTTATCTTGCTAGTGTCGTGACTTGGACGAAATTACTTGAAGTCAGGAGGAGAATGGAAGAACTCATGGCGGCACTACCCCATCAACAGCTAGACGCAAGAAGTCATTAACTTCAAAGGGAAACCATGACTCTGAGGCCTTATACTCAGCTATGGAGAATGGAGAGCGGTGCATTGATTTGTAAAATGCTGCTGAGTCTCTTTGTGTTGCTCTACTGGAAAAAGGGAAATTCTGAGTCCTCTTGTTCTTTTTTGCACTGCCTCTGAGTCTTCTTGGTACCTTCATTCTGCACTTCTCCCCGACTCTAAAATATAGTTTTCTGTTTACAATCTTCAAGGCTTCTTATCTCCTGCAAGAATGAAAGGTGAAAGCTGAGCTCAACAGTACTGCGTACCTACCAGACCAGTCCAGATAGGCACTCAAGAGTGATGGACATTCAGTGGGACACCACCTAACTTTGCAATACAGTATCAATTTTGTTTTAACAATCATCTTTAGGAAACTAGGTATGTGGGTTCACTCCTCCATAATTATAATTTTTCTAACCTAGAAGACAGAACATTTGGATATATGATAACTTGGGTATCTGGAGCAGAAGGACTATTTGCAGTGCATTTAACTGTGTTGTGTCATACTCATTCATTTGTTTCTTTCCACAACAGATTTATGGTGATGATATGCTGCTCTTCGCCCAGATGAATGTTGTCCTTGTGTAGTGATTGTCTTTGTCAAACTTTTTCCCAAATTCCCTTTCCCATCCATTCATCAAACTCCTAACCCTCTTCCCCCGGGCTGTGTGATTTATTGAAGTGCGGCTTAATTTATACCATTAATGAATCACACACTTGGTGGGGCCGATGTGGTGAAAGCAACACCAACTCACTGAAGAATCTTATATTACCATAGCAAAAGCACACACTGGCCCCATTTACCCATCCGTGTATAAAGGTGATCCATATTTTAGAAATAGAACTAAGATTATCGGTCATCAGCATCCTCAGCCAGCCTTTGTGTTGCATAACTGTAAACGCCTAACCTTGTCCACTCCAGACTATGAGTCCAGTTTTCAAGACTCGAGGATTTCATAACTTTAGTTTTGATTAAATAGTACCTCCTCATTGCTCCTTACTATTGCTATTTTTTTTATTTTATCAATATCAGGAATTCTTTGTCGTGCCATGTAGTAGTCTGGTCTCAATTATTTGTAAGGCTTTGATATAATTTATAGCCCACTAACTCAGTGTTTTTATTTCCATTTACTCACCTGTCATGGCTAATCCTTCTGATTGATCCTACAGTTGGAGCTCACCTGGGTCAGAGTAGGAGCTTGCTTGTGAAGTTGTGATGCCTTCCCTGTTATCGCTTCATTTATATTCAGGTAACACAACTATAGAGTTATGTGAACTTTTTAAGTTACTAAGGGGCATATCATCAAGACAATTATGGCCGCTTTAGCGGCTGTTTTCAGCTGGAAAGTGGCGATAATTGTAACGAAGTATCAAAAAGGACATGGACACGCTAACAGCTTTAGTGTGTGTTTCCTTGTATTATCACCCATTTCACTAACGCCTTGATTCTCATCGCTAATGAGATGCAAAGTAGGCATTCCCGACTGAAATTCTGCGAAAATAGTCGCTAACACAGCTCCTCTCTATCAACAAGGATATCGCTAACCCGCCTAGCGACATGAAAAATTGTGCTAACCGCGTATATCGCCGGTTTCTAACACCTGCTAATTTTCTGACTTACCTACATGTATCATGGGAGGTGGATTGTGAAGTAAGTCCACATCTCCCTATCAACAATGTTTTCCCTATCGCTGTTTTCTATCTCTGGAAATCCAACGATATTGCCGCTTTTTGCCGCTATTGCTAGGATTTCTATCGCCTCGGCGATGCGCGTTGTTAATAGTGTGCTAACTGGGCGATAGAATCAGGCGATAGACGGCGATAGAAATGTTCACGCTACACGCGGCCAGCGATAATTATCGCTGCCGCTTGATGATATGCCCCTGTGTAAGTAACTAACTGCTACTGCAAGTAATCATTTATGTAGGTTGTTGTAGACAATATAGGTCATGACAGCACCCCCCCCCAATGGTCAAGAAAGTTACAGAGGTATAACTACCTATAACTAACACTTCTACAGGCAGATAAACAGGCTGCGTAAAAACTAGAGGCATCAGTGCAAAGTAAAAGTAAAACACAAGAAAAATGCTACAGGCATAAATTTGGATGAAATATAATAATTTCCCCTTTATTTTTTTGTTACAAACAAACCCACCCTCACTACCCACAACAGCCCACCCCTCTCCCCAATCAACTTGGACCAACCACTAATGTGCAAAAATCTCCAACAAATAAAAAAATAAACTGTTCCAACTCCCCATTGACTTCCTTTCCACCCACAAGTCCCTCCCACAAAACAATAAAAAAAAAGACTAGAGGAGGGCATTAGCTATTTGGGTCCGGAGCTGGTCCAGACTCTGCTTCATCCTGATGAGCTAGATCTCCCCAGCCTCCAGCCACTGCAGGATGTGCTGCAGCAGTCAGAGCATGCGGGTGTGGCAGAATTTGTTGACAACTGGTGGCGGCACTGGTGATGGGATGACTGGGAGGCTGGAGGCTGAGGGTGACCAGCTGCACTGATGCCTGCCCGTGAGGCCGATGTTTCAGCTCTTTCTTCTTCCAGAACCACCAGCCACCAGTATTCTTGCTGGATACGGCCCAACCTCTGCCCCCAGACTGGCTGCTATCTCCTGCCTGATGGGTAGTACTGGTGGAACAGCAGGATTACCTACATTGAGAAAAACAAAACAAAAAAAAGACAAATTTAAAATGTGTCAAATTAAGTGGGTAGCACAGTAGCAGTATGTTGCTTGTTCTTTAGGGTCATTGGAATTTTATGTGATTATGATTAGGAGAGACACAAGGCCAATGTTATGTTTTACTCTCACATGCCTCGTATAAAAAGCACTGACTGTGTGGCAGAAAGTATTAAGGCAGAATAACACTGGATTGAATAAACAGTAATTTGATCTTCTAAAGGCTTTTCAAGTAACTAAACAGACACTTATGAATGGAAAAATAAATTACCTGTCAATAATGAATAAGGCATTATGCAGTATCGAGTGCAAGTTGTGTGTTGTGCTAAATTAAGGAGGCATGCTCATTGCTTGCCAGTTCCTCAGTTATTTTGCTACTGTCTGCAGCTGGGGCAGCTGTAGTTGACAATTATCTATCTTTAATTCCAATGGCCTTGCTCTTATCCAAATGCCTTTCTCTTTCTGCCCTGACTCCAAAGAGGCAAATTAATACTAAATAAGGTACTATGTCAAACAGCTCACGTATAACATGCTCATATTATCCTATCTGCTGTAAGTAGACATGGGGGAAAACAATGCACTGCACTACATGGAAAGGGACTGGCTATATAGATTGTATTTGTAATGTTTGTCACAGTGTATCCCATTTGCCAAACTTTAAATCAAATTATGCACTTAGTCCCACTGCACACACTGCCTTGTCCACCACCACAAATTATTTCCAACAAATTAATTCAGTGGGCAGTAAGGAAAATAAACTTGAGGTTATTGCAGGGTAGGGTAGAGGGATTAGACAGTTAGAGTACAACATTTGATAGAGAATAGAGGAGTCACAGTCAATATACTGATCATCAATTCATCATGTGACTGTTAAGATTTTGCTTATTCAATGACTGTAGTTGATTGAAGTCGAAAGGGAAACATCTGAACAGGCGAGAAATAAATATGTTATGGGAAACCATGAAATATATTTTGGAATCACTTCACATGGCTATAAAATGCTGCACATGCCAAGAATAAATGTTTCAATATTTTGGTAGACAACAACAAAGAACTTAGGAAAGAATAAAGGAGTGAATTACTAAGAGATGACTGAGTGGGCAAAGGGAAACACACTCTGTGTGTTTAGTTTGCAATGCATTGAAAACTTTGCAAATACCGTATTTACTGAAGCAGACCCACATTGCAGAGCCAACTCTGCAGTCACAAATTGAACCACACTGCACTTCGTTCATGGGTGGCAATCCACCCCACTCCAATTCACCCCACTCCAATCCGCTCACTCCAATTCACCCCACTCCAATCCTACTCACCCCAGCCCACACACTCCCTCCCAATTCACCCAATGCAAATTTGCCCACCACAATCCACCCCACTATAATCCAATCCACCCACACCAATCCAATCCACCCCAATTTAGCCCTATCCAATCTACCCCACTACAATCCAAGCCACCCCATTCCCTTCAATTCCATCCAATCCAATCCAATCCTCCCCATTCCAAACCAAACCAATCTGCCCCACTGCAATCCAAAACCATCTGCCCCACTCCAATCCACCCACTCCAAGTCACCCCGCTCCAGTCCAATCCACCTCACCCCAATTCACACAATTCATTCCAATTCACCCACTCCAACCCACCACAAACCACCATACTCCAATTTAATTCACCACACATCAATCCAATCCACTCCAATCCAATCTACCCCACTCCAATGCAATCCACATAACCCCAATCCAATCTACTCCACTCCACTCCCTCCCTCCCTAAAGCGTTCAACTCCAATCTAATCCACCCCACTCCAATCCTAAACAATCATCCCACTCCAATCTGCCCCACTCAAATCTACCCCACACCAATCCAAAACAATCTGCCCAGCTCCAATCAAACACAATCTGCCCTACTCCAATCCAAAACAATCTGCCCCACTTCAGTCTCCCTGCTACAATCTGCCCCACTCCAATCTAGAACAATTTGCCCCACTCCAATCCCCCACTCCAATCTGCCTCACTCCCATTCACCCCATACAATGTGATCAAATCCACATGGCCTCAACCCACACACTTATCCCAATTCACCCCTCTCAAATCCACCACAATCCACCCCACTCCAATGTAATCCACCACAATCTGCCCAACTCCATTCTGCCCCACACCAATCCAAAACAATCTGCTCCACTCAATCGTGAACAATCTGACCCACTCCATTCCAACACAATGTGCCCCTCTCCTATCCACAATAATCCAC
This sequence comes from Triturus cristatus, assembly GCF_964204655.1. Taxonomy (NCBI): domain Eukaryota; kingdom Metazoa; phylum Chordata; class Amphibia; order Caudata; family Salamandridae; genus Triturus; species Triturus cristatus. The sequence continues at coordinate 1,016,295,000 of NC_140588.1, forward strand.
CCTATTGTATTCTATCCCACTCCAATCCAAAACAATCTGCCCCACTCTAATCCAAAGCAATCTGCCAACCTCCAATCCAAAATTATCTGCCCGCTCCAATCTGCACTTAAAAAGTCCAATCTGCACTTCGTTCACGGGTGGCAATCCACCCCACTCCAATTCACCCCACTCCAATCCGCTCACTCCAATTCACCCCACTCCAATCCTACTCACCCCAGCCCACACACTCCATCCCAATTCATCCAATGCAAATTTGCCCACCACAATCCACCCCACTATAATCCAATCCACCCACACCAATCCAATCCACCCCAATTTAGCCCTATACAATCTACCCCACTACAATCCAAACCACCCCATTCCCTTCAATTCCATCCAATCCAATCCAATCCTCCCCATTCCAAACCAAACCAATCTGCCCCACTGCAATCCAAAACAATCTGCCCCACTCCAATCCGCCCACTCCAAGTCACCCCGCTCCTTCCAATCCACCTCACCCCAATTCACACAATTCATCCCAATTCACCCACTCCAACCCACCACAAACCACCATACTCCGATCTAATTCACCACACATCAATCCAATCCACTCCAATCCAATCTACCCCACTCCAATGCAATCCACATCACCCCAATACAATCTACTCCACTCCACTCCCTCCCTCCCTAAAGCGTTCCACTCCAATCTAATCCACCCCACTCCAATCCTAAACAATCATCCCACTCCAATCTGCCCCACTCAAATCTACCCCACACCAATCCAAAACAATCTGCCTCACTCCAATCTGTTAGAAATGAGGGGGCTCTGGTTGACGCAGGTGTGAACCCACAACAAGCAGGGACCCTTTACTTCTCGTCAGGGCGAAGGATGACTCCCCAGAATAACCCCTGCTCACCCTCTAGGTGCGTGGCGCGAGCAGTCTAGGCTAAGTCTCAGGCGTACACGGTTAAGCAAATGCAATTACACATACAGTAAACCCCTTGCATGCACCATAAACGGACACCAATCAGGAAGTATATAAAAATAAGCTTTTATGTAGATTCAGCAGATTCAAATACAAGGCCCAGTAACGTTGAACTGATGGGGCCACAATTCTTGGGAATACGATAAAGTTCTCTTTGTTTACGGAAAGTTCTTGGGGCGGGCAGAAGGTAACTGTAGGCCTCAGCGCACTTCGTGCTGAGGCAGCGCCCAGGGAGCACACAGCAGATGACAGGGAAATAAGAACGTTGCGGACCCTGGATCCGATGCGAGCTCGCGGTCGAGTTCGGGAGTACAGTACCTTGTTTCTTGACGCAAAGGCGGGTGCGGGAGTTCAGCGGCTCTTCGACAGAAGAGCGAGGCGGCGTCCGGGGCTCCCACACTTCACGAGGAGTGTCTGATCTTCAGGCTCACGACAAGAGCGGGGTGTTGCAGGTGGCGGGTGAGCAAAGCGGGGCAGCCGGGCACGCAGATACGTCCGGGCCGTCCGAGGCTTGGAGATGCTCACATACGCCGATTCCGGCGGGAGGGTGAAGGTGCGCAGCGAGCCTCCGACGAGCGAGGTGACAGGGGCAGCCCAGCACAGCGTAGGGGGAGCGGCTCAGATCGAGCGAGGCTCTTCCCAAGGCGGGGCGGCTAAGCAGTCCTGGTCACGGCTCAAGGAGGGACTGGGGCACGAGGGTCACAGCTCCGGCGAGGGAAAGGGCACCACAGTCCAGCGGCAGGCGAGTGAAGATCAGGTAGAGCCCAATGGTCCTGGGGCTCAGTTCAGGGGGCAAGCTCAGTTCCAAGCCCTTGGAGATCGTTTTGGAAAAGCACAAGTCTTGAAAGTAAAAGTAAAGTAAAAGTCTTCAGCAACAGTTTCTCTTCTCTCCTTTGGCAGCAAGGTCACCACTGCAGGCCAATCCCCCAGGATAGGGACAGTCTTCCTCCTACAGCTTTCCCGGTGCCTCCTCCTCAGGCAGAGATTCTTCTTGGTCAAAAGCGGATCTAGTTTCTCAGGAGCAGGGCCCCTCCATTTATACCACAAATCTTTTGTTCTCCCAGGCCAGGGGGGCCCTTGCCTAGTTCAGTCCGGTTTCTGAGCACTTTGTTTACGCGATGCAGGCTTCTCCTTTCAGAGTGCAGGGCAGAGTCCTCAGACGCTCCACAGGGGGCGGAGCCGGCATTGAGGTGGTAGAGTACTGTCCTATTCAGAGCCTAGGAGCACTCCTCCCACCCATCTACCTGTCGATCGTTCTATTCACCACCAGGCTACCTAGCCCTGCCCATCTGGGTTCCCCCAGCCCTGTCACTCACACCAGCCAGACATCAGATACACATCACGCAGAGGCGGCTGAAATGTTTAGGCAAGCAAAGGCCAGCTTTCTAAAAGCGGCATTTGCAAACCCGGAATATTAAAATAAACCTTGCGAGAAGATGTACCTTATTATTCCGAGTTCAGGCATACTAAACTCGATCTTCTACCATGTTCCCTGGGTCGGTTAGGATCATAGGGTGTAACAATCCAGGCCGCCCATACTGGCCTATGAGAACAGGGTAGCCTTGCAGTAGTGAACAACAAGATGGCGGTCATTCACTACTAGGACATGCCACGCATCCAGGCTTGTCCTACCTTAGGCTTACAACGCACCCTGCCCGTGGGCCTACCAGAGGGGTGACTAACATGCAGCTAAGGGAAGGTTTTAGGGACCGGCAAGTGTGGGCACTTGCCAGTCAGCATGTCAGTACCAGACTGCAGGTTCTGCGATGGCAGACCTTAGACATATTTTACCGGCCGCTTCTGTGGGTGGCACAACCAGTGCTGCAAGCCCACCAGCGGTGTTTGCATTTACATGCCCTGGCGCCCCTGGCACACTTTACTGGGGTCTGACAGTAAATCAAACAATCCAATCATGGAATCCAACCAACATATACAATTTACATAGGGAGCACTCGCACCGCGACACTGGTTGGCAGTGGCACAGCGCGCTGAGCGGCCAACACCATAAAAACACATGAGGTACAGCGACAAAAAGAGGAAGGGAGACTCACGCCAAGGTGCCAGGTCTAACACGTGTCCCCTCCAGCTGAAAAGTGGGGAGAACTACCCTACCCCAGGGAGTTCCTCATCACTAAGGCGGAAATATCTGGACAGACCGTCAGCATTGGCGTGACCTGTACCAGGGCGATGTTCCACCGTGAAATCCATACCCTGTAGGGAAATGGACCACCTCAACAGCTTTGGATTCTCACCCCTCATATGCATCAACCATCTGAGGGGCCTGTGGTCCGCCTGAACCCGGAAGTGAGACCCAAACAAGTAGGGTCTTAGCTTCTTCAGCGCCCAGACCACAGCAAATGCCTCACGCTCAATAGCACTCCACCTTTGTTCCCGTGGAAGTAACCTCCTGCTAAGAAAGGCTACGGGTTGATCTAGGCCCTCCTCATTAATCTGTGAAAGAACAGCCCCCACACCATGCTCTGAAGCGTCTGTCTGAACGATAAACTCTTTGGAGAAGTTGGGAGCCAAGAGCACGGGCGCCGTGCACATAGCAGTTTTCAAGGCCTCAAAAGCTTTCTGACAGGTGTCAGTCCAAATCACTTTCCTGGGCTGCTTCTTCGAAGTCAGCGCTGTCAAGGGGGCAACCATGTTGCCATACCCCTTGACAAACCTCCTGTAGTACCCGGTGAGACCTAGGAAGGCTCTCACCTCCGTCTGGGTTTTGGGCGCCTCCCAATTCAGGATGGTTTCTATCTTGGGCTGAAGGGGTGCCACCTGGCCACTCCCAACTTGGTGTCCCAAGTACACCACGGAACCCTGCCCGATCTGGCACTTACTCGCCTTGATCGTGAGGCCTGCCTTGCGCAGCGCCATCAACACTTCCCAGAGGTGACGCAAGTGTTACTCCCAAGTGGAGCTGAACACTGCGATGTCATCCAGGTAGGCTGCACTGAACGAATCCAGCCCAGCCAACACCTGGTTGACCAATCTCTGGAAGGTGGCAGGGGCATTCTTCATCCCAAATGGCATAACCCGGAACTGGTAGTGCCCATCTGGGGTGGAAAATGCTGACCTCTCTTTGGCCCCCTCGGTCAAGGCGATCTGCCAATACCCAGACGTTAAATCAAACGTGCTGAGGTAGTTGGCAGCCCCTAGCCGATCGATGAGCTCATCAGCTCTGGGGATGGGGTGTGCGTCGGTCCTAGTGACCGAATTGAGTCCTCTGTAGTCCACACAGAACCGGAGTTCGGGTGTGGCTCCCGGCGCTGCAGCCTTTGGGACCAAGACCACGGGGCTGGCCCAAGGACTGCTAGAAGACTCAATTACCCCGAGTGCAAACATCTTGGAGACCTCCTCCTTGATGCATGTCCTCACCCTGTCAGTCACCCTGTAGGCCTTGTGCCGCACAGGTGGACTATCCCCAGTGTCCACATCATGGACGCACCAATCAGTGACACCAGGGACCAGGGAAAACAGGTCAGAAAATTGTCCCAGCAACTGGCGACAATCATTCTGTTGCTCAGGGGTCAGGGTGGAAGAGAGGATGACACCATCCACTGACCCATCTTGCTCCTTGGCTGACAGGAGGTCAGGAAGAGGTTCTGTCTCCTCTTCCATTCCAGCATCTGTTGCCAAGAGCATGCCCACTTGGGACCTCTCCAAGTGGGGCTTGAGGCGGTTGACGTGTAGGACCCTTAAGGGGTTCCTAGGAGACTTTAGGTCCACCACGTAGGTAACAGGACTCTTGCGCTCCACCACCTCAAAGGGACCGGTCCACTTATCCTGGAGCGCACACGGCTCCACGGGGGCCAAGACCCATACTTTCTGCCCAGGCTGAAGCTCTACCAGAGTGGCGTTCTGGTCGTACCACCGCTTCATCTCCTCCTGGCTGGCTTCCAGATTTGCCTCAGCAAGTTGCCTGAATCGCCTAGTCTGATTCCTGAAGGCCAGCATGTAACTATATACATTCTGGGGAGGTTTCCTGGGGGATTGCTCCCAGCCTTCTTTGACCAGACTTAGAGGTCCTCTGACTGGGTGACCATACAGAAGCTCAAAGGGACTGAACCCCAGAGACTTCTGTGGCACCTCACGGTAAGCGAAGAGAAGGCATGGTAAGAGGACGTCCCACTTACGCCTCATGGCTCCTTCTAGGCCCATTATCATGCCTTTGAGGGTTCGGTTGAATCTCTCAACCAACCCGTTTCCTTGGGGGTGGTAAGGGGTGGTGAACTTGTAGGTTACACCACACTCTTGCCAAAGAGATTTCATGTACTTGGACATGAAATTGGTACCTCGGTCAGACACCACTTCTAGAGGGAATCCCACTCGGGAGAAAATTCCCATCAGTGCCCGTCCCACCACGGGGGCCGTCACCGTCCTTAGAGGAATGGCTTCCGGGTACCGGGTGGCATGGTCCACCAGGACCAGGATGAACCTATTGCCCATCGCTGTCCTGGGGTCCAGTGGCCCTACAATGTCAATCCCCACTCGCTGGAATGGGGTACCGACCACAGGGAATGGCTGGAGTGGAGCCTTCTGCTTCCTTCCACTCTTTCCACTTGCCTGGCAAGTCTGGCATGTCCTGCAGTGAGTATCTGAACTCCTGCGCATTTGAGGCCAATAAAAGTGGGTGACAAGCCTTTCAAAGGTCTTGTCCTGCCCCAAATGCCCTGCCAATGGCACATCGTGAGCCAGCCCCAGTAGGAAGGCTCTGAAGTCCTGGGGTACCACCAGCGCACGGGCTGACCCAGGCTCAGCAACCTTAGGCTCTGTATATAGGAGGTCGTTCTCCCAGTAAACGAAATGTGATCCTGACTGATCACCTGCGGCCTGGTCTGCAGCCTGCTGCCGCATACCCACGAGAGAAGGGCACTCCTTCTGTGCCTTGCAAAAGTCCTCCCTGGTGGGACCCCCTTCCTGCTGCCAATGGGTCAGCTCCGGCAGGTCTCCCAGTTCAGCTATTTGTTCCCCTGTAGGCTCCAGGGCATCCCCCTCAAGGTCTGCTTCCTCCTGGACCGTGGGAATTTCAGGGGCCGGCTTCCCGCGCCCCTTGCTCCTTCTCTCTGAGGCCGGTTCCTGGGCCTCCCTCTCAGGCTCCAGGACCTCTTGAGTACCTCTACTGGCTGCCATGGACCGTGTGGTGACACACGCCCAATCCGGCATACCCAACATCTCCAGGTGAGCACTCCGCTCCACCTTAGCCCAAGGTGAGCTCTCCAAATCGTTCCCTAACAAACAGTCTACAGGCATGGCGGGCCTCACAGCTACCTGAAGAGTACCAGAGACCCCCCCCCCACTCGAAGGGAACCTGAGCCACCTTGCAGTGCCTCTCTGTGTTGTCAGCGGCAACAACGGGATAGAATGCATTGGGGACCACCTGCTCCTGAGACACCAGGTGACACCTGACAGCTGTCACACTGGCTCCTGTATCTCTAAGAGCTTCCACTCTATGGCCATTTATGGTCACCCACTGCCTGTACTTCTTAGTGTTCTCAGGCAGCTGGGTTGGAGGGACCACTTCATGGTCTCCTAGCGAGACCAGGGACATCTCTGCCGGACCCCACCCACCTTGGACATCCCTCTCCTCCCCCAAGGCTACACTCGTCACCTGCCGGGGTGGAGCACCAGTGGGTGCTGGTTTACCAAACAATGGACACTTTACATCAGAGGCAAAATGCCCCAAATTGTTACACCTGTAACATCTGACGGGCCCCTTCTGAACAGGAGGACCTGTCGGGGCCCCGGTCGGTTTCTGGGGTGGGGGAGGCTGAGAACCCTTCCCTTGGTTCCCTTGGGGACTATTTTGGGGCCCTTTTTGGAACTGCTTCTGTTTACCCCTGTCCCCCCCACTCTTCTGCTGGGGACCCTGCCCACCTTTGGCGGAATCTCCCACGGTACCCTTGTGGACCCTGGTACTGACCCAGCGGTCCGCCTCCTCAGCAAGCTTCCTCGGGTTAGTCAGCCTACTATCTATCAGGTGCTGGCGTAGCTCAGGAAAACAATTACTGGACAAGTGCTCCCATGCCATTAAATCAAGAAGCCCTTGATAATCATTTACCTTACTACCCTTTACCCAACCATCCAGCGCTCTGCAAAAGAAAGTCACATACTCCACATACGTACTATTGGGAATCTTAGTGCAACCCCTGAACCTCTGTCTATATAACTCAGGGGTCAACCCATACCTAGCCATCAATGCTTCCTTCATATGGGCATAAGAATTATGAACATCAGCAGGTAAATCTAACAGTGTGTCCCGCCCTTCACTCAGGAACCGTCCCCACAACCCCGCTCCCCAATCTTTCTCAGGGACCCGGTGGGAAGACATGGCTACCTCGTAGGCTCTGAACCACTGCCCGATGTCGTCATTCTTGAAGAACTCCTTCACTACATCCTTGGGAATATAAACTCTTGGTTCCGCCGGTACTGGCGGTGTGCTGCCACCAGAGAGATTAAGCTCCAAACTTTTTGCTTTCAGCTCCAGCTCCCTCAGCTTCATGTCATGCTCTAATTGTAGTTTCTTTTCTTCCATGGCTAATCTTTGTTTTTCCATATCCATCTGCCCATGAAGTTTTGCCATCTCCACCTCGTGTGCCCGGGTTGCGGCCCTGTCTGCCAACTCTTCTGGCGACAGGCTTCTGCCAAACTCATGGACACTTTCTGGTGGAACCATTTCCACCTGATTCTCTGGTGCCTTTGACTCATACCAGGCCCTCAGCGCCTTCACGAATTGTTCCTTCTTTTTCAATCCAGTTTGGGCAATTCTGAACTTGGAGCAAAAACCTTTCAATTCTTCATTGCTATAATTCCGAAGTGCGCTTTCTTCCCAATCTATGTCCTCAAATCCAGAGATTATAGAAGCTGCCCTTCCGGCGGGAAGTGAACCAGGCATGGCTCTAACAACGGAGATTCTTGGCAAAACAAAAACAAATTCTAGTCTTGTGGCTGTGTTACTGGTCTGCTCTCACTACGTGGTGATCAGTGGTTCACTATACGCAAACCGCAAATGCAAATCCGTAAATCCCACCGCTGCCACCAATGTTAGAAATGAGGGGGCTCTGGTTGACGCAGGTGTGAACCCACAACAAGCAGGGACCCTTTACTTCTCGTCAGGGCGAAGGATGACTCCCCAGAATAACCCCTGCTCACCCTCTAGGTGCGTGGCGCGAGCAGTCTAGGCTAAGTCTCAGGCGTACACGGTTAAGCAAATGCAATTACACATACAGTAAACCCCTTGCATGCACCATAAACGGACACCAATCAGGAAGTATATAAAAATAAGCTTTTATGTAGATTCAGCAGATTCAAATACAAGGCCCAGTAACGTTGAACTGATGGGGCCACAATTCTTGGGAATACGATAAAGTTCTCTTTGTTTACAGAAAGTTCTTGGGGCGGGCACAAGGTAACTGTAGGCCTCAGCGCACTTCGTGCTGAGGCAGCGCCCAGGGAGCACACAGCAGATGACAGGGAAATAAGAACGTTGCGGACCCTGGATCCGATGCGAGCTCGCGGTCGAGTTCGGGAGTACAGTACCTTGTTTCTTGACGCAAAGGCGGGTGCGGGAGTTCAGCGGCTCTTCGACAGAAGAGCGAGGCGGCGTCCGGGGCTCCCACACTTCACGAGGAGTGTCTGATCTTCAGGCTCACGACAAGAGCGGGGTGTTGCAGGTGGCGGGTGAGCAAAGCGGGGCAGCCGGGCACGCAGATACGTCCGGGCCGTCCGAGGCTTGGAGATGCTCACATACGCCGATTCCGGCGGGAGGGTGAAGGTGCGCAGCGAGCCTCCGACGAGCGAGGTGACAGGGGCAGCCCAGCACAGCGTAGGGGGAGCAGCTCAGATCGAGCGAGGCTCTTCCCAAGGCGGGGCGGCTAAGCAGTCCTGGTCACGGCTCAAGGAGGGACTGGGGCACGAGGGTCACAGCTCCGGCGAGGGAAAGGACACCACAGTCCAGCGGCAGGCGAGTGAAGATCAGGTAGAGCCCAATGGTCCTGGGGCTCAGTTCAGGGGGCAAGCTCAGTTCCAAGCCCTTGGAGATCGTTTTGGAAAAGCACAAGTCTTGAAAGTAAAAGTAAAGTAAAAGTCTTCAGCAACAGTTTCTCTTCTCTCCTTTGGCAGCAAGGTCACCACTGCAGGCCAATCCCCCAGGATAGGGACAGTCTTCCTCCTACAGCTTTCCCGGTGCCTCCTCCTCAGGCAGAGATTCTTCTTGGTCAAAAGCGGATCTAGTTTCGCAGGAGCAGGGCCCCTCCATTTATACCACAAATCTTTTGTTCTCCCAGGCCAGGGGGGCCCTTGCCTAGTTCAGTCCGGTTTCTGAGCACTTTGTTTACGCGATGCAGGCTTCTCCTTTCAGAGTGCAGGGCAGAGTCCTCAGACGCTCCACAGGGGGCGGAGCCGGCATTGAGGTGGTAGAGTACTGTCCTATTCAGAGCCTAGGAGCACTCCTCCCACCCATCTACCTGTCGATCGTTCTATTCACCACCAGGCTACCTAGCCCTGCCCATCTGGGTTCCCCCAGCCCTGTCACTCACACCAGCCAGACATCAGATACACATCACGCAGAGGCGGCTGAAATGTTTAGGCAAGCAAAGGCCAGCTTTCTAAAAGCGGCATTTGCAAACCCGGAATATTAAAATAAACCTTGCGAGAAGATGTACCTTATTATTCCGAGTTCAGGCATACTAAACTCGATCTTCTACCATGTTCCCTGGGTCGGTTAGGATCATAGGGTGTAACAATCCAGGCCGCCCATACTGGCCTATGAGAACAGGGTAGCCTTGCAGTAGTGAACAACAAGATGGCGGTCATTCACTACTAGGACATGCCACGCATCCAGGCTTGTCCTACCTTAGGCTTACAACGCACCCTGCCCGTGGGCCTACCAGAGGGGTGACTAACATGCAGCTAAGGGAAGGTTTTAGGGACCGGCAAGTGTGGGCACTTGCCAGTCAGCATGTCAGTACCAGACTGCACGCAGGTTCTGCGATGGCAGACCTTAGACATATTTTACCGGCCGCTTCTGTGGGTGGCACAACCAGTGCTGCAAGCCCACCAGCGGTGTTTGCATTTACATGCCCTGGCGCCCCTGGCACACTTTACTGGGGTCTGACAGTAAATCAAACAATCCAATCATGGAATCCAACCAACATATACAATTTACATAGGGAGCACTCGCACCGCGACACTGGTTGGCAGTGGCACAGCGCGCTGAGCGGCCAACACCATAAAAACACATGAGGCACAGCGACAAAATGAGGAAGGGAGACTCACGCCAAGGTGCCAGGTCTAACACAATCAAACACAATCTGTCCCACTCCAATCTAAAACAATATGCCCCACTCAAATCTACCACACACCAATCTGCTTCACACCAATAAAAAACAATATATCTCACTCAATCCAAAACAATCTGCCCAGCTCCAATCAAACACAATCTGCCCTACTCCAATCCAAAACAATCTGCCCCACTTCAGTCTCCCTGCTACAATCTGCCCCGCTCCAATCTAAAACAATTTGCCCCACTCCAATCCCCCACTCCAGTCTGCCTCACTCCCATTCGCCCCACTCCAGTTTGCCACAATCTGATCAAATCCACATGGCCTCAACCCACACACTCATCCCAATTCACCCCTCTCAAATCCACCACAATCCACCCCACTCCAATGCAATCCACCACAATCTGCCCAACTCCATTCTGCCCCACACCAATCCAAAACAATCTGCTCCACTCAATCGTGAACAATCTGACCCACTCCATTCCAACACAATGTGCCCCTCTCCTATCCACAATAATCCACCCTATTGTATTCTATCCCACTCCAATCCAAAACAATCTGCCCCACTCTAATCCAAAGCAATCTGCCAACCTCCAATCCAAAATTATCCGCCCGCTCCAATCCAAACTAATCTGTCTCACTCTAATCTGCTCCACTTCAATCCAAACCAATCTGCCCCACTCCAATCCAAAACAATGCACCCTACTCCAATCAGACCCACTCCAATGCAAAATGATCTGTTCTTTTTTTTTAAAGATAGCATGTTACCTAAATTTTATTATTTTATTTAAAGACAAATGCTAATCCTTGCATATTAAATACAGACAAATTAAATTAGCCTATAAACAAGTATTAGTAGTTGGTGATAAGAGGAAATGTGATGCCAGTAAAACGGATGTCTCAGATGTAGGGACTCTCCATGATTCTGCCTTCTGGTGGGACTTTGCGTGTATAGTTTCAGAAACCCATTTACCTGTCTTTTTTTTGTCAAAGAGAATCAATCCTTATAGTCTTTTTACAATTTTTCTGAGTGCACAGAATAAAGGAAAACAGAAAAAAAAATATTCCGATCAGGTACAGCGTAACACATAATAAGAATCAATACATATGCTATATGGAAGAAAGAAGCAGAATGGGGTAGGGGTGGTAAAAGAAGAGAGAGTGAGGGAAGAGCTATCTAACTCATAGCCTGTCATTTAATACAAGTGAATCTATTCCATATGCAATCAGGCTTTTGCAATAAGCGCACCCCTCTGGTTCTAGCCAGCGCCCTTTCCTCTCGTGAATCTCTTTCATGATTGTCCACCATTCTACTGCTGCAGGGGGTTTTGGTGAGATCCATACCCTTGATATTGGAGTGGGATAGATTGGATTGGGATGGATTGTGGTGGAATGGAGTGGGGTGAAATGGGATGCAGTTTGTGGATTGGGGTGAGGTGGTTTGGATTGGAGTGGGGCAGATTGGAGTGGGGGATTGGAGTGAGGTGGGTTGGAGTGGGGTAATTGGAGTGGTAGAGATTGGAGTGAGGAGGATTAGAGTGGGGCTGATGGAAGTGAGGCAGATTGTTTTGGACTGGATTGGGGCAGATTGTTTTGGACTGGAGTGGGGAAGATTGAAGTGGGATGGACTGGAGTGGGGTTGATTGTTTTGAATTGGAGTGGAACACACTGAAGTGGGTGGATTGGAGTGGGACAGATTGTGTTGGACTGGGGTGGGTGAGATTGTTTTGGATTGAGTGGGGTACCTTGTTTTGGATTGGTGTGGGATGGATTTGAGTTGGGTGAATTCGGATGGAGTGCGTGGGTTAGGGTGATCTGGATTGCAGTTGGGTGAATTGGAGTGGGGCAGATGGGAGTGGGGCATATTGAAATGGGGTGGATTGGAGTCGAGCAGATTGTTTTGAATTGGAGTGGGGTAGATTAGAGCAGGGAGATTAATGTGGGGCTGATTGTTTTTGATTGGAGTGGGGCGGATGGTGTTTGATCGGAGTGGGCTCACCATAGTATCCTATGGCGATGACACCCAGCTCATCCTCTCCCTCACGGAGAACCCCAAAGACACCAGACTCAGCTTCCAAGAAGGAACGAAAGATGTCAGAGCCTGGATGAGCAACAGCTGCCTAAAACTGAACTCGGGGAAGACAGAGGTCCTCGTCCTTGGCCCCTCCACCACTAAGTGGGACAGCTCCTGGTGGCCCTCTGCCCTCGGATATCCACCCACCCTGATGGATCATACCCGGAACCTCGGTGCCATCCTAGACTCCTCCCTCACCTTCACCCGGTAAATAAAACAAATTTTATTGCACGCGCTGCATTGCAAAATACGATGAAGCGCGCGCAACGAAATTCATTTTATTTATTTAATTGTTTACTTAACTCCTTTCATCCATATTCCGGTGTTTACTACTTCCCACCCTGCCCCTCCCCTGCCCTGCCTCACCGCCCCACGGAACTCCCTCCACGGGCCGCTACTGATCTGCCCACTCCAATCTGTCCCACAGCAATCGAAAAGAATCTGATCCCACTCAATCCAAAACAATTTGCCCAACTCCAATCCGAAACAACCCACTGCCACTCCATTCTACCCCATTCAAATCCAAGTATTTAACTTAGTAAGCAGGTAGGTGGTAAGATAGGCTTCTTTTCCGACTGGCCTTTATTGTGAAGATTGTATTGTTCTAGCACCAAAAACATGTTATACCGTGTGCTGTATTTTCCAATGTGGTGATTGAGTGACACTCTGTAAGCAGGAGTTATTTTCTAATAGTGAGAATATGCTGATCATCTTCCCTTGGATGAAAAATGCATTTGTTAGACCTGGCCTCATTGGCGTGGGTTTCCCCTGTATTATTTGCCTTGACCTCCTGTGTTTTTGCTGTGTGCTGGACTCCGTTTTGCTGGTCTAGATGCTTTGGGCACTTTGCCACTGCTGTTCATTGCCGAAGTGCAAGTGCTCCCTTTGTAATTTATGGTTATGGATTGGTATTTCAATGATTGGCATATTTGATTTACTAGTCAGTCCCTAGTACAGTGCACTGTGTGTGCCCACGGCCTGTTAGTAGGCTTGCAGCACGCATTGTGCCACCTACATATGCATCCTGTTAATGTAACTCAGGCCTGCCATTGCAGAGCCTGTGTGCAGTCCAGTACTGCCATGTCCACTTGGCAAGTGCACCCACTTGCCAGGCCCTAGCCTTCCCTTTTCTTACATGTTAGTCACCCCTAAGGTAGGCCCAAAGTGGACAGGGTGCAGTGTATGTGAAAAATAGGACATGCCCTGGTGTGTGTGACATGTACTGATAGTGAAATACTGACGATTTCCATTTCATAAAACTTTATTTCAGCACACATGGCCATAAAAGCATCATTAAAATATTGGTTAAGATACAATAAAATTGCACAATTTAAAAATAGATATAAAAAGAGTCAATATTCATATTTCTGGGGCAACTACTCCCCACATCTGCCCTGATTGTATGCAGGGCACGAAAGTGCATGTGCTAGTTAATGCTGTTTCAAGAGGTCATTGTTGGCCCATTGTGTATTACATTTTTGAGATTTGCGATGCACCTATATTGATAACAAATAAACACAAAGTCTATATCTATGCAGGACAGTAGTCATGATGATCCTCCTAATTAATTCTTTGAGCTATGAGCTGTTTTAAAAATGCTTTAGTAGAAAATATTAATCCCCCCAAGAGTGGCAACATTTGCTCATCCATTATTTGCCCCAACTTTGTCGATATAAAAGTTTCCTAGAATAATAGCCATAAGGGGCCACAATATATATAACATTTGATGTGTACTAGAGTAATTCATTACGACAGTTCAATCAGATTAAGTCTGGCGGTGATCATGAATTATTGCCATTCTGATTAACCATCTTTTTAGGTCTCGCCTATGCAGCGCGAAATCGATTCAGTTTTGAGGCCAAAAACGTGCACGCGTTGCCATTTAAAGCAATGCAACGCGTGCACGTTTTTGGCCTCAAAACTGAATCGATTTCGTGCTGCATAGGCGATTCCCTTGCGGGAGCGAGCGATGCCATCTGTTAGTAATTATCACGCTCGCTCCCGCAAGGTAAACGCTGCGCGTCCCTGCTCTCGGCCACACTCCCCCCCACCCCTCCCACTTGTTTTCATTGCTGCTTGTTTTTAGTTGGATGAGTCCAGGGCACCCCAGAGGCAGGATCCTGGGCTGCCAAGGCTCTGCCTCCATGTTCCTGCCCTTTGAAGGGTAGTTTGTCTGTCTAGGGACTGCCACACATTCCACTGACACTGATGTCAGTCAGCATTATTTCGACAATCTCGTGAGAAGGGAGATGTTGGGTTTGTGGGAATTGCCGAGTGGTCGCTCCGGTGACATTATGCAAATACTTGTATTTGTTTTGTGACCCTCTACCTTTATTGCTCTGAGTAACTAGACAGACAACTCTCTGTACGGATAAGGCCAAAGGCCGCTAACTCCAGTAGACAGGTGCTCACCCGTCTTCTGGGTGCACAGCCGGCAAGCTGCTTCTTGGAGCACAGTCCTGCTCCTTGCAGGCAGGCTCTGGCAGCAGCGTAGGGTGAGTGTTTACCTGTCGTGTTGGAGTTGTGCTGTTTTCGCTCAGGGCAGGTACATGAATTACCATGATCAAGTGATTGGCGACGCTGAGTTGACAATCCACTGCGCCCAGAGACGGTCTTTGCTAGGAGAGCGCCCTGGGCCGAGAGAAACGTGCGCCCATGCTGATGCAGGTGAATAAAGTGAGGCAGCAGGGTGGGCCCTGGGTATTCACTGGTCGGTCCCTGGCTGAGCAGGGACTGGCCCCTGAACACGACCGTCTCCGGACCACCCCCAGCTCACTTAAATCACCCACAGCTTTGCTGCCTCGAGGTAAGAGGGTGGAGGGAGGACAAGGAAGGGAGCTAGCGAGGTGTTAAAAACCTAATCTATGGCGTGATAATGAAGGATTAAAATGACTTTCAAATGGCAAACCTGTCAGAAACGAGCGTGCAGAGACACAGACAAGGTTGGAGGAACATGAGAAGGGCGCTGCTGTCAGCAAAACCTTAATCACACAGCTCTGGGTGCCCCTCTGAAGTTTTCCGCCATGGGCCTGCGCCCAGCTCGCCCACGCGAAAGGTCGGCCCTGACCTCACCAGTGCTCGTCTGGGAAACTGTTCAGTTTAGATAATATTTTAAGACGCTGTGTGAGTGAGCGTAATGAGTGATCTACAGAGAGTTCAGTGTGGGATTATCCCGCCAATGCAAATTTAGGTACTAATGAGGCCAAATTTACTTTTCGGAACACACAATCCCAATGAATTGCCTTGAAAGGATCAGAGGCTTGTTTGGAACTTGGTGCTACAGCCACCAAACGTCTGGGATTGTAGAGACAATGGCTGCTGGCCCGGTGGTGGCTAGTCCATCATACACAAAGAGAACCGCTGGGCGGGAGGTTGTTTTGTGTGCTTTGCTTGCCAGCTGGCACGGCTGGGGCGGTTTTGAGCAAAAGAAACTGAGCATAGTAGGAGTGAGGGTGCTTCTGGAAAACAAACATCTATGTCCTTCCTGTGCTGGAAATGTTCTCACGGCGTGTGGTAGTCGTTTATTTGTTCTCTACAACCATAGGGTGACCAACTGGCATGGGTGCAAATTCAGGACGGTAAGTTTAAAAATTCAGGACAGAGGGTCAAAATTCAGGACACAAATTCGGGACAGAAGGTCAAAATTCAGGACAAAACTTTGTGAAAAAAGGTACGTTTTACAGACACATCAGGGGAAGTTGCGCGATAGTATAAAAGTAAGTAAATAGACAACCACTTAAGAACATGTCAAACTAAGTTTATATTAGGTTGAGACAATCATGCACTTCACATTTATTTGGTATGCGTGCAGCTTTGAACAACTGTGCAGGTCTTTTTGTGGTATTTCATATGATAATTTACATTATGTCATCCATTAATACTTTCATCCATCATTTAGTCTTTCACCATTCGTGCTGTCCTTCCACCTGTGTGCCCATCCATATCCAAACATTTTCAATCATTTGCAAACATATCCATCATCTATCCTTCCATCCATCATTTCACTCATCCATCCATTCATCCACCCTTTCACCCAATCCATCCTTTCACTCATCCATCTACTCTTCCACCCATCCATCCACTCATCTATCCAATCATTTACCCTTTCACCCATCCAGCCATCCTTTCACTTACTCATCCATCCACCCAGTCACTCATCCGTCCACCCTTTCACTCATCCATCCATCCATCCTTTCTTCCAGCTACACACCCTCCCTTTCACTCATGTATGCATTCTTTCACTCATCCATCTTTACATTCTTCTTTTCACTCATCCATGCACCCATTCGTACATCTATTCTGCCATTCATTCATCCATGAATTCACTCATCCATCCATCCATCCATCCTCCCTTTCTCTCTCCATTCCCCTTTCTCTTAGCCACTTATCCTTCCAGCCACACTTTACCTATACACCCACCCACCTATCCAGTTGCAGACAGAGGAGGCCCATCAAGTACTTCACCCTCGCTGTAGTTCCTAAAGCAAGGGGTGGGGTGGGGGAGGGTTTACTATGCCCCTGCTCATAGGCAATCTGAAAACTAGAAGTCATGCATGATGCACAGTACCAGGACTTGAGGTGACTGTGACATGGTGTTGTTTCCAGGGCTTAACGTAGGATGTAAAAAATGGGGGTCTCTCCAAGGGGTGTGTCTGATGTAATTAAGGCCTTGGCTTAAAACACCCAAGCTAAAAATATGTGCTGAGCATAGTGTGCCGCCAGACTGGTATTTTGCAGTTTCTGTCATTGCATCCAGTAACATTAGACCTACAATAAACCATGACTATTGGCTTTGTCAATGGATGTTAGTTGCATAAAATAAATGGAAAAGCAGCAACTATGGCTTCGTTGTATAAAATATTAACAATGCTTCAGCTCTGAAATGATAAGATTGTGAAAGAACTATAAGATCTTCTTTTTAACTATTTAACTTTGTACACTGAAATCATGGTACTTCTCTTCTACATATTATTTTTGTTTGCCTGCTTGGTGTACCTTTTCCTTCTGTTGCAATAGTGTTTTGTAAGAATGACCAGTAAAGAAAAGGGTCTGGGTCACGATAAGTAATGGAAATCCTACAGTTTGTGTGCTGTGGTCCCCTTAAATGCACCAGGGACACATTTGAAACAGCTAATCCCAATTCGCCCGCCACTCTCACCTGCAGCAGATTTGAGAATTTGAGTAAGACATTGATTGTGCAACCCACAGGTATTTATTGCCTGCATGATTTTCGCCAGACAAATTCAGGCTCAAATCATACAGAGAAATGTGAGAAATCTGAGTTTCTGCACCTTGGAATCGGAAAAACACATGCACAGGTAAATAGTTATCCCTCTTTCTGGGGGTTAAAACCTGTCACCCGAAAAATGCCGTACCCCGTGTCACTGGTGTTTACTAAATGCTCAGCTCACAACACCTAGATTTGTGTGAGAATCAAGATGGGGTTCCAAGTTATAAAATTCCAAGTCAGCCTTGTACTGCTGTAGGCTATATCTAGACTAGTGTTTAGTGTCACGCTCCAGACCACCGCCTAAGAGGAGTCTTATGTTTAAATGTCGTCCATCTAGCTACGAGAATGCCCTGCCCCAGGGGGAGACTGGAGGAGGCCCCCACATGCTTGCCCAGCCCAGACTGGCCCATTGTCATTATGTATGTGACAATCAGCCGCATACAGAACGACAATGGGCGGGGTGGGGCTGCTCTTGGGCTTCGCAGATGAGTGCGAGGCGCCCCAGCAGAGAGCTGAGGCCTCTCACAGGGAACAGCTCTGTTCCTGCAAGGCCTAAAATTACGGACAAAAGGCGTCCGTAAATGGGATCCTCATGGACAACGGACGTGAGGTCCAATTTACGGACGGTCCGTGAAATTTACGGACGGTAGGTCACCCTATACAACCATGATCCGCTCTGCACTATTGCTGGCCAGTTTCCACCTTAGCCTTACATGCTGTCTCAACACTTGTAACTTAACCTGGTATTTTATTGCTCATTTGTCATTTTTAATAGCGTGACTGTGAAATTTCCACTTTAAGTTTTCTGTAGTTAGTCTGTTGGCCGCCCGTTGGTTTGTAAAGTTCCTTCTTGCCCCTTTGTGCTAGTCTTATGAATTGTCTTTTTCAATATAAGTGCATTCAGATTATGCCACTCAGATGTGCTATTCTTGGTGGCCAACTGTAAGAAATTGTGCTGTTGGTTGACTGGGGTGTGAGCCCTGGCCAAGCAGCAACCACAACGCACAACACAAAATACCATGACACACAATAACACTCCACATAATTCCAATACCCTCAAAACCACATAATTATTATGCACATAATTCCTCTACACAAATCCACTACACCCACTAAAATCTACGCCAGACAACCCCACAACTAACCATTCCAATCCAAACCACATAATTCCACTACACACCGTACATCCACTCCACTCCACATGGTAACATATAGGTAAAAGGCATTCACATTTACAAGACCAATTGCTCCAACTCTCGTTTTACTTTCTTTTGTAAAGTACATACTTTTGCATTAGGGCATCTATGCCAATTACAAATCGTGCATTAAATCCTGTTTTGGGAGTCACTTTGTAGAGCTTATCTGTTCGTTTTTCTAAACTTAATATATTTTGTTGTTTGGAAAAACTTTAAAAGGTTTAAATGAACATAGCTCACAAAAACTATACTTAAAAATTTGTAGCTACTACTGGTGTGTGGGAGGGGGGTTAGTGTAGTTCTAAACTTTATTATAACTTTTCAACATGCTGCACAGCAGGCATGCTGCTGCACAACACAGCTTAAAGACATTGGCAAAGCCAATAGCTCCGGCTAAACACTTACAAGGTCCCAAAGGCGAGACCTATTGGCTATGTCAATGCTTGTTTTAGAATGGCTCTACGGGTGCACCACATGGTGAATAGGAAACGTGAGATAGAGAAGACAATGTGCATATGTGTGTCGGATTTTAGCAGCCTATAGACTTCACTGCAGTGTCTAGACACCAGGTTCCTACAAAGTTGGATTAACCAACGAGACCTAGACCTCTTACAGCCCTGACAAAAAAATAACACATGAAGCTCCATCTCATCTGTGTTATTGCACGCTGGGCACTCCCCGTTAGTGGAGCCATTCCATTGTTTTGTGAATGAGCGCAGAGGGAGGACTTCATATCTAAATTGTAAGTAGAGCTTTTTGTCGAGGAGTGGTTGGATGTCGTCCAGTACCAGTTCTAGGCTGTAACTTTTTTTTACTTCCAAGAACTCAGCAGTCAGTCGGCTCGCAGTGAGGTTCCTCTCTAGCTCGTTGAGTTTGAGATCTCTAAAACTCTCTACCAAGGTCTTTCTGGAGGTTGTTTGGGAGGTTTCTTCTGCTTTGCACCATAGACTGCCCCAACCCAGGCCCCCGCACATGTTCTTAATGTACCATGGTAGCTTCCCTCACCTCGCAGCCCCATAACTTCAATCAGTTCCTCCATGTATGCAGCTAGTTCCGGGGTGCTCCACAGGCGGTGCCAATAGAGTAGGGGTCTAAGGGCAGCTTCATCCGCAATGGGTCTAATCCCAAGATCCATACGGAGAGGTGTTGGGGGTGTGCTAGTGGGGAGGCCCATAAGATGTCTAATTAATGAATTCTCTGTGCGAGCTAACGAGCCAGATGCACAATGTCCCCATAATTCTGCTCCATATAGGGCAGCGCTCTTAGCCTGGACTTTGTAGATTTCTACCACTGGACTGACCAATTTTTCAGTGCAGCTCTTGAATAATTTTAAAATACTTCGCGTTGTTTGAGTTAGTTTCAGACCAGCTTTGTTGATTTGGGCACCCCAGTCCATTCTCTCTGTCAACGTAATTCCCAGATACTCAAAGATGGTTACCCTCTCCAGGGGACTGCCATCCAGACAGGGAGTAGGATGGGTGGAGTTGCCTACGTTGAAGGCCATATACTTTGTTTTTCGGAGATTCATCTCTTATCCCCGATGTTTGTAGAAGGCACTAAAATTATCGAGGGTCCTCTGAATTCCCATGGGGGATTTTGCGAGCAGGAGCCTATCGTCTGCAAACATCAGGGCTGGAATTTTACGCTTCGCCAGCCTAGGGGCATCGTTGTTCTTCCCGGCATTTAATGTATCTATTAGACCATTGATAAAAAGGCAGAAGAGGGTCGGGCCAGGACACAGCCTTGGCGGACACCTCTCTATATGGGCAAGGGGGTTGAGAGTTCGCCGTTTTGCCAAATCTAATTTGGGCAAAATGACCCTTGTGTAGGCATTTTAACATATGACACAGGTACTCTGGGACTCCCAGGTCTAGTAAAATTGCCCAAAATTTGTCCCTCGGTAGCAGGTCGAAAGCATATCTACAAATATAAGGTAGAGGCTGCTACCCTGTATACCGACGATTTTCATATGTATCAACTGTAGCCTAAAAATGTGATCAATTGTTGATATTCTTGCTCTAAACCTGACTTGAATGGGGGTAAGAATATTATGTTACTCCATCTAGATCTGGAGATGCCCCAATAAGACACGGGCGAATATTTTCTGGCCTACATCTATGAGGCTAATAGGGCGATAGTTGGCAGGCGAAAGCGGGGATCCCTTTTTGTAGATTGGAATTATTTCAGCCCCTGCCCAGGTGGTAGAGATCGCCATGCCTTGTAATATAGCATAGAACAAAGTGGACAGGTAAGGGGCCCAAACAGTGAACTCAGAGCAGAAGAGGTCACCAGGAATCTTGTCTAGCCCTGCAGCTTTGGCTGGTGTTATCTTTCCTAGGGCATCGGTGACGTCACTCACAGAGATTGGGAGGACATCATCAGGAATTGAACCAGAGTGCAATGACCGTCCAGCCACATTCCCTTCCCCATCCTCAGCCTTTGTGTAAAGGGCTTGAAAGTGGGCCTTCCATACTCTTCACCAATGTTAGGTTCTATGGCCGATTTGCCAGCCTGGGAACCAGTGTTTATGATGTTCCAGAAGGTCCTCAGGTCATGTGTGCTTAATGCACTTCTAACATCCTCCCATTTTAGGGATTCCCAAGTTCTTTTAGCCTTAGCCGTAGCACTCTTATATTTGACCCTTGCTTCTTTGATCACTGTCTTGTCATTGCTTTTGATGGCGGAAATAAGGTCAGATTTGGCAGCTCGACAACTAGAACTAGCATTAAACCATTGGTGCTTGGGTTTATTGTTCACCCTGGGCTTTTTATTTTGATTAAAGAAGACGGCCAAAGAGGCAACCAGTTCTTGGTGATTGTTAAAAATTCTTGACAGGGGATTGGGGGGTACCTTTAATCTCCATTACTTGGTTTGCAACAAGGAAATGTGGAAAAATGTGGTGGTGGAGTTTGGCCAATTTTTCTTGTGATTGGAAGATTTCGCCCCAACGGACTCTCCTCCCTCCATTAAACTGGGTCAGGCATGGGTCTGGTGCTAGCAACTTATCAAGCACATTTCTAGCACATGGCATTGCTATTTAAAAAATGAGAGCATTGTGGTTGCTATCATAGCGAGGACTGATTTTAAAGTCTATCGCTCTGTGCAATGATTTAGTGTCTATCATAATGTAATCGATGATTAAAGTATGCCCGGTCTGTTGAAAGTATGTTTCCCCGGGCTATCAGATATGGTACGTCCGTTACATGCTCTCAGTGAGAAGTTTAATGTTAGGGTACATATCTGAAGTGCTAACGGTGTCCAGGCTCTCGCTGGAGATATATTGGGCTCTGGGATGGATAAGTACCGGTCCTCCTCCTCAAATGTGCCCGTAACCAACCCCTTCAGGGGCTCAAATTGGCAGTTGAAGTCTCTGCCAATGATTACCCCACAGTTTGGAGGAATGGTTGGAAGAAAGGTGCTAAGTTGATCTAAAGTGGTGGACTCTTGGCCTCGGAGTACTGGTCACGAATATACGTTTATTAGCATAATGCTTATTTTTGTGTGAAAGGATAGAAGGACACAGAGGATGTCACGTGAGGAACTCCCAAGTTGTTGCCTCACAGCCCAGATGTACTCCTACCCAGGTGCACAACCCCCCTGATGATCTACCCTTCCCCGCATGGTTGTCTGGAATACTAAATGATGTATAACCCAGTCTGTGTGTTTCATCCCTGGCCCATGTTTCTTGGAACATACAGATCTCATGATGCTCAATAAAGAGTCCCCGTTCCGGGCTGTCCAGTTTAGAGGCTAGTCCAGCTACGTTCCAAGAAAGACGTTTTAGACTAGGGGAGTGCACTTGATTTATATGACCGGGGGCTTGATAATATAGCTCTCTAAAGTGTCCCTGGGGGGTTGACAGATCTCCTTGGGCTGAGCTGAGCTTAAACTAGTGTTCAGGTCATGTGGGCCCTTTACAGTAGGACTGGGAATTACTACGTCCCACAGTGCTGGCTTAGATATTTGCATGTCCTTTTGGGATATATCGGGGCTCAATTTGCCAGTAGTGTCTGATTTCTGTTTGCCCTTGGGTGATCTATTTTTTCCTTCTTCATTTACCTGGACCGGTGCCACAATCTGCTTTGGGGTGCCTCTCCTCAGTTCAGTCTCCCTCAACTGGGGGCTAGGCACTCTATGGTAATCAGGTATTTCTAGAGGGGGCTCTATCTTCGGGAGTCAATCCACTGCCTCAAGGGGGTTAAATCTATTAAATTCAGGAATATTAAAGATAAGGGAGATGGTTGAGGCTGTGCCAGTGGGGAGAATTAATTATTCTGCTGCCACTCCCTCCTCAATTGGTCATTTCTTCTTCTGGCCTGCGGAATCTGGCCTGGGGGGTAAAAATATCCGAGTGGTAGTGAACTGATACACCTCCTGACCCTGTGATAGTGATGATCTAGAAGGGATTCTACAATCGCTATGTTCCTGAAGTTAATCACATCACAACACAATCGCCAGTAATATCTTTTGGTCTCCAGCCCACCAAACCAACCCTGTGAATCATGAGAATTTCACTTATATCTCTATGAGAAAACTGTTTGTAGTTGGCTAACCAGTGTAGGCATTTATTTCTAAGATCAAAGTAGGATTCTCTATTTCCCAGTTTCAATTCTGGGATTCCTGCTAGGATAACTACATAAGGGGTTGAGGCCGGGGGGAGGTTAATACATGGGAGGGCTAGCCCTGGATCAGAACTTCCCTCCTGTGGGACATGCTTCTGTCTAGACCTCTTGCAAGAGAGTTACTTGCTTGAGATTTTGCTACAGATAGATCGTTAATTCTTCCCATCTGTGCCCCCTGTTTCTGCCCATGGACATGAGTACTGTTTCCTTTTCCTAGCCCATTTGGAATACTCAGTCGCTTTCCCTCACCCTCCTTGTTGGGGTGGATTACCATACTGGGAGAGGGCATTTTGTCGTTGGTGAGGGGCTCTGGGTTAGATCTTGTGCGGATCATTGGATTGACCGGTTCCTTTTCCCTCAGAACCACCTCAGTCCTATCCACCCATCGTTCGACCAATTTGGTGAGCTTATCAACCCGTTCCCACAAGTTTTTTTAGCTCATCCCTCACAATTGTCCTTACTTAGACCTGCATGTACACCACCATGTCCGTGACCCAGGCTGGCTGTTCTAGTCCTGCTTGTGGTGATGTTCTTAGACCGTCTTCCCTCACATCACCAGGTGTCTCGTGGTCTATAATTTGATTATTGCGTTTGGACCCCGTTGAAGCAGCAGTTGAGGTCTTCCCTTTTTTGGGGCGGGCGCCTTCTGGATATGGCTCGTCCACCCTTCTCGCTGCAATGGACGATGAGGATCCTGTTTCGTCATGGAGACTAAGTGGTGAGGCTAAATCAGGGGTGAGTGACAATCGTCTTTCAGTTAATTCTATCTCTGTTGCCACTGCACCAATAGCTCTCTGTAACATCCTATCTATTGAAGTGTGTTGGACAGAGGAAGCCTGTTGCGCTGGTGCCGCATGAAGTTTCCCCACACCAGCTCATCTGCCCAGAGTTGTGAGGGGGTCAAAGTAATTCCCTAGAGTATTATACGCCTATGACTTAAATTCACTGACCTTAGAAACATTTATGTGGGGTCCAAACTCCTAGGATCCGTTGGTCTCCCCTTGGAAAGCTTGGGGGGGGGTGGCCCAGCCCGGCCTCCCCTGGCCGCTGACAGGTGCAGACGGGCCTGCCCTTGGCCTGGACTTTGGCCCAGGCACGCCCACGCACATCCCCCGCTGCGGTAGGCTGGCAGTGATTTTATCGCGCCTCCAGGCATGTTGCGCATCGTCACGGGAGGCGTCAGATTGGGGGTTTGTGGGTATTGAAGTTCGTGAAAGTCGTTCCCCTCACAACAGGTAAGGCAAGTCCTGGCAGAGTTGGCCGTTTCCCTCACGGAAAGGTGATTTTAGCAGCCCCCTCGCTGCTGTCCCAAGCGCTAAAACCAGCATCCCGCGCTGAAGGAGGCTGGCAGTGATTTTGTCACGCCTCCAGGTGTGTTGCGCGTCGTCTCGGGAGGCGTCAGAGCGGGAGGTTGCTGGGAATTGAAGCTTGTGAAAGCCGTTCCCCTCATGGCAGGTAAGGCAAGTCCTGGCAGCATTGGCCGTTCTCCTCACGGCAAGGTGATGTTAGCAGCCTCCTCGCTGCTGTCCCAAGTGCTAACACCAGCGTCCCCAATTTAGTTTTCAAGGCTACTTGTTCCCATTGGATTGATTAGGGAGCTTGCTCATAACATCTTATAAGCCTAGCTACCCCTGGGAACAAGGTAGGAAATAAAGTTTAGTATGCTTGAACTCCTGCTAGGATGTGGATTTACTGGGTTTTGAGTGACAGGGGCTGGGGAGGTGCAATGGGTCCAGAGAGTCTGATGAGTCAGGACTGGGCTGAATAGACCTGGGCTGCATTTAGAGTTGAGGGAGGAGATTTGCTTTTACCTGAATGAGGTTGGTCTGCCTTCCACAATGCTGTCTACACCTCCTGCCAGGAAGCTGCACCAGAGAGGACGGAACTGGTTTTGACTGAGCACAGGGCTTCTCTGCCACCAGAGAACAATGGATTTTGTAGTATAAATATTAGGGCCCAGAACTTTAGATAACTTTGGGGAATCAAGAGGAATCTTTGCCAAAGAGAAGAGCCAGAGAAGCTGTGGAGGAATACTGCCCCTGTGCTGTTTGATGTCTGGTGTTGGCCTGCAGAGGCTACTTGCTACCAAGGAAAGGAGAAAGGACTTTGCTGTCTGCTGTGTGCCCTGCTTGTGGATGATCTCCAAGGGCTTGAAACTGAGCTTGTCTCCTGTTCTGAAGTCACAGGGACACAAAGACTTCACCACCAGCTCCCCTGAACTTCATTGCTGGGAGTTCTGACCTGCTAAGTGGTGCCTGCTGTTGTTTGGGACCACTGGAGGCTGTTTGCTGCTAGGAGCTGGGAAAAGTAACGCAACTTCAAGAAGAGCGACACATCCGCACATGTTTCCTACGCATCGCCGAAGAAATAGTCGCAGTGCCTGCCCGCAGCTCGAGAAATCGCTGCACCAAGTGCACCGAACTCTAAAATCACCACACTCACGCATCATCACGGATCGTTGCATTGCATCAAGGCGCAAAGTTTGTCGCATCGTTAAGGGATGCAGTAAGAAACTGACACATCACCTCCCCACGCAGTAAGAAACCGACGCATCACCTCCTCTCCAGTAAGGAACCGACGCGTCACCTCCCCCGGAGCAAGGAACTGACGCATCACCTTCCGTGAGTGTAAAGTACCGACGCATCACCTTCCCTGCGACCCTTTTTGTTTGTGTGCGCAACACATCCAAGGTACTTTGTGTGAAAAGTGTTGCGTCTGTAATTTGCTTTGAACTGAACTAGTTTTACCATTTGAAAGTCATATACTTATTACTGTATTGTGGATTTTTGTCGTTTGGTCTTGTTTTGTTTAGATAAAGAGTACTTATTTTTCTAAACTGGTGTGGTGTCCATTTGTAGTGTTTTCACTGTATTACTGTATGTGTTCACAAATGCTTCACACACTGCATCTGAGATAAGTCTGTCTGCTCATGCCAAGCTACCAAAGGGGTGAGCAGGGGTTATTTTAGAAGTGTATCCCCCTTACCCTGGCTAGAAGCTAGTGTTCCTATTTGGAAAAAGGCACCTACCTCTGCCAACTAGGGACCCCCATTGCTAACAGCATTGATATTTATTTGCATACTTGTAACATGGTATTTAAGGCTAATATTTGCTCAAAAGATCTTGGGGCTTATTTACAAGCCTCTTGTGCCACCATTGCGTCACTTTTTTTTAACCATTTTTAAGCCCCTTTGAGTTCTCCAAAATAATGTAAACACCCTTCTATATTTTCTTGTTATATGATATTAAGAACATCAACTGCACTTTCCTAAAACAGACATACGCGTAGTCTAATTTAGCTCTCTTTATGCCTGTTATTTTAGTTTAATACTTGCTAAAAATGGTTAGAGTTATCCATAGAAATGTAAATAACCTCCTACATTTTTGTTGTTATATAGTATAAAGGATACCAACTTCACATTCCTAAAACAGGCAAAGTGCAGTTATCTAGCAGGCACTAGGGTCATGATGTCAATAGTGCAGAAGGTGCAGTGACACTGGGACTTATTAAAACAAATGCCTTGAAGAAAATACAGTATGTGTTACCACACACAAACTTCAAAGGATATAGCCCAATAATTAATAATGTCACAGTGTACTGTTTAAATAAAGAAAATTGTACACATTAAGTAACACAATGGCAATGACAATGCAAGTGCAAACATTTACTATATTCTCATTATTGTTTAAGAGCTTATGTTCATGTTAAAGTTTTTTCACAATAATAAAATAAAATGTGCAGTGCAAAATAAAATACATCTTTGTTTTGAGGAATCTGTAATAAGAAAAAAAACTTGCCCATCTCAATAACACAATAATGTCACTTTTAGTGTGTTTCTTTCACTTATATTGCACTATTGCTCAGATGGTCATTTGTAAAATGTTAAGTTAGTTTTCATTTGTTTATTTTAACAAAGGTCAGTAACCAAACAACAATTTTTCATCTAGTTTTTGTAATCTTTTTTGGGGGGGTTTTGTAAAAACATAGCTTATGCTCTACTTTACCTGTTTGCCCCATAGCTGCACCGCTTTGAAGCCTACTTATCAGGAATGTTTTTTTTATGTTTGTGCTCCACCATTTACCTAATCTCCCCACTTTACAATACCACTAATAACAACACAATATATTGCCTTTTTGTACATAAACAAGTCATATTACTTTAACAGACTTTCTATAACTTATATTGTACAGCTACTCAGCAAGCTACAACTTACAACAAAAAAATCGTATTATTGATCACATAGACGAAGCCTAATTTATTTACTAATCTGTGTTTTCACAATTTTTTTATTGTTTTTTTCCATTGCTGCTCCCGTCTGCCGTCCGTGTTCCCGTTTCCCACCTAGCCCCGCTCACTGCCTCCCAGCGCCCTTCCCTCCTCTCAGGACCTACTTAATGGAGGCCGCATCACCACACCCATTGAGCAGGCCCATAGCCTAGCTCTCCTGTGCAGCTCATCACTCTCTTCCGCTTTCTGCCTCATTTTACTCCTTCCCCCTATTTTTCTGAGTGCTTTCTCTTGCTTTCTGTCTTGTTTTACTGCTTCCTGAGTCCTTTTCCCCATTTTCTGAGTGCTTTCCCCTGCTCTTCTCTCGTTTTTTCCTTGTTTTATCCCAATGCTATTCCTGTCTGCTACCCTTTTTCCCACCTACTGCCTAGTCCCACCTGCCGCCTCCCAGCACCCCTCACTCCTCCCAGGACCTACTTAATGGAGACTGCAGCACGACCCCATTGAACAGGACCAGCTCTCCTGTGCTGCTGCATTGTACCATTTTGCTTTCTGCCTCCCTTTACTGCTTCCTACTGCCTTTTCCCCTTCTTCTGAGTGCTTTCTTCTGGTTTTTGCCTTGTGTTAGTGCTTCCTCCTGCCTTTTCCCCCCGGTTCTTCTTAGTGTATTCTCACTCTTTCTGCCTCATTTTTACTGCTTTCTCCAGCCTTTCCCCCATTTTTCTGAGTGCTTTCCCCTGCCTTCTGCATTGGTTTACAGTTTTCACTTTCCTTTTCCCTGTTTTTCTGAGTGCTTTCTTTTGCTTTTGCCTTGTTTTTCACAGTTTTTTCCGTCCTCTCCCCTCGTTTTTTGGAGTGTTTTCACCTGCTCTCTCCCTCATTTTACTGCTTCCTCCTGCCTTTCCCCCTTCTTCTGAGTGCTTTTTTCTGGTTTTTGCCTTGTTTTATTGCTTCCACCTGCCTTTTCTCCCTGTTCTTCTGAGTGTATCTCCCTCTTTCTGCCTCATTTTTGATGCTTTCTCCTGCCTTTCCCCCCATTTTTCTGAGTGCTTTCCCCTGCTTTCCGCATTGGTTTACTGTTTTCTCCTTCCTTTTCCCTGTTTTTCTGAGTGCTTTCTTCTGCTTTTGCCTTGTTTTTTACTGCTTTCTCCTTTCCCTCCCCCTATTTTTCTGAGACCTTTCTCTTGAATTTGCCTTGTTTTTTACTGCTTTCTTCTTCTTTTTCTCTCTTGCTTACTCTGAATTTTTCTTCATTTTTCACTGCTTCTCCTTGTTTTTTCCTCAACAGCGCCTTGAGACCCTCACGGGTGATTTGCTGTGCTTTATAAATCCTAATTGAAAGTTATCCCCTTTAAAAATACAATCAAGTACATTATTGCCAGCATGGTATTGGCAGCCTGGTTTTCCTGAAAGTGTATGTATGCATTTATACAATTCACCTAAAGTCAAATAAGGCACACCCAGGTTACCGTAGCAATATTTCTGGGAAATCCTATAGGTTACCAATAGTTTGCCTTCAATCAATGCAGGACCTTAGATCAATCTAACTTGATGAGAAATCAGAAAATTTCAAAATTTCAAAGGTATGGCATCACACATCTCCCTGGGCACCCCATTTCAATACACCCCACTCAAATCTAATTCACGTCATCCAGTCCACCCAATCCAATCCACCCCACTTCACTCAATCAAACCCACTCTACCTAAATCTAACCCTCCCCTATCTAATCCAATTCAATCAACCCCACTAACTCAATCTACTCCAACCCACTATATTCCAGCCTATTCCACTCCACACCACTCTCTGCCTCTCCATTAAAATGCATTCTACGACACTCTCTGCTACTGACCCACTGAACTCTAGTCCGCTCTTCTCTATGACATTCTACTCCCCCTTACTCCACCCTATGTCACTCTACTTCAACAAATCCAGTCTACAACACTCTACTCCTCCATCTACTCTAGGACATTCCACGTCGCTTAATTTTAGCCATGCTGAACAGCAAGTCACACTGGTGTACAATATGGCAAAAACAGATTGCTAAAGTCAATGGCTCTTGTATAGACAGCCCCTATTGCCTTTGCCAATGCTTCTTATTTGAAGGAAATAGAATAGGCTCAGACCAAGATGTGGAATTACACCATGGTGATTCCAGTATTAAATAAACGGAGTAAGAAATGTAGCCCAATGCGAAACTTCTCCCTTCGTTACGAACATAGATAGCTTGCTGTTCCATAGGTTCTACTTTTTGATTTATCAAACCTTACTGTTGTTTCTTTGCGGTTCCAAGACGCTACTTCCTTCTCTACTATGTCAATCAAAAGGGATGAACTTTATGGTTACTGAGGGAATTATCATTTACATTTATGTCAAAAATCAAGCAAAAGGTGGAAAAATGGATGCTCACATAATCAATGATTGAATAGAAAACTGTGGATTTATGAGTGTGATTTTTCCACAATGAGTATTCATCTTTTATCAGTTTTAATGTTGACAGGGAAGAAAGGAGGGGCGATTTTTTAATGATGCTTCTTTTTCCTCATTTGTACATTAACTTAGAATATGGTTAGATACATTGAGATCAAGATGGTCTACAAACAGTATATATTTGCATTCCTCATGCTTCGTAATTCTCAGGGATGAAGGAGAAGATTTTGTTTATCAACTGCCCATGCACAAAGTCTAGAGGGATATATGAGTTTGCCACCAATGTAGACTCATTACTATCTAGATCTGCCTTCCATTTGATTCATCATGGACAAAATGCCAACTGTACTTATTTCTCAAAAGAATCAGAACACCCTCGTTTGCATGCTCTCTCCTAGAGGGGATTACAGCACAATTTATGTCAAAGTACTCTTTTAGCACAAAATATTTGGAAAACCAGATTTCCTGGATGCATATAAAATTTATTTATTTTTGAGTTTATAACGCGCACTGTCACCAACTGGTATCCTGGTGCTGGTCATAACATCTAGGAAAGATAAAGAAAAGGAGATGGAAAAATATCCTTTGGAAAATATCAATAGTAACATAGCTTCAGATATAGAGGTGGCTGGATTCCGATTACTAGGGAAACAGCCAAGTTTTCAGTGCTCTCCTAAGCTTCAATAGGTCAGACATGGATCATATGGAGGAGGGAAGTGCATTTCCTGAACTTCGGTACACAGAGCAAATTGGTTGATGCAGATCAGAGGGCTCTGTTAGGGATCTTTCTGCTAGTCGCTTTTGAAGGGGAAGAGGGCTCATCCCATGGCAAGCTTCAAACACCATGCAGAGGGATTTAAACCAAATTCTTCTCTTAAGTGGCAGACAGTGCAGCTCCCTTAATGCTAGAATGGCAGAAGCTCTATGAGGTAGGTTTAAAGCAAGTTTAGCTGCTGCATTCTGGGCCCTAGATAAATGATGTAAAAGACATTCTGTGGCATTTAAAACAAGAGCATTACAGTAAACCAAGTGACTGAGAATAATGCTGCTGACAACCAAGGCTCTAGAGGAAAAGGGTAGTACCAGCAGGATCTACCGAAGAGCTTTCAGAAGCGCAAAATAGGTTCCTGCTGTTTTATTTACATGACTTTCCATGCTAAGTTTATCATCGAAGATGACTCCTAAATTCCGGATTAAATTAACGGCGGCCACAGGTCCATTACATAATCCAGGCCAAAAAGCAAGGGGTAAAATTTCTGGCTTGGATTGAGCCGTATAGTAGATCAACTCAGTCTTATCCCCTTTAAACTGTAGAGAGTTGATGTTGAGCCATGAGATAATGTCATTCAGACAGTCATGGAAGGAGGGTAGTTGCATATTGCTGCCCAGAGACAGAATGAGATGGACATCATCAGCATAATTAATTAAGGACATGTTGTGAGATTTAATAAGTGTAATCAACGGGGCCAAGTAAATATTAAATAAAATTGGACTGATTGCCAACCCCTGAGGCACTCCCTGATTGATGGCCCTGGCTTTCTAGGTATAGCAATAGCTTGAATCCTGTTCAGCAGGGATGCATGTACCCATTTCAAGGCAGTTCCACTCACTCTGATAGACTCTAGCCTGAACAGAAGAGTGGCATGACATACTGTATCGAATGCGGCTGAGAGGTCTAATAAAATCAGCACTGCTGAATGTCCCCCGTCGACTCGCATCCTTAGCTCATCCATGGCTCTGATAAGGGCTGGTTCACTGCCATGACCAGGCTTAAAACCAAATTGCTCTTCCTCTAAGTAGTCATTATTCTCTAAGTATTGAGTTAGCAATTTACTGACGTGACACACCAGGATTTTCACTGGAAAATTCAGAAGGGAGATAGGCCTATTGTTACTCAGAACAGCAGGGTCTAAAGCTTACTTTTTTCCTAATGGGCATAACTATAGAGTTCTTCCATGCAGACAGCACGGTGCCTGATATCAGGGATTGATTACAGATTGGCCTTAGCATGAAAACAGAAGGAGAACCTGCAGTTTAAGGAAATCGCAATGGGTGCCATATTGTTAAGCCAGGGGACGATGGGCGGTCAGTTTCCTATAAGAGTGTGACCCCGATATGAGAAGTTGGCCTGGTATATGCTAACCACTAATTAAAGTGGGCACCTTATACCAGTCCAAACAACCCTTATTGATGATTAGGTTAAAGACAACCTTTATAGAAAGCTATCCTAGTGGTAGCTGTGGAAAGCAGCCTTCAGGCTAAGTCTCGAAGTAATGTAAAGCAGCTTGTTTTACCAGATCAGAACCTCCTGAATGACCAAATAAAAGGAGAACCACACAAGAGATATATAAAAAATATGTATGTATTACTAAACATTCTCTACTAACCTGTTTATGAGATTAGAGCACAAAGCACACAATATTAAAACACTAGAACAACAGTAAATAGCACAATACACAGCGGGCTCCAGGGGGAGACCGAACCATATACTAAGAAAGTGGTATAACAACCACGACTTAACTAGACACAGTGCCTAGAGCACGTAGAATCACTGGGACCCCAAGGAACCACCCAAGGAACCACCCAAGTAGAGACACAGGAGACCCACGGAGGATGGGTGCAGTGTGAGAACACAGGCGCAAGCTCCGTACAATCCTAAGGGAAAGTCACGGTTGGAATTTTAGAGATTAAGGACACTTCGAAGAGGACTTTAAGCAAACCCCTTGGAACATAGAAGGTTCTAAGGCCAGCACCCTTGAGAGTACTGAGATACCCGTGTTACCTATCCCAGAGGAGCCGGGTGCATAGGGGTCCAGTGGTGTTGGAAACCTTTGTCGTTTTCAATGGCGTGATGCGAAAAAGTGCTACTGCCGGGAAGATGAAAAGTGTCCGGTGGAATCCAAGCCTGGATCTGAGGTGAGAAGAACCTGAAAGCAGAGGGGACAGAGTCTGGGTCACTTCAGGGTGACCAGGGGCACACTAGACGAATGCCCACCGATGTCGGGTGCTTCAGGGGAGAAGATAGGATGCTTGACTCTGCAGCCACGGGGACCAGGAGACATCGACAATGACCAACGTCCAGAGGTGAGCTGTTCCACAAAGCATGTCGAGTGCTGGTCAGTGTCCAGATCGAACACCAACAAGCCTTGGCAACTGCACTCACGCGGGCAGAGGAAACAAGCTACTGTGAGGACCAGCAAGGTCCTGGGGACTCTCCAAGCAAGAGAGAGTCAGGGCATGTCTGAAGCAACCAGTAAAGCCCAAGGAAAGTCAAAGTTACCTTCACAGGGACCCACAGGCCAACGGACCAGGGATCGCGAAGGGACCTTTAGCTGAATCACAAAATACCAGCCCACGGAAAACTCGTGGAGTGTAGGCTGGAAATCTTCAGTGGAAATACTGCTCAGGGTCAGGACTACACATAGCCCAAATCACAGCCTCAGGGATTGCCAAAAAGCATATGCTGCTGCAAAAGTGCACAAAGCACAGGGGTTCGGGTTACACAGTCCCCACGAGGGATACGGGTCTCAAGATTGCTGAGAGAACTGATCAACCTCAGGAACGCTCGGGAACCCACCTCCTGTGTTGCAGAAATCTTCGGAGTCCTCAGGAGCTTGGGAGATGCAAACCGGTCAGATGTGTTAAAAGGTGCCTGCCCTGCAGGGGAGTAACTCCTTTACTCCAAGGGAGATTCTTCAGTCATCCAGCGTAGTGTAGATCGTCGAAGTACTTGGTTTCTGTAGAAGAGTTTAGTCCAGGTAAAATCTAAAGTCCTGTAGTCAAGGGTTCCTACTTTATACCCAATGGGAGGGTCCGGACAGAGCGGTGGCTACACCTATGTCCTTTGTCCAGTTTCGCATCAGAGCAGGAGCAAATGGCTCCTGCAACCGGTTTGAACTGTACTATGTACCAAATGTGCCCCAAGTGCATAGTTCAAACACTCTCAGAGTGCACCCACCCAGCCCCAATACACTAAATCCTGTCTGGGAGGTGGTCACACCTCCCTGTGACAGAAAAACTATTGTCAAGCTTTCCCCTGCTCAAGCTTGGCTCAGCAGCAGGAGGGCAGACTCGTGTCTGTGGCTGGCAGCATCCATTTTGTGATGCCCAGGTCGAGAAAGCTGGTACCTGGTAGCCCGGTGACCCACAGTAGTGGTTCTAGAAGGGAGGAATCATACCTCCCACTCCAGTTACTGGTGTGGAGGTATGATTCCAAGGTGTTTGACACCAAACACAACATGTTTCTAAGCAGCCGTTTTAAAGTTAGCATTTACCGCGAGGTTATAATGCACTTAAATATATATGGTTGGCTGCATCACAAACAACCAAAGGCTGCAAGGGGGCTCAGCTCATGCAGGGGCACCCTCTCACATAAAACCCAGCACCCTGCCTTCAGGATTGATAAGGTCTGCCATAGGGGTGACTGATAGGTTTATATGTGCAGTGATTTAGAATAGATATAGTGAACCTATATCTAAGTAAGGGGTGCATGCACCACCTTAAACAGGCTGCAGTTTGAATGGTCTCTCAGGGGTGGCATAATACATGCTGCAGCCCCTGGGAGGCCTCTGGGGTACCTATATAGTAGGGACTGATAAGGGTACCCCAGTATCCAATCTGGAGTGTACCTAAAGTACATGCACAGCCAATTTAGGGAGAAAGCAGATTAACTGGGGTCCTGATTAGCAGGATCCCAGTCAGACTAGTCAAAAACCAGCAAAACACCAGGAAAAAGGCAGGGGGTAACCATGCAGTCAGATTCCACCTTCCTACACCCGATAAGAGCAAACGGCTTACCCATGCCTCGTAGTTGGTCTCTGGAGTAAATGCACCTAAATTGCGCTTTCTCTCTGCATCAATACAATATCTGGCAGCATGTTGGTGTGCGTACGGATGCAGACGGACCTGCCTTTGTCGCGCCACCAGGGCGGGCGTGCTATCATGGATTATCGGCAGTGGGTGACACTCTCTGACAGGCGGTACACCCTTCGTATTAGAAACACCTTCATAGAGCTTGTATGGTGGGTAAAGAATATCTAAAAAGCAAATAATAATCAAAAAGCAGTAAAACTTTACAAAAACTAATAATAGAACAGTTCAATTTCACTCTCCCTCATTATGTCAGTGCGGTCGCGCTATCCTCGATCTTTTTATACTCTACAAAGACTAGACCGCTGACCAAGATGGCAGCCATGGGAGAAGCGCTCTAACAGACAGTACACTCTTCGTATTAGAAACTCCTTCCTAAAGCTAGTAAGGTGGGTAAAGAATATCTAAAAAGCAAACAATAGCCAAATAGCAGTTAAAACTTTACAAAAACCACTGATAGAACAGTTCAATTTCACCCTCCCCGTTATGTCAACACAGGCGCGCTATCATCAATCTGAATCATGCTCAGCAGCCTTATTCAGGGATCTGAAGAGGCTTGCATTGTTAGGCATATTTCCAGGAGTAACATCAGTGCCATCACATATTCATGTGAGCATTACAGTGACTCCTAGCTCAACTTTGCTAGTGCTAAGTCATGCGGCATGCACTGCACAAGAACCATGCTTTTTTAAAAATTGACCTTAGTTCATGATGAGCTGGGTGGTTGTGCACAGTGCCTGTTCTTCTATAAACTCTGGCAATCCACAACTCTCTTGCTCATCTTCCTTCAGCCTTGGCCCCTTTTGCACCTTAAAGTCTTGACAAATAACTCACTCTCTCACAAAAATGCAAGGGCTGAAGTTCCTGCTCTCACCTTGTCATCCTATGTGATCCTTTCACTTTTTGGACTTAGGCATCAGATTTGCCACTTTAGAGTGACACCGCTGAGCAAAGGTCTTCAGACTGCTGCCCTGCCCACACAGAAAATGTATCTACTCAAAATAATTCTATGAAATCAGCAACTTTGAGCATATTTAAAAACTAAAAAGAGTGCAGGTAAGTATAGTTATCTCTTTTAAAAATGTAATCAAATACATTATTGGAAGCATGTTATTGGCAGCCAGGTTTCCCTAAAAGTGTATGTGTGCATGTATGCAATTCACAAAAAGGCAAATAAGGCACACACAGGTTACTGTAGCAATATTTCCCTAATTCAGGGAAATCCTACGGACCTTACCAATAGTTTGCTTTAAATCAATGCAGGACCTTAGATCAATCTAACTTAATGAGAAATCAGTAAACTTCAAAATTTGGAAAGTATGGCCTCACACATCCCCCCGGGCGTCATGTTCATCATTGGCCATCGAACCACTCCACTGCATTCTCTATGCCAATGAGATGATTGGGAGACTATCAAGGAAGAGGGTTGGGGTGGAATCCACAAAAGACAGAAAGAAAAATCCCAGAAGCCTTCACAAAGGTCTGCTTTTACTTAGTGTTGAAGGTGAGGAGATTGTTAAAATTATACATACAGTGATTCCTGAGATTCTCCATTACTCCTGCAACTATGAGGTCAATAAGTTTAAGCCGGTTGGCCGGGAGGATCTGCAGCATTCTTCAGCACAAGGGATCTCTACTCCCTAGATTCTAAGCTCCTAACTCATGCACTTCATGCATGCACACATGCACACCATAGTCATTGGTACGTCTTTTTCTTTGTTACTAATTAGAGCTGCGCTTAGTCAGCATGTAGTTGATGAGGTCCTGCAGATGCATGTAAACAAATAAACTGAGATCTTAACAAACAGAAAATCAAGTAATAGATTAAATATAAAACACAAAAAACATGTAACCAGGAGGAAATGCTCCTTGAGTCACAATAATTCATACTAGACAATGTAACAAGGTCAAATGCACTTCAGAGCACAATCTGAAACAGTCTGCAGGGGCAGCTCCTCAATTAGGGTGGAGGAGCGTCACCCCACTGCTTTCTCGCACTGCGAGAAGCGGAAACATAAAATGGTATTTTGAATACTATTTTATGTTTCTGCTTCTCGCACTGCGAGAAAGCAGAAGGCAGGGTTTGGTTGGGGGTGGGCAGGTGGAATGTCTGGTAGAGGGCAGGGGAGGATTGGCTTGCCCACCGTTGTGGGTGCTAACTGTTTGGTCGTCCCCAGGGCTGACCAAAGCAGTCATTTGCACTCTACATTTTCTCTATGTAGCCTACATATAGAAAATGGCCTCCCCATGGACACCCGGCTGGTCTGCGTCCCAGCCAATCACAACACGTGAGACATACCGGCCGCGACTGACACTATGTGAAGAAAATTGGTGGTGTTCCAAAGGCACTACAATGTGGTATTCAAAATACGTGAATGGTGATCACAAGCTTGCATGCAAAACATATGGCGCACTAGCTCATGTACATACCCTGTACTAAACTAGGTTAACAAAAACAGCTATTTTCAGAGCTACCCTATAGTTTCATGATATATGTTGTTTGTTCTATGTCTCCCTTTTTTTCTCTTCTCCAAAGCTCTCATAAGACTCTGGGGATAGCCTGAGAGGCAATTCCACACATGCAGTTCGAGGGGGCAGTGCTTTCTGGTTTGATTTTGTGAGCCTCTTTTGAGATCGTACATTTTATAATGGACTTGGCATTTACTTTGAATATATCTTGATGTAGTATGTATAATTTATATACACCAGAACAGTAACAGTGTGCTTTAATGAAATGCAATACACTGTAATAGTAAAAAAAACCACTTAGATTTACAAACAAAAACACTTGTTTTTATCTCCATGAGATAAACAGTGGTACATAGCACACATTGATACTCATGTATTTACTTTAAGTCCATTTATTATAATTAGAAAAAGTTCAATCACTACTTCTTTTAGTAGCCCTCAAGATTCTTGCAAGATCATAAACCTATTTTTAGAGGAAGATATTATAATTCCCTTTTTCACGTCACTCATGCCTTAAAGTCCCCAGTAGTAGGGTGTGGGGAGAAAGTAGACTCTCAAATGAGACCTTTTCACAGTATAACAACAGTGCACACTACAGTGTAAGGAGACACTGGGAACTCACTGACACCCCTCCAAGCCTGTTAGTACACTATGGGGAGAGAATGGCCTCTCCAGTGAGACCTTGCATGAAGGTAACCAGTGTGTAGACTAGGGTGTAAAGAGACACTCCCCCTCCACTCACACATTTCCCCAGGCTCAGCAGTATGCACAGTAGGGTAGGGAAGGTACACACCTCATATGTAAGACCTTAGTATTTAGTAGTAAGTATACCAAGTACTAGTCTCTCCACTGAGACCTCTCCCCAGGAAAATGACCATATATATTAGGTTGTTGGAATGGATTTAGCTGTCCAGTCACAGCTCTCCCTAGGATGACAAACGCATACAATAGTGTGCAGGGAACCATTTTCCACTCCAATAACACCTATCACCAGAACAACCTGCATGTGCAGAACAGTGTTGGCAAGGAGTGGCCTCTTTGCTGAAACTTCTCCCTAGACCAACAGGGAAACGCAATGGTGTCTGGGAAGAGTTACCTGTCTTCTAACACATCTTACCAGGGTGAGAGTTGCCTATAGTAGAGTTTGAGAAAAGATCCTCTCTCTACTCAAACGTCCTCCCATGCTGACAGGTATGTATAGTAGAGAGTGGGGAGAAAGTGCCCTCTTTGCTGATACATCTCTCTTGAATGATAAGTCTTCGTAGTACAGTGTAGGGGAAAGAGTGGCCGCTCTCCTGTAACCTGTGTCTTAGATTTTAGGTATGCACATTGGACTGTGAAAATGTGCTCACCTCACTTGTCACAGCTCTCCCCAGGATGACAGCTGTTCAAGTAAGGAATGGGAATGATATTACCTCTATGCTGAGAAGTCTGTCTTGCATAACAAATATAGAGACTAATATGTTCAAGCACACTGCCCTGTCAGCTGAGACATCTCCCCAGAGTAATATATGTGCAAAGTATGCTGGATGTAGTAGTCTCTGCTCAGAACTGTCTTGCTTGATTTGGGTGGATACTTGAATGTGGGGATACACTCACCTCTCCCTTAGACCTCTCCCCATGGAGACAATGAGGCATAATAGGGTGTTAACAGGCACATAATTCTTCGTTGAAACCTCTCCAGAGTCACAAACCTATATAGTAACATGTGCAAAAGAACTGCCCTCTCCACTATCACATCTCCAGTTGCTGATAGCATTGTGTAGTAGTATATCCATTTCGCATAAAGATCATCACCTATGCAGATGACACGCAACTCGTGGTGGCACTGAATCACCCGAGAGGTCATCTAGCACCCTAGGCTCTTGCCTAGAGGAGGTCGCCAAATGGATGGAACTCTCCTGCCTCAAACTTAATGGGGATAAAACTGAGCTCATGCTTCTTGGCAACTCACCCTCCTTCAACCTTGCATTGCTTTGGCCTCTCTGTCTTGGTCCTGTACCAGACTCAAAAGACCAGATCAAGAGCCTTGGCATGTGGCTTGACCGCTCCCTCAGCTTTAACTATCAGGCCACTAAGCTCTCAGCAACCTGCTTTGGCTTACTGAGGATGCTCCTCAAAATCCTCCCCCTTCTCCCATTCCAGGCAAGAAGGATCCTGATACAAGCCCTTATCCTTTTCCGCTTGGATTATGGAAATGCTCTTTATCTGGGAGCTCCTTTATCCACCATCTACAAGCACCAGATCATCCAAAATTGTGCTGCCT
The DNA here is from genome assembly GCF_964204655.1 of Triturus cristatus. Taxonomy (NCBI): domain Eukaryota; kingdom Metazoa; phylum Chordata; class Amphibia; order Caudata; family Salamandridae; genus Triturus; species Triturus cristatus. The sequence continues at coordinate 1,016,334,625 of NC_140588.1, forward strand.
GTCTGCTTCTCAAGATCCCCTGCAGGAATTCTGATAAACCAGCACTAAGGAACCTTCACTGGCTCCCTATCAGGGCAGGGATCCTGTCCAAAGCCATGTGCCTGGCACACAAGGCCTTCTGGAAGTGTAGCCCACCTATCTCCCATTCCCTGGTCCCACCCTATCATCCGGCCAGGAATCTCTGCTCCAGCCTCACCTTCTCTGCCGTTATGCACAGAATACGGAGAGCGAGATGGGGCGGGCGCTCCTTCTCTTTCAACGCTGCCAACTCCTGGAATTCCCTCCCTCTGCATCTGCGGAAGGAGCCCTACCTGGTTGCATTTCGAAAACTCTTGAAAACTCATCTTTTTAACATCCCCCTCTAACACTCGCTTCCGGTCCACTTGATCTGTCCACAGCGCAGAGAGGCCTCAGGGTAGCTATGCCCTATACAAGTTCTACTTCATTCATTCATATGCGGATGCACTGGCCTATGGCGAGTTTCTCTTAAAATTGGAATAAGGAACTGTGCCCTTGGCTCCTTGTAGAGTGTACAGAATAGAATAAAGTGCAAAGTGCTTTGTTGTGCTGAATTATTGCACGGACAAGGGGTAAGGTTATTGCACCATCCAGCCTGTTTAGGAAAGGCCACTAAAAGTGCAACGTGCAAAGCCGGAACCTAGTCAAAAGGAATTGGAACTGTACGCTCGTGGTAAAAGACAAATAAAATTGTTGATAAAGAAGGGACCGCTCTAAATGAGGTTGCAGCCCTGATTGCCACAGACGATTGTCCAACTCAACAAAATATGCATCTTTTATGATCAATTTCATGTTTATATCGATGCTGGCAGGATTTTCATAGTAATGCCCTAGGCCTATTTCACTGAATTTTCCTTTGGCATAGCAGAGCCACCTAATAGCCTCAGCATTATCAAGAGTCAAACAATCTTTTATAATTTCCCATGTGAGCTTTAACCAGACTTTAGCCCAGAGGATCGGTGGGACAATGTTAATTTGATCTGCAATAAAATCCATCCCTACCTCAGAGTAGCAAAATGCTGTAGGGGCACTTGTTGGGATCATTTTTTTTTTTGTCAAACCATTTTTATTGCAGGTCCAAATATACTGTATAACACTCAGGATAAATGTCATTAATGCAGATTTCTCGCCCCCCTTAGTCATACATCCGTGCGGTATACACAGCCGTACTGCCCACATCCCGGAGGCCGGGCGGCGCCACTTAACCATATGTTACATCTTTACATTTCTTACAAGTACGGTCGTCTAGTGGGGAAATCCGCTGCCTGCTTTTAAAGTTAACCCCCCTCTCCCCCAAGATTCTCATGGACCTCGCATTCTTCTTCCATCAAGTTTGGTCTTGCAATCCCTCCCTCGGTCCTCTCCCCCCCAGCGTCCCCCCCATAGCGCCTAGCCAGGAAGAGTTGGTATGTGCGGTGGTTAGCAGGAGAGTTCCATTAATTACTAAACGTGTGTGATTGGCAGGGGAGCCGGTACCACGACTGCATCGACTGCGTCATCAGATTCCTCGTCTTCCTCCCCCATAGTTAGGCTGTCTCGCAAGGCCTGCACTAAAATTTCCCATTCCATCGCCGCTTCCTGAGCTCGCTCATCTGGTTTGCGGCGAGCTAATTGATATCTGAGTGTGCTCTCACTAGCCGCCCATTTTAGGAATTCGTTCAGCCATCTCCGGTGTGTTGGACCTACCTTCGACTTCCACCCCTTAGTGAAATGAAATGAAATGAAAAATTATATTTATATAGCGCATAGACTACCCGGAGGCCTCGCAGCGCTTTAATTGATCACTGTGGCGGGCCGCAGGGTGAGACTAGCACGTTTTTGCAAACAGGTGGGTTTTCAAAGCTTTCCTAAAAGCCAGCCGGTTATTATTTTCTCTGAGGGCTAAGGGGAGGGAGTTCCAAAGTCTCGCAGCAGTATGGGAGAAGGAACGGCCGCCCCAACGTGCTTTGTTGATTTTAGAAGTGGTAACTAGGTGCAATGATCCCGAGCGAAGGGCTCTGGATGGAGCGTAGGGCACAACTAAGGGGGACAGGATGGCAGGGCCTGTTCGATGGAAAGGATTAGTCACCTCCCTCTTTGCAAATAGTAGGCCCATGTCTATGAACTTGCTGTATATTTTATTCTTGGGCGTGTGCGGGAACCAGTGGAGTACACTAACGGCCTCGTCGTACTGTAAGTCTCTGTCTGCTACCTCATTCAATGTGCAGCCTATCTCCCTCCAGTACTCCTGCAGGTGTGGGCAAGCCCTCAACATGTGGATCAGATCTGCTCCTATCTTGTTACATCTAGGGCAAGCAGCCTTCTCAGCCCCAAAGTATTTCCTTATTTTTTCTGGGGTAAGGTATGCTCTATGGAGCACATAGAAATGAATCAGTTGAAATCGTGCATTTCTCGTGCTTTTTCTGGCTCTTCGCACTAGCTGCGTCCACGTGGTGTCCGGGATTTCCACCTGCAGGTCCAGCTCCCACTTGTTTTTTAGCGCAGCCAAGGGCTGAAGGGTTTCGTTCAGCATCCGTGAGTATAGACACGTCACTGCTTTGAAGGTGCCAGCCGACATCATTGTGTATTGGCACGCCAGCGTCGTCGCGGGCTCGACTAATCCCTCCCCCCAATGTGCCTGTATGGCTCTCACCACCGCCGCGTGCAGCAAGTAATCTCCTCTCGGGAGGTCGTAGCGGTCTTGCAGTGTCTGGAACGGGGACAGCACTCCGTCATCGTACAGGTCCCCCACCATCTGCAGACCCGCCTCCTCCCACAGCTGCAGCCTCGACCAATCACCCCCATGTGGTAGTGCTGTCACCATGCCTAGTGGGATTTCGGGCGCATATGGGTGTCTGACTCCTGCTCGCCTCTGTGAGCTGTTCCAGCATAGGCGGAACGTGCGCTCCTCCTGGGACAGATCATTGAGTGACAATCTCTGTTGTAGGGTGATGTAGGCCAACACATGACGGGGAGTGCCGTTGTCTCTCTCCCGCTCCGGACCGCGGTATACCCTCGCTATCTCCTGCGTGAAGGACTGCAGTTGTGCTGCTAGATAATAGGGCTCGAAGTTCGGGACCGCCAGGCCCCCTTCGTCTTTTGGACGGGTCAGCGTCGCTAACGCTATTCTGCGTCTGCCCGTGCCCCACAGTAAGGATGTTATCAGCGACTTTAGTTGCTTAAAGATCGTTCCAGGCACCCAAACTGGGAGTGTCCTGAGGTAATATAACAATCGGGGCAAGGCGATCATCTTCAGAAGAGATATGCGGCCCGTTACTGACAGTGGCAGGGTGGTCCAGAATGACATACTGCTTCGTAGGGCACGGATGCAGCGTCCTATGTTGCCCTCCAACAAGTTTGCGGCGTCATGGTATACATGTACCCCCAGGTAGTCCAGGCAACTAGGCTCCCATCTAATCAACTGGCAGGTGGGGGGCTGCTCCTCCTCCCGCCGTAGGGGGAACAGACAGGTCTTAGCCCAATTAACCCTATGGCCAGATAACCTGCCGAAGCGCTCCAGGAGTCTTTCCGCGCCCTCTACCGCTCTGTCGGAGTTCTCCAGAAAAAGGAGGAGGTCGTCCGCGTACAGCGAGATAAAGTGGCGGTTCCCTCTGAAATCCAAACCACTGTAATGGTTGCCCATTCTAGCCATGGCCGCAAGAGGCTCCACCGCCAATGCAAACAGCAGGGGGGATAATGCGCATCCTTGCCTGGTGCCGCGACACACCTCATACTGTTGTGATACCAGCGTGCCCACTTTCACTCGTGCACTCGCCGAGGAATACAGCACTTTTGTCCAGTGTATGTAGTCTTCACCCAGGCCGAAACACCGCATCACTTTGTACAAATATTCCCACTCCAGGCTATCAAAAGCCTTTTCAATGTCAACTGACAATACAAGGGGCGCCCGCGCCTCGGGCGGAGGGTCATTCACTAGTCTAATCAGCCGCCGGATGTTGTGAGTGGTGTTACGGGTGGGTATAAACCCAGACTGATCCTTGTGGTTCAACAACCTGGTCGCCAGTACCGTGCTTAGAATCTTGTAGTCCGTTGTTAGCATGGACAGAGGTCGGTAGGACGCTGGGTCAGTGCTTTCCCTAAGTGGCTTCAGTAAGGGGATCATTATGGCTTCACGCATGGAACGCGGGAGCCGTCCCCTGTCCCTGGCTTCATTATAGACAATTTGGAGCCTGGGAGCCAGTTGCTCCAGGTATCGCCCATAAAACTCTATGGGCAGGCCATCCAAGCCCGGAGTTTTATTACGAGCCATCCGTTTCACAGCTCCTCTTATTTCCGCCAATTCTACTTGACCGCCTAGGGCGTCTGCTTGCTCTTGTTCCAGTCGTGGTAGTTGCAGCTTATCCAGGAATGCCTCTATTTCCTCTCCCTGTGCCATTAACGCGCTTTTGTACAATTGCACGTAGTAGGACCTAAAGCCGTCCAGAATGTCCGGTTGTGTGGTGCCTATGCGGCCCTCCTCTACACTTAAAGGCTAAAATCGGATGACTGTTTCTAGCGGGGTTTGCTAACCAGGCCAGTAGCGTCCCAGCTTTATCCCCTTCGGCATGCGATTTAGTCAGGTACGTCCTGTAGTCAAAGCTGCGAAGACGCTCCACCTCCACCGCTACCGCCTCCCGCGCCTCGCAGACCTTGTCCTGAAGCTCGGGTTGATTAGGGCGCACTAATTCGGCCTCTCTCAGCGAGCATTCAGCTCTTTCTAAGTCGTCCAGCAAGGTCCTCCGTATCCCCGCATACTTCCCTATGCAGTGGCCCCTCACTACAATCTTGAAGGCATCCCATTCCGCAGCCCTAGAGGTCGCAGAGCCGTCATTCTCGGCGAAGTAGTGGCCAACCCTCTCACCCAGTGCCTTCCGGAACGGTTAGTCATCTAATGTGTCCGGCCTCAGTTGCCACGTCGGGATCCGTGACGTTTAATTCATCCAGCCTAGCGTTAGTAGCAAGGGATTATGGTCGGAAATAGTGCGCGCCAGATATTTCGTCTGGGCCACCGCTGGAAGGACTAAAGGGGAGCACAGAAAGGTGTCCAGTCGGACATGGAGGTCATGGAGGCTGGAGTAGAACGAGTAATCCCGCTCCGCTGGGTGCTGAGCGCGCCAAGCGTCAGCCAAGTCCCATTTGTCCTGCCAATCCGATCTGGTATTCGCCAGTCGGTGCACCGGGGACGCGGGCAGCGATGGATGTGATCTATCTAGCGTGATGTCTGCTATGGAATTGAAGTCTCCCCCTAATAGTACTGGGCCTGCGAGGTAGCTAGCCAACACACCAGAGAGCTTTACGAGGTAGGTCGCCTGGTCCACATTAGGTGCATAGATGCTTCCTAGAGCTATGTGCCTGCCCCTGAGTTTGCCCTCCACCGCTACGTACCGCCCCTCCGGGTCCACTATATGTCTGGTTACCTGAAAAGGAGTGCCCGCCCGTATCCAAATCAACACCCCCCTAGCAAAGGCGGAGTACGTGGTGTAAAACAGGTGGCCCCTCCATCTACGCTGCAGGGCTATGCCCTCCTTCTTTGTGAGGTGAGTCTCCTGTAGAAACGCAATCTGCACTCCTCTGCGGACCAGGTAAGCATGCACCTTGTGTCTTCTTGCCATGGTGTGGAGCCCCCTCACATTCCAGGCCACACATTTGATTGACCCTACATTAGCCATTATCCCACACTGTTCGGTACATTGTGCAGATAATCCGTTCCCAGGCGCTTATTGTGACACTGTGCCCTCCCCCCCTTAACACAACCCTCATCCCCCCACCCCTAACCTCACCTTGAGCCACCCTAACTACTCCAGGCACCCCCCCCCCCAGAATAGGACCTAACTTCACAAGAGCTGCTCCCATCCAAACTGTGTTCGAGCAAACGCGCTCTCACAACCCTGCTATTCCGCAGTCAGCACCTTATGGGCCCTATGGAGCGTTAACTAGTCACAAAGATCCCAGTCATTGTCCCATCCCCCCCGCCCCACAATGCTCATGTAACTCACGAAAGTTCAGTCTTACTGTATCCTGCTCAGGTGTCTGTAGTGGCGAGCCCCGGCCACTGCTGCTCAGCAGAAGACCCTTGTCCAACGCTCAGCCCTCGACTATTTCCTCCGACGTCTGTGGCGTGATCGCTGGGCCTTTCGTGCTGCCAAAGTCTGAATGGTCTGTTTACGAGCCCGTACCTTGGTTCTCTGAGCCAGAGGCCCGCCCCGACTGGGCCAGTGCCGCGCCCGATAAGTCTATCACCGCTTGCAACGCTGCTCTTCTTTCGTCCTCCGTCTGGGATTTAGTCGGCCTCCTGGCCCCCTGCTTGCGCCTTCGGAGCCTCTGTGATTTCCTCACCGGTCGCTGTCGTTGCTGTTCCACCTCCTCTCTCTCTCTAACCCCATCCGTGCCCGCCCTGTAGGTGTCCCACCAGGCCCATGTCTCCGCTGCCGTGAGGAAGAACATCATTTTTTCATCCACCACTACTCTGAGTCTGGCTGGGAAAAGGAGCGAGTACTGTATGCCCTCAGAGCGCAGTTCCCTTTTAATGGATAGAAAGGAAGCACGCAGCTTCTGGGTCTCAAACGTGTAGTCCGGGAATAGCGTGACCTTGCCATTATCAACCTGGAAGGGGCCCGCTTCTCTGGCCCTCTGCAATAACCAGTCCCTATCTTTGTAGTGAAGGAGTTTGATGACCACAGGGCGAGGTGGTTGGCCCGGTCTAGGGGGTCTGGCAGGTACTCGGTGCGCTCGTTCCAGTGTGAAGAAGGGCGAGAGGCCTTCCGGGGCTACCGTAGTTCTCAGCCAGTCGTCCAAGTAGCCCCCCATATCGGAGCCCTCTTTTTTTTCCGGAAGGCCTACTAGGCGTACGTTGTTGCGCCTACTACGGTTTTCAGCGTCCTCAGCCCTCCTTTTCAGTGCCTGTATTCGGTCTAGCGCCTCCGTCAGCCGACCCTCCACAGATTTTTGCGCTGGTATCAGGTCTTTCAGAGTGTTCTCCGTTGCCTTTACCCTGTCCATTAGCTTACCATGATCAGCCCGCAGGAGCCCCAGACCCGTTGCTACCTGCGCTATGTCTTGGTGCAGAGCGTCCTTCGTGGCCGCGATGGCCTCCAGGATGCGGTCATGCATCTGCCGTAGGTCCGTCGGGCTCTGCATCACCTCTTCGGGCGCCTCTGAGGTGGGACCTCCATCCCATTTTCCCCCTCTTGGTTTCCCCATTCCAAAGCGCTATGCCCGATCCAGGCACTTCCAGGGCGGCCGGTACGCCCCTTCCGCTGTTACATCGAACCGTGTTGTATGCGCCTCCCAGTGGGGCCGGCCAGTCAGCGTCCGCACGACCACTTTTCCTCGCACTCCCTGCTTCTCAGATCTCAGGGCCTCCTCCCCATCAGGGCCGCCACCCTCTCGTCACTGCTCCTCAGTCAGCCACGGCGCCCCGCTCCGAGCTGCTCCCACCGAGTGGGGCCAGTTCCTTCTTGGATCCCCGCTGTGAGCCCCTATTAGCAGGCCCAGCACGGGGGTTGGAGGATATCCTAATGGCGTAGTCACTGCGTTTGGTGCGGTGGGCCGGCGTTTGTGGCACCCCTGTAAGGAACTCGGGGTTCGGCCTTGCCAATGTTATGCCTCGGTTGGGAGGGCCGGTCCTCAGTCCGCGCACCCTCCTGTACTGTACCTGTTCCCAGCACCGAGGTGATAGAGGCCAATTAACCAGACAACCCGCCGGGCAGCAGGGGGGGCAGCCGGGGGCCCCCCACAGGGCAAGCCGCCGGGGAGCACAGATCCGTGGCAGGCACAGCCTGCCCCACAGTCGACGTCAGCAAGGATCCCCCAGAGGACTCCGGGATCCAGCGGCCGCACAGGGCCCAAAAGCCGGGGCGTCGGGTGCTCCTCGCCCGATGCTGGGCTGCGGGTCGCAGGCCGGGCAGGTCCGCTCCACTCCCACTCTATTGGGCAGGTACAGGGATGGCAGGGGTTCCTCGCTCCTCGGCGGCCGCCGGCCGCAGGAGAGTCTCCGAATCCCTGGCGGTCTCAGGGAGCGCCCGGCTGTTCCAGTCCCCACAGCCGGGGCGCCGGGCAATGCAGCGCCCCACTCGGGGGAGAGAAAGAAAATGGCCGCTTCTCAGGCCCTTCCCGATCGGCCCAGAGCCTCCGCCGTCAGTGCCCCAACTCGGCCGGGCGCCGCGATTCTTTATTCCGGGCTCCTGAGCCGGGGCGGGGGATAGGTGGGCCGTGCTCCGGCTCCCAGCGCCAGCGGAGCTCCGCGGCTGGAGGCCACCGGTCCGTGACGCGGTGGGGGAGGAAGGGAGGAGCCGCATCTCGGACGGTCCGAGTGCCGTTTCAGTCCCGCGGTCACCAAATGTCGGGAAACTGTAGGCCAGCGGAGCACCAACTCTCCGTTTCGGGGTTGCTCCTCGCCCCCAGCACCACAATTCGCCTGGGCGGTCATGAGGTCGCGGGCCTCGTCAATTCAGCCCCGGGGCGGCCACCATCTTGATCACCAGATTTCTCGCTTTTTGGCGTCAGCTTTCTCTCTCACCGGCGGGATCGCCGGGGCGAAACCCAGACCGGAGCAGACCCCAAGGTATCTCCTGAGATCCCCCGGATTTTTCACGGGGTTCTCAGGTGGTTGAAGGAGGTTTTATGCGGATAATCGGGCGGGGGGTCAGGAGCCACACTAGGCTACGACCATCCTCGTCGGCTGCTAGCCACGCCCCCACTTGTTGGGATCATCAACAATCTTTTTATAAACTTGTTTTCTAGTGTTGGTAGTTGTGTACCTTTGTGATATCCCCATACTCCTGCCCCATAGGTAGCAACGGACAAGCATTTTGATTTATATAAGGTAATCAATTCCGCCACCGGCTTGTGGCCCAACTTAGATGCAAAGCGGAAAAGGCCTTCCACAGCACGGATAGTATTCTGCACCCTAGATTTAATAAGATGGTCCCAGTTCAATTTATTATTAAAAGCATTCCCAAAGTAAGTAAAATTAGAGACCTTGTCAATTGTCTTGCCCTTTCCAATAAATGTCCTTAATTTAGTTTCACTTGGGCTACAAACCATAATATTGGATTTAGTAAAATTAACTTGTAGGTCCAGAGCTAACATAAAAACAGTAAAAACTTCAGGGCCTTCTGTAAACCATTTGCTGTTAGAGCCATTAAAACCATGTGGTCTGCATATGACAGCAAAGGGACCGGTTTGCCTCCAATTCTGGGGAAGTCTAATTCCTGATCCACTAGGGCTGATTCTAGGCCATTTGTGTACAAGAGGAAGAGAAAGGAGGCCAATATGCACCCCTGATGAATTCCCTCTGTAGATGCAATGGGTCCGGTCCTCTCTCCCCCAGGGCAAGGGTGATGAGAGGTTCCTCGAAACCCATTTCCCCCATCATAGACCACAGTTTTCCTCTATTGACCATGTCAAAAGCGCTGGACAAGTCCATGAAGGCAAGGTGGATTGACCCCTTCCTTGCCTTCACGTACTTGCCCATGATCAATGCCAAATTGAGGCACTGTTCATTTGTCCCCATGCCTCTTCTAAAACCATATTGAGTTTGGAACATTAGCCCAGAGGAAACTGCCCAGGTCTCAAGGCGCGCTAAAATAACCTTCCCCAGCACCTTAACCGTAGCGTCAATTAGGGAAATGGGCCCATAACAGGCCGGATCTTCCTTGTTTCCCTTTTTGTACACAGATACCACAATGGCCTCTTTCCATGATGGTGGGATAGGGCTGGTTATTGCTGCTCTAAAGACATTTTTCAGGAGGGGGGATAGAGTTGAGGATTGCTTTTAAATAAGTCAAGTAGTATACCGTCAGGCCCTGAGGTTTTAATGGTGTCCTCAACCTCGCTCACTGACAGAGAAGAGCTCAAGTGATGTGCAGAGTTGGGTTTAATAAGACGTCTTGACATGTTACCTGGTTATTAATACCATTTGGATTAAATGTTTGTATAGTGCGATTCCCACACTTTCCCTGGTATCAATGAGTCCATTACCCTTGAGTCCTTTGAAAATAATGGGCGATTTATTACCTCCCAAAAACTCCTAGAGTGTTTAAGTGCACTTACTCCCTCTAAATCCGCCCAGGCCAACTTTCTCAGTTCTTGCTTCCTCTGAGTGACTATGCTCTTGTATGCCTGCCTTGCGTTTTTGATTAGGGTTTTGTCTTGAGGGCTTATGTGTAGTGCCTTCTTTAAATCCTTTTGGGCACTTGTGCACTCAGCATTGAACCATTTACACAAAGGCTATCATGAGCAGAGCTAGCTCATGCTGCTGAACTACAGAGCTCTTCATGGGCCTTCAAATTTTTTCAACCTGGATACACTGTGCCTACTCAGGTGCTCACTGCTAAACAAGACAATCATCCTGCTTGTCTTAACAAAGGATGTTTTTGTTGCTAATGTAAGCAGATAATTATTTCCTTAGAGACAAGTAGACGTACACAGCTCAAGCTTGTGCAATATCACAAATGTTCCCCTATGCAATACAAACATTCTCACTTCTCCAATTCATAGTTTGTTTCTTCACTTTCCACAGAGTGATTATTTCCTGTTTTTGCAAAAGTGAACAAGACTTATTTTCCTCCATATAATATCTCACATTGTAGTTTTTCTTGCTCACAACTTTGGTTTTTCTTTTTCCTCCTACAAAAAGATAAAATATCCCGACTATGTAAAAGTTATATACTAGTCAATAAATCACAACAGTAATTCTTCCCTATATTCTGTACAGTTTTCTACATCTTTCACTTACAATCGCATATTTATATCTAGTGTACCACTAATGTATTATTCCTTTCTCAAGAAAAGTCCCAAACACTGACCCAGTGTAAATGTTTTCACAAATATATATAACTTGCCATCAAATCTGTTTTCATAAATGTTTATAAAGTAACATTCCTCTTGAGACCCTTTTGCTAATGCTGAGCATGGTGTTTCACTCTAGAAATAGCAATATCACCACACAAACATCTCATAGGGCTAAGGTGTATGTACAGTGAGGTTCATAAAAACACTGCCTCCTTTACGTACAAGTACATAGAATTGGGACACTACATCTTTTAACACAATTTGCAAACCTTGCTCACATCTTTCCACATTATAATGTGTACCTCTCAAAAGCCTTAGTAACACATCTACCTCTCCCCAAACAGCTTTTCACTCTGTGAACACGGTGTAGAATCAGTTTACTAACATTAGTGCATTTACTGACACTTCTCAGCAAACTTCAGAAAGTCTATTATTAAATACCTGAATTTGGAGCTCTTTATTAAATGCAGCTGAAGACAAATGTCTCTTTCAATTCCAAACTAAGTCACATCTGCTGAGAATAACTGTCATGGTGATGGGCTGCATCTCTAGGAACATTACCACCATTCTGCTGGCGTCTGGTGGTAGTTACTCACAATGCTGCTGTGCCGCAAAACATGCTCTGTGGTGCTGTGTTCCCCTAGGCAGTGTGTGCGGCAAACTACATGGGTGTTACCATACAGCACGCTATTGGTTGCGCTGTCAGCATAACCATACAATATAGTCCAGCATGATAGGAGTGAAGCTGTCGGTCATGTACATAATATGCAGCTTGGCACTGTTTTATCTTTTTGTTTTGATTCTTACCTTCTCTTCCCCTCGTAGTGCTCTTTCAATGCCTTAGCAGATTTGATAGTGAGCCCCACCTCCAGTGCAACGTCACCAAATGTGGCTGCTACCTTGGAGGGGCTCAGGTATAAAACGAGCCCCATCCATCATCCTGTGCTCGCTATTCCGTTTCTGCTTCAGGAAGCGGATGCGTTTGGATTCCTGTCCTGTTTCCGAGTGCAGTAAACATCATCTTTTGGGTTTCCAAGTATGCAGTGAGACTTGTACACAGCAGAGGAATGTGAGTCATTTGCAGAGTGAAAGGTCATGTCAGCAGATGGAAAAGCGGTCTGATCTGCAGGGTAAGAGCACTTTGGGAGATTAAGGGGGGAGTGGGGGGGCAAGCCGACACCAGACCACTTTATTGTGTGTGAAAAAGGCCGCTTTATTGAAACAGGTGCATATCACAATTTAACTCCTTGGCCACTGCCTTACAAAACTAACGCCTCGCTATACAATACCTTCCTGACCCCTTGTGTTTTCCCCCCACCCCTACGATCCCCACATCATTTCCCCCATCCCCCAAAATACAACATAACATTCCATAACTAACATATAACCCAAACCTACACCATGTAGCCTTTCCCAACTCCCAAACTCCCCTGACTGTAACCCCTACCTGCCTTCTGTGCAACTGTAACTATCCAACCTTTAATCTAAACTTATCCAACCTGTATACCCTTTAACTGTCCCTGGACCCAAATTATCAAACCTATAACAACAAACTCTAGCCAATCCCGGCCAACTGTCCACCACCCCGCTTGTACCTGTTCCAAGCGACAATACATCAGACTGCCCCTATGTACCTTTTCCAACAAATGCTGCCCACCAAGCCTCCCAATTTCAATCCAGAGCCCCGCGAAATAATGCCCCCCTTACCCCTAGCCTTAGGGTGGGCGGGAGGGAAAACTTTTTAACTAGCGCTCCCAGCCACCAGGTCACCAAGCCTAAAATGGTGGCTGGGCGGGCGCGCAAACTCCCTAAATACCCCTTGGGCTACTTCCCTGGATTTGGGCTACATTTGGGCTATCCCCAAATGTAGCCCAATTATTACAAAATGGCCGTTCGGCCACTCTCCCCCTCCCCCTCCCAATCTGCCCGGGAGGCAGACCTCGCTGTGCTCGGCTGCCCCCCAGGCTCCCATTGGGAGATTAAGGGGGGAGTGGGGGGGCAAGCCGACACCAGACCACTTTATTGTGTGTGAAAAAGGCCGCTTTATTGAAACAGGTGCATATCACAATTTAACTCCTTGGCCACTGCCTTACAAAACTAACACCTCGCTATACAATAACTTCCTGACCCCTTGTGTCTTCCCCCCACCCCTACGATCCCCACATCATTTCCCCCATCCCCCAAAATACAACATAACATTCCATAACTAACATATAACCCAAACCTACACCATGTAGCCTTTCCCAACTCCCAAACTCCCCTGACCGTAACCCCTACCTGCCTTCTGTGCAACTGTAACTATCCAACCTTTAATCTGAACTTATCCAACCTGTATACCCTTTACCTGTCCCTGGACCCAAATTATCAATCCTATAACAACAAACTCTAGCCAATCCCGGCCAACTGTCCACCACCCCGCCACCCAGAAAAAAGGTGGAAGTGTCGGCGGCTACGCCTCTTCCTCCCTTTTTTCTGCCCCCCCCACCCCGCCGCCACGCATGAAAACTTAACGCCTGCAAACTCCCAACAGCCGTGCCAAAACTTCCCGCAACTCCAAGAGATACAGGTCCATCCCCATCCGTGACAAGTGCACCCCATCGTCCCTGAACATTTCCTGCGCGTCATAGCGAATGTCCCTATGTGCCAAGCGGCTTATCCCCAAGTGTCGGCCAAACCTCACCATCTCCGTGTTAAGCTTTCTCCGCGCCTTGTCCACTGCACCCGGGTTGACCGCCCCCCTCCAACTCCTCCGGGGGACAAATTCCGTCCATACAACAGAACAACCTGCCCATTTCTCCTTAATCAAAACCAAGTCCTTTTTCATTGCCCACATCAGCGCCAAACCCGTCTCCCTAACCAAGTAGTTCTCTCCCAAATGGAGCACCAACACATCTGGGCACCGTCCTGCCCTCAAAATCCCGTTCAACTCCGGTACCAACTCCTACCAGCGCATACCTCCTCTACCCCTCCATCCCACAGAGAACAAATCTTTATTAAACCCCAAACTTTCCCCAAAATAGCTCTCCTGCGCCTAGATTTGCGCCCTCCCCACAAACGAATGCCCCACAATCCAAATGGACATTTCTCTGGCGAGGGGTCCCATGACCGAACCTGAAACAAAAACCAAGAATGAAAACCAAGCAAAAACCCCCACTGAAACCTACTTCATTCTGCTTTCCCCCTTTTTTTTTTTTTTAGAGTACCCCGCCCCCTGTCTCGCTGCGCACATAACGCCGATAGCAATTCGATGACCACCTCCCCAACTTCATGATGTCCCCACTGTCCCAACCCCTCGCATGCGCCTCCGACGCTGCCCCAATTCGGAAAGAATGCGTGCCAAAACCCTTCTCCTCAACCCCCAATCTCCTAAGTGCTTTACGCAGCACTGACAGCAATTACGAAGCTTTAACACCCCGCCCCTGCCTATGGGCAAAAACCAATTCCCCCAGCCCTCCAGAGCATGATTTCCACCGCCGACCCCACCGAAAAGGACAAACCGTCGGAGAGCGCCCTCTCTTCAAGCAACCCATTTCCCCCGACCTTTTTGGTCTGTTTTCGCCTTCCGAAGCCAAATACTCACTACCTGCTCCCCGAATGAGACCTCACCCCAAGTCAGACCCCGCTCCCCTTTGGACCCCAGCAATTCCGACACCCGAAAGGCCCCGAAAAACATCCAAGACATGAGCGTGGCGAACAGCGCGGCCTCCCCTACATCCCAGCACACCTCGGGAAGGACCCCCAGCACCCTGTCTAACAGCTCCCAAGACAGTGGTTTCCTCACCCGGGCCCGTCTCCCACATTCCCGCGCCCAGCCTTCCAAAATCCGAGCCCCTAGGTCCCCCGCGGACGGCGCATAGCCCCACAACAACTTCCCGACGAACGCAACCCCTGCCAACTTCCCCACTATCGTCACCTTCGTCAGCCCTTTTTCCACCAGGTCCAGTATGAATTGCACGACGTCCTCCCGTCTCTCTACCCTGGAAGCCCGCCACCTCGCCCCAGAACGGACAAACTCTTCCCACGCCGCCCGATATGCAAGCCTCGTCGACTGCGCTAAAGCGCCTAGAACCAATTGTAGCATCCTGTGTTGCCTACTTCCCATAGTTGTTTCGGCATTCTGGTCGGGTTCACGTCCGCGTCCTTGGCGAGCCCACGAAATCTGCCCCACTGTGAACGAGACAAGGCATCCGCAATGTCATTGTCCACTCCTGGCACATGCACCGCGCGAAACGCAATATCATGTCTCAAACACCCCAGCACAAAGATCCTCAACAGCTTGAGCACCTGCGCATCCTGCGCCGACTGCCTGTTAACCACCCGCACCACTGCCATGTTGTCGATCCTGAACGTGACCTTCTTGTGGGCTAACAACACCCCCCACAGCGTGACCGCCACCACTAAGGGGAAGAATTCCAAGAACGCAATGCTCCTGCCGCCCTCCAACCATTCCGCGGGCCAGGACTCTGCACACCACCTCCCCTGCCAATAGAGTCCAAACCCCTTGCTCCCCGCTGCATCCGAGAAAATCTGCACGTCCCACACCATGTCCACCTCTCTCATCAAAGGCACCCCGTTAAACTGGTGCAGGAAGAACTGCCACATCCGCAAGTCCTTCCTCACCCCGGCCGACAGCCGCACATGATGGTGTGGAGGCCTCTGCCCCTCCAACGCTCTCCCCAGTCGTCTACAGAAAGTCCGCCCTACTCTGACCACCCTACAGGCAAAATTGAGATCCCAGTCATCTGGATGAACTGGCAGCAGCCGGAAAGCCGACGTTATGTTGCACTTTGCTATCTGCGCCATTGCGCCCGCGGTCACCACCAGTGACATAGCCACGTCAACGGATGAGTAAGAGACAGTGGCCGCACTTTCAGCAATAAAGTCATTGACCGACCCACCTTCTGGCCACAACAAATGCTGTATCAGGCAAAACTGACCCACCTCTTTCTTGGGCACCACTCCAATGGGTGACACAATCAAATTAGGCAGCGGCCAATCCTGAAAGGGTCCCGCCATGCGGCCCTCCTGCACCTCCTTGTCCAGTTTCGCTTGTACCACCTGTGGGTGTCCCCGTGCCAATCTCAAATTGTCAGCCCACCTCCGGACCCTCGTACCCCAACCTGAATCCGTCCAGAAACCCCAAATACAGCTGCTCCGCTGCCTCCCTGTCCGGATAACTCCCGAGAGCCCCTACCAACGTCTCCACTCTAACCGGAGTATGAGCCCTTTGGCCCAGGCCCCTTAGCCCCCCTCCCCCCTCCCGCCTGCTGTGACTGCTGTTGGGCCCCAGCCTTAGGGGCTCCGGACTGCCACTGCTGACTGGTGTGCGCCTGGCCTTGGGCCCCCCAACACTTGACCAACGGATGTCGCTTGCCGCAGCCCGAGCATTCGTGCCTAAACTTGCAATAATCCCTCGTGCATAGTCCTTTGTTATAATCCCAGCAGGCCCCCTTGTCTCCTGTCGCCCCCTTGCCGGCACCCCCCAACCCCCGCGGGTGGGACCCCCTCGAAAGGGCTGATAAACAAGCGGCAGCCCGCTGGCCGTAAAAATAGTCTTCCCCGACCCGGCAAGTCCCGTGTCCAGCTCTCCCCACTTCGCTTCCGTGTCCCATGCCATGCGCGCCCGGAATTCCTCATCATACTGAGCCCAGGCATATCCACCCCCTGTAATCTGCGCTTCCCGAATGACGTCCATGTATTTAAACATGGCCACCGACCTCTCCGGAAACTTCTCACAGTACACACTGGCATATATAAGAAAAGCCGCTGTCCAGTTCTCTATTGTCAGGGGTACCTTAGGCCTCTTTGCCAGCTCGAATTCCTCCTTCTTAGAGCCCTCCTTCGCCCTGACCTCCCTGTGCAAAAGTTTGAGCATCTCCACATACTCCCCTTTCCAAATCCTTTCCTTTGTTGCCAACATCAAGTGCGCCCCCAAGGGCTTGGTTACCCCCATATACGGTAACCGTTTGATCTTTAATTCCTTACTCTCCAATTTGGTCTCCCCTGCCTTTGATTCACCTGTCACTTTCTCGTCCGTCACCTCCTTATTGGCCTTACCTCTTTCCCCCTTCTCCGTGCCTTCCGTGCCCACTGCCACATCCACCACGTACGCACCCTTGTGCAACCATTCTCCTACCCCCCCCTCCTCCCCAGCCCCCCCCACTCCTCTTGAAACCATCACTGGGCGTCCGAGAAGATGTTTGTTACCTGGCGCCAGTGTCTCCGTCCGTCGCTCCTCCCGGTGTCCTGTCCTGGAGGCCGAGCTGCTTTCCCACCTTGATGTCCGACCCGTGGGCTGCGCCCGGCGTCGTGACACCTGCAAGAAACTAGCCACAACATTACTCGGTCCCCCGTCCCTACCGTCCTCACGCAACTCCCCTTCCTCCATACTGTCTTCCTCATAGTCCAATTCCTCCTGCCCTGCATCCCCAGCGCTTTCCGCTGGTGGTGCCACCTGCTTCCGCGGTAAAACAACATTCTCCCCTACGGTGCTGCTCTGTCGATGCACCCCGGGGCGCTGTGACCCCGTGGGTGTTGGGGCTGGCGAGCCCATCACGGGCCTACTTGTGCCAGCCGCGCCGGGATCCCTCGCTGGTACCGGGCACGCCGCCCAAGGCTCCACCCTCCCTTCTCCTTGGCGTCGTCGGGCCGCTCCCAGCCCTGCCAAGTCCGGCACCCCGCGATGTTCCCGCTGTTGCTCCGCTACCTGAAAAGAAAAGGAATGTTCTGGTGTGCTGGGCCTACCTCCTTTCCTACTACCATCCCATCCCCGCTTACCGGCCCCCAACGCCCCCGCGACCCACGCCTTTCCCACCGCGCTCAAATCCACGACGTCCTCTTCCCCACCATCTCCGTCGACACCGTCGCTCCACTCCCACTCCCCGCCCCCCCACCCACCCCTTGTCCGCTCGCCCCAACCCCTTCCGGCTCCCCTCCCAGCCCCCCTCCCCCCTACCCTCTGCCGCCTCTCCGCTCCCCGTGCCGCCCCACCCCTGCGCTGTCCCCCCGCCCCTACGCCACGTCCTCTAGCCCCCGACGCCCCTCCCAAACCCTCCGCCCAGGACTCAAATATGTCCAGGTCGTCCCAGTCTCTCTCACTACCTTCTGACTCAAACAGCACCGGGGATTCCTCCCCTGCTGCTCCCTCTCCAACACCGCCTTCCGCCTGGCCCTTCCTGCCTCCGCCGGGCACCGCCAACCCCATGGCCCCTTCGTCCCTCCCCGGTCCGCCCGCACTGCGCCCCCCCACCCCTCCCCGTCGCTTCCCTGGACGCCTCTTGCCCAAATGCGATTGCCTCCCCGCTGAGGCCCGTGCCACCCCATCTCGCGTGGCCCCCCGCTGCCGTCTGACTATGCTTCGCATCCCTCCTCGCTCCCTGCTCCGACCCACCCGCCCCCCCGTCCCGTGGCCCCTGTCCCCCCACCCCCTCCCTTCTTTCCCCAGACAGCGAGGCAGCGCGGCTCCGCCCCGCGCCGCCCCGAGATACCTCCGCCGGCAATACTCCCAACCCGTGCACTGCCCCGAGCCCCTCGTCCCCCTCCTGCTGCTCCGCCCACCCCAGCGCTCCCCGCATCAGTCCCCGATCCGAGGCCCGGCCCTCCCAAGAGCGTCCCCTCGCCCCCGCCGTTGCCATGACGACAGCCGCTCCCCGGCCTGAGGAGCGGCCCGCGTAAGATCTAGGCCTCTGCAAGGAGGCACCCGACGCTCTCCCCCGCCGCAGAGCTCGTCCCCGCCCCCTCACCGCCTCCATTCCCGCCGCGCCCTCCCCTGCTGACACCGCCGACCCAGGGGCAGCGCTCCTGGCATAAGCGCCGCACCCGGCCACTCAACGCTCTGCTAAACGACCTCCCTGGGGGCGAACACACCGCGACGGCGGCCGACACCCCCGCGGACGCGCGCCTCGCCGGGCGCTTCGTCCAATTCGCGTCCTGGATTAGAAGATCCATCCTCCCCGCCTCGCTCAACAAACGGATGGCCTCCAAAACCCGGTAATCGCCGCCTGCCATCTGGTCAGGTACGCCTTCCCTCTCCACAAATCAAGGCCTACACCTACAAAACTTTTTAACTAGCGCTCCCTAAATACCCCTTGGGCTACTTCCCTGGATTTGGGCTACATTTGGGCTATCCCCAAATGTAGCCCAATTATTACAAAATGGCCGTTCGGCCACTCCCCCCCTCCCCCCTCCTAATCTGCCCGGGAGGCAGACTTCGCTGTGCTCGGCTGCCCCCCAGGCTCCCATTGTGCACAACAGTAAAGACATCATTTTAGGAACTTTTGACTCGTAACAAGAGTGAGTCTTGTTATCTCTGAACATTGCACATTTTTTAGAAATTTGTATTGCCTGTGGATCCTAGTCTCGTGAAGACACATGTGAAGATTAATGAATCCTGTATCAAGTTGCATGGCAGGACCTGCATGTTTCTTTAAGCAATTAAATATTCAGTAATTCACTCAATGACAATAACAGACTACTAATCGTGTTTTTACACTTCACAGCAATCAAGATGATGCTGTGCAGCATTAAGATATTAAATAGTGAGATGGGGTGTTTTTTTCAGATTATAGTGCATGAGTTCCAGATATCTTATAACGCATTATAATCTTTGTTAAGTATGTTTTATAAGCTGTCCTTATGCTTTATCTTCTAGATACACACTCTCTCTTCCCCATTTATACAGGACAGTGATCAGGTGATTATATCATAACATCATTGATAGTGAAGTTTTGTTAGATAGGGGTCACGACCGATAATCATAGTCTTGGTTTTCTCTTACAGGTCTCCTTCCCCGCTGTTCCTTCCCCAACGCCCTTCCCCCACCTGGACACTCCAATAGTATGTGCCATAACGGCATTCAGACTTGGAATTGCCTGAAGGTGGAACTTTCTAGCATCAAGCAAGCTCTGCAGAAGTGTGCAATAACTCAAAGAGACTTCCTTCTCCTACAAAACACAAAAATTAAAGGGGAGGGGGGCTGAAAGAGGCCATGCCCCAGGGCATGGGGTCCCCGGGGCCAATAGTGGCCCGGGAGGGGGGCCACTCAGCCCCCCTGCCCTTTAATTATTTTTTTTAAAAGAGGCCAGCCTTGGGGGATGTGGTCCCCAGGGCCAATAGTGACCTAGAGAAGGGGGGCCCGCAGCCCCCCTTCCCAATAACTATTTATTTTTTGAAAGAGGACATTCCCCGGGGGATGGGGTCCTTGGGGCCAAAAGTGGCCCAGGGAAGAGGGGCCACACAGCCCCCCTTTCCTATTAATATATTTAAAAAAAGGAGGCCATGCCCCGGGGCATGGAGTCCCCGGGGCCAATATAGGCCTCGGGAGGGAGGCCGCATTGCTGGAGCAGGGTTTTCTATTTAAACTCAAACTTCAGTTTATATTTTTATATGTCATGATTAAAATTACTAACGATTAATTATTAAGTATTAATTTTTGTCGAGTGTGCAAATTAATCAACCTTACTAATGAAAGAATTACACGTGGGAATGCAATTGCATGGCTTAATTAATAAGTGAACTAAGTTGGTGAGCAAATTAATTAAATACGTGTGGTTAATGTGCTATTTATTATGTGTTTGCGCTTTAAAATAATATGCTTTAATGCTTTATTATGTCGCAAATGGCTAGATAAATACATACACATAAGGGTATTAGTGGGAATTAACACTGTATAATCAATATGATGTAGTAACATTGTTTTGTGTTTCTTTTTAATTAAGTTGTCCATTTTGGCCTGTTGAGAAATGGCCGTCATCTACAGCCTGCATTTGAGTAGGTGCAATATGGCCTCGCTGAATATGGTTGAATGACCTCGGCCTCTGTCTGAGCTAAAAGTTATGAAAGGACGACAACTCTGGGATGGTCGCCAGATATCCTTGGAGGAGAACAATTGTCACAAATGAACATTTTTGAAAAACTTGCGGTGGCTTCACTATAATTCCGGAGAAGAGCATCCATGGATGTTGCATATTTAGTTTGACTTCCTTTTTCCGTGTTTTTATTTTTGAGATATCCGAGAGTGAAGATTTTTCTAAATGTTGCGAGCTAACATCCTTTCCTGCTCGCTCTGCTCAACGGACGTTTAGAGTTTGTTTGTAACCTTTAGTATGTAAGTTTTGGTATAAATACGACTAGACTAGAGAGGGTCTAAGGCCACTTCTTCCTGAACTTATGCTCAAGAGGATCGATGCTGATTGAGAGGACGGCGACTCGAGAGACTTTGATTCTTTACTGAAAGACCTGTCCTGATCTAAAATACGACATTTAGCTAGAATAGGTAGATATGAGAATATGTTCCGTAGTAGGGCTGAGGGAAGTGAGTTCTGCTCTCGGGAAAGACGGGATTGTTGGCCCTGTACGAATGCAGGGAAAAGCGTGTGACAATTGAAGTTGCGCGTCGCATTGTCTGGGTTCGATTCAGTGACATCGTCGTGTGTTACTATTAGAGACATATTTTCTGTATAAAAGAAGTGTGTATGGTAGCAAAGGTTATCTGTGAAACTCTGGTCTTAAGTCCCAGGGATCCGTAAGGTTTGCCGTTAAAGCTTACCGCTGGAGAAGTAATAGGTATTCTCTGAGCTTGTTTGAAGGACTGGGCAGAGGTAAGCGCTGCTTGGTTAACGTATGTTATAATTCTGTAGTAGGGCAGACTGTTCGCTGTTCTCGGGAAAGGCAGGATTCTGTGTAAATGTACTACATTTTCTGGTGTGAAAGTGTGTGAATGTATGAGCATTTAGTTGATTGTGAAACTCTTTGGAACATTCCAGGAGGAAACAGTTAATGAATGCATGTTAGAAGGGCAGAGTAGAGGGATGTGCTACTGTGTCAACGAAAGTAATAATTCCGTAATGGAGCAGAGGTAAGCGCTGTTCTAGAGAGAAGCGGGATTTCCGTGGGAAAGGTCTTTACTATTCTGTGGTTAGCGGAGCAGACAATGGAGATGTTTATATGTTGTAACTAATAGATTTGTGGAATCTAAAATAGAGTCTACTAAGAAGGCTTTGTAAAGGAGGGGTAGACGCGTGACAGGAGACAGGAGTGGAAGCGACTGCAGCGACTACTGTCGTCAGAAAAGACCGTGCTGTGATTGGACAGTGGGTTAGAACAGTGAAAGCGCTGTGATTGGTGCGTTGGTGTGAGCCGCGCAGGGATTGGAAGAAGTACAGGGTGACGTAGACGCTCCGGGATTGGTGCGTTAGTGTGAGTCGCGCTGTTATTGGACAAAAGATCGTACATTTGCGGAAAAGACTAGAGGGTTGTGGTAAACGCGAAAATGTATTACCAAACAGAGGAGAAGAAATGAAATCCTTGTTCAGTAAAATTAAAAAGTGGTTTGACAAGGATAAGGACATAATAACTAGAGAGGGTGAATTACTACCTCCGACAAGAACCCCTGCATCCTTCATGGTTGCGAAATATGGGTATCATACCTGTATCTGGTTAGACAATTGGGCAAAGTACACTAAAGAAGATGGTGTTCTAGCATTCCCGGAACATGGTTCATTTAATTTGGCCATGTTAAGAAATTTACGGGAAAAAATGATGTGTCTAGAGCCTAGATCAAGGCCGACACAGTTCAAGGCATTGGTAGAATGGGAAGATGAGGTGCATGAGCGAGAAAAGCAGAGGAGTGGAGGTACTATAGGTACATTTTTGGAAGGAAATATGATCGTGAAACTCATCATGATTGAATGAGAAGATGGCGAGATGCTAGTATGTCAGAGGGACTATATCCTATGAGAACTGTTGAGGAAACGGAAGGGAGGAAAGGTACGGAAAAGGTACATGATGCAGAATTGAGAAGGTATGGGGCTAATGAATATGAGGATGAAGTCTTGGATGACATGATTTACAAAAGACCACCTCCATATAGACCAGAACCAAAAGTGAGAACACCAGTTGCTACCCCAATAAGAGATACTTTGCAAATCATTAAAACAGAAGTTGTGACACCTGATCTGAAAAGTGGTAGCTCTTTCGCGGAAAGGAAAAGAGAGAGAGAGCGAGAGAGAGAGAGTGCAATCGGGGACGAAAAAACAAGAGAATTAGCAAGAACCACATCTGAGTTGACAGAGAAAATTAGAGAATTAACCAAGAATCTAGAAGCTGTTACGGTGCCTGTAACCATAGGTCCGGTTATGCCTATTTTTGATAAGCAAAGAATGGGTGAAAGTGGTTTAACAGTTCCATATGTAGGAAATGGATTGGTTGGTTCTCCGGGAGAGTCAGGAATGAGGACGGGAGAAAATCATTTGAGACAGTTGAGACATGACACATGTGGTGGAGAGTCAAATGTACAGTCTAATTCAGGATTGAATACTGGTTGTGTAGAAAGAAATGTTATGATGGGAGGATCAATTTTGGAACCACAGAGGATGGCAGAGCAAATGAATACAGGGAAAAGGTCTACAGAAATAACGGCTGAGGATTTGAGTGATTGGTTGAAAGTTCTCCAAAAGAAGGATAAAGATTCTCAGGCAATTGATGTAGCCAGGTTGCGCATAGAACTGGAGGAGCTTATAGCGGGAACAATTCCTACAGAAATGTTAAAAAATCATCATAATGGAGAGTTGTTATTTATGTGCAAGAGTATCACATGGAGGGCTAAGAGTACACATGACAGGTTAAAAGGAATAGCGAGTAAAATGGGAGTTGACATGGACAAGGTGAAAGCTTTGCAGAAGCCTTACCGAGTGGATTTTTCTGACAAGGATATCGAGAATCTAAATGATGTTGGCAGAACAGGGCAGATTAAGGAGATGATTTCCTTATTGCGAAAATGGGGTGATGTGGAAAAATGGAAGGATAGGGGGTACAAGAAAAGAGAAGATTCAGTGGACAGGACTTACTCAGCATTCCCCATGAGAGAAAAGGAAAAAACAGTGGAAGCTTATCCTATGAGAGAGATTCCTGGAGGAGGATATGTACATGTCCCATGGACTAGACAGGATATTTTGTCATTTACAAATGATTTCCCTCGACTGAGAGAAAAGCCCGTCGAGTGGTATAGGCAGGTAGATAGGTTTGTGAAATTATCAAAGGTGCTGTGGATTGACCTGAATAGTCTACTTGATATAATTGTTCCAGCAGACTTGTGGGCAGAGTGTAAAATAGTTGTAGATTGGCCTGCTAAGGAATACCCGAGAGATCAGAGAAAAGGAGCTCCAGACCCGGAAGTTATGAAAAAATACGAGCAGTTTATTGTGTTCCTGAAGAATAAGGTACCCCCTAAAGAGACAGATTGGGTTAAGATAGATCGAACACATCAGGAAGCAAAAGAATCAGTTCATGCTTTTTATGAAAGGTTGATACTGGCTTTTAAACAGTTCAGTGGAGATGAACATCTGGGTGATAAGGATTTGAGTCATTTTGTATACAGATTTGTATATGGCTTGAGACCTGAAATCAGTGAAATGATTCGTGAGCACACAGTTGATTGGCAGAGTAAGAAGATTGATGAGATCTTGAGACATGCGAAATACTTCAGTGATGAAATTGAGGCAAAACAAAGAAAGCTGAAGGAGAAAGCAATGTGGGCACAGGTGAAGGTTGCAGAAAGACAAGAAGCACAGCTGGTTGAACAAGCAAATAATCCAGGAAATAGGCCCAGATATGGTACAGGAAAAGGAAAGGGGAACATAGAAGAGGCGAAGAAAAAATTTCCGTGCCACAACTGCGGAAAATTAGGGCATTGGAGATCTGAGTGTACAAATCCACCATTAGTGAGTAATGAAAATCAATCCTTGAATCAACAGGTACAGAACGAGGGGTGTAATCATCAGCAGCAACAGCAGAAGGTTATCAAGCAGCAGAATTAAGAGCCGAAACCGCCCTTGCCGCAGAACAGAGGGTCTCAGAAATACGATAAGGACTCAGGATTCTACAATGATGAACAGGTAAACAAACCGAGACGTACAAACCCGGTACAACAGTACTGGTTAAAGAATGAGGGGAGTGAGTCTGAAGGGGACTACTGACGGTGCCGAAGAGAGGAGGAAGAGTGCATACTTGGAGCAACTCTAGAAATAGACCAGGCAGGACCATTTGTAGATGGGAAAATAAATGGGAAAAGTGTTACTTTTTTAGTAGACACAGGAGCGACAAGATCAACTGTCAGGTCAGCGGATATAAGAAATCTTCCTCTCTCGGACGAAGCAATCCAAGTGGTTGGTGTATCCAATACACAGATTAAGACTCATCTTACTGAACCAGTAAGGGTAAGGATAGGGAAATTTTCGGATATGCACAGGTTTGTGGTGTGCGACACTAGTCCAGTGAACTTGTTAGGTAGGGACTTATTGTGTAAAATGAATTGCACAATTTTTTGTACTCCGGATGGAATAGCCTTTGAGACACCGGATGAGGATGTCTTATATAGGATGACTCTAGATAATAGAGAAAGTGATATTGTTGGAACATATGCTGTATTTAATCCAGATGACTTGACTCAAGAGTTGAGAAACACAGTAAAAGCAGCAGTTTGGGATTTTACTGGAGAGGATGTGGGATTGATGAATAATGTAGATCCAGTAAAGATTACAATGAAAGAGGGAATCACTTATCCTAATATCCCACAATACAGATTGACACCAGAGATAATTGAAGGAATAACACCTATAATTGACAAAATGATTCAGCAAGGTGTTTTGAGAGAGTTACTGAGTAGCCCATGTAATTCACCAATAATGGGGCTGAAGAAACCTAATGGGAAGTTCAGAATAGTGCAAGATTTGAGAAAAGTTAACAAAATTGTGGTATCATGCTGTCCCATTGTGCCAAATCCATCAGTGATTTTGTATCAGATTCCTCATGATGCTGAATGGTACACAGTAATTGATTTATGCCATGCTTTCTTTTCAATTCCATTGCATCATGACAGCCAGCCGATTTTTGCATTTCGGTTTGGACAGCGTATTTTGGCATGGTGCCGAATCCCACAGGGGTATACAGAGAGTCCTTCAATATTCAATCAGTTGCTGAAGAAGTCTTTAGAGAGTCTGACTATGCCTGAAATCTCAGTACTAGTACAGTATATTGATGACCTACTTGTGGCATCAAAGACACGTGAAGCTTGTGAAGTGGATACCATAGCTTTATTGAATCATCTGGCAGATGGAGGATTAAAGGTATCTCCAGCCAAGTTGCAATTTTGCAAGAAAGAAGTACATTATCTTGGACACAATATTGAGAAAGGTCTAAGAAAAGTGACCATTGACAGGATCAAAATTATCAGAGGAATGAGAGCCCCAATGACCCAGAGAGAAGTGAGAATGTTTCTGGGAATGGTGGGTTATTGTCGTCAGTGGATAAGTAATTTTTCTCTGATAGCAAAGCCACTGATTAAATTGACTAAAAGTGAAGTAAAAGACCCATTGGAATGGAATGCAGAACAAATGGCAGCATTTGAGGAATTAAAGAGCAGATTATGTGAAGCTCCTGCTCTAGGAATGCCTGACTATGAGAAGGAGTTTGAGCTGTACTGTAGTGAGAGGAATGGATGTGCACTTTCAGTGTTAATCCAGAAACATGGACGTCTGAGGAGGCCAATTGCGTACTTCTCATCAACACTTGACCCAGTAGCTGTGGGTTTACCAGGTTGCCTGAAAGCAGTAGCTGCTACATGCAGAAGCTTGGAACAGAGTGAGGGTATAATAATGGGATATCCTGTATGGGTGTTCGTACCTCATGATGTGGCAATTCTTTTGACAAGAAGCAGAACTCAATATATGTCACATAGTCGGCTGACTAAATATGAGAAAATCATTCTGGGAGCATCAAATGTGACTCTTGAGAGATGTGTGAATGTGAAACCTGCGACACTTTTGCCAGATGCTGAAAATGTGAGTGTGAGAGATGATGTTGATCATGATTGCTTGGATGTGCTTGATTACTGTACAAAACTGAGACCAGACATAAGAGATCTGCCACTACCCGAGAGTGATCATGTGCTGTTTGTGGATGGATCGTGTTTGAGAACAGAAGAAGGTGTGCTGAGTGCAGCATATGCGGTGTGTAAAGTTTCAGAAGTTATGGAAGCTTCACCTTTGAAAGGAGTTAAATCTGCTCAAGTAGCGGAATTGGTGGCACTGACAAAAGCTTGCAAGATTGGGAAAAATGTGAGAGTGACTGTAATGACTGATAGTCAGTACGGATTTGGAGTGGTTCATGATTTTGGCCAGCTTTGGCTACAGAGAGGTTTCTTGACTTCGAGTGGAACTCCTATAAAGAATGCTGAAGTGATTGGGAAATTGCTTGAGGCGATACAGCTGCCTAAAGAACTAGCAGTTGTAAAATGTGCTGCTCATGGACAGGGAAATGATTTTGTTACTCTTGGTAATCGATTTGCGAATGACATAGCACAGTATTGTGCAAAGAATAATCATTCCATTAACCGGGGAAAGGAGAAGGAGATGTCTTTTT
Source organism: Triturus cristatus (assembly GCF_964204655.1). Taxonomy (NCBI): domain Eukaryota; kingdom Metazoa; phylum Chordata; class Amphibia; order Caudata; family Salamandridae; genus Triturus; species Triturus cristatus. Next base: position 1,016,361,832 of record NC_140588.1, read on the forward strand.
GTTCTGTGATGTTTACTAATGTACTGGAAACGTGGGATGAGGTGAGGCAGTTGCAGGATGAAGCAGGAGATGAGGAAATGAGAGATTGGATCAAAGCAGGTTGTGCACCAAGAGAAAAAGATCATGTTTGGATCTATAGAGATGGAAGACCAGTCATGCCAAATTCTATGTTGTCAACAATGGCAAGAATGTATCATGGCCAGGGACACCTGGGGAGGGATGCTATGATTAGGTCCTTTAAACAGACCTGGTACAATGCAAAGTTCAGGCTGATTGCAGAGAGCATCTGTCAAAGATGTTTGATTTGTCAGCAATTCAATACTGGGAAGAAAACAGTGGTGAGCCTAGGAACAATAGGCAGAGAAGGAGGTCCTTTTACCAGAATGCAAATAGATTTCATTGAAATGCCCCAAGTCAATAGATTGAGATATGTTCTAGTGGTAGTCTGTTTGTTCTCAAGGCGGGTGGAAGCATATCCGACTAGGAGAAATGATGGAATAACAGTGGCCAAGTTGCTGTTAAGAGAGTTGATTCCTAGGTACGGGTTCCCAGTGACAATTGAGTCAGACAGAGGGGGACACTTCTACAATGAACTGATGAGTTTAATTTGTGAAGCATTGAGTATACAGCAGAAGCTACATTGTGCATACAGGCCAGAGGCTTCTGGCGTTGTTGAACAGATGAATGGTACAATCACAAACAGAATTGGCAAGATGTGCTTAGCCACTGGAATGAAATAGCCTGATGTCTTGCCTCTAGTGCTAATGACTATTAGATCTACTCCAGACAGAACTACGGGGTTGAGTCCACATGAAATATTGATGGGACGTGCAATGAGACATGCATTCGTGCCTGTCGACAAGTTGATGACAATAACTGATGACATGATTTTGGATTATTGTAAAGGCCTGGCTGACGCAGTTCATTCTGTGTTTCACCAGGTTGGAGAAGACGCCACTACACTTGAAAAGAAGCAAGCACATGATCTGAGTCCAGGGGACTGGGTGAGAATAAAAGTGCACAGAAGAAGAAATTGCTTGGTTCCAAGGTGGGGAAGGCCAAGACAAGTCATTCTGACTACGACGACTGCTGTGAAGTGTGCTGGAGTGAAGAACTGGATTCATGCAAGTCATACTCTGAGAGTTCCAAATCCAAAGGATGGGACTGGGAAAGAGTACTTTGAAGAATCAGATTCCAGTGATGATGCAGACACTGAAACAGTGAGAAGAAAAAAGAATCCTGAAAGGGGGGAAAAAGAGTCAGAAAGAGAGTCAGGTGATTCTTTTTTCTTACCAAGAGAGGCTTCAAGAGGAACATTGAGAACCTCAGAAGAGAGCTCAGATTCTGGAAAAGTGCCTGAAGTTCTAACGAGCAGTGGAGGAAATAAAGAGAAAGAAAGAGAAGAAAAGAGTGATTCCACAGAGACTATACCTGAATCAAATGAAGAAATTGAGAGGAATTCACCTGAGACAACTTCTGAAGAAGTAGGGTCAGAAGAAGATAGAGAGGGACAGATTGCGGAAGACCCCCGAGGAGGTGTAGGGAACATTCATGATAAGCTAGGTAAAGGGACAAGTAGACAGCAAGAAGATTGCGTGTTGGAGACCCGAGGAGGGACAGTAGTAGGGAAATCTCAATCGGTGAAGAAGAAGACTGTGGAAAAAGAGAGAATTGTTGATGAACAAGAGGCAAATGAGACAGAATCGGATGAGAGTGAGAATGAGATACCAGAGGGTCGAGTTCTGAGAAAGAGAACTTGAATTGGAGAAAGAAACAATAAAGAAGTGAAACAGAAAAGAAGTGTAAAAGGAGATCTTTGGCCTAACAAGATAAAGAGGCTGAGATATCTATTGACACGAGTGAATTCATCGAAAGCTGAACAGGTGAACGAGGTGTCAAGTCAAAATCAAGCAAAAGAAGACGAACGAAAAGAATCAAAAGAACCAGAGGAGATCAAAAGAATCAGAAAACCCAACCAGAAGTATAGGTCACCGGAATGGACGTATGTGGCACTGTCTGAAGAAGAAGAAGAGGCAGAAAGTCAAGGAAATCCAGAGGGGACCTTACGGAGAGTGGTTGAGGAGGAGAAAACTGTTGGAATCCTGAAAGTTATCTTGACTGATATTGGAGAAGAAACAGATGTTCAGGATATTCAGGATCTGATACCATTTGATGTTGCTGAAGAAGAAGTGAAAAGTGATGAAAATCCATATTGAGTGAACTAAAGGAGTCACTTGGAGAAGAGTGAAAAAGAAGAGTTCTAAGATTAACAGATTTTAACGATCTAGTGTCCTAGAGATTCAGTAGTGGAGTAGTAGAGGCTAAGTCAAAAGACACTGCCAAAGTAATAAGATGGCTAACACAGAGAATAATCAAAGTAGATGTACCTTTTTGAAAAGATGGTGCAGAATGCTGCTGCACAGGACTATTAATGCTACTATGGAGTGTGCTTGCTTTATTAGTTACTTTTAGAGTTACAATAGACACTTTTGGAATACATACTGAGAATATAACTAACATAGGGAAGAGTTCACAGAAAGTAGTACCAACTAGAATTAGTAATGTATACATACATAAGGATAGATCAATTAATGATTTTTCTAGTAATGTTTTTTCAAAATTGTTGTATGAATACGTAAAGACAATGGAGGTAAGGAATTGCTACGTCTGTATGCAATTACCTGCGTCTGTTTCAGAGGGAGTTACTTATCATCATCTTCCAGCTACGTATGGAATTTCATGTAGTGTGTTGAGTAGTATTTTTTATCTGTTAGGGAAAATAGATTATGATATGTCTAATAAGGATAACATTTTTGGGCAATTGCCTATGAATAAAAAACTGAACCCTGCTAAAGAAGCTAACATTTTTGGTGAGATTTTTATTGAAACAGAAGAATTAACATTAGATTACATTTTTAGAAACAATTTAACTTGTAGTTTGAAAGAAGAAGAAAAAGTTTTTTTAGACATGGTAGAGAAAAGGAGAAGGAGCATGCATGAAAAGGCAGGAGGATATAAAATGAGTGAGACAGTGTGGGACATTGAGATGGGAAAGGAGTTGAAAAATGGGGCCAGTCCAACTTTGGCTTTAGATGCACCACAGAAGGGTAAACTATGCATTACCAGAAGGAAATCCCAATATGATAATTATTTCGTAGGGACTAGTGAGTGCCATGATACATACTTTATTGCAACAGGATGGGGATTCAAAGGAGGAGAAGATCCAGTTTTCCCGGGAGTGTATTATATTTGTGGGAAAAAGGCTTATTACAGGTTGCCTGATCATTGGTATGGCACATGTTATGTTGGCCTGGTCTTTCCAAAAAATTTTCATATGGATAGAATAGAAGATGCAGAACAAATTAATTTACTAACACGCTTTAGAAGAGAAACTTGGTCGGAAACTGTAGGAGATATTTTTGGAGCTTTGATACCAGCAGTGGGAATTTCATTAAATGCATATGGAATTCGGAAGCTGTCAACAGTGGTGGATCGCTTATCGACAAACACCGCTGGAGGGTTTCTATTGGTAAATACAGAGATGGTTGCCTTACGCGCCATGTCTATGCAAAATCGACTTGCCCTTGATATTCTATTGGCAAAAGAGGGTGGAGTTTGTGGAATGCTGAAAGTTCAACATTGTTGCACTTACATTCCTGATGAAAGCAAAGATCTGAAGATCTATATCAAAAATATTACTGATTTGCCTGAAGAATTAGTACCACTGGAAGCTGAAAGTATCTGGACTAAAATGGCTAATAAGATGATTGTTGTTAAGAATTTTATTGCTAAGATAGGTAGTACCATTTTTGGTAAGATATTATTTCCATTGACATGTGTGATGGTTGCCTTATTGATTTTTAGATTAGGGTGTTTATGTTGTAGATACAGGAGCAGTAAAAAGAAAATAGTAAAAGAAAATTTTGAAAAGAGACAAAAGAGGTCAAAAAGAGACCCACAAGAAATAGAATTAGAAGAATTTAGGGAAAGTATGTACTTAGAAACGAAAAGAGATGATGAAAAAGAAACTGGTGTTTAATGTAAATGCAAAAAGACATTTGATTTTCTCCTAAGAAAAGGGGACTACATTTTTTGGGTTGGATTTTTGTGGTGATGAAATATCACCAAAGGGGGATTGCTGGAGCAGGGTTTTCTATTTAAACTCAAACTTCAGTTTATATTTTTATATGTCATGATTAAAATTACTAACGATTAATTATTAAGTATTAATTTTTGTCGAGTGTTCAAATTAATCAACCTTACTAATGAAAGAATTACACATGGGAATGCAATTGCATGGCTTAATTAATAAGTGAACTAAGTTGGTGAGCAAATTAATTAAATACGTGTGGTTAATGTGCTATTTATTATGTGTTTGCGCTTTAAAATAATATGCTTTAATGCTTTATTGTGTCGCACATGGCTAGATAAATACATACACATAAGGGTATTAGTGGGAATTAACACTGTATAATCAATATGATGTAGTAACGTTGTTTTGTGTTTCTTTTTAATTAAGTTGTCCATTTTGGCCTGTTGAGAAATGGCCGTCATCTACAGCCTGCATTTGAGTAGGTGAAATATGAAGAGAGGCCTCGCTGAATATGGTTGAATGACCTCAGCCTCTGTCTGAGCTAAAGGTTATGAAAGGACGACAACTCTGGGATGGTCGCCAGATATCCTTGGAGGAGAACAATTGTCACAAATGAACATTTTTGATAAACTTGCGGTGGCTTCACCATAATTCCGGAGAAGAGCATCCATGGATGTTGCATATTTAGTTTGACTTCCTTTTTCCGTGTTTTTATTTTTGAGATAACCGAGAGTGAAGATTTTTCTAAATGTTGCGAGCTAACATCCTTTCCTGCTCGCTCTGCTCAACGGACGTTTAGAGTTTGTTTGTAACTTTTAGTATGTAAGTTTTGGTATAAATACGACTAGACTAGAGAGGGTCTAAGGCCACTTCTTCCTGAACTTATGCTCAAGAGGATCGATGCTGATTGAGAGGACGGCGACTCGAGAGACTTTGATTCTTTACTGAGAGACCTGTCCTGATCTAAAATACGACATTTAGCTAGAATAGGTAAATATGAGAATAATGATTTTGCAATTGAATAACTTTCTGTTTGAATTACAATGTCGGGTGGTTATTTCTTTGTCATATTATTGAGATCTCAAATGTGTTTAAACTGTTTAAATCATGACTCGAGACAATTCAATTTGGTTGCATTGACCTCAAATTAGATGCAGATTGATCAAGGAGTTCTCTCATATATTCAGTGTGGATAGAGTGATAGAATGAATATTGGTGTGATGGGCCCTAGCGTATGATGAGTGTATGTGTGTATGACTGTGAAATTACTCTGTCCGTGGAAGTAGGGAGAATTTATAAGCTCTGATCTGCAGCAGCACTGCCCCTTTCCTGTTTTGTAACAGGCCCTGGGGGATGGGGTCCCCAGGGCCCCAAAATACTAAAAGAAGGGGGGCCACACAGCCCCCCTTCTAAAAATATATATTTAAAAAAGCTGGCATCTCACCTGAGGACCTCAGGACACAAGTGGACTTCATCCCCCGAGCAGCAGTGTGCCTGGAGCTGTGTTTGTAGAGTGATGTAAAAAGGGGATGTGGCCTCAGACCACTCTCAGCAATCCAGCTGTGTGGGGCTTACTGAAGGTACCTGGTGGGCTAGTTGGCCCCCAGGGACCCTCATGAGTAAAGGGGACTCCATCCCCCAACCAAGAGCATGCCGGGAGGCACATTTGCAGAGTGGTGGAGAAAGGGGGCGTGGCCTGTGTCTACCTGTCAGCAATCCCACTGTGTGGGGCTTACTGGAGGTAAGAGGTAGGCTAGTTGCCCCTAAGAACCCCAGCAGTGAAGGGGACTTCAAACCCCTTCGAAGAGTGTGCCAGGGAGCACGTTTGCAGAGTGGTGGGCAAAGGGGGCGTGACCTGTTATGAGAACTTAGCAATGCTGCTGTGTGTTACTTACTGGAGGTAATAGGATGGGTAGTTGGCCCCCAAGAATGTCCTTGGAGGCCAAGTACCCCTCTTGTTACTTCCAGTAAGTCCCAAACAGTAGGATTGCTAAGACGACTTCGGAGGCCATGCCCCCTTTCTCCACCACTCTGCAAATGCACCTCCTGGCAGACTACAGGATGGGGGATGAAGTCCACTTTACTCCTAAGGGACGTTGGGGGCCAAGAAACCCTCCTGGTACCTCCTGTAAGTCAGATGCAGCGGAATTCCTTAGTGCTGGTCGGAGGCCGAGAACCCTTTCTCTACCACTCTGCAAACACAACTACTAGTTAAAGCATGTTTCTGCACCTCTGACTCAGAGGTACTTTTAATCCCTCTGCCCTATTATGTACTAGGGCCTTACAGGGGAGGTCATGCAAATCACAGGGGTACCCCAACCCATAGTGTACCCTAGTGTATGTAGGTGTTTTTACTGTATTCTAAGTGTCTTTCAGCATAGCACTGGCTCTAGTCCTGGTTAGGCAGAGTCAGTTACCGCCAGTACCCATCAGCAAAAAGTTGGGGGCACAAGATGACTTTGCAACAAGGCCTCTCTCTGCACCTCTGTTGGTTTTTTCTGCATTTCTCTTACTTCTTTCTGTGCATTTCTTCCACTTACTGCACATGTCCTACCTCTGTAAGCATAGTTAGAAATTAACATTTAAAAAACCTTTGAAATTCACTAAAAAAACAGCTTTCAGGGACGTTATAGTTAGTTGGACATTTCACGTGTAGAAAACATGAGAAATTTGACCGTTGTAGTTAGTTGAGCTAACTATAACTCACGCCCCCGCAATGCACTGCTGATGACGTCACACATTACATCATTCATGACATGGTCAATAACAAGCAGAAAAAAAAACCTGGGATGCAAATGTGGTAATGCGGTTGATCTTGATCACAGCAATGTGTCTGCTTGGAAGGGAAACGAAACATGGTGGTTTGCGTGTCTGCTTGGATGGGAGAATCTCAGCTATGCGTCTGATTATGGAATTCGGGTGAGAGATCGCTCACCATCCTCCTTTCTCACAGTGTCATTTAGCTTGGCATCCAAACACTGCTTGCGGTCTGGTTCATTGTTTGCTCAATATTCTTCAAAGTTGTCTGAATGCAACATAACTTTGTCGTGTGCCAAGCCTGTGGATTCCTCACAGAATTTTGCTAACCAGTCATAGGCTGCTCCAGGAGGTCCATGATGCTTGAGGACTGGTCCTGGTCTCCTGGAAGTAGATTTAACTACCACAGT